>NC_042619.1:34497687-35941437 GCF_901001135.1 Rhinatrema bivittatum | reverse complement strand
CACTGTGGTTCCCCACTGGGCCCCTCTCAGTGGGAGGAGTCATCACCACTGCGACTAAGAGTTCACACTATGCCTCAAACCCAACAGAAGGACATCAAATCTTCACAAGAGAGCACTGTTCTGTTCGTACGTCTCACTCTGAATGTCAAAGTGGCCCCTAACCCCTACACTAATACCTAAATCTCACCTCGAGTAACTAAGTGGGCCTCTTATAGAAGTATAAATACCTACGTACTATAAGGGTCTTATAGCTAGTTTCTCTCTCTCTCTCTCTCTCTCTCTCTCCCCCCCTCTCTCCCCCTCCTCTCCTCCCCCCCTCTCCCTCTCCCCCTCCTCCTCCCCCCCTGTGATTATAGGTAGGAATTGCAACAATTGTGGTACTTACCACAAAGTGTGAAAAAGTTATTGCCGTATGCAGGAATACCTATGCAAAGCCATAAGATAGCGCACTTTGCAATAAACAGCCTATTACCATAAAACACACCCCTTTTCCTATTGCATGCGATATTTAGTGCATTTTGATAAATCCAGGCCTAAATGCTTTAAAATATGGACCTCCTGGATTCCAATGAGATTTTTTTTTTCCTTCCTTTTGATCCCAAAAGAGAGAGAGGCACAGTGGGAGGAAAAATCCAGCCAGCAAGAGAAGTACAACAACATAGCAAGTAGCTAAACTAGGAAAGAGGGAGGGCATTAGGGGTGTGCATTAGTTTGCAACGTTTTGACAATTTGCAACGTATATGCCATATTCGTATTCGTGGGGGTCATGAAACGTATGGCGAACCCCCATGAATACAACATATCACTAACGAATAAACCCCCACCCTCCTGACCCCCCCCCCCCCAAGACTTGCCAAAAGTCCCTGGTGGCCCAGCGTGGGTCCTGGAGTGATCTCCTGCACTCGGGCTGTCGGCTGCCAGTATTCAAAATGGCGCCGATAGCCTTTGCCCTTACTATGTCACAGGGGCCGGAGCGCTCCAGGACCCCCGCTTGACCACCAGGGACTTTTGGCAAGTCTTGGGGTGGTCAGGATGGTGGGGGGTTGTAGTAAATTAAGTTTAAAAGGTTGGGATGGGTTTTTTTGGGGGGGGAAATGAATACATATGTAACTAATGAACGGATCGGGGTCCCCCGAGAATGGATGCAACGGATTTGGGTCCCGACGAATACGAATTCCGAATGGGACGAATCCGTCCCTGCTGCACATCCCTAGACGGTATGTGGAGCAGGCTAGGCAGCAGTGGCAAGAGTGGCAATGGGCTACAAGATAGCATGGTGCTGAGGCCAAAGACTGTGGGCCTTTTTTCACTCTAGCTGTGCCCTCAGTCCTTCTGCCCCATGCATGGAAATTCAGAGAAACCCAGCATAGTGAACTCAGTCTCTGCGCTGTCATGATGAACACTTTACCCAATCATACGCAGTTATAAAATTACCCTTGGTAAATAGTAGCAGTAGTTTCACTTTCTCAACAACAACAAATCTGTTAGGTGTTGTGAGGAACACTCATTTTTTGCAATTGAGCTTTTTGAAAATTGGTTGTATAGCATATATCCAGAAGCCAACACCGTTGTCCTGTTAGAGAATAAATGCTCCACTTACAAAATTGACTATGTAAATTACAGGGAAGTACTGTGTCAAAAAGGAATGATTAAGCAGGACGATGCCACTTCCTAATCAAAGAACTGTGTAAAGATGCAAGTTATTGGGATTGCCAAGGTCCCTTGCTCAAGCAATACTAGCCTAGCGAAGCTGAAGTTCCTTATCACTCTCCTGTCTAAAGAAAAGTGCGGAATAGTGCTCAAATGTTAACACCCATTTCTAATTAAAAAACTGCAGTGAGTAATTGCTTCTGAGCTGAATAATCATTTACAGTGTCTTGTAATTATCTTTGGGAAAGATGCTCAGTCAAGCACTAGCAGCGATGCATTTCTTTTTCAAAGTATTAATCTTATTTCCTGAAATTATTCTGTATTAATCGGCACTGACTAAACTGTTTCTGCCTTGCGTACACTCAAGGCCAAACTGGTTAGCCAAGAAGGCCTTAAATATTTTAAGATTTATGCTTTAACCCAGGCATAAGAAAAAATAGACTGGAACCAGTTATGGATTTTTTCCCCTGCAAAACGAACATGCAAATGAATCATATTATGATTAAACTTGACCTGCTGCATGGCAATTTGGCTTATAAAGTATCAATAGCCTCTACACTAAGGGTAGGCAACTCCGATGCTAGAGAGCTTGAAACAGTTTTGACTTTCAGGGTATCCATCATGAATATGTACGAGTTATATCTGCATGCAATGGGTGGCAATGCATGCAAATATATCTCATGCATATTCAAGGTGGATACCCTGAAAGTCAAAACTGATTGAAGCTCTCTAGCATCAGAGTTTCCTACCCCTGCTCTACTCTGCAAAATCTGGTGGCATATTTAAAGTCCTGCACAAGTACAAATTTCTAGAGCAGTGTTTCTCGCGTGTTCTGGAGTACCGCTAACCAGCCTGGTTTTCAGACTCGCCACAATGAATATGCATGAGATGTATTTGCATTCAATGGAGGCAGGGCATTCAAATCTATCTCATGTATCTTCATTGTGGATAGCTTCAAAATCAGGCTGACAAGGGAGTACTCTAAGGAGGTCTTGTGGTATTTTCCCATGGAAGGGAAAAATACTGTGGGCTGCAGACACCATGGGGGCTTCCTCGCTGTATTTTTCCACTCTGTGGGCTTCCACACAGTATTTTTTCACAATGAAAAACTTAATGGGGAAAAATACTGTGGGGAAATAAGAAAAAAAAAAAATCACGCAATGGTGGCCCCCTTTGGCCAGGGCCATCATAGGGCCAATATGTAAAAGCCCCCCCAATATGTAAAAGCCCCCCCTCATCTATAAGTTGTGTGGTGATGCCCTGTCCCCTACCCAAACCCCCCCATTTTTCAAAAAAGGCCCCCCTGTTCCATATACTGTCCTCCCCATGAACCCCTGACTTATCCTAGCCCTCCCCAGGCATAGCTGACAGTCTAGTGAGATTCTGATGGCCTAATGGGGCCCAGAGGGCCCCATAGGCTTTGGGTCAGCTGCCACCATTTTTCAAAATGGTGGTGCCTGGCTTTTGCCCCTATTACATGATAAGGACATAGACTGTTTGGTGCCATTTGGGATTTAGTGATCAGTCAGCCCAGAGTCTAGGGGGCATTCCAGGCACCATTACAATGCCAGGGCTCCACTAGACTACTAAGTATGCCCTGGGGTGGGCTAAGGAGGGTTAATGGTTTGGGAAATGGCTACCTTCTACTGGGAGTATGGTATGTGGAACTGGGGGGTGGTCTTTTTTGAAAAAGGGGTTTCATGTAGGTGGTGAGGCATCACCGCATGAGTTACAACATTTATTTTGGAACTTTTTTCACTTCTGGGCAACCTTTAGAGGCAAGGGATGTGTAGGGGTGTCTAGCACATGGTGGGAGGGGGCTATTTTGGGTCAGTGTGACTCTTTAAGAAGCATCCTAGGTACAGTGTTCCAATGTCCCCAGGAATATTTAACAATTTGCTGAGTTGGTTAACTTTTCAGATAATAATAAGGCTTGTGTTTTTTTGAGGCATGCCGCATTATTTTATGTACATAAATTAGGTATTAATGAGCTGCTTTGCATGCATTTGTAAAGCTTATGCATGCAAAGCAGCTCATTAACATGCACATGTACTTCAGGAAATATATCACTTGATATTACCATGATAGGCATTTATTGAGCAATAAACATTTAGCATGGCTTATAAATCTACTCCTAAGACTTCCTTGAGAAACAATGCTCCATGGGATAGAATGAAGTATCCCCTTGACTTGGTCTATAAGGTCCTGGAGTCTGATTGGTGCTTCTCACCTTCCTGCAGAGGAATCTCAGAAGGTCTTTTAGGTGAATAATGACATCAAAGTGCCGTTGTTTTTGATGAGAGAAGATTCATTTACCAACCATTCACAATTGAGTGTCATAAATAGAAAAAGAAAAATACCACCGAGCTGTCACTGAGCACTCACTATGGCAAATGCCATTCCTTCTGCCAAGGTAGGGTTAAGCCTGTTAACCCCACACCAACTATCCTTATTTCCTTCAATTAGTTCTAACAGGGCACCCCTCTGAAGTAACAAGTTCCAGTCTGGTTGGAAAACTCAGGATAAAATATGTCAGTAACACACCCCAAGACCCCCCAAATGATTTAGTTCTTTGTTTTGGGTTGGGATAATTTATGGCATATTACTCCTACAGCAGTGCTGGTTGGGGGTGTTGACGCTACTTGTTTTGCTATCAAGGCAACATATTACACTGCCGTACCATGGCTCCGACATCCAGGGCTATTTAGAGGCTGCCACTATAGGCAAGAGGGTTGGTGTTGGCTTGGGGGAATGGGAGGAGATTGGTGGCTGAGGGTAGAGGAGGGGGCACTCAGTCTTTTCTTGCCAAATTGGAATTGCCAAGGTGGGCTGGTTTGCCTCCTCAGACCCGTTGGGACCCCCTCCACCTCCACAATTTCAAGGGGCTTGTGGGGGTGGGGGACATGGGCCCTCCCCTGTGCTAACATCTCTTGGGGGTGGGGGGTGGGGAAGAAGGACACAGGCTGCTGCCCGACCTTGGTTTTTTTCATCTACTGGTGGCACTTATTCAGCTATATCCTTTGAATATAGGCACGTCAGCTTAAAGTTGTTAGGCTACCTTTACCAGATAACTTTAAACCTAACAGGCAATATTCAAACATAGCAAGTTAGCTATTTTGCTTTATGGCTGTTAAACAAAATGCCACTGTTTCCCCCCTCACTTCCACTGGTTGTAGTTTTTCTGAATTTTGGGGTTAGCCACAAACAGATCAGGATTGCCCAAAGGGAACATTTTTCTTACCAGGATCTCCTCTGTCTGGGAAACTTTTGTCTGTGCTCATTTTTAGACACAGATATTTAATACTAGCAAATTTTCAAATGTAGGGATATCTTTGACATTTGTCATTTTGGTACCATCAGGCAAACAGTTCCCATCATGGTTATAATATTAACTAAGATTATGGGCTATTGTGTAATGTCCCATGTATCACGGTTTTCTTGTGACCCCATTCTGCCTTGGCAGACAGTTTATCCAGTTCTATTATTATAATGAAGAGGACCCTTACGATGAGGTCAGCTATAGAAATCATACACAAATGACTAATTAGCACATTGGTGGCCATTAGGGTTGCCAGCTGGCTCCAGATTTTCAGGACAGACTGATCCAGGCCTAGTTTTACCCTGCTTCAAACTGGGACTTGTCTTTCTTTTCTGAGGAGCTGCAATAGAGAAATCAGAACTGCATGCAACAGAATAAAACCAGAACTGGATCAACCTGTCCTGAGTATCTAGAGCCAGTTGGCAATCCTAGTGCCCATGGGTTCCTCTCTTGTTCTGGGGCAATCCCTTACAACATGACCTCAGTCTCAACAGCTATAACATTGAACTAACTCCGAAGGAGTTAAATTGAAGTCTTGTCATGAATTCTAGTTGCTGCCTTTTATAATGCTTCTCCTAAACAATTTTTACATCTCCTACATGGCTAGAGGAGGAAGAAGTGAGAGGGGCTATCCTTGCAGTGGCCAGTCTGCCATATCTCATAACTCCTGGGCCCTCTAACAACCTACAAACTGTTTTAAAAAGACTTTGTTCACCACGACTAGATCTCTGGTTTTAACCACATCCATCAAGAGACCCTAAGCTGAGGTGTTTCAAACAATACCCTGAAACTTTAGTTGAAAGATTTCCTCAAAAAATCTGCTTTTGTTCTACTACAGCCTTTTTACCTCGGCATGGTTAGTCTTCCCATCTAGCTTTAATACCTGAGAGCTTGCCAGTCTCTCAGTCTCTATTGTCAATTAGCCATTTAACAGGGATGCACATTCATTGGAAATTTTTAACAAATCTTCCATTTTGTCTCATTTCATTTTTGAAACAAAATGAAAGAAAAATAAGTTAAATTTAGTTCACTTGTATTCATTTTGTTTTATAAAGCATGGTCTAATATTGACAAATCCAGGTGTGCAAAGTTAGGGAAGATGTGTCCCAGCAAATTCACAGCTGTAATTGATGCCAGAGGTGCTTCCACCAAGTATTGGCTCAGGGGTTGGAGACATATCCAAGGGGGGTGCAGACTTATCTAATTGTTGGATTTCAGGGGTATTTTTTTAGATACTTATATCGCTAAAGGCTAGAGGATAGAAACGAAGAAATGAGTACATGAGGATAGCTTGCTGGTGTGGCGGTTACCACCCTTAACAAATAAGCGACGACTCTAAAGGCTAGAGGATAGAAATGAGTGCATGGGGGTAACTTGCTAGTGTGGCAGTTACTACCCTTAACCAATAAGCCACAACTTCATCATTGCTCTCTGCTTCAATGGCAGGGAGAAAGAAGGAAAAGGGAATTAAATATAGACAGCAAATAACTAGGACATTGAATTTTGCAGTCTGGGAAAAATAAACATAGGGGTAACTTGCGGATGCAGCTGTTGCTACCCTTATCCAATAAGCCTGAAACTCTTGATGCAACTCCAACATTATTCTCTGCTTCTATGGCAGAAGGTAACAGGGAATTGGACTCTAACAGCAACCTGACTTTGACAGCTTGGGAAACTGATAAGAATGGGGGACTTGTATGGCTCAACAGAAGCTACAATAAACTTGCTGGGCAAGACTGTGGGTCCTTTTCTGCTGTCATTTCTATGTTTCTATATTTGTTCCCCCAAGAAAATATTTGGGGCTCTGAAAGGTGTGGCACATGGTATGTTGGTGAGTGGGAAAAAAGCTCATTTATATACATGCAAGTTTGATGCACTGACACAACAAAATGTGAAAAATGTTCATGGAGATATAGATTTTCTATATCCACTGTAAAATGGGAATCATGTATATTTTCATTCAATTTGAATAATCTGTTTAGCTAATTCTGAGGTATTGAAATGTTTAAAAACTTGTGGCCTGATTCTGTGTCCTGGGGGAAGCCCCCAGCTAGTCAGGCTTTCAGGATATCTGCAATGAATATGCATGAGATAAATGTACATGGAATGTAGGCAGTACATGTAATCTGACTGGCTGTGGGTCCCCCAGTCAAGTTTGGGAACCACCATACTAAGACTTTTCTCCCATTCTGTATGTTTGTGAAAAGACCTTGATGAATCAGGGCCATAGAAAGTAGGGATGTGAATCGTTTTTTGACGATTTAAAATATCGTCCGATATATTTTAAATCGTCAAAAAATCGTTAGGGCCACGATACAATACCAATTCCCCCGATTTATCGTTAAAAAATCGTAAATCGGGGGAAGGGGGAGGGCAGGAAAACAGGCACACTAAAACCCCCTAAAACCCACCCCCGACCCTTTAAATTAAATCCCCCACCCTCCCGAACCCCCCCCCCCCAATGCTTTAAATTACCTGGGGATCCGGCGGTGGTCCAGAACGGCGGCGGTCCGGAACGGCCCCCTCAATAGAATCGTGTTGTCTTCAGCCGGCGCCATTTTTCAAAATGGCCGCCGCAAAAAAAACGATTCGATGGAGGAGGTCGTTCCGGACCCCCGCTGGACTTTTGGCAAGTCTTGTGGGGGTCAGGAGGCCCCGCTGAACGACCTCCTGCAGTCGATCTCCTGCCGGCGCCATTTTCCGTACGAAAACGATTCGCGGCAAGAAATCGCTCCCGGAACCCCGCTGGACTCCCAGGAAACTTTTGGCCAGCTTGGGGGGGCCTCCTGACTTGCCAAAAGTCCAGCGGGGGTCCGGAACGACCTCCTCCGTCGAATCGTTTTTGTCTATGGCCGCCGCCATTTTGCAGCGGCCATTTTGAAAAATGGCGCCGGCTGAAGACAACACGATTCTATTGAGGGGGCCATTCCGGACCGCCGCCGTTCTGGACCACCGCTGGATCCCCAGGTAATTTAAAGCATTTGGGGGGGGGGGGGGGGGGGAGGGTGGGGGATTTAATTTAAAGGGTCGGGGTGGGTTTTAGGGGGGTTTAGTGTGCCGGCTCATGATTTTAACGATTTTTCACGATAGTTTACACACCCAAATGGCAACAATACGATTCCCTCCCCCTCCCAGCCGAAATCGATCGTTAAGACGATCGAGGACACGATTCACATCTCTAATAGAAAGCCTGCTCTGCTATGCATATACAATACAAATTGTGCATCTTCTGACAACTTTGGCCATTGCATTAACTTTCTTTATACTGATTTATATGCATCCTGTTGATAATAAAGAAAAATACATTTTTTTTCTGTTGAAACTAAAATGATTTTTATTCCTGTACAGCAGATGGCAGCTGTTTTGTATATTCTAAGCAGACCATGTCTGAACTGAAACGTGAATAGAAGCTGTAAGACTTCCAGTGTGGTTTCAAACCAAGCAAGAGAGACAGTGATAGAGATGGAGCTGAAGAAGTAAAGGGCTTTGAGAGGATAATGATCTGTAACTGGACATAGTGGGCAACAAATATGTTAATGGTGCATTAACATTTCAATGGTGATTCAGGCTAAATCCATTTTGCAGCGAACTAACAAAAGCACTTCTTTGCTGCTATTAATGACTTGAAGTCAATTTTCATTAGAATAACAGCTTGTTTTGCTATACAGTCTATTCACCCACCATGTAATTGGTATTGATTGAGCAGGCAATTTAACACAGAGTATGTTTTCAGAAGTAAAATAGACTCAAAAATGTTAGTGCTTTGAGCTTTTAATTTACTAAGTTATTTTTCTCCAGGTGAGAGTATCGGGTATCCTAACAACCCCCCTTCCTACACATAGCTTCCTTTAGGAACAAATTCAAACCTTTTCTAAATAGGCTGTTCCCCCTGACAGTTTGAAGAATTTGACATTCAAGATTTTTTCACTATGCAAGGTCCGGCTATTTAGGGAGTTCACTCAAAAGAAAAGGTTTGAATGAGTTTCATCAAAATTAGTTATACCAAAGCAGAAGGAAACATTGATAAGGAAGGTAAAGACATAATTTGTAAAGAAGCTTGCTGTGGAAGCAAAACTCATAATAAAACCTTTTTCAGATACATTAGAAGCAAAATGCCTGCGAGGTAGTCAATTGGATCATTAGATGATCAAGGGCTAAAAGGGGCACTAATGGAGAGCAAAGCCATAGCAGAGAAATTAGATGATTTTTTTTTTTTTTTTGCTTCAGGCTTTACTGAAGAAGATGTAAGGTAGATACTCATATGAAACAAGGAGGAGTGTATGATGATATACAGAGCTGTTCAAAGTTGACATAGATATACTCTTATATTTCTTCAAATTAGCTATTTAATATTAAAGCTTCAATAGTATAAAGTTCATGCAGAGTACAGTCCCCCAACATAGCTGTGTTTCACCGGAGGGGCTCTGTCAGGATAGATTTACAGAATGAACCTCACATCAATATAGAAGACTTTAGAAATATCTTTTAAAAGTAGGATTTGCAATCATGTAAAAGGGCATCCAAAATCAAATCCAGGTTCACTGATATTTGTTTCAGTTCCTCTGAATCATCCACTCTATAAGATTTAAATCTGTATGTACTTGAAACTTGGATTTTGGATGGTATCACACATACTTCTCCTTGTTTTGTATGATTATGAGCATGATCATATTACTCGATTACTCTTGTAGGCAGATACCCATGCCAGAAGTGATATTTAAAAGTGAAGATTCAGAGGAACTGACTCTGGAAGATGTATTAGGGCAAATTGGCAAACTAAAGAGAAGCAAATCCCCTGGATCAGATGGTATAGATTCAAGAGTGCTGAAAGAACTGAAAAATGAAATTGCAAACCTACTATTAGTAATCTGTAATCAAATTTTAAAATCAGGTAAGGTATCTGAAGATTGGTGGGTGGCCAGTGTAACTCTAGATTTTAAAAAGGGTTCAGGGATAATTCAGCAAACTACAGATCAGTAAGCCTGACATCAGTGCCAAGAAACATGGTTGAAACTGTTTAAAGCACAAAATTACTGAACAAATAGTCATAGTTAAATGGGACAAAGCCAACATGGATTAAGTTAAAAAAAACTCGAGTCACCAATTTTCTATATTTGTTTGAAAGCATGAAAAAAATGTGGATAAAGATGAGCTAGTTGATATAGTGTATCTGGATTATCAGAAAGCATTTGACAAAGTACCTAATGAAAGACGTTTGAGGAAATTAAAAAGTCATGGGATGAAAGGCAATATTCAATTATGGATTGAGAGCTGGTTAAAAGATAGATAACACAAGAGTAGTGCTAAACAGTCAATTTTTCCAATGGAGAAAGGCGAATAGTGGAGTGCTTCAGGGATATGTACTGGGACCGATGCTTTTTAACATATTTATAAATGACCTAGAGATGAGAACAGTATGTGAGGTGATCAAATGTGCTGATGATTCAAAATTATTCAAAGTTGTTAAATCACAAGAAGATTGTGAGAAATTGCAAGAGGACCTTGCGAAACTGGGGGACTGGGCATCCAGATGGAATTTGGCAATGGCAGATGACATTTAAATGTGGACAAGTGCACAGATATGGTGTCAGTTCCGGGATTTCTGCATAAGCTTGGCACAGGTAGAGAACCATGACAAAAGAGGAAAAAAAGAGGGGGTCAAGAAATGAATTCACAGCAGGTTAAGGAGAGTAGCTCTACCTGGAGAGAGGAACTTATACATAGTGAGTCAGAGCGTTTGATCCTGAGGGAAAAGGAAACATTTGTTTACTGGGTATTTTGGAACAGGTCAGTGCCTCTCAAGAAAATCCTGTGTTACCAGAACCAAGTAAGTTAACATGTAATGAATAATGCAAACTCTTTGTGAAGGGCAGTAGGTATGTGCAGAAGATAAAATTTGTTTTGGTTTATCCATTCATTTCGTTGGGACCTCAATTCATTTCATTAGTTTCAAAACAAAAAAAAATGTTTATTCACTTTTTGCTTGTCATTACAGTTTTAAGAACATAAGATTTGACAGACTAGGTCAGACCAAAGGTCCATGAAGCCCAGGATACTGTTTCCAACAGTGGCCAATCCAGATTACAGGTACCTGATAAGATCCCAAGGGTTTGATAGATCCCATGCTGCTTATCCCAGGGATAAGCAGCGGATTTCTGCAATTTTACCTTAATAATGGTTTATGGACTTTACATCCAGGAACTGGTCCAAACCTTTTTTAAATGCACACCACATCCTCTGGCATCAAATTCCAGAGCTTAATTGTTACGAACGTGGACCCTTGGACCGATCGGAACCAGATGAAGAGTCGTTGAATGAGGGTGACAACGGAGGTCCCGATCGGAAGACGGCAAGGACGGAGTTGAGAGTGGCTGGAGGAAGATCCGGGAAGCCCTATGCGACCAAGGGCCGTGGCAAGGAAGGATGAAGTGGCGGAGCTGGTACAATGGTGAGGAGATCTTCGCCCTGGAAGCCGAGCCTCCCCCGAGAGGAGCTCGTAGGAGTTCGGCCGCTGGGACTTAGGAGATTCACCCTGGAAGCCGGAGTCCCCCCAGGAGGAGCCCGTAGGAACCCGGCCGCTGGGACTTAGGAGAGCCCACGGGGGCGGAGTCAGATGGAGTCCGAGGTTGTCGCTCACCAGTCCAGAGTCATGTACCAGAGAATCGTCGCTTGCCAGTCCGGGATCAGAAGCCAAAGGATCACTGTAAGCCAAGGCTGGGTCCGAGAGCCGGGAGTCGTCGTAAGCCAGTCCGAGGTCCAGAGCCAGAGGGATCACCGTAAGCCGCACCGGGGTCAGAAGCCAAGAGTCGTCGTAAGCCAGTCCAGAGTCAGAAGCCGAGAATCACCGTAAGCCAGTCCAGGATCAGGAAGCACAGGAAAACAAGAGGATCAGGAACGCAGCAACTGGAGACAGGGTAAACCTGGGAACCTCGTTGCAAGGCAATGTCTAGGCTGAGCTGCAGGGTATAAATACCCTGCAGCGTCTGACGTCATCCGGAGACCTCCCCTGCCTTTTCCCGCGCTGGCCCCTTTAAATTTAGCTCAGAGACGCGCGCGGCCAGCCGCCGAGGAACGCCGGCTGCTGCGACGCAGCGAAGAGGACCTGGCAGGAGCGAGTACAGGCCCGGGCGAGGCGGGGGGACGCCGAGCCTGCGGTGGCTGAGGTCCCCGGAGGCCCGGGGAGCGCGGGCCCACCGCGGGACCCCGATGGAGTGAGTAGCGATTCCGGGGCCGACCCGGGGAAGAGGGCTCCCAGGAATTCTCCTCTGGGCCATATCCTTCCCGACAGGAGGTATTCCCACCGATGACGTCGGAACCGGACATCCAGCACCTCTTTAACCGTGTACGTGGCCCCAGGGTCAGCAGTGACAGCAGTAGGCGTCGGTGGCAAAGGACGAAAGCGGGAGAGGACCACCGGCTTGAGGAGAGAGACATGGAAGACGTCATGTATGCGGAGGGTAGATGGGAGGCGTAGGCGGTAGGAAACCGCGCCAACACGTTCGGCTACCTGGAAGGGACCGATGTAACGAGGCGCTAGCCTCATGGACGGAAGCCGGAGCTGGATGTTCCTAGTACTGAGCCACACTCTGGAACCGGGCAGAAACACTGGAGCGGATCGCCGAGACTTGTCCGCGTAAGCCTTGAAGCGTGCGGCGGTTTGGCAGAGCTTCTCTTGCGTGGAGTGCCAAAGCTGCTGAATCTGGCTGGCCGTCAGTTGCGCCGCTGGCGAGGAGGTAGAGACTGATAACGGTAGTGGTGGCTTGGGAACCTTTCCATAAACCATCTTGAAGGGAGACTGTTGCGTGGCGGAGTGTCGATGGCGGTTGTAAGAGAACTCCGCCCAGGGAAGAAGAGCAGCCCAGTTGTCCTGCTGTTCCCCTACAAAGGCTCGAAGGAACGCTTTCAGGGTATGGTTCGTGCGCTCCACTTGGCCGTTGCCCTGGGGGTGAAACGCCGTGGCAAGGAAGGATGAAGCGGCGGAGCTGGTACAATGGTGAGGAGATCTTCGCCCTGGAAGCCGAGCCTCCCCCGAGAGGAGCTTGTAGGAGTTCGGCCGCTGGGACTTAGGAGATTCACCCTGGAAGCCGGAGTCCCCCCAGGAGGAGCCTGTAGGAACACGGCCGCTGGGACTTAGGAGAGCCCGCGGGGGCGGAGTCAGATGGAGTCCGAGGTTGTCGCTCACCAGTCCGGAGTCGTGTACCAGAGAATCGTCGCTTGCCAGTCCGGGATCAGAAGCCAAAGGATCGTTGTAAGCCAAGGCTGGGTCCGAGAGCCGGGAGTCGTCGTAAGCCAGTCCAAGGTCCAGAGCCAGAGGGATCACCGTAAGCCGCACCGGGGTCAGAAGCCAAGAGTCGTCGTAAGCCAGTCCAGAGTCAGAAGCCGAGAATCACCGTAAGCCAGTCCAGGATCAGGAAGCACAGGAAAACAAGAGGATCAGGAACGCAGCAACTGGAGACAGGGTAAACCTGGGAACCTCGTTGCAAGGCAATATCTAGGCTGAGCTGCAGGGTATAAATACCCTGCAGCGTCTGACGTCATCCGGAGACCTCCCCTGCCTTTTCCCGCGCTGGCCCCTTTAAATTTAGCTCAGAGACGCGCGCGCGCGTCTAGGGGCGGGGCCAGCCGCCGAGGAACGCCGGCTGCTGCGACGCAGCGAAGAGGACCTGGCAGGAGCAAGTACAGGCCCGGGCGAGGCGGGGGGATGCCGAGCCTGCGGTAGCTGAGGTCCCCGGAGGCCCGGGGAGCGCGGGCCCACCGCGGGACCCCGATGGAGTGAGTAGCGATTCCGGGGCCGACCCGGAATCGCAACATTAATTATGTGTTGAGTAAAATAATATTTTATTTTATTAGTTTTAAATGTATCACCTAGTAACTTCTCTGTGTGTTTCCTAGCCTATATATGCTTTGATAGAGTAAACAACTGATTAAAGCTTACTTGTTCTACTGTAGCATCTTTTGGGCTCCAGAATTGGGGTTTTCTCATCAATTCTCATAAAACTTGTGGGAAGAAATAATCAGAAGGGGAAAAGTACTCATGTGGTAAAGTGACACCAAAAGAGGCATGAATAGCCTAAGGGTCTGTAAAGGGGGAAAAGGAAACTAGCAGTAGAAGGATTCCTCCAAGTAATCATTAGAGGAGCAAAGAAGCAGCAAGAGGGGGAATAACACCCCAAAGCTCTATAAGAGGACACCAAAAACAGTGGCATGAAAGGCAAAGTGGCATTAAGAGTGATATCAGCATCCTAAGGCAACATGAAAGGGAAACAATATTGTAAAGGTTGCAGGAAAAAAAGTCAAAGTACTGAGAACGAGCCAAAGAGTGGTATCAACATATAGGGAACCATGAGAGGTGCAAGTGGCAAGAAACCCCAAAGTATAGAGTTTGGGGTATGAAAGCAAGGCAGAGTAGCAAAACGTACTCTAAGGTATAAAGTCAGAGTATGGCACCAAATATGAGAGTCCTAGACTCCCAAAGTGTAGCAGGAGGGATACAGCTGCAAGGCAGAGTGGCAAGGGAGCTGTATGTCTTCCTGTGGAAGTTCCTTCCACTTTTTAGATTTAGTGCAAGAGAAAGATCTGTTGTCAGTTTAATTTTGGTGAGATGAGCTTTTTCTCACTCTCTACTTGAGGTTGATCTTGCCACTGGGTGGAATTATGGGGTTTCTGTGAAATGGGATTTCTGAATGAAAATAGGTCTGAAATCTCATTTTTTAGTTATTTCAGAACCCTAGGGTGTATTCCATCTGGTCCATGTGATTTACTATTCTTCAGTTTGTCAATCTGGCCTACCACATCTTCCAGGTTCACCGTTATTTCGTTCAGTTCATTTCCCCAACATCCTGTTTATTCTAAAGGAAAACGCAGCTGTAATAGTTAACTTTGAGACTTTATTAGGGAAAGACAGAGACAAAGGGAATAGAGACAGATACTGGAACAAAGTACAGATAAGTTTGTTCCAGGGAGCGACAGGTCCATACAAATGTATAATTACCAAGTCACTCAAAGTTCCAGTAATGTGTAGAACCTTTTATACCTTCCATACTGACCAATCAGAACATATTGAGTAGAGATGTGAATCGTGTCCTCGATCGTCTTAACGATCGATTTCGGCTGGGAGGGGGAGGGAATTGTATCGTTGCCGTTTGGGTGTTTAGAGTATCGTGAAAATCGTTAAAATCGTGAACCGGCACACTAAAACCCCCTAAAACCCACCCCCGACCCTTTAAATTAAATCCCCCACCCTCCCGAACCCCCCCCCAAATGCCTTAAATTACCTGGGGGTCCAGCGGCGGTCCGTAGCTAAATCGGGGGAAGGGGGAGGGCAGGAAAACCGGCACACTAAAACCCCCTAAAACCCACCACCGACCCTTTAAATTAAATCCCCCACCCTCCCGAACCCCCCCAAATGCCTTAAATTACCTGGGGGTCCAGCGGCGGTCCGTAGCTAAATCGGGGGAAGGGGGAGGGCAGGAAAACCGGCACACTAAAACCCCCTAAAACCCACCCCGACCCTTTAAATTAAATCCCCCACCCTCCCAAACCCCCCCCCAAATGCCTTAAATTACCTGGGGGTCCAGCGGCGGTCCGGAACGGCCTCCTGCAATTGAATCATGTTGTCTTCAGCCGGCGCCATTCTGCGCCGCCATTTTGCAAAATGGCGGCGCAAAATGGCGGCGGCCATAGACCAACACGATTCGACTGCAGGAGGTCATTCCGGACCCCCGCTGGACTTTTGGCAAGTCTTGTGGGGGTCAGGAGGCCCCCCCAAGCTGGCCAAAAGTCCCTGGGGGTCCAGCGGGGGTCCGGGAGCGATTTCCTGCCGCGAATCGTTTTCCGTACAGAAAATGGCGCCGGCAGGAGATCGACTGCAGGAGGTCGTTCAGCCAGGGTCCGGAACCCCCGCTGAATGACCTCCTGCAGTTGATCTCCTGCTGGCGCCATTTTCCGTATGGAAAACGATTCGCGGCAGGAAATCGCTCCCGGACCGCCGCTGGACCCCCAGGGACTTTTGGCCAGCTTGGGGGGGGGGGCCTCCTGACCCCCACAAGACTTGCCAAAAGTCCAGCGAGGGGCCGGAACGACCTCCTGCAGTCGAATCGTGTTGGTCTATGGCCGCCGCCATTTTGCGCCACCATTTTGGAAAATGGCGGCGCAGAATGGCGCCGGCTGAAGACAACACGATTCAATTGCAGGAGACCGTTCCGGACCGCCGCTGGACCCCCAGGTAATTTAAGGCATTGGGGGGGGGGGGTTTGGGAGGGTGGGGGATTTAATTTAACGGGTCAGGGGTGGGTTTTAGGGGGTTTTAGTGTGCCGGTTTTCCTGCCCTCCCCCTTCCCCGATTTATGATTTTTTGACGATAAATCGGGGGAATTGGTATTGTATCGTGGCCCTAACGATTTTTGATGATTAAAATATATCAGACGATATTTTAAATCGTCAAAAAACGATTCACATCCCTAATACTGAGAGTGTTATTTCTAGATAAGTGCACAGCTTCTGATTTGGGAATATATTAGACCAATCAGCTAATGGGTCTGGGGTGTTGGCTGCATTCCAGCATGTAGTCAGAGTCCTTTGTTTCCTTTAATTTCAAACTAGCATTCTTGAATACAGCAGAGATGAGGTACTTCAGAAAGTCAGTGCACAATATCATATACATACAATCCTCTTCAGGAAACTCTGAAACAAAGAATTTCTTTAATCTTTTCCTGATGGCCTTCAATCATCTAACAGTCCAACTGACTCCCTTGCAGGTTTTCTGCTTCAGATATATTTTAAAAGGTTTTTACTGTGAGTTTTTGCCTCTATAGTCAACTTCTTTTCAAATTCTCTCTTAGTCATATCAATGTCTTACATTTAATTTGCCAATGCTTATTCTTTATCCTATTTTCTTCTGATGGATCCTTCTTCCAATTTTTGAATGAAGATCTTTTGTCTAAAATAGCCTCTTTCACCTCACTTTTTAGCCATGCTAGCAATTGTTTTATCTTCCTTCCACCTTTCTTAATGCGAAGAATGCATCTGGACTGTGCTTCTAGGATGGTATTTTTTAACAATGTCCACGCCGGTTGCATACTTTTTGCCTTTGTAACTGCACCTTTCAGACTTTTTAAACTACTTTTCTCATTTTATCAAACTTTCCCTTTTTTAAAGTTTAGTTGTAGAACTGTGGATTTACTTACTGTCCCTCTTCCAGTCATTAAATCAAATTTGATCATATTATGATCACTATTGCCAAGCAACCCCACCACCATTACCTCTCTCACCAAATCCTGCACTCCACTGAGAATTAGATCTAAAATGTTTCCCTCTCTAATTGGTTCCTGAACCAATTGCTCCATTGTCATTTATTCCATCCAGGAACTTTATCTCTCTAGCATGTCCTGATGTTTCACTTACCTAGCCAATATTGGGGTAATTGAAATCTCAAAACAAACATCGTGGTTCAAAATATTTTTTCTATTTGAAATGCTGTGATACTATATATTGCTGTATATTATTTCAAATAAATTTTTTGAAGTTAGGGACCATCATACCACCCGCTGGCGGTCTTCTTTTGCGCGGAGGAATGGCGTCAGGTCCGAAATAACAGTGGACCTACAGTTTCCAGCAAGTCGCTATAGTAATTTTTGGCGATTCCAATAGAAGTACTATTGAAGAAGCATTGTCTACCGTCTCGTGTGTAGGACGCATGGGAGTGCGAGATTGGAGAGTCAAAAAGTGTATGTCTCCGAAGCAGCAGGGTTGCAAAACACGCGCGTCAGACTACTGACTCCGAAGGGAAGTTATACCTTTTATATCTTTTACAAAAAGTTAAAAATTGCATGTTTGGATGTTGGACTCATTTGGACCGATGATTAAAGATGACCCGATAAAGTGCAAAACACACAAGTTCTAACTTGGAAGCACAGCGGGTGGTATGATGGTCCCTAGCTTCAAAAAATGTCTTTGAAATAATATACAGCAATATATAGTATCACAGCATTTCAAATAGAAAAAAATATTTTGAACCACGTTGTTTGTTTTGATGTTACATTGATCGTGGCATCTTTGAACTAAGAGATATTGTTTATATTTGGTAATTGAAATCTCCCATTATTATTGCACTACCAATTTGGTTAGCTTCTCTCTTAGGAATTCACTGTCCATCTCACCATCTTGGCCAGGTGGATGGTAGTATACTCCTATCACTATACTCTTCCCCAACACACAAGGGATTTCTACCCATAAAGATTTGATTGTGCATTTAGTCTCATGCAGGATCTTTATCCTGTCGGACTCTATGCCATCGTGGACATAAAGCATCACCCCGCCACCAAGATGCTTCTCTGTCACTGCAATATAATTTGTACCCTGATATAGCACTATCCCATTGGTTACCCTCTTTCCATCATGGCTCTGAGATGCCAATTAAGTCTATGTCATCATTCATTACTATACTCTCTAATTCTCCCATCTTACTTCTTAGACTTCTTTGCATTAGCATACAAACATTTCAAAGAGTGGTTTTTGTTTGTATTAACATTCTGCTTTTCAGTTGACTGGGATAAATTGGAATCTTAGCTCAGGTGAGTTTTTAATTATGGGCACTTGGACTACTTTTCTTATTATTAGAACCTCTCTGTTGGGATGCCTTAACTCTAATGCTTCATTAGTATCCTTCATAGATATCTCCCTCTGAACATGCACTGCTGAGTGACTGTCGACTTTCCCCATTGATTTAGTTTAAAAGCTGTGTATCTCCTTTTTAAAGGTTAGTGCCAGCAGCCTAGTTCCACCCTGGTTAAGGTGGAGTCCCTTCAGAAAAGACTTCCCCCTTCCCCAGTTCCTTACAAAACTGAATCCCTTTTCGTTGCACCATCATCTCATCCATGCATTGAGACTCCGGAGCTCTGCCTGCCCCTGGGGACCTGTGCATGGAACAGGAAGCATTTCAGAGAATGCTATCCTAGAGGTTCTGGATTTCAGCTTTCTACCTAAGATTGAATGGGATATGAGAGTGGGCCTTTTCTACTGCAGTGCCTCATATGTAGAAATCTTTGCCAAGAAACATCTGCATAAATGGCCAGCACTGAGTTTCGTACATGGGCTTTGGCAGTTATTGGGCATGCTGGCAGTAATTGGACACTGCTGCCACAGGACCTCTGGGCAGTCTGCAGGGTTTGTGGGTCTTGAGGCTGTAGGTATCGGTGCCATGCAGCCAGTATCACTCATCTGAGTTGGCTGGCCATGCAGCAACCTCAGATACACGCATGTTGTGAACATGCACTATGCATCCAACCACTGAGCATGATGAGTTTGTCACTCCCTGCAGCAGGTGAGGAGAATGAGGAGCATGGCCATACTTTCCCCCTGGGATTTAGTGACCAGATTGGGCCATTTAAATATAAAGAGACAGGAAGGGAGTGGGGGTGGGGTGGGAAGTGATGACATATTAAAAGAGTGACTTGTGATTGGTGTCTCTTTCTCCTGCATCCCCTGCTACCAGTTGTAATTCATCCTCCCTCTTACTAGGGTTAAACAACAGAAAGCATGTGTATAGTTGCTAGGCAGTCATGATTATTTACTCAAGCAATTTATATTGTAATTCATTGTTATATTTGAGCTGCTTGCTCCATGGCATTTATTATTAATTGCCGCAGCATAGGGGTTAGGTAGCTGAGCATGGAAGGGGGCCAGAATGCAGTCAAAAAGGAGAATGGAGCCAACTGAAGGAGTCCTAGACATGACCTGAGTTTGTCTGTGATGTGGAGCTGGGATTCAGTCACTGCTGATAGTCAGTACTCTTAGCATCCCTCGAGGTGAAGTTTATACGTTTTGTGTGTTTTAACTAGACTTTTAGTAGATTTGTTATGGTTAGTTTCATGTATTGAATTATTATGTATTTTGTTACCAGCCTAGAACTGTGGACAGAACAGTCAATCAATCAATCAATCAATCAATAAATAAATAGCCATGGCTTGCTGCAGACTAAAAGGGTTCTGAATTGCCCAGAGGGTTGGCCACCATGCCTGGTGATGCCCGGCTGCTACTTCCCCTAGAGGGACCATGGCTTTGCTTGCTTGTGGCAGGCCAGTCCGTCAGATGGGGAAGAAATCTTGCTCTCTCTCTCTACATTTCATATAGTCTGACAGCTTAGGTGTTTATATTAGTAATAAATAATAATTGTGGCAAAACAGGGATTTTGCATGTTCTGTGGTTTATTGTTCTGCCCGGTGACACTTTTCCCCAGAAAACTCATTTTCTGTGTACTGGCCTGTAGGTGGTGTTTGACCTCTGTGTTGTAGTTCAGGCAGAGGCTTTGGATGCTGCCTTGACTGAAGGTGGCTTGATCAGCATATGCATCCCAGCAGCCCTGAGTGCATATTACACTGAAATGCCCTTCGGTGCCTTGGCCAAAAAACTAACTGTCAATACTGTGTGCCCTGATTGGTTCTGGAGACAGAGAATGCGCCATGAGGGTTCTGGAACACTCCAGTGTACAGATTCTGTGCAGAGGCCCTGTTCAGCTCCAGTGAACAGACTTTTCCTGACCTCCCATGCACTAGTTAAGAGGTGAAAAGTGTTTAGCTAGATTGTACTGTTTAATCCTCGTTGTTTTACCTGTTTCTGTTTGCAGTTTAAAACTTTTATCCGCTCACTTTTCCTTCTTTTTCTAATATACTTCTTAGTTTGTTAGCTCTGCCCATCTTGGACTGACTAACAATCCTGGTATTGTATATATTTGGCCTGTGGGTGTATTTCTAGCAACTGTGTGACCCTTGGTTGGGAGGGGTCTCAGTGTCCCTAGAAACCATCAAGGGTTAGCTTGCGGGCAGGGAACTTGCCCAGAAGAAAGCAGGAACCCAGTTGATGAGTGGGAGATTGCCAGTGTAGAAGCAAGTGCGCAGATGCAGGCAGCAGGCCTATGCAGTGCTTGGCAGGACCCTCCAAGTGGCCACAGGGTTACCTTGTGGAGGTTTTAGGGGTTGTGCCTTGGCATTATGTGACAATAATAAAGCTGTGACCTTATTTATTCTATGGAATAAATTCACAGGTGGGCCTCTTTCAAAGGAAATGAGGCTTTAAAATGAAGGGTTCATAGAATGAGGATGAATCAAGATTAATATACAATAATATTTCTTTACAGAGAGGGTGGTGGATTCATGGAACAGCCTCCTTGTAAAGGTAATAGAAAAAAAAGGCAGTATTAGAATTCATAGGGACATGGGACAAGTACAGAAGATCTCTGAGGGAGAGAAGGGACTATAAAGTTGAGCAGGAGATGTAGATGGGCAGATTGTATGGAATGTAAGGTCTTTATCGACCATCATGCTGCATGTTTCTATCTTTTAATAATTTTATTCGGTTTTATTAATTTATGTTTGTGATTGTTTTCCTATGTAATTTTAATTTTTATGATGTTAATTAGTTCAATATGCATTTTACAATTATTTATTTTCATATTCATCTTTGTCTAGAGAATAGTTGTTCATTAAGTTTTACAAAATAAATAAATTAGCCCAAATTCTTCTCCACTGCAGGTGGGGCTGGACTGACTTCCAGGGCCACTATTACTGTTCTCTGTAAGCTGTACACTTGTGCATGCACATAGAAGTCATGAAGTCTGAACACACAGAAAAATATAGCACGCACCAACAATTCCGATATTATTTGTATTATACTGGCTTGTAACGCACACATTTGAACTTGGCTTGTAAAAAGTTGCACAAAAAGAAAATTTGAGGGAACATTGGCCACTATGGCTTGGCTTTTTCTTCAGCCTAGTTGTTTGATTCAGGTGCAGTAGTTAAAAGAGCCCCTGCAGCATGATTAACAGCCATCTGCAACAGCTATGAGATGGTGTATAGTACACAGCCAAAAAAGTTCCAATTTGGTGACTTGATCTGATTTGGCACAAAATCACCACTGATTATGCCTCTTTTATTCCTAGAGAATAGCAAAATATTTTCCAACTGTAGAGAACACTAGGGATGTGAATCGTTTTTTGACGATTTAAAACAATCGTCAGATATATTTTAAATCGTCAAAAATCGTTAGAGCCGCGATACAATAGCAATTCCCCTGATTTATCGTCAAAAAATCGTAAATACACTCTATAAACTGACTTACTTTTATCTACAGGTTTGTATACACTTTCAAAAAAATCTAAAAGTTTGGTGAGACAAGAACTCCCGTTCCTGAGATGTGTTGGCTCTTCTCCATTAACCAATTAGTAATCCACAATAGAACATTGCCTCTTAGCCCATTACTTTTTAATAAGATTCCCTCATGAGGTACTTTATCAAATGCTTTCCAAAAATCTAGATAAACTATATCAGTTGGCTCACCTTCATCCACATGTTTATTCATGCCTTCAAAGAAATGTAGCAGATTGCTAAGGCAATACTTCCCTTGGCTAAATCCATGTTGGCTTTGACTCATTAAACTATGACTATCTATATGTTGAGTAATTTTGTTCTTTATAATAATTTCAAGCATTTTTCCCAGCATGGACATCAGACTCACCAGTCTGTCATTTCCTGGCTCACCCCAGAACCCTTTTTAAAAACTGGACTTATGTTGGCCACCCTCCAATCTTCAGATATTGTAGCCAGTTTTAATACATAGTTTACAGATTACTAAATTCTCTCTTTACCTTCCTTATCAATGCTTTGCATCTAACTTGCCAGTGCTTAGGCTAAGCTTGTCAGAAATAACTAAAGAGTCCACAGACTAAAATGGTGGCATGGGATTATATACACTCTAAGACTCCATCACTTCTAGACTCCCACCTGGGGGAGCTAAAACCTACAATACAATTACTTTTGTTCCCTTTCCTATAACAGGACAATCCTTTTAGTGGGAACCAATAGTGTTCTCTAGGGATATGAATCGTGTGATCGATCGTCTTAACGATCGATTTTGGCTGGGGGGGGGAGGGAAATCTGATCGTCATGGTTTTTTTTGTTAAAAAATCGTAAAAAATCGTAAATCGGGGGAGGGCGGGAAAACCGGCACACCAAAACAACCCTAAAACCCACCCCAACCCTTTAAAACAAATCCCCCACCCTCCCGAACCCCCCCAAAATGTTTTAAATTACCTGGGGTCCAGTGGGAGGGTCCCGGCGTGATCTCCCGCTCTCGGGCCACGGCTGCGTTAATAGAAATGGCGCCGGTGGCCCTTTGCCCTCATGAGAGACTCCTCAGAAAATTAAAAAGTCATAGGTGTTAGGGTTTTGTATGTTTGTGGGCCCCTGGGCCTACGGGAGTGATGGGACCACCCACAGGGAGGAGCCCTGTGAGTCTCAGCGTTGGGAGGCAAGGTCTCGGCAGGCTTCAGACACAGCTGTGGAATAGAATCTTTATTAAAGAGAGAGAGAGAGAGACAGACAGACAGACACAGCTCGAGGAGCTGGCAGTGCAGAGAGTAGCACAAAGTTCGTGTGATGGGGTATATCCAGAGGGAATACCTCTTCATAGTAATCCGGAAGTGGTCCGCAGAGCGGGGTACACTGATAAGGTCCTCTCGTAGAGATGGCGTGGTAGTGGCCTGTAGCGCAGGGTACAGCATCAGGGTTCCTCACGCAGATCAGGAATGGTAGTGACCCGCAGAGCGGGGTACGCCAGAGGATTCCCACAGATGATGGTAAGGAGGAGGTCCTCAGGATGAGGTGTTCATAGGAGGTCCTATGAAGGTGAACGCGGTAGTGGCCCGCAGTGCGGGGTACACCGGAGAGCGGAGGTAATCCAAGTAGTTAGAGTACTCACAGCAAGGTGCTTTCCAGCAGTAGTCCTGGGATACAGGGTAGAGCATAAGCCCAAGGCAGAAGGCCCTCTGAGGAGCGGATAGCCAGAGACAAGGAAGGACCCCCGAGGAGCGGGTACCCAGAGGGTGTCTCACCAGAGTAGGAGCTGAAACGGACGTCCGTAGTGTGAGGTGTGGAATCAGCAATGAGGGAACTCGTTGCCAAGTCGTCAGTGGTCAGGTTTGGGTGGCTTAAGTATCCGGGAGTGGAGATGTCATCAGCGGGGGACGCCCCTGAGGTTCCCGCCAAGCAGTGCTTAACATGACCTGTGTGCGCGCGCGTGCGGAGACAAGATGGCGGTCGGCAGCACCCACGCCGTCCCGGGAACGCCAGGTGGGTCAGCGGTAGCTGGCGGAGGCCGCCACTCTCCCCAATGGAGTCACTGAAGAGAAGAGAGAGAGGTGAGCAGAAGTGGTCGCAGCCATCTGCGACCGATGGGCGTAACAATAGGATAGGAGGCAGTATCCTGTTGTGGATTTATAAAGACAGGAAGCAGAGGGTAAGACTAAACAGTCGTTTTCCAAATGGAGAAAGAGTTTTTTTGTGGAGTACCACAGGGACCAGTACTGGGGCTTGTGCTCTTTAACATATTCATAAATGATCTGGAAAAGGGAACGATGAGCAGGTTATCAAATCTGAAGATGACACAAAATTATTAGAAGGTGTTAAAACTGCAGCAGATTGCGAAGTACTGCAGAAGGTCCTTGTGAGACTAGGAGACTGGGCATCTGAAACGGCAAAGGGCATTTAATATGGAAAAATGCCAAGTGATGCACATAGGGAAAATAATCCCAAATGCAGGTACAGGATGCTTGTTCCTTATTGGAAGCCACCACCCAGGAAAAGGACTTTGGATATTCTTATGGAAAATTCATTGAAGATCGCAGCTCAGTGCAGAGCAGTGATCTAAAAAGTAAAGAGAATGTTTTGAATGATGCTAAAGGAACGGAGAATAACATGGAAAATATCATATTGTCTCTGTATTGAGCCATGGTGCAACTGCAACCCTGAGTACTGTGTGCGGTTCTGCTCATAAAAGACGCAGCGGAACTAGAAGAGGTGAAAAGGAAGGCAACAAAAAATGATAAACGGGAGGGAATGACTCCCCTATGATGAGAGGCTGCACTGGTTAGGGCTCTTGTGCCTGGAAAAGGGATGGCTGAGAAGGGACACAATAGAAGTAAAGAATGGCTATTTACCATTTCAAATAATATTGAAACAAGGGGACATTCCATGAAACTAGCAACCATCAGATTTAAAACAACTTGTGGAAAGTACTTTTTCACTGAGCGCATAATCACAATCAGGCAGTGGAATCTGTTGCCGGAGGATCTGGTCAAGGTGACTAGCGTGGTGGGATTTAAAAGAGATATGGCAAGTTTCTGTGGGGAAAGTCTATAAAACATGGGGTAGACGTGGGTAAACGGCAATGCAGCTAGCAAAGATTATTTTTTTGGGATGAGGAAGAGTAACCTATTTCAGCAACGAATGCGTGAATGAAGATCCTTTTTAGCAGTGGAAGCATGGGGGCAGAAGTTGTAGCTGCTTTGTTTCCTGGTGGCGATTTTAGCTTGCTTTCACAAATATTCAAATGATTCTCCCAGTGCTGTGTGCTGCCTGGCACAAAGCTGAGCTCTGCACAGCGTTCTCCAGCCAGTCAAAGCTAGGAGGGTAGCAGAGACGACGCTCACAGCTCCTTGGTGTACAAAATTATGCTAGTTATTGGCAAGCTTGTGGCAGCTTGACACAGTGCTACAGAGGAAGATGTGGTGAGTGGCCCATAGTGAAAGAGAGGAGGGAATATAGGGGGAATATGAATAAATGGCTGGGATTGAAGGTCTGTGTTTTCGGCTACCATTATACTATGTGTGGTTAGGAAAGCTTCTGACTAGGCTTAATGTGTTGCGCTCGGGGGTGGACCCCTGTCCTGTGGCAGAACAGGGACTGGCCACAGGGGGAGGTGCATGGAAGGAGACAGAGGCAGTGTAGATCTTCACCACTGGAAACCCAAGGTCCCCCTGGGAGGAGCCCTTAGGGACCCGGGCCGCTGGGACTTAGGTGGGCTTCGCAGGGTCTCCTGGGAGAGTCAGAGTCCGGTATGCCCACAGACATTGGGAGAGCGCTATCGGGTTTGAAGCTGGAAACAGGTTGGAGGAGAGCGAACCAGAATAGAGTTGGTGAGGACAAGGCTAGGGACAGAGCCAGAATCAAGCAGGGTCAGGCAAGCAGGGTCAAAGTCCAAGAATCAGTTTGAGGAATGGTCAACGAAGCAAGGGTCAAGATCCAGAGGTCAGGCAAGGTCGAAGAGCAGGCTTTGGCAGGCGGCAGGCAGGCAGGTCAGAAACAGGCTGAGGTCTTTGGCAGGCGGCAGGCAGGCAGGTCAGGAACAGGCTGAGGTCTTTGGCAGGTGGCAGGCAGGTCAGGAACAAGCTGAGGTCTTTGGCAGGCGGCAGGCAGGTCAGGAACAAGTTGAGGTTTTTGGCAGGTGGCAGGCAGGCAGGCAGGTCAGGAACAAGCTGAGGTCTTTGGCAGAAAGTCAGTCCAAGGTAAGACCAGGGAGACGAACAACGAACACAGGAACAAGCAGGGCAAGGAAGCAGGAGCGGAACTGGAACAGAAGGATCCTGGAATGAGACTAGGAACAAGCAAGCAGGAACACGAGCAAGGGCAATCTCAGGAACAAACCGACCTGATTGCCAAGGCAAGGAAGTGAGGCCAGGAACTTCCTTATAACATGAGTTCAATCAGGGTGCGCCGCAGAACTAGGCCCCGCCCTGGAACCTACATCAGGATGGCCGGTCCGCGGGCACGCGCGTAGGGGCGTGGCTAGCTGCTGAGATGCCGAGGCCTGGCGTGAGGCCCGGCGCGCGACTGAAGGCCCGGCAACCACCGCCCCAGGACGCCGGGGCCTAGCCGGACTTGCAAGGGCCGCGAGGGACACAGGACCAGGACCCGCTGTGTGACCCCGAAGGTGAGCAGTCCTGTGCGGGGGACGACCACGGGTGGGGCACATAACATAATGGACAAAAGAAAGATGGATGGATAAATGGATACACAGTTAAACATATTAAATTCATGAAACAAAGAAGATGCATACCAAAACCTTTCATTTAAAGCTTTCGCAGACTAGCTAGTCCTGTCATTTCAGTCTAAATAGTCCTATAATTTTCAATAGGATTTACATGTGCAAATCTACGTTTTTATGTGCATAAATGGGCTTTTGAAAATTGCCACTTTCATGCACATAACTCCTTTAAAAATTCACTTCAAGGGGCTGAATTTTCAAAGATTTATGCTTGTTAATGGACTTTATGCACATAAATTAACTTCCTCCGCTGTCTTAATTTTCAGATTGAGAACTACTACAAATGAACATAAGAACATAAGAAACTGCCATGCTGGGTCAGACCAAGGGTCCATCAAGCCCAGCATCCTGTTTCCAACAGTGGCCAATCCAGGCCATAAGAACCTGGCAATTACCCAAACACTAAGAAGATCCCATGCTACTGATGCAATTAATAGCAGTGGCTATTCCCTAAGTAAACTTAATTAATAGCAGTTAATGGATTTCTCCTCCAAGAACTTATCCAAATCTTTTTTGAACCCAGCTACAGTAACTGCACTAACCACATCCTCTGGCAACAAATTCCAGAGCTTTATTGTGCGTTGAGTGAAAAAGAATTTTCTCCGATTAGTCTTAAATGTGTTATTTGCTAACTTCATGGAATGCCGCCCCCACTTTGCACCCCCGCCCCCCGGTACCACGCGATTCACTAAGGCCTGCAATTTTAGAAAATCCAGGCCTAAGTGAGTTGTGTCTTTTCACAAATATCAGCTGGCATGCAATCTTCACTTAAGTTGAAATCAAACCCTGGAAAAGAGCTCAGTCCACAACCGGTCTGTTGGTTCCAAACTTGCCAAAAATGAATTCCAAATCACACAATGGGACAACGCAGATGGGGGTATTGCAAACAAACCACAGGCTCATCAGTCAGCATAGTAAGAGCAGCAACGTCCCAATTGTAGTGGTAGTAGGGGGATGGGGGGAGGTGAGGGAGAGTGGAAGGGGGAAAGGGTGTTTGGAAAGGTAAATGCATTTGGGCATTGCCCTGATGATATTTCTTGTTACACTTTTTATGACCTATTGTATGTTACTAATGCTTTCAATTCCCTCCTTCTTAGAATAAAGGGTTCATCTGGCAAAACCAGCTCAGATTGTAGCAGTAGCAATGCCTGCCTGCTCTTATGATGATGATAATATCAAACGTGAGACTGCTGTGGTTAGATTGTCTTGGTAGGTGTCTCCGCAGGATGATTTTTTTTTTCAAAATCTAGGCCAAATGCCTAAGAGCAGATTATTATAAACTCTCCTTCCATGGAGTAACTGTGAAGCAGGGATGCTGCTAACCTGGAGCTCTCACACAACCTCCTTGCAGAGCCTCCAACTCAAAAGAAAGAATTGGTTATTCCCTTCTCTCAAAAGACACACTCCCCCTCTACGTATCACTTTATATACCAATGTATGAGCAGGAGTGACAAGACCAACTTGTTATGGTTTTGAGGTGTTTGGTGGATTCTTAGGTGCTGCAGTGATGGCCATTCCCACGGGGAGGAGCCCCGTGGGGAACTGCAATACCAGGCTAGACTCAGATGCACAAATACAGAGATAGTTTTTATTGTACAGCTTGTAGAGTTCACCAGAGGTGGCAGTAGTAAGTAGATTCCTGCAGCAGTAGTCATGGGTCCTTGGCTGAAAAGACCTGTCCCACAATGGTGGTATAGGGAGCTCCGATGCAGATCTTCAATGAGGAGCTGTAGGTGAGACAGACTGGTAGATGTTAGATTACTCACACTCTTGTATTTTATTTTCTGGTCCATAGTTATTTTCTGGTCCATAGCCCTCCCATGACAGGAGGTATTCCCAAACTCTGCCTCTCTTCCTTACATCAAGTATTGCATCAACTTTGTACTCGATGTCCTCTTCTGCGTCAACAGGAGGGGGATCTGTTGTCTTGGTGCTGAATTTGTTGAGAATGAGCAGTTTCAACAGAGAGATGTGAAACGCGTTATGGATCTTCATTGCTGGGGGAATGAGACTGTAGGAGAGGTTGCCCAGACGTTGGAGGATGGGAAATGGTCCGACATAGCGCGGAGCAAAGCGAGCCAATGGTAGCTTGAGTGTAAGGTGTGTTGTAGACAGCCAGACTTAATCACCAGGCTTGAAGTCAGGAGCCTTGCAGTTATGAGCGTCATAGCCCCTTTTAGCTTGGATTCCAGCTTTGATGAGCATCTCCTTGGTCTTCTTCCAAAGTTGTTGAATATCATCGGCAGTAGCTTGAGCTACCAGGGGCAACACTGACAGCAGAAGTGGCAAAGGTGGTGAAGGTAGTCGTCCATATACCATTTCGAATGGTGTTGATCCAGTAGATGTTGCTGGATGTGAGTTGATGGAAAACTCGGTAACAGTTCAGCCCAGTCATTCTGATGTGAACTAATGTAGGCACGGAGGAACTGCTTGAGGGTACGGTTCATCCTCTCGGTTTGACCATTTGATTGAGGATGGTAAGATGAAGTGAAGTCGAGAGTGATATCAAACTTCTTGCACAAAGCCTTCCAGAATTTGGCTGTGAATTGTACACCTCTATCTGAAACGATGTGTTTAGGCATGCCATGCAGGCAGAAAATGTGGCTGATGAAAAGCTTTGCAAGTTCACTAGCAGTTGGTAAGCCAGGAAGCGCCACAAAGTGAGCCATTTTTGAGAAATGATCCACTGTTACCCAGATGGTATTGTTGCCCCCAGAGAGTGGTAAGTCCACCACAAAGTCCGTGGCAATGTGAGTCCAGGGCTCGTCTGGTACTGGCAAGAGTTGAAGCTGGCCCCAAGGATGTCCGAGCTGTTAATGGAACAGTTAGTGAGAAGTAATTCTTAATGAAGGTTCTGTAATAATTAGTGAATCCCAGAAATCGTCTAAGAGCCTTTAGACTAGTGGGTTGAGTCCATTTTTTAATACTCTCAAGCTTTTGAGGATCCATCTGGAACCCTTTGTTAGACACTATGTACCCTAAGAAAGGTACAGATTCCTTGTGGAATTCACATTTGGACAGCTTTGCATATAGACAATTCTCCCGCAGTCTCTGTAAAACCTTTTTGACATCTTCCTTGTGGGTATTCAGGTCTTGAGAAAATATCAGGATGTCGTCCAGGTATACAACATTGGTAGAGTAAGTCACGCAGGATGTCATTTATCATGTTTTGGAAGACAGCCGTAGCGTTGCCCAAGCTGAAGGGCATCACTAAGTACTCAAAGTGTCCATCCCTGGTGTTAAACGCTGTCTTCCATTCGTCGCCTGAACGAATACGAACAAGGTTATATGCTCCTTTAAGATCAAGCTTGGAGAATATCTTGGCTCCCTGTAGTCTGTCAAATAGCTCTGAGATGAGTGGTAAGGGATAGCGGTCTTTGACTGTGATATCGTTTAGACCATGATAATCAATGCATGGACGTAAGGTTCCATCCTTCTTCCCCACAAAGAAAAAGCCTGCCCCAGCAGCGGCTTCTTTAGAAAAAATATCTTGAAAAGATGCGTATTTAGACGGCAGCCCAGGCAACAATGGTGTCGTTGGCATGCAGGGTATAGGAAGGCACTTGCCATGACAATCTGGACCCCATCGTGAAAGCTCTAGAGTAGCCCAGTTGAATTGAGGCATGTGCTTTTGCAGCCACAGTAACCCAAGTACTAGGGGGTGCATAACCTTCTCTAGCACAAAGAAGGAAATGGTCTCTGTATGAAGAGCACCTGTCCTTAAACTTACTGGTTCAGTAAGTAGGGTTACTTTACCCGGTTAAGGCTCTCTATGGATAGAGGATAGTAGTAGCGGAGACGTCAGGGTAGTGGTGGGGATCCGCAGATGTTCCACTAGACGTTTTAGTATAAATTTTCCTCCTGCCCCGGAGTCTACAAGGCCAAGAGTCTGATATTCAAGCAGTCCACATATCAAGGAGACTGGAAGAAAGAGTGGAGGAGAGGGTGCACTTAGACCTAAGAAGAGTCCTCCCACAGGACTTAGGTCTTCTAGTTTCCCGGACAGATTGGGCATGTTTGAACAGCATGGCCAGCTTGTCCACAATACATGCAAAGGCTCGATCTTTTTTGTGTTCTTCTCTCTTTAGAGGTCAGGTGACTGCGGCCTAGTTGCATTGGTTCTTCCTCGCCAGCAACAGGATTAGACTGAATAGGCTTAGATATGGTCTTAACTCGGATTTCTCCCTGGCTAGGTCTCCTGGATAGGGATGTGAATCGTTTTAGGACGATTAAAATTATCGTCCGATAATTTTAATATCGTCTTAAACCGTTATGGAACACAATACAATACAGATTCTAACGATTTATCGTTATAAATCGTTAGAATCGTGAGCCGGCACACTAAAACCCCCTAAAACCCACCCCCGACCCTTTAAATTAAATCCCCCACCCTCCCGAACCCCCCCCAAATAACTTAAATAACCTGCGGGTCCAGCGGCGGTCCGGAACGGCAACGGTCCGGAACGGGCTCCTGCTCTGAATCTTGTCGTCTTCAGCCGGCGCCATTTTCCAAAATGGCGCCGAAAAATGGCGGCGGCCATAGACGAAAAAGATTGGACGGCAGGAGGTCCTTCCGGACCCCCGCTGGACTTTTGGCAAGTCTCGTGGGGGTCAGGAGGCCCCCCACAAGCTGGCCAAAAGTTCCTGGAGGTCCAGCGGGGGTCAGGGAGCGATTTCCCGCCGTGAATCGTTTTCGTACGGAAAATGGCGCCGGCAGGAGATCGACTGCAGGAGGTCGTTCAGCGAGGGTTCCGGCGCCTCGCTGAACGACCTCCTGCAGTCGATCTCCTGCCGGCGCCATTTTCCGTACGAAAACGATTCGCGGCGGGAAATCGCTCCCTGACCCCCGCTGGACCTCCAGGAACTTTTGGCCAGCTTGTGGGGGGCCTCCTGACCCCCACGAGACTTGCCAAAAGTCCAGCGGGGGTCCAGAAGGACCTCCTGCCGTCCAATCTTTTTCGTCTATGGCCGCCGCCATTTTTCGGCGCCATTTTGGAAAATGGCGCCGGCTGAAGACGACAAGATTCAGAGCAGGAGCCCGTTCCGGACCGCTGCCGTTCCGGACCGCCGCTGGACCCGCAGGTTATTTAAGTTATTTGGGGGGGGGGTTCGGGAGGGTGGGGGGTTTAATTTAAAGGGTCGGGGGTGGGTTTTAGGGGGTTTTAATGTGCCGGTTTTTTCGATTTTTTCGATTTTTAACGATTTTTAACGATTTTTCACGATATTTTACCCCCCCAAACGGCAACAATACGATTCCCTCCCCCTCCCAGCCGAAATCGATCGTTAAGACGATCGAGGACACGATTCACATCCCTACTCCTGGAACTCTTGACCTCCTGAACCTTATCCCAAAGTCGGTGATCAATCCTTGTGGCCAACTTCATCAGGTCCTCCAAGGTCTTAAGCATTTCTCGAGCCACCAGTTCATCTTTTAGCCGGGAGTTCAGGCCTTCAAAGAAGAGTGTCTTCAAGCATCTCGAGTCCCAATTTAACTCTGAAGCCAAAGTCTTAAATTCTATGGCGAAGTCTGCTAAGGGTTTATTACCTTGCTTCAGATGATCCAATGTAGATTCTGTTGTAGTGTACCAGGCATAAGAACATAAGAACATAAGAAAATGCCATACTGGGTCAGACCAAGGGTCCATCAAGCCCAGCATCCTGCTTCCAACAGTGGCCAATCCAGGCCACAAGAACCTGGCAAGTACCCAAAAACTAAGTCTATTCCATGTTACCATTGCTAATGGCAGTGGCTATTCTCTAGGTGAACTTAATAGCAGGTAATGGACTTCTCCTCCAAGAACTTATCCAATCCTTTTTTAAACACAGCTATACTAACTGCACTAACCACATCTTCTGGCAACAAATTCCAGAGTTTAATTGTGTGTTGAGTAAAAAAGAACTTTCTCCGATTAGTTTTAAATGTGCCCCATGCTAACTTCATGGAGTGCCCCCTAGTCTTTCTACTATCCGAAAGAGTAAATAACCGATTCACATCTACCCGTTCTAGACCTCTCATGATTTTAAACACCTCTATCATATCCCCCCTCAGTCGTCAGATTTGAACAGTTCCAAAAACCTGGTAAGATGCTTCAGGATGGGATCATCGCGCTCCCACAGCAGAGAAGCCCAAGCCAATGCTTTTCCATCCAGATAAGACAGAATATATGTGGTCTTGGCATACGCTGTAGGAAAATGGTTAGGTTGCAGAGCAAAATGCATGCAGCAATGGTTGATGAATCCCCTACATCTCCAAGCTTCCCCTGAGAAGCGTGTAAGAGAGGAGAGGGGTACAACACTCTTAACCGTCAATTCTGACGGTGTTTCTTCTTTACCTGTAGTAGTAGAGGCGTTCATCTATGAGTGCAGTAGATTAAAGGCCACAGTCAAGCTATCCAGGGAGTTCTGTTGTTCGAAGATTCGCTGGGCCAGGCCTGGAATGGCCTGCAATGCGGTGAGCTGAGCCGAATCCATGGAGTTAGCAATCTGTTTTGGTTTTGAGGTGTTTGGTGGATTCTTAGGTGCTGCAGTGATGGCCACTCCCACAGGGAGGAGCCCCGCAGGGAACTGCAGTACCAGGCTAGACTCAGTTGCACAAACACAGAGATAGCACAGAGGTGGCAGTAGTTAGTGGATTCCTGCAGCAGCAGTCTTGGGTCCTCGGCTGAGGAGACCTGTCCCACAATGGTGGTATAGGGAGCTCCGATGCAGATCTTCAATGAGGAGCTGTAGGTGACACAGACTGGTAGATGTTAGATTACTCACACTCTTGTAGCTGTAATGGTGGAGTTCCCAGCAGGTAGAAGTATTGGTAGTAGGCACCAAGGTAGACTACTCAGGCCCTCTAGGAGCGAGTACCTGGATACTGGTTAGGCACCTGGAAAGAAGCATAGGGCCCCCGAGGAGCAGGTATCCAAATTAGTAGAACCCCAGAGGGTAGAGAGAGCTTCCAGCAGCAGCAAGAAGTGGCAGAGCAGCTTAGACCGGATGAATCCAATCCTTGCTAACTCAAAGTCAGTCAGCAAATGGACAGCCTAAATACCTGGATGTTGTGACATCACTCGAGGGGGACGCCCCCGAGGTTCACGCCAACTTTGGAATAAAGACGTGGGTAGCGCGCGCGCACACTCTAGGAGGATCTGAGGTGAATCATGGCGGAATGCTATGCCATAGCCGTTCCGGGGATGCCGGGGAGTGCGGCAAGCAGTTGCGGCGGTCGCCATATTCTTCAGGCTGGAGGAGAAAGCGAATATTGAGGTGAGGCATGTGGGACGAAGCCGTCTGAGTCCGACGGACGCAACTCAACTCTTAAAGGACCAATCTCCCATTCACATTTATAGGTTGACTGCCAAATACAACCCAACCCATTGCTCTATGTAGGTGAAGATTAAGCATGGGCCATTCGAGATAACTGTAACATAAATGCGGAATTATTGTACTGATTATTTAACAAAGTGAATCTATATTGAGAAATCATAGAATTTTTATTACAGTAAGATGCATTATTTAAACACATTACTTCATGATGTGTTTAAATAATGGAATCAAGTAAGTGATTCATTTATATGCACTGGAAGACTTACTGAGTTCACATTGTGCAGTTTAGCTATACTGTGTTTCTTAATACCAGCAGTGAATAGGTTTGCTGGATGTACTTATTCAGATATATTTCTATTTCCTAAACGTTCCGCATAAGTTGAACACATTAAATATAGAATCACACATTTACTGCTCATGCAGCTCTTAATTAATTACCTGATTACCAGATCTGGGAAAAGGTTTGAGAAAATGAGTGCATTTTTGGCAAACAATTGATATTAATTCGTATAATAATGATTTGATGAGGTCTAATTGGGTGCTTACTGAGGCAGTTAATTTGAAGTGTTACCTTTTTCCAGCATCCCACATAAATCTGAATCCCTCTCCCAGTAGAGAAGATTGTCAACAGGATTTTGGAACATTGCTTTTTAATCTAAATAAATTGAAAACCATGTTCCAACTTTTAGATAACTAGAGTTTCAGTAACATTTGGATACAAATAAAATGTGAAGGTGAAAGCAGTAAGTGAAAAATCCATTACAAATCTTCAAAACATTTAACCCTAGCAGCTGGACCATCTCCCCTACCCCTGACACATACAAATAAAGAGAAAAGAGACAAAATCATGCACAGCATGGTAAAGCGAACTAGGCCACAGTTTTATTTTAAAAGAACAATAAACAGAACAAACCTGAGCCAAACTTACATGAACCATTCATATTTTCCACTGTCTTAAGACTAACACAGTTAATCTCAAGGAATCTCTTTAAGTGCTGCCATATTCCCGCTAGCCCGCACACCTTCTTCAGCAAGCAGCTTCCTGAGGCTGACCTCTGCCAGACCACGACCTCACCGTCTTCAGTAGGGCTGTTAACTGGATGCAGATCTCCAGGAGAGGCAGATTCGGTCCTGTTTTACCCCACTGCCTGAGTGGGCTTGTAGTCTTGCTTTTCTCAGGGCAATCACCAGAACTACAGGCCCATGCAAGCAGCAGTAGTAGAACCAGGACTGGATCAACCTGTCCTAAAAATATAGATCCAGTTGCCTACCCTAATCCTCAGTCATCTGTGGCCCAGCTGGCAGTGGTGCAACTCTACCACTGGTCTTTGTTCTCCATTCCACGCCAGCCAGGGGCCATCCCCTCTTTGATAGTCATGGCTAATTGACTTTCCAGTTACTGGCAAGGCACCCTCCTGGCTCGGGTAACCCAGCACAGTCAAAGGACAATGGAGCCACTTGCTCCTTATGTTAATCTGCCACCTAGTGCTTGGGCAAAATGTCTAACATCATTTCTATAGTCTTCTTATTTGCTTGTTCACTTTCCTCGCACCATTTAGCACGTTTGGCCGTGCATTTTTGACGCGCGTCTGTTACCCCTTATACTGTAAGGGGTAATAGCACATTGAAAATGTGTGGCCAACCTCCCCGAAAACTAATAGCACTCATCACATGCAAATGCATGTTAATGAGCCTATTAGTTAGTCACCCGGGATACTGAAAGTAAAATGTGCAGCCAAGCTGCACATTTTACTCTCAGAAAATACTGCTTTTCTGTACACCCTCCGACTTAATATCCTAGTGATATTAAGTCGGAGGAACAAAAATAAAAATAAATACATAAATAAATAAAAACTAAAAAAAAAATCTGCTCATCGGTCAGCGTGTTAGGAAAACGGATGCTCAATTTTACTGGCATCTGTTTTTCTAACCCATGGCTGTCAGCAGGTTTGAGAACCGATGCCGGTAAAATTAAGCATCGGTTGTTGGACCCGCTGATAACCACCTCTACTGCTAATAAGGAGGCGCTAGGGATGCGCTGTTGTGCCTAACACCTCTTTATTAGTGCAACACCTCATTTAAAATCGAGAATCGCGTGCCCAGTAGCATGGGATCTTCTTAGCGTTTGGGTAATTGCCAGGTTCTTGTGGCCTGGTTTGGCCTCTGTTGGAAACAGGAAGCTGGGCTTGATGGACCCTTGGTCTGACCCAGCATGGCAATTTCTTATGTTCAGGAGAGGTGCCTGGGTCCACGTCGGGAGAGTGGGCGCTCAACATGGAGCGCCGGGTCTGCTGCACTTTTTACAGTATCGATATGTTACTTTTTCTCTATCCTTACCTCTACCCCATAGCCAGCCACTTTTTAAGATCTCAATTTTAAGCACCTAGTGAAACTAGGCATTTACATTTAGATACACAACCTTAGTTAGTTAACTCACAAAAGGCCTAGATTCATCAAATTGATATATTTATCAGGGAAATATGGGGCATTAGTGGCTGCAATGAAAGTTAAGCACCTAAACCCTTTAAAAATTGACCCCTAAGAAATCTCTCTTTTTCCCTCTAGCACTATTAGAGCTCTGCACCATTCACACTGAAGACTTTTTTAGAAAATATGAATTTACAGCACACTAAATTATGCTTAAAGGAAGACAAATTTGGAACAAAAGGCAAAACTTAATATGCAGAGTAGAGATGTGAATCAGAACCGGAATCGGTTTGGATTCCGGTTCCGATTCACATGTGGTTTTTTTTTTTCAACGGGCCCGATCGCAGTTTTGTTTATCGGCTGCGCCCGAGCCGATAAACAAAAAACCCACCCCGACCCTTTAAAACTAATACCTTAGCTTCCCCCACCCTCCTGACCCCCCAAAAAATTTTACAAGTACCTGGTGGTCCAGTGGGGGTCCCTGGAGCGATCTCCCGCTCCCGGGCCGTCAGCTGTCACATGGTAGGAGCAATGGATGGCCAGCGCCATCTTGTGCTCCTACCATATGACAGGGGCTGACCAATGGCACCGGTAGCCCCTGTGACATAGTAGGGGCTAAGGCTATCGGCGCCATTTTGATTACTGGCAGCCGATGGCCCGAGTGCAGGAGATTGCTCCTGGACCCCCGCTGGACCACCAGGGGCTTTTGGCAAGTCTTGGGGGACCCATCTGACCCCGACAAGACTTGCCAAAAGTCCAGCGGGGGTCCGGGAGTGACCTCCTGCACTCGGACCGTTGGCTGCCAGTATTCAAAATGGCGCTGATAGCCTTTGCCCTTACTATGTCACAGGGGCTACCGGTGCCATTGGTCAGCCCCTGTCACATGGTAGGAGCACAAGATGGCGCCGGTCATCCAGTGCTCCTACCATGCATGTTGGGTAAGAGTATAGTGATAGGGGTATACTACCGTCCACCTGGCCAAAATGATCATACAGATGATGAAATGCTAAGAGAATTCAAGGAAGCTAACCAAAAGTGCCTCAGGGATCTGTACTTGAACCAGTGCTTGTCAATACATTTATAAATGATCTGGAAAGGAATATGACAAGTGAAGTAATTAAATTTTCAAATGATGCAACATTATTCAGAATACTTAAATCACAAGCGGATTGTGATAAATTGCAGGAGGACCATGCGACCCTGGAAGATTGGTCATCTAAATGGCAGATGAAATTTAATGTAGACAAGTGCAAAGTGATACATATAGGGAAAAATAACCCTTGCTGTAGTTACACAATCTTAGGTTCCATATTAGTAACTGTCACCCAGGTAAAAGATCTAAGTGTCATAGTGGATAATACTTTGAAATCATTGGCTCTGTGCTGCACCAGTCAAAAAAGCAAACAAGACGTTAGGAATTATTAGAAAGGGAATGGTGAATAAAACGGAAAATGTAATAATGCTTCTGAATCGCTCCATGGTGAGACCGCACCTTGAGTACTGTGTATAATTCTGGTTGCCGCATCTCAAAAAAGATATAGTTGCAGTGGAGAAGGTACAGAGAAGGGTGACCAAAATGATAAAGGGGATGGAACAGCTCCCCTATGAGGAAAGACTAAAGAGGTTAGGGCTGTTCAGCTTGGAGAAGAGACGACTGAGGGGGGATACAAAACTAACATGTACATATGTATATAATTATCGTATTATCTTCTCCTGCCCTTGTTAACCCTCTCCCTGTTAAAAAATGTTATTATTGTAAAGCTTGTTGCTAAGTTATGTTACATTGTGAACCGAGGTGATGTTTTGCAAACGTGCCTCGGTATATAAAAAACCCTTAAATAAATAAAATAAAATAAATACAATAGAGCAGTGGCGTAGCCAGAATTGATTTTTTGGGTGGGCACAAGGTTAACATGGGTGGGCTGTAGGCATGCAGGTCTACTAGTTGTTTTTTTTACTGATAAATAATGCCAAATTATGCAGCATAGCATTCACATCTACGCCTAAGTATGAGGTTTACTTAATGATACAAACATAATTCACGGTGATTTGTGGTACTTTAGCCTTCTTATTATTACGATTTTATACACGGCTCCTACCTGTCCATAAATTTTGAGAGAGCGGTTGTGTTGCTTATATTTAAATTGCTAACATCTCAAAATATAGATATATATTTTTACCTTTGTTGTCTGATCTTTGTATTTTTCTAATCAGTTGGTCCTGGTCTCTTTTTCCCATTTTTTCCCTTATAGCTCATTTCCTAATTCCTTTTCAGTGTCTTTCTTCTATTACTGTCTTCTTCCCTTCCACACACACACACACACACACATACACGCTTTCTCTCACAGACTCCCTCTCACACACTCAAGCTGTCACTCTCATATGCTCTCCCCCCCCCCCCAAGCTCACATTCAAGTTCTCACTTTCTCACCCCTCCCCAGGCTTATATTCTTATGCACACACAGACGCACATCCAGGCACCCATTCTCACCCACACACATAAACCCAGACTCCCATTCTCACCCACACATATTCAAGCTCCCATTCTCATCCATACATATACACATTTAAGGTACTATTCTCACCCACACATACACACATTCAAGCACCCATTCTTATCCACATATTCAAGCTTCCATTCTCACCCACCCACACAAACCCAGGCTCTCATTCTCACCCATATATACACACATTCAAGCTCCCATTCTCACCCACCCACAAACCCAGTCTCCCATTCTCAACCACACATACACACATTCGAGCTCCCATTCACCCACATATTCAAGCTTCCATTCTCACCCACATACACACCCAGGCTCCAGTTTTCACCCACACACACTCCCATTCTCATCCACACATACACATTCAAGCACGTGCACAGCTTCCGCTTTCTCCCCCAGAGCAGGAAGATCAGCTGCCTCTCCTGCTGCCACCGGCCTCCTGCTATCTTCGGGCGTCGGGCCGTACTGCCCGCCAAACTTCCTGTGGGGGGGGGGGGGAAGCGGAAGCGCAGCGCACAACGTCCGCTTCCTCCCTCCCCGCCCCCAAGCAGGAAGATCGGCGGGCAGTACGGCCCGACGCCCGAAGATAGCAGGAGGCCGGTGGCAGCAGGAGAGGCAGCTGATCTTCCTGCTCTGGGGGAGAAAGCGGAAGCTGTGCGCGGCGCTTCCGCTCCCCCAAACAGGAAGTTTGGCGGGCTGTTTGGTCCGAAGATAGCAGGAGAACGGGTGGCAGCAGGAGAGGCAGCTGATCTTCCTGCATTGGGGGGAGGAAGCGGAAGCTGCGCGCGGCGCTTCCCGAACAGGAAGACCGGTTGGCCATACGGCCGCAGCAGCGCTTCCCCGTGTGTGCCGTGATGGCGCGCGAGGCGTGGGTTCTCTTGTTCGCTGTCGCGGGGATGGGATCCCGCGACAGCCTTGCAGTTCCGGTGCCAGTTGGGTGGGCCTGGGTCTAAGTTGGGTGGGCACCTGCCCACCCAGGCCCACCCGTGGCTACGCCACTGCAATAGAGGTCTTTAAAATCATGAGAGGTCTAGATGGATAAATGTGAATCGGTTATTTACTCTTTCAGATAATAGAAAGACTAGGGGGCACTCCATGAAGTTAGCAAGTAACGTAGCATATTTAAAACTAATCAGAGAAAATTCTTTTTCACTCAATGTACAATTAAGCTCTGGAATTTGCTGCCAGAGGTTGTGGTTAGTGCAGTTAAGGGTAGATTTTCAAAGATGCTCGTTTCCGTGTGCGTGCATGTTATAAAATACAATACCAGCGCGCACATGCGCGCCCGATTTCATATCAGCACGCGCGTGTGCAGGCCGGTGGAGTGGGGTTTTATTAAAAAGCGCATCGTGACGTGATTGTGACATCCCTAGTTCCCTCCCAGTCCACTCCAATTAAAATTTACCCATTAGTGTAGCTGGGTTTAAAAAAGGTTTGGATAAGTTCTTGGAGGAGAAGTCCATTAACTGCTATTAATCAAGTTGACTTAAGGAATCGCCACTAATATTACTGGCATCTAGAGATGTGATTCGGCTGAACCTTTTGGTTCAGCCTTCGTTATCGGCCTGCCACTGGAAATTTCGTTTCCCGCGGTTCGGGCCGCTTTTTTCTCGGTTGTCCCGATCCGAAAAAACAAAACAAAACACCCCAACCCCTCAGAATTAATTAAATATAATCTCCCACCCTCTCGACCCCCCCCCCCCCCCCCCGGTGGTCCAGCGGGGGTCCAGGAGCAATCTCCCGCTCTCGGGCAGGCAGCTGCCAGTAAACAAAATGGTGCCGGTGGCTCTTTGCACTTACCATGTGACATGGGCTATCGGTGCCATTGGCTGGCCTCTGTCACATGGTAAAATCAATGGATGGCCAGTGCCATCTTAAAAAATTCTGTGGGCCATCCATTGCTCCTACCATGTGACAGGGGTATACTACCGTCCACCTGGTACATGGTAAGGGCAAAGGGCCATCGGTGCCATTTTGATTAGTGGCAGCTGATGGCCCAAGAGTGGGAGATCGCTCCCGGGACCCCTGCTGGACCACCAGGGACTTTAGGCAAGTTTTGGGGAGGTCGGGAGGGTGGGGGATTGTAATTAATTAAATCTGAAGGGTTGGGGGTGGGTTTGCGGTTTGTTTTTTTTTTTGTGCCCTTTCTGCCCCCCCCCCCCCCCAAAATGATAAGAAAACCACACAAAATTTTGTGGGTTTTCCTATCATTTCGGGAACCCCCCGAACCTCGACGAAATAGGAAATATCATCTATATTTCCTATTTCTTCGCAAACAAATGCACATCCCTACTGCATCAGTAGCATGGGATCTACTTAGCATTAAGATACATTGCCAGGTACTTGTAGCCTGGATTGGCCACTGTTTGAAACAGTATACTGGGCTTGATGGACCCTTGGTGTGACCCAGTATGGCAATAGAAATAGAGAGAGACAGACAGACAGACAGACTCACTCACTCTAACTCGACAAGGTGCACATTTGTACATTCAACTCAGGATAGGTTTTGGGTTTTTTTTTTTGGGGGGGGGGGGGTGTTGTCACATTGGTCTGCCTAGGGTGCTATATACCCTTGCACCAGTCCTGCTAAGAGCAATAAAGGTTCTGGACAAGATAGGGCCTACATCTTGCCATTCTACCATTAATGGTCTTTGCGACAATCCAGCTATAGATATGAAAAGCTGGAAACCATGGCACATATTATTGATGACTGCCTGTTAAGACTAGATTGCAAAACATACATAAGGCCACTGAGGATGCCGTTGCATGACTTGATGCATGCTGAATGAATGAATGAATGAATCAGTCATTCAGTTCAAGAATCAAATATAATCAGGTTAATTTTCATATATTCCTCATTAAAAGCAAAAGTGTCTGGTGTCAAGTGTTGTTGGACAACATAGCTTAAGCCACTTTAAACGTACTTGTATATTCTGGTTTATTTTGAAGGATCAATTAATTTCTCTACTATGAAAATAACTTGTACTAAACTGACTTTAAATTAAAACCTGCTGACTGATATTCTAACACACCTTAGAGAAATCACTATATCCATCAGATAAAAGCAGTACAATATGGGACAGATTTCAAAAACCCTACGCGCGTAAATCCAGCTGGATTTACGCGCGTAGGGGGGTTATGCGCGCCGAGCCTATTTTGCATAGGCCCGGCAACACGTGCAAGCCCCGGAATGTGCGTATGTCCCGGGGCTTTATGAAAGGGGTGGGGGTGGGGCAGGGGCGGGGCGGGACCGAGGCAGACGCAGCTTATGGAATAAAGGTTAGGGGTGGGTTTAGGTAGGGCTGGAGGCGGGTTAGGTAGGGGAAGGGAGGGGAAGGTGAGGGGGGGGGGGGCGGGGGCAGAAGGAAAATTCCCTCTGAGGCCGCACCGATTTCAGATAGACACGATGTTTTGTCTAAAAGATTGTCTTAAGCAATCTGGTCAATGAGAAATAAAGCACTCTGGTAAGAAATTGGGATTCTGCGCTATCAACAGTCATTAGCAGATATTATTAAACAGCATTAATGAATTCAGCTTAAAAATCATTTCAAAGAACCTTATTCTTGGTTCAACTCTTTCATGTTGAAATGTGCGCACCGATTTCGGAGTGGCCTCGGAGGGAACAGGGAAAGCCATCGAGGCTCCCCTAGGGCTCGGTGCGCGCAAGGTGCACAAGTGTGCGCCCCCTTGCGTGCACCGACCCCGGATTTTATAACATGCACGCGGCTGCGCGCGCATGTTATAAAATCGGGCATAGATTTGTGCGTGTCAGGTTGCGCACACAAATCTACACCCGCGCGTAGGTATTAAAATCCGGCCGTATGTGCTGTATGCTCCATCCATTCCAAATGTTATAGAATCAATGATCCATTCTAAACAGACTGAATGAGTTAATTACCAACTAGTGGTGTGAATTCAGTCATTTATGACTCTAAAATTTAAACGCTGCAGTTACTTATGACGGATGATTAAAAAGTCATTAAAGAAATGTAAAAGTACAGGTCTGTCTTTTAGGAAAAAAAGACATTAACATGAAAGAGTTGAACCAAGAATAAGGTTCTTTGAAATGATTTTTAAGCAGAATGCATTAATGCTGTTTAATAATATCTGCTAATGACTGTTGATAGCACAGAGTCCCATTTACTTACCAGAGTGCTTTATTTCTCATCGACCAGATTGCTTAAGACAATCTTTTAGACAAAACATCGTTCTTTACTTTCCTATGGCCTCCAAGAGACCACAGCAATGTAAAGACACTGAGATTTTCTTTCCACCTTCTTTGGCGAGAGCAACAAATTGAATTTCCATAATGACATGCAATCTGTCCATTTTATGAAACCAAACATTTTATTAAATAAGTTGGAAGTTAATTGCAGTCATTGCAATCTCCTTAGATTTATAAATGGTTCAATTTGAGTTTGCACATGCAGCTGCTAGAGGTGATTGAAGAAGGTAAAAAAACCCCACATGGCATTAGAGAAGATTCCCTTGATTAAGAATCAATCACTCCTAAAGTAACAATAATGGTTAAGGCTGGGGCGTTTGCGGAAAAAAAAATGCCATATGCTTTTGATGCCAGCTATGCTCAGAAGATGCCACAAAGCCTTCTGAAATAATGAAAGAGCTGCTTTATCGGTAAGCAATTATTGAGACGGGAAAACTAATGCATGCTACTGAAGCAAGCCAGAGCTTAGGTGGCTAAATAGGCATAACAAACATGTCACTTTTGCTTATACTTTTAGATAGAGTAAATGTGTGCCTCGTACCATTTCATAGTTGAAAAGAAACTGCAGGCCACTTTAGTGCCGTCAGGAATGTAGCTACAGCCCTACTGTGGCATTCTATAATCTTCACTTTAAAAAAGTCACTGTTTTATTCCATGGATGACTTTTTAGTTGTATAGAGTGCACAGAATCTTAATTCACAGAGGAAAAAAAAGTTTCAGTGTCTATCCTAGCTGCTTAAGGAAAGACTGAGAGAGACCAGTTTTCCCCTTTTGTACTGAATAGTTTAGTTTCCAGCAATCCTTCATCGAGCTACATCACCAGCAACCTATGATCAATTCTGCGTTAGATTGTCCCACTGTGCAACCTGGACCTGGAGGGTATTGCTTTCAAATAATTTTCTGCTCTTCATAAAGCCAAGGCATCACTTGTAGAATCCTTGCCCCCCCCCCCCCCCTAAAATAAAGAAGCTTCAACTGAATATATTTTCCGATGATGAGTTTTTGGTTGTGCGACTCCTTGGCTAGCGTTCCTTCGCAGGACCCCAAAGACCACATTTCAAATTATGGGCTTAAGTGTACAACTTTCCTTTCCTGATATTAAGGGGTCGATTTTATGTGAGGCACATGGGCATATCCATGTGTGTGCGGTTCCTGGTGCGTGGGCATGGACGTGCCAATTTTATAACATGCACGCGTCTCTATACATGTTATAAAATGTGATATCCATGTGCACATGCGCACCCATCATAGAAATAAGAAATTGCCGTGGTCAGACCAGTGTCATCAGCCAAATTTTTCAACAGGCCAACAGGCACAAAACGGGCAAGTACCTAAAACTATCAATGTTTGCAGTAAAGCGAGGCATTCCCTAAGTACTTAATAGCGGTGAATGGACTCTCTCAAGACTTTCCAACCTTTTTAAACCCAGTACACAACTGCACTACCACATCCTCTGGCAACAAATTCCAGAGCTTAATTGTGCGTTGAGTGAAAAAGAATTCTCTCCAATTAGCCTTAAATATGCTACTTGCTAACTTCATGGAGTACCCCTTAGTCCTTCTATTATCTGAAAGTGTAAGTAACCAATTCACATCTACTCGTTCAAGACCTCTCATGATTTTAAAGACCTCTATCATATCCCTCCTCAGCCGTCTCTTCTCCAAGCTGAACAGCCCTAACCTCTTCAGCCTTTCCTCATAGGGGAGCAGTTCCATCCCCTTTATCATTTTGGTCGCCCTTCTCTGTACCTTCTCCATTGCAATTATATCTTTTTTTGAAATGCGGCGACCAGAATTGTACACAGTATTCAAGGTGCGGTCTAACCATGGAGTGATACAGAGACATTATGACATTTTCCGTTTTATTCACCATTCCCTTCCTAATAATTCCTAATAATTCCTAACATTCTGTTTGCTTTTTTGACTGCTGCAGCACACTGAGCTGACGATTTAAAAGTATTATCCACTATGATGCCTAGATCTTTTTCCTGGGTGGTATCTCCTAATATGGTACTTAACATTGTGTAACTATAGCAAGAGTTATTTTTCCCTATATGCAACACCTAGAACTTGTCCATATTAAATTTCATCTGCCATTTGGATGCCCAATCTTCCAGTCTCGCAAGGTCCTCCTGCAATGTATCAAATCTGCTTGTGATTTAACTACTCTGAATAATTTTGTATTATCTGCAAATTTGATAACCTCACCATCATATTCCTTTCCAGATCATTTATAAATATATTGAAAAGCACCGGTCCACGTACAGATCCCTGAGGCACTCCACTGTTTACCCTTTTCCACTGAGAAAATTGACCTTTTAATGCTATTCTCTGTTTCCTGTCTTTTAACAAGTTTATAATCCATGAAAGAACATCACCTCTTATCCCATGACTTTTTAGTTTTCTTAGAAGCCTCTCATGAGGGACTTTGTGAAGCACCTTCTGAAAATCCAAATACACTACATCTACCGGTTCACCTTTATCCACATGTTTATTAACCCCTTCAAAACAATGAAGCACATTTGTGAGGCAAGACTTCCCTTGGGTATATCCATCATGACTGTGTTACATTAAACCATGTCTTTCTATATGCTCTGTGATTTTGATCTTTAGAATAGTTTCTACTATTTTTCCCGGCACTAAAGTCAGGATGGATACCTATGGAGATCACATGGAAGCTGATCCTTTCCAAATGGAGAAGGCCTGTGCAAAGACCCATGGGCACTGTAGTCATGGTAATCAGTCCTGGAAGTGGGTCTCCATAGACAGAGGAAAGTACTAGAGATGTGTATCGTGTGATCGATCGTCTTAACGATCGATTTCGGCTGGGGGGGGGGGGGAGGGAATCGGATCGTCGCGGTTTTGTTTTTTAAAATATCGTGTAAATCGTAAATTGGGGGAGGGCGGGAAAACCGGCACACTAAAACATCCCTAAAACCCACCCCGACCCTTTAAAATAAATCCCCCACCCTCCCGAACCCCCCCAAAATGTCTTAAATTACCTGGGGTCCAGTGGGGGGGTCCCGTTGTGATCTTCCACTCTTGGGCCACGAGTGCGTTGATAGAAAATGGCGCCGGCGCTACCTTTGCCCTGTCATATGACAGTATTCACTAAACAATAACCAACCTCGTTTCCTAGCGTATATAATTCTTCAACCTCCACGACAAATTAGGAAACCTCCAGATTTCGTGTTTTTTTTGTGCGGTTGCCTTCTGTGGTCCAGCCCTTTATTTTGACTGGCCACTTAGATGGCTTCCGTGTTTTATTCTTAAATTTTATTCATAATATTTTGATAATCTTTCTGCATTTCTGCATGTGCTACTCAGTTCCTATGTGAAAACATTGTGCATTAATTCCCCGATGTGCGGTGCGGTCCCTCTTTATTTGTTCTTTTTCAATTGCACTTATCTTAAGTTGCCCAATTACCGCCGCTGTTAGTATGGGACCGCCTCCGCTTGCCCGACACTGGCCATGTTTCGGCAGTGATCTGCCTGCTTCAGGGGCCACGGGAAGGAATTTCTAATCGCGGATACTCCGTCGAGAATGCACTGGCGTCCTAACTAGAATTAAAATAACCTATTACCTTAAAACCATTTACTTGACGTCTGTTATTTCCATTTAAAATTTGTACCACTATTGAGCTTTAAGTACTTACTGTTTTTCAATTTCACTCGTCAATATGAGCGGTGCCTTCATGCTTCTATCCGGCGTCTCTCTCTATTCCTCCATCTTTATAATATCACCAGACCACTAAATGGACCAATCATATCATCTCCCTGTGATCCTGGGTGCTAGCACCCTAGGGTGCCTGCCTGTCAATCAATCTACTGACGTCACCTACCTTACAATAATATTGTCTGAGTATCCTGCGTCTATCTCCTTCTACCTACCACAAGGTTTTCTCTATTTGTACCCCTTGATAAATTCTGTGGGATTTCTTTTAAATTTTACTTTTGTATTTTATGTTTTTATTGAAAATATTCGGCGGACCTGGTAGAGACTTATCGGGCGCGTTCCCCTTCTGTAGTGTACTCTCCGCCCTTCATGTTGTGGACGTGAAAGTAAACTTGACTATTTTGCTGTGTGATTAATGCTTCTTTCTTTTTTCTTTTTTCTTGTAATTTATGCATTACTGCTTCATATCCAGATGCCATTTCATTGCGTCCAGTTTTTCAGTATGTAGTCATCCCGCTTGATCGTTTATTAGCATTCTCACAGTTTGATTTAATTAATGCCCTCTGCTTCTTTTCTGGGAGTGATGTTCCGGTGATGGTGCCATTCAAATTCCTACTTCCCAACTTTTTTTGCTTACCCAGCATATCCTTGATTATCATTGACGTTTCCCAGATTCTGTGGACATTGGACCAAAAGATGGCCATGGGCGGCACAATACAGGCAGAGGCCCTGCTGTTTGCACCAGTCCCTCTCTTCTGGGGCCAAGTGGCAGCGTCCAAGCTGCATTAGTTTTTCAGAAGGAGGAGAAGTCAAAGTGATGGCAGCTGGTGGTGAGAGTGGATGCTCGAACCGAGGTGCTAATGAGATATTGCTTCATACTGGACTGGTATCTTGAGCCCTTTGTTGCTACTGCTGATCGATTTTGCCAGTCACGGCTATAAGAGCCTCAAGAGATTTGGGAAGATCTTGGGCAGCTAGCTCATCTTTGATCTTCCCAGCGAGACCTTCTAGGAAGATGGCAACTAGACTGTCTTCCCGCCAATTTGGCTTGGATACCAAGCTTCGAAAGTCCACTGTGTATTCTGCCAGGGTACAGAAGCCCTGATGGAGATGAAGCAACTTAGATATCATAGCTGCTGCATGACCTGACTCATCAAAGACTGTACAGATGTGTTCTATGAAATGTGGCAGGTCAAGCTGGAGGGATCCCCTCACTCCCAGAGGGGAGAAGCCCAGACCAATGCTGTTCCATCAAGCAGAGAGAGAATGTAAGTCATTTTAGCCTGGTCATTGGGGGAATAGTGAAGCTTGGAAGTGCATTTTATACTGATTCAAGAATCTCCAGCATTGTTTGGGGTCCCCGGCATACCAAGTTGGATCTGGAAAATGGAGCACTAGCTGACTGTGTGGTACTGGAGGCAGTGGTGCTGCTGCAAGTGAAGGGGGTATACTGGAGTGGAGAGTGTATCCAAATGAATAAAATGTCATTACATTGCAGCAGCAAAGAGCTCCAGGATGCCTTGCTGATTTTGCAGCTTGCAGGCAATGCTGGATATGGCCTGTATTTATTTATTTATTTAATTTATATTTTGCTTTTCAGTTAAATCCACCAAGTCTATGGCCTCAGCAGCTTGTTGCTTCTATGGACACTTGGACTGAAGCAGGATTGATTCTATTTGCAGGGAGAAGCCCTGCAGGTTCCGACCAGTGGCAGGCAGACCCAGGTGAGGCAGAGATCCGTCAGGAGCTTCACCTAAACCAGCCCTTGTTTCCTTTGGGTTGAGCCTTTGGGTGCCTGGGCTGACAAGACTTTGTTCTGTAGTCAGCTTGGATTGTAGGCAGGCAGCAGTCAGGCATCTGTGAGACAGGTGGCAGTCCAGGAAAGGGTCAGAGGCAAGCAGCAGTCAGTCATATCCAAGATCCAAACCAAAGTCAATACCAGGTATTCGTCTGAAGGAGAAGACAAGGGATGGATAGGCAGAGCAGGAATGCTAGGCGAAGCACAGCAGGAACATGGCTGGAGACAAGCAGATAAAGACAGAAGACAAACTGGACAAGAGTGAAGACAAGGCTAGACTGAAGAACTGAAGACAAGGCTGGACAAGATGGGAACGCTGGAAGCAACACACTCTACTCAGGAGTAATGGTGCCTGTTGCTGAGGCAATGAAGGCAAGCCAGTGAGGGCCTTTTATAGGCCTGAGCGTGTGATGTCATCTAAGGGTGCCGTGGGACTTTTCCTGCTGCAGGTCCTTTAAATCCAGAGAGGTCAGGTGCATGCATGCCTGAGGAGGTGCGCAGTCAGTCGTGAACGGTGGCGTCCTGCTTCGTGAAGACCTGGTGGCGTGTCGCTACACCGAGCATGGCATTTTGCCACAAAGGAGGCAGGAGAGGCTTGGCCTCTCCTGCCTCCTTTGCCATGTCAGGAGTCAGCAGAGGCCTGGCCAGAAGGGTGAGTGCAGCAGTTCATGGGACAGTCCGCAAACTGCCAAACGTAACAAGTAGTCAAGGACAGTTACTTATTCTTTTATTTCATTAGCTAGAATCTGAGGACATGGTAGGTTCCTGCTGCTCACATACTAGGGCCACATTGTAGATTTCAGAAGATATACAGTGAGAGGCAGATTGTTTCTCTTTTTGATTTATTAAAGTCAGGTCATTAGGCTGTTCATGCAGTTCCTGGAAAAAAGCAATGAGAAGAAGATCAGAAGGACAAAGCCAGGAGTGCATTGCTCTTAATCAGTGCCTCTAAAGATCACTGCATCACCTGTTTGAGCATCAGAGACCATGTACCCCGCATCATTCAGCTAAGTTTGCAATCTCACGACAGCCTAGGTCTGGCCAGGCACTAATGACATTCACTATAAAGAAGAAATACATTATCAGAGATAAAAGAAGGAAATTATACTTACCTAAGAGAAGACAGTCAAACATACTGTAAGACAGAGAGAACCACAAGCTTAATTTCCAGAGAATACATTGGTGTTATGTAAAATACAGTATAAAGAGTAAGAGTGGACAATATTGTTACTTGCCTGAATAACTATCTTTAATGCATCTTGCTTCTTTATGAGAGAGACCTAGAAGAAAGTACTAATTCCATAGTAACTAAGTTTGTAAAGGTTGTTCAAATAACTGTTCTAAAATCTCAGTTGCTTAAGATTTAAAGTGAATTGTATTTACTGTTGGTAAACAATAACTGTTGAACCTGGTTTGTAACATCATTGCCAGCTGGTAAAATTTTTTAAAATTTAATAGTTGTTACAAAAATAAAGAATTTATGTTATTTTCAACCGATTCTTTCCTATATAAAATCTTTTCTTACTCCCTACTACCTCTCTCAAACTCTTACCCAGGACTACTGGCTGGGTGGGATTTCCCATTTATTTTAAATTATCCAGTGTGGAACCCCTTTAGTTGCAACTGGACTCCAGTACCATTGACTTAACCTAGTACCACTCGGAACCTTGAGCTACCATAGCAGGAGAGAGTTGCCATTTCTACGAATTGCAGCTAGGGGGTGCTACACTTAAACTAGCACACAGTGTATGACCGTGATTCACAACTGGTGTGCTGAGGTTGGAATGCAGGTGTGTCGCAGTTGCAGTCTCGTTTCCTGTTTCCCTCATGGCCTACAGAATGTCCTCCTGCCAGCAGGGGGTGTCGGAGAACAGCACTTATCAGCAGCTGTTTCTGCTCTCCCCTCTGCTGGCTCTCCCCTGCAACAGAAACTGCAGGGGGCTCTGTAGGCTGGTGAGACCTGCTGGCCCCTTGCCCCCTTGCAGTTCAGATTACAGAGAGAGGCTGACAAAGGAGGAAGAAGCAGCATTTGGTATGCCTGCCCCCAGATGCTTGCTGTTCAGGGATTGGGGGTGGAGTGAGAAGAGATAGATGAATGTGCCACAGTGCAAAAAGAGAAGATGATGATTCAAGAGGGTGGGGAAGAAAGTTGGAAGGAGAGGGAAGGTAATAATGATGCCAGGGAGTGAGGTTGAGGGAAGGTGATGCCAGGATGTACAGGAAACAGAAGATTGATAATGCTGTCAGTGGGGGAGATGAGTGGAGAGAGAGGGAAGGTGATGACACCAGGGGGTGAGGGAGAGGGAAGCTGATGCCAGGAAGTGAGGAAGAGGGCAAGTGATGCCAGGGTTGAAGGGAAAGGGAACAGAAGGTGATTGACATGGGGTATGCAAAGAGAGGGAAGTGAAGATGAAGTTGCCAGGGGTTGGAGAAAGAGAGAAATTGATGATATCGGGGGTGAGGGAGATGGGTGGAGGAAGAAGGAAGGAGATGATGCAGGGTATGGAGGAATGGGTGGAGGCAGAAAGAAGATGATGATAATGCGAAGGCATGAGGGAGAGGGGTGAAAGCAGAAGGAAAGAGATGATAGGGGGAGAGGGAAGGTGATGATGATGGGGGGTGAAGGGAGAGGGAAGGTGAGGATGATGTGAGGGGGTAGGGAAAATGTGATGATGATGCCTGGGGTGGGGGAAAGGGAAGGTGATTATGATGCCAGGGGGTGGGGGGAGAAGGATGGAGGGAGGGAAAAGGTGATAAGAATGATGCTGGAGGTGAGGAGGAGAGAGAAGATGACAATGATGATTCTATGGGTTGGGGGAGAGGGGTAGAAGGAAAGGGAAGGGAAGGTAGTGATGATGATGATAATGATGTCAGGGATGAGGAGGTGGAGAGAGAAGGTGATATTGATGCCAGGGAGTGAGGGAGAGGGTAGGTGATGATAATACGAAGGAGGGAGAAGAGATTGTGGGAGAGGAAAGGTGATAATGATGATGATGATGCCAGGGGGTGGGGGATAGGGAAGGGAAAAAGGTAAAGATGTTGCCAGGGGAGAGGCATGATTATGATGGTGGGGGGAAGAGGGAAGGGAGAAGGTGATGATGCCAAGGGATAGGGGGAGAGGGAAGAGAAGAGAAGAGAAAGTGATAATGGGGAAGTGCCAGGTGTGCCACGAAACAAAAAAGATTGGGAACCTCTGGTGTATGGAGACAGTAAGAGTTTTCCTCCAAACATTTATTTTTTTGCAAGATTTAAGCAGTCTTTTCCAGTTAGTCCAATTTACCATAAGGAAAGGCAGATTCTGCTGTCAGCGTTTCTTCCAGACACATAAAGCATGCCGTGGTTAATGAATCTACCATATTCTACATCTTTTGCAAGCAGAAATTTCTCTTTCGTTTTCAGGCGCATTAATGGTAGGATCTAGCCGTCTAGCAATCTAGCAGTGGGATTTTCCCTTTCGCAGCAGCTAAATCTAGCATTCACCAAATGAAATGAAACAGGGTAGAAACTAGTCAAACATGAAGCCATGTAAAATTACAGAGGGTAGTGTACATTTCCAGTATAAGCTTAAAAAAAACAAGGGTAACTTTATTTATTTATTTATATATTTATACATTTATTTATTTAGCATATTTATATACCGTTTTACCAGTATAAACACTGACCAAAGCGGTTTACAATAATATAGTTATAAAACAAAAACAAAAATTGAATTTAGATATGTCAACTAAATAAAATATTAAAAACAAAATTACAATAAAGTATGAATAAAAATACAATATACTGTATAATAAATAACATTGCCTGGGCGATTCAAGTTTCTTTGCCAGCCAGAAGGACTGGAGGAAAGTCTCCACAGAGTCCCCCTCAGCACTGCTCCCACAGTCAGCAGAGGTCACTGCAGTTCTAGGACGGAGTGCGTCACCCCCTGTGGTACATCCTGACCTTTACTGAGAAGTCAGACAGGAGCCTGGATCCCGAGTCTCCTATCCCCACTGGGCTGTGGCCTGAGCCGTAGGACCGGCATTAGAGAAGTTCATTTGTTTTATTCCTATTAATAATACAATGAATGGGGAAAAGATTCCTGATACAGATTAAACATGAAGAAAAAAAAAAAAACTCAATGCACATGTTTCTAAAAGGGGTCTGATATTTGCTAGTTATTTATAATTTTTATGAATTAAGAAGGGGCGGTTTCGAAATGCGTTTGGTGAGGCAGTGCGGTAATTAAGCATACATTTTAATAGATGTCATCAATCACAGTGGCTCTGGTGCATTGACTTATGGCTGTGGAGAAATACACTGGGGTGGACGTAACAGATTAGTGGTATTGGCAGTGGTGGATGGACTGAAGCTGTGTGGCTGAGGTGAGGCAGCGTTCCTCATTAATTAGACTGATGATGGTGTAGTTTGGCTCCCTGTAGTGACTAATTACAGAAATGAGTGACCAGCAATGAAGGCTTAGACTAGTAAAAAGTAGAAGGTGACAGATGGTGATACTGAATTCAGAAGCGGCATATTTTTTTGCAGCTACAAAAAGTAGGGCTGCTTGTTAGCCGCCCGATGTGACTTCTGCAGCGTTTCTAATACCGAATTAGGCTTTGTGTTGTTTCTTAAAACAGTGTTTTCATGCGCCAGTTAAGCAGTGAACACCATATCGGTTGTCACACAGGGTTCAAGTTGCCCTGAGAGTGAAGATGAGATATATTTAGGTTTTGCTGAATAGAAAGGTTTGTACAACTTGATATTCACAAATTGACACACACACAAAAAAAGGAAAAAGATATTTGTCATGGTCTTAAATGATATTCAGAGGATGGAGGTGGATGAAGCACCACAGATGCTCCGTTAACACCATCCACTGTACCTGCAAACACATTTTCAGCTAAATACATAAGCATCTTTTATTTACCTTCACCCCCCAACCAACAACTCAAACCTAAAAGGCTGTTTTAAAGAAGATGTTGACATTTTTATGACATTCTTATGCTTGGGTAATATAGGAAAAGCAGCTTTATCAAATTCTCTTCTTTTACAAATTTTACCTTCCTGAAAAACATGGGGATGGGGTGTGTGTGGGTGTGGGTGTGAAGAGATGTACTCCAAAAAAGCGGTTGATAAATCAAGCTAAATCAAATACAGCTGCTTTTTTGTGTCAGCTGTTTTCCCAGGCAAGCTTACAGATATAAAATAACTCTCTTTTATCATAAGAGACACCCATTATTACTTTTCTGGAAACAAAAGACCTGCAAGTCACTTCACCATCCGTTGCCTCAGGTATAAACTTACAGGGTCATTCGTCAAAATGCGTTAGGGCGGTTTCGTGGGTGTTAGGGCCCTAACGCATGCATTATTTTTCGCATCACATGATGCAAATGTATATTTTGAAAATTTAAAGGTGAAGAGTTTGGGTGGGGCTTATGAAATGTGGGGTGTTTAATGTTGTGTGTGATAGTGTAATGCACTTTACTGCACATTTTAATGCTGGAAATGACTATACCTTTCTTCTGGTGTTCAGCTGGGTGATATGCCAAAACGAATCCTTTTTTGGGCAAGGGGAGGGAGGGGGAGGGGAGAGTGAGAGCCTCTGGGGTGGCACACATATTAGGTAACTATTTATACCACTGTAGGAGGGTCAACTAGTAACTCAAGGTGAGATTTTGGTGCTGGTCTGGGGTTTGGGGGCCAGTTTTACATACACAGTCAGATGCCCAAACAGCATAGTACACATTAGTGAACATTTGATGTGATTTGGGATGAGGAAAGGAACACAAAGATGAGATTTCTACCATGTGCTCTCACCCTAGCTTGATAGCACCTAGGTAGAGAATGCCTCAAGCTAGGGCGAGAGTACAATGTACTGGGGCACAAAGATGAGATTTGTTGAAACCTCATCTTTGTGTTCCTTTCCTCATTCCAAATCACATCAAATGTTCACTAATGTGTACTGTGCTGATCAAAAATCTGATTAATTGTAAAACTGGACCTAACTCCTAGACCACTACCAAAACCTCACCTCATGTTACTAGTTGACCCTCCCACAGTGGTATAAATAGTTGCCTAATATGAGAGCCTTATAAAGAGTCTATGTTTCTCTTTCTCTCTTTCACTTCCTCAACAAGGAGGAACAAGGAGTGATAAATTTAACATGTTTATTATAGGCGCTATTCTTGAAAATGAAGTTACCTTAGATGGTAACTTCAAAACAAGCATGTAGGCACCCCTATATGAGCATGCAAGTGCCCATACACTAGAATTTTAAATCATGCGTGCAAGTAGGCACATATAACTTAAAATATACCTACTGCATGTATGTGTGCTCCTAATTTTAAGTAGTTACTCAAGCAAATGTAATTTTGTGTATCTTCCTTAGGCCTTTGTTGGCTTTAACACGTGCAAGTAAATGGGTTTTAAAACATGCTCATATGGAGGCTATTCCCAGTTTTCACAGTTAGTCCACCAATTTGCCCAATCCGTCTTGAGATCCTCCAGACCCCTCTGGTTCTTCAGCCTGTACTCTCTCATTTGAGCCAGACCCCTCACCCAGGTGATTTAGGTCTAAATAGGAATGCATGCAGACTTAAATCTTATCAAAAGCAGAAGTAAACATTCATGGCTAACAGCCTACTATGGGGCAGATTTTAAAAGCCCTGTGCGCGTAAATCTATCCAGATTTACACGCGCAGGGGATTTGCACGCCGGCGCGCCTATGTTGCATAGGCCACCGGCGCTCAAAGCCCCGGGATGCGTGTAAGTCCCGGGGCTTTGCTTGGGGGGCATTCCGGGGGTGGGGCCGTGGGATTGGCGAAGGCCCAGGGCATTCCAGGGGCATGGCCGAGGCCTCCAAACTAGCCCCCAGGCCAGGGAATGGCGTGCCGGCAGCCTGCCGGCACGCACAAGTTACGCCTCCCTCGGGCAGGTGTAACTTTCTCAACAAAGGTAGGGGGGGATTTAGTTAGGGCTCAGGGGTGAGTTAGGTAGGGGAAGGGAGGGGAAGGTGGGGGGGGGCAGAAAAAAAAGTTCCTTCCAAGGCCGCTCCGATTTCAGAGCGGCCTCGGAGGGAACAGAGGCAGGCTGCTTGGCGCACGCAGGTTGCACAATTGTGCAGCCCCCTGTGTGCGCCGACCCTGGATTTTATAACATGCGTGCGGCCGCGAGCGCATGTTATAAAATCGGGCGTAGATTTGTTCGCGCTGGGTTGCGTGAACAAATCTACGCCTGCGCATAACTTTAAAAAGCTACTCCTATGTGTAGCAGCCACCAGATTTAAAATATAGATTTACATACATAATGCTTGGCCCTGTCCCAGAACACCCCTCATGTCCTGAATCCTGACTCTACCCCATTTTTTTTAGCTCGTGCACATTCATATACGCACATAATTTGTGGTGTTCAAAATATGTGTTTCTTAGAAGGAGCCCATCTACTCACATATATGGGCCTTTTAATACGAGCAACACTTTTAAAATTCACCTCTTATATTGTACGCCCTCTAGGGATAGGGTAATCCACTTTGAAGTGTCTGAAAGATGGAATATAAATTGAATCTATGAACAAATGAATAAATAAGATCTTGAATTTATTGGTACTTTATTATCCTTCTTGAAACAAAGTCATTACCAGAATGAAATACACAGCCAATCAATATCCTCCTATATATGGAGCAGAAGAAAAAGGTTGGAGAGCCACCCAAAACTGGAAATAGCTGGGCAGGGACATGGACTGGTACAGCAGAAGAGCAACAACCAAAATTAGCTTAATGCTCCTCTGTATTGGTTACTACTCCTGAGGCAATGGTGGCATTATTTACAACAACTAAGTCTGAAGAAGAATCTTGTCTGGAACTAAATCAGAAATTGAAGGGCTAGTAGCTTAAGATACTGACAGAGATGAGAGCATTTCCAAGGAAAAGCAGGCAGCACAGGTAGAGATTATGAGTGATGTTCCTGGTATTCTTCCTCAGGGTCCATCCTCATCCACAACTCCAGCATCAGCCCCCAAGAATATAGAGAAGAAATCATAGAAGATATCCTTGTTCTGGAGGCACGTGAAAGTGAGGGAGGACCCTGATTTTGCTCAATGTATTCATTGCAGTCAAGGGAAGCAAGTGGGGCATCTAATAATGCTAATTTGCAGCATATCACACAGAAGAAGCATCTGCAAGCATTAGCATTAGGGGAGGGAAGCAGTTCTAGCATGGGGACCCCTTCTGCCATTCAGAGTAAAAACCAGAGGAAAGGGGTTGAAAAGGGCCAGTATCTCCCTGCCATGCCTCTGAAGCAGCAACTCACCAGAGGAAATGGGGTGGTGTTCTGTAGCATTGTCCCAAGGTAAGAGGCAGGCAGCTCCAAAGTAGTAATGAGGAGCATTAGAAAAATGATTGCTCTGGTTGACCAGACTCTGCAGGTAGTGGAGAATGCATATTCTGCAGGTCTTAGCCCTCAATTATAAAACCTTCTCCAGGACTACATTTAATAAGCAGGATATCACTATCTTGCACAAAAGGCACAATGGGCCATCTCAGAGAGTAGTGCAAGCACAGGTAGCAGCCTGAAAGCTACCAATTACTCCCCTACCTCAACACACCAAAGTCATGTTGCCTGCAAGAAACATATTTCCTGACACAGGCCATAGCTAAAGCAGCTGGCAAGTGAGACTCTCAGCCATCCCAGCAAAGGAGACTCCAAAATAATGTTTTGAGGTATACTATCTCACAGAAGCCATTGAGGACATTGACACAGATGTGCTGACATATTGGGCACACAAGTTGGCAGTCTGGCCAGACATAACCAGTGGCTCAGTGCTATCTTTCCTACCCAACCAGCATGCCCAGTGAATGTGTCTTCTCAATGGCAGGAGATATCATGAGCCCTCATCATTCAAGGCTGACTCCAAAGTTGATGGAAAAGCTGGACTTTGCTGGGCTTTCTTGAATTTCCAAGTGAGTGGCAAAATAACTGAAAGTTCTTTAAAGGTCTTGTTACCACTTTGCCTACCTGCCATACTCCAGATATACCACCATAGTTGTCTTACTGCTACTCTGATTACCTGCCATGCCCCTAATATACCAAATTAGTGGTCTTGCTGCTATATGTCTACCTACCATGTCTTTGTTATACCATATGAGGAGTCTTGCTGCCACGTGCCTACCAGCCATGTCCCATATATATATACCATCTTGGGGGTTCATGCTATTAATATGCCTACCTGCTATGTCTCTGATAAACTAACACAGGATTTTTGGTGCCTCTATATTGATTGCTGTTTGGATCTCAACCTAGTTCTCCCACACTGCTTCTTTGTTGGCTATACAGGGGTGTTTTGTCCCCACAAAAAATTTTGAAAATGAAAATAAAATATGAGTTTCTCCTCCCACCCCACCTCTTTTCTGTTTCTTTGTTTTGTTCTACCTCTCTACAATCCCAGCCAAGTTCTCCCATCCTGCTTCTTTGTTGGCTAGAGTAGGGTGTTTTGTCCCCCCAAAAAAACTTTGAAAAAAGTAGAAAAATACAAGTTTTTTCTCCTGTTGTTTGTGATTCCCCACAATCTATGCCTTGGGGATTTTGCAGACTTTGTGCTGTTTGTGATTCCTCTCAGTATGTCTTGAGGGTCAACACTCATTGGCAGGTATTAGCTCTACAACCACCAAGTTATACAGTAACAGATGGAACCTTAACTGATTTAATGAGCCATTTGCAGTTTCACTATATCAGCCATGTGTAAATAAAACATGAATAGCTTGATCTTTACAGCTTGACAGAAGCATCTGCTACTGGTAGTATCAACTACATTCCTCCTACTGAAACAAGAATCCCTCCACTCCGGCTGTCTGGAAGTGTCTGTTCAGATCCCCTTTCTCTATGGTAGGTGTGACTCTTGCTCTTGCCCTAGCCATCTGTTGCTTTGCATACATGCTTTACCATTTCTCAGGCCCTTCATGCCACTCCAGGTACTGCTTTGCCCCTCCTAGTGACTTTGACTTATGATGCCATTCTTCCTTCTGAAATCTCAACCCTCAATGTACACCTTGGGTGTTTTTCATCTAAGAACATAAGAACATAGGAAAATGCCATACTGGGTCAGACCAAGGGTCCATCAAGCCCAGCATCCTGTTTCCAACAGTGGCCAATCCAGGCCATAAGAACCTGGCAAGTACCCAAAAACTAAGTCGATTCTTCTTGCCTCATTCTTCTTGCCTCATTGTTCTGCTCCTACCGTTTCAGTTTTTAATAATGAGCGTTGTACCGCTGCCGCTCCAAACCAGCCTTTATACCTTAGGGTGCTTCCTCCACTGCTCCAGCTGGCTTCTTGGCACTTTCCAAATCCTCTTTCCCATGATACTTTCTGGCTCATGGTCTTGCCCTGGCCATATATAATTTACACAGGCCTTGCCCACCCAATTCTCAGTAATGGTTTCATGCCTTCTTGAACATTTACTTCAAACTCCATTCCTTCATTCTTGCGATTATTGGTCTTATCCAATATTTAGCATTCAATGGATATTTAGCATTCAATGGATTATACTACAGCAAAAGGCAAGGGCTGCAGAAGTGCAAGGGCTGCAAAGGCAAGGGCTGCAGAAGTGCAGACCCAGAACTAGGACCATGCTTCTCCAATATTACTGCTTCTGAGTTAATGGGAGTCAGTATTTATAGTAACTGATTCAGAAGAAGGATCGTGTCCTGGACCCCTTAAATCACAAGATATTAAACATCTACTGGCTAAAGAGCATTTTCTACCTCTAGTCTGTAAGCCTCCTGTGAAGATCAACTCCAAGCCTGAACAGACAGCAACATTACCTGATTCTATACAGAAATTATATCAGACCTCTTACAGGGATTTCCTCTGGCTTCTCCCTGCCTAGAGTGTTCTACCAATTTTTAGTGGCCTTTAGCCCTCATTTGGAGTCTTGGGGTGTTCTTGCTATTCAGGATGGCTGATTTGCACCTCTCATGATGTTTTGAGATCTTCATGCCACTCTTTCAGTTATTTTCACTATCATTGTCTTGAGGCGCTTTATGCCTCTTAGTGCTTTGTTCCTGCTTCATGGTGAACATAAGAACATAAGAAATTGCCATACTGGGTCAGACCAAGGTCCATCAAGCCCAGCATCCTGTTTCCAACAGCGGCCAAACAAGGCCACAAGGACCCGGCAAGTACCCAAACACCGAGAAGATCCCATACTACTAGAGGCCATTCCCTAAGTCAACTTGATTAATAGCCATTAATGGACTTCTACTCCAAGAACTTATTCAAACCTTATTTAAACCCAGCTACACTAACTGCACTAACCATATCCTCTGGCAACAAATTCCAGAGCTTAATTGTGGATTGAGTGAAAAAGAATTTTCTCTGATTAGTCTTAAATGTCCTAATTGCTAACTTCATGGAGTGCCCCCTAGTCCTACTATTATCCGAAAGTATAAATAACCGATTCACATCTACTTGTTCAATACCTCTCATGATCTTAAAGACCTCTATCATATCCCCCCTCAGCCATCTATTCTCCAAGCTGAATAGCCCTAACCTCTTCAGCCTTTCCTCATAGGGGAGCTTTTCCATTCCCTTTATCATTTTGTGTTGCCCTTCTCTGTACCTTCTCCATCCAACTATATCTTTTTTGAAATGTGCAGACCAGAATTGTACACAATATTCAAGGTGTGGTCTCACCATGGAGCAATATAGAGGCATTATGACATTTTCCGTTTTATTAACCATTCCCTTCCTAATAATTCCTAACATTCTGTTTGCTTTTTTGACTGTGCAGCACACTGAGCCGACAATTTTAAAGTATTATCCACTATGATGCCTAGATCATTTTCCTGGGTGGTAGCTCCTAATATGGAACCTAACATCGTGTAACTACAGCAAGGGTTATTTTTCCCTGTATGCAACAACTTGCACTTGTCCACATTAAATTTCATCTGCCATTTGGATGCCCAATCTTCCAGTCTTGCAAGGTCCTCCTGTAATGTATCACAGTCTGCTTGTGATTTAACTACTCTGAATAATTTTGTGTCATCCGCAAATTTGATAACCTCACTCATTGAATTATTTTCCAGATCATTTATATATATATTGAAAAGTACCAGTCCAAGTACAGATCCTTGAGGCACTTCACTGTTTACCCTTTTCCACTGAGAAAATTGACAATTTAATCCTACTCTCTGTTTCCTGTCTTTTAACCAGTTTGTAATCCACGAAAGGACATCGCCTTGAGTTCTTCATGGCACACTTGGTGCTCCTCTCGTGCAACTTTGGGGATTTTATGCCATTGTTGTTGGTGCTCTTTGCCCTATGTTTGCAGCCGTGGGGTTGTTCTAGTCACTCTTGATGCTGCTTTGCTCCTCTGATGGTGCCTTGGGCAAATCCTACCAGTGCTGGCACTGTTTTTCCCTTTTGCAAGTTCTTGGGCTCTTCATACCACTTTTGGTGTCATGTTGACATAGATTTGTTGCTCTGACATGCCTTCACCCTTCTGATGATGTCTTTCCAACAGTTTAATTAGAAACTTTTAGAAAATTCCAATTTGGAAGTCAAGAATAGCCTGCATTGCTCCCCCCATTGTCAATAATGGTAAATGAATCTATATAAATAAAGATATAAATGTTCGTTTGTTCAAAATCTTAAATCTCCGAAAGTTCTTCACTGATTGCTTTGAAATTTTGACCCAACATTGCATTCGAATACGCGCATGTTTTTATATACCTATATTATATAGATGTCACACCTGTGACAGGTAAAACCATGTTTATTGGGAAAAACAGCGCCATCTGTTGGACATTAAAGCAACACACGCTATCTACAATATAAATGGGCTCTGACCGACGGACCGCAAATGCGCAGTAGAGAGCAGCTCTACTGCGCATGTGCGGACCATAGAGCTCTGCGCTAAGTGCTGGGTGTCACAGAGGGGAGGAGGAAAGGGCAGACGAGTCGCCGCTCCGAGAAATGGCTCAGCCTGTTCCTCCGCCGCTGGGGAAGGGGGGAGGGAGTAGGGACTGCCGGACAGTTACACACAGGAGGAGGAAAGGGTAGAAGAGTCGCCGAGCCAGTCTGTCCACCGCCGGGGAAGGGGGGGAGGGAGTCAAGACGGCCGGAGCAGAGCTAATGCGCATTGTGAAATTAAACCAGACTGAGCCACGGCAACGTGCTCCGAGAAACGGCTCAGCCCGTTCCTCCGCCACTGGGGAAAAGGGGAGGGAGTAGGGACTGCCGGACAGTTACAGACAGGAGGAGGAAAGGGTAAAAGAATCGCCGAGCCAGTCCGTCCACCGCCGGGGAAGGGGGGGAGGGAGTTGGGATGGCCGGAGCAGAGCTAATGCGCATTGTGAAATTAAACCTGACTGAGCCACGGCAAGGCGTGGCCGGGTACAGCTAGTGAAAAAATAAAATGAAGAAATGAATTTTTTTTCATTTGAAAAATAACCTAATGAATGACTATGACCAGCAAAATAAATGAATAAACCAAAAGAAATGTTTCTGCACATTCCCACCAGGTATAGTGTTAGCTTTCCCTGTTGCTTCATTACATTGACTATCAACCTTCAGGTCATTTGAGATGATTATATCTAAGTCTCTTTTCTGTTTCATATTTTCTAGTTCTTGTCCTCCTAACTGATAAAGAGCTAATAGATGTTTGCACCTATGATGCAGTATTTTACACTTTTTTTCATTGAAGCAATTTTCTTATGCCGTTCTCATGCAAGTAAGGCAATAAAACTGAAAGGTTGGGCTATGCAGAGACAAACTTATGCATGTTCTGAAAACCAATCAGGAAATGTGTTTAGATGCAAGGTGCTAAATAAGGTAAAGTCAAATGATTGCTTAATACAATAATTCAGAATGCTTTCTCTATTTCATAGTCTGGTGTTTTTAAACACCTACATTGAGGCATAGCTTTGATTTACAAAAAAAAAAAAATCCCTGCAAATGTTCTGGTAATATGGTTGCATCAGCAAGAAATTTGGTTACTCCAGCAGATTATCAAGCTGATTTTCTGAAAACCTAGCCCAGAAAGATTAATAGAGAGTTTAATACATGATGGTCTCAAGTAGAATTAAGATATTAAGATTAGCACATAGGAAGATGGGTGCTGAGTACCAGATCCAAAGTCTGATAAACATCCATAGCTCTGTTTTTTGGTCATAGGGTAGATTGTAAAACACACACGCACGTGTCCATGTCTGTGCGGTTTCCAGTGCGCGCACATGGATGTGCCAATTTTATAACAAGCGCACACCAGCGCATGCATGTTATAAAATCCGTTGGCCAGGAGCACATGCAGGCTGGATTTTATAATCCATGCGCACAGTGGGGGTAATTTTCAAAGGAGTTACGCGCATAAATGTAACTACTATTGTAGCAATTTTCAAAAGCCATTTACTCACGTAAAGTGCACTTATGCGAATAAATCCTATGGACGATTCAATGGCATATATTGTAGCAATTTTCAAAAGCCCACTTACTCGAGTAAAGTGCATTTACATGCGTAAAACCCAGATTTACGCATGTAAATGCTTTTTAAAATCCGCCCCATAGTGCGGGCGGCGCGCGCAGGGGGGGTGAATTTTTGCAAATTTCACATGGTGACGCAATGGGGCCTCCCCCAGTTCCCTTCCAGTCCACTCCAATTAATTTCCCTAACCCCCTGCCTAACCCTCCTTCCCCTTCCTCTCTCTTCCCCACCCCTAAACCTAAGCTACCTTTCACCATTTTTTAAAATGTCTTACTTACTGCTCCTCAGGAGCAGAAGTAAGTTGTGCACGCCGGCAGCCGGCTAATGGCCGCTTTCCCGGCTGGCCTCCATCCCGCCCCTGCCCTCCCTATGTCCCCTGGCCTGCCCCCTTCTTAGGGCCCGGCACTTGTGTGCGTATCGCCACTAATGCACGTGGCTGGGGCCTTTTGAAAAGGTGCGCGATGCGCGCAGGGCCCGGCCACGTGCGTAAGTTGGCAATTTCTATGCGCAACGGGCTTTTAAAATTCAGTTAATTTCTGCTCCTTGACTTTCAGTGTCTCTTTAAATGTGCTATTTAGTTCATCCTGCATTATTGAGCAGATGTAAAGCAAATCAAGGTTTTGCTCAAGATAAAAAAAAAAAAAATGTTCTGAGTAAATGTATGATACATGGGATACATTAGTTTTATCACTGAAGGCATTCATCTCAGTTTGCAGTCTCTGACACACATGAAATCATATTTTCCATCTAGCCTTTCGGGAGTCTTTGAACTGCATTCTGTTAAAAAAACAGAGAAAATGGGATTTTTAATGCAAAAGAATATGCAATAATACAAATGATAAAATAATATAAACATGAGTTTTACCTCTGACTAGGCAACCTGCTTACCCTGCTTTCAGCAATGGTAAAATACTCTATGTACCTGGTGACACATATTTAGAGGCCTTCATGTTTGCCTTTGTAAATAGTCAGATTTTCAGAATTTTACAGAAAAAAAAACATAGCTGAATGTAACCCTCTTCTCTTTCGGTAACTTATTCCACAGGATTAGGGCTGCACTGGAAAAGGCCTCTTTTGGAGGTCACCACAAGCCTAGCCTCTTTCTGAGTGGGAATCCACCATTAGTTCATCCTCCTAGGAATGTAAAGGACAAATGGGAACATATAGACTTCTGTGGTCCCTCAGACAGGCTGGACCTAGACCATGTAATCCCTTGGAGAATAAATAAATAGCACTAAACAAACTGCACTCGACTGTCCACAGGTGGTCAGTGAAGCTCCCTCATATAGAGGGGGTCAGGTTACCTGTGGCTACAGAAAATGTTTGGTTGTATTTTGGACCAAGTGAAAATTCCCCAGGGTTTTATTTGATAAATCGACAAACAAGGTGCTGCAGTGGTCTAACTGTGATGTTACCAAAGCATTTAATTAAATTAAATGTATTATTTATATACTGCACAGACTAAGCTTACAAAGCCGATCAAGGCGGATCACAACAAAATACATAAAATACATAAAAACAGTATTCAGCATGAATAAGAATGGTCAGGTTCACCTTCACAAAATATTTCAGCTTCCTGATTGTCTGAAGCTGCCAAAAAATGCTTTTGGACGCCTTTGCCACATGGGAATGTAAATTCAAGCTTGAATTGAGAAAAACTCCTACATTACATACGACTGATTTTATTAGAAGGGTAACCTCCATTTAATAGTAACTGGGGTTCAGTTAGTTGAGGCACAGATCATCCTACTACCAACACCTTCATTTTCTGTGGATTTAATTTCAAATTATTGCCCAGAGCCCAATTCCAAATTGCTGCCACCGAATGACTGAAATTATCTATTGTATCTTTCAGATTAGCCTCAAAGGATATGTATAAATGAATGTCATCAGCAAAAATCTGAGAGCTCTCTACAAACATTCAGATCACATTCCCTAGTGTAGAGACCTCTGGTCTCCACTAGATGGCCTCAGATACCTGTCTTTAGATAAGGCAGTAGTGAGGGAGATACCATCCTATCAGCATTTCCCCCTAAAGATTGTCTGAGTTGGCTGGATCCCTGCCTAAAAGGGAGGGTCAGGTCAATGAGTGGTGTGATCTTTGAATTTGGCTTCCAGAGAGTGAGAAGCTGCTTTTTGTTATCCCTGCCTGCATTAGGAGCTTACCCACTCAACTTGGGGTTTTCAGTGAACTCACTGCCTTAGGCTCTGAAGAGAGACTTCTGATGAACTTTGAAACATTTCAGATTTTTGTCTGAGGGTGAATCCCGAATCTGGAGGCCAGGGAGCAGAAGATCTGAGAGCCCCTCTATAGTTGTGTAAATAGGCTGCAATGACTGCTTTCACCATCAGTGGAGGAACTAGGACCATGAAAGTGTTTTTTACTCATTTTTTTGGTTGTGAGGAGGTTTTTTATACCACCCCTCCTTATGGTTTGGAACTGGCTCGTAATAACCAGGTTCCCATGTAACTTCAGAGCTCTCCTTAAAAGAGGTCTTGGTGGAAGGAGGTCGAGTAGGAAAAGCAGGATCATTTCAGAGACCCACAACTGGATCTCTACCCTTGGGAACACAGGACCCAGGCTGGTGAAGGACCAGGACTCCTTTGGAATTGAGGTATACATTTTTAGGGCTTTGGGGGTCCTCACACTAGACGTTCTGTGCCAGGCTGGAGTATGCAACTTCCCAGAGAGTAGTATCAGGGACAAATATACAGAGGCTAGTGGGAGAGTCCACCTTATAAATACCCATTTGGAGCAAAGATGTGAATTACAGCAATTATCTACATGACTGGACATTTAATTAATTCTGAAAAAATCCTAGTAAAATATATTTATTTATTTTTTATTTTCTCTTTATTACATTTAAATTAATCACAAGCATTAATTCATGCTGTAAATTTCAGATAGTACTTTACATTACAAACAGAGAGAGTATTTAACAAAACAAATAGGAAACATTCCAGTAAAATGTATTTTGAACACCCACACCCATACCCACAGCTGTCCCTGCCACACCAGTACCATCATAGAGTACAGTATCAACATACAGAGGAAAGGAAAATCTCCCATCATCTGGGTCTAGGTTAGCCTTCCCCTTATAGAAAGGACCAACCCCTTGGGACACTGAGATTTGGGGAAGAGACAGTAGTCCCAAATATATATATATATATATTTTTTTTATTTTTTTTTTATTTTTTTTTTTTTATGGACCCTCAGGATATGGTAAAATCCTTTTAAAAAAGGGTTACACTAGGGTTTTCAAAAAGATGTCAACTGAAACAGGTGATAGGAGTGAGTCCTGGGATAGTCCTCTTGCTAGAGGGGGAATAGCCTAGTGGATAGAGCCGTGGGCTGCAAGCCAAGGTTCAAATCCCCCTCTCTTATGAGCTTGGGCAAGTCATTTCTCCCATCACAGTCTCAGCTATAAACTCAATTGTAAACTCTCTGGAACAGGGAACTGCCTACAGAATGTAAATGTTATCCACTTTGAAGTGGCAGAAAGTGGAATATAAATAGATAATAACCCCCCAGCACTACCTGCTTATGATGGCTTATTAGAAACGTTTGTGAGCTTCACAAAGAGGATTCAGTGATCATCTAGATCAAAAGGCTGCTGAAAAATCTAAAAAAACAAACAAAACAGCAGCAACCCCTTGTTAGCAGAAGATTGTCTGGTATACCCACTAAAAGGATCTCCATTTTATGCCCCACTCTTTAGCTGAATTGGCATGGCTAAAAAAATATCAAGCTCATCTAAAATCTCAAAACTTAATACCACCCATTCTATTACCTTGGCCAAAATTGAAGCATTTACAACTGGTCAAAAATCTGATAGAACTCTGGGTGCCTAGAGAAGATTATTTTAGAAGTAAACGTACAACAGCCTTTTGTGGGGGATAAAAAAAACTCTTCCCTAAAAAAGTAGGACTAAATGGTCAATTTTCTGAATGGAGAAGGTGAATAGTGGAGTACCCCAGAGTTGTGTACTAGAGATGTGAATCGGAACCGGAATCGGTTTGGATTCCGGTTCCGATTCACATGTGGGTTTTTTTTCATTGGGCCCGATCGCGGTTTTGTTTATCGGCTGCGCCCGAGCCGATAAACAAAAAACCCACCCCGACCCTTTAAAACTAATCCTTTTGCTTCCCCCACCCTACCGACCCCCCCAAAAGCATTTTACAGGTACCTGGTGGTCCAGTGGGGGTCCCGGGAGCGATCTCCCGCTCTCAGGCCGTTGGCTGCCACTAATAAAAATGGCGCCGACGGCCTTTGCCCTTACCATGTGACAGGGTATCCGTGCCATTGGCCGGCCCCTGTCACATGGAGGGAGCACTGAATGGCCGGCGCCATCTTTAAAAATGGCCATTTAAAAAAGTAGCCATCCCCCCTGACCTCAGACAGGAACCTTGCTTACCAACATTCAGAAAAAGGCTAAAGACATGGTTTTTTAGACAAGCCTTTCCTGATCACAACTGACTCTCCTAACTTTCTCACCAGAAAGACTACAACCACTTGTAAGTTTCCCGTCAACACTATGTAAATAATTTATTCCTCTCATTGTTACTGCCTAAATTATTCCTTCTACTCTTCTTCTTCTCCTAGTTCCAACTTCCCCTGTTTTATTGTAACTTACTTCTTTGCCTCTCAACACCTGTTTATTGTTCAAAGTTATCACTCCCCCTGTTTCCTGTAAACCAGCATGATGTGATTGTATCATGAATGCCGGTATAAAAAAAAGCTTTAAATAAATAAATAAGAGGCAATGACCAAGATCACATGCTCAGGGAGAAATTTATATCCCTGAGACCCATGCTAAAAAAAGTGGGGCTATAACAAAGGGAGGACCCCCAAAAAAACAAACAAACCCTCTAGATGAATATATGGCAAAATATTAGTGACAGGCAAAGTTTGGTCACACTGATAACAATTGTCAGTTCCCGTTATAACAGAACCTTTGAAAATGTAGGTCTGGCTGGCGTCCGGGGTACAGAATTACTTGTGGTGCAAAGTTGGCACTGGAAAGCAGGAGCATAGATTTCAAAATTAAATCTCTGTGTGTTATTTGGCAGCTCTTCTTTTTAGTATGGCTCTTCTTCTTTTTAGTGCAAGTTCTCAGCATGGGTACTTTTACCTGTGGCGATAGAGTACAATTTTTAGCCAAGGATATTAACTGGATAACTGCTTACCTGGCTAAAATCCTTTGCAATGTCTTGCATTTTGTCTGGAAGCCTTGGGAAATGCACATCTCTGATGTATTTCGCGTAATACAGGAAGAAGAAACAATTCATTTTCTAATTCTCTAGTGAAGTGTTTCCCAATCCTTTCCTGGAGGTATACCTATCTAATCTGATTTTCAGGATTGCCGCAATGAATATTCATGAGAAAAGATGTGCATACATTGGAAACCCAGGGTATGCAAATATATCTCATGCGTATTCATTATGGGGCAGATCTTCAAACCTGCGCGCGGGCGTAGATTTGTTTGCGCAACCCAATCTACGCCCGATTTTATAACATGCGCGCGCTGCCACACCCCCGGCCCCTCCCATTTTCGAAAGCCCCGGGACATACGCTCGTCCGGGGCTTGCGTGCACCGCCAAGCCTATGAAAAATAGGCTCAGTGCGCGCAGGGGCAGATTTTCTTGGGTTATGCGCGTAGCCTTTGAAAATCTGCCCCTATGGATATCCTGAAAACTCAATGGGTTAGATGTGCCTGCAGGAAAGGGTAGGGAAATATAGCTCTAGTGTTGTGCGCCCCGTCAGCGCTTGGCCCGCGCACGGGCCTGCTCACCTTTCCAACTCCACTGCAGGTCCTGGGTAGGCCTCCCCGGCAGCTGCTGCAAGCTCCTCCGGGCCTCGGCATCGCGTGGCGGCGGTCACCGGGCCTTCCTCAGTGCACCAGGCCTCATAGTGGGGCTTGGCATCCTCCGTGGCATTGGCCCCGCCCCTAGGTGCGCATGTGGACCACCAGGTCCCTTATAGGGCCAGGGATGGGTCCAAGCTCCATGGCACGCCCTGATTGAACGTACTACTATAGGAAGTGCCTGCCTGCACTTCCTTGCCTTGGCAATCGGGTCGACACCGTGTGTGTACTGAATTTGCCTCCGTGTCTCATAGCCTGTTCCAGTCTTGTTCCAGCCTCCTCGTGTTCCAGCCTTGTTCCAGCATCCTTGTGTTCCAGCGTCCTCATGTTCCAGCGTCTGTCTGTTCCTGTGTTCCCCCAGGTAGTACCTCTTGGACTGACTCTCTGGTACTGACCTTTGCCTGACTTCTTGACCACACTGATCACTGCCTGAATTCTGACCTTTGCCTGCCTCCTTGACCATGCTGATCGCCTCCTGGATTCTGATCTTTGCCTGCCTTCTTGACCACATCTGACCTCTGGCTGACTACTCTCGGACTGATCCTTGGAACTTGACTCCTGCTTTGGCTGACCTCTCTCGGACTGATCCTTGGAACTCGACCTCGGCTATCCTTGACCACGCCTCCTTGATTCTGGCCCTGCTCCTAGCTTTGTCATCGCAGACACTGTACTGGCCTTCCTTGATTCCTCAGGCCTTCAGTCAAGACATCGACTGCGCACCCTTGATCCTGGTGGGCACACCTTTATACTTCCTGTCAGTGAGAACCTGCGAGGCCCACCTAAGTCCAAGCGGCCTGTGTCCCCAAGGGCTCCACCTGGGGGGACCGCGGGCTTCCAGTGGTGAAGCTCCAGCTAGCCTCTGTCTCTTCCTATGCTTCGCCACCTGGTGGCAGGTGTTTCCTGGGTCTGAACAGGGAGCCATTCTCCACTGCTCCAGGGCAAGGGTCTACTTCTAAGCGCAACATCTAGTGCTGCAATGCATACATACTTGGGTGGTGTATGTGGGAATGGGATATGGTGAGGTTTGTAGGAGAGGATGTATGTTTTTAATACAGAGCCTAACCACTGACTAAACCAAGGGTAGGCAACTCTGGTCCTGGAGTGCTACAAACAGGTCTGGTTTTCAGGGAATTCACAGAGAATATGCATGACATATATTTGCATACAATGGAGGCAATGCATGCAAATATTCCTCATGCATATTCATTGTGGTGTATTCATGCAGACATACCTCATGCATATTTATTCATTTATGTATTTATTTATTTATTTGCGTGTTTTTGTATACTTTCATTCGGTAGATTCCATCACAATGGTTTACAACAATGTCATAAAATCTAGTACATTATCAATTCCTAAAACACATAAAAGCATTATAATAAAAGAACATATAAAAGTATTATAATAAAATAACTAATAGATATAAAATATTACTAACACATATTTGAAATATTAATAGCACATGAATGAACTAAAAATCATTAAAATCAGTGATAAGAAATAGAAGGACAAGTAAACGTTTGAAAACCAGATCTGTTTATGGCACTCCAGGACCAGAGTTTTCCCTTCCTGGATTAAACAGACACATGAACTGTTCTGACCCTGAACTTTGAAAATAGGGTTCAAGACTAGAGCTTTATTATTTGACCAAAGCAGAGGTTTCTTATCCGCGAATGATGTTTGAGTCCTTGCTGGTATTGTTAAAATGTTAGTGATCATTCCATTTCAAACAACCCTTCCCTCTCCTGTACAGTATCTTACAGCCTGCTGACCCCTCCCGAGACATGGAGAGAGGAGGAGGGGAGAATGCACTACTCCTTCCAAGTTCCCTAAACCCGGTCTCTGCTGAAAATGGTAAGAGCTCATCCTACAATCCCACTCCTTCTCTCACAGAACATTTGCACTAATGCTGAAGGCAGTCAAGAGATTGCAATCCAAGGGGGGGGAGTATATTTAATTACAATTTCAACAGATAATTTCTTTAACTGTTCATGAATATGAATACCTCTGCATTAGAGATGTTTTTTTTAAATATTTTAATAAACATGATTTTAGCAATATGTAAAATAAGATTGCAATTTGGGGTTGGTATGGGGTGTGTAGTGTGTGTAGGTATATATATGCATGTGTGTGTATGTAGGGAGTGTCTGTATGGCTGTGTAGGGGGATGTGCAGATGGACATGTGTGTGGTACATATGTATGTAAGGGGGTGTGAGATGTAGTGGAAGGTGCATGTGTGTGTGTCTTTCTGTGTCGGGGTGTAGGATATGTGTGGGAGAGATGCGTGTTCATGTTTTGGGGGTATGGCATGTGCGGTGTTAGGGTTTGGGATTGTGACGGAGGTTGAAGGGTTGCGGATGGGTGGAGGGTGGGCTGTGTGAATGAGGAATGGGTGATGGGGATAAGTGAGGGGAGATTTCAGGTGTGGCATGTGTTGCATGTGCTGTGTTGCTATGAGCAAAGTGTTGAGGGGGGTAGGGGGTAGGGGGAATTTTGAATGGAATGCTGGGCGGTAGCCTAACAGTTCAAATGGCTTCTAACAGTTTTCCATAGAAAGCAATGGGGATTTTTTTTGTTTTTATTCTCTGTTCTCTGAAAATATTGACCCGATGTCCCTGATTTCCAAACTTATTCATGATAGTCAAATTTTCTTCCTATATGACAAATTTGAAAAATTTCAGTCCCTTTTTTTGGAGAGATATTGTTCCTATTTATCTGTTTATTTATTTACCATCAATTAAGAATCGCTTTACGGATTGAGACAATCACCTATGGACAATGGACGGATGGACATTGATGCCTTTTATAGAATTCTTTCCAACATCCCATAAAAACTACCCTGTTACAAATAGAAAAAAGTACTATCACAAAATGTAATAAATATTCTCGGTTCAAGGACAATGCTGGGATAAGTACCTGGAACCACAAACAAGTCATTGCAAAAACAAGTGACAGAAAATGTGCATTCAAGCTGCTGCTTATCTCCAATCATGCTTACTGCCATTCTTACAGAACAAGAAATATCTTCTCGACCTTCATTCTTGCCATTCATATCTGATTATATCTTTCAGTACAGTACATCTAACTCAAGGTAGAGGAGGCAAAGTCCAAGAATGATGCATATTCATTAGGATGCACACTGGCAAGAAAACACATTTCAGAAGGCAACACTTTAAAGGTCTGTGATCAGTGCGGATTTCCCTAGGGCAACATCCAAGTACAACGAATTGATGCAGAGCCTCATACAAAGCTAGGGGCTCATTTACTAAGCTGTGTTAGGGCTTTGCTATGTGGTAAATGCCTTAACGCACTGATATCATGTGGTATGTCAAGTACTGTGCATTATCTCCTCATCCCCCAGCAACAAACTCAGTGCAACACAGGTATGGTAATGAGCAGCTTTGCATATCTGCTCATTATTTATTTATTTATTTATTTTTATTTAGCGGTTTTTATATACCGCGGCACGTAAGAAGATACATCACCTCGGTTTACAGGGAACAATAAATTAGCAACAGGCTTTACAGAGAACAGGCTTTGCAGACAGTAACAAAAACATAGTAACAGGCTTTACATATAAAAATGTATTCAGGAGTAAGTAATATAAATCGTCTATGAACTATCAAACAAAGGGTCATATAACTCAATGAGGGAGATGAGGATATAAACAGGTAGATAATTGTTATAATGCTTATTCTTTTCTTTAACATCAATTTAAAGCTCAAAAACAGGGAGCGGGCAGGAGGGTAGGGGTGCGGGTATGAGGTGGCGGAAAGAGGATAATGGGCTGAGGAGCAGGGAGCTAGGGGGAAGGAGATCATTAGACTGCATTTCAGATTAAGAGATCATTAATCTGCATTTCAGATTAAGAGGAGATCATTGAGTGAAAGCTTGTTCAAACAACCATGTTTTGAGACTTTGTTTGAATTTCTGATGGCAGGGTTCGAGACGCAGGTCGGTGGGCATTTTGTTCCAGATGTGAATTCCAGCAATGGATAAAGCGCGGTCTCTTGTGGCCACGAGTTTGATGTGTTTAATTGGCACAGAGGCAAGTTTAGCTTGGTGAATATTTCTTATTGGTCTCTTAGAGGTATGGAAAACAAAATGCTTAGAGAACCATTGCATTTCTTGGTTGTGGACAGATTTATGAACAAGTGAGAGATCTTTAAAAATAATTCTAGATGCTACAGGGAGCCAATGCAGGAACATGAGAGCTGGTGTGATGTGTTCATGGTGACGAGTGTTGGTGAGTAAACGTGCTGCGGCGTTCTGTAGCATTTGTAATGGTTGAATTGAGTTTTTAGGGAGCCCTAGAAATAATGCGTTACAGAAGTCGAGTTTCAGTAGTATTATAGCTTGCAAAACTGTCCGGAAGTCTTGTGGGTGTAGAAGTGGTTTAATTCTTTTTATAGTGTGTAGCTTGAAGAAACCTTTTTTGATTGTGTGCGAGATGAATTTCTTAAGGGAAAAATGGTTGTCAATTATAACGCCAAGACTGCGGACTTGCTGCAATTGGGGTGGGTTTGTAATTGATGGGTGGGTGGTGTTAACGGAGATGTTATTGTGAGGAGAGATGATGAGGAGTTCTGTCTTGGAGGTGTTAATTGCTAGGAAGTTTTCTGTGAGTAGATTTTTTATTTCAGCCAGGGCTGATTCCCAAGTTTTCAGGGCATTAGAGAGGGAATTGTTGATGGGGATGAGAATCTGGACATCATCAGCGTATATGAAATGACGGAGATTCAGTTTTGCGAGAAGTCTACATAGAGGAGCTAGGTAAATGTTGAACAGCGTCGAAGAAAGCGAAGAACCTTGGGGTACACCTTGTAAAAGGTTTCTGGGTTTCGATGTTTGGCGTCCCATCTTGACACTGAATGACCTGACTATTAGATTATTAGTAAATCTGATGCAAATAAAATAATGTGGTTGCCATGTTATTTTAAGGAAAGTTAATTACACCTCAAGAGATTAGCTAACATTCTTAGGGAGCATCGGGATGGTAATACATGTCCTGATGCTCCCGGGGTGCTCCGTAAAAGGCGTGAGCAGCCCAAATATTCTCCCCCAGTCACAAAATCTCCTGAGAGACCCCCAGTCCCAACCCACCCCCACCGCTCCTTGAGGCAGCCAAAGTATTAAAAAAATAAATAAAAGTGAAAAAGTGGTATCCTTGGCCTCACCCCTCCCTCCCAAACCCTGTCCCCTAGTAGCAAAAAATGTTATCCCCCTGCACCTGGAGCTCCTGCCCTCCTGAGCTCTCCCAACCCATTACCTTATGATCTCTGGTGGTATAGTGGAGCCCAGAGCACCCCCTAGGATTCTGCGCTCAGCACTGCTATTTTGAAAACGGTGCCGGACAGCCACATAGTAACTTGTGCCCCTATCATGGAAAAGCTCTCTTCATTGGATAAGCGTAAGCAAGCTGCATTGGCATCAGAGGAACTGACATCCAAGGGCCCAGAAACTGCAGAGGATGCTGGTGGTGCTTCAACATTGAGAAAGCATCAAGCTTATAGTAACATAGCTGTGCCCAGGAAGGTTTGTCTGGGCATAACAGAGATCTGCAAGGTTGCAGTGAAGTTCAGTCTTGCATTAATTTCTCATCCCACACAGAAAAGAGCCAAACAAACCATACTTGCGAAACAAAAAATTTCAAGTAGGTGCATAACTATATCAATTGGCTAACTTGTAATCACAAACAATTGTTAGAATAAATGAAGGCATGAAACGTGGAGCTTCATCATGAGTTTCAAATGTGAAGCTGTCTACCCCTTGTCATCATCTGCCATTATTAGCTTTCTTAAGTCTCTTCAATTTTTTAATAATTTTTATATGTGATACCCATAATGTCACGCTTCGTGTACATGTAAAAAAGAAAATACTTAACTTCTTGATGATGCTTTATTTTCCACAAATTACACACCTTTACTTTTCACTTTTCCTTTCCACAAGTTGTACAAAACTAAAATTCACCATGGCTCAAACAATTGATATAGTTATATACCTACTTTACAATTGTGGATTGGGATCTGTTTGATTCATTTTTCATTACAATTTGGATAGGAATTCCCAATGCAACAATAGGTTTGGTCAGTCTGCCCTAAAAGGCTTATTTGAGGGTTAGAATCCAATACCATCCATCCCAAGGCTCATTATTTTTATTCCCAGATTACCTTCTAAAAAAGGATTGCTAGCAAAAAAACATTTTTATGCCCATTGGCACTGTTCATATTGTAGTTCCCTAGTTTTCTTAAAGTCAACTTGAAGCTAGAGGGTTTCCTACTTGTGCTTAGAGAATGAATACTTTACTTACCTGTAGCAGATTTTTCTGAGGACAGAAGGGTGTAAGTCCTCACAGAACCCATCCACCTCCCCTACGAACTGGCTTCTATTATTAGTTAAATTAAGGAACTGAGCTGTGATACAGGACAAACCTGCCAATGCCGAGAAGAGCTTCTGAAAATTCTAGAACAGGCGTAGGTAACTCCAGTATGAAACAACAATAATGGAACTGTGCCTCTATTGTAAATCCCCCTGTGAGGAATATGAAACAACCAAAACAGGGAAATAAAATAATAAACACCAAACTCTGGAGCTCGGTACTGTATTAGTGGGTGATAACCAGTTTGTAGGTTATGACTCAGGCTGTGCTTCAGTACCGTTTTTACTTTATGTAATATTAAATTATATTTTCTTATTTTTTATGTTTATGCAATTAAAATCCTTCATATCTTCAAATTAGCCAGTTTTTCAAATACCATAACTCCCCCAGTGTGAACTTGCTTGAGACTTCATCACATCTGAGTATTTTAGACTTATCTTGTAAACTGCTGTGAGCAGTAGTGATTCTCAATGGGTAACTTCTTTGTTCGAGTTAAAGCTCATGCCCGTCAGACACTGTCAGTGTTTCAACACTTGGCGTCTGGTTCAGGGGCTGGAGAGTTAATTATTGCATTGTCTTCTTTGCTTGGCCGCCGCCTTTCCATCGGATGGCGTTCATCCAAATCACGTTGATTTGGATGAACGCCATCCGATCACATTCTCTCCTGGAACCGGAAGCTGCTGATTGTGTTAAATTGTTATTTTTTCTTTATAAATCCTCCCTTTACCTTCATTACAGTAGAGACCCATGTTCCTACAAAATTCCCCCGAAGTTGTGATCATATGCGTCAATTTTTCTTTTTCTTTTTTGTTAATTTCATTCATTCATTTTTATATTTGACATATTCAAAATTCCCAATGGGTAAAATTTTGTAAGGTCATTAAATGCCTACAAATCAAATACAAAGATAAGTTGTCTTGCTGGTCTGCTGCACATTCATAACTGTATAACGAGTAGTTCTCTTTCACATTCCTTCTTATTGTTCCTAGGACTTTACAGGTCTGCAACTTCAGGATTATTGTATGTGGTTTTCTTTCACATCTGTTTAAATGTTCCCAACTACTTACAGGTCCCCTCCTTCTTAAACAGTGTATCAGATACAGTTCTCTTTGAGGTACTCTTCTGCCACTAGCAGAGCAATCACTGTATATAGACTGCTCTCTCACATTTCCTGATGTCTCTATCTTGTTGTTAATAATAAACCTCACTTGTTCCTGATGACTCCGGGTGGTGAAACTGTAAAATTGTGTTTCATTCTATCAACTAGAATGCTAAATAAAGGTGGAATTTATGAATGTGTTCAATTATTTAAAAATGATGCATGGGGGACAGTGGAACACAATGCCTCTCCCATGTTAATAGAAAACAGACTGCTCTATTTCTTTGTTGAGACCCTTGGAGACACCATGTCCCAAAGGAAAATAAATGTTTGTTCTCTAGGGAGCAATTTTAAATCAAAATCACCCCCTCCGTGGTAATGGCTGAATTTGTACCAATCCCGCAGCCTTAAGGTCATCGGTCTTGTGTGATGCTTGCAACCAATGTTCTACTAAATGTGCTGTCAACTTCTATCTTCTGATGCAGCTCAAATGTTCTTGTATGCATACTTTTAATTTCCCTGTGGTTTTTCCAATGTATATAAGATTGCACGGGCACCATACTGCATAGATTACCCCTTCTGATATATAGGAAAGATGCTGTCGAAAAAAGAATGGTTGTCTCTCTGGTACTTGTAAAATGTGACCTTGATGCTTAACTGTACAAACATTACATTGACCACATATGTAATGTCCTGCTGGGGGTTCCTCCCCTTCTATTATTTTGGGTGGGGTGAGATTGGAATGAGCTATCAAATCTTTAAGATTTTTAGCCCTGTTTAAAGCAAAGATGGGTGTCTCTTGAAACACAGAATGTAAACGTAGTATCAGCCAATATTTTTTTTGTACTACATTTAAGACACTGTGTATAAGGGGTAAAGGGTAATAGGCACACCAACCTTTGTTCATGCTGAGGGACTGTCTTCTTCAATAATAGGCCCCTGTTGACCCATCTAGCTCTTTTGTAGGTTCAACTAATAATCCTCATTGGATATCCTCTCTGGACAAACTGCCCTTTCATATCTTCTGATTTTTCCTGATATTCCTCTATTGTGGAGCATAACTGTCTTAAGCAGAAAAATTGTCCCACTGGAAGATTGTTTCTGAGATGTACTGGGTGTAGATAATTCCAGATCTGGAGTGCCACAAACGGGTCTGGTTTTCAGGATATCCAAAATGAATATGAATGAGGTAAATTTGCTTGTACTGCCTCCATTGTATGCAAATATATCTCTTGGATTTTCATCATGTGCACATGAATTAAAATCCCAGCATATCGTTGCTCATGCACCAATGTACGAGCACAAGCGCGTTTGTTTTAAAATTAGCCCATAAGTTCAATCTCATGTCCACACTCTGCACGAAACCTGCATGCTGCTGTTCCATCAGAGAAATATTGAGTCTTAAAACTACATGCCAGTGCAGCTTATTGTTACTGGTGGGCTTGGAAATGTTCCACACCTTTACTCTCAAAGTCCTTTAAATGATGGATGTTATGACTAAAAGTTGACTATCGTACAGGCCCTTGTCCTGGTCTACCTCTCTGGTGCTTCTGATTGACTCAGGGTATATAGGAAAGCAGAAAGGCAAGCTGACCAAGGAAGAAGCTTGTTTCCCACAAGCTCCATAACTAACCACTTCCTCCTTGGGATGGGTGTGCTCCCTGGGACCTATATCTCTAATCCCCTTAACTCTTTCCTAGGGCAAGAAGGAAGGTGAAGGATGTGGAAGGGAGAGAGACTCTGAAGAAAGTGAGGCATGACTAAGCAGTGCAAAGCATAGTCATGATATAAAAAGAAAACCCTTCATCAACCAAAAGGATGTCTTTTGTGGCCTTGTATCCCATATCTCCACACACATGAGAATCAGCAGTTTGAACATTAGCATGACTTACATAGACATCGATGGCATGCATTAGGCCTGGATAACATTTAGGATGTTGTGGCACTTAAGACAGCTGAGACAGCATGCAGTGACCCCTGATGAAAACGGTAGTTGGAAATATGGCCAGCGCTGAGCTTTTAGCACTGTTTCTGATGGAAAGCCTTCCTGGCTTATGCACAGATAAGTTTTTAACTACATATTAAAAAATTGAAATATACTTATAATGCACTTTTGAGAGTGGAACACAATGATTACAAATTAAGGCTCTATGTTGAACTGTTAGCTCTGTCTAGTGAGCAATCGATGATTGAGCCATTGATGAGTGAGTCCATATTTCACAAAAATAATTTTTATTGGTGTTTAAGGATGTCCATTATCAAACTGAGTAATTTCATTTCGAATTGTTTGTGTTCACTCTTTCATTGTGGTCTAACTTATTGAGTAGTGTAACATTTAGGATGTGAATCGATTATTTTTTCAACTAATTACTTTACGGTACATACTTTTACATGCATGTGAAATCATATTTATGTGGATAACATCAATCTGATATGTGTGTGCTAATGTACACGCACATAAAACTTATTTTATGCATATAACGAAACCTAACTAGATGAAATTAAAAACTGCAATGGAAACCCCCCAAGAAAAATGAAACTAAATTAATTCAATTTTTCCTGTGCATATTATGATGCACTCCAATATAGTAAAATCTGTTAGTAAGTCTGCATCTTTGTGGTGGCAATTTTCATATAGATCACATAGTTCAAGCTATGTGGCTGCTTTCTGCAAATTTTCAAAGAAAACCTTTAGCTTGGATAACTTATCCACTTACCAGCTTACTGAATATGGATTTCACTGTGACTTTATAGCCTTAGGAATGCTTAGAAATATATCCAATCAGGATTGTGTTCTTTGATTTAGACAAAGCCAGAGGTAAACAGTTCTGGGGCCTTGCCTTGTCAAACAAAGTTTATAATCTTGTTTTTCTGAAATGTCAACATTTTCCAGTCTTAAGGCATATTGGGAAAATCCAAAGTCCTTGTTGCTGTTCTTGGATCTTAATTTGGTTCAGGGATAATGGCTCTTTTCCTTCTCAGATTTGTGGCCTTATTGCAGCTACACAAATGGAGCTTTCATACTTCATTAAATGAATTACGTTATATCAACTTCCACACTACAGGAACGGTAGGGACAGTGCTGAACATGTGCCAGATTACTACATCATTTTTCCTTCTTGAACTATGGTTCTGTGAGTTGGTTTGTCTATGGACAGTTTGATTCTAGAGGTAATTGTAAAAAGACACTAGATTAATTGAATTGTTAACCATTCCTTTCCGACTGATAATGAAAGATCCTTTAAGCATTTGAAATAATGGTTAGCCAACAAGTTAGTGCAATAAAAAGATATTGCCTAAAACTTGTACGGTGTGTATAATGCTAAAGATTGCCTTTCCATTCCTAATGTTGAATAAATGAATTGAATAGAAGAGAAACTGTAGAATAACAATTTTACCATCCAAAATAGTGTAATACCTTGCAACAGTGAATTTCTGTCCATCTTGTACTTTTTTAGGTTTACAGATGGATAGTATGTTAATCGTAGTCATGCTTGCAGAAAGACACTAATCCTTTGAAGTTGTTTTTCTTATTAACTGAGATTAATAGAAGCAAATCATTCTTTGTCATTAGCCTTCCAACACATGCAACCATGTTTCCCCTTTCTTAATTCAAATTATTACAGAATCTACTTTGCAGAAGCCTAGTACTGAAGGTTCGGTATGCAAAAATCGGTAATTGATGCAATGCATTTAATTATGCTTTCTGCAACGAGATTTTCTTCCTAGAGAGATTCATTTTCTTCCATGATCTCCTTTAAGGTCAATTTCATAATATTCCAGAGACAAATGAAAATGACTTCAATTGTTGCCTCTCTTACAGTTTATCCAAGGGTTTCTCTCCAAGGATAACAACTTTAAGGTAATCATTCAGCAGTTAGCTGAAACTTATCGATGCAGTGTAGAACAGAAAAGATCACTTCAATGCAATCCTACTGAACCGAATGCATGGGTGATGAGTGTATAAATAAATGATCCTTATGGGTCCCAAATGTTCTTAAATTAAATCCAAGCTTAATTATTTGTAGTAAACAAATTATGCTTTATTGAGAAATGGTCAGTAACAAAAACACCAATTAATTTTTGCTGTAAGAGCACTAAGGGGCAACTATTCTGCAAACTTTCAAGTTCATGCAAATAGCCAAGGACCCAATATTCAAATGCTAGCCAGCTATAGTCAAACTCTTGCTGGGTATTTTCAGTGGCCATGTAACTGAATATTTATTTATTTATTTATTTATTTAGCAGTTTTATATACCGACCTTCATAGTAAATAACCATATCGGATCGGTTTACAATTAACAAGAATAAAAAAACTGGGGTAACTATTCAAGTAAACGAAAGATAAACAGTAAGTAGGAATGAGTCAAAAAGTTACAATCAACAGGGAAGAGAACTTGGAAGCTTGCAACAAGCTGGAAAGAAGATAAGGCAGGAAATAAATATGAAGTGATGCCATAGGGCGTACGGGTTAAAGCTTAATGGTGCTTTAACCTGGGAGAGTCAGAGTCCATTCATGAGTATAATCATCATAACGGGTAAGCGTGAAGGACAACTAGTGATTGTCTGGTGGGTCGGTGAAGGCTTGGTGAAAGAGCCATGTTTTAAGTCTTTTTCTAAAAGTTAACAGGCAAGGCTCCACTCTGAGACTTGAAGGGATGCTATTCCAGATAGATGGGCCAGCTATCGAAAAAGCTCTGTCTTTGGTCATCGAGAGGCATGAAGCTTTAGTAGGGGGAAATTTCAGGGTGCCTTTGAGAGTATCTCTAGTTGGTCTGTTAGAGGAGTGGAGTTTGAATGGGATTTCCAGGTCGAGTTGAAGATGATGATGGATAGTTTTATGAATTACGGTGATTGATTTGTATAGAATTCTGAAATTAACTGGTAACCAGTGTAGGTTCCTGAGGATGGGAGAGATGTGTTCGCTGCGGCTGGTACTGGTCAGCAATCTCGCAGCCGCATTTTGTAACATCTGCAGCGGTTTGGTAGTGGATTTGGGAAGGCCTAGGAAAAGGGCACTGCAGTAGTCTATTTTGGCGAACAGTAGCGCTTGGAGGATTGTCTTGAAGTCGTGGAAGAATAAGAGTGGTTTAAGTCGTTTTAGAATCTGTAATCTGAAGAAACAGTCTTTGGAGGTTGTGTTGACCATTTTCTTAAGGTTTAGACGATTGTCTAGTATTACCCCAAGGTCTCTAACCTGCTTGCAAGTAATGTGAGAGATGTGTGGAGATGGTGGGGAGATATTGATTTCGTTTGAGGATATGTGGAGCAGCTCTGTCTTGGAGGCATTAAGAACCAGGTTTAAACTGTTGAGTAGATTAGTGATGGATAGAAGGCAGTTGTTCCAATGGGTGAGCGCTTTTGAGATTGATTCTGTTATCGGTATTAGAATCTGCACGTCGTCTGCGTACAAATAGTGAATTAGGTTGAGGTCTGTTAACAATTGGCAGAGGGGGAGGAGGTAAATATTAAAGAGGGTAGGAGATAAGGAGGAACCCTGAGGTACGCCAAGAGTTGATTTAGTTAGGGGTGACTCTTTATTGTTGATTTTGACTTTGAAAGTCCTATTGCTGAGGAAGGACTTGAACCAGTTGTGGGCAGATCCGGAGATGCCGATGTTTGTTAGGCGATCCAGCAGGATGGTATGGTTGACGGTGTCAAATGCCGCCGAGATGTCTAACAGGACCAACAGAAAGGAGTATCCTTTGTCCAACCCCATGATAATATGGTCAGTAAGTGAAATGAGAAGGGTTTCCGTGTTTCGTGATTTGTGGAACCCATATACCTAGATAAGGGTAAAGTTAGCTGGATAAGTAACTCTTTCCCATTATACCTCCATCCCACCCACCACTTAGACAGATAGGTAGCAATCTGACTAAGCAGTGGCTGCTCAGCGCGGCCAGATATTCAACCACCACCATTTAGCTGGATAGGTCGCCATTTGTCCGGCTAAGAGGCACTGAATATTGGGCTCTAAATGCCTAGAGATATTTGTTGCTTGGGGCTAGTCAGTTATGCCTAACTGAGATTTACAGAGGTGCATAATTTTTTACATATGTAGTCCCTGTCCTTGTCAGCTGTTGGGCACAGGGGCACACAAAAAGGGCCACAGAGCAAGCTGGGTTTCTCGCACAGGGGGTGGGAAGGAAGTCTTTTCAAGGTTCTTGGAGTTTTTCCTCTCTGGTATCACTTCTGCTCACCAGTTCTAAACACACAAAAATCCCTACCCTTCATACATGTGCTGTTGTTCCAAATAAAACACACCTTTGCCAAATGGCAGGAAAACAAGTTTAAAAGCAATGCGCTACTAGACAGTACACCACCGCAACATAAACTCCAAAAGGGTAGTAACGATCCAAATTCGGTCTCTCGCACCTGCCCCCAACAGATAAGCTCTTAGGGGAACGAACCCTTCATCCTGGACTCTCCCAATAACTTTTGGATGATGGAAACCTTCCTCTGCAAGGTTCCTCTCTCCTCTCTCTCTCTCCCTCACTCTCTCTCTCTCTGGTGTCCCTCTCTAATTTGAGTTAGATCATCTTTCAAACAACCACGCATGGTGGCTTGTATGTACATACATGGCCGCATGTAGTTTTACCATAATCTGTGCATGTGATGTGCATGTGATGTGCATGTGATGTGCATAATCTGTGCACATCACATGCATGCGTATTATATGTGTATTTTTACCCTACAGTATAAGTATGTATGAATGTTTATACACGAATACATGCAATGCATTGAAACCATGTATATCAATGCATTGATCATGCATACTTTTCCTGCCTAGTTTAGAAATATACACATGTGAAAGTATAGGACTTACTTGCATAAGTCCTGAAAATAGGCATAAATAGGCCAAATTTAAAGCATGCACATGTGAAAGAAATGAACCAGTTTACCAATTAGCCAGCCAGTTTACCCAGTCCTTTTCCAGGTCATCAAAAGCTTCCTGCTTCTTCAGCCCGAATTCCCCCAGACCTCCCACCCAGTCAGTACTACAAAATAAATACAAATAAGGTCATTGATGCTGGATAATTAGCAGGTGTAAAAATACATGAGTGAGTTGGAAAATGTATGCTGGTGTCTTTTAAAAAAGCAGCTTTCACACATAAGGGTTGTCCGTATCCCGGAATGCCCCTAGACTGCCCTGTTTTTTTATTCAAGTATGTGTATGCATGGAAATGAAAATACACATGTATTTTAAACATTTATAAAATATAGAGCATGTGAGTAGAGGCTATTGTATGCATATGAAATATTTTTATGCATGTAATGTTTTAAAAAATCACATTTAAGGACTTTCCCAGGCAGTTGCTTCTCCTCTGGCACCTCCCAATACTTGTCCCTCCAACTCCATGGAATTTCTTCTTCTTCAGAACTCAAGGTCTGATACTCTTCGGGAACACTTTTCCTTTCTACCCTTTCTGGAGCCCCTGGAACTTCACTCCTGGAGTCCTTCTACTCAATCTCCTTTGAACCTTTCCTGTGAAGGGATAAGGCCGTCTGATGATACTACTTGTGAAGAGGTGGTCCCAAGCACACCAGGACTCCTGGTCTTGGAATGGCCATCCTTAACTCCCAGCTTCTCCCTCTGAATCAGGAGGTTCAGGCTGTTTTTTATAACCTTCTCAAACTCCTCTCAGTGGGAAGAATAGTCCCTCCCTACCTATTGACACTATACTGATATCACATGAAGGCAAAGTCTAGTGAGAGCTCTGCCAATCTGAGGGCATTCTAGTCCAGCTGAACCATCTGACATTTTTGTAGAGGGCAGGGCTACTTTTTGGAGGCACAAAATGCACAAAATGTTTGAATTTTTAGTATGAAAAAGTAGATTTTATGAAATCATCATCTAGCACCTTTGCACTATGGACTGTTATTTATTTATTATTTTTATATACCAACATTCATCTCAATTAAGACATCACACTGGTTTACATTCAGGTACTGTAGGTATTTCTCTATCCCCAGAGGGCTTACAATCTAAGTTTTTTGTACCTGAGGCAATGTAGGGTAAAGTGACTTGCCCAAGGTCACAAGGAGCGACAGTGGGACTTGAACCTTGGTCTCCTGGTTTATAGTCCACTGCTCTAACCACTAGGCTACCCCTCCTCCCTAAGTTAGCTCTGTGCATCTCATGTCCAGCAACTCACATACCTCTCAGCTCTTGAAATCAAAATCCCAACCTTTCAACAGCATATTGGCGTAGATCCCAGAATCTTAAGGTGGCAGCTATAAGTTTGATAAACACTGCACACGTTCAAATCAGAAAAAAGAACAGCATCATCTCATACTAGATAAACACTGGCATTCTACAAGAATCAGTTTACGAACAGAATACCTTTTCCCAGAGGCTTAACCAGAAAACTATATGGTGTTAAAGTTATTTTATTTTTAAGATACATGGAGGTAATTTTTAAAAGCCATTTACTTGCAAAAAGTGCATTTACGTGTGAATATCCTATGGACAATTCAATGGCATATATTGTAGCAATTTTCAAATGCCCACTTACATAAGTAAAGTACATTTACATGTGTAAAACCCAAATTTAAGCATATAAATGCATTTTAAAATCAGCACCTATATTTGGAGGAATATGGTAAGGATGTGCAATGCAAAATGCAAACACTAAAAGAAGTTCTAAAAATCTAAGTTAACACTGTGAAACTGTTAAAACTCGTACCATTTCCTTGGTTAAAGCTCCTGTGGATTTAATGTTAGCTGGATAAGTTATCCTGGATATTCAGCAGAATAAACATCCTACTGAATGTCCCTGATTAAAATTATCCAGCTACCTTTAGCTGGATAATTTTAAACCTAACCTTCTATCTTTTGAGAAATTGCTGGTTAGGCTTAAAAATATATTTCCAAGACTTCCCAAATTGAAGAGAGCCACCAACATATTCAATTTCTAAAATATCTAACAGAGAGAGTATATTTTAGAAATTTAATGGGTTTAAAGATATCCAGCCTTGTTTGGCCAGAATATTTTAGCCTTAACTGTTTAGATTTTAAAAGCCCAGAGCTGCAGAGCAAATGCATTTGTTGGTGAGTAATAGTAAATACCAAATTTACTGGATCATTCATCAAGCTAAGTTAGGGCTCTAATGCGGTTATATCATGCAAATTGTGTGATATATGTGATATTTTGCATCTCCCCACCTAGATACCCTCCCCTTCTTTGCATGTAATTTGCATGCATGAATAATACAAATGGATGCAAAGATGGTCATTCCTAGTCAATTTGATGCAAATATTTTATTCTGGAGGACCAAGGTGATCTGCAGCGATAAAATATTTACAACTTCTTGAAAAGTGTTAGATGTGCGGCAGGAGGCCTGAGATCCTAAGGCCGTACCAGCCTCTCGTACCCTTCCTCCACCCCCGACCCCCATCCGGAAGCCCGCCTTACCTTTACCCTTATCCTGTATCAGGGCCAAGTGCACCCTCACACCCTGCCCAGTTGGCGCCATTTTAAAAAATGGTGCCAACCTGACCTTGCTCCAGCCATGTGACTGGGGTAAGGTCCGGGGTTTGGACCCAGGTCGCATAAGGAGTTGATGTCAGTGGGGGACGTGAGTGGAATCTCTCCATCAGAGAGGCCAGGGGGCCAGGTGGGTGGAATTTCTCTGTTGGGGGTTGGAACAGTGGGGGATGGGTAGAATCTCTGTGTCATGGAGCCAGGGGGTGGGTGGAATCTCTATGTTGTGGTGGCAGAGGTATTGATGTAAGCACTTCAGGGGGTGGTATAGGGAATGGGTACTGAGGTGTAACAATTATTGTTTATCAGGGGTGTATATAAGTTTAGGGCTGCAGGGACCTGTCTGCCACAGGACACTTTTAGTTCTCCTCCTACTTCATTTCATGATCTTAAGTTCAGGAAAAGACAATGTATTCTCCTCAGAATTAGATTTGTATTTATTAGATTTGGCAGGATTTAGCATTTAGAAGATAACAACAATTCCTGTCTCTAACATCCTGGCCACTAAGCACCAGTTTACCCTAAACAGAGCTCTGTACCATGGTGGATTCAAACATGCCATAAACCTTAGCCTGCCTAATATATGAATACTTATGGCTAACTTACTTACCCCCTGGTCCCAACTTCAGGCGTTTTCCCTGTTTTACTTCTGAAGCAGGCTCTAGCTGGAAAATATGGGCAGGGGAAGAGGCTTGTTTCCGGGTCTTGTACTGGCAAAGCTGCCAGGCTGCTCTCGGCTCCTCATCGCCTCAGATCCCATGCCACTGTCCATCCCTAGGCAGGGTGTCTTCTCTCTCCAGTTTCCTGGCCACACATAGTCTTCTCCCTCCTTGATAGCAGGGGTTACTGGGGCTGCTTCAGGTCCACTCTTTTTCTTCTTATTTCCCCTCGTCTTATACTTTCCAGCTGATAAATATGCATAAGCTCATGCATAATCATTTAGTGGGTGGAGGGTCTTTGCCGCATTGTAGGTCTATTCCTCCTCCCCTTTATCTTCAAGGGGGGACTTGCTGCTGGCATCAGCATTTTCTCCATTTCAGATTGCTTCCACTTCATCCAAGGGTGGATGTCCCTCTGACCTCTAGACTTCCCTTGGCTAGTCCGTGACTTCTGCTTATGAACTTAAGTTGCTACATTGTCCCTCTGCCTTGGTTTTATTTTCACAGGAGCTTAAAAACTGGCAGACCTTGATAAGTATCCTTCAGTTCTGGTTTAAAGTTCCTATCTTGACAAATCTTTTTTTCTTTAGCTGTGACAGTGTTTTGGCCTGTCAGTATACTGATCAGCATACTTCTTGGCTGTTATGCTTCATATTGGGTGCTTTCAGTGGTTAGACATGGGATATCTCCCTACAGGGGGGACACTGCCGGCACACGTATACTTTTTACATTTTGAACATTTTTGGGTTGTTGGAGCCACCTCAATTGACATCCCTGGGTTGAGATGGGAGTCAGCACTGACCCTCACTCAACCTCCCCATTTGGCTGTAGGTGTTTTTTGGGGGATCCAGCAGCTCTTTTAGGCAATGAAGTCCCAAGAGGTGGGAGCTGCCATTGCATTAAAGGACTGCTTGCCACATTCTTTTCTGTTGCAGTGTTTGGCTGTGATACAAAAAAAGATACGCCATACAGCCAGGATATGTTTTGGGGTGAAGGGCTCCACTATCACGGTGATATTCCCCCACCATGAGAGTGGAACATCTCCTGTAAAAATACATTCTAGCTTGATGAATCTAGGGGTTAGCCAGATAGGTTGGCCTGACTGAAAACTACTCTTCTCAATGTGGGTAACAGTGGTACTGGTTTTCACAGCACACTTCACATTGAATGGAGGCTTACTTGAGGGTTGGGAAAGTGTGCAGTAGGGAAATAATATGCATAGATTAGATTATGTCATCTGCCCATCCTTTGCAGCTATTTTTTTTGTCAATTAATTTTTTTGTCAATAAGTGTACATTTAAGTAGCAGGTCTTAAGTGTATGTTGGTCCAAGGAATTTTATATTTTAGGAAGTGCATGCTAAATAGTGCATCAGGGAAAGCATGCCTTGCTATTGTCAAGTGTTTACTGAACCTAATTTGCATCTGGTGTTCCTTCATTAGCATGCACATATACTGTATCTAATTTTCAATGCATAAAGTTGACGAGGACTCGACCTGGCTAGAATCCATGTGAGGGCCTCAGTATATAGCCTGCTATTCTATATGTATGCTAAATGGCCTTAGTATACAAGCTAAGCTTTAGTACATAGGTCTCTATACAATGATCCCCCAAAAATGAAACTAGTTTATAGTACATTTGCTTTAATAAATGCTTCTTTTATCCTAACCAATATCTATAATGAGCTTTATTCCATAGCAATATGGTATATTATTCATTGCGTAGAGTGATACTAATAGCGATAATAATAATAGCATTAAAGTCCATATTTTGGTGCCATGTCCAGATAAAGTTATATAGGTAACTTTGTCCAGTTAACTTTATCAGGATATTTAATCTGAATACAGAATTATATACATCCAGTTATCTTTAGGCCTGCTGTTTGGTCAACCAGAGTTACCAGTGAAACTTTATCCAACCAGCACTGAATATGAGTGAAACCACATCCTAGGAATGTTCATCTTTTAACTGTGTAAATTTTGTCTAGGCTACAATTTATTTAGATAAAATCTAGCCAATGAGTGCTGGAGTAGTCAGGGTGAAGAGCAAGGAAATGTCTTATGTCAGGGCTTCTCTGGCTAACTCCTAAAAGATTATTTAGTTACTTTATTGGCTGCATTCTATGCATGCCAGTGGATAAGAGCAGGGTGTGCAAGGAACACTACCATTAGGTGGATACCCGGCTAGCAGCTGGTTGAAGGTCAAAGGCAGCCATAAACAGATATGGTTTTGAAAGCTGTCTTAAACGTATTCAAATCACTGAGAGAGCATAGGTGCTGAGGGACAGAGTTCTGAAGTGTGGAACAAGCAAGTGAAAAGGCTCTTCCTTTTGTCATTGACAGCCTGGCTAAATGCAGAGAAGGGATTGCCAGTAGCATTTGAGAAGAAGAATGAAATGTCCATGGTGGAATGTAAAATATGAGAGTACTATTAACCCATAGGGATGTAACACTGGGCCTGATTTTCAAAAGCATTTACACACTTAAAAAAGGGTTTTACACATGTAAGATTTTTTTTGAAAATTGCTACAATATATGCCATTGAATTGTCCATAGGATTTACTTGTGTAAATGCACTTTACGCAGGGAAATGGTTTTCGAAAATTGCTGCAATTGTAGTTACATTTACACATGTAAATCCTTTTGAAAATTGCCACCGCTGAAGTAAAATCAGCTATCCACATGTACATGCGCGCATGATTTTATATTGACGCGCGCATGTTTGTGCGAATGCCATCTCTAGCACATAAGTGGGGGGAATTTTAATAGGTATGCACAGCGATGCAATCGGCCTTTTTCCAAGTTTGCTCCCAGGTCGCCCCAGTAAAGGAGAGGACTTCCTAAACCCCCTAGCTAACTTGCTTCCCTTTCACCCTATTACTCCGACCCTTAAAACCCTGCTAACTAGCATATTTTATTTTGTTATATGACTTGCATGCTGTCCATAGCAGAAGTAATGCTACGCGGTAGGGGACCCCGGCATGTGCTTGTGCACGTAAATGCTTATTAGAGATGTGAATCGTGTGATCAATCGTCTTAACGATTGATTTCGGCTGGGAGGGGGAGGGAATCGGATCGTCGCAGTTTGGGTTTTTTAAATATCGTGTAAATCGTGTAAATCGAAAACCGGCACACTAAAACATCCCTAAAACCCACCCAGACCCTTTAAAATAAATCCCCCACCCTCCCAAACCCCCCCAAAATGCCTTAAATTACCTGGGGTCCAGTGGGTGGGAGGGGAAGGGGAGGGCGGGAAAACCGGCACACTAAAACAACCCTAAAACCCACCCTGACCAGAGGAAGGGTCCCGGTGTGATCTTTTACTCTCGGACCTCCTGTGTGTTGTAGAAATGGCGCCGGCGCTACCTTTGCCCTGTTATATGACAGGGCAAAGGTAGCGCCGGCGCCATTTTGTTTTTTTGTCCCCCGACGGCAGGAGCATAGTAGATCGCTCCCGGACCCCCGCTGGACCCCCAGGGACTTTTGGCCAGCTTGGGGGGCCTCCTGACCCCCACAAGACTTGCCAAAAGTCTTGTGGGGGTCGGACGATATTTTAAATCGTGAAAAAACGATTCACATCCCTAATGCTTATATGCTGGATTCATGCTATGGACCCGGCCCACCCATGCTCCACCCAGACCATGCGCATGCCCCTCCCTTTTTGTTGAGAAAAATTTATATGCGCGTACCGAGAAAGTCGCGCATACCCATGCTGATTTTAAAATCCACGTGTCGCGCACCAGGCCGAGTCCCACGCGTATCTCACAGCTTTGGCATGCGTAGGGCTTTTAAACATGACACAATTGTGTATAAGGTTGTGTAAAATGGATGCCGCCTTGTATTGAATTTGGAACTGAATGGGAAGCCAGTGAAGTTGTGATGAAATTGGACAGAAATCTCGGAAATCTGTGGGGTCGGCATCAAAACTAGCCAAAGCCTTTGTATAAGGATCTCAGCAACTCTTGATGTTCTTGATAGCTAAGTTGCTCTAACAGCACTACAGGAGAAGTAGCTGAGTGGTTCGAGCAGCAGGGCTGCGAACCAGGGGAGCCAAGGCTCAAATCCTGCTGGCACACCTTGGGGCAAGTCACTTCACACTTCACTGCCTCGGGTAAAAAAGCCTAGGGCATGATATACTAAGGGCCAGATTTCATAACTTGCACGCGGGCATAGATTTGTTCGCACAACCCGGCGCGAACAAATCTATGCCCGATTTTATAACATGCGTGTGCTGCCACGTGCATGTTACAAAATCCAGGGTTGGCGCGTGCAGGGGAGTGCACAATTGTGCAACCTGCGCGCGCCGAGCCGAGCAGCCTGCCTCCATTCCCTCCAAGGCCGCTCCGAAATCGGAGCGGCCTTGGAGGGAACTTTCTTTCTGCCCCCCCCCGCACCTTCCCCTCCCTTCCCCTATCTAACCCGCCCCCCCAACCCTAACTAACCCCCCCCCCGACCTTTATTGAAGAAGTTATGCCTGCCTCCAGGCAGGTGTAACTTGTGCGCGCCGGCTCTCCATCCCCTGGCCCAATGGCTGTTCCGGAGGCCTCGGTCCCGCCCCAGAACGCCCCTAGGCTGGCACCCCTCCCATGGCCCCGCCCCCGGAACGCCCATTTTTTCAAGCCCTGGGACTTACGCTCGTCCCGGGGCTTGCGCGCTCCACCGAGCCTATGCAAGATAGGCTCGGCACGTGCAGGGGGAGGCAGGGGTAGGTTTTCGGGGGTTGCGCGCCTAACTTACACGCGCAACCCTTTGAAAATCTACCCCTAAGCGTTTTTCTCATAGACGCAAAATGGCACAAAACCTTTAGCAAATAACCCATCAGAGATTGCAAGCCCTCTGAAGTCAGGGAAACACCTCTGGTACCTGTATATAGCTCACCTTGAGCTACCGATTGAAAGGTAGGGGATACATCTAACAGAAATAAATCAATAGTAATGAATTTTGTATTTTCATCTTGCAACACAGTAGTGCAGTTGCCATGATAGTCCACTTGGATACATAGAGGAAGCTACTATCTTTCTATTGGGCAAAATTAACACCTTTGTGATTAGCTTTTGAGAACTGTACTCCCTTCATCAAGTCAGGCAGCGTGAGCTAAGATGATATTGTCTGCAAAAAAACCAAAAAAACAAGGAAATTACAAGTTGTGCTTTATATTGGCCATGTTTGTTTTCAAAGTTGCGCTTTATATTGGCCGTGTTTGTTTTCAAAGCTGTAAAACGGAGGGAGATAAAACAGCAGGAGTCATAAGGGATGTGCATTTGTGTAAAGCAAATTAAGAATTACCAACAATATTTCTTATGTCATTTTGTTTCGTTTTTGAAGCAATAACCCCCCAAAAAATATATTTAGGAGATTTTTATTTTTTTTTTAAATAGTATATGCTATTTGAAAATATAATGCACTAAAACATTTTTCTACATGCTATTTAAAAAATGAAATGAAATAAAAAAACAAACCATGCTGCCTCCCCCCTCCCAAAAAAAAAAAAGAGAACTCAAATAAAAGTAAATGGTGAGCATGCAATGCATAGAATTTAGTTACAGGAAGGACTGTGGCCAACGATCCTATTCTGTTCCCTTTGTGTTTCTTTGAAAGTGATCATTATGATTTCAGGTATCTTATGTTCCGGAGCAGTTCCGAAGTTCTCTTTTAATAAAGAGATGACAAGATCATCGATGCATTCCGTGGTCCGGCCTGGTGCGATGTCCCTTCCCTGAGGTGGACCCCCTTGTCATTTTCTGTGCTGCAACACAGGTCTGGAAAGGTTTATTTTGTTTTGAAATTCTTGCCTGCTTTACCCGTGCGGCATTCCTCTTCACATTTTCTGTCTTGAATAATATATGCTGCGTTAATCGAGTGAATATGCAAATGCGAGTTCCATTGTTCTGCTGAACAAAATCCCCCAACTTCTGTCACTTAATCATTTATTAATTATCTCCTAGCACAAACTTGTCATTTGTGTTTTTATTGGGTTCTTCATAAACCATGTCCGCTGAAATTCACTGGAACTTTTATGGCCCTTTACAATGGGACTATTAGGGAAAATGCCAGTAAAACTGTATGAGAGCAGTTATGTGAGCTCATTATTTGAGCCCAGTAGATTGACAGGTTAATGGACCAGAGTGCTAGCTCAGTGACCAGCTGCCTTGATTTAGTCAAATCACTGAGCTTCCACATTATGCCATGGCCTGTTCTACAGGCCCTCATAGCAAGCCAGGTAAGTGGCAACTGCAAAAGGAGAAGACGCTTGACATGGAGAACTGCTCTTTTCAACCATGAGCATTGATTGGATGCAGATGACTAGTAATATTCCATTCATCCTCATCAAGCAGAGAAAGAGGCTGCCAACGGCAGAGTTGAAACAAAAAAAGAAACATCCTCCGATAGTATTATGGTATATGGATGTAGGAGAAAAATCACAAATTGAAGCTAAGTATATCTGTATGCTTTATACATAGCTCAAATATATCTGATAAGCAAAAAAAAATTACCTCTGAAATTACAGCAATAATTTATTTATAGTCTTGTATCATTATTTTTAAAAGTGGACTATGGAAAGATTTATGGCTTTGGTGCTGCGAAAATCCAATTGGAAGCTCTATGTGCAAAATAAATCTATGCGTTGCAAAAATCCCAAGGGTCACATCAACATCTCCAGCTCTGTGACTTGCTAAATACCTTCAGGTGTTTCGTAATAACAAAAACTTTGCAGGAATATACTGTACGCTATTTGTGATATATCAAAAAAATAGCCATGTGACTGGAAAGTTCTTTAATTACATTTAATATTACACTTTATCAAAAAACACAAAGCGGATTACATGTAAAAATAAAAACATCACAAGAAAATACATTATGCAAACAATAATGTATTATTATAAAAACAGATATTACAAATCACAATGATAAAAATAAATATTAATATTCCCTATAATACACAATCAAATAAATCACGCTTTACATATAGCAAGGCAATCTAAAAACATATAGTTTGCAAGCTAAAATAATCAGAGAAATTCCCCCCCCCACCCCCTCCCCATCAAAAGAAATAGTTTATGTTCAGCCCAGGGGTGGAAAATATTCTGAAATCATTCCATTCCAGGCTGAGAGTGCAGCATTAGGCAATGGGCACATTCCATTCAACCTTTGCCTTATGAACTGCAGAGAAGATGGGGGAACCTCTGTTCTTGCAATTTATGACATTGGGAGGTCAAATTTCAATGCTATTTACTTGAGCAAATTGGTTTGTCTGAAACTTGCCCTCCCCTGTCCAGCTAAAAGAGGGCTCTGGCTTTGCAGGGTTTAGCTGGGCTCATCAGAGGCTTTCCTTTGGCCCTGCTCAGACTGGGGGAGGGGAAACAACGTGCGTCTCTAACCTTTTAAAAAAAAATGCTTAGGCTATTTTACCTCTGCTTGGCCGTCCACACAAATAATAGATGCAAAGTCTAGGGGTGCTTTTCGCATGTGTGCTTTTGCGGCAGTGCGATGGCCAAGCTAGAAGTGCAAGAGGTACAAAATAAGGGTACCAGGCCTGGGTCTGACTGAGAAGGAGAAGTATACCAGACCTCCCCATTCCAAACAAAAGGTTTCACCGCCTACTAAGAATCCAGGAAATTAGACTGCGTTTGGCAAAGTGAAAGCCACATTGCATGTATTTTGGAAAGACGATAAACATTTCCTCCACCCTGTATTTCCATTGCAAAATGATAAACTAAGAACATAAGCACTCAGAAAAAAAAGCAGGTCTCAAAGCCTCTAGGGTCCCAGCAAGGACCCACTGCTTTCCTTTGGAAATGATGAAACCATCACAGAGAATTGCTGGCAGGCTAAAGCCCAGTGGATTTTAAAGCATAATACTGTATTCGCCTGAGGTATTAAGGGAGGAAACAAATTTCATCTTTTTTAGGTGTGTTTTGGAAAAAGTGAGCATGCCACTTGTTAAGATTATACAAATGCGTTTGTGTGTGTGTGTGTGTGTGTATATGTGTATGTGTGTGTGTGTGTGAGTATGGCCAGACAAACACACAAACAGAGCAGGTGCACAGGAGCTGGGAGCTAGGAACTGGGGAGTGGGATGGCGGAAGCCCGGTCCCCACCACAAGATGAAAAGGAAGATTGTAAGGATGATAACTGAAATTGCTTAGATCTCAATGCAAAACAACCTGCATCCATTAGAGATTAGAATTCTTCACAACTTTTAAGGTTCCTAGGAATCTCTAGACCTTTTTAGATTTAGATTTGTAAATTCTGCTTTTGGACACTTCAAAGTGGATTACATTCAGGTACTTTACGTATTTCCCTATCCCCACAAGGCTTACAATCTAAGGGGGTCGATTTTAAAAGAAGTACGTGTGTGTCCATGTGCGCACAGTTCCCAGCGTGCACTCATGGACGTGGCTATTTTATAACATGCGTGTGTCGGCACGCACAAGTTATAAAATATGGCGCCCGCGGGCACATGCGCGCTGGATTTTAATATCCTCGCGTGCATGTGCAGGTGGATGTCCTCTAATGCATGCAATGGGGGGGGGAATTTTCGAAACGAAAGCACGATGAAGCGATAGGGTCTTCCCCAGTTCCCTCCCAGTCCGGACTGGGAGGGAACTTTCCTACATCCCTACCTACCCTTCCTCCCTTTTCCCCTCCTCCCCGACCCCTAAACTAACCCTAGCTATCCCCCAATCTTTTGCTTTTATACTTTCTACTCCTTCGTTCACATGCCGGCCGGCTGCCGGTGCTCGCTTCCCTGGGACAGCGGCCCCCATCCCCCCACGCAGACCCCTCCCCCGGCTCAGTCCTTTTCGATGGCCTGCCACTTCTGTGCATATCGGGGGTTATGCACGTGGCCAGGCCCTTTCTAAAATGACACTTGGTGCGCAGTCCCGGCCACGTGCGTAACCCCGTATTTTACACACCCAGGCCATCAAAACTTCGGGCTTAATTTTGTACCTGAGGCAACAGAGGGTAAAGTGACTTGCCCAAGGCCACAAGGAGCAATAGCAGGATGTGAACCCTGGTTTCCCTGCATCATAATCCTCTGCTCTAATCACTAGGCTACTCCACAACAGATTCAGTTACATTAGACATTCTTTTGGTTTATTGTTGAGCATGGACCAATCATTCGCTGTTCAAATACTTTAAAAAACCTTTTGCCAACTTAAGTTCGGCTTGCACTTTACGAGTACATTGTAAAGTAAATTCCAGGCATAAAAAGAATGTCCAGCCTGGTCTTCAATAAGTTGGACAAGAATGTGGAAGTACGTAAAAGAGTCCTGGCTATCTGTCCAAGGTCTGGTCTTGGGGTTCTTAACATCAAGACTCCATCTACCCCATGGCTTAGGCAGCACACAGATTCCCAACACCCACATAGTCCAAAGATGGCAGGTTACAAATGGCTCTTAGCAAGTTTGAGATATACAGGGAGGCAGGAACGGATGGGAACTTGGCAAGCAGGGGCCACCAGTAAAGTTGCAAGGGTAAACCCAGTAAGTTGCAGGCAGGAACTCCAGTCCTTTGTCTTCAGCCACTTTCCAAGGCTTTTCTAGGCCTTATCAGGTTTTTCCTGTAAATGCATAATAGTGAATTTTCAAACGTTTATGGGCATAAAAATTAGCATGTATGCGTAGCCCCCTCTCCACATATTCCATAAATTATAAATGTCACAAATCCACACATATTTTCACTGTCACACACAAACACATAGGGGGTAATTTTGAAAAGGAGTTACATGCGTAAATGTAGCTACTATTGTAGCAATTTTCAAAAACCCACTTACTCAAGTAAAGTGAATTTACTCCAGTAAACCTGGTTTTTACAAGGGTTTTGTCGCCTTTTCATAGTTGCTGTATGTGGGGACTAGAGCGGGACTAACCTCTACCCTTCAAGGGGAAGGATTTTTAGAGACAGATATTGGTACGGTGGAGTGAAGAACACCAGCGAGAAGTAGGATGGCCAGGGAGACCACAGTTTTTCTGAAGCTGAGTTTGCTAATGCTGTTTCTGATTTCCTCAATTCTTGTATGGATTTTGATTTTTAAACTGAAGTAAATTTTTTTGTTGAACATCATCTACTCACTTTGTGGGTCTTCCTTTTGGATTGAACAGTGGGAAAGAGAGTGAAGAGGGTAATTGGGTTTCGGGTTTTGTTTTTCCTTTAATTTTTGGACGGTTCACCATGGCACTTTCTGAAGAAAGTCCTGCACAGCCTCTGAGACCCAGGGGTTTGGAAGAAACATCAGTCTATCACGGACATGAGCACACTAAGGGCCCAAGAGGTTAAGCCTCCTTGCCTCCCCTCCCCCGCCAGATAGACCCCAGCATTGTAGCTCCCTGGAAGCAGCATTCCTACCAAAAGGGGGTCCCGCTGCATGTATTTTTAAAATGTTCAATGCATTGATGTACGTGGTTTCAATGCATTGCATTTATTCACACCTAAGCATATATACGTGTGTATGTTGAGGGGTTAAATTACATGTGTTTTATAATATGCATGTATGTGATATGGGTGGGTTATAAAATACTATGGTAAAACTACGTGTGATCATATACACACGTTTATGCTGCCGCATGTAGTTGTTTGAAAGTTATCCTCCCAGGTTTCAAAAGTAGATAGTTTGATTGGATACACCACGGTCCATTGGTATAGGGTTGCTGGCATAGTCATGCCGAGTTCATGTCGCAATGACGTGTACTGGGAAACACTTGGTTAACCGAAATGGGCCTCTCAAGGCCACAGAAACTCAGCAAGCCCGTATCTGGCTGTACCAGCTAATTACAGCTCTGAAGATGAATGTCCAGTTTCTCCCGCAACTGCAGCTTTTAACCTCAGTGCAGTTTTGCAGTGTGCATCTTGTGTTGCTCTGATTCATCCTTGTCTGGCTCAGGTTGCACATAGCTCCTTTCAGGAGGACCCGGCTAACTCCTACAAGACTGATGGTGGCCACATCTACCAACCGCCTCTCCCCACTGTCTCCTGCCCTGCAGACGTGTGCTCCCTAAAGCAGAGGCCGGTCCAAAGCCTGATAGTGACTGTAGGGGCAGCATGGGGGTTCTAAAGGTACATGGACTCTTGATGGTGAATTTTAAAAGCTCAACACATGCATTAATTAGGGGATGCGCGAATATGTCGAGCTCGCACACGTCAAGCGGATTATAAAAAACTGTATGGATACGGGCGTAAATGCTGCAGCGCGCGCATCTTGGACATTTTCAAAAAGAGGCAGGGCAGGAGGGGTGCATGGGTGCTTCGGGGCGTGACGCTGAGATGTGCGTATTAATACTTACGTGCTCTGGTGCGCACCAATGTCCCCTGCCGCGTAACTTTACTTCTACTATGGATGCCCTGTGAGTGCTAAAATAAATAGGCTGGGGGGGAGTGAAGGCTATTAAACCAGGAGGGTTTGAAAGATCTATCACTTAATTGAGCAAAATGGGGACGAACTGGGAAAACTGGAAATGGTGCCAGTGAGTGCCCCTTTTAAAATCTCCCAATTTACGAGGTAGAAGCAGCATTTGCAACCACTTGTGTGCACCCATTTAAAATTTAGCATGCTTGTATGCTCGGCCAGGCTACTTTATAACATAAGCGCATATACATGCACAAGTAATAAAATAGCCATGGCCCTGGGCACGAGCTGATGAACAAGTGCACGCGTGCCCGCGCGCCAGCTTGAAATTTACCATCCCTGTGTATGCTAGAGATGTGAATCGGAATCTGTTCGGATTCCGGTTCCGATTCACATGTGGGTTTTTTTCATCGGGCCCGATCGCAGTTTTGTTTATTGACTGCGCCCGAGCCTATAAACAAAAAACCCACCCCAACCCTTTAAAACTAATCCCTTTGCTTCCCCCACCCTCCCGACCCCCCAAAAAACATTTTACAGATACCTTGTGGTCCAGTGGGGGTCCCGGGAGCGATCTCCCGCTCTCGGGCCGTCGGCTGCCACTAATAAAAATGGCGCCAATGGCCTTTGCCTTTACCATGTGACAGGGTATCCGTGCCATTGGCCGGCCCCTGTCACATGGAGGGAGCACTGGATGGCCGGCGCCATCTTTAAAAATGGTGCGGGCCATCCAGTGCTCCTACCATGTGAAAGGGGCCGGCCAATGGCACACATACCCTGTCACATGGTAAGGGCAAACGCCATCGGCTCCATTTTGATTAGTGGCAGCCGACGGCCCGGGAGCGGGAGATCGCTCCCGGGACCCTCACTGGACCATCAGGTACCTGTAAAATGTTTTTGGGGGGGTCGGGAGGGTGGGGGAAGCAAAGGGTTTAGTTTTAGAGGGTCGGGTGGGTTTAGGGGTTATTTTTGTGTGCCGTTTTTCCCGTCCTCCCCCAAAACGATAAGAGAACCCCCACAATCAATATTGTGGGGGTTTCCTATCGTTTTGGGGGAGTCCCCGATTTCTGACGATTTTGAAAATATCGACGATATTTTCAATCGTCCGAAGCCCGATTCACATCCCTAGTGTATGCTTTCCTCCCAGGCTCTACCCTCACCTGGCTTCTGTACTTGGCAACCCTATTCTGCTGCTGCTACCACCACCATCAGGCCATGGACTGGCCAGTACTTTAGTATGAATATCTCAGAGGGGCAGGGGAGAATGAGGGGGTGAGGTTTCTTGATTGTTGGAGGGCCATCGGATGAAGAGGAACTATGCCATTGTGTCACACTAAAATTTGTGCCCTATACATATAAAGGCCATTAAATTCTCCATAGGTCATACACATAAAAGGCGTGCATGGTTCCCGGAACGCACACATGGACACACCGATTTTATAGCATGCGCGTGTCGCCGTGCGCATGTTATAAAATCCAATTCCCACGCGTGGGAGGGGGTGGGGGATTTTGTAAAGCATGCGCAGTGACACGATCGGCCCTTTGCCCAGTTCCCCATCCCCCTAACTATCCTTCCTCCCTTTTCCCATCTCCATCCCGACCACTAAATCTACCCTACCTATCCTTTCTTTTTTGTTTCTGAACTTACTTCCTCTTCGGAGGTGTAGTAAGTTCTGCGCACCAGCCGGCTGCCGGCGTGTGCACTTCCCCAGGACAGGGTCTAATGGGCACTGTCCTGGCTGTCTCCCGTCACAACCCTGTCCCGTCCCGCCTCTCCGAGACCCCACCCTGGCTCGCCCCTTTTGAACAACCCGGCACTTCTCTGCATACCGATTTTAAAATGCGTGGATCTCCCGGTTTTTATGTGTGCTGGGCTTTAAAAATTTGGGGGTACATTTTATAACGTGTGCGCTCGTGTCCATGTGTTCGCGGTTCCCGGCGCACATACATGGATGCGCTGATTTTATAACATGCGCTCTGGTGCACGCATCTTATAAAAGCAGGTGGCTGCGTGCACATGTGTGCTGGATTTTATAATCCTCGAGCTCACGGGGGGGGGGTTACTTTTGCAAACTCTGCGCAGGGACGCAAACCGGCTTTCCCCAGTTCCTTCCCAGGACTGGGAGGGAACTTCTCTACCCATTTTTCTAACCTTCCTTCCCCTTCCCCTCTCCTCCCCACCCCCTAAAATTAACCTACCTGCCCTGAATTTCTTTATTTCATTAATTGCTGCTCCTCGGGAGCAGAAGTAATTAACACGTGCCGGGCAGCTGCCAGCGCTCTTCCCCAGGACAGCGGCTAATGACCACTGTCCTGACCGGCCTCTGTCCTGGCCAGCCTCAGTCCCACCCTACCCCAGCCCACCCAAACCCCACTCCTAGCCCGCCCCTTTGACAAGGCCCGGCACTTGTGAGTGTACCGGGGTTTACGCATGTGGCCAGGCCCCTTTGAGAATCCGGCCTGTGTGCGCAAGGCCCGGCCAAGCGTGTAAACCCCGGAATTTAGGAGCGCATGCCTTTTAAAATCCGGCTGTTTGCCGATTGTGCACTTTACATGCAAAAATGGCTTTTAAAAATTGCTATGATACTATGTTACATTTAAAATTACCTCCTAAGGGGGTAATTTTCAAAAGGTTTTACATGTTTAAATATAACTATTATAGCAATTTTTAAAAGCCATTTACTTGTGTAAAGTGCACTTACGCGGCTAAATCATTCTGAGTTGTTTTTATAATTTTTTAATTTTTAATTTAAAATGCTCACTGCTTCAGATGATCTCGGCCAAAGAAGCAGTCAGGAAATTTTATAAATAGAAATAAATACATGCAAAGGGGCTGAATTTACTAATTAGACTAATTAGGCTAGTATAATTCTGAAACTTAGGAGCAGTAGCATGAATCATCCAGGCTTCAAGTCTAGTCTCTTTTTTTGAAATGGCAACAATGGGTTTCTTAATTTGATTATTTAGAGAACTTTGCATTTATTTTCCAGTTAATTAAATTTTAAAGTTCTCTATAATAATACAAATTATGTTAAGTAATTATTTGAGTGTTTAAGGATGTTGCTCAAATTATCAGCACTTTCTGATAAAGCGTGCATGGGCAAAATGTATTAGAGTTTTGTATTCCCATTCATTTTGTTTTTAATATAGTTTTTTTTTTAACAATTGCAGTGCTTTTCATTGTTGTACACGCCATGCATGCAATCAAACATATAGCTCTATTTTTATATGACTGCAATTCTTCTGCTGAAGTAAGAAGCTGAATAGATCTTGCAAAAGCCTAAGAAGCATGTAAAGAACTGTTTGAGGAACATTACAGGTACAGTATATTGCGGGACATCCATCAAAACAGGTACTGCAAACCCATTAAGCAGCATTGCTGCAGAGAATTTGCAAACAATTGCAGATAATCTGTGGCTGAAATACTGTAATCTGTGGGTTGAAAAGTTATGGCAAAGAAATACTGGAAATCTGTTTGCAAGTTATTGGCTACAATGGCCATCAATCTTGCAAATGTGTGCCAAAAGTAGTTTCATGTAGCAAGATCTGCAGTCAGTCTATGCAAGTCATACAGACTCGACTCTGCAAATACGTATGACAACAGGCTGACAGAGAATATGTTGCACATAGGGCTTTTTTTTTTAAGCCAGAGTCTGCTGTAAAATACTCGGAATTTACTTTCCAAACTACTAAAACCTTGTATATAATGCATGTTTTTATGGTAGGGTGTATCTCCTTCCTAGAAACTAAAATGTGCCGCTTTAAATCAATAGTAGAAACGTAATTTCCTCATTGTATTGCATCCAGTAAGAGAGATTGCTTAAGGCTGTAGGACCATAAGTCTTGGCTGCCTATCACAGATGCACATAGAAAAATCATTTAACTATTTGTTCTGTATCTGTTCTTTTTTTGTAATGAACAATTGAGCTTGAGAAAATCTATCACATTTTTTTCCCTCTAAATTAGCAAGTATGTATCTTAAAAAGTGTCCAAGTCATACCATTAAAGCTTGAAAAGAATAGTTGGCAGTTCCATCTCTTAACATATTACTGTTCTGACCTTCCACTTCCTCAACCGTAAATTGAAACTAAGTGCATGAAAAACAATGGTTTGGTAATTCAATGAGAAGAAAACAATACTTTAGTTGTTGGGTGAGCACAGGCATGCATACAGGCACGCACACAATCACAGTGAGGATAATTTTCAAATAACTCCATGCGGTGGCATGTATGTGCATCGATGAGTGTGCGGAGATCTATGACAGCATTTCATAACCCACACATATCAGATGCATGCGTATTATAAAATAGATGTTTCTCTACTCTGCAACATGTATGCTTCTTATGCACAAATATATTCAGTGCTCTGAAAGTGAGTATTCCAATGCACTGAACGCATGCACTTTTCCTCCAATTTAAAAAATATATAACAGTAACTTTCAAACCAGTGCACGGGGTGCACTTTGGCGCGTGTGCATCTACGCACGCCAAGATTCTCAGCCATTTTATAACTTGCGTGCCACATGTGTGTGCATGTTATAAAATAGCCTCGCCAAGCACACGTGCGCTCACAATTTTAAGTGGGCATGCAACTAGACCCGCAAATCCGAATTCTACCGCACAAGTCAGGTTCGCATCCACACCATTGCCAGTTTCACCAGTTCATTCACTAGTTCACCCAGTTAAGAGCTAGATCCCGCAAACACCCCTGACTTGATAGCCTGCACTCCCCCCAGTTGCTGCAGACCCTTTAAATCCGGCAGAAATGGCTAATTTATTTCATTTTTTAAGTTACACTCCTCCATAGCAGAAATAAACTTATGCAGCCGTGGAACTGGGTGCACGCGGGGCAGATAAGTATTTATGCGCAAGCTCTTGGCCACGCCCTGAAATGCTCACTCCCCACTCAGACCACACCCAGGCCAAGCCCCTTTTTGAAATCAAGTGAGATGTGTGAGCAGCGGGAGATACACGTGCATCTGGTCGCCTTTTAAAATTTGGAGGGCACGTGCGAGCCCGACTTGTGCACGCATTTCCCAATTTTGGCACACTGGGCTTTTAAAATTCACTTTTATGTGCATGTATTTTATGTGTGAAAATTAAGTCGAACGGGCATGTGTAAAATCTGATTTATGCGTGGAAGTTGGTATGATTTAAAAACAATTGCGAAGGTATACATTCACAGAGTATCTATATTATATAAAACATTTATGCGAAGAGGACCCTACCTCAAGAGAAAACTCGAAACATTTGTAGGTTATATATTTAATATAGCGTATGAGTGGCGTCCTTTTTACATAAATATTTTAAAAACATTCACATGTAATTGAAATTACCAGTTTACCAATTACTTCCATCAGTTTGCCCAGTCCTTCTCCAGGTCATTGAGTCCCTCCTGGCAGCCTGAACTCCCCCACTAGTTCCCCAACCAGTAATACACAATAAACAAGTCTGATATCAATTACGCAAGATAATCAGGAGGTGCAAAACTATGGGCCTCATTTTCTAAAGTATTGCAGGCCTGCGATTCTTTATGTTAAACAATTTTTATTATTATTAAAGCACATAACAACATAACAGCATAACTGCAACTTCACATTTCAATTACTCCCCATGAGGGCCCTTTCCCTTAACCCTTCCCGCTCCCACCCTGTCCCCACCCCCCTCCCAAGCCCGCCCACCATAGTACATAGTATTTTAAGTACATTAGATTCCGTACTGGTGAAGTCCTCTAAACAGCAGACCACAATCAGAGCCCTCAGCAGTTAAGAATGAGACTCCGGGCCCGATGGGGCAGCGCCTGGATGTATACCGACCACACCTGAAGAAAGCTTTGTCGTTGTTGGGGGCTGGCATGGGAAGACATATTGTCCATTTGCATCATACGGTGAAGATGGTTTCTCCATGTCCAGTATGAGGGACAGGTTGTCTCCTTCCAATTCATCAATATGACCTTTTTCCCCACCGCAAAAGCTTTCCGGGCAAACTTGCGGAGTCCTGGTTTCCGAATTACAGTTGTGGGAATACAGTCAAATATGATCATGTATGGTGATGCAGAGAGATTCACTGCTAACAGACTGTTCAGATAGCGTATAAGTTTCCCCCAAAAAATTTGAATCGCTGGGCATTCCCAGAATACATGAAGCAGAGAGCCTCGAGAACAGGAGCAACGAAGACAGGACGCTGATTGCGTCAGTTTCGCATAAAACGCTATTTGTGGGGTCACATAAGCCCGATATAGCAATTTCAATTGCATCTCTCTATAATACATGTTAGGGGTGGTCTCCATCAATCTTCTCATGCTGGCCTGAAGTACCCCAACAGGAACTTGAAACCCCCCATCCTTATACCACCTCTCCGATACTTTACGAAACATCTCAACCGTTGTAGTGGGATTAAGCGTTTGATAGTAAACCGACAGGGAAGGTCCGCTATCCTTGCCCAAAAGAAAAAATCGTTCCAGCGCATTCAAGTGGGCTAGATCCTTATGAATTGCCGGTATGGCCTGATAGTAGTGTCGGAACTGCAGGTAACCAAATATGTGGGTACTTGGCAATCCGTGTTCCGCCTGAATTTCGGCAAAGGAAAAGAGGGTCCCCGAGTAATTTATCAAATGACCCAACCGGGTAATACCAGTCTTCTGCCAGTCCCGAAATATCCGGGATTGCGAGCCTGGCGTGAAATGAGGGTTCCCCCTAATGGGTAATAAAAAAGCACTATAGGCCGATAGCCCCAACTTCTGAGTTAAGTATCGCCATGCATAACGGAGAGGTGCAATGAGTGGGTCTCTATGGACAGACTCTGCTAAATCTGTGGCAGGACACATTAGAGCAAAGGTTATGTCTAGGGGTGCCAACAGTGTGTGTTCTGCTAGGCGCCCAACGTAAGCAGAGCCTTCTGATAACCAATCCCTAACCACCCTAAGATTGGCCGCCACCTCATAACGTTGCAAGTCAGGCACTCCCATACCCCCCTTGCCCCACTTTAGCTGTAACCAACGTAGCGGTATGCGGGCCTTTTTTCCGTGCCACAAAAATGTGCGCAGCAAGGCCTCGAATTTCTCCAAGTCCTTCCTTCTGATATGAAAGGGAAAGTTCTGCAATACATATAACCATTTGGGCAATAAAATGAGTTTAAATAGATTAACACGCCCTCCCACAGTTAAGGGTAATTCCCGCCATCTCTCCAGCTTGTCCCGTGTTGTTTGGAGCAATGTAGGTATGTTGAGGGAATAGATAGAGGCCAGATCAGTGGATAAGAGAATCCCCAAGTATTTTAAAGCCGTCCCCGTCCACCGAAGAGGGAAGCGCCCTATCCACCGCTCCCGCAGAGTGGCCGGGTAGCCCATTGCCTCAGACTTGTCCCAATTAATGCTAAGCCCCGAGAACTCCCCAAAATCCTGAAATAGGGTCAAGAGCGGTGGAAGTGAACGCTCTGGTGACGTAAGAAAAATCAAAATATCGTCTGCAAACGCAGCGTACTTGAAAATTTCACGCTCCGTGTGGGAATAGAATAGCAGACCCCGAATGTTAGGGGCCGCCTGTAACGCCAAAAGCAGGGGTTCCACCGTAAGTAAAAAAAGCAAAGGGGACAGGGGACAGCCTTGACGGGTACCTCGTCCTACTGATATGGGAGGAGATAGTTCCCCATTGACCAACAAGCGCGCTTGAGGATTTGCATATAACAATTGTATGGCTTGTAAGAAAAAACCTTGAAAACCCATTTCCTCCAGCAACTGGAACAGTAAGCCCCATTCAACTTTGTCGAAAGCCTTTTCGGCATCCAGGCTGACCACCAAAAAAGGGAGGTCAGTGCGTTTACATAAAGCCATCGCCACTGCCGCCTTTCTAATATTTGTGAGCGCATAGCGTCTCTTAACAAACCCTACCTGGCCTGGTTGGATCAATGAGGGTATTATTGTACCAAGACGGTCCGCCAGAATTTTTGCCAGAAATTTTTGGTCAACATTCAGCAAGGATATCGGTCGGTAACCCGTCGGCTCCATCAGGTCTTTACCGGGCTTTGGGATAAGAGTCACATGTGCCGTATTTCCGGATGGCGGGAAAGATCCCTGGCGTATTAGAGCAGTAAACACTAAAGGAAGGAGACCCGATAAGGGTTCCACCAAGCATTTGTAAAATTCCGAATTATACCCATCCGGACCAGGTGTTTTGAATGGTTTAGCCTGCTGAATGACCCTCCTTATCTCTGCTTCCTGAATAGGTTCATTAAGCCATCGCTGTTGGGCTACCGTAATGAAGGGAATATTTATTTTAGCAGAAAAAGCCTCCCATTGGTCTGGAGACCATCCACCCGAGCGATATAGTTGGGCATAATAGTCTTGGAAAGTGTCTAAAATTTCTGCAGTAGTGTTTACTATCTTCCCGCCCTTGGTGCGCAGCGCTGGCACATGTCTGGAGCCCCTGACAGAGCGGACCAAATTGGCCAACAATCTCCCCGATTTGTTACCGAAATGATAAAATTTGTGTTTATAATAAAAAATGCTTTTCATCGCCCTCTGATGCAATAACGCATTTATGGCAGTTTGCAAGGCTACGTAGGTGGACCTCGCGTGGACAGAGGGATGTGCTAGCCACTCCCGTCTGGCTTTTTCTAACTGAGTGTGCAGTCGGAAAAGCCGCTTATCTAACGACCTCCGCCAGTGTGTTACATAGGAGATGATGTCCCCACGCAACACTGCCTTCGCCGTGTTCCAGAACAAAGTCGGGTCCCCTAAATGCTCTTGATTAAGGGTTGCAAAGTCCTCCCAATGCTCCCTGACATAGGCCTGAAAAGCTGGTTCCTGCTCTAAATAATAGGGGTACCTCCAGAGGGAACTTTTTTGGCAAGTTGCATTTACTGCGAGTTCGATCCAAATAGGCGCGTGATCAGAGATTAGCACATCTCCTATGTCTGCCCCAGTCACCTTCGAAAAATAGGTTGCGCTCACAAAGATGTAATCAATACGAGTTTGGGTTGCATGTGCTCTAGCCATGTGGGTAAAACCTTTCTCAAGCGGGTGCAGTGTTCGCCATGAATCCACCAGGTGCAAGTTCTCTTCTAGGGCTTTCAACTGTTTACTAGGCTGCACAGCCGAGGGACCTGCCGCAATTCTATCCCAAGCTGGGTCCCGCAGGGCATTGAAATCCCCCCCTACCACCAGGTTTCTGCCCAGGTACGGGAGAAGTACCCGCTGCAGGCATCTGTAGTAACTCGCCGAATGCGTGTTGGGGGCATATACATTACAAAGCACTATGGGAGTTTGAAAAAGTTCTGCCTCTACTATGAGATATCTGCCCTTTGGGTCTTTAATCTCCTTCGTAACCTTCCACGGGATATTTTTCCGTACTAAGATAGCTACTCCCGCGGACTTGGACGTACCTGATGCGAAATGGACAGTCCCCACCCAGTTTTGGCGCAGCTTGGGATGTTCGGCATCTGTGAGATGTGTCTCTTGTAATAGGGCCACATCTACAGATTTCCGTTTGAGGGCCTGCAGAATTTTATATCGCTTTACGGGCGTTTGTATGCCACAAACATTCCATGAAACAAGCCTAGATCCCAATCTAGCCATTCTCTGGGAGCAATAGCGTTAATTGAATGCTTTCTATCAACCATAAACCAAGGGAGGGCCGTCCCAGCAAAAACCCTCCCCTGACCTTTACAGAGTCACCAGCACGGAGTATCACATGCAAACCAATTTGAAAATCCCCCCCCCCGACCTAACGTACGGTCTAACCCCCCAACCCCCCCGGACCCACCCCTCCCCACCCCCCCTCCCTTTCAGAACTACCCCCCCCTTTCCCCCCCCTGTCTCCCGAATCCTCTTCCTCCTTGCCTACTCCAAACTAACCCCAGGATAGAGACCACGTATAACACTATTAGCTCCCCCCCCCACCCTCCCCCATCCCATTCCCAATTCACAACCCTTTTCTCATGCACTGTCTGCCCATTGTATGAACAGTGTAACATGGCTTAGGCAAACAGCAACTCAACACAACAATAGACGAGACTTTGAAATGTTTAACTTCAACCAGAACTTATATAGCACTGTAAGCTATTTTCTCTGCTGCCTTCAGTCCCGAACAGTCGGTGACCCGAGCCAAACTGTCCCTAAGCAATCCCCCTTCACTGAGAAAAATTACTCTAACGGTCCCCATACCCAGGAAAACTAATGAAGGAGGCAGGCGAACAGCAACGGAGGTCGATCGCACACCGGAGGCACCGAGGAACCTGCCTGCCGGGCTCCCCCGTGCGCGATCTAGCCCCCGCCGTCCCCCCGCTCCCTCAGCCCGAAGCGGTCGCTTCGGGCTGAGGGAGCGGGGGGACAGCTTCCAATTTCGGCGCAGGGGATCTGCAAGGTTGCCGGTGTTCACCGTCACTGTCCTCCGCCGCTCCCCGCCAGTCGCGTGATGGGTCCCGTGCTGATTCGGGGAAAACCTCCACGGGGCGAGACATGCCCGGCCAAATTTCATAAGGGAAGGAGGACAAGCAAACTCCCCTCCCTGATCCTCTTCGCCTCCCACTGGAAAACCGTCCAGCCATGCTTGCACCGCGGCAAAACAAACAAACTTTGTCTGAACTGGGGAAAAACAAACCTTGCCGCTGATTAGCCAGTTCCCCGAAACTGCACTTCGGTAAACCTCCTGCCTTTTTTAAATAGAGGAAACGGCCCTCAGCGGCGTACCACAACGATTGCAATCCCCGAAGGCAGAGAAGGGTCAGAATGTCTTCGGCGCCCGTGCTTCAGCGGCCATCTTGCCCACATGGTCCCTCTGTTAGGAAACGTCTGCAACAACTCGGCTCCCCCCTGGCAAAGAGGTAAGCTTCTTAATATCGTCTTGCAATTCGCCAGGGCTGGAAAACCATCGGGGTCCAGAAGGGCCATCAACCTTAACTCTGGCCGGGTAGATCAGAAACGCTCGGTGCCCTAAATTATGCAGCTGGGCACATAATGGCGACAGGGCTCGCCTCTGAGCAGACAATGCCGCTGAAAAGTCCTGAAAGACCAGAATTTTATGGCCCTCATATTGCAATGCTTTGCCCCCTCGAATGGCACGCAGTATCTCCTCTTTATGTCTGAAATTTAAAATTTTTGCGATGACAACTCTGGGCCGGTCCTGCTGGGATTTGGTATTGCCCAGGCGATGGGCCCTCTCCACCCGCAGTGGGCCACGAGATAGATCCAGTGCCAGCTCCCTGGTTAGCCAGGATTCCATCCAGACCGGCAACTCTCGGTCGGGCAGAGACTCCGGGATGCCCACAAATCTCAAATTGGATCTGCGTGACCTGTTTTCTAGATCTTCTAGTCGGTCAGTGTGGAGAGCCACTGTTTTCTTCAGCAGGTCCAATGTCGCCTGTGTTTGCTGTAGGCCATCTTCTGTGTCAGAAATTCTGTGCTCCAGTTCTCCAAATCGGGTCTCATATCCCGCAATGGAAGCCGATACTTCACCCATCTGTTGCGAAAGCTTTTTAAATTCTGGCTCCAAGGCTTCTACGACTGCGGCTTTGATTTCAGCCCAGGTATTAGGAGCTGGTAGGTCAGGCGGGCCTTGCTCGTCCTCCATAACCAGGTCTGTAGGCCTCAGCTTGTCTTTTTCTTTCTCTTTTTCTTTCCTTGCTGTTCTGGTGGCCATAACAGCAACAAGCGGCACCAGACCCCTCCGCAGAATTAGTGGTAGTTGTTAGAGGACTATTTTTGGTGCTCGGGGATGCTGGATGGGGTTGGATGAGAGGGATAGGAGCCAGAGAGAGAAACCTACATCCGCTCTCTCTCACAGCATCACGTGATCTCTGCGATTCTTTAGGTAATGAGGGGCGGGGGTCGAAACGGGGGGGGGGGGGGGTGTGGTCCTGCGCTAGCCGGCAGCGATCGCACCGCCGCGGTGCGATCGCTGCCGGTTTCGCACCCAATAGCGCCACCATAAAAGGTGAAGCTATTGGGCGCGAACTTGGAGGCGAAAAGGCCCTTACCTTTTCGTCGTCCGCGGCGTCTTCACGGAGTCGGCCCCGGTGATGCCCCGACTCCTCCTCTTCCAGGGCCAACTCTGCCCCATCTTGGTATTGCACGCGATAAGGGACTTTTCGCGTGTGAAACGTCCCTTATCGCGTGTGATCCGTCTGGTAAATGACCCCCTATGCAAGCAAGTTTCCAAATGTACCGGCTTAAGTGTATTTTAAAATAACAGCTCACTCGTGCAACTGTTGGGGCCTTCCTTGGATCGCCTCTAAACTTCCCCTTTTTAATGCACATATATGTGTGCACTTGAAATGTAAAATACATGCCCACTTTTGATGTTTTTAAAATACTGGGTTGCACGAACACAGGATACTTATGTCTGTATATGATATTTTTTTACACACATAACTCTTTGAAAATTCACCCCATTGCTCAAATTATATTTTACAGAAAAATGTGTCTCTCAATTATTTACCCCCTGTATATCAGTTTACAGAGAATATGTCCCATTACATATTTCATTCCCCAGATCATGTATTACAACCACTTAAATTATAGCATATTTTTACCTGGTACAAATCAGCTGGCTGAAAAAACATGGTGTTAGTTGGCATATAGGGAATTAAGAGGAGGAAGTATGTTCCCATTTTTTTTTTACTTATCAGGCCGATACAGTACAGTGCACTCCGGTGGAGCGCACTGTTAACCCGCATTTGGACACGCGTTTTCAACGCGCTAGCTTTACCCCTTATTCAGTAAGGGGTAATAATGCGTCGAAAACGTACATCCAACCCCCCCCCCCGAAACTAATAGCACCCTCAACATGCAAATGCATGTTGATGGCCCTATTAGTCATTCCCGCGCGATACAGAAAGTAAAATGTGCAGCCAAGCCACACATTTTACTTTCAGAAATTAGCGCCTACCCAAAGGTAGGCGCTAATTTCTGCTGGCACCGGGAAAGTGCACAGAAAAGCAGTAAAAACTGATTTTCTGTACACCCTCCAACTTAATATCATGGCGATATTAAGTCGGAGGTCCCAAAAGTTAAAAATAATTAAAAAAAATATTTAAAAAATGTAAAATCGGCCCGCGGCTTGAAAACCGGACGCTCGCCCGCTCTCCCGCGACTTTTACTGTATCGACCTGTGTGATTGTTCTGGCAGCAGCATTTTTGAGCACTGTAGTTTGTTCATTGTCTTTATGGGTAGGTGATGTTACAATAGTCCTAGGATGTGAGTACTAATTATTAGATGACTGTTTTTAGAACAGCTGGTTGCAGAAAGGGGTATAATCAGGGCCGGTGCAAGGGGATTGGGCACCCTAGGCACTTTCAGCCTTGTGCCACCCCCTTGTCATGCTGCCCCCAGCCCCGCCCCCGGTCGCAGCCCCGATTCCTCCCCCCCCCCAAAATCAAACTGACAAAATACCTGGTGGTCCAGGTGGGAGCCCGGGAGCGATCTGCCGCTCCCGGGGCCTCGGCTGCCACTAACCAAAATGGCGCCGGTGGCGTTTATCCCCTATCATGTGACAGGGGCTACCGGTGCCATTGTTTGGCCCCTGTCACATGGTAGATCGCTCCCGGGCCCCCACCTGGACCACCAGGTATTTTGTAAGTTTTCTTTTTGTGGGGGGAGGCATGTCAGGGAGGCATGTCAGTGGGTGGCACAGGGGGGGCGGCACAAGGCTGAAGGTGCCTAGGGCGCCCAATCCCCTTGCACCGGCCCTTCTGCAACCAGCTGTTCTAAAAACAGTCATGTACTGGTGCCATTGGTTGGCCCCTGTCACATGGTAGGTGCTAAAGGCCACTGGCACCATTTTGCTTAGTGGCAGCCGAGGCTCTGGGAGCAGCAGATCGCTCCCGGGCCCTCTGCTGGACCACAAGGGGGGCGTCGGGAGGGTGGCACGGTGAGGCAGGGGGGCGGGTTCCTCCGGCCCTGGGTATAGTTGTCAAAACCATCAAAAAGTCCTTTTAACCCATGTTCAGGATCCATACTCAAATCAAGTAAAGAACACATTGCCCCTTTCATATCTCAAATAGTAAATGCATCTTTATCCCAAGGAATCTTTCCCGACTCCCTGAAAAAAACATCAGTCACCCCTATACCAAAAAAGAAAAATCAAGATCCTTTAAACTTATCAAATTACCGTCCAATTGCCACATTAACATCCATCGCAAAAATAATTGAATCCGTTGTACTTCACCAAATTTCATCGTACATTGAAGAAAATAACATTCTTCATCAAAACCAACACGGTTTCAGGAAAGGACATAGTACTGAATCCCTTCTCATATCTGTCTTTGACACCATCATCAGAGGATTCGATGCAAACATAAATTACATACTGGTAATGATAGATATATCCGCTGCCTTCGATACTTTAAATCATACCATACTCCTGTCTAACCTACAGCAAATTGGGATCACAAATACAGCTTTACAATGGTTTACATCATTTCTACAAAACCGTCCACAGAGAATATCCTTAGGAAAATCAAAATCTGACTGGTACACAACTAATACGGGTGTCCCACAAGGCTCATCCTTATCTGCACTACTTTTTAATATCTATCTCTTACCTCTTTGTCGACTTCTAGATGGTTTAAACTTAAATTTCAAACTATACGCAGACGATATCCAATTTATCCTACCTTTCACTGAAACATGGCCCAAAACACTTTCACTACTTCAAATTTATCTAGAAACAATAAAAACCTGGTTAGCTCACAATCGACTCAAACTGAACGCAGCGAAAACAGAACTAATTTACTTATCTACTATTCCTGATTCCACTCAACGCCCTCCAAAAACATTCACTTTTGATGGACAATCTATATCAATAACTAACCATGCTAGAAACCTTGGCATAACAGTAGATTCTAAGTTATCTCTATCAAAACACATATCAGAAACAGTCAAAAAATCATTTTTCAAGATACACATGTTAAAAAAACTAAAGCCACTTCTGCTGTCATCAGACTTCCGAACCGTAGCACAAGCTTTAATATTATCAAATCTGGATTATTGTAATGCACTATACATTGGACTCCCACTATCATCTTTACGCCCACTTCAGCTTATCCAGAATGCTACTGCTAGACTGATTTTCAACCTTCCTAAAAGAGAACATATCTCCCCAGTACTCCAACATTTACACTGGCTTCCCATTACTCACCGCATAAAATACAAAATCTTAACCACTATCCACAACCTACTTTATAACCCCAATTCTATATGGCTCTGCTCTATGCTACACATATATAAACCAACAAGACAGCTCCGTTCCACAGACAAATGTTTACTGGAAATTCCGTCAGTCAGATCTACTAGCTTAGCCCTAACAAGAAACAGAGCTTTCTCAGTTTTTGGTCCTTCCTTGTGGAACTCTATACCTAACAGTATCCGAATGACATCTAATCGAAATGAATTCAAAAAGATGGTTAAAACCTTTCTATTTAATGAAGCATACAATCTCAGTACCACTATTTAAATGTTTACTCTGAATTACCCATATCTGCTTGATACTTGTAAAGAAAGAACTATTTTTGTTTTATTGTGTCTTATGTTCAAATTGTTTTTATTGTGTATGTAAATTGTAAACCGCCTAGACGGACACGTAAGTGACCCCATGTGCGGTATATAAAAACCTTTTAAATAAATAAATAAATAAATTGATTCACCATTCAGCGGCAACAAAATGTTTTTGTGTTATTGTTGAAACTTGGCTCTCCATGGTCAAAGCAGAGTCAAGGATGACGCCTAAGGTCTTAACCTTGTGCTGTGGAAGGACAATGACATCATCTAAGAAGAATGGGAATGGGGTTATTAACTGTTCACGGTAAATTGCTCACTCATAAGATTTCCATTTTGTCCCAGCTTATATGAAGTTGGTTGTTAACCATCCAATTTGTTACTGCCTCAAAGTGCTAGCTGAGGAGTGCTGTTGTTCCTTTCCAGGCGTCCAGTGTTGACAAGAGGATGTATATTTCATTCATGTAAATGTATAAATTAAGCACGCATTTTCTTATGATAGATGTGAGGGTTTGGCATAATACATTGAACAGGATGGGGGATAGTGGGGAACCTCCCCATCTCAGGGGCAAAAGTTTGGAAGATATTATATCCCAGGTTATTTTCTGTATTCTTCCTACTTGAAAGGAATTAAACCAGTTATTTTGTGTCTCTCCAGATACCTATGTTTGATAGTGTCAGCATAATTTGGTAGCTAAACATGTCAAATGTTGTTGAGAGCTTGAGGAGGATCAGAGGAGGGTCAGTAGACCTGAACCTTCTTGATCCATCAGTAATCACATGTCATTGACAAGGGATACCTTTTTTTTTTTTTTTTTTTACTATATCCTCTATGGAACCTGGAATGAATTGGATCTAATTTGACAGTCTCTTCAAGGAAGTTTTTCAATTGCCTTGAGGCCACAGATTAGAAAGTTTGGCCACTGTAGGGGGGTCTGATATTGGGCAGTAGCTGGCACATTGTGAGGCATCTAATGTGATCTTTGATAGTGTAGGTTTGTTGTTGTTTAATTTTATTTGGTTCAGGTAATGTCATTACAAGAGGGAAATGTTTACAATCTTTACTAAGTAGGATAAAACTCACAGATGTTTTCCATTAGAGGTGTTAAATATACATTAATAAGGCTGGGTGACAATACAGAGACCTGAGGAACTCTGCAAGTCAAAGAGAAAATATCTGATTCCTTATCAGGTCCTAACTGTTAAAGAACTACGTAAATCATTTTAAAACTGTTCCTGCCAGCCGCACCTCTGCCAAACCCTGAAACAGAAGGCCATGATCCAATGTATCAAACACAACTGACATGTCAAGGAGCATCAAAAAGGAACAGAGCAATAAAACCCAGATCTACTGCTGTTTTCTATCAGCATCCCTCATCTCACATAGTCATCTACCATCAGCACACAGCTAACTCTACCAACAAAAGGTGAATGAGAGGGGAGGGCCCGGCTGCTGTTGCTGTCATTCACTGTGCTACGTGTCTCAAGACTGCAGCGTTATACCCCATTCTAAACCTCTCAGCGGGTGATGCCCCTCACTTAGTCCACCTGATTGCATTTTCAAAATGTTATACCCATAAAAGTTAGCATAGATGCATGTAAGTAGCCTCTACTTGCGTGCTCCATATTTTCTAAAAGTAAAAAATGCGTGCATTCTTTCCCTTTTGCACGTTCTGGAGCGGGGCTAACACTTTCATTCATGAATTGCTGTTTTAAAAGACATGTATGTGCATTTGTTAATGGATGCATTATTGCACCTGCTACGTTTCTGGCATAAGTGATATTAAATATGTTTACTCTGTAGTAGTGACTGAGTGGGAGGTCTGGGTGAACCGGGGGGGGGAGTTCAGACTGAAGAACCAGGAAGGTCTTGATGACCTGGGGAAGGATTGGGCAAACCAATGGACTAATGGGTAAACTGCTTAATTTCCTCGATGCACACATGTTTTAAAATTGGTCAACTTGCATGTGTAAGTCCTAGTTTACTTTCATGTATAATATATATGTGCATATAGTTTTTTAAATGGATAGACAAATTATGCATATTCAGTGCAGTGAAAGAGGTGAAGGGAAGCGAGTACTTCATCAGGTGAGTGACAGGCAAATGGAGAGGACTGCTTTAGAATTGGAGTGGGGAACAGAAGTGAAAGACAGGTCTGCGTGGGGTTGGGTTGTGGCGAGGGTGCACTTGGTAGGAAAGAAATGCACTCATTGTACATTCCTGCTATTCAATCTTCTATCCCTCAAAAAGTATTGGGAAATGGAAGAGTGGAGGTGGGAATACATTGTACCAAAGTGACCACTGCTACTACTTGTCACTTCCATAATGCTTCTTGACTTATGTAGCACTGAAGAAAACATATAAGAGACAGTCCCTGCTAAGCAGAGCTTAAAATCTAATCAAGAATTTGAGTTCCAAATAGCTAAACTCAAAATGATGAGGATATCATAGATGTAGCTGCAGAGAAAGGGACTATTTTGGCAGATACTGTACCTGCAGGGAAGATGAGCCAATGGATGTTAACTTTATGGTCCCACATTTTTGTAATTTTGTGGATGTACCTGTCTAGGAAGTCTCTATGTCTGTGATTCCTGCTGAGTTAGAGGGCTCTGAAACCCAGACATTAGTGGACTCTGGGAGTGTGAAAATGCTCATTCAAAGAGAGTTAGTGAAGCAGATCCAGATTGACTATGGAAAAAACACTGGCATGCATCCACAGGGACCAACAGAAGTATCCATCAAGTGGGAGTTCTTCCTTGGCTTCCTTACCCTGTAGTGGTAGAATGGGACTGTTCAAATTTCAAAATCTGGTAAAACCAGCTCATGTTGGGTTCACCCAAACACAACGAAGAACTAACATTTCCAGAGCTCTTTCTCTTAGAATGTCCAGACCTGTATCGTAAAGATCCCTAAATCCTGGAGGCAATGCTGACAGGAAAAATATAGTTATTCTATTAATTAAGGGCAGCTGGGGAGGAAGGGTCAGAGTCAGGGGAAGTGCAGCAACCTACCCAGAATAGCATACCTAACCCCCTTGAAAGAGACGTGAAGAATTTCAGATGGGCTGAAAGAGAGGATGAATCCTTTAAGTTTGCTTGGGAGCCTATATAGAGCGTGGATGGAAAGTTAGTCCCTGGAGTGGAAAATAAGGACAACACCCTCCTTATTTCATAATGAAAGGAAACTTACTTTACCTGGTAGGAAAGGGAAGTCTGGAAGGGGAAATAATAGAATAACTCCTAGCAAACCATATTGCCATCAAGTCCTGCAATTAGAACATAGCCATCTTTTAGGGGGGCCATCTCGGGGAAGAAAAGACCTGAGAGAAGATACTAGTACAGTTCTTTTGGCCTGGCATACACCAATAGGTCCAGTTATATTGCCAGTCCTGCCCTACTTGCCAACTCACTAAACCTGCAGGGGTATGGCTGGCTCCTGTTATACCAATTCCCATTATAGAGATCCTTTCAAGAGGGTGGGCATGGACTTAGTGAGGCCTCTGGAGAGATCTGCCTGGGGAAATAAGTACATCTTAGTTGTCTTTGACTATGCCACGAGATATCCAGAAGCAGTCCTGCTACGGAATATAAAGACCCACAAGGTGGCGACGCTCTAATGGAGGCTTTTTTCCCGACTTGGACTGCCCCAGGAAATCTTGATGGATCAGGAGACACCATCCATTTCCAATGTAATGAAAAAACTCTGTACCTTATTCAAGGTAAAAACTCTGCTTACCACAGTATATCATCCACAGACCAATGGCTTTGTTGAGTGGACCAATAAAACACTCAAACAAATGTTGAGAACATTTGTAGCAGATGGCAGCAAGAATTGGGACTCATTGCTACCCAATGTGATGTTTGTAGTTTGCAAAGTATCCCAGAGCTTGATGGGGTTTTCCCCTTTTAAATAACTGTACAGGAGGAGACTGAGGGGAATCTTGGACATAGCTCACGAGACATGGGAAAAGGAGCTGAACTCTGTGCAGAACCTAGTTGACTACTTTATCTGAGTGTAGGAATGACTGAAAAAGGGAGGGAGACTCTGGCTATTTTGAAAATAGAAAAAAGTACATTAAAAAGGCTGCTTACCTTTGCAGATCTTAGTAATTCAAACCAACAAAGAAAGTGGTGAACCCACAGGCAGTCATGCCAAATACCTGGAACTATAATTATGTTCTTTAACATCATTATCTGCTAAGCTATAACAATGGCCCATGAAATGTTCAAAGGTATAAAAATAGTGCTTTGTTTTTTGAAAAATAATTTTGTTATAAGCAAACTCTACTCACTTGTGAACATCTATGAATGTAATCTGCGTCTAGGCATCAAGTTACTGAGCGTTCAAAAATTACCCCTTTCACTACAAATTTCTTATTACAAACAAAACACCACAGCTTATTGTGGAGAATGTGTTCAACCCATGTTCATGTCAATGACTGACTCAGCTATTGTTGTGGTACAAAGCTGAGTATACATGTGGGCCCAACATCTGCAGATTTAAAATGAACAACCAGATGATGATAAACCAACTGGATAAAGAAAGTGTAGCCAATAGCCATTGTACTATGTGCCCTTACACATTGGTGCTTACAGAATTTATTCATCCTCAAACTAATCATGGTTATAAATTACAACTCTGCACGGACTGTTTATCTTGGTTAGTGGTATGCATCATTAAATGTTCATGTAACTTGTTTTATGCTGAGAGGACCAAATGCTCAGTAAGAACCCAGCTAATTTAACATTGTAGCTGCATCTCTAAGTGATCAGTTTTTATTGTATCATATTGTAAACAATGGCCATTCTTTTGAGGATTTATGGTAGTTTGTCATAGACCATGTTAAGCAAGCCTGGAGAGGAGGTGATATTGAATTATGTCGATCTGAAAAGAAGTGAGATGGATTGGCAGACTATATACTTGGCATCCTGGAGGACTGAACATGGAGATGTAATGGGATACAGTGATCTGATCAGGACTCAGCTTTGCAATACAACATTCTCATGTATTATTATTATTAGGGATGAGCAGGGAAACAAATTTTGTTCTACTTTTTTTTTTCCATTTCTGTTTTTCCCCCTGGGTATTATTTTGTTTAATGTTTATTTCATTTCTGTCCTTTGCAGAAACAAAAGAAACATTAGACCTCCCCTCAAAAAAAAACAAAAAAACAGAGAAACAAAACAGGGCCTCCCTAGGCCCTTCATCTCATGCATCCCCAATGTGCTGAAGCCAAGAACCTCTCCAACCCTCATTTATCTTTTCCATAGGGGTTTTGCCACAGCTTAGTCCTGTCCTGCTTTAAGGCCAAGTCCTAGTGTCAAGACCTAAGACTAGGCCCAACTCTAGGGGCTGGTCTGAGGTTCGATCCCAGTGCTGAGCCCAAGGCTCAAGACCTGGTCCTGGCACCAAGGTCAAAGCCCAGCCCAATATGGAGGTCCAGTTCAAAGCCTGCACCATGCCTAGGTCAAATCTCATGCTGAGGCCTAGTCTCGTTATTAGGGCCTGGTCCAAGGCCTGGTTCTGGTGCCAAGGCTTAGTCCCGATGCCAAGACCAAGCCTGAGGCCTGGAACCTGTCATCAGAACTAGGCTTTGATGTTGGGACCGGGCCTCGGTCCAGGACCCAGCATTAGGACCAGTCCTTGGTGCTGGGATCAGGCCTTAGACCGAGCCCTAGCATTTGGCCTAGGCCTTCGATTTTTACCATATTTTCTTTCAAACAAAATAAAAGTAAAACCAACAGAAACTCGTTTGTTTTTCTTTCGTTCCATTTTGAAAATGACATGAAATGAAATAAGGAAATGTTGACATTTCCTATTTTGTTTCAAACAAATGCACATCTCTAAATTATTATAGATATTTGAATATGGTGCCTTGGAACATAAGAATATAAGAAGTGCCAAGCTGGGTCAGGCCAAAGTCCAATGAGCCTCGCATTCTCTCTTCGAAGATAGCCAGCCAGTCCAGGTCACAAGTACCTAGCAGATCCTCAAAAATTGATCTTATATCTCACTACCAGGGATAAGTGCCAACTTTCCCAAGTCTACCTGCCTAATAACTGTTTATAAACTTTTCCTTCAGGAACTTGTTCATTCCTCTTTTGAACCCCATGTTTTTAGTTGCTTTGACGACATTCTCTAGCAATAGATTCCATTGCTTGATTGTTCACTGAGTGAAAAAATACTTCCTACTATTGTTTTAAATCTGCTGGTTAAATAAAAAAAATTAAAATTAAATGAAATCTGCTGATTGCTAGTTTCATGGAGTCTCCCCTACTCTCCTAGTTCATAAATCATATGGTTTTATAGCCAGGATTCAAATCCCACTGCCACTTCTTGTGACCTTGGGCAAATCACTTCATCCTCGATTGTCTCAGATGCAGACATAGACTGTGAGCCCTCTGGGGACAGAGAAATACCTACATTACCTGAATGTCATTTTCCTTGAAGTGCATGAAAGGCAGAATATAAATTAATTAAATAAATAAGGTTTTCATTCACAAGAGTTGCTCTTTTTTTCATTAGCCTAATACAATCATGTGGTCTGTAGCAGAAAGTCTTACAATTTCTATCACAACTCCTGGGAAAACTGGAGAGTGATGATGATCACAGAACTTGAACCCTGCTGATGAGCTAGAACTTTGAGTTGAGACCTCTGAAACAGATGCTGTTTGTGTGCCAAAACACATGGTTGTTCACAAGGGACTAGTGTTTGCTTATAATAAAAAATCTTTTTTAAAGAAACAAAGGACTATCTTTGCAAATTTGCAGATTTCAATGGCCATGATTATACTGTTGCACTGCAGGTGGACCCCTGACCTAGTGCAGGATTGGTCGGACCCAGAGAGCGCCTGCCACCAGGAGGCAGAACACACAAGGAGACAGAGGCTAGCTGGAGCTTCACCAATAACAGTCCAGGGTTTCCACAGGATGAGCCCTTGGGTACCCGGACCGCCTGGACTTAGGAAGGCCTCCAGTGTCTTCCAGAGAGGTATCAGAGAGGTGTGCCCACCACGAGCAAGGGTGTGCGGCTGATGGAGAGTGAGTGGACTAGACCAGAACAGGAAGCTCTGGAGATCTCAGGAAAGCAACAGTTCAGAGAGGTCCTCCGGATGAGACAGGCAGTGCCTGCAGGTCTAGCCACTTGGAAGCCACGGTTGTTATCCAAGTAGGTAGGCCAGATGGTCACCGGAGGCTAGAGGAGAGTGTCCAAGTGAAGTGCAAGGATCAAAGCCAGAATATCAGTCCAAGAGAGGTCAGCTAAAGCGGGGGTCAATACCAGAGTCAGTCCATGCATAGTCATGGCAAGCGAGGGTCGGTTCCAGGTGGCAGGCAGAAGAATGGTCAGGCAGGCAGAGGTCAGTACCAAGAAGTCAGTCCGGATAGATACTATCTGAGAAGGATACGGGAGCAGGAAACACTGGAACAGGAGACACTGGAACATGAAGGCAAACTCACTACACCAACAGTGTCGACCCGATTGCCAAGGTAGGGATCAGGGTTTTGAGCCCTGCCTTATATATGGTGCCTGAATGATGTCATCAGCGTGCGCCTCCCGGGGTTTCCCCGCACTGCTCCCTTTAAGAATGGAGAGGTTGGCTGCGTGCGTGCTTGCCTAGGGTTGGGGCCGAGGACGCAGAGTCCTGACAGGTGCTCCACTGTGAGGTCTGTAGGGACGGAGACACCGAGGGAGGCTGCAGTGAGCGACGGGGACGCCGTGGTTCGCGGCAGCGGGCAAGCCTGGGCTAGTGGACGGTAATGCCAGGTGAGCAGGCCCGGTTGCGGCACCCATCTAGGCTTCCCCCTTACCGGCTTAGGCTTCTCTGAATGGTCCCTGTGGAAGGTCTGGAGCAAGTCCTTGCTGTAGATATGGAGAGAGGGTTCCCAGGAGTTTTCCTCCATGCCAAAACCCTCCCATGACAGGAGGTACTCCCAATGGTCTCAAGGGCGCTGGACAACCAAAATTTCTTTTACCTGTAGGGTGTTCTCTGGCTCAGCAGCGAATTGTGTAGGCGAAGGAGGCCTTCAAGAAGGCCAGGACAAGACCAAAGGTTTCAACAGTGACACGTGGAACGTGTTGTGGATTCCTAGAGAGGCAAGGAGTTGCAACTGCATCGAAGAATTGGAAAAGGTCCTATAAATCTGAGGGCTACTCATTGAAACATAGAAACATAGAAGTGATGGCAGAAGAAGACCAAACGGCCCATCCAGTCTGCCCAGCAAGCCTCCACACCTATTTGATTCTCTGACCGCTGAGGTCAGGGCCCTTATTGGTAACTTTTTGGTTCCAATTCCCTTCCACCCCCACCATCGATGCAGACAGCAGTGCTGGAGCTGCATCTAAGTGAAGTATCTAGCTAATTGGTTTGGGGTAGTAACAGCTGTAATAAGCAAGCTACTCCCGTTTGTTTACCCTGCATGTGCAATTCAGCCATTGTTGGTTGTCTGAATAAAAATCCTCTTTACTTAATTCCCTCTGGTGCTGAAGCAGTGAGCTGTGCTGGATACTTATTCCAAGTCAAGTATCATGCTTAATTGATTCGGGGTAGTAGCCACCGTAACAAGCAAGCTACACCTATGCTTATTTGTTTACCCAGAATATGTAATTCATTCCTTGTTGGTTGATGCTGATATAAATCATCGTTTCTTCATTCTCTCTGCCGTTGAATCAGAGAGCTATGCTGGATGTGCATTGAAAGTGAAGAATCAGGCTTATCTGATTTGGGATAGTAACAGCCGTAACAAGCCAGCTACTCCCATGCTTATTTGTTTACCCAGACTATGTAATTCATTCCTTGTTGGTTGATGCTGAATATAAATCATCTTTTCTTCATTTTCCCTGCCGTTGAAGGAGAGAGCTATGCTGGATGTGCATTGAAAGTGAAGTATCAAGCTTATTTGATTTGGGGTAGTAACCGCCGTAACAAGCCAGCTACTCCCATGCTTATTTGTTTACCCAGACTATGTAATTCATTCCTTGTTGGTTGATGCTGAATATAAATAATCTTTTCTTCATTTTCCCTGCCGTTGAAGGAGAGAGCTATGCTGGATGTGCATTGAAAGCGAAGTATCAGGCTTATTTGATTTGGGGTAGTAACCGCCGTAACAAGCAAGCTACTCCCCTGCTTAAGCCTTTGGAAAATAAACCCCTTAGTCCCTTGGTCTCTTAATGCGCAGCCAGAACCAGCTACAAGGTCCCATAAAGCATCTAGCGTTACCACCACGGGTTTTGATGGAACTGTAAAGGATTCACTCTCCATTCCATAGGAGGGGACGTCTGTCTGCATTACTGGTTTCAAAACGGCAGACTCCAGTTGTCCACGCATATCCTGGCTCCCACTCGGGGTCGAGGTCGCAGGAAAATCCTTCGCACCGGCTCCTGCAGACTCCAGCGGCTGCGAAGGAGAAATGTGCTGCTAGAGGAAACCTCCTCTCTGGCCCCCACCTTCCAGGCAAACCACGGCAACGTCATCACCCGGTGCTCCGGGCGAAAGAGGAGCTCCAGCAGTCCTCGGGGCCAACGGTGGCTGAAGATTTGGGGGACTAAGCGTGACCTCCCCAAACAGTTCCGCTGCTCCCTCCGCAGGAACTGCAGCGGGGAAATTGCTCCCCGTTTGTGAAGCAGGGCCAGGGCCGAATGATGTGATCAAGCACTGCCCAGAAGGAGAGTTGCCACGGTGGGGTAAGTCCAAACTTTCCCTTTCCTCTTTGCCGGCATTTTCCAAAAAAGAAGCTTTCTCACGGAGCAAGTGTTTCTCGGACCTGGCTCACACTGCCATCTTGTTGTCCGCCCCCCCCGTCCCGAGGATAATCTCTTTAAGGAACATAATATAGTTCAAAGCGTTTGGCATGACTGCTTCTACATTGACTGTCCATGGGTTCATCACTTTCTTTGGTTGTTTCACTATTAGGAACATTTCTATAAACTGTAGTAATCTGGAATATAACATGTACAATCTCTTATTAACATTTTCAATATAATATGAATAAAGAGATTCCTGCTGAGAATGTGCCCAATGTCTTCTAGCTATAGCTCTTGAAACCCTGTTGCTGTGAGTAAAAATGTGTGATATTAGCTGGTTTCAAACAGAATAAGTATCATGGGGATATGTGGTAATGAATAAAAATACCATTGTAGAAAATGTTTTCTCATTTATCAGGAGTATATAAAGTCATTCCTTGTGGACTGAAAAAAGTCTGTCTGAAGCATATCCTCAGTACATGCATATCCTGCATATAAATATATTCATGCAATATATTTACATGTAGTTGGTCTGTGAGAAACAGATTTAATTTGCAGTTTCCAGTTGCCTTGAAATCCAGGCTTGTCTGTGGCCCTTGAGGACCAAGTTTGCATGTTCAGCCCTTATTGTTTGCTATACATTGCAACTTTTCCATCTTCATAAAGCAAATTTCAGGGAGAAAAGGAAGAGCAAATGATAAGAGTATGAAAAGAAAAAGAAAATTACTTAAGGATAAAAAGGAGGAAAAATGCTTGAACCACTAAAACTTGGCGTTATCGCTGATGGCAAAGATTCATAGCTTCAAAAGATAAGTAACAAATTTTAAGTACATTAAAAAATGTTTATTTTAAAAAAGTAAGTGATTGTTGAAGAGATGGATCCTTGGACTGAGAGGAGGTTGACGCTACCTGCAGGGAGGAGCCCTGCATTTCCTCTTCATCAGCAGGCAGAACTGGTCGGAGCGGAGACCGAACAGGACATTTAACACTACAAGCCCTCATTCCCCGCCGGTTGAGCCCTTGAATGTTGGGGCTGGCTGGACTTAGGTGCGGATCTCCAATGGTGAAGATTCCCATGATGATGGAGCAAAGCAGCCAAGAAGGTAACTACATTAGTCCGGCGGGTGGCAAGCAGTGTCAAGGTGTACCAGGGGTCAAGGCAGGTGGCAAGCAAGCAAAATCCAGAAGACATACCAGAGGTCAAGGCAAGCGATGATCAAGCAAATTCCAGAAGACGTACCAGTAGCTAAGGCAAAGAAGCAATCTGGAGGAAAGACAAGGCAGGGATGTGGAGAGAGAGTCAGGAGCACAGACACAGGAACACGGAGTCAGGAATATGCAACCAGTTACTCCAAGGAGTTTGACCTATTACTGAGGCATCCAATGTAGGTCTGGTTGGGCCTTAAATAGCAAGGCCTAGGTGACATCATCAGTAGACGCTGTGGGAGGTGTTGTGTCCGTTGGTTCCCGATGCCCTCTCTCCGCTCTTCTTACCTCTTTGGCGACTCCCTCTTCGACTGCGGCGTCCTTCTGCCAAAGTTCCCTGGCATCCCCGTACCGGCTAGACGCTGCAACTCGCCATGTTTCCTGGAGGCCTAGGGGTGCACGCGTGGCGTGGCCCCGATGTAAGTACCGGTGATGGCGCGAATCTCAGGGGCGTCCCCCTGAGATGACGTCACCCGCGATGGATATATAAGGTCTTAGAATTTGCTAACCATTGAGTTAGCAAGGAATGGCATGGACTCGCTTCGGATTCCAAGCTACTCTGCCTCCTCGGACTTACCAGGGGTACCCGCTCCTCAGGGGCTTCGCTCTTTCCCTTGTTTTTCAGGTGACGGTCTGGAACTGGTACTTCGCTCCTCCAGGGCCCTTGTTCCCAGACTTGCTCTGTATTCTCTTCTGCCTGGAAGTCATCACTGGCAACTACATCAGTGAGTTACCATCGGTCTCTCAGAGCTTTCCCTGGAACCAGGTACTCGCTCCTTGAGGGCCTATTCATTCCAGCTCCTGGGCATCTATGAGACCATTGTGTGAGTGTTCTATCAAGGTTCCTTACATGAACTCTGCGTACCCTGCCTACTCACTATATTCAGTTTCTCAACAGCTCAGCCATCCATGGATCGCTGTTCCAGTACCTGAGGGACTTCGGCCCTGCCGGGCACTCCAGCTCACTACTGCCACCTCTGGTGGTTCCTTATATGGTTTAATAAAAGATCTAGTGTGTGTCTGTCTCCAAACTCTGAGCCTGACTGGTGGTCCCTCTCGGGATCTTCCCCCGGGAGCGTGGTCATCTGCCACCGGCCCAAGGATCCACCCACAAATATCCCTATCTGTTTGCTAACTCCCTAACAGATTGCTAACTCCTAACAGATTGCTGACTCCAATAGATTGCTAACTCCCCTTACCAGAAAAGACATTGGAAGTGATGTTGGACGTTCCCCAACTTCGCCACTTCCACTGAAGATCTCAGTGACGTCCCCAGCAGCATCCATCGCTGCTGACATCTACAACATACTCAGCGAATTTTCTTCCAAGACTCAAGATCTACCTGTTATCAATGCAGAAGATGACTTAGAATACAAATTCGAAGAAGTCCGGGACATTCGTAAAAGAGGCAAGACTTTTGAATACCTTCTAAAATGGGAAGGTTTCGGCCCCGAAGAAAACTCTTGGGAGCCTCAGACCAATATCTTGGACAGTTCCACCTCACGCATCCTTCTAAAGCTAAGCCTGGTTGCCGAAGAGGAAATTGCCCTTTGAAGGGGGGGTACTGTTGTGTCTGTCAGTTCCAGATGCCCTCTCTCCGTCCTCCTTACCTCTTTGGTGACTCCCTCTTCGACCGCGGGAAGATTGGCTGCCGTGGCGTCCTTCTGCCAAAGTTCCCCGGCGTCCCCAGACCGGCTAGACGCTGCAACCTGCCATGTTTCCCGGAGGGCTAGGGGCACGCGCGTGGCGCAGCCCCGACGTAAGTACCAGCGATGGTGTGAACCTCAGGGGTGTCCCCCTGAGATGACGTCACTCACGACAGATATATAAGGTCTTAGAATTTGCTAACACATCGAGTTACAAGGAATGGCATGTTCTCGCTTCAGATTCCAAGTTACTCTGCCTCCTCGGACTTACCAGGGGTACCCACTCCTCAGGGGCCTCGCTCTCTCCTTTGTTTTTCAGGTGACAGTCTGGAACCTGTACTCGCTCCTCGAGGGCCCTTGTTCCCAGACTTGCTCTGTATTCTCTTCTGCCTGGAAGTCATCACTGCCAACTACATCAGTGAGTTATCATCGGTCTCTCAGAGCTTTCCCTGGAACCAGGTACTCGCTCCTCGAGGGCCTATTCATTCCAGCTCCTGGGCATCTATGAGACTATTGTGTGAGTGTTCTATCAAGGTTCGTTACCTGAACTCTGCATACCCTACCTACTCACTATATTCAGTTTCTCAACAGCTCAGCCATCCAGGGATCGCTGTTCCAGTACCTGAGGGACTTCGGCCCTGCCGGGCACTCCAGCTCACTACTGCCACCTCTGGTGGTTCCTTATATGGTTTAATAAAAGATCTAGTGTGTGTCTGTCTCCAAACTCTGAGCCTGACTGGTGGTGCCTCTCAGGTTCTTCCCCCGGGGGCGTGGTCATCTGCCACCGGCCCAAGGATCCACCCACAAATATCCCTATCTGTTTGCTAACTCCCTAACAGATTGCTAACTCCAATAGGAGGTTTCCCAACACGGGCCCTTAAGTAGGGATGAGATGTGCACGTGCACACGTAGGGACGCTCACACAGCTGAGCGGCGATCCTGGTGTGGCATGTCCCATTGTGTGCGGCAGCCTGCCGTGCCTGGAGCCAGGAGGTCATTGCAGTGGCGGTGGTCTCCCTGTCACCTGAAGTCCTAGGTAAACGTGGCTGGCCACAATCTGCCCCGCGGTCAGCCAAGCACAACAGTGATTTACAACACAGGACCGATGATTATAGATTATTGGGCTGGGCAATGAGTTTTTTTGCTATTTGAAGCTTTGCAATCGTATTGCCCTAAAATTGAGGGTCCTTAAAAATTAATTAATATATTTCAATATATTTATACAAACTGCTCAAAAAAATTATAAAACTGTGTTCCATCTCCTATGACCTAAATCACAAATGTCCAATGTGGAAAAAAAAATACACACACTGATACCTAATTCCACACAGAAGTGAAAACAATTTCTTAATAAAAATGCAAACATAATTAATTAATGGGAATCTTCACCATTGGAGACCCGCACCAAGGTCCAGCCAGCCCCAGCACTCAAGGGCTCAACCGGCGGGGAACGAGGGCTTGTAGTGTTAAATGTCCTGTTCGGTTTCTGCCGCGACCAGTTCTGCCTGCCGATGAGGAGGAAATGCAGGGCTCCTCCCTGCAGGTATCGTCAACCTCCTCTCAGTCCAAGGATCCATCTCTTCAAATTAATTAATTAATGGAGACGGGAGGTCATGTGATGTGGTGAAGCTGGAAGGACGTGCTTCGTGCCAGCTCTAAGCACCATCCACCTTAAACCACCGTAATCTGCCTCCATAGACTGGAAAAAATATTCTTTCTGCAACAGATAAGTGCTGTACATGTCGATCGATAAATTTATGCTTAAATCAGCAACTAGCATGCTCTTGAGAGGGGGAAAAAAAAAAAAGATAAAGCTAAGGAAACCTCAGACAAGATGGCGCTGGCACCAGGCCGAAATCCCCCCTCCCCCCAAGCCACAGAGCAGCATAGAGACATTATGCCAGATTTAACAACTCAAGTTACAGAAGCGGTGGTGAAGGCTTTAGACTCCCGATTTGCTGAGTTGGCCTCTCAGTTTCAGGAACTTAAAAACACCATCAGCGAACTTCCACCTTCGCTTAGACCATGCGGAGGCTCGTATTTCCAGTTTAGAAGATGACAATCTTTCCCTGACTACAAAAATCCTCACACTGGAAAAGAAAGTAGAGGAACAAACAAATAAACTTGATGACCTTGAAAACAGGTCCAGAAGAAATAATATCAGGCTAACAGGCTTACCAGAGTCCATAGAAGAGCAAACTATGGAACAGTTTCTTGAAAAATGGCTACCAGAGGCACTGAGTTTAGCAGAATTAGAAGGAAAACTACGAGTTGAACGTGCGCACCGCTTAGGTAAAAAAAAGGATGGGGAACCCCGACCAAGAATGGTTATTGCAAGGATCATAAATTGGTCCCACAAACAAAAAATACTACAAACCTTCAGAACTCAGGGGAATCTTAAGTATCAAACATCCCAAGTGCGCTTGTGTCAAGACTTTTCTGCACCCCTTACTCTAAAGCGGAAAATCTTCAGTCCGATCTGTACAGCACTCTATCAGAAAAACATCAGATTCCAACTTCAGTACCCTGCCACGCTGAAAATATGGCACGCTGGAAAAGCTCACTTTTTCTCCGAGGTAGAAGCAGCAAAAGCCTTTGCAGAAGGAATTGAATAATATATATGCTAATACTGGCAGTTTACCTTAAACAAAACTTTGAAGAAAAGGAAACACCACCAGGGACTCCTCAGCAGGTCACAGTAGAATTAACCGTCAGGAAGATTTCAAGTTATGAAAGTTTAATTCTGATAAAGAAAATGTTGTTTCCTGTTCATTAACCACACAGAATAAAGTTTCAGTGGTTTGTTTGTTTTTTTTCCCTATGATGTCAGCACGTTGCAGATAGAGGGAGAACCATGTAATTTGAGAGCATTCTGGGATCCTGTGATGCAGAGGTTTATGCACTGCTTTTTTCTTCGGGCTGGCTGAATACAAGAGCTTGACACTGAGGGACCCCAGCCACCTGGTATCTAATCAGTGACTCATCGAGGAGTGAGAATAGAGGGAGTGTTCAAGCATTTGTTTTGTTTATACCCTCAAGCAGCATCCGAACAGTTGCAGCTTTGGTAACATTTTCAATGCTGAAGGGATCCTCTCTTTCTTCTCTTAAAGTCTGGTAAAATGTTGTTTGTGGGGTTTTTTCCTGTTAAAAGTTGTAATAATGGTTTTTTTACCTGGTGGATGGTGCTGAAACACATCAGAACGTGTCCTCTTAACTACCCCTAATTTTAGAGGTAGTAACTTTACTAATGTGTTTTAGAAGGGATGGGAAATGGGAGGAGGGGGGAGGGGGAGAGAAGGGAGGGCAGAGGGGGGGGTGGGTTTAGGAGAGAAGGGGTGGGAGTCCTAGCTGGAGAATGGAGAGAAACTGGTCTGGCTGTTCAGGTATTGCTTCACTATTATCTAAACTGTCATAACATAGTATGGAGATGGATCTCCAAGTCTGTGAGCCTAGGCTGGGGGGCTCATAGACTCATTATAGTAGACATCACACTAGGTATTACAATTGTTTGTAAACTTAGGTAAGTTAAGATACGATTAGCAAGCTTAAATGTCAATGGGTTGGGGACACCTATTAAAAGAGCAAAAGTTTTACAGGCTCTCCGGAGGGTGAAAGCAGATATAACATGCTTACAAGAGACCCATCTGAATTCAGTCGAGAGTAAAAAATTGCACCGTGAATGGGTAGGTCAAGTATACTTTTCTCCGGCACAAGGGAGAAAGCTGGGGTTGTAATTTTATTTCACAAAAATGTAAGTTTTCAACTTGTTACCAAAATTGCAGACCCAGAAGGCAGATATACCATACTCGTAGGAACATTAGAGGGGAAAGAAGTTACGATATGTAATTTGTATGGTCCTAACTCCATGTCTCCGAGTTTCTTCCAAAATATAAGAAACCTCTTGCTGACCCACAGACAAGGCTGGCTAATTATTGCAGGGGATTTTAACACAGTTTTGGATCCCCTACTAGACAGATCCACAACACCATATCAGGGAACGGTATGCCCATCCAATACTTGTCTAGCAAACCTCTGCAAGGACCTACAGGTTCTGGACCCCTGGCGGCTCCTACACCCAGAAGAAAGGGATTACACACACCTTTCTAAGGTCCATAAAACCTCCTCCTGTATTGATTACATTTTGGGGGCCCAGGAGATTTTTCCATTTGTTTCCGATGCCAGCATAGGGCATGCGAGTGTCTCGAATCATTCCTTGATATGGATGGACCTCAACATAGGGGTTCGGGCACAGCAAACGCGCTGGTGGCGTTTCCCCGCATATATGAAAAATGACCCAGATTTTCATCAATTCCTCTGCTCTAAATGGCTTCTTTTTAAGGAGAGTAATGCACAACACCTGGAAAATGCCCAGCTTTTTTGGGAAACCAGCAAAACCGTGCTACGGGGGGAAATAATATCTTACCTGCGACAAAGAAATAAGAAACTAAATGAAAACATTTTACAATTAGAAGGAGAATTAGTACAAGCCAAAAAGCTGATGATCCAACGCCCTTCTGAAATCCATATGACGCAATATCATACCATTCTTAGTACATTACAAAATTATTTACATCAGAGAGCAGTTAAGAAACTCCAATTTGCTGAACATAGTTTCTTTCAGTATGGCAACAAATCCGGAAGGTTACTTGCAAATCTGGTCAGATCACGCCGTAGCAAGACATTTATACAGAAACTACGAACCCCTATGGGTACTTGGGCGACTCGGGAGGCGGAAATAGGGGAGACTCTCCGTGCTTTTTATGCCGCTTTATACACTGATGACAGGGGAGGGGGGAAACTAGAGGAAAATGAGTTCTTTAAAAATATTCAGTTACCTCATTTAACTCCCCAACTATTAATCTTGAATCAACCCATCATGCCCTCAGAGGTCTCACAGGTCATTAAAAACTGCAAGGTAGGCAAATCCCCGGGCCCAGATGGGTTCTCCTATGACTATTATAAAATACTTGAGAACCAAGTACAAGAGCCTTTATGTCAATTCTTCCAAGCTGGCCTAGCCCAAGGGTTTTTCCCCCCAGACTTTAATAAAGCATATATAACAATACTTCCTAAACTGGGGAAGGATTGACCCAATCAGCATCTTACCGTCCAATATCCTTACTTAACTGTGATTTGAAACTGTTAGCTAACATTTTGGCCACTCGGTTGAGTGCTATCCTTCCTCATTTGATATCTAATCATTAAGTGGGTTTTGTCAAAGGCAGATCGGCAAGTCTACATATTAATAAACTTATCACAGCCATGGCTTACTGTAACAAACATAAGATACCATCATTAGTGGTCAGTTTCGACTCCGAAAAAGCCTTCGACTGGGTTTCATGGCCTTACCTTTTTTCAGTTTTAGAACGCTATGGCTTTTCGGGGGCAATTATTCAATATCTGTCTCTTCTCTATTCAGACCCTATGTCACATTTGTTGGTTAATGGCATGATCACAGATGCCTTTCTTCCTGGAAGAGGAGTGCGGCAGGGCTGCCCTCTTTCACCACTCCTCTACATATTATCCATCGACCCGTTATTGCGGGCTATTGCTGAGGATAATGACATTCAAGGCTTGGAAATGGGAATACACTCTTTTCGTGTAGCGGCGTTTGCTGATGACGTCTTAATTTTTCTTACTACCCCCCAACACTCATTGCCTAAAGTCTTAGAACATCAGCATAAATTTGGTAGTTTTTCCGGGCTCAAAATAAATAGGGAGAAGTCAGAGGCCATTGCAGTGCACGGTAACCTCCAGCAAAATTGGGGCATGCACTTCCCGCTTAGATGGTCAACTACTCACCTCAAATATTTGGGGGTGATCATCCCTACAGAAGTTGACAAACTTTACCATAGTAATATACTCCCAATGCTGAAGAAACTTAAATCTCACTTACAACAATGGGCATCACTGCCCTTATCTCTGACGGGAAGAATACATCTTTTCAAAATGATTGAGCTGCCCAGATGGTTGTACGTAATGCAGATGCTTCCTCTATGGTTGCATAAGAAGGACCTCCAAGAAATCCATAAATGCCTTCGTCACTTTATATGGGGAGGAAGGAGGGCTAGGCTGGCATTTCATTGGTTAGGAGCACCCTCTCGAGAGGGAGGTTTGGCATGTCCAGATTTTAGGAAATATAATGTTACATGTCTAATGGGACATCTGAAAGACTGGTTCATAGGCATGACATACTGCTCACCACATACCCATCTACAGACTTGGTTCCAGGGCTATGAACTGGCTACTTTAGTTCAGATACCACCCTCCTCGGTACCTAGCGAACTTAGGAATTACATGATTTTGGAATCTGGAAGACTAGCATGGAAATTCGTGTGCAAGCTCTTCGGGCTAAGGTCCACACTTACCCCCTTATTAACCATTCAGGGAAACCCCCAATTTGCTCCCGGATCAGATTCAGCAATATTTCGTCAATGGGCACAGAAGGGGTTAGTTACCATCAGTCAGATTCTCACGCACTCACCAGCGGCTCTATACACTTTTCAGGAATTACAGAATAGGTACCAATTATCCAGCAGAGACTTTTATGCTTATTTGCAACTTAGACATTATGTGATTACTTGGAATTTGCATACTTTCCCTGAAAATCACCTTACCAAGTTAACAAGCATTTTCTCAAATACACGCTTAGGTAGGATATCTTGTTCGCACTATGCTAAAATGTTTAGGGACAATATACCAAATAAACTTTATTCGGAGGTTGTAGCACGATGGGCACACTATCCACAATTCGACCTCTCAGAACATGATGTTAAACAATACATACGACACATTCACAAGGTGTCTGTTAATGCAAACCATAGAGAATTACTATTTAAATTCATTTGGCAACTTTACTACGATCCTGCCACTGCTTTTAAGATGAAAATATGTCAATCAGCACTTTGTCTTAAATGTAAAATATCTGAGGGAGATTACCTCCACTGTTTTTGGTATTGTCCAGTGATATGTTCCTTCTGGTCAAAAGTTATAGCTTTATGTTCTACTCTGTATCCTCACTCTATTTCGGCAGACCCCAAGGTATGGTTGTTGGGGCAGTTTGTGGTGGACCAATCAAGATCTGGAAATTCACAAAAACTATTTCTGTGCAAGGCTGCCCTGTTAGCTAAACAGACTATACTATCCCAATGGCTATCGGAGAAAGCCCTGGAATTTCAACACTAGACAAACAAGATGTTGAAAATGGCTATTTTCGAAAGCAAGACAATTAACCCAGCTCATGGACTTCGTTGGAAAATCACAAGGGAGATATGGACCCCATATATACAAAGCCATACCACGGAGATTCAACAAATGTTTAGGACTTTCTTGGCCTAACTGCTAAGCTACAAAGAAGTGAGGTACTAACTAGGGATGTGAATCGTTTTAGGACGATTAAAATTATCGTCCGATAATTTTAATATCGTCTTAAACCGTTATGGAACACAATACAATAGAGATTCTAACGATTTATCGTTATAAATCGTTAGAATCGTGAGCCGGCACACTAAAACCCCCTAAAACCCACCCCCGACCCTTTAAATTAAATCCCCCACCCTCCCGAACCCCCCCCAAATGAGTTAAATAACCTGCGGGTCCAGCGGCGGTCCGGAACGGCAGCGGTCCGGAACGGGCTCCTGCTCCTCAATCTTGTTGTCTTCAGCCGGCGCCATTTTCCAAAATGGCGGCGAAAAATGGCGGCGGCCATAGACGAACACGATTGGACGGCAGGAGGTCCTTCCGGACCCCCGCTGGACTTTTGGCAAGTCTCGTGGGGGTCAGGAGGCCCCCCACAAGCTGGCCAAAAGTTCCTGGAGGTCCAGCGGGGGTCAGGGAGCGATTTCCCGCCGCGAATCGTTTTCGTACGGAAAATGGCGCCGGCAGGAGATCGACTGCAGGAGGTCGTTCAGCGAGGCGCCGGAACCCTCGCTGAACGACCTCCTGCAGTCGATCTCCTGCCGGCGCCATTTTCCGTACGAAAACGATTCGCGGCGGGAAATCGCTCCCTGACCCCCGCTGGACCTCCAGGAACTTTTGGCCAGCTTGTGGGGGGCCTCCTGACCCCCATGAGACTTGCCAAAAGTCCAGCGGGGGTCCGGAAGGACCTCCTGCCGTCCAATCGTGTTCGTCTATGGCCGCCGCCATTTTTCGCCGCCATTTTGGAAAATGGCGCCGGCTGAAGACAACAAGATTGAGGAGCAGGAGCCCGTTCCGGACCGCTGCCGTTCCGGACCGCCGCTGGACCCGCAGGTTATTTAAGTCATTTGGGGGGGGGTTCGGGAGGGTGGGGGATTTAATTTAAAGGGTCGGGGGTGGGTTTTAGGGGGTTTTAATGTGCCGGTTTTGCAATTTTTCGATTTTTCGATTTTTCACGATTTTTCACGATTTTTCACGATATTTTACCCCCCCAAACGGCAACAATACGATTCCCTCCCCCTCCCAGCCGAAATCGATCGTTAAGACGATCGAGGACACGATTCACATCCCTAGTACTAACCACAGTCTAATGTAAACGATAGAGCGTACTCCTATCTCTATATCTATCTTTTTACTTGTTTCTTCATGTTTACCACTATGTTACCATTTTCTCACTGCTGTACTGTTGTACTTTGAGGGGGTACACATGCAGAGGCAATATCACACTGTAACAGATCATAGTATAAATAACTGGAATTTAAAGACAGTCGCAATACAGTCTACATAGAGTCTAAATACAGTTTAAATATAGTCATAAACATAGCCTACAAAACAGACTAGCAACATACCAGCAGGACGGGGTGGGAGGGGAGGGATGGGGGGGGGGGGGGGCTAAATGAAGGGGGAAGAGGGGAAGGGTAGAAAAAGAAGCTGGCTCAGAGAAGGTTCAGCTTTCACATTGGGCTGGCAACACTTAATGACTCTCTTCTGTAATTCAATGCCTCTCTAAAATAGTTTGTTATGCTACTGTTACTGTTTATACAATACGCACATTAAACTATGTATGCATTTCAACTTAATAAAAAAGACATAGAAAAAAAAAATTAATGGAGACGGATCAATTAATTAATTAATTAGAAGGATCCACCTCTTCAAATTAATTAATTAATTAATTAATTAATTTGAAGAGATGGATCCTTGTCCTGCAATTTCTTGCATTCTTTTTGTCTTATCCTTACAATAAAGATTTTCCACTTTCTGACTGACCGGCCAGTTGTGAGGCAATTTTATTTCCCCAACACTACGAATGGTGTCTCTGGTCCTGAACCCCAGCAGCCTCCTCTCTCTCTCTCTCTCTGTCCCAGCCACCCTTCCCTCTTCTCCCTCCAGCTCCAGCAACCCCTTTCTCTCTCTCTCTGCCCCACTGCCCTATCTGTACCTCATACCCCCAGTGACACCCCCTCTCCTCTCCCCAGATCTATCAATTCATTGCACACATTCTCCCAGTCCAAGCAAGCAACCCACTTTATCTTCCATCTCAGTCTCAGCAGCCCCAACTTCCTGTCTTTCCTGGCCCCTCATCCTCAGCTGCTTCCCTCTCCCTTCCCCCTCAGCCCCAGCACCCACCCTCTCTCTTGCCCCCAACACCAGCCAATTTACTTAATCCTCCCTCTTTCTCTTTCCTTGCTGGCCACCTCTTAGCTACTGGCTGTGCAGCGCTGGGGGATCTGGACACTGTTCTCTTGCCCCCCGGGTCACCAACCGCAATGTCTAAAACTGGAACTGCAGTTGAAGGTTAATGTTACTCCCTGGCTCTGGCTGCATCTCTGTACTCCCCAGGACAACCAGACAGAAATTTCCAGTTTGGGCATCCAGCACCACAGCATAACATCACACTAGAGCGGGGGGGGGGGGGGGGCAGCATCAATTGTCCTCTTTTTCACCTCCCCCTGCTTTTCATTGTCATGATCTCACATCCTGAGCATACTCAGCCACGCAGGGTTAATATAGACTGAATGCGGCATGTGTACTTCTGCTGTCGGGACAGTTCTTGTAGTGCCACAGCACTGCTCTAAATTAGGCTGTAGTCAAGCATGAAGATTTTGGAGCTACTAAGTCTCAGCGAGTCAGCCTGATAAGCTGGGTGCAGCAATAATTCCTTAAGGTGAAAATTTTGGAGGTCCATATTCAGTGCCATTTATCCAACTAAGGGCCTTATTTTCTAAGGCTATCGCACGCTTGCCCTACCAGCGCAAGCGTGCGATAGCTAGAAAGCTTAGCGCAGGCCTGCGCTAGCTACATCGGGGTGGAGCCGGCCCCGGAAGAGGAGGAGTCGGGGCGTCACCGGGGCCGACTCCGCGAAGATGGTGCCGACAGCGAAAAGGTAAGGAGCCTTTTCGCTGCCTATTTCGCCGGCAGCGATCGCACCGCGGTGGTGCGATCGCTGCCGGCTAGCGCAGGACCGCCCCCCCCCCCCCCACTTCGCCTCCCATTAGCTCCGGGATTCTCTAAGCCTTGCGGCATTAGTGAATCCAGGCCTAAGTCTGGACTTGCCCAGGCAAATTACAGAATTTGAAAATTCCACCATGCTGACCAGCCCCAAAATAGCCAGAAGACTGTTGATGTGGCTAAAATGTTATCTGGCTAGCTAGGGGGCAGGATGGAAGCATTTTGGAACAGAGCTGGCCAACTGGCTAAGTTAGCTTGATAAATGCCAGTTCTCAACATTATCTGGTTAACATAGCCGGATATTTTTAAGACTGACAAAGAGCATTGCTAAAGTTAGCCAGATATCTGGCTTAACTTTAACATAGGTGTGCTGCTGGATATCCCTGCAAAGTCAGCCGGATGCATTTATCTGGCTAACTTTTCTAGTCTACCAGTGGCTGACTATGGACCCCAAAAGCCTTTTGCCAGGGTAGTACCATGGCAGAATGAGGGAGGTAGAGGGAGTAGTTGAATTTCAGAATCCTGTGAGCCCTTTCTCCTTTGTGAAGTTAGTTGATGATTACCCCTTACCAAACTACATAATTATGTAACGTATTTCCCTGCACTGTTTTTGATTGTCTCATTCTGAACTGCCTACATCATTTCAATGCCCTTACAAAGGTCAGACTTTCAGACCGTAGCACAGTCCTCAAGGCTGCGTTTCATCAATGGCCTTATACAAGGGCTACATTTCCTCACTTTCCCCACTGATGATACTGATGATGCCTTTTCTTACAAAGCTTAGTGAGCACACTGTCTGCTTTATCATCTGCTCTGTCACTCTGACTGGTAACCTTCAGGTCCAACTGATTAATATGTTGTGAAGAAAGCGTGATAAGAGAGAGTCTCCAGAATTTAATGCTTCCCACTCAGTTTCTGGGTATGATTTGCACTCTCTTTTGGAGAACGTACACTTTGTATGCTCTATAAAGTTCTAGTCACTATAGTAATGCACCAGAAAGAGAAAAATTAATGAAAATAAGCGTCCCACTTGGGTATGACCTCTGAACAGTAATCATTAATGAAGGCTTTCAAAAGATACTGTTTAAAACCTGTGAGGTAAAAGTTGTTTACAAATAGTTTATCTGACAGGTGATATATCAAGTACTGAAACAAAGCAACCGAGCACCATCCGATAAATCAGCATTTCTCCTGTGTTAAAGGGCTAGGTTATTCTTCTTGCTATCAGTGTACGCCAAAGCGAACTCCCACTTTTCTCCTGTTATCTGGCATTCATTCTGCCTGATTTATAGAAAAAAAAAAATAACCTCACACATATTTGCAATTCAAATGTAGAAGTTTGTGCAAAACTGTAATGCATCAACCTAGAACAAACAACTCATCAAGACTCATAAACATGGCATGATCCCAGTAATGAAAAATGAGCCTTGCAACCATCTGCAATTAGCAAGGGAATGACAAGTACATTTTAAACCTTTCTGAACATATGGGTAATTATTGGAGAACTATGACAGGCATGCATCAGCGGGCATATCCACTTTACTAACACTTCTTACATTTGGCTGCCTTTTAATGGATGACAATATGCCACACAATGATTCTGTGCAAATACTAGCACCAGGGGGGATTTGAGGGGCCTCAAGAATGGATTATAATGAAGCATCAGCTAAGAAACAGCACGTGTACACCCACACTCTTACACATGGACAAACCAGAGCAAGTGTGTTATCAATCCTCTACAGATCTCTATTGTTTCATTATATTTTTAGTACCATTCTCAGCATTAACAGGAGGGTAAGCTGAAATGAAATCATTTTCCTTTTTTGCTACCCCATTTTAAATCATATAATGCATCAGTCAATAAGGTCTGAACAATAGGCAAATTCCCTAAAAGAAAAAAAAAATCAAAAAATATGGTAGAAACCATTTCCCTTTGATAATAGTGATTAAAATCTGAGGACGATTGCTCTGCTGAATTATTTAGATTTTTTTTGTTTCTAAGAGTAGAAGTCTATGCACTAAAATAAAGTACATCTGATGGAAAATTTACTTTCACATGCGATGGTGCACATGAAGGGCAAAAGCAATATTGAAAAAGTCGATAACAAAGCCCCATCTATAGTAGAAGGAAATGAGAAAAAAAATGGGGGATTGATAAGAAGACCAGCTTCCATGCAAAAATAATTCCTGTTAAACATGAGTGTAATTAATATCCACACACACAATTTGTTCTCTTTATGGGGGTAATTTTCAAAACTATCTATGGGGGTCATTTTTCAAAATGCAATAGCTGTAATGCTGATTTTAGCTACACCTCTTTCAGAGAGAGAGAGAGAGAGAGAGAGAGAGAGAGAGAGAGAGAGAGAGAGAGAGAGAGAGAGACTGGCCATAATATCATGGCCCATAGGCAGGTATATGTATCCCTATGGTAGGCCCACCTAGTAACTCGAGGTGGGGTTTAGGTAAGAGTGTAGGGGGTTAGGGGCCACTTTGACATTCTACATGACACCTACGAACAGAACAGTGGTCTCTTGTGAAGATTTGCTGGCCTTCGGAGTGAGGAAACTCACTCCAAGATGAGATTTGGGCAAGGTTCTCTCAACCTAGCTTGATGTGGCCAGCAGGACTTAGGTGGGTCCCTAGGGTGGTTAAGATAACTAAAGTCCAAAAGCATACCTGGGACAGGGCAGGCAACAGACTAAGAGTCAGAGACAGGCTAAGGTCGGGGCAGGCAGCGTGCAAGAGTGGCCAGGTCCAGCCAAGGGATCAGGACCAGGCAGCAGGCAATCATGGTCAAGTCCAAGCAAGGGGGGCAGGTCCAGGTGGCAGATAATCATGGTCTGGTACAGGCAAGAGGTCAAGATCCAGAGAGTCAGGCCAACAGTGGATGATGACTCACTGAAGACACTGAACAAGTCAGATAAGATAAGATAAGGCAAGGCTGGACAAGGTGGGCTGGACAAGAAAATCTGAAAACAAGAATGGATGAGGCAAAGCTAAAAGGCAAGCCAGGAAGTCAAAGCTGGATGAGGCAAGGATGGATGAGGCACAGGAATACAGGAATAAAAAATGCTAGGCAACACACACTGCAAGGTAGAAGACCCATTGATAAAGTGAGGTAATGTTGCAAGGATCTTGCTTAAATTGATTGGTTGGCCTGGTGTCATTGGAGGGCTCCACTCAGCATTTCCTGCTGCTGGGCCCATATAATGCACATGCCTAAAGAGATTCTGGTGATGGCCCAGAGAGAGGATATCCTGAATAAATTGTTGGCGGATTGCATGTCAGCGTGAAATATTGAAGTGGCGGTTAGAGAATTTATCGACGCAATCTGTGTAAGAAGTAAGTAAATGGCGATGTATCAAGCACAAGTAATAGAAAATTCATCAGTTGGAAGACCTTAAGTATGGAAATCATCACAGGAATGCAATTGGTCGTATAGTGGACCACTAAAATATTGTTTAATGTTACAGCTAAGGCAACAAAGAACAACATGTTGTGAAGTAAAAAGTGTGATGTCCCTGAGGAAGCCCTGAACAACAGGGTGAAATGAGGCACTCGTTGGACTAATATAACAAGAAAATCTGAGGACAGTACAACATAAATATAGAAATATATGTTTTTTACCTAAGAAGTAATAAGAAAAAATTTTCACTGTACAAATATTAGTATTTTTGAAGGAAAATATATAGTGGAGAAACTTAAGAAAAAATCCATATTGTATAAACAGCAGTATGTTTGGAAAATAATACATAGTGTTATAATCACATTAAGAGCATTATTATTACACTTGTGCAAGGGAAGTTTTAACATGATGGTTTTTATATATTGGATGAATGAATGAGTGGTTGAGATACATGTATGGTATGATTGGAGTGATTGGAGGGTCAAGCAAGATTGAATATGAGGGGATAATATTTTTACTGCTATAGAAGTTTGTGGGCATAGATGATATAGGATAGTGGTCCATTGGATGTTATGGTCTATTCGTGTTAAGCATTGATGTAAAACAGATTGTTGAAAATAAAATTGATAGTGAGGCATTAACTATTACCTTAAGACCTCTGATTCCTTAGATAATGTTAGATAGAGATTCTGGAACAGGAGCAGGATGGCAGCACCCAACAGCTCATCCTAGCTGCAGAAGCATGCTGATAGCGTCCTGGCCACTTTTGGTGGCATCAGGATGAGTACAGAAGCTTGCAGAGCTGTGCTCCTAACAGTACCCCCCCCCCCCCTTCCAAAGTCCCCTTTCCTGTCTTTTGGGCTTGGATTTCCCAGGGAATCTCCTGTAGAATTCAGAAATGAGTTGAGGGGCTTGCAGATTGGAGACCAGGTTCCAAGAGTTCTCCTCAAGTCTATAGATCTTCCAGGATAAAAGATACGGTAGCTGATTTCAGATTCTTCAGGAATCTAAAATCTCCTGGACCTGGAATTTATCTGAATCAACTTTGGTGGTCTGGAGGGGCAGTCTGCCCTGGCAAGACAGAATGTCAGGTTTTCACAGTAAGACATGAAAAACATCATGAATTTGTAAAGATGGGTTCACTTCTCTAACTTGGCGTACAGGTGGTGCTTACAGAGTCTCTGGAGGACCTATTTCATATGATGATGGTGCTCCGACAATAACTTTGAGAAGACTACAATATCAGCCAGGTAACTATCACATGAGGGTAGAGAAGGTCCTTGAAGATCTAATTTAACATAAATTGGAAGACTGTGGAGGCATTGCACACCTCGAAGGGCATCACTAGGTATTCTTAGTATCCATCACAGGTGTTAAAGGCGGTCTTCCACTCATTGCCCTTCTCCGATTCTGATCAGGTTGTATGCCCCCCGAAGGTCCAGCTAGGTAAATATTTGCACACCCTGAAAGCAGTCAAAGAGCTCAGAGATCAAGGAAAGAGTTTAGTGATTCTTCTTGGTAATAGAGTTAAGACCATAATAATCAATGCAGGGATGTAACTACCCATCCTTCTTCCCTTCAGGTGAGGAAGAGGGACAAATGAAGCCTCTGATCAAGTTCTCTTTAATATATTTGGCCTCTGATTCAGGAGCAGAAAGTGGATATACTCTGCTCTGAGTAGAATCTTACTGGGGACAAAGTCTATGGCACAGTCTTAGGAGCAAAACCTTCACCTGCTGTTTGCTGAAAACGTCTGTGACCTCGGTATATTGTGGTTGCAGGCCCAGAAGCTCCGAGGTACCTGTCCAAACCATAGGCAAGACTTTGGTAAGGCATTGTTCATGATAGCTAGGACTTCATCTAGCGATTTGCAATATAGTCCAATTGATGTGGGGCTGATGCAGCATGAACCATGGCAGGCCCAAGATAATTGTCTGGGACAACATGTAGAGGATGATTTTCTCTCCATGCAGGATTCCTGTTTGCATGGTCAGTGATTCTGTGGCTCTCATAATATGTCCAGGCATGGAGTCTCTGTAAATAGGGGAGATCAAGTACGGGCTATCCAAGGGAAGTGTTAGACCAGAGCCTCGTGGATAAAGCTGCCCCCAGCACCAGTATCCAGAAAGGCAAGAACATCAACAAGAATGTCCCTAAAAGATAGTTTTACTAGGAATAGCAGTTATGGAGAGGTGCAAGGAGGACCTAGGGTGGCCTCTCCCACCAGGCCTTGAGTTTCCTGGCCTATTTGGATAGAGACTTGCGAAATGCACACATGCAGAACAGCATAAACACAGGTTCAGGTTATGGCATCTCTGCTTCTCTTCAGCTGACAGCATGAAGCAATCTACCTGCATGACTTCCACTGGTGCAGGTCCCAGTTCAGGAGGAGAACAGGAGGTTAAAGAACACTGGAAATTCAGGACAATATCAGGGTGGCAAGCCGAGCCTCTCTCTTTGGCCTGTTCCTGGAACCTCAGATCTAGCCGTATGGCTAGATTAATCAGCCCTTCCAAGATGTCTGGCAGGTCCCGGGCAGCCAGCTTGTCTTTAATACTCTCTGAGAGTCCTTGTTGGAAGATTGCAATCAAGCTGTTACTGCCCCATTGAAGTTCAGAGACTAGAGTGTGGAAGAGAACAGCTTACTCTCTCACAGGCCAGGAGACTTGCCTAATCTGTAGGAGCAATAGGCCTCAGATGGGAATGATGCCATGTTACTTCTGGCATAGGAATTTCTCTTTGGTTGTTTGGTTATTTATATTCTGTGAGCGTGGGTACTGGTGATCTGAAGCTGCCATCTATGTTTTCTATTACAAATCTCTTTGCCCTTCTCCCTGTTGTTTCTACTTCTCTTTAGCACATTTTGAGCTTGTATGGGGAGTAGTCCTCTTTTATGTTAAAAGGTCAAAGAACTTTGACCTTGCTAGAGATTTGTTTATTTTGGTTGTCCATGATAATGTACATCTTTACTGATCTCTCAGGCTGTCCCGAGAGGTATATCGTAGCTAGACATATCTTCGAATAGATCCTTCTATTATGGCACTCACCACAGACTTCATTGCATTTTGATGTAACTTCAGGTACCACTGTCTCTGATGTACTTCCTTCCTGCTATGCTTCAACATGTAGGTAGCAGCATTCTGGGAGTTTAGGCATGCAGCATATGGGTGGAGGGTTGCAACATGTCTGTCACTTTTAAACTCTTCACACTTAATGACTGCCCTACAGTCTTTAGAGGTGGTTTATTGAAGAGCAGCATCTATAACAGATTCCATACCTTTTGAGCAAGTTTTTGCGCTCAGTTAGTATCTTTTCCTAAAGCCATGGCATTTCTTTAGAGGGTGAGATTTTCCATGTATAGGGCATTGTCAGTCTGGGTCCTCTACCTTCTTGCTTATTCTGGTGAGGGTTGCAGGAGATTCAGACGTAGTGGATGACCCCTGTTTTGTGTACAGATATGTTTTGTTTTTTTTGTGCTATCATAGCTTTTAGTTGATCTTCCATCTCGAGGGTGGTTTGCACACAATTGTGTGTAATCACATCTGTGAATTTTAACATGCATAATTTGCTTGTTTTCATGTATTGTTTTGCGCATTCAAATGCAAAATGCATTTTGCTAAATTGCTAATGATCTGAAGGACCATTCAAATCATGATTACATAAGTAATTTTGTGTGGAAAATTCTTCTAATTGGCCATTATACGTGAAACTTAACAATAGGGATGTGAATCGGGCTTCGGACGATTGAAAATATCGGACGATATTTTCAAAATCGTCAGAAATCCGGGGCTCCCCCAAAAGGATAGGAAAACCCACGATATTGATCATGGGGATTCTCATCGTTTTGGGGGAGGGCGGGAAAAATGGCACACAAAAATAACCCCTATATAGGATAGTGGTCCATTGGATGTTATGGTCTATTCGTGTTAAGCATTGATGTAAAACAAATTGTTGAAAATAAAATTGATAGTGAGGCATTAACTATTACCTTAAGACCTCTGATTCCTTAGATATTGTTAGATAGAGATTCTGGAACAGGAGCAGGATGGCAGCACCCAACAGCTCATCCTAGCTGCAGAAGCATGCTGATAGCGTCCTGGCCACTTTTGGTGGCATCGGGATGAGTACAGAAGCTTGCAGAGCTGTGCTCCTAACAGTACCCCCCCCCCCCCCTCCAAAGTCCCCTTTCCTGTCTTTTGGGCTTGGGTTTCCCAGGGAATCTCCTGTAGAATTCAGAAATGAGTTGAGGGTCAGGAGGGTCCCCCAAGACTTGCCAAAAGCCCCTGGTGGTCCAGCGGGGGTCCGGGAGCGATCTCCTGCTCTTGGGCCATCGGCTGCCAGTAATCAAAATGGCGCCGATAGCCTTTGCCCTTACTATGTCACAGGGTCCGGCCAATGTCACGGATACCCTGTCACATGGTAAGGGCAAAGGGCCATCGGCGCCATTTTGATTAGTGGCAGCCGATGGCCCGGGAGCAGGAGATCGCTCCAGGGACCCCCACTGGACCACCAGGTACCTGTAAAATGTTTTTGGGGGGTTGGGAGGGTGGGAGAAGCTAAGGTATTAGTTTTAAAGGGTCGGGGTGGGTTTTTTGTTTATCGGCTCGGGCGCAGCCGATAAACAAAACCGCGATTGGGCCCGATGAAAAAAAACCCACATGTGAATCGGAACCGGAATCCGAACCGATTCCGGTTCCGATTCACATCTCTACTTAACAATGCCTCAGGAAGGCATAGCTAAATTAGTGCAAACATTATCACAAAACAGTGCATGTTCATCCAATTTTCATTTTATGCAAATAAGTCATTATCATGATGAAAATATCACACATCAACTGCCCATTTCCCCTCAACATGGGTTAGTACATTGGCTTCCTATTGTTGTACAGCATCTTGAGCACTTTTAGACCATGTATTCTGTGTTGCAACCATATTGATTTTGACCTTAGCTTGCTTGTGCTGTTGCCTCATCTTGTAGATAAAATGTTCTTGGTATTTTTTATTAACTGTTTTTCCCCCCTTAGCTCACTTGCTAAGTGGTCTTTGCTTCCCAGTCTTCTCATGCTCCTTTCACCTTTGCACAGTGGGGGATCTTCTAGCTCCATTAGCTACTTTTTAAAATTAAATCATTTATGGTTTTTTTCTCCACACTTGGCCATATAACTTTATAGATGACGTAACCTGATTTTCTTGCTGAATTAATATTATTCAAACTAGAATGTCCATTTATATATTTAAAATTTCTTATAGACTGCCTGAAGTGAAAATCCATTCCAAAGCTTTATTTAAGAAAATAAAAACTGCAGCACTACACTGGAATATGAAATAGAAAACCAGGACTGGGTTCATCATATCCTATAAGATATAAAGTTGAACTAAAATCTCTTACATTGAGATAGGAGTAATAAGAACTGGATTCATATCTCATAATGATTTAGAGGCAGGCTGGCAACCCTGAATCCCACTCATGCTTATGGTAATCACCTATAATGTAAAATATAGCAAGGTGCTTGTAATTCTGGAAGATATGCATACTGATGTGCATCTTCTCCAAGCAATATATTTAAGAAATATTGAGTACCCCAGACCTATTTATTTATTTGTTTGTTTGTTTATCTATTTATTTATTTATTTATTTATTTATTTATTTACATACATTCTTTTAATATAGCGATGCTCAAGACCAAGTCTTATCGTACCGGTTTACAATCCTTGCATGGAAAGGATTGTTTTCTCCTCTAGTTAGAAAATTTAAAACACTTAGAGGTAAATTTTATAAAACTGGCGAGTGCATTAATAAGGGAATTTGCTAATAAGTCGGGCTTGCGTGCACTGAGCTGCCTGGATGCGTGTGCCGAGAAACCCTGCCATGTAACTTTACTTCTGCTATGGATGACGTGTAAGTTAAAAATGAAAGAAAACTAGGCAGATCTATGGGCTTTTAAGGGTCAGGGCTAACTGGGGTGCGTGAAGGCTATTAAGCTAGGGGGGTTTGGAGGACTCTCTCTTAACTGGGCAAATTCAGGACGAACTGGTAAAACTGGGAATGGCATTGGAGCATGCACCTTTTAAAATCCCCCCCTTTTTTCGCAGTACTACAGGTTTTGCACATACATATGTTTGCCCACTTAATATTCGGTGCACATGTGCGTGCAGCAAAACTATTTTACAACATATGTGCCTCTGTTTTAAAATGGCTGATCCCTGAGCATGGCCGACATATGCACACAAATGTGCACCTGCGCACCAGTTTGAAAGTTACCATTCCTAAAAGCATTGTAGTAACTATTATTTTTCCCACAAAAATGAGACTTTTTTATTATATAAAAATCTAAGATGTCACTTATATAATCATGTCTAGTGATTAGTAGGCTTTGCCCTTACTGTTGCAAACTTATATGCCTCTATTAAAGGCCAGGATGCCTTTTTGGTTACACTATTTTTCTGCTTGGGCATATTGTAGCTTTTATGTTTCTTGGCTGCAATATTATTTTGACCGTGTCAAGGACAGGAAGGGTACTTCTTTTCTTTAAAAGTTTGCTTAAAGGAGAATGTCAAATTGTGCAATTGATCACATCTTTTATGACATCCAGAGGAGAGTTTCACCCACATATTAATGACTATTCTTGCTTTATTTCAGGCACACCAACACAACTCTAGATCTCTTCTTAGTGAATCCAATTTTCAAATTGAATTCAAAAGTCATAAGAACATAAGAATATGCCATACTGAATCAGACCAAAGGTCCTTCAAACCCAGTATCCTGTTTCCAACAGTGGCTAAACCAGGTCACAATTACCTGGCAGGCTCTCAAAAGGTAGATAGAATCCAAGCTGCTTATCCCAGGGAAAAAAGAAATGGATTTGCCCAGATCCAACTTAATGGTTTATGGGCTTTTTCTTCAGGAAATCGTCTAAACCTTGTTTGAACCCAGCTACACTAACAGCTTTTACCACCTCCTCTGGCAATGAGCTCCATAGCTCAAATTATGCATTGAGTAAACAAATATTTTCTCCTATTTGTTTTAAATGTGCTACTAGCACCTAGTAACTTCCTTGTGTGTCCTCTATTGTTTGAACTTTTTGAAACTGTAAACATCTAAATCGCGTTTACCCATTCCATTCCCCTCATGATTTTATAGACCTTTATCATATTTCTCCTCAATTGTCTCTTTTTAATTTGTCTCCAATGAAATTTAATAGCCAACTGGACATCTGGCATCTATTACATTGTTTTCATCCTTATCTTCTTTAGCCTTTCCGTATAGGGGACTAATTCCATCCCCTTTATCATTTTGGTTGCCCTTCTCTATACCTTTTCTAATTCTGCTGTATCTTTTTTGAGATGTGGTGACCAGAACTGCACACAATATTGAAGATGAGGTCGCACCATGGAGTGATACAGAGGCATTATGATATGACATAGAAACATAGAAATGACGGCAGAAAAGGAACAAACGATCCATCCAGTCTGTCCAGCAAGTTTCTGCACTTATCAGTTTCCCAGACTGTCAAGGTCAGGGCTCTTGGTTTCTGTTTGAGTCCAAATTCCCCGTTACCTCCTGCTGTTGAAGCAGTGATCAATGATGAAGTTGCAGAGTTTCATGCTTATTGGTTAAGGGCAGTAACCCCTTGCAGTCAGAGTTGCTTTCTCTAACTGCAAAATTCAATTCCTTTTTTGCCCCTGCCATTGAGGCAGAGAGCACTGATAGAGTAGCATCAACAGTATGAAGGTTTATTGGTTAAGGGTAGTTATCGCCACACCAGCAAGTTACTCCATTGCAGCATTCATCATTTCTTCATTTCCATTTTCTAGCCTTTAGAGATCCACAGTGATATTCTCTATTTTAAGCTCCATTCTTTTCCTAATAATTCCTAGCATTGTATTTGCTTTCTTAGCTGCCATTGAGCAGAGGATTTCAAGATATTATCCAGGATGATGCTTAGATCCTTTACCTGTGTAATGTGGAACCTTACATTGTGTAGCTATAATTTGGGTTGCTTTTTCCAATGTGCATCACTTTACCCTTGTCTATACTGAATTTCATCTGCCATTGGGATGTCCAGTTTCTCAGTCTTGCAAGGTCCTCTTGCAATTTCTCACAATCCTCTTGTGATTTAACAATTTTGAATAATTTTCTGTTATCTGAAAATTTGATCATTTCACTCATTGTCCCCATTTACAGGTCATTTATAAATAAGTAAAAAAAAAGCAGTGGAACCATTGCACATTCCTGAGACACTCCACTATGCACTTTTCTGCATACTGGGGTACAAATTATATCACAATGACAGAGAGGAGCATCTGGGAGGTGGGGTGGCGCTTTATGTCTGGGGTGGCATAGAGTCTAACAGGATAAAGAACTTGCAGGAGACTAAATGCACAATTGAATCTTTATGGGCAGAAATCCCTTGTGTGTTGGGGAGAAGTATAGTGATAGGATGGTGAGACGGACAGTTAAATGCTAAGAGAAATTAGGGAAGATAACCAAATTGGTAGTGTAGTAAATGAGAGATTTCAATTACCCCAATATTGACTGGGTAAATGTAACATCAGGTCATACTAGAGAGATAAAGTTCCTAGATGGAATAAATGACTGTTTTATTGAGCAATTGGTTCTGGAACCGATAAGAAAGGGAGCCATTTTTAGATCTAATTCTTAGTGGGGCACAGGATTTGGTGAGAGAGGTAATGGTGGTGAGGCCGCTTGGCAATAGTGATCATAATATGATCAAATTTGAATTAATGACAGGAAGGGTGACAGTAAGTAAATCCATGGCTCCAGCACTAAACTATCAAAAGGGAAACTTTGATAAGAGAACAATAGTTAGAAAAAAACTGAAAGGAGCAGCTACAAAAGTAAAAGTTGTGCAAGAGGCATGGACATTGTTAAAAAATACCATCCTAGAAGCACAATCCAAATGTATTCCACACATTAAGAAAGATGGAAGGAAGGCAAAACGATTACCAGCATGGTTAAAAGGGGAGGTGAAAGAGGTGTTGTGAATCCTGGCCGCGGGCGCCCACGGCCGGGTTCCCTCCTTACCTGCTGCACCTCTCCGGTCCTCGGCAGGTTTTCCGTGTTGCTCTGGGCCACGGATGGGCCTTCCAGCGGTGTTCTCCCCATGAGGGAGACACTGCCGACCTCCTCCTCCAAACCCTGCCCCTTAGGCGCACGCGCAACGGGCCAGGATTTAAAGGGGCCTTGGCAGGAAACCTCGGCCCGACCCCCGAAGATGACATCAGACGCCCGGGGTATTTAAACCCAGCTTGAATCTCTGTTCCCTGCCTTGGCAACAGGTCGACTTGCTGAATGTCTAGTTGCTATGTTCTTCAGTTCCTGTGTTCCTGCGTTCTCCAGTTCCTGTGCTCCTGTTCCTGCATCCTCTGTGTTCCTGTTCCAGCTCCGCTCCTGCCTCCGTGTTCCTGCTTTGCTCCGCTCCCGAGTTCCTGGTCCTGCTCCTGTTCCCTCTTTGGCTTGCTTCCCTGGTTTGACTTCGGCTTGGCTTCTGGTTGTCTCTCTGTCTGCTGCCTGTCCTGACCCTTGGCTCATCCTTCAACTTCGCTAGTCTTCAGCCTGCCCCGACATCTGGCCTGGATCTCCGTCTCGCACCGCTGCCAACTGCCATGACCTCTGGATCGTTTCCATCTCTCCCACACTTCTGCCTGCCTCGACCCAGACTGTTCTTTGGATTCTTCATTGCAGGAGACCCTTGCCTAAGTCCTGCCAGCCCCAGCACCCAAGGGTTCAACCTGCGGGGAACGAGGGATGGTATAGGTGAAGGTCCTGCCCGATATCCTGTTCCTGTACCACTTGCTGGCTATGAGTCCCACTGTAGGCCTTCCTCCAGTGGATCCTTCCAGCACTCTAGCTGGTACAAAGGTCCACGTTACTCTGGCCGTGCATCCTTCTGCCTGCCACTTCTCTGTCTCTGCCATGGCAGTACTCTAAATACATGGATGTCTTCTGTAAGGAGATGGCTGAACTCCTTCTGGAGCATCGTCCCTTTGATTGTGCCATAGACTTGCTATTGGGTACCATGCCTCCCAGAGGGAGTGTCTACCCTCTGTCCCTTCCAGAAACACAAGCCATGTCCCACTATATCCAGGAGAATTTGGATTGTGGCTTTATTCGACCCTCGACCTCTCCAGCGGAAGCCTGCTTCTTTTTGTCGCAAAAAAGGATGGCTCTCTCAGACCCTGCATAGATTATTGTGGTCTCAACGCCATCGCCCGCTGGGACTTATATCCCCTACCACTCATCCCGGAACTCTTAGACAGCCTACAAGGGGCTAAGGTCTTTACCAAGCTCAATCTCCATGGTGCCTACAACCTGGTATGAATCCGCCCAGGTGAGTGAAAAACCACTTTCAATACTCGAGATGGGCATTACAAGTATCTTGTCATGCCCTTCGGGTTATGTAATGCCCTGTGGTTTTTCGAAACCTAATGAATGAGGTCCTACTTGATATGCTACATTTCTCGGTAATCGTCTATCTAGATGACGTGCTTGTATACTCCAAAGACCTCATTACTCATCAATGGCAAGTGAAGCAAGTATTACAGTGACTTCGGGACAACCGCTTATTTGCCAAGTTGGAGAAATGTTTATTTGAACAAGAATCTCTACTGTTCTTGGGATACATCGTATCCTCTACAGGTTTTCACATGGACCCCAAGAAAGTATCGGCTATCAAAGACTGGCCCCGTCCAGTCGGGATCAAGGCTCTACAGTGCTTCCTTGGATTCGCAAACTTCTACTGGCAATTCATATCCTTACTACCATGGGCAAAATTCTCTTACAACCACCATGTTCACTCTACAACTGGAGCTTCGCCCTTCCAACTTGTCTATGGTAGACAGTTCAAGCCTCCATTGCCGCTCCCTCTAACAATACCTTCTCCTGCAGCCCAACTCAGCCCAGCAGCTTTGCTCTCTCTGGGAATCCACACAAACTAAATTGCAGCAAGCGGTTGCCATTGCGAAAAGGAACACTGACAAACATCATTGTACAGCTCCTGTTTTCAGCCCTGGAGATAGGGTATGGGTAAGCACCAGGCATATTTGTCTCCAGATTCCCTCCATGCGCCTCGCCCCTAAATACATTGGTCCCTTTGTGGTCACGGAACAAGTGGGTGCTGTCTCCTACCGCCTACTTTGAGGATAAACAATGTATTCCATGTTTCCTTACTTAAGCCATTGATACTTTTAACTTTTCTCCACAGACCACCTGAACCTTCCAAGACAGTAGCAGAGGAAGAGACTATATACCAAGAACGTGATGTTTTGGATGTGCTGTTCTACCATCGGAGACGGGAGTATCTAATTTCATGGGAAGGATGTGGTCTGGAGGAGAACACATGGGAGCCTGCCTCCAACATCTTGGACAAATCTCTTCTCCGTCAATTCCATCAGGACCATCCGGGTAAACCAAGACCCCCAGGGAGGGGGCGTAAGAGGGGGGTACTGTTGTTAACCCCGGCTATGGGTGCCCACAGCTGGGTTTCTTCGTTACCTGCTGCACCTCTCCGGTCCTTAGGTGCATGCATGCGCGCAATGGGCTGGGATTTAAAGGGGCCATGGCGGGAAACCTCAGCCCGGCCCCTGGAGGGGGAGGAGAAATAGGAAAAATTAAGGCGTTTAATCACAATATTTACTTTACAGTGTTATCAAAGGCTCTGGCTTTATAATTGGATATGATTCCTTATAACTGAAGTTCTAAGCCCTCCCATTTAGAAACTGTCTCAGCTGTTCTGGTAGGAAAAAGATATAGGTATTCCCAGCTAATTTTAAAATACATTTGCACGGGAAACGTAGTAATAAATTTGCACCCTTAGCTATCGCTTCTGGTCTCATTGATAGAAATGCCTTCCTACGTTGTTGAGTGGTCCTAGAAAGGCCTGGGTAGACCCTAACTGTTAGCTGTCTACTAAGGAGTTAGCAATCTGTTAGCGCTCACCCCGCCAAGGGAGGCGAAGTTAGTAATCTGTTATTGATCAGCTCCCCGAGAGGGGAGTAGTCAGCAGAGTGATGTACTCTGTAGATGGAGTTAATGATCTGTTGTGGGTTGGCTTCCACAGAGTGGCAGTCTGTATGATACCGCTCTAGTAGTGTAAGGAATAAACACTGAATGGAAATTGGTGAATCCTTGGGCCAATGGCAGATGACAGCGCCCCCAGGAGGATATCCTGAGAGGGACCACCGGCTAGGCTGGAGTATGGAGACAAACACAGATAGTTCTTTATTAGACAGGAAGTAGAACCACCAGAGGTGGCAGTAGTGAGTTGATGTGCCCAGCAGGGCTGAAGTCCCTCAGATACTGGAACTGTGATCTCTGGGTTGCTGAGCTGTAGAGAGAGACTATAGATAGTGAGTAGACAGGGTATGCTGGATACATAACCAGTAGTAGATGATACACTCACAATTATAGATATCTTGTAATGGCTTCAGTGCAACAGAGAGTCTTCAGTATATTCAGGAACAGGAGCCATAGGCGAGTACTGGTTCCTATATGCAGTCTGGAATAAGAACTCACAATATCTGTGTATGAGATGGCTTCTGTAATAGAAGAGAGTCTTTGGAGGGTTTTAGGAACATAGGCCCTCATGGAGCGAGTGCTGGTTCCTTTCTGCAATCTGTAATAGTACTTCACAAGATATAGGTATGCGATAGCTTCTGAGATAGAAGAGAGTCTGTGAAGGGTTCTAGGAACATGGGCCCTCGTGGAGCGAGTACCGGTTCTTATCTACAATATGAAATAGTAATGTACCAGATATAGGTATACGATAGCTTCTGAGATTGAAGAGGGTCTGTGAAGGGTTTCAGGAACATGGGCCCTCGTGGAGCGAGTACAGGTTCCTATCTGCAATGACAACTCACGATCTCCGTACCTGCGATAACGTCTTAGACAGAAAGGAGTCTTCAGAGATTAGGAACATAGGACCTCATGGAGCGATTACATAGAAACATAGAAATGACGGCAGAAGAAGACCAAACGGCCCATCCAGTCTGCTCAGCAAGCTTCGCACTTTTTTTTTCTTTTTAAACAATTTTTATTGAGTTATACAATAACAGTACAGATCAAAACACCTGGAAGTGAGAGGAACTCTGATCTCACCCCAGCGCAGTATCACCAATAAAAAAACTCTACAGCATCTCCCCCACCCAAACCAACCCATGGCACGCAGTTGGAACCGCTGGAGATATCTAGGGGGACCAGGCAGGGCTGCCCTTTATCGCCCCTCTTGTTTATCCTTCAGCTCGAGCCTCTTCTCCTTGCCATTCAAAGCACTCGAGAGATAAGGGGGGTCCGTATGGGTAGTCACATCTTTAAAATGGTGGCTTTCGCGGATGACTTGCTGGTTCTCATCACGGATCCCCAGAAATCCCTTCCTGTCTTAATGAAGACGATTTGGGACTTCGGAATTTTCTCGGGCTTTAGTTTAAATGCCACCAAGTCTTCTGCGCTGGCCTATCCTCCCAATTGGACATTGCACATTGGACGAGTTTCCACTGAGATGGGCGGGAAAGTCGCTGCGATACTTGGGGGTGCAGCTACCGGTAGATTCTTTTTTTCTCATACTTATCTGTTACTCTTGGCTCTTAGTAACCCTTTGGTTCTATTTCTCTTCCACCCCCACCATTAATGCAAAGAGCAGTGTTGGAGCTGCATCTGAGTGAAATATCTAGCTTAATTAGTTAGGGGTAGTAACCGCCACAATAAGCAAGCTACATCCATGCTTATTTGTTTACCCAGACTATGTGATTCAGTCCTTGTTGGTTGTTGTCTGTATATAGATCCACTTTTCTTCATTCCCCCTGCCATTGAAGCAGAGAGCTATGCTGGATATGCACGAAGTATCAGACTTTCTCCCCTGCCATTGAAGCAGAGAGCTATGCTGGATATGCAGGAGTATCAGACTTTCTCCCCTGCCGTTGAAGCAGAGAGCTATGCTGGTTATGCATTGAAAGTGAAGTATCAGGCTTATTTGGTTTGGGGTAGTAACCGCCGTAACAAGCAAGCTACTCCCCGCTTTTTGTGAATGCAAATCCTTTTCCACATTTCCTCTTGCCGTTGAAGCTTAGAGCAATGTTGGAGTCGCATTAACCATGTGTATGTTTATTGAATAAGGGTATTATTTCCAGGTAGTAGCCGTCATTCCCGCGAGCCAGCCGTGAGCCACCCGATTCCTATCTGTAATAGAACTCACAGTGTTCACGTCTGCGATCGCTTCCAGGCATTAAGGAGTCTTCTGAGCATTCAGGAATGTAGGCCCGCGAGGAGTGAGTACCGGATCCCATCTTAGCAGTCTGAAATCAAGAAGAGAGAGCGGGGCCCCCGAGAAGCGGGTACCCCTTGGTAAGTTTGTGTTGGCAGAGCAGCAGAGAAAGATTTCCTCTTGCTAACTCAATTCGAAGTAGCAAACGAAGACCTTTTAAGTTGGAAGCGGATGATGTCACTACAGGGGGACGCCCCCGAGGTTTGCGCCCTTGCCGGTACATCTCTGGAGTGCGCATGCATGCCCTTACATCATCAGGAACATGGCGGATCCGCAGCATCAGGCCAGCCCAGGGATTCCAGGAAGACACGGCGAGGAGAAGCCGTGGCAGCATCTGTCCATCAGACCCGAAGGGAGTCGCCACAAAGGTAGAGAGGGTGGAGCGAGGGCGAGAACAGGCACGAACGCAACACATAAGATCTCCCCCCATGAAAGAATTATTTATATTCTGGAAATAAGTTTTCATCAGCTGGCTCATCTCCTGCTCGGTGTAGAAGGAAATAAAGAGAACTGCATGTTCTGCAACTTCTATATTAGAGTTCTCCAGATATTGTGTAAGATTCGCAAAGTCATCCCTTTCTCCCACCAAGGGGATCTGGTTACGGCTCCTTCTTGCAGGTAGAAACAAAATCCTTTTCACCGCAGGTATCTTTTCAATGGACATTTTTAGAGCCTTGTTTGCGTATCTCTTGGAAGTCACCAGTGGAGGTTCTCCCATAATTCTAGGAAAATTAATTATCCTTACATTCAAGTGTCTCAAGTAGTTCTCTATTGATTCAAGTCTTCTAGAAGACATAGCATTATCTTTAACAAAAGCATTATTTAAATCTTGAATTACTTTAACTTTTTATGTCAAGCTTTGTATAACATTGGCTTGATCTTGTAACTTTTTTGTAAATTCTTTTTCCACTGAGTCCAGTCTTTTTTCAACTTTACCAAGTAGCTGGGACTGTACTCCAAAGGATTGGGCCATTCCCGCCATCAGGTCTCAAAGGGACTCTAAAGTTATCACCTCTGGCTTCACAATCTCCAGGGGAACAAAGATGTTTTCTCCTACCTCCTCCTGGCCTTAATTTTCTCCGAATGCTCCGGGAGCCACTGCTCCACCCTGCATCTCTCCTCTCTCTGATGTCTCACGGCCGGTGTTCTGAGGGGGAGGGGGAAGGTCCGTCCCAGCTTCCACGCGAGCAGCAGGTCCTCCTTGCTGTGTCTGCTCTAAGACACTTTGGTCCTGAAAAACACAGCCCTGTCGATTTTGCGAATGGGAAAGTTGCACAGCAGGCCTCGTGGATCCGGAGGGCTTAAGGTCACCTCACCTGGCGAAAACACAGCTCCTCTCTATGTTTCTATCAGCCCTCGATTCCAAGCTGGTAAACACATATTCGGTGATGAATCTCTGCCCTGCTGGGCCAGAAGAGTCCGAAGGAAAGACTCTTTTTCTTTTCTTTTATATGGCATTATCCTTTATATTCAAAGAAAAACTCAGTTGTTTTAGAAAACAGAAATGCAGAGCAGGAGCCATTAGTGTCCTTTGGCGGCCATCTTAACTCCTCCCTCCTCCACGGAAAGACATGGTTTAATGGAACAAAGTCAGCATGGCTTTATCCAATGCAAGTCTTTCCTCACAAATCTGATTCATTTTTTTTGAAGGAGTTAATAAACATGTGGGTAAAGGTGAACTGGTGGATGTAGTGTATTTGGATTTTCAGAAGGCATTTGACAAAGTTCCTCATGAGAAGCGTCTAAGAAAAGTAAAAAGACATGGGATAGGTGGCGATGTCCTTTCGTGGATTACAAACTGGTTAAACGCAGGAAACAGATAGAAAGATTAAATGGACAATTTTCTCAGTGGAAAAGGGTATACAGTGGAGTGCCTCAGGGATCTGTACTAGGACCCATGCTTTTCAATATATTTATAAATGATCTGGAAAAGAATACGATGAGCGAGGTAATCAAATTTGCAAATGAGACAAAATTATTCAGAGTAGTTAAATCCAAGCAGATTGTGATAAATTGCAGGAGGACCTTTTAAGACTGGAAAACTGGGCATCCAAATGGTAGCTGAAATTTAATGTGGATAAGTGCAAGGTTATGCATATAGGAAAAAATAACCCATGCTGTAGTTACACGATGTTAGGTTCCATATTAGGAACTACCAACCAGGAAAGAGATCTAGGCGTCATTGTGGATAATACTTTGAAATCACCGGCTCAGTGTGCTGTGGCAGTCAAAAAAGCAAACAGAATGTTAGAAATTATTAGGAAGGAAATGGTGAATAAAATGGAAAATGTTATAATGCCTCTGTATTGCTCCTTGGTGAGACTGCTCCTTGAATAATGTGTACAAAAGATATGGTGGCACTGGAGAAGGCACAGAGAAGGGCGACCAAAATGATAAAGGGGATGAAACTGTTCCCCTATGAGGAAAGACTAAAGAGGTTAGGACTGTTGAGCCTGGAGAAGAGATAGTTGAGGAGGGATATGATAGGGGTCTTTAAAATCATGAGAAGTCTAGAACAGGTAAATATGAATCAGTTATTTACTAGGGATGTGAATTGTTTTTTGACGATTTAAAATATCGTCCGATATATTTTAAATCGTCAAAAATCGTTAGGGGCCACGATACAATACCAATTCCCCCGATTTATCGTTAAAAAATCGTAAATCCGGGGAAGGGGGAGGGCAGGAACTTACTTACTTGCCCTAAATCAATGGCAGGAAAACCGGCACACTAAAACCCCCTAAACCCACCCCCGACCCTTTAAATTAAATCCCCCACCCTCCCGAACCCCCCCCCAAATGCTTTAAATTACCTGGGGTCCAGCGGCGATCCGGAACGGGCTCCTGCAATTGAATTGTGTTGTCTTCAGCCGGCGCCATTTTGCAAAATGGCGGCCGCAAAATGGCGGCGGCCATAGACCAACACGATTCGACTTCAGGAGGTCGTTCCGGACCCCCGCTGGACTTTTGGCAAGTCTTGTGGGGGTCAGGAGGCCCCCCCAAGCTGGCCAAAAGTCCCTGGGGGTCCAGCGGGGGTCCGGAAAACGATCTCCTGCCGCGAATCGTTTTCCGTACGGAAAATGGCGCCGGCAGGAGATCGACTGCAGGAGGTCGTTCAGCGGCGGTCCGGAACCCCCGCTGAACAACCTCCTGCAGTCGATCTCCTGCCGGCGCCATTTTCCGTACGAAAAACGATTCGCGGCAGGAGATCATTTTAGGCTCACGATTTTAACGATTTTCACGATATTTTAAACACCCAAACGGCAACAATACGATTCCCTCCCCCTCCCAGCCGAAATTGATCGTTAAGACGATCGAAGACACGATTCACATCTCTATTATTTACTCTTTTGGATAATAGAAGGACTAGGGGGCACTCCATGAAGTTAGCCTGTGGCACATTTAAAAGTAATTGGAGAAAATTCTTTTTCACTCAACGCACAATTAAACTATGGAATTTGTTGCCAGAGGATGTGGTTAGTGCAGTTAGTGTAGCTAGGTTTAAAAAAGGTTTGGATAAGTTCTTGGAGGAGAAGTCCATTACCTGCTATTAATCAAGTTGACTTAGAAAATAGCCACTGCTATTACTAGCAACGGTAACATGGAATAGACTTAGTTTTTGGGTACTTGCCAGGTTCTTGTGGTCTGGTTTGGCCTCTGTTTGAAACAGGTTGCTGGGCTTAATGGACCCTTGGTCTGACCCAGTGTGGCAAGTTCTTATGTTCTTATGACCATTTATTCCTAATCTCTGTTTTTATACTTTAACCAGTACCCATTTCAGAATAGGACATTGTGTCCTATCCCATGATTTTGCTAGTCTGCAATATTGTTAATTTCCCTAAAACTTGTAGTAACCCTTCTTGGTAATTGATGCCCTTTCCCCTCACACACATCTTGGAGACTCAATTTGCTTCTAGTAGATGTAGTTATTTGTGAGAAGTTTGGCAGTAGGGATGCACTTTCATTTACGATGACATGGAAGTGCTTGGAGGCAAGAAAAAGAATTAAGAAACTTGCCTTCAATAAAGAATGGGTATAAACTTCCAGAAGAACTTGCCTGTTGGCTCACAGAGGGCTTATATTCCCTGAATGACTGGCTCAATAAGGATTCCTGTCAGAACAGACATTGGACCTCGCTGCTTGGATCACCATTGGACTTGTTAGCTGGATTTACCTTGAGCTTCACTGCCTACATTTAGCTGTGGACTTATTACCTGTATTAAGAACATAAGAACATGCCATACTGGGTCAGACCAAGGGTCCATCAAGCCCAGCATCCTGTTTCCAACAGTGGCCAATCCAGGCCATAAGAACCTGGCAAGTACCCAAAAACTAAGTCTATTCCATGTTACCGTTGCTAGTAAGAGCAGTGGCTATTTTCTAAGTCAACTTAATTAATAGCAGGTAATGGACTTCTCCTCCAAGAACTTATCCAATCCTTTTTTAACACAGCTATACTAACTGCACTAACCACATCCTCTGGCAACAAATTCCAGAGTTTAATTGTGCGTTGAGCGAAAAATAACTTTCTCCGAGATTGCTGGTTTGCTATCAGCCTCATTCTAGGGACTTTCCACTGAATGGAGATCAATCTGTTGCCGATCAGGAAGAGCTTGTTCTACAGGCAGGAACCCATACAGCCCTTTTCTTTGGCTCTGACCCTTCGGCAAAGGAGCTAATCTTCTCATCTGATCAGATACCTGCTGGGCAAATCTGGAGTCAGTTTGCAATCCTAAACTAAGGTCACTTGAAAATTCCACAACTAGTGTCAATTTTTTGGTTTATATCTGTCTTAAACATGCACAGTCATTTCTTTTCTTAGGTGATAATAAAATATCAAGTGTAGGGCCTGAAACCTTCATATCTTCTGCATTTTAAGAACAAAACCTAAAGAAATCTAATTGCTTATCATGGGATTCAACTCTTTTCTAATAACTCATGCACCATAAAAAGACAGCTCTAAAACTGGTGAATAACAACATTGTGCTGCCAGAGTAACATGTCATGGACTTACATGTACTGTACTATGCAAACCAAATACCACTATAAGTCATTACACTCTTATTTTAAGCATATTAGCCTGAAATAAATTTGTTTCCATTTCTGAAAAGCAACAGTTTTACTGGATTAACAAAAACTACTCATGTATTTTTTGCCAGGATAATGTGCCTTGGGAAGCATCATCTGCCAAAACAACTATTCACATTCCATCACAATAAATGGGAACAAAATTACAGAAGAATATATGTCAGTAAAACTTTGTTTTATTGACAAATGCTGCAGCTCATCTTCAAGAATCCTTCTTAAGTGTCTCAGGTGTTTTCCTAAAACATACTGATACTCAATGCAAAATATTGTAGTGAATGGTAAAAGACCAACAAAAGAAATAAAAAAGCATTTGCATTGTTTATATTGATGACGTTTAACACTAACTTATTAAGTAGAATTCAAAATGAATAAAGAACATATAAGAATGTTAAATACTAGAGCATAAAATATAATCTGCTTTTTTAAGGCAATGCTCTTTAATCCCTAGTGGAAGTCTCTCTTTTATCTTTATTGTACTATTTTGAGTAATAATCCACAAGAATGCTCAATATTCTCTGGTATTTGATTTTCTCTGACAAGTGAATTGCTTCAGGCATAGCCGAGGCAAGATATCAAGGGAATATCAAATTTAAAGTTGTCTGACTTTGTTATGCTCTAAGCAACTTCAAGATGTACAGAAGCATGGCTAATTCACATGTGAAATATGCATGGGTAAGTATGACAACAGCAGCACAACTGTGATGCTTCTCTAAGAATGCTATATTTACTTTTTTGCTAATGTGGAGGTCAATTTTCAAAATCCTAGTGGAAAACAGAAACCAGACACTACACAAATATGCCTTTTTAGAGTCCAAATAAGCACCTGCAATCTCTTAATAAGGTATCAAGTAAGGAACACATGGAGAAGCATGGCTATAAGAATGTTTTCCAACATAGATGGATTGATGTAGGCATATGTGTTATGATCGGTGGTCCACGGGTTGTCCCGCGGGCTGCTACTCTTACCTCCTACCCTAAGCCTGAGCTACTGCCATTAGCCCAATGCCGCCAAGAACCCCTCACACAACCACCTGGCAGGCTGCCTCACATTTTCGGGCCCGGTCTCACTTTTGCGGTACGACACTGCTGGTGGTCCTGGCCAAGCCAGCCGCTTCTCAATGCAGTGAGATGCTGCTGACACACGGCAGACTTTCCTGCACTCTCTTCCTGGACTCCTCTAGGCACGCGTGCACCCTATGTGCCCGGATTTTAATGGTCTGTGTGTACATAATAGTACATGCTTAGGGCCAGGGACACAAGAACACTTAGACTCAGTAAAAGGTATAAAGTAAATTTTATTTGGCATTATAAGTGTTCTTGGGAGATGCTGGATACTGGGTGCTCTTTGTCTGACAAACTGACCAGCATCTCCCTGGATACAGGAAGTGACCCTTCTTTTATAGTTAAACATACAGTATTGTCGAAGTTTCTAGAATTACGTGACTGCCCAAAGACTCATTTACAGAGACACATCATGCTGTTGACATGACAACCTATCCCTGAACTGCCCTGACAAGTTTTCCCAGATGTTGCCTATTTGCCCTCACTCTCCAGATAATCCTTTTGTTCTGTTAATGATCTTGTCCAGTGAGATTTCAACAGAATAGTGCCTGAAGCTCCCGCGTTGGTTTCTTTGTTGTGACCCATTGAATAGCCTGTCCCTTCATGGTGCCAGCTGGTCTACCTGCTCAGGGACATTCTGCAAGTCATGCTGAGAAAGTCACTCAGAGTTCATTCAGCTCTGACAGGCCACAGAACAGCAGAGGCATCTGGGTATTTTCCTTCTCAATGTTGGTTGTCTGATCAGGCATATTTCTCATGTGGCAGGAAATCCCCTGTGGCGCCTGCTGATGACCATGCTTCCTTCAGACTTTGCCTTAGAAATAGGTCACCTTATGTCTTAGTAGAGTGAGTTGTCTTCCAGCATCCTTTGTCCATGTCTTCAGCTCCAGCGGCCTTTGTCTTCATCTCCAACCTCCATGGCCTTTGTCTTACTCAGTTCCTGTGATTGCTGTTGCAGATGTGAACCCTTAGGCCAAAGCAGAGTTGGCGCAACCTGCAGGGAGGAACCTTGCACCATCAGCAGGTGGAACTGACTGGAGCAGAGGCCCAACTGGAGCTTCATCAATATATGCCCACATTTCCCTTATTTTGAGCCCTTGGGTGCCGGGGCCAGCTGGTCTTAGGTGCAGGTCTCTATGAAGGTGAAGATTCATTGCAATGAAGATGTTGCAGGCAGCACGGAGAAGGAAGCAGAGTCAGGACAAGCAGTGATCAAGGCAGGCAGCAGTCAGACAGGGTCAGGTTTGGGCTATGGCTAGAGTTTTCTCAGAATCTTGGTTTAGGCAGTGGTCGTGGCAGGTAGAGTTCAATAAGAAATGAGAAGCAGGCAGAGGTCAGTGCAAAGCAGAGGTCAAGCAGCATCAGGTCCAATCCAAGGTCAAGCCAGAAGTTCAATCCAAAGTCAAGCTAGAAGTCCAATTTGAAGTCAAAGTCAGAAGTTCAATCTGAGGAGAAGAGGAGCGAAGAGCAAGGTGAGGAGGACGAAGGACCACAGAAGCAAGACGAGACGCTGAATACAGATGAAGGAGAGACTGACAACAAAGACAGGAACTCATAAAACAAACCAAACTGCTGGGTAGGGATGTGAATCGTTTTTTGACGATTTAAAATATCGTCCGATATATTTTAAATCGTCAAAAATCGTTAGGGCCACGATACAATACCAATTCCCCCGATTTATCGTCAAAAAATCGTAAATCGGGGGAAAGGGGAGGGCAGGAAAACCGGCACACTAAAACCCCCTAAAACCCACCCCCAACCCATTAAATTAAATCCCCCACCCTCCCGAACCCCCCCCCCCAAATGCCTTAAATTACCTGGGGGTCCAGCGGCACACTAAAACACGGCACACTAAAACCCCCTAAAACCCACCCCGACCCTTTAAATTAAATCCCCCACCCTCCCGAACCCCTCCCCCCCCCAAATGCCTTAAATTACCTGGGGGTCCGTAGCCTTAAATTACCTCCATAGCGGCGGTCCGTAGCTAAATCGGGGGAAGGGGGAGAGCAGGAAAAGCGGCACACTAAATCGTGTAGTCTTCAGCCGGCGCCATTTTGCAAAATGGCCGCTGCAAAATGGCGGCGGCCATAGACCAAAATGAATCAACGCAGGAGGTCGTTCCGGACCCCCGCTGGACTTTTGGCAAGTCTTGTGGGGGTCAGGAGGCCCCCCCAAGCTGGCCAAAAGTTCCTGGGGGTCCAGCGGGGGTCCGGGAGCGATTTCCTGCCGCGAATAGTTTTCCGTACGGAAAATGGCGCCGGCAGGAGATCGACTGCAGGAGGTCGTTCAGCGAGGGTTCCGGACCCCCACTGAACGACCTCCTGCAGTCGATCTCCTGCCGGCGCCATTTTCCGTACGGAAAACGATTCACGGCAGGAAATCGCTCCCGGACCCCCGCTGGACCCCCAGGAACTTTTGGCCAGCTTGGGGGGGGCCTCCTGACCCCCACAAAACTTGCCAAAAGTCCAGCGGGGGTCCGGAACGACCTCCTGCGTTGAATCGTTTTGGTCTATGGCCGCCGCCATTTTGCGGCGGCCATTTTGCAAAATGGCGCCGGCTGAAGACTACACGATTTAGTGTGCCGCTTTTCCTGCTCTCCCCCTTCCCCCGATTTAGCTACGGACCGCCGCTACGGAGGTAATTTAAGGCATTTGGGGGGGGGGGGGGGTTCGGGGGGGTGGGGGATTTAATTTAAGGGTCGGGGTGGGTTTTAGGGGGTTTTAGTGTGCCGTGTTTTAGTGTGCCGCTGGACCCCCAGGTAATTTAAGGCATTTGGGAGGGGTTCGGGAGGGTGGGGGATTTAATTTAAAGGGTCGGGGTGGGTTTTAGGGGGTTTTAGTGTGCCGGCTCACGTTTTTAACGATTTTCACGATACTTTACACACCCAAATGGCAACAATACGATTCCCTCCCCCTCCCAGCCGAAATCGATCGTTAAGACGATCGAGGACACGATTCACATCTCTACTGCTGGGGAACCTGGAACAGGAACTCAGGAGCAACGCACAGCAGAATCAGAAACCAGAAAGCAAGGATCAGGAAATAGGAACTAGGAACACAGAGGCAATGCACTCCTCCATTAATGGTCTTTAAATAGTCCCCAGGCAGTGATGTCATCCAAGTGCATCCTTCCTCCATTCCCACCACTGACCCTTTTAGAGGGGCACATTTGGGAGTGTGCACTCTAAGGAGGGCCGTGAGCAGCTATGGTGTTGGAGGCACAGGGAGCATGGCGGCTTGCTGTGAGAGCGAGGGGACTGCATTAGCATCGGGCGAGGCGGAAGGAGCAGGAGAGGTACGGCGGTCTACTATGTCTATCTTTGGGGCCTTACCCTGGCATCAGACAGCATTGGCGTGGCTTTGAGCCAGACGTAAGAGTGACGGTTCACAGGACAGGTCCGCGGACTGTCAGTCACAACAGTTGCCTCTTCAGTTCAGTGTTGCTTCACCTGCTTGTTCTGCTCCTTGCCTGCCTGCCCTGCCTTTTTGTCTCTCCTTTCCCTTCAGATGGTGTTGTAAATCTGCTCCTGTGGTAGGAGGAGTTAGCAATCTATAGTAAATCTGTTCCTGTGGAAGGAGGAGTTAGCAATCTTGTTGTAAATCTGCTCCTGTGGAAGGAGGAGTTAGCAATCTGTAGTAAATCTGCTCCTGAGGAAGGAGGAGTTAGCAATCTTGTTAGGATCTGCTATGCTGATGGGAGGAGCAAGCAGATAGATTAGAGATGACTCCTAAGGAAGGAGTTAGCGATCTAGTTAGAGACTCCATGAGGAGTTAGCAATCTTGTTATGAACTAGCTCCTGTAGAGGGAGGATTTAGCAATCTATAATGCTTCGGCTCCCGTGGTAGGAGGAGTTAGGAATCTGTACCAGCGGAGTAGTTAGAGAGGGCACTCGGCTGTAGAGAAATGTAGATAGGTGGATCCCTGGGCCAATGGCAGATGACAGCGCCCCCAGGAGGATATCCTGAGAGGGACCACAAGCTAGGTTTGGGTATGGAGACAGACACAGATAATTCTTGTATTAGACAGGTAGTAGAACCACCAGAGGTGGCAGTAGTGAGATTATATGCCCGGCAGGGCTGAAGTCCCTCAGGTACTAGAACTGTGTTCCCAGGGTTGCTGAGCTGTAGAGAAAACTATAGATAGTGAGTAGACATGGTATGCTGTGTACATAGCCAGAACTGGATGACAAAACTCACATAAGTTCTTAAGAAGCTCAGTAGCTGGAAATGGTTAGGCCCTCGAGGAGCGAGTACCTGGTTCCAGGGAAAGCTCCGCGAGACCGATGGTAACTCACAATTGTCTGTATCTGCGATAGCTTCCAGACAGTAGAGAATCTTCAGAGTGAACAGGAACATGGGCCCTCGAGGAGCGAGTACCGGTTCCTAATTGTAATCTGAAATAGTAACTCACAAATGTCTGTATCTGCGATAGCTTCCAGACAGTAGAGAATCTTCAGAGTGTTCAGGAACATGGCTCCTCAAGGAGCGAGTACCGGTTCCTATTTGTAATCTGAAATAGTGAAAAGAGAGTGAGGTCCCCGAGGAGCGGGTACCTCTGGTAAGTCCGAGGAGGCAGAGTAGCTTGGACAAATCCTTGGTAACTTGAATCGTTAGCAAATACTGAGACCTTTTATATTGCAAGTGGATGACGTCAATTCAGGGGGACACCGCCGAGGTTCGCACCCTTGCTGGTACATACTTCGGAGCGCGCGCGCCCTACGTCATCAGGAACATGGAGTATCCGCAGCGTCGTGCTGGTCCGGGGACACCGGAGGAAGAAGGCAAGGAGACGACGCGGCAGCGAACCATCCATCAGACCCGGAGGGAGTCGCCACAGAGGTAAGGAGACAGAGTGAGGGCATCGAGCAGCGATGGACACAACAGATGGATACTTGATATTGACGTTAGCCTGACTTCTGGACATTCTTATTGCTGCCTGCTACTGACCACGGCCTGACTTCTGGACCAGTCTGACTGACACCTGCCTTCGACCATAGCTAACCACCGGATATGCCTTGCCCTCTCCTGTTCTAATCCCACTACATCATGGATCTCTCCACAAGCAGAGGCCCCAACCTAAGGTCTACTGGGCCCGGTACCTATAGGTTCAACCTGAGGAGAATGTGGGCTGGTAAATTCAAAGCTCCAGTTGGGCCTCTGCCTCGTCCAGATCCGCCTGCCAATGGTGGGAACCTTCAGAGCTCCTCCTTGCAGGTAGTGACAAATCCGCCTCGGCCCAAGGGTCCACACCCACAACAATGGGTGTTTGTTGGGGGATATAAGTGAGGTGTGTGTGATTGGCTTGTGTTTATGAGGTATGGTGTGTGTGCAGCTGAATGTGTGGAGGTGGAGGTATGTATCAGGTATGTATGTGTGTCTGTTTGTAAGATGATGTATGCATGAGTGTGGGTAGGGATGTCTTTGTGCTGGGTGTGTGTTGTGAGTAGGAAGGTTCATGTGGGGACTTGCATGTGGGGGCATTATTAGCATATGGGGTGTGTATATGTGGAATTGTGTGAGAGGGTGTGTGTGTTTGGATAGGTAAGGGATTGTGTGTGGCTTATATGGGGAGTTGTGTGTGGATAAGGAAAGTTATAGTTATGTATTTTTTCGGGGTATAATTTTGTGTGTGTGTGTGTGTGTGTGTGTGTGTAGGTGGGATGGAAGTATGGTTGGGGCAGTTGGGTGTGTGTTGGAATGTGTGAATTGAAAAGTGTGGGGGAGATAGCTTGAAAGGCACTTTTTGGCACAATCCTTTACCATCTGAATCAGTTGCTTTTCTTGTTTCTGTCTTTTTGGGTGCTATATAGGCCTGGGTGTTTGGATGAGTATGAGGGTGGTGGACACACGTATATGTGTACGTGGGTCTGTGTACATGTAGGTGTGACTGAGTGTATGGGTATGTATGGAGAGATGCGGGGATGATGGGGGTTTAGGTTTGTGGGTGTATGTGTGGGTATCTTGATATGTGAGTGTATGAAGTGTGTGAGGTGTGTGTGTGAAAATTTGAAAGTGTGGGGAGATTGAAATGGAAGGCATCTGTAGGCGCCATCCTTTGCCAGCTGCTTCAGTTATTGTTCTCTATCTTTGTCTCTGTCTGTGTTGGTCTGGGCTGAACCGCTGGAAGGGTGAGAGGGGGCCTGTAGAATGAAACACTCATCAACATTCAGCAGCCTGTACCTGTTTTGTATCAAAAGCTTCTGGAAGCTCGATTCACACCTGATGTGTCTTGTCCAAGATATTAATATTTTCTTCCTGCCTACCAAATATTGTGAATTTGCATCCCATTTTTAGAGAGTTATCGTGCCATTAGGCAGACAGACAGACATGTGGAAATCCCTCCCCCGTATTCCTTTTACATAATTACAAACGTAACTTTAACCAGAAAGTGTTTAATATGTGCAACACCTGCTAAACTTTAGCTCCAGCACCACCTCTTTTTATCCGGATACATTTTTTTTTTGCACATGAGGAGTTAAGCCTTCCAAAATGTAGCCCCTCAGAAAGGTAAATTATTCTAATCTTGGCTTTCATCCAGCTAACTTCAAAAGTTACCTGAACAAAGCCTTTACAAAAATATTGGCCTTACTATTAGTATGTCATGCCCTCATCGAAGGGGTTTAACCCTTCACATATACTGCTCCAACCAGGACCCTGGGAACTTGCCCATCACATTCATCACCCACCTTGGGGAGTCCTTATCACTGCTCACTTGCTCAGCTCTGTACATGGATTCTGTGCATCGTCTGACATGTGCTTTACCTTGTCATGTACAAGGAAACCAGTGCGTCTAGAACCAGAGCAGTGAATGTTGCCAGTCACGCTGCCTGCACGTTTACAAAAGGCGAAAGGGATGTAAACTTGTTTTAACGTTATAATTTTATAGTTGGAGGGGACAATTTTCAGGAAAGTTATTGGCCTGGGAAAATAGCTATTTGCCCAGATAAAATGGCTTGACTGAAATTTCCCTCCTCTCCCGGGTTTGCCTCCGAAGCTGGGAGAAAAAAAAAGAGGTCTTCCCAGGAAGGTGTTTATGTCGGGAGAGTAAAACAGCATGCACGTTTCTGATTTTCAAGCGCACGGATGTGATATCGCCTCCCCACTCGGCTATCCACACAAATGGCATGTGCAAAAGATGCAGAGACTTTGCAGTTACGCATTTTCAAAAAGAAAACCGGATGCAAAAAAAAATGTCCACACACCCTGCAAACAAGACGGGGCATTCAAAATTGCCCCCTCCATTTCGCTAATTAATGAGGGTTTGTGACTTTTTTCCTAAGCAGCATGATGGAATTTGAACATACTAGATTAATTTTATCATTACTTAAAGGGCTTTCAGCATTTTTCAAACAAAACTATGAGAGTTTATAATGGGGGGAGGGCAAATTTCAAAAGCCGTTTACCTGGGGAAATACCAGCTTACCTGGGCCAAAGGGTTGTCTGAAGCCTGCCCTTCCTCTACAGAACTGAAAATGTGTGAACTGTTCCACGACTCCAGGCATACTTTTATCCACAGGTGATGTGCCTGGGGGCGTGTTTAGGTCAGAGTGCCCCCCACCCTAACCTAAACACGAGGGGGGGGGGAGGAAAATAATGCACGTGGATTACATTTTCAAATCTGTCTTCCTTTCCACTGAAAAAGGATCTACAGGAAAAAGCAGATGTCAGTGTCTGCGGGAACTTTTCCCCAGGGCGGTTTGCATAGGGAAAGTAGATGCGTGGATTCCCTGTTACGCGCCCTGTCTACGCCCGGCCCGCGCACAGGCTTGCTCACCTTCATGGTTCCACGGCAGGTCCCGGGTCGGCCTCCCTAGCAGCAGCTGCTATCACTTCCAGGCCCCGGCGTCCCGTGGAGGCGGTCGCCGGGCCTTCTACTGCACACCAGGCCTCACGCTGGAGCTCGGTGTCTTCGGTGCTGTTGGCCATGCCCCTATGCGCGTGCGCGCGGACTGCCTGGCCTCTTGTAGGGCCAAGGGCAGGTTTTAGCTCCGCGGCGCGCCCTGATTGATTCTCCATTATAAGGAAGTCCCTGCCTGCACTTCCTTGCCTTGACAATCTGGTCGGTTGCTAGATTGTCTCCGCGCTTGTACTTTCTCCTGTCTTGTTCCAAGTCTCGTTCCAAGATCCTTCTTTTCCAGTTCTGTTCCTACCTTGTTCCTACTTCCTAGTTCCAGCGTCCTCCTGTTCATCTGTTCATCTCCCCAGGTAGTACCTCCGGACTGTCTCTCTGGTACTGACCTCGGTTTGCTACTTGACCTGTCTGCTTGCCTGCCTGCCTTTTGAACCCAGTCCGTTCCTCGACCTGCCTGCCTGCTGCTTGCCTCCTGCCTCCAATCCATTCCTCGATCTGCCTGCCTGCTGCCTGTCTTCTGACTCCAGACTGTTCCTCGACTTGCCTGCCTGCTGCCTGCCTCCTGACTCCAGTCCGCTCTTCAACCTGCCTGCCTGCCGCCTGCCTCCTGACTCCAGCCTGCTACTCGACTCATCTGTCTGCTGCGTGCCTCCTGACCTCAGCCTGCCTGTGACCTCGTCTGTCCTCCGGTACCTGACCTCTGCTTTGTTGACCATTCCTCGTACTGACTCCTGGACTCTGACCTCTGCTGCTTGACCTCGTCTCTAGATTCTGGCACTTTTCCTAGCCTTGTTATCACCTACACTCTTCTGGTCCTCCTTGTTCTACCTGACCTCCAGTCTCGAACCTGACCGTGCTCCCCTTCTGTCTGTGGGCACGCCGGACTTCCACTCTCCCAGGAGACCCTGCGAGGTCCACCTATTCAAGTGGCCTGGGTCCCTACGGGCTCCTCCCGGGGGGACCTTGGGCTTCCAGTGGTGAAGCTCTTCCTAGCCTCTGTCTCCTTCTGTGCTCTGCCCCCTGGGGGCAGTTGCCTCCTGGTCCCTACCAGGAGGCGCATCTCCACTGCCACAGGACAAGGGTCCTCCCCCGAGCGCAACATTCCCTTTGATCACTGGTGCAAAACCTGCAGGTAAAAAAGTGCCCCCAGACTTGGCATGAATGCGGGCAGCTTGGCAATTGCCCTCCTATTACACTCAGTCTATACAATTGCACATTGAAACAATTGTCTTGGAAGACATTTCCAACTTATTGACTTTTGTTGCTAGCAATCTGATTCCAAGGTAGGGCTATCATTTCATACGGTACACACCGAGACAAAGTCTGTGGGTACTTTTTATCTGGGGACTTTGGATCCATTTTTAAAAAGAAAGTAGGTACTTCCTTTCACTTTGAATCTTGCCCGATACAAAGGAGTGGCAGCAGACATTTGCACCTGCCTTTTCTGCTGGGACTTTCTTTCATGCAAAAATCAGTTCATGGATTTGAAAGTGCAACCTGTGCACATTATTTTCCTCTGTGATTAAAACAGGTCCCCAAGTCCTTACAACATAGTGGTGCTGGCTGGTTTTAAGACTAGTGCCAAAGTGATGCCTCTTTTTGGCGCCGTCCTCAGGGTCACTGGCGCCATTTTCAAAGGATCACAAATCAGTGCAGGAATAAGTGGGCATCGCTCCTGTCCCATTCATCCAGGGGTACCCCCTATAAAAGGGGTAAGTGGTCACTGGGGATGTCCCCAGCCTTGGCAAATTTTGCAAGGGTGGGACAGGAGTTGGAGGGGCCCAGGAAGGCCCTGGCTGGTTTGGCTTAACCCAGCCAGATAGGCCCAAGCCCACAGTTTTCCTCTGCAGGGTGAGGGCCTCAGGGAGGCCTGTTTTGTTCTTTTCTGTTTATTTATTTTTATATTTCAGTTCGGGAAATGAACTGAATCAAATAAATATCAAACAAACTGAAAAACAAAGGCCCCCCCCCCAATGAAAAAGTAAGCCAAAATGAATTTATTTGACCTCAACATTCCTAATAAATAGGCCTTCTGCTGTTTGTAATTATCCAAACCCATTTAAACTCTCAGAGTTCCTTAACAGCTATTTTCTGACTACCTTTCTATATTTTGTTATAGTTCTTCCGTAAAGTCACCAAAGTTTATATTAATTTTGGACAACAGCCCTTGGGTAAAAAATGCCTATCTATTTTTCAGAACAATTGATTTTCTCATAGACCATCAATGTATGTTAAGACTGGTTAGATCAAACTCAATCCTGCGGCATATCCAGCTATGTTAGTGTAATATACTGTCATCTCATTTTCCATCCTTAAGAAAGGATAGATAGTTCTTTATTAAGAAATGCAGCAATAAAGTGTTTTCTGACAAGTAAAAGATTGTTTCTGGTGAGCTACATCTAATATATGTTTTAGCTTTTTTTTTTAATGGTCTGGCCACAGAATACTGGAAGGAACAAATCCTAAGAGACTCATCCAAAGGCAAACTAGTCGGGTAATGATGTTCAAAATAGCCCTATGGTTAGTGCTATGCATTACTCCTATAAATAATTATTGATCTACAGATTTTTTTTTTCCCTACATGGCATTTCATAAAGGCTATTTCTTTACAGAAAAGTATTTAGGCTATAAATTGGTGGAGACTACAGATTACTGTTTATGTTTTAAAGCTATAAGTAATGTGTTTCAGGACCATGAAACCAAGCAGAGTCAAGGGTGGATTGTAGGAAAATATCAGCCCGGGGGATTTTTTCAAAATAGGCCCATGGGTTATATATTCTGACACCCTTGTGCGCTTTCTGGGGCAGATTTTAGTACCTAAGCACGGGCGTAGATTTGTGCGTGCAACTTGGCACGCACAAATCTACACCCAATTTTATAACATGCGCGCAGCCGGATGCCTCGGTCCCTGCCCCACCCGCCCCTTTCACAAAGCCCCGGGACATACGCGCATCCTGGGGCTTGCGCGCGTCGCCAAGCCTATGCAAAATAGGCTCGGCGCGCATAGGGCTTTTAAAATCTGTCCCTCTGTGTAGCACATTTCAATAGCTCCCAAAAGCAGGGCCATCCAGTGCTCCTACCATGTGACAGGGGCCGGCCAATGGCACGGATACCCTGTCACATGGTAAGGGCAAAGGCCATCGGCGCCATTTTTATTAGTGGCAGCCGACGGCCCGAGAGTGGGAGATCACTCCCGGGACCCCCACTGGACCACCAGTTACCTGTAAAAAGTTTTTGGGGGGGTCGGGAGGGTGGGGGAAGCTAAGGGATTAGTTTTAAAGGGTCGGGGTGGGTTTTTTGTTTATCGGCTCAGGCGCAGCCGATAAACAAAACCGCGATAGGGCCGGACGAAAAAAAACCCACGATGTGAATCGGAACCGAAATCCGAACCGATTCCGGTTCCGATTCACATCTCTACTGGATAACACAGTAAATGACAGCAGAAAAAGATCCAAGCGGTCCATCCAGTTTGTCCAGCAAGTTTTTGTTTGTTTGTTTTATTACTTTTTGGGCAATAACTGCTGCTCCATGCAGGTTACCTCTTTTTTTTCATTTCTGTCCTTTAGCTCTATGGATCCTCTCTGTTTATCCCACCCACACCCTTTTGAACGTCATCACCTCTTCTGAGACGGCATTCCATGCATCCACCACCCTTGAAGAATTATTTCCTAACACTGTTCCTATCCCCTCAGAGTTTCTTATCATGACCCTAGTTCTAAAGATTTCTTTCCATTGGATAAAGTTTTATTTTTGTGTATCATTAATTCCATTCAGGAATTTAAGGCTCTGCATAGTATCTCCCCTATCTCTCCTCTCTTCCATGATATACATATTCAGGTCCTTCAGTCTCATCTCACATGACTTTTGATACAGAACCTTCACTATTTTAGTTGCCTTTCTCTGGGCTGCTTCCATCCTGTTTCTATCTCTTTTAAGATAGTCTCTCTCATGTGTATATATATTGGTTATCAAATGACTTTAATACCAGGTCAGAAATCCAGGGGAGATATATATCTCCCCTGGATTTCTGACCTGGTATTAAAGTCATTTACTAACCAATAAGTTCTTGAACAAGTTGCTCAGACACAGACACATATTCTGCTGTTGTGCTGCTGCTCAGGTGCTCACTTACAGGTAGTTTTTAAAAGCGTTGCTTGCGCAAATACGGCTCATTACAAGTGTATGCGGGCCGCGAATGAGTAACACGAAGCCGGTTAATACCTGTGTGCATGATCAAGAATAAGGAGCGTTCTGGAGTGTGGCTAAGATTTACACATATAACCCCATCATTTTGCAAGGCTGAATATGGCAACGCACGTCATGTTACCTGAGATGCAAGCCTCAAGATTTTGGACCAGAGGGATCCTGAACACTGGTGGGGGGGGGGGGGGGGGGGGGGGGGAGGGGGAGAGAGAGAGACACTTTTAGAGAGACAATCTGACACTCTAAATATATCTCACTGTAAAAGGGGCACTTTTCATTTGAACACCATTCTTGGACTTCAAGTGATTTTTTTTCTCTGATGATTATTCCACCCAGTGAGGGAACAATATGGCTGAAGGCTGATGTGACTCCATCTATCTTCCCTTGCTTTTAATGGCTTCTTTGCTCTTTCTCTGGACAGTTTGGCACCTTTTGGAGGTCCTCTACTTCCAGTGTGAGTCTGGAGTGTAAGTAGATTTTGAAACACCAGGGTCCTGGAAGATTATTCTTCCTCCCCATCCAGACTCCACCATGACTCATAGCACTCCTAATTAAGGCTAAAGCACTGAGATTTGGGGACCCACTATACATATTTCTAACAGTTGACAAATATAATATCCCACTGGCAGCAGAAGCAAGAGGCCACGGCAGAGGAAGACCGTCCTTCAACTCCTCCTCCAGTGCTGGACCCATGGTATTGAACACTCGCAGATGAGAATACAGGAAGTGCTAGCACCGTGAGTGTTGAATTACCTTGGTGCTAACACCGGAAGAGGAGCTGCAGAATGGCTTTTCTCCACAAAGGAATACGCTGGCAGCAGCAGCGGAGGAGGAATGACCCACGGACCCTGACTGCCTTGTCTGTATCTGTGTGCATGTGTAAGGGAGGCTGCCTGGGATGGGTGTGTGTATGTGAACTGGAGGCTGCCTGGAATGAGTAGGTGTGTGTAAGGGAGGCTGCCTGGGATGGGGGTGTGTATGTGAACTGGAGGCTGCCTGGAATGAGTAGGTGTGTGTGAATGGGAGGCTGCCTGGGATGGGTGGTGTATGTGAACTGGAGGCTGCCTGGAATGAGTAGGTGTGTGTGAATGGGAGGCTGCCTGGGATGGGTGGTGTATGTGACCTGGAGGCTGCCTGGGATGAATGTGTGTGTGTGTGATTATGGGAGGCTACCTGGGATAGGTATTGGTGTGTGTGTGTGTTTGTATGGTTAACTACCTAGGAATGGTGTTTGTGTATGTATGTGTGTGAATACATGGGAGGCTGATTGGGATGGATGTGTGTGTGAACAGGAGGCTACCTGTGATGGGTATATGTGTGTGATGGGAGGCTGCCTGAGATGGGTGTATGCCTCGGGTGTGTGTGTGTGAGTATGTGTGTGTGTGTGTGTGAGAATGAGAGCCTGCCTAGGGGGTGTGCGTGTAAATGGGAGCTTGTCTGGGGTATGTTTGAGTGTGTATGTGTGTGAGAGAGAGAGAGAGAGAGAAAATGGGGTGGGGGGGGGTACAGGTGGATTTCAACCTGCCAGTAGCTGAAATGAAGATGAGGGCCTTGGGCTGCTGGTAGATTCCATCCAAAGAAGAGCTGGACGTGCCTGGAGGTTTGTCTGAGAGGGAGCGTAAATGTGTATGAGTTTGTGTGTGTGTGTGTACATATAAAAAAGAGAGGAGAAGTTTGTGCATCCCACTCCCACTACTCCATGACAATTCTAGGGTGACTGGAAATCAAAGGTTCCCATGTATGGAGAGCGTGGATTTTTAAAATCCTTTTTAGCTTTATTTTCAGGTCTTATTTGCTGTTTTGAAATATTCTCAAGGTGTTTGGGACATTTAAAAAAAACTTGTATATGAGTTTTTAATTATTCAATCTTTTATTCATAAGCTTTTTTTGAAATATTATTAAGTATGTTTTTAGTATTATAATTATGTATTTATTTTATTTCTTGTTTTCATTGTTTGATGTTTGAGGAGTGGTGATGGTTCTGTTTTTCATTGTTGCACTTCATAGAGCGCCTGGCTTCTTGAGGTTTCCAGTTCAGTTTTTGTCTGCGCGTTTGTATTTCTGCTTTATGGTTGCGCTATTCTGTATTTGGTGAGGGTCTGTTTATGTTCTGCATGTGTGACTGAGGTGAGGCATTTTCCTAATAGGAAGTGTGTTAGTGTTTTAGGGCTTTTAGAGCATCAAGCCCACACCCAACACACATCACAATAGGCCTTAATACCATACGGGTTCCAAGTGTCTTTTTTGCAGGGATTTCTGGTTGGCATCACAGCAGTGCATGTAAATATAATGTAAGTGATATTTTTACCTCAGAATACTGTACTTTGATATTTTTCATGCAAAATATAAATGCATAACTCTTAAATGAGTGTGTGGAATTGGGGGGGGGGGGAGGGGGGCACACATTGTTCAGGCTGGGGCACCTAATTCCCTTGTACCAGCCATTAATACAGTGGGGTGGGGTGTCAGTTTTTAAAGTTTGTATCACAGAAGGGAGCTGGGATTTTTTTTTGGGTGGACCCAGGACAGACAATGAATGAAGGGGGGGGGGGGGGGGCGCAGCACAGTAATTGCTCGCACTGGGCAGTAAAAAACCGAGCACCAGCCCTGATGCAGGCCCATGCTGACATGGCCTCGTTGCAGCCTCCTCCTTCGTGAGAGCTAAGGCTGAGACTGGGGGCATTGACGGGGCTAATGATGCCCCTGATGAAAACTCTCATGAGAGAAGCGAGACTGGGGGCCCAGAGTTAGTTGCGGCAGCCTGGCAGGTATGGGGACTGCTGCGACCATTGCGACCAACACTAACCACGCCATTCACTGGACTGACCCAACCGGGCCATGCCCGAAGCCCCGACTGGCCTATCTGTGCCTGAGCAGAGCCTTTAGCTTGGCTCAAACCTGTGCAACATTACATCTTCTATACTTTAGGAGAAGTCATTTGCAGTATGTGATAACACGTAATATTGATCCGGCTTTATAATATTCACGGTTTTAATGGAATAGACTCACTACATATCTGTTACAAAAAAAAGGGGATGTACCCACTGGAAAACACAACTTTGTACAGACTGGACAATTCAGCCTTATATTACATGTAAATCTTGTATGAGGTATAGAATATGCAGGGTTTAAAAAGTGAAAGGAGTTTTCCAAAATATCAAGAGAGATCTAAATAGTTTTTATTTTATTTATTTATTTTATTTATTTAAGGTTTTTATATACCGGCAATCATGAGGACATATCTTGCTGGTTTACATGAAACGGGGTGCATTAAATACATCAAACTAAAACTGTGGTGATCGAAGGAAACAGTTACAATTAACAAGGGTCACAGAACTTGGAGAAGAAGGAAGAGATAGGAAAGAATAACTGGTTAGACAAAATACAAATTAAATTAATTAAATACTATGTACAAATGGTATTGTTAATGGTTGAATGTTTTGGGGAGTCCTTGGATTGAGTCCTTGGATTGTATCATTAGATTGTGTCTGGGAAAGCTTGCTTGAATAACCAAGTCTTAAGTCCTTTCCTAAAAGTTAGGAGGCATGGTTCTAGTCTGAGATCTGTAGGAATGGAATTCCATAGAGAAGGGCCAGCTGTGGAGGTGGCCCGATCTCTGAGGGTAATGTGTCTGGTCGTTTTCGTGGGAGGAACTTGGAGGGCGCCTCTGTAAACTTCTCTGGTAGGTCTTGTCGAAGTGTATGCTTGGAGGGGGATTTGAAGATCGAGGGAGATGCGTTGATGTATAGTTTTGAAGATGACACACATGGCTTTATACATGATATGGAAGTATACGGGTAGCCAATGTAGCTCTTTCAGGATGGGAGTTATGTGGTCTCTCTTTTTTGCGCCTGTTAGTAGTCGGGCTGCTGAATTTTGAACCATCTGTAATGGTTTGGAATAGGATGAGGGCAGACCTAGCAATAGGGAATTGCAATAGTCTAATTTTGAGAAGATGACTGCTTGGATGATCGTTCTGAAGTCTTGAGCATGGAAGAGAGGTCTTATCCTTTTCAGGACATGGAGTTTATAGAAACAGTCTTTGGTTGTTTTGTTGATATGTGCTTTGAAGTTTAGCCGGTTGTCTATTATCAGTCCTAAGTCTCTAACTTGTGAGGTAGGTAGGTTGGTAGGAAGAGAAGAGTTAGAGCTATTGTTCTCAGGAGAGATGAGTAGGATTTCTGTCTTGGAGGAGTTTAAGATGAGGTGAAGGCTGTTGAGTAGTTGTTTGATTTTCAGGTGGCATGATTCCCAGAAGTCAAGAGTTTTAGAGTATGTGTCTTTGATGGGGATGATGATTTGAATATCATCTGCGTATAGGAAATACTTTAGATTGAGGTCGGTGAGAAGTTGGCAGAGAGGAAGAAGGTAAATATTGAAAAGAGTCGGAGATAATGAAGAACCTTGCGGGACTCCTATGACGGCGTCAAATCTTGAAGATTCCTTGTTTTGGAGTCTAACTTTGTAGCCTCTGTTGTTGAGGAAGGTTTTGAACCAGGATAGGACAGTGCCGCTGATTCCTATGGACGACAGCTGGTTTAGGAGGATGGCGTGGTTGACCGTGTCAAACGCTGCGGATAGGTCTAATAAGATCAATAGGAAAGAGTTTCCTTTGTCGAGGCCCAATAAGATAAGGTCTGTCAACGAGGTGAGGAGGGATTCTGTGCCTCGATTTTTTCGGAAGCCATGTTGTGGGGTGAAGAGAAGATTGTTGTCTTCGATGAAATCTGAAAGTTGAGAGTTCACTAGTTTTTCCATGATCTTGGCAATGAATGGGAGGTTAGCGATGGGGCGGAAGTTGTTGGGGTCCTTCGGGTCAAGGTTAGGTTTCTTTAGGAGCGGTGAGATTGAGGCCATTTTGAGATCATCTGGGAAGGTTCCTTGGGCTAGGGAGCAATTGATGATATTTGTCAATGATGTGGCTATTGTGTCTGGAATAGATAGAAGTAGTTTGGAGGGGATGTGGTCTGCAGGATGAGACGAGGGTTTCATTCTTTTCAGGATGGCTTGTATCTCAATGGAAGAGATGGGTTCAAAGGTGTTTAAGCTGACGTTTTTGTAGGCAGGTTGTTGATATGTCTGGAGGGCGGCGGTGTCGGGAGGCAGTTGTGTTAGGAGATTGGTGATTTTATTTTGGAAAAACTGAGCAAGTTCTTCAGCTTTGGATTGAGCCATGTTGCCGGGGATTTCTCGCGGTAAGGCTTGGGTGAGGCTGGAGACATAAGTGAAGAGGGCTTTGGCGTCAAAGACCAGGTTGTGAATCTTAGATGCATAATAGTCTTTTTTTGACTTTGAGGTGAGGGATTTGTACTGGTATAGAATAGATTTGTATGAGGAGATAGTGGAGTCGCAAGGGGTTTTACGCCAGATTGCTTCTTTTTTTCTTAAACTTTGTTTTAGTTTTCTGAGTTCAATGGTAAACCAAGGTTGTCTGCTGACAGCATTGGTGTGAGATTTTTTTGTTGTTGAAGGACAGAGCTTATTAGCTATATTTTTTGTTATGTTGTTCCAGGAGCGAATGGCAGTGTTCGGGTCGGTGAAGTCTAATAATGGGAGCTGTGAGACCAACTGGGTGTTAAGGTCTTCTAGGGAGCATCGCCTCTTGTAGTGGAATGAAGGTGAGGGGATGTTAGGAATGTTGGATTCTTTCAGCGTGAAGGAGGTAGAGATGAGAGTGTGGTCTGACCATGGAACCTTTTTGTTCTTCAGATTGGATGTAGTCGTAATGCCTTTATTGACGAAAATCAAGTCCAGAGTGTGACCCGCTTTGTGTGTGGGTTCGTTGACTAGTTGTTGGAATCCCATAGCAGACAGGGCTGAGAGGAGGGTTACGCAGCTGTTAGATGGAGAAGGAATGTCTATGTGCAGATTGAAATCACCTAAGATGATTGCTGGAGTATCCAAGTTGATGAGCATGGTGGTGATTTCAAGAATGGGGGAGACATCGGATTCTAGGAGCCCTGGGGGGGCGTAGACAAGAAGGATTTGAAGATTTTGTGAGGTAAAGAAGCCGACTTCCAGTTTTGAGTTAGAGCTGTACGGATGTTGGGAGAAGTTAAGGCTTTTTTTGGTGGCCAGAAGGATTCCACCTCCTCTTTTTTTCAGTCTCGGGAGTGAGAAGACATCATAGGTCTGTGTAGGTAATTGGTTTATTAAAGCCGTATCTGAGGGCTTAAGCCATGTTTCGGTTACTGCGCAAATATCTGGTTTGGCGTCGGTGAGGTAATCATTGAAAATTAGGGATTTTTTTGTTAGGGATTGTGCATTGAAAAGAGAGAGTGAGAAGAGGGAGAGGCCTAAAAGCTGGGTGATAGGTGTAATCAAGATGGGGGTGAGGGTTTTTAAGTTATTGTGAAGGGCTCGTCTGGTAGTTTTTCTCTTAGATGGGAGGCGGTGTTGTAAAATTGGTATTGGAAGAACTAGAGACATTGTGGGTTGTTGGATAGCTGGCGCAGTGGGTGGGCGGATGGTAGAAGGGAGGAAAGCCTGGAATTAGGAGATAAATAATTAGTTGGTTAGGGCTCTGGATGAGTACAGGTTGGTTGGTTGCTTGGCGCAGGACGCTTTGGACGCTTGATTGTTGAGTGGGCGCAGGAAGCTTGTCTGTTGAGTGGGCGCAGGACGCTTGTCTGTTGAGTGGGCGGTCTGTTGAGTGGGCGCTTGTTTGTTGAGTGGGCGCAGGACGCTTGTCTGTTGAGTGGGCGCTTGTTTGTTGAGTGGGCGCAGGAAGCTTGTCTGTTGAGTGGGCGCAGAATGCTTTGGACGCTTGTCTGTTGAGTGGGCGCAGGACGCTTGTCTTGAGTGGGCGCTTGTCTGTTGAGTGGGCACAGGATGCTTTGGATGCTTGTCTGAGTGGGCGCAGGACGCTTATCTGTTGAGTGGGCGCAGGATGCTTTGGACGCTTGTTTGTTGAGTGGGTGCAGGAAGCTTGTCTGAGTGGGCGCAGGACGCTTGTCTGTTGAGTGGGCGCTTGTCTGTTGAGTGGGCGCAGGATGCTTTGGGCGCTTGTTTGTTGAGTGGGCACAGGATGCTTTGGGCGCTTGTTTGAGTGGGCGCAGGATGCTTGTCTGAGTGGGCGCTTGTCTGTTGAGTGGGCGCAGGATGCTTTGGATGCTTGTCTGAGTGGGCGCAGGACGCTTGTCTGTTGAGTGGGCGCAGGATGCTTTGGACGCTTGTTTGTTGAGTGGGCGCAGGAAGCTTGTCTGTTGAGTGGGCGCAGGATGCTTTGGGCGCTTGTTTGTTGAGAGGGCGCTTGTCTGTTGAGTGGGCGCAGGATGCTTTGGGCGCTTGTTTGTTGAGAGGGCGCTTGTCTGTTGAGTGGGCGCAGGATGCTTTGGGCGCTTGTTTGTTGAGAGGGCGCAGGACGCTTGTCTGTTGAGTGGGCGCTTGTTTGTTGAGAGGGTGCAGGACGCTTGTCTGTTGAGTGGGCGCTTGTTTGTTGAGTGGGTGCAGGATGATCTCTTGATGGATGAGAGTTGGAAGGACGTGAGCTGGATGGATGCTAGCAGAGTTCTAGTGCGGTATTGAGTGCTGCAGCTCGGGCGTCGCGCGCACAAAGGGGCGAAACAAAGGGGCAGGCCCCTTTGTCGCGCTCCTTCGTGCGAGCGACGCCAGGGAGAGTGGTGGTTTAAATATCCCGCCGGTCGCGCCTCTGACGTCACCGCCGCGACGTTTTTCGTGGGCGGTTCGGGGCGAAGGCTTGCGGCTCGGCTTGGGGCCTGCTGGAGGCGAGGGCTCTTGGTCCGAGTCGAGGCCGGCTAGATGCGGCGAATCGCGGCTCTGATCTCGGCTGGCTGGAGGTGGGGATTCGTGGCCTTGCAGGTAGGTGGAAGCTGAAGAAATAGGCCGGCGATCGGCGAGGGGGCCCGATCGGGGTGAGCGGAACAAGAGGCCTTACCCCGACGGGCTTCAGCGCCGATCGCGCAGGCCTAGTTCACCGTTGGAGCCCCGTGGAAGGTAAAGGAGGTTGGAGAGGAGAGCGGCGGTTTAAATATCCCGCCGGTCGCGCCTCTGACGTCACCGCCTCGACGTTTTTCGTGGGCGGTTCGGGGCGAAGGCTTGCGGCTCGGCTTGGGGCCTGCTGGAGGCGAGGGCTCTTGGTCCGAGTCGAGGCCGGCTAGATGCGGCGAATCGCGGCTCCGATCTCGGCCGGCTGGAGGTGGGGATTCGTGGCCTTGCAGGTAGGTGGAAGCTGAAGAAACAGGCCGGCGATCGGCGAGGGGGCCCGATCGGGGTGAGCGGAACAAGAGGCCTTACCCCGACGGGCTTCAGCGCCGATCGCGCAGGCCTAGTTCACCGTTGGAGCCCCGTGGAAGGTAAAGGAGGTTGGAGAGGAGAGCGGCGGTTTAAATATCCCGCCGGTCGCGCCTCTGACGTCACCGCCGCGACGTTTTTCGTGGGCGGTTCGGGGCGAAGGCTTGCGGCTCGGCTTGGGGCCTGCTGGAGGCGAGGGCTCGTGGTCCGAGTCGAGGCCGGCTAGATGCGGCGAATCGCGGCTCTGATCTCGGCCGGCTGGAGGCGGGGATTCGCGGCCTTGCAGGTAGGTAGAAGCTGAAGAAACAGGCCGGCGATCGGCGAGGGGGCCCGATCGGGGTGAGTGGAACAAGAGTCCTTACCCCGACGGGCTTCAGCGCCGATCGCGCAGGCCTAGTTCACCGCTGGAGCCTCGTGGAAGGTAAATACCTCCACACAGTGCCCTATCCCGGTTACCGGGGGTGTTGTGGTCTTTCTGCACACATCCCGGTATCAGGGATAGGGCACTGCGTGCAGGAAGATCACAACATGCCCGGTATCATGGATAGGGCACTGCGTGCAGGAAGATCACAACACCCCTGGTAACCGGGATAGGGCACTGTGTGCAGGAAGATCACAACACCCCCGGTAACCGGGATAGGGCACTGTGTGTAGGAAGATCACAACACCCGGTAACCGGGCTAGGGCACTGTGTGGAGGAAGATCACAACACCCCCAGTAACCGGGATAGGGCACTGTGTGCAGGAAGATCACAACACTCCCGGTATTAGGGATAGGGCACTGCATGCAGGAAGATCACAACACTCCCGGTATCAGGGATAGGGCATTGCAAGGTAGAAGATCACAGCTCTCGAGATCCTGCACAGGGCAGTGCAGAGAGGAAGATCACAACACTCCTGGTATCAGGGATAGGGCACTGCATGCAGGAAGATCACAACATGCCCGGTATCAGGGATAGGGCACTGCGTGCAGGAAGATCACAACACTCCCGGTATCAGGGATAGGGCACTGCGTGCAGGAAGATCACAACACCCCCGGTATCAGGGATAGGGCACTGAGTGCAGGAAGATCACAACACCCCCGATAAATCGGGGGAATTTCTATTGTATCACACTCTTTACCGATTAATGACAATTTAAACCTTATCGGGACGATAATCTAAATCGTTGAAAAACGATTCACATCCCTAACGCTTTCTACTTGCTATACCTTAGTAGCCTCTTTAGTTAAGAAGTATATAAACATGTTAACATTTCACTTGGTCTTCACTTCTTTTTTAACTCCTCTAGGCTGAGTTGTAAGTTTGGATGCACAACATTAAGTTAAGTTTCGGAAAAGTTGCACACAACAAAATTTTTGCGCACATAGCATGTCAGAAATTAGAGGGAACATTGCTCCCAGCTGAGCACGTTCCTTAAGTGCCAATCAGGGGATCCACTCAAACTTAAACCATGGGCCAGGATAGACTCTCCTGCAAGTCATCAGCTTCCCCTTCACATTAGGGCATGGCAGAAGGGACGTAGCGAGTTCAAGGACCTCTCTCCCTTTATGCAGCTGTTATTTCAAATATGGGAAAAGTGGAAAACTATACTGGTAGGAGATAAAGGGGTATATCATTTAACATCCTTTCTGTATGACAAATCATTTCCACCGGGTACTGAACCAAGTGTAGTTACCAGATGGGGAACTCAAGGCCTCTATAAATGGGAACAATTGTGGGATGGACAGAAACTTTTACCCTTTTCAGATTTACAGCGCCTCTACCACTTGCCAGACACGGACTATTATGCGTATAATCAGGTTTTACATTATTTTGCCACATCTCGTATAGGGCTGGAATTATGCAAGGGCAAGTCTCTGTTTGAAAACCTATGTTCCCAAACTCCCAGTTACGAAACCCATTACAAGGATCCTTACGCTTATTAAGGGGAGTACCAGAGTAAAGCATCCTTCCAGCGGGAATGGGAACGAGATTTGGGGGGGCCCTGAAGGATGATGAATGGGATCAAATCTTTATTGCTATTAGTAAAAGCTCAGTGTCCGCCACCAAAAAAGAAAATGGGTACAAGGTACTATACCGTTGGTATCTCCACACCAGTAAAAATCTGCAAAATATATGGCAGGACAGACAGTTCCTGCTGGAAAGGGTGCGGACAAATTGGGACTTTCCTGCACATGTGGTGGGAGTGTCCGAAGGTGTCAGAGTTGTGGGAGGATGTCCGAGACTTTATTCACCAGGCGGCAGGAGTAACTATACCTGCAGATCCAAAAGTATGGTTATTACGAGCTCTAAACCTGTGTTAAGATGGATACAACAGGTCTTCTCTGCTGCCACATGCCAAATTGCTCTCTGGTCGCGCAAGGCTGGCGCGCCATCCTTGACCCACTTTCTGTCCTGGTTGGAAACAGTATTTTACATGGGGAGGTTAACAGCTATCAGATGTGACCGCTTTCATAGTTTTGAAAAAGTGTGGCAGCCTTACCTAACCTGGAAAGAGAGGGGCCAGTCAAACACCGTGGGCTAGAGATACGTAGCATGCCTTACCACGCTGCTCACCACCTCCCTCTGATCGTGGTTCCTCGGGACTTTATCTTTGAGGAAGCGGGGTCTCTGCACGTTGAGAAAGGGTTATCATTTGTTGTTGCGTTCTGGTAACACACAGCTCTTAATCTTATTCTTCTGTCCACCTTTAGTGGAGGGGTTTGCAGTTTAACGGGGGGGGGGGGGGGGAGGAGGGGAAGAAATAGGGGGGAAAAATATTTGAACCCGGGTTGTAGACTAAATGGAAAAATTGACACAGCATCCCTTTTTTATCATACGCTACTTTATTGCATTCAGTTTTAGCAATCCACCTCCTCATTGTTGTAATGTACCGTATGTTCTTTTACACTTTGTTCTCACTCTTACTTATCGGTTATCCATGATGTACGACAGGTTTACATGAAGGACATGTATTATGTTAATACTATTTGCTGATTATATCATGTTGTGTTATCAATAAAGGACAAAGGGAAGGGCATCCTGGATGGAAGTGGCCTGGGAGCGGGACACGTGAGAAAGTGAATAGGGAGCATCCTTCATGGGAATGGGAGGTTAGAGCAGAAGGGGTGAAAGTGAGGGAAGGCTCACATGGAGACAGGGGCAAGAGGAAGTATGGGAGGGGTAAGAGGAGTGGGGGCAGGGGAGCTGAGGGATCAGCACATGGAAGTGAACAGGGTGTTGTTAAGTGGAGAAGGAGAACGCTTGGGATAGGAGGGGGTTGCAAATGAGGGAGGGAAAGGGGTGAAGTCACTCAGTCCTCTTGATGGCTCATTTCTTAATTTGATCTGTTAAAGAAAGGTTCAGACTTTAAAATGTGTAAGGCCCAATGCACATCGCCATTATATACAGTTAGGACAATAATGAAAGCCATTTCCGGGGGTAAAGTGTTCTTTTATCCACAGAAATGGGCTGTTTGATTATTGTCCATTCTCTACACCAGTAAAAGTAGGAGCATACAACAAGGCATGCTTTCCCTGTGTAGTTTTGCAAATATTTCTGGTTTGGGGTTAGGGCAGGGTAGGGAACTATATGCAGAGTTTTCCCTTAAGGTGCCCACACAAAAAGCAAGCAGGGGTATTGTTTTTCTTTCTAATTTCATCTTTATTGAATCAGTAGATGCAGAAACAACACACGTTAGTATCAAAAGCAGCCATAGCAACATATTGGCTAATTAAACAACCATTATGACCCATCTTTTCAACAGTTCCCCCTGTCCCAGACACCCCCTAAACACATACAGCCATTCAAAGCCACAAACACACACAGTCACATCTCTTCTTCCACCTCCCCGGAATAAAACATTCATAGCAGAAGCACAGCAAGAGCTGCTCCCCCTTACATTCAGGTCAATCCAGTAACGAGTGGTAGGAAGAGCTGCTTAGGTCCCGGTGCACTCGCGGTTGCCGCACGCACAGTCCAGCTCACCTACCGCTCGATCCTGTATGTAAATAGCTTGCAAATGCAAGCTGCGTCTAAGAAGCGTCCGTGAAGCGTTAGGCCCGCGCAACCCATTTTACTGTATAGAGCGCTATACAGCGCCTATACAGTAACCTGTCATTGCACGGGCCTAACGCTTCACGGACACGCTGGTATCTGTCATTTCAAATGTCATTTCAAATGACATTTGAAATGACAGGTACCAGGAAGTGGACAGTTCTCCGACGCTCGGGATTGTCAGCCCTCTCTCCCCTCCTCCCGAAGCAAGTCGCGAAAGCAGCCTTCCTCCGGGAGGAGGGGAGGGGGGACTGGCAGTGTAAAGAGACAAAGCGACTTACTTTTTTTGCAGCCCCCCTCCGGAGACGGACATCGGCGAAGACGACAGCGGCTCCCCTGCCTCCAGCTGCCCGCGAAGATGGATGCACGGGCGAAAGCGGCCCCTGTGCGTGCAATTGGGCCGCTCAAGACGTGACGTCACATGCCGTGACGCCAAACGTCGTGACGTCACGCCTTGAGCGGCCCAATTGCACAAACAGGGGCCGCTTTCGCCCGTGCAGGCGTCAATCTTCGCGGGCAGCTGGAGGCAGGGGAGCCGCGGTCGTCCTCGCCGATGTCCGTCTCCGGAGGGGGGCTGCAAAAAAAGTAAGTCGATTCGTCGCTTTACACTGCCAGTCCTCTCTCCCCTCCTCCCGGAGCAAGGCTGCTTTTTGCGCCTTGCTTCGGGAGGAGGGGAGAGAGGACTGGCAATCCCAAGCATAGGATTGCCCGTCCTCTCTCCCCTCTCTCTCTTGCAACTTTTTTTTCGCTTTTTCGCTTTTTTTCAATTTTGTTGCTTCGGGAGGAGGGGAGAGGACTGGGGCTGCCCCGGAGACCAGCACCCATGGACGCGGCCAGGGCAGGTGAGCGGGGGCTGGGGAAAGTTTGCCACCTACCCTTACCCCTGCCTCTAACGCAGGGGTAAGGGTAGGCGGTAAGTTAGCAGGTTAAGCGCACGGCAAAACGGCAGGGTAAAAAAGCGATAGTCGAGGCGCGCGTTACTGTATGGGAGGGAATAGCTAATTCGATCGTTTACATGTAATATACATGCCGCGTGCGGAAGGGGTTACCCGGGGATTTAAGGACGCGGTAAGAGTAGGTTAAAGGGGATTGTGGATCGCAGGAAGGGCTAACGCGGCCGGAAAGTGAGTAGAAAGCGGGTTAGGAGCGGGGTAAACGCGGCCGCACTTTACTGGATTGACCTGATTCAGAGGTTAAACTTTAACTTACTCGAGGGTCCCAGCAAGCCCTGCAGAGGCCTTGCCTGCTCCTGCACTTGTGCCTCTCTCCTGACAACCTCCCACCCACCCCCATCAACTGAGTTTCCACTTGGATCTGGGGCAAGTCTGTATCACCTGCTTCTTCATGAGGGTTTTCTGGGGACAGTGTGACCCCCAAACCTGGGGTTTCTCAGTACCCAGAAAAATAGACTGTTCATCCAAAAAATACAAGAATCACGGAGCAACTCACTTACCTAGGATACAGAGCGCTAATAAACCAGAGCTTGTTATGAAGGTAGAACAGTGAACATAAAGGATTTTAAATAAACTGCAGTACAACATGCAGGGGACGAAGAAAAGGAATTTCACAGTAACTCCAACTGGTTTTTAAGCCAGAGGATGTGGTTAGTGCAGTTAGTGTAGCTGGGTTCAAAAAAAGTTTGGATGTTATTGGGGGGAGAAGTCCATTAACTGCTATAAATCAAGTTTACTTAGGGAATAGCCACTGCTATTAATTGCATCAGTAGCATGGGATCTTCTTAGTGTTTGGGTAATTGCCAGGTTCTTGTGGCCTGGTTTTGGCCTCTGTTGGAAACAGGATGCTGAGCTTGATGGACTCTTGGTCTGACCAGCATGGCAATTTCTTCTGTTCTGCAGAGCTGAATGCTGCATGTCTTAGTCGGCTGTGAGAGTATTAATATCAGCTCAGACTGTACTCCTGGCTGCGGCTGCTTAACATTGGGCTACAGAGCTGAGACTGTCTCTGGTACCACTTGCTCTGTCAGCTTTAAACACTCTATCTGTTTGTCCTGGTCAGCCTACAGCTCTGTCTTTCTCAGGGACACTCAGCAGCAGTATCCGTCCTCAGCTTGTATTGACTCTGGGACACCCCCCCACCCCAGGTCAGCTCCAGGTGCTGGTGTCTATAGGGGGCTGGGGTGCATGGTTATACTGCTGCCTGCTGTCCACCTCAAGATCAGAAAAAAATATTTTAAAAAAGGGAATTTTACATGGTAGACAAATAATATTACACCCAAATTGTGGAAAGATTAGCAAACACATTAAATGAAAGGAGAGAGCAGGGGTGTGGCAAAGGAAACTTGCATATGGGCCAAAAACCTAGCAAAGTAGGTCAATACAATAAAAAGAAGGCAAGGCTGCATTCAAAATATATACATAGCAAATTTTATTTAACAATCAGTCAAATCAAACTAATAATATTAAGCATTAAACTGATAATTTGCTAAAAGGAGAAGAGGGGGGAGGAAAAGAGGAAAGGGGGAGGCAGCTAATTTCAATCCAACACTGCAATGCTCCTCCTCTTTCTTTTGCCTTTAGTTCAGTTCCAGTTTCAATTGAATCCAGCGCTGCTTTGCTTTCAGATCAGTTCCAATTTCAGTTGAATCCAGGGCTGCAATGCTCCTCCTCTTTGTTTTGCTTTCAGATTAGTTCCAGTTTGAGTTGAATCCAGCGCTGCAATGCTCCTCCTCTTTCTTTTGCTTTTAGTTCAGTTCCAGTTTGAGGTGAATCCAGCCCTGCAATGCTCCTCCTCTTTCTTTTGCTTTTAGTTCAGCTCCAGTTTCAGTTGAACCCAGCACTGCAGTGCTCCTCCACTTTCTTTTGCTTTTAGTTCAGCTCCAGTTCCAGTTTGAATCCAGTGCTGCCATGCTCCTCCTTCTTTTGCTTTTAGTTCAGTTCCAGTTCCAGTTTGAATCCAGTGCTGCAATGCTCCTCCTTCTTTTGCTTTTAGTTCAGTTCCAGTTTGAGTTGAATCCAGCGCTGCAATGCTCCTCCTCTTTCTTTTGCTTTTAGTTCAGTTCCAGTCTGAGTTAAATCCAGCGCTGCAATGCTCCTCCTTTTTCTTTTGCTTTTAGTTCAGTTCCAGTTCCAGTTTGAGTTAAATCCAGCGCTGCAATGCTCCTCCTCTTTCTCTTGCTTTCAGATCAGTTCCAGCTTGAGTTGAATCCAGCGCTGCTATGCTCCTCCTCTTTTGTTGCTTTCAGATCAGTTCCAGTTTGAGTTGAATCCAGCGCTGCAATGCTCTTCCTTCTTTTGCCCAAACATTAAATAGATCCCATGCAATTAATGCCAGTAATAGCAGTGGCTATTCCCTAAAGGCTGGTTTTAACAGGCCTGAGCATATAAAACCCGGGGTTTTCCTGTGTGGCTGGGCCTTACGCGCACTGCATGAATTTTCAAAGAGGCCCGGCCACGTGCGTAAACCCCTGAATCACGCACAAGTGCCAGGCCTCTTCAAAGGGGCGGGCCTGGAGAGTACAATTGTATGCTGTCTCGATGACTCACATGCCGGTAGCCGGCCGGCTCGCGCAACTTACTTCAAATCTGGCCCTGATGTAAGTTGCAAAACAACCCCCCCCCCCAAAAAAAACCCTATAGATTGCTAGGGTTTAGGGGGTGGGGAAGAGAGTAGAAGAGGGAGGGAGTTTAGGAAGGGGGTTGGGAAGTTCATTCTAGTCTGCTCCTTAATTGGAGTGACTGGGAGGGAACTGGTGAAGGCCCGATTGCGTCGCCGCTTGGAACATAAGAAATTGCCATGTTGGGTCAGACCAAGGGTCCATCAAGCCCAGCATCCTGTTTCCAACAGAGGCCAAACCAGGCCACAAGAACCTGGCAATTACCCAAACACCAAGAAGATCCCATGTTACTGATGCAATTAATAGCATCAATTAATAGCATCAATTAATAGCAGGTTTAGCTAGGTTCCCTAGCTAAACCTGATTAATAGCCGTTAATGGACTTCTCCTCCAAGAACTTATCCAAACCTTTTTTGAACCCAGCTACACTAATTGCACTAACCACATCCTCTGGCAACAAATTCCAGACCTTAATTGTGCGTTGAGTGAAAAAGAATTTTCTCCGATTAGTCTTAAATGTGCTACTTGCTAACTTCATGGAATGCCCCCTAGTCCTTCTATTATCCGAAAGTGTAAATAACCGATTCACATCTACTCGTTCAAGACCTCTCATGATCTTAAAGACCTCTATGATATCCCCCCTCAGCCATCTCTTCCCCAAGCTGAACAGCCTTAACCTCTTCAGCCTTTCCTCATAGGGGAGCTGTTATATCCCCTTTATCATTTTGGTTGCCCTTCTCTGTACCTTCTCCATCGCAACTATATCTTTTTTGAGATGCGGCGATCAGAATTGTACACAGTATTCAAGGTGCGGTCTTACCATGCAGCGATACAGAGGCATTATGACATTTTCCATTTTATTAACCATTCCCTTTCTAATAATTCCTAACTTTCTGTTTGCTTTTTTGACTGCTGCAGCACACTGAGCTGACGATTTTAAAGTATTATCCACTATGATGCCTAGATCGTTTGCCTAATATGGAACCTAACATCATGTAACTACAGCAAGGGTTATTTTTCCCTATGTGCAACACCTTGCACTTGTCCACATTAAATTTCATCTGCCATTTGGATGCCCAAACTTCCAGTCTTGCAAGGTCCTCCTGTAATGTATCACAATCTGCTTATGATTTAACTACTCTGAATAATGTTGTATCATCCGCAAATTTGATAACCTCACTCGTCGTATTACTTTCCAGATCATTTATGTATATATATATATATATATATATATATATTGAAAAGCACCAGTCCAAGTACAGATCCCTGAGGCACTCCACTGTTTACCCTTTTTCACTGAGAAAATTGACCATTTAATCCTACTGTTTCCTGTCTTTTAACCAATTTGTAATCCACGAAAGGACATCGCCTCCTATCCCATGACTTTTTAGTTTTTTTAGAAGCCTTTCATGAGGCACGTTGTCGAACACCTTCTGAAAATCAAAATACACCACATCTACCGGTTCACCTTTGTCCACCTGTTTATTCACCCCTTCAAAAAAATGTAGGAGATTTGTGAGGCAAAACTTCTCTTGGCTAAATTCATGCTGGCTGTGTTCCATTAAACCATGTCTTTCTATATGCTCTACAATTTTGATCTTTAGAATAGTTTCCACTATTTTTCCCGGCACTGAAGTTAGGCTCAGTGGTCTATAGTTACCAACATCACCCCTGGAGCCCTTTTTAAATATTGGAGTTACATTAGCCACCCTACAGTCTTCAGGTACAATGGATGCTTTTAATGATAGGTTACAAATTTTAACTAATAGATCTGAAATTTCATTTTTGAGTTCCTTTAATACCCTAGGATGCATACCATCTGGTCCAGGTGATTTGCTAATCTTTAGTTTGTCAATCTGGCCTAATACATCTTCCCGTTCACAGTGATTTGGTTCAGGTCGTCTGACTCATCACCCTTGAAACCTATCTCCGGAATTGGTATCTCCCCAACATCCTCATTAGTATACACAGAAGCAAAGAATTAATTTAGTCTTTCTGCAATGGCCTTATCTTCCCTAAGAGCCCCTTTAACCCCTCAGTCATCTAATGGTCCCTCATAGGTTTCTTGCTTCGGATATATTTTAAAAAGTTTTTATTATGACTTTTTGCCTTTATGGCCAACTTCATTTCAAATTCTCTCTTTGCCTGTCTTATCAATGTTTTACACTTAACTTGGCAATGCTTATTTTTTATACTTTTTTCTTCAGTTGGATCCTTCTTCCAATTTTTGAAGGATGTCTTTTTGGCTAAAAGAGCCTCTTTCACCTTTTAACCATGAAGGTAATCGTTTTGCCTTCCTTCCACCTTTCTTAATGCGTGGAATACATCTGGACTGAGCCTCTAGGATTGTATTTTTAAACAATGTCCATGCCTGTTGAACACTTTTAACCTTTGTAGCTGCACCTTTCAGTTTTTTTCTATTTTCCTTATTTTATCAAAGTTTTCCCTTTTGAAAGTTTAGTGTTAGAGCTGTAGATTTACTTATTGTCCCCCTTCTAGTTATTAGTTTAAATCTGATCATATTATGATCACTATTGCCAAGTGGCCCCACCAACGTTACCTCTCTCTGCAAAAGTTCACCCCCCCCTTGCTTGCGCCACTTGCGCATGCTTACGCAGACTGTAAAATCCGGCGCACATGTGTGCGCGGTCACCCAATTTTATAACATGCACGTATCAGTTAACTTGATTAATAGCAGAGCTTAATTATACATTGAATGAAAAATAATTTTCTTTGATTTGTTTTAAATGTGCCACTTGGAACTTCATGGAGTGCCCCTAGTGCTTATATTATCTGAAAGAGTAAATAACTGATTCACATTTACCTGTTCTAGACCTCTCATGATCTTAAAGACCTCTATCATATCCCCCCTCAGCCGTCTCTTCTCCAAGTTGAAAAGTCCTAATCTCCACCAGTTAAACTAGACCCTCCAAATCTTCTCCCTAACACCCCCACCACTTAACCCAGACCTCACGACATGAAAACTGCAGACAAAAGACAAGTATAATTTCACTTCCATGTCTTAATTTTGCAAGTGCAAAAGTGTACTGACAAATTCAGTAATGAATGCATGGATTCTACTTATAAAACACAAACTTGTGCACAAACTTCCAAACCTAGCCCTGAAACACCCTCAAGCTATCCCTTTTTTCCTTTTTCATTTATGTATAATACTGCTATCATGCACATACTTTAGCTTCTTGCCTAATAGTGCATTTGCGCATACATACTACTTACATGTATGGGGTGATTTTTAAAAGCTTGGTGCGCAGAAAGGGGCAGATTTGAAACTGACACCTGAAAGAGAACTATTTTGTCTGCTTTCTAGGGCTAAGAATTAATAAAAAAAACCAGTCAGTCTCCCTAGCCATTGTTAGTGGGGTGGTATAGCATTGGTGCTATAGTGGATCAGCATTGATGGTATAGTGGTGAGCATGGCTGCCTTTCAAGCAATTGACTTGAGTTCAGTTCCCTGCCAATGCATTGATCCTGAGCTGAAAACTTTGTTTTGTCAGGAAATATTTCTTCACTGAGAGGGTGGTGGATGCCTGGAATGCCCTTCTGGAGGAAGTGGTGAAGACTAAAATTGAGAAGGATTTCAAAGGGGCATGGGATAAACACTGTGGATCCCTAAAGGCTAAAGGATGGGAATCAATAAAAAAGCTTAACCAGCACGGAGCGGCAGTTACTACCCTTAACAGAAACATGGGGGTAACCTGTATGGAGCAGCAGTGACTGCCTTGGGAAGCTTGCTGGGCAGACTAGATGGACCATTTTGGTCTTTTTCTGCCATCATTACTATGTTACTATGTTAGGACTCCATTTAAAGAGGGAGTCTGCCTTTTTAGACCATCCCTAAGAGTTTCTCTTGCCCTTGCACAGTGATAGGCTGAGCTGTCCTTTACAAGCTGGGTTGAGCATGCTCAAGGTATTTGGCTATAGTTTTGATTTTGAAAGGACTGGAGTTTTTTGGGTGGTAATCCCAGCCTGCAAAGTGGGATAACATGGACCAAGAGGAGACATTTTTCCTGCATGGAGAAGAGTGAAGAAGAGAGTGTTAGTCTTACAAAGAGTGGGCTTGTTTTTTAATTGATCTGCCCGATCTTGGAAGGGAACCCCCCCCCCTTCTTGGAAGTAGAATAGGGATACTGGGAATAATTTTATTTTTTATGCTAATTATTTTTGCCATTCTTGCTTGGATTTTATTTTTTTGAGTTGCAGTAAACATTTTTCTTTTGACCGTTCTCAGTTTACTGCCTGGTTCTTATTACCTCCTGCCTGTGAGCTGGTATGAAGAGGGACCTAAGTGAGTACCAACTGGCACGGTGAAAGTGAAGAGGAAGGAGATTTAAAAAACTGTGTTGGATGGCCACACATACCACCTTCGGCCTCGGAGGCTTGGTCCTCCTCCTCACTGGTGGAGCCCAGCACTCAGGGTTCAAAGTTTGATTAATAAGAGGAAGAGTAAAGGCTTGGGATAGTGAGATAGACCCTGGGACTAGCTGGTATTGTATTAGGTACTCTTAAACCAAGAGGATGTTACATCTGCAAAGGCAGTCCACTGTATTTATAATCACACAAATTTCGAGGCACGATGGTTTCTACTTTTGCCATTTTTAAGCTCCTCACTGTAGCAGGGGGTTAAAATAAATCCTCTCTGCTCTCTCACTAAGTCCTCTGAAACGTGTCATTAAAATAAAATATGGCAAGAAATGCGTGACTCTATCAGAGATGGAGGTCAATTAAGGGCTCATTATGAGGAAGCAGTGAAACTGATTTGTAACGGTATCTCGTCAGGTTGCCATTCCATGGAGTTAATAATAAAAATCCGAGTTCCGACAAGAAGAGTCATTAAAGCACTTCCTAGGGAAGAATTATTCATTATTTTTAAATGCATTATCTGGAATTTATTCCCTTTGCACTGCTGAGATTTGTCATATCCAACAAACTAATGATTTAGAATACAAAGGGGTGGGTCGGCATCAGCCGTAAAACCCCTACACTTCCTGATGATTTATGTGCAGTTTTATTTCTCTTTTCCATAAAAAAAATAGCGCAGATGCACCCATCAAACTGAGATAACCATGATTTCCTTTACAGAAGATCTGAAGCTTAATATACATTTTAATCATTTAAATGATCAAAGTTAATGTCTAGAACTAATAGCTAAAACCAATGTCAGTTTTATTTATATGAAATGATAAGAAGCACTAGGTTTTGAGCCATGATGACTGCACAGATTTTCTGTGTAAGGAAGGACTGTGTGTATGCATTTACTGTTCTGTAGCTTATGGGCAGTAGGATCATTAGCTTAGGTCCGGGAAAGGTGGGAGGCACATGCTTCTACGTCTAGAAGGCTACCTTTCCAGATAGTTTTATGGCTGTTAAGGGGGGACCATTTTGAATGGCCGGCAGTGTTTGCAATCTGTGCCTAGCCTGCACACATTGCAGCCATGTTTCAGAGGCTGCCTACCTTTTGAAAATGTGTGCTTTGCACCTTCTATTTGTGTTGGCTGCTGGGCGGGGAATCAAAATGGCACGAATATGTTTGAAATTCAAATATATGTGTGATTTCTTCGCCCCCCCCCCCCCAGATCAAATACACCTTGCTGAAAGGATAAGTATTATGGAAGAGGAGGATACATTTTATCTAGGCCTATTTGCAACACATTCATCAAAAGAGACCAGAAGGGTACATAAGGGAAGCTCTCTTTTATTTCTTTGGCCCAGCAGATTCTTCCTCCTCCATCAGTCTTCCAAGCCTAACAGACCTGGCCTCTGTCGGGCTATGGCACTATGACTCTTCATTTGCAGCTGTCTGAACTTGATTCCTCAATTTTTATATCCCCAGTCCTCATTGTGACAGCCTTGGCCAGGGTCTCAAACTGTGAGTCCCTCTAGAACCCAGTTAATATGGACCCTGAATCTGGGGATTAGATGTTGCTATAGAGCAATGGTGGAAATTTTTTTATCGCCACCCCTTCCCCCAGGAACTGTGAACAACAGCATCCCAAGCCTCAACAGCATCCCAAACTGACTCACAGCTCGATGTAATTAAGACCTGAATAAAAAAATGTGTTGATTTTAAAAGTGTTGCTCATGCAAAAATGCCCACATGCGCACAAGCAACATGGATTTTAAAAGCTGTGATTTACGGGCATTTAGACCATGCATGGAAAGGGGGGGGGGGGGGGGCATAGGCAGGGCATGGGTGTTCTAGGGTGAGGCCAACTCTTATGCACATAATTCTGTATTTTAAAACTGGAGGCTGCAGCGCAGAGCAGCTTGTTATCTGCGTAGCGTTACTCCTGATCGTGATGAGGAGCAAGTCTGCAGAACTTGAATTTTAGGGCTTACAAGACAAGGTGAGGGGTGAAGGTCGATTTGGGGGCATGCAGGATGAAGAGCCAGAGAGGTCTGGATGACCTTGAGATTGACCGGGCAAACTGGTAAGCTAATTGTTGTTGCAGAAAACATGATTTGTGCACAAAAAATTTGTATCCCTAACAGTTAAGAACATAAATTGTGATCCTGAGAGTTTTGCACAGAAAACACGAGTTAGGAGCACAATTTATGATTCTAAAAGTTGTATGTACAAAGTACATATCATATTTTATGCACATAAATGTGGAGTACAAAACCCCAACACCATGATCTCCAGTTTCAGTTCTATAGACTAACACTAGCTCAAAAAACTATTCCCCTTCAAACCAATAGTTAAAGTACCAGCATTAATAAAACATGAATTAAGTCTATTCAGTTCTTTGTATTGGGGGAGTAATAGTTAATGCCTTAATGGAGGAGTGCTAAGCTGTGTTTTATTTAACACACACATCTCCACGGGATGCAGGAAAGCTAATGATATGTAAATAGACCAGGTGTAAAAAAAGCCTGCTAAACTGAAAGAATGCACTTATTTTGCTCCTGGTCTATTTGCATGCCAATCTGTGCAAAAAAACCCAAAAAAACTCTTCCCTGCCTCCTTGAGTAGACCATGGCCACTAACCTTGAAGTGTGGCCGAGCTGGCAAGTTTTCTCTCCCTTCCTCCCAATGCAGAAACCCTCCCCTTCCCAGGCACCTTAAAGGTCCAGGGTCCAGGGTTCTCCCTCCCCCATCTCACTGGGAACCCCAGCCATAGAATACTCCTCTGAATGGGCTGTTCCCTCCCTTTCTAGCAGTTGATTGGTCCCTCCACTGTGACATGCCAGTGAAAGGCTCAGAATTCTTGAAGAACAGCATTCTAAAATGGAATTGGGTCTTTCACTGACAGCTGCCAGTGGTGGGACTAATCAGCAGTCAGTGAAGGAGTGAATAAATCAATATCAACTTCAAGTGCCCAACAGGTTGTGTTGCAGCTGGAGGCAGTAGAGTGGGTCCAAAGTGACTATTCTACATGCTTATAAGAAAGGTCCAATCGGTGAGAAGAGAAAAGGCCAGTTTGAAGGAGTCAGTAGTGATAATTTGTGTACTTTATCTTCTTAGAGGAGATGATACATAATATGACTATGATTGACCTAGACCCAGTGGGCTGGGAAGACCTCGGCGGCATCCAGTAGTATTACTACCCAGTCCAGAAGGACAGAGTGAATTAGAGGAGAAGAGGTCTGCAGAGTCTGTAGCAACCCCAAGGAAACATGAAAAAAATGTGGCAAGAGAGGAGGAGCACACATAGGTTTTGATGTAGTATGAGTCCCTGTCCACCTATACCAAACCACCTATTTCCTGATGTCTTGGGATAAGATGCTGATGAGAGGGGAAGGCAGAGGATGGGAAGAAGCCAGCTTTTCTCTAAGAGTTGATGATGAGGTATTCTGCACTTCAGTTGAGAGCTGTATGCTACTCCAAAATGATAGAATGGCCGCCCTCCTTGTAGGCATAAGGCAGGACATACAGGGCTCAAGGAAGTGGTGTAGGATGCAAGACAGGAGATGCAGGGTCTTGGACGGATGCAATGGGAGAAACTGCAGACCAGATTTCTGTCTGGGAGAGATGTTTCAGCTAGCATGGCATTTTCCTTAGCAGCTTAAAAACCCTGGATGCTGCCTTCTCCTGCTTTTTTTTTTCCCACTACCACTATGGTTTGTTCTTTTGCCAGTTATGGTTCCATTAACTTGAAAGTAGGCTCCCATTATGTGTACAGCACTACCTATGATGCCACCTCTTCCTATGGCTCTACCAGGAAGCTTCATCCACCAATGCCTTTGGAACCTCTGAGAAAGACTTACCCCCCCCTCTTTGATGACCCAGATGGAGACATCTTCCTCTGCTGACACAGGGATGGCCTCATCTTGTACACCATCTAAAGAGGAGAGATATGCCAGTGCACCCAAGCCTTCATATTCAGGCCCCCCCCAAACATCAGATCTCAGGAGCCCCTCTTACCTCTGGAACCCTCCTGCAGCTATCATCCATTGCCACTGCCTTCTGTGTCTCTAGTCTCCGATGGCACTGTCAGTAGTAATCGCACACCTCTGTGCAGAAGCACCAGGCCTGGGTAGTCCATGACCAGAGCCAATCCCCAAAAGGAGAGGACATCCTAGGAAAATGTAAGTTTTTTGCTATGGAGAAATATCACCTATTTGTTGTAAATAAATGCACCTCCAGCTTTGAAAATGTCTTTGCATCGGAAATTTCATTTCTTCTATAGCCTGCTGGTGAGTCTGGTGATCTCCTACAATTCCTCCCTTCTCAGGTCGTATGTCTCCTCCTCCTCTTCTTCATTATTGGGCTCTGTAAGGTGAGTATCTTGTCCCTCTGGTAGAAGCAGACCTCAGCTTTTGGCCAGCTTATGAAATATGCAGCAGGCTAGAAAGTTGTCACAGACATTTGTTGGGGTGTAGAGCAGATATTCTCCTGATATGTCCAGACAGTAGAAACATGTTTTGAGTAGGCCAAAGTTTCTCTCAAAGACTGCCTTGATTGGTCCCTATCTGTGGGAATGCCAGTGGAATCATGATCTATGTTTTGAGTGGATATCCTCTATCAACTGTAGGGTAGAAGGCAGAGAAAAGCAGATGGGATATTCCAAGCTGGTAGGCAGCAAAGCTGTCCCCTAGTAGTGGCTGTAGCAGCCCTTCTGGTCCAATGCTGTAAGAGCACCTAGAGACAGAGAGGGAGGAAAGGGCAGAAATTAGTTGCTGAGTCATGCTAGTGAGAGCAGCCAACCTCTAGTGATGAGACCTTTCTGGAAGTAGTCAAGCGGTTATGAGTTCCTGACTGTGAAAGGATGTATACATCATGACTGTATCCAGGAATATGGGCACTATGTTCAGGATGATCCATTTGGCATTGTAAACCACCTGCATGTTAAGTAACTGGAAGCCCTTACAGTTGCAGAACATAAGAATTTGTCATACTGGGTCAGACCAAGAGTCCATCAAACCCAGCAACCTGTTTCCAACAATGGCCAATCCAGGCTACAAATACCTGGCAAGTACCCAAACACTAAGTAGATCTCATGCTACTGATGCCAGTAATAGCAGTGGCTATTCCCTAAGTCAACTTGATTAATAGCAGTTAATGGACTTCTCCTCCAAGAACTTATCCAAACCTTTTTTAAACCCAGCTACACTAACTGCACTAACCACATCCTCTAGAAACAAATTTCAGAGCTTAATTGTGTGTTGAGTGAAAAATAATTTTCTCCAATTAGTTTTAAATGTGCTATTTGCTAACTTCATGGTGTGCCCCCTAATCCTTCTATTAGCCGAAAGAGTAAATAATTGATTTACATCTACCCATTCTAGACCTCTCATGATTTTAAACACCTCTATCATATCTTCCCTTAGCCGTCTCTTCTCCAAGCTGAACAGCCCTAACATCTTTAGCCTTTCCTCATAGGGGAGCTGTTCCATCCATTTTATCATTTTGGTTGCATTTCTCTGTACCTTCTCCAGTACAACATTTTTGAGATGTGGTGACCAGAATTGTACACAGTTCTCAAAGTGCAGTCTCACCATGGAGCGATACAGAGGCATTATGACATTTTCCGTTTTATTAACCATTCCCTTCCTAATAATTCCTAACATTCTGTTTGCTTTTTTTGACAGCCGCAAGCACACTGAGCCGATGATTTCAATGTATTAAAATGTATTATCCATTATGATGCCTAGATCTTTTTCCTGGGTGGTAACTCCTAATATGGAACCTAACATTGTGCAGCAAGGGTTATTTTTCCCTATATGCAATACCTTGCACTTGTCCACATTAAATTTCATCTGCCATTTGGATGCCCATTCTTCCAATCTCGCAAGGTGCTCCTGCAATCCGCTTCTGATTTAACTACTCTGAATAATTTTGTTTCATCTACAAATCTGATTATCTCACTCATTGTATTCCTTTCCAGATCATTTATAAATATATTGAAAAGCACCGGTTCAAGTACAGATCCCTGAGGCACTCCACTGTGAAAATTTACCATTTAATCCTCTCTGTTTCCTGTCTTTTAATCAGTTTGTAAACCACAAAAGGACATCACCTCCTATCCCATGACTTTTTAGTTTTCTTAAAAGCCTCTCTTGAGGGTCTTTGTGAAATGCTTTCTGAAAATCCAAATAGACTTCATCTACCGGTTCACCTTTATCCACATGTTTATTAAATTCTTCAAAAAAATGAAGCAGATTTGTGAGGCAAGACTTCCCTTGGGTAAATATATGCTGACAGTGTCCCATTATACCATGTCTTTCTATATGCTCTATGATTTTGATCTTAAGAATAGCTTTCACTATTGTTCCTGGCACTGAAGTCAGGCTCACTGGTCTATAGTTTCCCGGATCAACCCTGGATCCCTTTTTAGATATTGGGGTTACATTGGCCACCTTCCAGTCCAGGTACAATGGATGATTTTAATGATAGGTTACAAATTTTAACTAATATATCTGAAATTTCATTTTTAAGCTCCTTCAGAACCCTGGGATGCATACCATCCAGTCCAGGTAATTTGCTACTCTTTAGTTTGTCAATTTGGCCAACTACATCTTCCAGGTTCACAGTGATTTGGTTCAGTTCATCTGACTCATCACCCTTGAAAACCATCTCTGGAACTGGTATCTTCTCAACATCCTCATTAGTAACACAGAAACAAAGAATTAATTTAGTCTACAATGGCCTTAACTTTCCTAAGAGCCCCTTTAACCCCTTGGTCATCTAAAGGTCCAACTGACTCCCTCAAAGGTTTCTTGCTTCGGATATATTTTAAAAAGTTTTTATTATGAGTTTTTGCCTCTACAGACAACTTCATTTCAAATTCTCTCTTAGCCTGCCTTATCAATGTTTTACACTTAACTTGACAATGCTTATGCTTTTTCCTATTTTCTTCAGATGGATCCTTTACATTTTTGAAGGATTTTTTTTTTGGGCTAAAATAGCCTCTTTTGCCTCAACTTTTAACAATGCCAGTAATCATTTTGTCTTCCTTCCACCTTTCTTAATGCGTGGAATACATCCGGACTGTGCATCTAAGATGGTATTTTTAAACAATGTCCACGCTGTTGTACACGTTTAACCTTTGCAACTGCACCTTTTAGTTATTTTCTATTTTTCTCATTTTATCAAAACTTCCCTTTTGAAAATTTAATGTTAGAACTATAGATTTACATATTGATTCCCTTCCAGTCATTAGTTCAAATTTGATCATCTTATTGCCAAGTGGCCCTACCACTGTCACCTTTCTCACCAAATCCTGCATTCCACTAAGAATTAAATCTAAAATAGCTCCCTCTCTCGTTGGTTCCTGAACCAATTGCTCCTTGAAGTAGTCATTTATTCCATCCAGGAACTTTATGTCTCTAGCATGTCCTGATGTTACATTTACCCAGTTAATATTGGGGTAATTGAAATCTACTGTATGAAAACACGTGATATTTAGAAATTTTTGAAAAATCACAACGCTATAGAATTTTTTCATATATGTTTAAGGACCATCATACCACCCCCAGTGCTCACAAGTTAAACTTGCATTTCATGCACTTTCTCAGGGTCACATTTAATCAATTGGTCCAAATGGCTAGCATCAAAGTTCAATTTTTTATATTTTTTTACTGTATATTTAAAAAAGGCGACTTCCCTTATTTCTAGGTTGTCGGGGTTGCTCATCCCGTAGCTGTCGGGGTCACTTGTCCGACGCACGCGTTTCGCCACACAAGCTGCTTCAGAGACATCCGTTTCAAGCTCTCCTGATCCAGCACTTCCCCTTATTTTAGCGGGGATATAAGCAGAATTATTTCATGCAAGATGCTGCGGGTCCATCAATTTTTCTAAGATAAAAAAGCTTTTGGTTAAAATGAATTTCAGCGATTTCAATTTTTGAAGACAACATTTGACGATGTGTTGCATCAATACCAATCATGTTGAGGAACCTTTGGTCGCTCATTTCAAGGAATTCAAACATGAGTTTGATGATATTAAATGGACGGTGTTGGAAATTATTAATCAACATTGGAGAGGCGGGAACCGTGTACAGACATTAAGACAATGCGAACAAAAGTGGATTTTTCAATTGAAATCAGTTATCCCTGGTGGTTTAAATAAAGACATTGAATGGTTTCACTTTTGGTGATTGCCCGCCAAAATCAGGAATCGCTTGACAGTCAGGTGGATGCAAAAAACCACTGCATTTAAAATCAGACCGACCCGAGCCGCCCCACTGCTGAAATCTCTAAGCAGGGAGACGGTGTCGGCGTTCGGTGAGTCAGATTCACTTACCTGTTTTCCCATTTGCAAATATACATCGTCAAATGTTGTCTTCAAAAATTGAAATCGCTGAAATTCATTTTAACCATAAGCTTTTTTATCTTAGAAAAATTGACGGACCCGCAGCATCTTGCATGAAATAATTCTGCTTATATCCCCGCTAAAATAAGGGGAAGTGCTGGATCAGGAGAGCTTGAAACGGATGTCTCTGAAGCAGCTTGTGTGGCGAAACGCGCGCGTCGGACAAGTGACCCCGACAGCTACGGGATGAGCAACCCCGACAACCTAGAAATAAGGGAAGTCACCTTTTTTTAAATATACAGTAAAAAAATATAAAAAATTGAACTTTGATGCTAGCCATTTGGACCAATTGATTAAATGTGACCCTGAGAAAGTGCATGAAATGCAAGTTTAACTTGTGAGCACTGGGGGTGGTATGATGGTCCTTAAACATATATGAAAAAATTCTATAGCGTTGCGATTTTTCAAAAATTTCTAAATACCACGTGTTTTCATACAGTTCATTTCAAATCGTGGGATTTTCTATTAAGAGAATTTTTGTATTTGGTAATTGAAATCTCCCATTATTACTGGATTGCCAAATTGGATAGCTTCCCTGATTTCTCTTAGCATTTCATCTTCTTTCTGACCATTTTGGATAGGTGGACAGTAGTATATCCTATCACTATACTCTTATTCAACACACATTGGATTTCTAGCCATATAGGTTCTACTGAGCATTTAGTTTCTTGTATGAGCTTTATCCTGTTCAAGTCTATTCCCTCCTGGACATAAAGCATCCCACCCCCACCAAGTTGATCCGCCCTATCATTGCAATATAATTTGTACCCTGATATATCACTGTCCCATTGGTTAGGTTATCCTTTTTCCACCAGGTCTCTGAGATGCCAGTTACGTCTATCTCATCTCATGTTTCCTATGGAATCTATTATAAACAATGGAATATGCCTCATTATCTGCAGTTGTCCTTATAGAGACGTGAGTGTAATTAATATCCCCAAAATAGAGGAGAAACATAATTTAGAAGATATCCATCCTAATTTTTTGTTTTGCTGTCTGCTCTGAGGGAAAGATATGAGTGCTATATTTTCCTGAGAAATACAGTTAGAAACTGATCAATACATATTGAGGTAGCAAACTGACTTATTCCAGCTGTGACCCTTAGAAGTGCCTAGAAGGTGCCAGTGGCAAAAAAGGCCAAGGCTGAAATAACTTTGAGGTGTATATGCAAAGAATGGCTTCTCTAAGTGGAAGGCTGCAGGTCCTGCTTTAACTGCTGACATAGGTACAGTCTGGGTTCCTAGTTGAACTTGAATGTACACAAGACATGCTCCTCAGATTCAAAACCTGTGCTCTGGTCCTGTATACAATGTCTAATGGGTACTACCTCCTCCTCTTTCTCCTTCTCTCTCCCTCCCTGAGTATCCATAAGTTTATATTTATTTTATTTACAAAAATGTGAATTCCGCATATTCCATTGTTCATAACGGATTCCATTGGAAACACACCTAATTAATATCACTCATTGAACATAAAAACAGAAAAGTAAAAACCCCTAAAAACAATTAAAGTCTGAAATGCATAAAACTGAATAAAAACAAAAAGACAATTTAAAAGCAGAGATACAAGTTAACCAGGTATAGTGATCATGTCACCTCAGTCCCAAATGTCTGCTGGAAAAGAAATGTTTTCAAAACACTCTTAAACTGTTTTGTGTCTGCCATTAAAAATAGCTTTGTGGGAATGTGTTTCAAAACGCTGGGCCCACGACAAAGTATGCATGGTCCTGGGCCTCCGTCAAGTGATCCAGTCTGAAAGAACGTCATTTCGCCTCCAGTCACACTCCCCCAGTCAGCCCCAGTGATGCGACACCTCCCCAGGCAGCTCCACTCATCGCAGTGACACCCCCACCCCCAGTCATCTCCTCTCACCAGACGCTCACACACCTCAGAAATGCAGTGCCATCCACTGACAGGTTCCCTGAAGGAAATAAAGAAAAGCAAACCTAGTAACAGACAAGAACTAACACAACAAAAAAACCCATTATAGCCAAACATGCTTCTGGGAAAGGACAACAATTTCCCAGTTAGCCTCCCACACCCTCTGCCTCTACTCCTAGCAAGCTCCACTTTGCACTCACTAGGCAAAGCCAGCATGCCAAACACCAGGTCGAAAAGCAAAACAAAAACAAACTAAGCAAGTTTGAATATGGCACATTAAATAGCAAGTGTCAAAAATTGTTCGTGCATTGTTGATGACATTCAAGCATACGTTCATTATAAAATATCGAATAACACATGAGCATCTAAATCATGCCTTGACATGCCCCCAAACACTCCCAGTTTGTTTGTATGCACTTTCCTTTGAGAGCAGTGAGAGTATTGCATGTGTTTGACCTGCTTTGAAAATTGCTTGATTGCCTGTATGTCAGACATAAGCACGGACAATGCATTTCTATATGTGAAGCCCCTTTGAAAATATACTCTTAATTGTTGGATGAGTGCACAACGTTTTATTAAAAATATGAAAAATCGGTTGCTATTAAGTTTCATCTGTTGGATCAATGGGTTATGGTTTGGAAGCCTTTGGATCTTTATTTTATGACTCCATCCTTTTTGTTCTCACCTTGATGCAGCTGGTCTCCTTACAGTGCAAGCTCACTCTTCATAGTCTCTTTTTTGTCTATTACCTCATTTTTCTTTTCATGCCTCCTGAATATGGCATACTTGTAGTTACTTTGTTTCTCTTCGTTCTCCTTGTGTTCCGTTTATTCTGTCAGGGCCAGATTTTAAAAACTACGCGCGGGCGTAGATTTGTGCGCGTAACACGGCGAGCACAAATCTACGCCCGATTTTATAACATGCGTGCGCAGCTGCGCTCATGTTATAAAATCCAGGGTCAACGCGCGCAAGGGGGTGCACAATTGTGCAACTTGCGCGCACCGAGACGCGCAGCCTTCCTCCGTTCCCTCTGAGGCCGCTCCAAAATCAAAGCGGCCTCGGAGGGAACTTTCCTTCCGCCTCCCCCACCTTTCCCTCTCTTCCCCTCTCTTCCCCTCCCTAACCACCCCCGAGCCCTACCTAAACACCCCTTTGCCCTTGGCCGTGCCCTTGGCCCTTGGCCATGCCTTGGCCGGCCCTTTTGCCCATAGTAGGAGCACTGGATGGCCCGCACCATTTTTAAAGATGGCGCCGGCCGCCCATTACTCCTACCATGTAACAGGGGCCGGCCAATGGCACAGATACCCTGTCACATGGTAAGGGCAAAGGGCCATCGGCGCCATTTTTATTAGTGGCAGCCAATGGCCCGAGAGCGGGAGATCTCTCCTGGGACCCCCACTGGACCACCAGGTAATTTCAAAAGGCTTTGGGGGGGGGGGTTCAGGAGGGTGAAGGAAGCTAAGGGAGCCTTTTTAAAGGGTTGGGGTGGGTTTAGGGGTTGTTTTTGCGTGCCGTTTTTCCTGCCCTCCCCCAAAACGATAGGAGAACCCCACGAACAATTTTGTGGGGGTTTTCCTATTGGTTTCGGGGAGCCCCTGATTTCTGACAACTTTGAAAATATCATGCAATATTTTCAATCATCAGAAATACGATTCACATCCCTAGTAAACATCTCTTGTCCTTAATACGGAGATTGCCAACCAGTGAACTGCAGTATACTATTGTGCTGTGGGAGAACCTCAGGTGTGCTGTGAAATTTTGGCCATTTGTATAGGAAAGACAGGGACAGATCACAGCAAAGTCTTGTTCTCTCTTTCTCCCCCACCCCCATCCCTTGCACCATGACTCCTGCCAGTAGAGGTAGTCAGCAAGTATTGCTCCTTACCTGCTTCATCTGCCTTCTCTTCTGCCTGCTTCCTTTTGAAGACAGAGCCAAGCAAGGCCCCATAATCTCGCAAGAAATGCCAACCCTATGTGGGAAGCTGGTAGTAGAAATGGCGATAACAGCAGGTAACAATGCTGCTGTTATCTGTGCTGCTGTTATCAATGCTACTCACAGATTTCTCACGTCAGCTGGAGACCATCTAAAGGAGGGATGGAATGGAAGGGAAGATGGTGCTGATGCTGGGGGAGGGGGCAGGGAAGAAGGGGAAGGTGATGATGCCATGGGGGAGAGAAGGAAAGAGAAGGGAAGCTGCTAATGCTGGGGATTGGAAGGAAAGATGTTCCTGATGCCAGCGGTGGGTGGGATAAAATGGAAGATGGTGATGATACCAGGTGGTATGAAGAGGGGAGAGAAGATACTGATGTCAGGGGAATGGGAGAGAAGGGAAGGGAAGGTACAGATGCCAGGTCATGGGGAAGTTAAGGGATGAAGTGAGTGCTAGGGAACTGAAGGGAAGGGAAGATAGTGTTGATGTCAAGGGGTGGGGGTAAGAAGAGAAGGTGGTGGTGCCAGAGGGTTAAGAGGGAAGGGAAGGGGCTGATACTAGTGGATAGGAGGGAGGGATGGTGGTGATGCCAAAGGCATGGGGATCAGTGAAGGGAAAGTGATAATGCAGAGGGATGGGAATGTGAGAAGTGAATGTGATGATGCCAGGAGTTGTACTGGGGGAGGGAAGGGAAGGTGATGATGAAGTTCTTGGAGGAGAAGTCCATTAATTGCTATTAATCAAGATGACATAGGAATTAGCCTCTGCTATTACCGACATCAGTAGCATGGGATCTACTTAGTGTTTGGGTACTTGCCAGGTTCTTATGGCCTGGATTGGCCACAGTTGGAAACAGGATGCTGGGCTTGACGGACCCTAGGTCTGACCCAGTATGGCAACTTCTTATGTTATTCTGATGCCAGGTGGTGAAGTAGAGGACAGAGCAGGTGATGGTGTGCTATGACAAAGTGAATCTAGTGCCACATGTGCTGCAACTTAGCAAAGGATGGGAATCTCTGCCATAATATACACTTTTTTGTGTCATCCTAATATTCTAACCTAGTGAAACAGAGATGCATTGTGCTTACCTAACATTTTGACTATCACCATGTGGTGAAAGTCATTTCTGAAATAAATTGCAGACTGACTTGTGGTAAATATTACTGTATCATGCAATGGATATAATCTTTACAACACTATACATTTGGTGCCCCAGCTAGCTTCTTTTTCTGATAAATATTGGCACTTAAATAAAATGACCCACCCAACAATGTTGATTAACAACCCACTAAAATCCATTGTATTTTATTATACTTTTCAATTTTTCACATCGGCTTTACAGTGCTATTGCCTTATACTTTTCTCATTACGTTTATAGTACACGCATGAGTGCTTATCACTTTCCTATAGCACTGCAAAAATGTTTCCTTAACAGGGAAGGAGCATAACAGTTGGGATATCATCAAGATAAAATTGCTGTAATGTCGCATTAGTTGACTTACCATCTCCCTTATTACATCTTCTCCAATTAGTTCTGAATATGTGGCACATTTGAAGTTCGCTGCAGGAAACCCTGATCATATTTTAATGAATTTCATGCCGAATAATACTTATTTGAATATTCAAAAGCACTTTAATGCAGTATTCCAGGCTATATATCAGTGTTTTATTAAACTCTGGGTAGCAGCATGTAACATGGAGGGAACTTCGTTAAAGAAAATATGAGCCCAGAATTCCACCGACAGGAATTAATGGTCTTTGGTGAATCATTTTGTAAACAGATATCTAGCAGCAGCCTACCAGAGACATTTAAGTGGAAAGGTTATCTAGTTTTGACTACATGGTTGGAATTGCAATATGAATTCATCGCCTTTGTTACCAAATTTGTTGCTGCTTTCCCACAATAACAGTAAGACAGCAGTTTTCAAGTGCAGTCTTAGTGACATCAGATTTGATTTACACAGCCTATCATATATTCTCATTCTATACATGACCACATAGAATGCAGAGCTGTTCTGTGTTGTGCGGTAAATGTGGCAGATTCTTATTATATTATTATTTGCTGCCTTTTGTTTAGTCTTTTATGATTATTTACGCTTTGATTGTAATCTGCCTACTGCAATTTGCAGTTGAATGAGGTGGAATTTAATGTATGTCTTAAATAAGGTGACAATGTGCATATGTGTGGGAGGAAAAAAGAGACTATGTATCTCTCCTTTTGCCTGCAGAAAGGAGGATAAACAGTTTAAAGCTCACTTTTGTACAACCTGCTGAATGAGACGGCAATTCATTGTCTCTTGTTAATGATCGCTAGCGATTTCCTCCCTCTCTCACATCTACTCACCCTGCTTCTAGTTTTTCTTACGTGAGCAAGTCACTGTTTAAGGGGTGAGCGGTTTTCTGTGCTGTTGCCCAGTAATGTAAGCAGTTCCTGCACTGAGATCGGGGCACTACTGCTTATACACTATTTCCTAGCAGTTACATAGGGGCAATTTGTTTGAAAAGCTTTCAAAAGAGATTTTTTTTTAGTTTTCGAAACAAAAAATAAAAATAATGGATATGGTAGGGGCGGTGTGGTGGATTAACAGTGGGGCAGCGGTGTTTAAAGAAATCGTCCATAATCTTTTGTTTTACCCTGCCACTAGGGGCTTCAATCCCTTTTCAATCCTCTTCCTATAGTTTAATTTCCTCACTGGGAAAAAGCAGTCCCTGGTCACAATGGCCCTGCCTGCCCTTAAATTACAAATGGCCCTGACAGACCAATTCTGTGGTCATTAATAATTTCTGCTGTACAAATTAAGTGCCAGCCTTAGTCTGTTGATGTCAATCCTTTATAGGATTTCACCAAGTCAGGAGAAAAGAAGCAGAAAAAGTAGGAAGAACACCCAAAATCTCCAAAAGAGGGCACCAGCAACAATGCCATGAACCCTTGATGGCATTGAAAGTGGCATTAGCATCCGAAGGTAATATGAAGAGGGAACAAAACAGAAAAGGTGGCAGGCATAGATGAAGAGGCCAAGCAGCACAAAGAAAGGTTTCAAGGCTGCAAACCACCATGAGAGGTGCAATTAACCCCACTCCCCCCCAAGCTGGCAAAGTGTTAGCTCTGGGATATGGCAGCAAGGCACAGTTGTTAGGAACCCCGGCCGCGGCGCCCCGCAACCGTGTGTCATGGCCGCCGGCCCCGGCGGGCCGCAACCAGAGTCGGGTCGGCGGTCACAACGCTAAAGCTTTACTCACCGGGAGCGCTGGAGGCTCCCGCGGTGGAGGAAGGGCCTGTTCGGGTGTTCGCGGGGACTGCTGCTTTTTCGCATGGCCGCCTGGTTCTCGGCGGTCTGACTCCTCCCCCTCAGCCCTCTAGGAGCCGCGCGCGCGGCTGAAGCAAGATTTAAAGGAGCCATGACCGGATATTGTCATGGCTCCTCCTGGGACTCCACCTCCTGGCTCCTGCATTTAAAGCAAGGTCTGAGAACCAGACCTTGCCTTGGTATTGAGGTTCCTGCCTGAGTTTGTTCCTGTGTTCCTGGTTCTTCGTCCCGCTCTTCTCCCCTGCTCCGTGGATTGATTCTTGGCTTCTGACTTCTGGACTGGTGGACGTGTCTTCTCCTGGCTTGATCCTGGTACGGCTTTGGACCCTTCTCCTGCTCCGACCCTGGACTGGACTTGGACCCTGGTTGTGTATCGAACCTCGGACCAGCTGTGGACTCTTCTATGACTCCATCCTCAGACTACTACGACCTGCTGGAGGCGCCAGCCGTCTGGAACCCACGACCTGCAGGAGGTGCCTGCATCCAGACCTTCCTACTGTCTTCAGAGGAGTCGCCTAAGTCCCAGCGGCCAGACCCCTACAGGCTCCTCCTGGGGGGGTTGCATGCTTCCAGGGTGAAGTCTTCTATCAAGCCTCTCCAGTCCGAGCGGCCTCGCCCTTTGACGGTAGCTAACTACCTCGAAACAGGGGTCCACTCTCATAACAACAGTGGCAAAGGAAACTTCAAGGTGTAAGGTCTGGGCATGGAAGCAAGGCTGAATGGCACAAAGACCCCAAGGTGCAGGGTGGAATTTTGATTTTCTTGTAGAATGGGTTTGCCAAATGTAAAGGTTATCATCACAATTAGTACATCACAATGGTTTCTCTAATGATTGTAGGATGGTTTTCCCAGAAAGTAGTGAGGGCTGCTTTATATAGAGACCATTTCACACATCAATGAGCTGTTCCATTTCCTGATTTTCTGGTTTTTCATGAAATCTCTGGCAGTACTCGGGGACGATAATTTTTAAACAGATGTGGAGGTGGCACGTATGCCTGCTCGTGCCAATGGAGGCATCCATTTTATACCATATGCACATATATGTGCATATGTTATAAAATTGGCAGTATACGTGTATGTGTGCGTGCAATTTTATTTTGATGCGTGCATGTGCGTGCAAATACTGCCTCTAACGTGTAAGTGGGGGGATTTTGCTAGGCACACATACCAAGGCAAATACTCGTTTCCCCAATTTGTTCCCAGTTCACCCTAATAAAGTATAGGACTTCTTAACCTCCCTATCTAGATAGGCACCCTATTAGCCCCGACCATTCAAACCCCACCAACTAGCCTTGATGTTTTAATTTTAAAACCTATACACCATCCATAGTAGTAGGGGATACTGGTACATGCTTGTATGCCTAAATACTTACACACAGACTTCATGTTACAGATCTGGACTGCCCATGTCTTGCCCACATCCCACCCAGACCCCGCCCCTTTTTTCTTCTTTTGATTTGTGTGCATGTGAAGAAATACATGCATACTCGAGAACTTCTTGAAATCTTGGCGGCACGTGCCAGCCCAAGACACACACATATCTCCCAGCTTCGGCACACATAGGGCTTTTAAAAATCTATCTTTAAGTGTTATCACATTCAGAATAGTGAAATGGTTATGCTTGAGTATCTTTTGTCGTGTGCCAGTATTTTGTCCTTCAGAAAGAGGGCTTTTTTGGGCAAAAAATCCACCTCACTGTAATCAATCATTCTCAATGGGGTGGGAGAACCAGGGTGAGAGTGTTGGAGGAAAGGAAGACCCATCGAATGAACAGATGCTGCTGTGTCCTGTGGTGAAACCTGTGTCTGCATTTTATTGAATTTTTTCAAATGTTTGTGCTAGGGACAAAACACCACAGTACAAACAAACCAAGAAGAGATCAAGTGTGGGAGGGAACACCACAAGGCTCTAAAAGAGGTTACCACTTCTTACCAGCAACAGTGCCATGAACACTTGAAGACATCTCAAGTGGCAAAGTGGCATTGAAAGTGACATGAGCATCCTAAGTCAACATGAAGGAGGAACGAATCAGAAAAGATGACTGTAAAATCTCCAAGGCAGGCACAAACAACTCCTGCAGATAGTACCTGCCCTTTGTTCTATAAATTAACAAATTATAGTAAGGATTTTTTTTTAACTTAACAGCTATTTAAATGCACATTAGCAAGGATTCTAAAAACACTAGCTAGCTAAAACATATAGAGATTTCGAATCATGCAATAACAGAGGAAATGCAGCAGAAAATAGAATAATGTCAGCAAGAACTCAGTCTGTATTATGGCTAGCAAATGAAAAATTCAACTTAACTGGCTACAAGTTCAGGTATGTGCGTCTCTGGAGAGGCACCTGAACAACAGGCCCATCCTCCCTTCTCTGATGACTGCCTGCTATTACGCTGTATCAAGTTCTAACTGTACACATGTACCTATTGCTTTCCTATGATTTCTATGAACCCATTGACTATAATGGCTTATAGAAATCATTCTATTTCAAAGAAATAAAACTAATATTCTATGTTTAATTTATGGGGCCCCTTCAATTCTTTTTGGGGCCCCACAAAATAAACAAATTGGCCTCTATTCATTTTGTTTTCTAGTTCCTTTTAAACTAATGCATATCCCTAGAATCGTTCCTATCTGGTGAAGAAAATTGACTGTGAAAAGAGAATTTGGAGGGGCTGGGTAGATAGATAGATAGGCAGGGGTACAACATTTTTATTTTATTGAAATGAACAAAAACGAATGAAATTTAATTTGTTTTTCATTCATTTGATTTTAAAAATGAATTGAAATGAAATGGGCAAGTTTCTTAAAATTTCAAAATTTGTTTCAGAAGAATGCACATGCCTAACATTCATCCATCCAGATTGTATCTGGATTTGAGTATGTTGAAATCGGTGGCTTATGCCCTTGTACTATCTCATATCAACAATTGTACTGTTGTTTATGGGTCTCCCATGAAAACAGACACGAAGGCATCAGGTATTTCAGTGACTATACAGCCTGTATACTAATGACTATATAGCCCGTATAGTCACTGGAAGTACAAGATGAACTTCGGCTGTCCCATTACTGCTGGGCCTACATTGGCTCCTAGTGAGGGTACGCTACAAGTTTAAGGTACTATTAATGGCATTTAAGGTCTTGCATGGTCAGTGTCCACCACATTTGACAGGTAAATTAAAATGGCATTAAACAGGGAGGAATTTGAGGTAGCTGAACAGACATTTATTACAACTTTCAGAGGTAAAAAAGTTTTCACAGCAACGTATATCAAATAGATCATTCTCATTTATGGCCCCAGGCATGTGGAATAGTCTAGCACGAGATCTTAGGAAAGAGAAGGAAGCTTTGAGTTTTCAAAACAAATTAAAAATATGGCTCATGTTATTGGCCTGACGAGTGAGTAGCATTAGGGGGAGAGAGATTGTCAGCTAATATTGGTCTGGTAGGTGAATTGTTTTTGATATATGGTTTTAATGTAATCATTTGTTCTTTATGATATATTATTTTAATTTATGTTGTAAATCATTTTGAGAGATGTAATCAGGAAGGCGATTAGGAAATATTTTCTAAATAAATAAATATCTAGGTAGTATCCCTGTGCCCTTGACTGTACCTCAATCTGTAAATCCTTTCTTCCTTCCCACCTGACCCTGATGCTTAAAATCCCCCTCGTGATTCTCCTCATCCCTGAGCTGTGAACCCCAAGCCGCGGTAGAAGGGTTGCTCTACAAATCTTGTCACAATCCTCACCCTCTTTTCCTCTAATCCTGTTTTGTCAGTCGGTTCGCTGTGGGAACTCCTAAGGGAGGGATTCTTAGCGCCTTTGGTTTCCGCTTCCTCTTTCTTGACGATTCCTTTACATTTAGGCCAATGGTCAAGCAGGCCCAGGGTTATGATCCTGGTTCTCAGCGATGGCAGTTTCTAGTTTAGTGACCCCCCCCCCCCCCCTCCTGCCCTTGGGTTTCATGGGTTCCTGGATGATAAGGGATAGGTGACTCCACAAGAAGAATTCCCCCTATCCCAGTGGGTAGGACAGGGTAGGGGTTGTGGGTTACTATATAGCAACTGGAAGATGAAAAGCCCGTGTCTTTGCTTCATATCCTGTTCCTGCGTAACCTTGTAATATATATATATATGACACTGGTTTCTTGTAGTTTATTACTTCAGGGTTAACCAGACTATACAAGGTGAAGGCTGTAGAGACCTGCAGTTCAACTGATAGCCCAGCACCAATAATGAAGTTACACACTGCGTTAACATATAACAGCATTAAACTTTACTGAATATTTATTTATTTATTTGAGGCTTTTATATACCGACATTAGTGTACAAACATCATACCGGTTTACGTTATAACTGACAGCAGGAAAAAGACAAAGAACAGGGAAGGGGGGAGAACAGGGGGTTGTAACTGAAAGTGCATAGCAGGAGGAAATATAGCGTAACTAACAAAGAATATAACAAGTAATATGCTGTGGTGGAGTAAGATGATTGGTAGAGAGAAAAAAAAGAACTATTATGCTAGTAATGCTAGTAAAATCCACAATTATCAATACGATGCTAAAGCCCTCTTCGCTTATGTAACTTCCCTCACAAATTCAAACCACCCCCCCATCACCGATATTGATGCAAGAAACAAATGTAATGAATTAGCCAACTTCTTCCACACCAAAATCACCAACCTTATCTCATCTCTCCCCCCTCCCTCCCCTCTCCCTTTCACCAGTCAGAAGAACCCCTACATTCTTTCGAACTCACTTCTGCCTCTGAGATTACTAGATTCCTAAAGAAAATGAAACCATCCTCACATCCTGAAGACTCCATACCTACTAAATCCCTCCTGGCTATCCCTGACATCATAGCCAAACCCATATCAGAAATCATTAACTGCTCCCTCACTACTGGTCTAGTCCCCCCTGAACTGAAACAAGCCATACTCAAACCCATACTTAAGAAACCTAACCTAGATCCCGCAGTTCCTTCCAACTTCAGACCAATATCCAATTTATCATTCATAGCGCAACTCATGGAAAGGGTAGTAAATGCTCAGCTTATAGAACACCTGGAAAATCACAGACTGTTATTCCCATCACAGTTTGGCTTCCGAAAGTTCTTTAACACTGAAACCCTCCTAATCTCCCTTTCCGACACCATTCTAAAAAGCCTTGATAAAGGCCAAACATGTATCCTGGCCATGTTAGACATCTCTGCGGCCTTTGATACTGTTAGCCACAATATACTAATCGACCGACTCTCTGACATCGGCATCTCAGGCCCAGCTCTGAGCTGGTTCACTTCCTTTCTGGCGGATCGCCACTTTAAAGTTAAATTCAGCAACTACGAATCAAACCCTGTTAAGCTATCCCATGGGGTCCCTCAAGGCTCCTCCCTTTCCCCAACCCTCTTCAATATTTACCTCCTTCCCTTATGCCAACTCCTTGCAGACCTAGGACTCACACACTATGTCTATGCAGATGACGTCCAGGTCCTCATTCCTGTCACCGACTCTGTGACTAACGCCCTCAAAACCTGGGATACATGCCTCAAGTCAATCAACAGCCTCCTCACTAACCTCAGGCTTGCTCTAAACACCTCAAAAACAGAACTACTTTTTATCTCACCTTCCCGCCATATCCCCACTCTCCCTGTCACCTCCAACCCCTCTCCACTTCATGTCAGGGATCTAGGGGTTACCCTCGACAACCACCTCAATCTCCAAAAACACATTTCTAATATAACAAGGGACTGCTTCTTTAAACTTCACATACTGAAGAAACTAAGACCCCTCCTTCACTTTAGTGACTTCCGAACAGTCCTCCAAGCCACCATATTCACAAAGTTAGATTATTGTAACGCCCTACTCTTGGGTCTACCTTCAACCACAATCAAACCGCTGCAGATGCTACAAAATGCAGCAGCTAGAATCCTCACAAACTCACGCAGATCGGACCACATAACTCCAATACTCAAAGAACTTCATTGGCTTCCAATCCCTGCCAGAATCCAACATAAATGCCTAACAATTATCCATAAAACTCTACACAATAAAGAGATGATTTGGCTAAATGATTCACTCCAATATCACTCCCCCAAGAGACCAACCAGATCCATTTATTTAGGAACTCTGTCAACCCCTTCCCACAAACTTTCACAGCTCGCCTCCACCCGAGAGAGAGCCTTTTCCATAGCAGGACCATCTCTATGGAACTCAATGCCCCCTGACTTACGTCTAGAGCAGAGCACAACAACCTTCAAAAAAAAGTTGAAGACCTGGTTGTTCAAACAGACATTCACCTAATCGTAGCATCCCTGGTCAACATAGCTCTGTATTAAAGTCTGTAATTTACAATGTAACATAATGTAATATACCTTCAGATAATGTTATATAATACTCTACTACTGTACCGTATTATAATGTGGCAGTAATGTAATATAGTTGCTTTCTTTCTTTCTCTCTTAACGTTAACTCTATCCCTCACTAAACTCTGCTTCTCTTTTTCGACATCCCGTTCCTTGGAATTTACCTTGTTAGATGTAACTATTATTTTCCTCCTACTGATGTTAATTGTTACCCCTGTTATAATGTAAACCGATGTGATATCCATTTGAACGTCGGTATATAAAAGTTTTAAATAAATAAATAAATAAAATACAAAGAAGGGACTTATATACATGAGCCTTATAAAAGGGTAAATAAAGGGCACAAGTTAGCCATTAACTTGTGCAGGAGAGGATGGGCGGGTGAAGGGTGGGGTCTAGTCTTGTCGAAAGAGCCATGTCTTTAGTTTCTTTCTAAATTTAGAGTAGCATGGTTTAAGTCTGAGCATAGTAGGGAGGGCGTTCCATTGCCTAGGACCTGCAACGGAAATTACGCGATCCCTTGTGGAGGAGAGGTGGGCTTTTTTAAGAGATGGAACTTTAAGGGTTCCTCTGTTGACAGCCCTGGTGGTCTTTCAGAGAGTGAAAGGTGGAAGGGTTCATCTAGCCAGTTGGAGTTATGACAGTAGATGGATTTATGAATTATGGAGAGTATTTTAAAGAGGATGCATGCTGAGATGGGGAGCCAATGGAGGTCTCTGAGTATGGGGGTGATATGGTCGGATTTCCGTGTGTTTGTAATGACCCTGGTTTAATGGTAGAGGAGGGGAGGCCAAGTAGAAGAGAGTTACAGTAATCGAGCTTGGATGATAGTGTGGCCTGGATGACAGTCCGGAAATCATGATAGTGGAGTAGGGGTCTGAGTTTTTTTTAGGACATTGAGCTTAAAGAAGCCCTCTTTGAGGATAGAACTGATATATTTTTTTAGGTTAAGTAGCAGACTTAATCATTCTGCTCACTTTGCAAACACATGCACACTGTAGTAGCTTAGATAGGAAATACTGCTCAAAGGTTTCAACTGGTGACAATTCAGCAGCTGTCTCCAATCTTTACACAGTCTTTGCATTTATTTCCAAGTCCCAGCTTGTTTCCTACTGTGAAGCTGTTTGAATGCTGAAGGAAGGGAGATGACCTCAGTACTTCTTTGAATCCTAACTGCTGAACCCTTGTTGCCAAGGGAACCCTCAGTCTCTGGCAATTCAAGTTACTAATCCTTCACAGCATGGATCCTTAATTAAAACAAACAAATTTCTTTAGTTTCAGGGCAGAGCAAAGAACTTCCTCCTTCTTGCTCAGGAAGCAATGGTCTGTTTGCTCATGCCCCAACTTATTTCAGCTGGGCTGTGTGTTTACAGCCCTTAAAGAGACAGCACCCAATTGGCGTAGACAAGCATTCAGTAACAAAGAGAAGCCGGTGGGAGAGGGAATATGTAGAGCACAGGTTAAAGGAAAATAAATAAAGCATACTAAACAGCACTGATGAAAAATCACCAATATAACAATGAACAGTATCATATGCAAGTAGTCAGGCACCGACTAAAGTTGCACAGACGAAATCACTTTATAGACTCCAGGACTTGTGCTTATCTACGAGGTGCCTAGGAAAACAACAACAACTGTGCAGCAGTTCAGGTTTAGTCTGTGACTGCTCATGCATAATCTTAGGCAATCAAACAGCAATGATTAACCCACCCCCCTTTTTCTGTAACTGTAAATCTGAGTACTCAGGAGTCCTAAAATGCTCCAGAAATCCCCCAGTCCTGGTTAGGGTGCACATAAAACTTCGGGGCCCTGGATGTGTATATGCAGCTGGGTGCTATGTAACCCAAAGGATACCGTGGCAAAAGGAATGTCTGTCCCGCTCCCTCGCTCCGGGCTGCCACTCTCCTCTTAAACTGCCCCACTACAAAGGTCAGCCAGGGTCCGAAGGCTTTCAACCGATCTTGGATCGTAGGGGGCCTTGCCTTTACACAGCCTGGCACAGGAAACGGTGTTCTAGCTGGCTTAAGTATTCTGGGGGTGCCCATGCCCAGCCTGAGCTGGCTTCACAGCAGCAAGGCTGAAAAAACACCTCTCCTTCGCTCGGGAATCCCTTTTTGAAACTTTGCATTTACTTATCTGTGTCTCTCAGCCAGGACTCCCCATCTCCAAGTCCTCGGTTTTGGGCAATACTCAAAGTTCTCTGAGTCTAGGGATAGCACTTCTCCCCCTCTGCTCGCCAGCCTCTGATGCTGGTCTCTTCTTGTGTTCCAGGACACAGCCTTTGTCTCTCCCTGTCTCTCTCTTTCTGTCTTCTCCGCCACATGCCTGTCTCCTTCTTCCCCCGTCTCTGCAGACTGAAAGCTTCTTCAGTCACTCCCTCTTTCAGAACCTGGGAAAGTCAGCTTGGAACCCACATCTCACTTCTGGGGAGACACAACACATGAACCAGCCAACCTCCTCACCTCTTCCCAGGTTTTGCCGAGCTTCTGCTGGCTCACAAATAGGCCGATGCAATATCATGTGCATAAAAAAACGTGTATCAGAAGAGGACGCGCGTTTTTTGAAACTCTCACATCCATCTTTCCTGGGCACTCGATGCCACGCTGAAAGGGACGCGCAATGGATAATTTTGCATCCCTAGCAATCTGCATTGGCCGCCCAGGAGAAGTGGCTGGGCATCCATGACAGCCTGGCCAGAGCTTACTCCCCACACCCCGGCAGGGCTGTTCCTGATTGGTCCTTTTCACTGACATGTGACAGTTAATGGACCAATCGGCAGTAGGTGAAGCAGTGAATACATTAATATTAAGTGCCCTGTGTGTGCAGGTCACCAAAACGGATGCTCAGTCTATGAGCACCCGTTTTATCCCTTAGCAGCTAATTTACTGGCACAATATGCAAGCACAAAATACACAGTCCTAAGTGTGTAGATTGTGGGTGTATATTGTGCACCCCAAAATTTTTAAATTACATCAAGACTTTTTTTTTTTGCATGGTGCTTCTTTCTGTGGTTCCTCCTACTTAATATCTCTGCGGTTTTTTTGTTTTTAAGTTCAGGCCTTGATACGCGGGAAGACTTTATGCCTGTTCCGGGCAGGTGTAAAATTTGAGAGGCTAAAAAGTGCCTTGGGTGCACAGGGATTTTTGGCATCTCAGGGTAATAGCTAATAGCCTCATCTACATGGAATTTACATGTGATGAGCACTACTACCTACGAGCGAGTTTGGACATGCTGATTTCCTTATTACATTGGGGGGTTATGGACACACCTACAAAACGCGTGCCAAGTGCTCGTTAACCTGTGTGCTAGGCTCAGCGCATGATATTGTGTCAGCCTGAAAGTCAGATGCTTTCCTTTGCACCATGCAGGCTGCATAAGTTCTTTTCGCTGAGCAATACTAAACCATGCATCCCTTTTCCAAACTTGTTAACCCTACAAGTGCTGAAATGCTGGTTCTGAAGAGTCACAAGCTGCTGCCAGGGGAAAGCAAATCTTTAGTAACACACAGACAGTTCTTTGGCATTTTCTCCTTCTGTTGCAGCAGGGGATTGCTAGCAGCTTGTCAGTGCCTAACTTTCAGCTCGATACTATACAGCCTAGCAGTTCAGTAGTAATAATCTTCTTTGCATTGCCCAGTCTCCACGCAAATGCAAATTTCATGGGGAAGGGACCTGATTTATAGTACCCTGCCACAATAAAAAAAAACCCAAAACCTTAGTTTATAATAATCTTGGCTCTCAGCAATGGCAGTTCATAGAAAAGCCCCCACAAACTCACAGTTTTTAATCTTGGTTCTCCTGGTTTAGCAGCCGCAAATTCCAGCATTTCATTTCAAGCCAAACCTTCCACAAGCCCTCTCTCTCTCTCTCTCTCTCTCTTCCTTCTTGAGTTAGCCTACCTGTTGCACTTTGACTAATGTGCTGGGAATCCCTGCCCATCCTCACCTGGGATTCCACTCCCAATGCCCCCAAACTGTCAGTCCTCAATATCAACCTCTATCCTGGCCATCTTTATTCTCTCTCAGGGATGCCCTACTTTATCGCAGCTGCCTGATAGAAGAAGGTTGGGTGGCCTTTTGCATTCTTTAGATCCCAGGAGCCCCCATAGCTGCACCTTTCTTGAATATGCACTTACAATTCTACAACCTCCCTCCTGCTGGCAGTATACTGAATGGTGAGTATGTTCCTAGGCTCGGCATGGGAGAATTGTGACTTGGGAGATGGGTGGGTTTTAAATATGTAATGATGGGGGCATCGTAGCTTGGCAAAGGAGTGAAGGGATGGTTAGGTATCATTTTTAGCCTAGATTAAGCACCTACGGTAATGAAGGTGGCCAAAGTTTGGCCTATATTTGGGCTGAGCATTCGCTTGAATCTGGGTAGCCAGATTTGGCCACCCCAGTCTAGGTGGTCAGCCTGTGGTCATACAAATGGGTTAACTAAATCATGTTAGATTATATCCAGCTAGATTTTGCCAAATTATCAGCCACAAATCTAGGGTCCTTCTCAGAGGGTGTAACTTGTGTAGGCTAATTTATGTGCGTATGTTCCAGCTATATCCCCTGGACGTCTCCCTTCAGTTGAGTAAAGGTATGTGCATAACCAGGATACACGTGCACTTCTATGTGCTACGTGCCCTAGGCCATTTTGTGACAATTATTTATGTGATTAAATGGCTTTGAATATTCAGTCCTGAATGCTGGTTGAAAAGATTTTATTGTATGTTCCTGGCCTTTTCTGAAACTTTTGACCACTTGCTGCAGAAAATGAGGTAAACCCTGCTATAAATTGTGAAATATGATGCAGTATTGGCTTTTAGAAAAAGTTGGTGACTTCCCCTATGATTGAGTTCAAGGCATAGAAAGGTAGGTAGGCAGAGGATACATTTTAATGGCCTGAATCCTTATCAGTTTAAAGCTTCAAGATTTTGGCAGTGGTTATAGTAATTTGCGAATCAAAACTAAAGCAGCATTTGCTTCATAAGAAGTCCCAAGGAAACAAACACATTATAAGTTAATGCAGCTGTCAAGAAGTATTGCTCTGTAGTTTTAGAACCACCAGAGATTGAGTAGAATGAATTGCATAGCATGTTGTTCCAGAAAGCAAAGCCAAAGGCTATTTTTTTCAGCCTTACTTACCTTTTAGATGCAATTAACAATGAGACAGCTCAGATGCAGGTGTGGTGGGTAGCAATATAAGCTGCCAAATGTAACTCTGGATTCAGGTTTAATCTTTAGCCAGGGCTTATGGCTATTCAGACTAGTTGTTAGACAGGACAACAGTGGGAGATGATATTTTCAGTTTTAAGCTTGGGACTTGCTGAAACAAATGTAACACATACATAGACACATGCTCATATGTGTTGCACAGGAGGTGGACCCTTGGGCCGAGGTGGGGTTGATGCTACCCTTAGGAAGGATCCCACTGTCGGCAGGCAGAGTGGGCTGACTGACAGAAGCCAGCTGGAGATTCACCAATACCAGCCATCGTTCCCCATGGATTGAGCCTTCGGGTACCGGGGCCGGCTGGAGTTAGGTGGGCCTCCGTATGTAGTTGTCGATGAGAAGATGGAGAGGACAGCCCAGAGGCAGCAATAGCAGAACTGGAGAGTCTGTACTGGACGAGGTGGAGTCCCGGAGACCCGGGCGCCAATAGGAACCAAAGTGTGACTGGGGACATCCGAGCAAGAACAGGTCGAAGCCTGAAAGGCCAAGTCCAGGATGTAACAGTAGAGGCATCATATAACAAGCTGGAGTCAGGGCAGGTGGCAATCAAGGAGCGGTGGCAAAGCAAGGCTGAGGTCAAATCCAGGAGAGAAGCAATAGCATAGTTGGACGAAGCAGAGGTCTGGACTAGGAGATAATCAGTAGTGTGGTCATGCAAAGTAGAGGTCTGGACTAGGAGATGATCAGTAGTGTGGTCATGCAAAGTAGAGGTCTGGACTAGGAGATGATCGGTAGCGTGGTTAGGCAAAGCAGAGGTCTGGACTAGGAGATGATGCATAGTGTGGTCGGGCAAAGCAGAGGTCGGGTCCAGGAGAAGATCAATAGCGTAGTTGGGCAAAGTGGAGGTCGGGTCCAGGAGAAGATCAATAGTGTTGTCGGGCAAAGCAGTGGACAGGGCCAGGAGATCAGTCCATAGGAATAGGCTGGGTAGCAGGAAACACAGGAATGGAGAAGACGAAACCAGGAACATGAACGCGAAGGGAACAGGAACCAGGAACATGAATGAATCACCAGGAGGCAACAATGTACACGAGCAGTGTGGGGACTTGTTGCAAAGCCAACCAAGGAAAGCTGGGCCCTGCCTTATATACCAGGACCCAGTGGTGTCATTGAGAAAGGGACAGCAGCCTTAGCGTGCCACAGGCCCTTTAAATAATTTAGAAAGGCGCGCACGCGCGCCTAGGAAGTCAGACTTGCAGAGAGGGCGTCGGCGTCCCCTCCGTGCTGCGAGGCTATCAGCAGCAGGCAGGGCCGCAGTGAGGAGGGCAGCGCTGGAGGTGCTCTCTCCGCATTGCGGAGGGGCCAGAGCTTGTTCCCGGGAAGGCAGCGGCGAAAGGTAAGGAAGGCCAGTCACGGGTTCCGTGGCCAGCCGACACAACAATATGCCTTCTTCCTCTCTCCCCCAATTGTTCTCCAAACCTAGAGGCAAAACTAATAAAATAATTCAAGAAAGCATTGGATAAGCACAGAGAATATGTAGCTGTGAAGAAGGGAAGGAAAAGCCTGGGATCATAGAAACTAGAACATGACAGCAGATAAGGATCATGTGGCGCATCCGTTCTGCCCATCCACACCTCCTGTTCAGCTTTATAGTCCGTTCCTAGCACTCAGATATCTTCTGTGCTTGTCAAATTTGCATACTATCCTTGTCTGTACCATCTCCACTGAGAGGCAGATAGATGCATCCACTGAGAAGCTGATAGATGCATCCACTACCCTCTCTGTAAAGAAATACTTCCTTAGAATACTCCAGAATCTACCTCTTTTATCCTCTATCCTTGATCCCTCAATCTAGAGCCACATTCTATTGAAAGAGACCTGCCTCCTGTGCATTTATTCCTTGGAGGTATTTAAATGTCTCTATCATATCTCTCCTTTCTTTCCTCCAATACATACCTGTTGCGCCAGGAGGTGGACCCTTGGCCTAGTGCAGGATTGGTAGGCTCCCTGGATGGACCCAGAGAGCGCCTGCCACCAGGAGGTGGAGCACAAGAGGAGACAGAGGCTAGTTGGAGCTTCGCCACTAGCAACCCTAGATACCCCCAGGTTGAGCCCTTGGGTACCCGGGCCGCCTGGTCTTAGGTGGGCTTCGCAGGATCTCCTTGATAGGAAGTTCAGGGGTGTGCCCACCATGATCAAGGGTGCGCGGTCGATACTTAGGCCGGAAGTCCTGGGTGCCTGAGAAGGGCAGAAGAGGGTCTCTGAATGTATAGCAAGGATCAAGGCCAGATTCAAGGAAGCGTGGTCAGCCAATGCAAGGGTCAAAATCAGTAATCAGTCCGTGGATAGTCAGGCAAAGCACAGATCAGTTACCAGTAGTCAGTCCGTGGGAAGTCAGCCAAAGCAGAGGTCAAGTTCCAGGAGGCAGTCAGACGTGGTTGAGTTCAGGCAGAGGTCAGTTCCAAGCAGCAGGCAGACGTGGTCAGTAATCAGGCAGAGGTCAGTTCCAGGCAGCGTGCAAACATGGTCATAGAACAGGCAGAAGGTCAGAGGCAGGCAGCGATCAAACATAGTCAAGGGACACCAAGGTTAGTACCGAGAAGACAGTCTGAAAGGTACTACCTGGGGAGACGAGGAGACAGGACGCTGGAACAGGAGGACACTGGAACAGGACTGGAACGAGACTGGAACACAGACTGGAATGCAGAGGCAAACTAGAAATCACAAGGATCGACCCGATTGCCAAGACAAAGAAGTCAGGGCAGGAGCGTCCTGATATAGGTCACTCAATCAGGGCGCGCCGCGATTCTGGGACCCGCCCCTGGCCCTATAAGGTGCCAGGCGGTCCGCAAACACCTAGGGGCAGGGCCAACACCACGGAGGATGCCAAGCCCTACTGTGAGGCTTGGCTGGAGGATGAAAGCCCGGCAACTGCCGCCGCAGAATGCCGAGGCCTGGCCGTGCTTGCCACCGCTGTAGGGGAGGATGACCCAGGACCTCCAGAGGAGCTGGAGAGGTGAGCAGGCCTGGGTGCAGGCTGAGCGCGGATGGGACACACAACAGTAATCCCCTTCTAGACCTCCCCCTCCTTGGGCAAAGCTTGTCAGGGTGCGCCCTACGGAAGGCCCTGAGGTGGTCTTTGTCCAAGATGTTTTGTGAGGGCTCCCAGGTGTTCTCCTCAGCCCCATACCCCTCCCAAGAGAGTAGATAATCCCATCGCCCTCAATGCTGACAGACGTCGAGGACCTCTCTTACCTGGAGGGTATGCTCTGGTTTGGAGGACACTTGAGATGGAGGTGGATCTTTACGGAAAGGCCAAGATAGTATAAGTGGTTTCAGTAGAGAAACATGGAAGGTATTGTGGATACCCATGGATTGCGGCAACTGTAGCTGGTAGGTGTCTGCTCCCACTCTCCGGAGGACGGGAAATGGCCCAATGTATTTGGGTACCAGGTGATGTGAGGGGAGTCACAGCCTAATGTGCTTGGTACTTAGCCATACCTGTTGACTGGGTCTGAAGAGTGGAGCTGCTCTTCTATGTGCGGCAGTGAACATCTTAGCATGTTCTGCGGCTTGGGTGAGTCGTTCTTTTACTTGGTTCCATACGTTACAGATACTTTGCGCCGTGAATTGCGCTGCTGGTGAAGGCACAGAGAGTGGTACCGGCAATGGGATTCATGGTTGGTGCCCGAACCACGGAGGACGCCAAGCCCCGCCGTGAGGCCTGGCTGGAGGATGAAGGCCCGGTGACCGCCGCCGTGGGACACCACTGCTGCAGGGGAGGATGACCTGGGACACCCAGAGTAGCTGGAGAGGTGAGCAGGCCCGTGCGTGGGCCGAGCACAGACGGGACGCACAACAATACATGCTTAAATCTTTAAGACTGTCCTTATATGCTTTATGATGGAAACCATTGATCACTTTATAGGGATGTGGATTTGTTTGGAACAAATGGCTAAAATTCAAAGAAAAAGAATTTTTTTTTCATTCATGGCTCCCCAAAACAAAAACTTTGTTTTATTTCTTTATTTCCCATTCAAGTTTATGGTCCATGTAAAAGTGCTGCAGTGACACTGATAACTCTAGCAACAAATCAATGCTTGTGTGAGGTAGTAGCCTAAGCAGAACTGAGACAGCAAGAAGGAGGAATGTAGACAGGATGGAAGACCAATCAGGGTGAACCATATTTTTTAACTAGCCTAAAGCTGGAATCTGGATGGAGTGACACTGTTGACCTTCCACTGATAGGTCTGAGAATGTACAAAGAAACTCTGTATTCTCTGTCAGATTTCACAGGGAATGTTTCTTTTGGAAGTTCTGCTAGAGTGAAAGAAAGGTTTAAAATATGAGGAGGTGCGGTCCTATTTCAAGGGAGGATGTGAGCCCTTGGATCATGGCGCGGCTCAGGGAGGAGCCCCAAGACACACCGTGAGAAGTGAGCAGGTATGAGTACGGGCACAATAGGAGCAAGGCTGGACTGAAGACAAGGCAAGGAATATCCGGAATAGGAACAAGGCAGGCTCAGCCCTCCACTGGACCTACACGCACCAATGAGACCCAGCAAGGCAATGCTGGTCTCGAGAGTAGCCCTCCAGCCACTCGATAGCCCTTCCGGACCTGCCGCTTGGGAATGATGAGTGTGTGAGGCCAGACGGAGGCTGAGGTCAGGAACAAGAAGACTCAGACGTAGACTAGGATACTCGGAGGACTCAGACAAGGAGGACTCAGACAAGGACTCAGGTTACTAAGAGGTCTTAGGCGAGGATTCAGGAGAAAGTACTGGGTGAGTGTTGAAAGCGAAGCAAACTCCAGATGAGGCAATGGAACTTGAAGCCAGGACATGACGAAGATTCAGGAGAGGCCTGTACCAGGGGGCATCCTATACAGCCACATGTGGTTGGTTGCGGACCATGCTGAAATGGAGCAGGTGCTGGCAGAATCTTAGGCATGGACGGAAGCAGGCACAGGGAACTCTGAAGACCGGGACAGGATTCAAGATTCAGGATTCAAGACTCAGGATTCTCAGAAGCAGGGCATTAAAACAGGAGTCTTCAGAGGCTTGCGCTGCAGACGAGAAGAAGGCCATGTGTCACGAGGCGCCCTAACAGCTCCCCATGGGCTGGTCACGGACCACGACAGTGGCATGCTAGGAAAGGTGAATTGACGAGGGACCTGGGAACTGGACGAAGGGCTGAAAATGAGATGGATGGAGTCAGGACACGGAACATCAGGACAACTGGACACGGAACATCTGGACATCAGGAGATCAGGAGAACTGGACCTCTGGAACATCAGGAACATGGATCAGGTGATGAGGGAGCTCCGACAGGGGAGGAGACCAGGAACATCAAGGTGATGAAGTTCAAGAACATGAAGGACATGGAACAAAGATCCATCAAGGCACAAGAAGACCACGGAGGACCTGGATCAGGAAGAACATAAGAACATAAGAAATTGTCATGCTGGGTCAGACCAAGGGTCCATCAAGCCCAGCATCCTGTTTCCAAAAGAGGCCAAAACCAGGCCACAAGAACCTGGCAATTACCCAAACACTAAGAAGATCCCATGCTACTGATGGAATTAATTCTGTAACAGATACCAATGCAAGGGACACTTGTGTGCTGGTATTGCTTATGTACGGCGGCTCTTATTCAAGGACAGCCAATTTTGTGGATGTCCTTCTCTGTAGCCCCGTCTATTGATCTTTATTATCCAAAATTCAATGCAGATTCTTTTATTCTTTTATTTTTCTAAAAAATCCCCTTATTTCCCCGTTTTATGAGGCGACCCGCTATGTGGTTGTCAATACTTATCGAGGCTTCCGTCTCAGGTGCTTCTCGCGGGGATAGCGTCTGCTTGCCCGACATGGGCCATGTTTCGGCACTCTTGTGCCTGCTTCAGGGGCTACGGGGGGGGGGGGGTTGTGCTGTGTCCTAATCAGGTACTCAACAGCAATTACATCTCCGACTATGGAAATAAAACAGTTAATTCTCATCTCCATGCTTACTATAATAAAGCTTTTCTACCTACCGTTCACACATTCTGAAGTACTTACTGTTATGTTGACCGTGTTTCTACTCGTGGACGGCGCCTACCTTCTGTGTCTGGGGCGCGCTCGCCTATTCTACTTTTTATACTCACTATGGGTCCCCACCCATTAATTTCACGAGACCGAGACTAGCTAGGATGTTCTTAATCAGAGTGATTAATGTCATGGGACCGCCTCTTGAAGAACTGGCTCCTCCCGTATCCGCCCTCCTTGTCACCTTTAGGGTGTGTCTATTTTATAGGATCCGCCTCGTTTGATGCAGCTACCGCCTCTATGTCCGTATCCGCCCTCTTTGTCATCTTCGGGGTGTGTTTGTTTCTTGAGACCCGCCTAAATTCATGCCGCTGCAGCCTCTACGATGGTATACAACTCCACCCATTGATATTGAACTAAATCGGCTCATATTGTAGCTTATATCTCTGTTAGACTAATGTTGAATTTATTTTTTCAACAGGCGAATCCCTCCGGTTTCTATTCCTTTCTTGAATAATAATCACTTATCTCTCTTGGTTACATGTCCTGACTGTCGTTGGCTGTGATCAGCTGTTTAAATGATGTCCAAATACTTCAAGCTCATGTATGGGATTATACTCCTTTTTTGTGTGTCATGATGTTGGTTACCTCGGGGTACATTGCGTTTGTCTCAGACACCAAGTAGAAGGAGCACCTCTCACTGATCATTGGCTGGAACTAGGTCATTCACCAGAAGACTTTCAAGTAGCAGTGATTTTTCAGCTACAGACACACCCAAGAGGGGGAGACTTGAATTTGAAACTCATACAAGTGGAACAGAAGTTCATTTACACTTGGAACACCACTACCCCCAATGGACTCAACCGTGAGATAGATTGGACAGTGTTCTGTTAATCATAATTGACATAAATGAATGGGACGATGAGGACAGTAGAAGAGCTTAATCAAGTAATATCATGCGTATAGAATGAAGCCATTTATATCTACACATCTTAGAGTCAGACAAACGCAATGTACCCCGAGGTAACCAACATCATGACACACAAAAAAGGAGTATAATCCCATACATGAGCTTGAAGTATTTGGACATCATTTAAACAGCTGATCACAGCCAACGACAGTCAGGACATGTAACCAAGAGAGATAAGTGATTATTATTCAAGAAAGGAATAGAAACCGGAGGGATTCGCCTGTTGAAAAAATAAATTCAACATTAGTCTAACAGAGATATAAGCTACAATATGAGCCGATTTAGTTCAATATCAATGGGTGGTGTTCTTATGTTCTTATGTTCTTATGTAAACCATCGTAGAGGCTGCAGCAGCATGAATCTAGGCGGGTCTCAAGAAACAAACACACCCCGAAGATGACAAAGAGGGCGGATACGGACATAGAGGCGGTAGCTGCATCAAACGAGGCGGATCCTATAAAATAGACACACCCTAAAGGTGACAAGGAGGGCGGATACGGGAGGAGCCAGTTCTTCAAGAGGCGGTCCCATGACATTAATCACTCTGATTAAGAACATCCTAGCTAGTCTCGGTCTCGTGAAATTAATGGGTGGGGACCCATAGTGAGTATAAAAAGTAGAATAGGCGAGCGCGCCCCAGACACAGAAGGTAGGCGCCGTCCACGAGTAGAAACACGGTCAACATAACAGTAAGTACTTCAGAATGTGTGAACGGTAGGTAGAAAAGCTTTATTATAGTAAGCATGGAGATGAGAATTAACTGTTTTTTTCCATAGTCGGAGATGTAATTGCTGTTGAGTACCTGATTAGGACACAGCACAACCCCCCCGTAGCCCCTGAAGCAGGCACAAGAGTGCCGAAACATGGCCCATGTCGGGCAAGCAGACGCTATCCCCGCGAGAAGCACCTGAGACGGAAGCCTCGATAAGTATTGACAACCACATAGCGGGTCGCCTCATAAAACGGGGAAATAAGGGGATTTTTTAGAAAAATAGAAAAATAAAAGAATAAAAGAATCTGCATTGAATTTTGGATAATAAAGATCAATAGACGGGGCTACAGAGAAGGACATCCACAAAATTGGCTGTCCTTGAATAAGAGCCGCCGTACATAAGCAATACCAGCACACAAGTGTCCCTTGCATTGGTATCTGTTACAGAATTATTATTAAAGGGAAGAGGTTTGTTGATGAACTGATGGAATTAATAGCAGTGGCTATTCCTAGAAGACCAGATCCGAAGGCCCTGAGGAACTGAGGCTGGGCCCTTTTATAGGGATGATCCAGGAACACAGAGATGATGTTACTGCTGAGGGCTGCAGGGCTTTTCCCGCTGCTGGCCCTTTAGAAGGGAAGGAGAGGCACGCACCTGTGCCTATGGAATGTCCGGGGAGCAAAAGTCTGCAGCGGCATCCAGGCCACATAGAAGGCCCGACGGAAGGTGGCTCCCTGCCACGAGGAAAATGGAGACAGGCAGTGGCTGAGACGGCTTCCCTGCCACTCAAACTGAGGATCCCGGTGGCAGCTCCAGCTGTGAAGATGCAAGGCGGCATTGAGCGGCTCAGCCTATCTCGAGGGGCAGGTGACAACTGCGGCCTCTGGGCCTCAGAGGATGGCATCAGCGACGGCCTCGCTAAAAGGTAGAGGGCTGCCTGTGAGACAGCCACAGGCAGGATCCTAACAAGAAGTTTGCCATTGTCAAAGGGCTTTTTGTTATCTTCACCTCTGCAGTCATAGTTCTCTCACCATGAGAGATTTGGGGGGGGGGGGGGGGGCAGAAGTGCTGCATTCTGTCTGTTCACTGGTGCACAGGGAGTAGACTGGAGACAGAGAAGCAGTGAACAAACAGCAGTGCATTTTCTTCTCTGTCTGACTCTGAACCATTCACTGCTTATTTATAGTGCAAACTGCAGAGAGAAAACTGAAGAACAGCTTTGCTAGCCTTGTCAGTTTATTCTCTGTCTGATGATATTTTGTTTGTACAAAAGGAATCTGTCACTAGTGCACATACATGCACTATGTATGTGTGTGTTAAGACAGATATTTTTGCAGACACTATGAAGGTTAGCCAGACAGGAGAAAATTTGTGCCCCTGGAAGAAGTTGCTAACTCTGCTTGTCAAGCTGGCAGTGCTTGCTAAGCAATGAAGTGAACTCAGTCTGTCAACTTAATTGTTTGTGACAGACAGATACATAGTCAGTATTAGAGTAGTACTGGTGAGTTGTACAGTGTATCAAAAATTATATTGTGACATCAAAAACTCCAGTAGTCACTTCCAATTCCATCATCCTACTGCAAGCAAAGGAAAGAGGAGGGAATGATAGAGGCATAGCATTAGATGTTACTGCAGAACCAACCTAGCCTGTCTGAAGTACAATCAGTACTAGCAGCAATGAGAAAAAAAGGGAATCCTGTCCCTAAACATAAGAAACATTTTAGCCACAGAGAGCCAGGAGTAGAAGCCAACTCAAGCCATTAGTAATTAAAATTGGGAGCTCATGTACCATCACTATCTGTTCTTTTCCCTCTTAATTTGGAGTAAGGGCAAAAGGCAGGAAAGCCATTCTAAGCTGGCATTAGCAGTACAGGACAAGGACAGGGGCAGCAGAAATGCAATGCCCAAACACAGCAGCATGTTCCTCCATGATTAAACTTCTAAGGTAATGGAAGCAGTATTTCCAAAAACTGATTCTGAGGAAGAATCATGTTTCAGATTCCTTGAATCACATGATATCAAAGAGCTAATAGCCACAGCCAAAGAGAACTTGGAGGCCTCTAGCATCTTAGTCTCCAGTGAGGTCTTCCCATTTGCTGTGGCAGAGATTATGCCACAGCAAAGAGAAAGACCAGCTCCAAGTCTGAATCCTTTCCCCTAATGATGCCATATAGAAACATCAGGCATCTTCCAGGGGTTTCCTCTGTCTTTTCTGTTTCTTGGTGCTACTTTGCCCAACTCATGCTGCCTTGGAAGGGTTGATGGAACTGGTTTTGTTGCCCTTTGCTCCTCATTTTGAGCCTTGGGGTGTTCTGGTCATTCATGATGCTGCTTTGCCTTGGAGAATTCCTGCTACTGCCAATACTATTTTTCCCAATTATGGTTACTTGGGCTATTCATGCCATTTTTGCAGTCATGTTGACAATCTTGATGTGTTGGAGTACTCTTCACCCTTTTGGCTCCTGGTTTCAAAATGGTGCTGATCTGTGTGTTTTATTTCCTTTGATTTCTCTGTGGATTTTAGCATCCTACATTATACTGTCTACTAAATTATTAATCTATGTCAAATACCCTTGTACAAGGATTTCATTTAAAGTGGTTTTTTCCTATATTGGGCACTCCAGAAAGATATTCCACAAGCTTAAGAGTTGTGAAAGAATTCTTACTCTCCATGTTGATAATGAACCTAGGGAGCATGAGGTGTTTTATTTCCTCACCAATCCTGACTATATCCTTAAGTTCTACTAACTAGTGTAAAATAGGTTACAGGAATAAATAGGGATGAACAGGAGAAGAATAAGGTAGAATGAAGAAAGCTGAAAGTAAAAATGAAGAGAGGACTGGGAAATGAATGGACACCTTAAACTAGAGTATATGGACTATTTGGGAGAAAACATCACAAAGAAGAAGAGCAGGTAAAGAATGAATGAGACCAAACAATAAAGGTATAATAAAAGAGGACAGAGTGTTTAGCATTTTGCACATATTCTCCAGTGATGAATATTTAGAAGCTGTGCTAAATAATATGCAACAAGTTTTAATTTTATATGTGTTCAAGAGAAGACATCAACAGGGTCTGATTGTAACTTTTAATAGCCTAAAAGTTCTACAGCTTTAGAGAAGATGTGTGTTCACTCTTCATCCTCCATGAATGTATAAACCCTAGATTCCAGTGGAGATCTTTGCATTTCCCAACTGTTAACAGAATGCACTTATTTTGCACCACTTCTGTCCCCTAAAACTTATAGATGAAACCCCACTTTTGAATGATGCTATGACTCCCTTGATTTCTTTCCTTACTGTAAGGATGGTGAATGCATGGAACAGCCACCCACTGGGGACTAGCTAGTGACAACATTAACAGAATTAAAATAAAATATAGTTCAACTCCTGGGGTAGAGTCCGACTACAGGACCTGAAGGACTACCTTCTAATTCATGGGCTTAAACTGTTCAAGCTTCCCCTCCTGCAGTTTCAAGATTTCCTTTGGCAGAAGAGATTTCTCTCCAAGGTCCTGAACATTGTTAAAACAGTCATTGCATACAACAATAAAAATCATACTGAAAACTGATTGTGATTTCCTACTGAAATATATGACACTTGATGGTAAAATAATGAAAATGGCTATTTATAGCTCCTCATACAATCCAGTCCATTTTTATGTTTGGCTCTTCAATAAATTTTTGACTTTGTAATACTTTAATTTGTTCTGTTATTCCATAGTAACATAGTAATAATAGCTAGGGGTGGGCATTTTGGAGAAATGACATAGGAAATGAGACAAAATTTCCTTTTTCATTTTGGATCATTTTCAAACCAGAACAAGCTAAATTCTGATGTTGGTTCTGGGTTCAGACTGAGGCCCCAGCATTGGGAGCCGGCCTCTGGGCTGGGCTTGGGCTCTTGCCAAGGCCGAAATCCTGGTCTTGGGACCTGGCCTTTGGGACGAGCTGTGGTGTCGGGCCTGGGTCCAGACCTTGGAGTAGGCCTTGGCTACGGGGTCCGTGGTCCATGGCTTAGGCCTGTGTCTGGGGCCTAGGCCTCATCTGTGGATCCCCCCTGGACTGGATAACTAGGGGCCGGGGTGGATCCTGGCCCTGACATTTTTCTGAGTGAAAGGGATTGGTGGGGTGCATGGAAGTCCCTGGAAAGCCCCATTTATTTTTTTTTCTGGTTTTTTTTTCAATGTTTATTTCATTTTTTTTAAACTAAAAAAATGAAATAAACATTTCACAAAATGAAATTTGTGGGGGAAAAAGCCCCCCAAAAATGAAACAAAAAAATAAAACTAAATTTTCCCACCTTCCCATCCCTAATGACAGGAAATAAAGACCAAATGGTCCATCCAGTCTGCTCAGAAAGTTGTTTATGGTTGTCACTGCTGCTCCATGCAGGTTACCCCAATGCTTTCTATTAGGGGTAGTAACTGTTGCTCCATGCAGGTTACCCCCATGCACCCTTTACTTCATTTCCAACCTCTAACCTCCAGGGATCCACAGGGTTCATCCTATACCCTTTTGAATTCATTTACTGTTTTCATCCTCCATATCTTCCAGGAGGGCATTCCAGGCATCCACCACCCTCTCTATTAAGAAATATTTCCTAACATTGGTTCTGAGTATTCCCCCCCCCCCCCACCCCGTGTTTCATATCGTGACCTCTAGTTGTATAGTTTCTTTCCAATGGAAAAGGTTTGAAGTTCATGCACCATTTAAACCTTTCAGGTATCTAAAGGTCTGCATCATATTTCCCCTGCACCTACATATTTAGAGCTTTCAGTCTCTCCTCATAAGTCTTCTGACACAGAGCCCACACCATTTTGGACCCCCCTTCTCTGGATCGCCACCATCCTGTCTCTCTTTTTTGAGACAGAGTCTCCAGAAGTGAACGCAGTACTCCAGGTGAGGCCTCACTGAGTCCTTTCTAATAGGTGAGGTTGTTTTAAAGTTCCTTCCCAAAGTTAGTGGATACGATCAGAGCCATAGCCAGGCAAGTTGGCTCCTATGGCCAAGTAAATAAGTGCACCTCATCCTATGCACAACAGGGGCTTGGAAGCTCTCAATTTTTTTTTACTTAAAATATAAAACTATTATTTATTATAATCTACAAATAAACATAAATGTGACCCTTAGGTCTGTATAGCTGTGAACCTTATCCTCGGGCCAACTAATAATTTATTTATTCATTCTTTCATTCAATTTGATATACTGCTCATTATAAAAAAATCTCTAAGCAGTACATAATATTTATAAAATCTACAACCTACCCCCAGCATATTCTAATTTAAAAATGATCTCTTTCTTGATAAGCAGTAGTAGTTGAAAAGGAATGTGTGTGCCTTTAAATCATAATGTCATGCCTTTTTCTCTTCTATCGAATTGTAAGATTTTTTTATTATTTTAATCTAATTAAGGTCTAGATTTCATTGACAGCAAAACAAACTCTCTTCACTACCAAGCACATTGTTATGCACCACAAAACCCTGACAAAACACACTCAGAATCTTTTCAACAAACTATCATGCTATAACAGCACCAACATTCAAGACTCACAGAACAAAAAACGTACCTATGAAAGGGCAGAACACCAATACACCTTCTACTGGAAAAACAGAACAAGCTATAGATCCTTAAGCAGACACTACATGCTAGCATAATCCCTTGCCGCTGTTACACAAGCAGATCACAGGCTGATGCTTACCTAATACAGAATAAGGGACCACAAATTAGAAGCAGAAACATGCAGACAAAAACTAAAATGGAAACCCCAAGAAGCTAGAACCTAGACTCTATGAGCAGTGCAACAAGGGAGAAGGAGAAACAGAAACCTGGGATCTATTTAATATTTAGGTACTTGCCAGGTACTTGCATCCTGGTTTGGCCACTGTTGGAAACAGGATGCTGGGCTTGATGGACCCTCAGTCTAGCTCAGAATGGCAACTTCTTATGTTCTTAGAAGCAGAAATTAATTTCCACTATACTGAGCAATATGCAAAGTTAGAAGAAATGCATATTCTCAAAGCTGACGCATTCCTCTCTAAAAAAAACTGAAAATAAAATCAAATGTTTTTTTTCTACCTTTGTTGTTGATACTGGTCTCTCTTTAGATCTTCTCTTAAGTTCTTTTCCAGGAATACCTTTCCATTTTCGATTTCTTCTCTTTCCTTCTGTCTTCTTCTCTTTCTTTCCTACATTTGTCTCTGACTTTGATAGTTTCCTTTCATCTTTTTTCTCCATTTCTCTTTTCTGCCTCTCTATCCACTCATACCTAAATTTCACCCCTCTTATTCTTCTCCTCTCTTCTCCTCTAGTCCTCAGTCTCCTTTTTTCTAATTCTGACCTACCCACCCAGCTCTCACCTATTCCCATTCCCTTATCTTCCCTGCTTCCCCAGCCTCCTATTCCTCCTCTGCTTTTCACCTGTTCCTTAGTCCCCCATTTCCACTCTCTGCACTCATACCTTCCCCATCCTTCTACATTCACCTGCCTCCCATCCTTTCACCAGATCCTCCTCCCTGGCCTCTTTCTTCTGTCTCCTGACCCACACTGAGACTCCTATTACCCCTTCTTTCACTGCCTCTCTCACAACATCCAACTCTCTCTCCACTGCCTCTCTCACTGTCTCCAGAACTCCAGGTCATTCACACCCTCACTCATATTTTTCCCAGCCCATCTAGTACACTCCCACTCATACCCACCCAGTTCCCCAGTTCTTACTGTCTGCCCCAAATCCCTGCTCAGTTTGAGTCCCTGCTCTCTGCTTCCCCACTCTGTCTCAGATTCCCTGCCCTTCTAAATCCCCAATCCCCAGGTCTCTTCAGTTTCCTCTAGTCACTGAGACCCCCTTTCTTTCCCTGCTCTCCTTAGTCCCCCCCCCCCTCTTGTCCTGCTCTCCAATTCATTTCTAATTCTTCTGCTGCTTTCACCCCCAGGTCCTATTTATCACCTGCTTTCCTCCTCCAGTCCCCCAGTGACAGCCTTGCTTTCCTCTGTAAGTCTACATTCTTCCACTGCATTTCACCAGTCCCCATTCTTCATGTCTCTCCCCTCCCCCCCCCCCCCCCCCCCCGTTTTCATTCTTCTCCTGCTATCACTCTCAGTCCCCATTCTTCACCTGATCACTTTTCCAGTCCTCATTCTTCCTTTGCTCTCTCCCTCAGTGCTGAAGTCCCTCTTCTTGCCCATGCTCTCAAGCCCCCTACTCCCCATTCTTTCCCTGTTCTCCCACCCCAGCCCCCATTTTTCCTGTGCTATATCTCCAGTCCCCATTCTTCCCTTGCTCACGTCTTCACCTGCTCTCCCTCTAATCCCCCAGTGACAGCCCCCGTTCTTCCCCTGTTCTGCCCCTGAAGTCCTCTTTATCCCCTGCTCTCCCACTCTCCCAGTCTCTCTTTTTTTATCTGATCTCTCTCTCTCTCACAAGTCCCTATGTCCTTATTGTCTTGTGTGCTTCTCCTGTTGCAGGCACGGCACCTTTTTCTTCTTCCAGCCCGTGCTTCTATTTGAACTGCAGGGCTCTGCTCTGCTCTGCTCTATGGAGCCCTGAGTGGCTCAAACAACAGCTGCTTGAACTGCATGGTCAAACTGCTGAAATCTGAACCCTGAAGGCATCCATAGAGACAGCCCCACAGTTCAAACTGCAGGGCTGAAGTTTCAACTATGGGCTTAGAAGGGACACCAGCCTGCAGCCAAGGATAGGATGGGAAAGAGAAGGCCCCAGAGTGGTCCAGTGGTGCCCTTCAGCCATGGTGCCTATGGCCATAGCTGTATTGGTCATTGGTTAGGTACAGCTCTGGATAGGATCCTTAAACTCAGTTTAACTGACATAATTTGAAGACCCAGATCTCCTGTCCAGATGTTCTCGAAGGTATTTATCTCTTCTTATCCAGACTCCTTACAGTCCTTATTATTTATTTATTTGAAATTGTTTATATACCGCTTTTACAACAAAAGATGATCAAAATGGTTTACAGGTAAAAACATCCATAATAATGAGCATACAAACTAATATTGAATTAAAAATAACAAGAATGAGCATCATAAAAAGTGAAATGAAGAAAGAAAAGCCCGTCTTCAAGCGTATGGGGATGAGGAGGTCTAAATTTTATAGGGAAGGGATGGAAAGCTGAAGACAGTGGAGAACAGGTAGCTTTTCAGCTTTTATTTGAAATCTGTCTTAGAAAATCTGGAAAAGAATTCCATAGCAGGGGACCAGTGACTGAAAATGCGTGTTTCTAGTAATGTCGAGTTGAGCTAGGCAAATTGAGGGGACTTCGAGTAAGCATTTGCTTAATGATCGTAAATGTCTATTTGGTTGATACAAGTGAAGAAAGGAGCACAGGCAAATAGATGGGTCATGTATGAGGTTATGTAAAATGGATAGAATTTTATACTGGATTCTGAATTTAACAGGAAGCCAATGTAAGGAGGATAAAATGGGTGAGATATGATCTTTCTTAGAAGTACCTGTCAGAAAGCAGGCAGCACTGTTTTGGATCAATTGCAGAGGACAGAGGGAATAATCAGGAAGACCAAGATATAGAGCATTGCAATAGTCTATAACAGAGAATAATAAGGATTGTAACACAGTAGGAAAATCACCAGGGAAAAGTAATGGGCATAGACATTTAGTAAATGAAATTTAAAGAAAGAGTTCTTTACCACTGACCCGATGTGATGTGTTAAGGATACTTCAGAGTCTAGAATTACCCCAAGATTCCGAGCTTTGGATTAGAGATGTGCAGGCGCGCGCATGTTATAAAATCGGGGGTCAGCACGCGCAAGGGGGTGCACAATTGAGCACCTTGTGCGTGCCGAGCCGCGCTGCCTTCCCCCGTTCCCTCCCAGGTGGCTCCGAATTTGGAGCGGCCTGGGAGGGAACTTTCCTACCCCTCACCCCACCTTCCCTTCCCTTTCCCTACCTCCCCCACCCTCTCCCCCTACCTTTTACTTTGTTTTTTTTTTTATCTCGAAACTTACTTCAGCCCTGGGGCTGAAGTAAGTTGCGTGTGCCAGCCAATTGCCGGTGCGCGATCCCCGGCACAGCAGCAAATATGGCCGCTGTAACGGGAGCCTAACCCCGCCCCACCGCACCCATGCCCCACCCCCTCCCCGCCCCTTTTTGCAAGCCCCTGGACTTACACGCGTCCCTGGGCTTTACGCGCGTTGCCGGGCCTTTTTAAAACCCTTCTAAAATACGGCCCTGAGTGAAAAATAATTTTATACGATTTGTTTTAAATGAGCTATCTGCTAACTTCAAGGGTGCCCTCTGGTCCTTCTATCATCTGAGAATGTAAATAACTGATTTCCATTAATTTGTTCAAGTCCTTTCTGTTGTGTTTGCCGGCTGCAGCAGCCTGCGGCTGGCTTAAGAACATAAGAACATGCCATACTGAGTCAGACCAAGGGTCCATCAAGCCCAGCATCCTGTTTCCAACAGTGGCCAATCCAGGCCATAAGAACCTGGCAAGTACCCAAAAACTAAGTCTATCCCATGTTACCATTGCTAGTAATAGCAGTGGCTATTTTCTAGGTCAATTTTATTAATAGCAGGTAATGGACTTCTCGTCCAAGAATGTACCCAATCCTTTTTTAAACCCAGCAACACTAACTGCACTAACCACATCCCCTGGCAACAAATTCCAGAGTTTAATTGTGCGTTGAGTGAAAAAGAACTTTCTCCGATTAGTTTTAAATGTGCCACATGTTAACTTCATGGAGTGCCCCTGGTATAACAAGAGAAATCTTGGTATATTTTACATTACTGTAAGGATATATTTCATTTTTTTTAAAATTCTTTTGTCACTTTGCAGGAGTTAGGTCTTTGATATGCCACGCTGCAAAGAAAGACTTTTGTTCACAGTAGGGATGTGCATTCGCTTGAAATGACATACACAATATCAATGACATTGTCTATGTCAGTTCTTTTCATTTTTTAAATGAAACAATAGAAAAATACAGAAAAGTTTGTTTTTTCTCCAGTTGTTTTTTTGTGCGCACTATTTGCAAACAGTGCATATTATTTGGCAATAGCATGCACAAGTACCTAAGACCAACAGCACAACCCAGGGGTCCTGGAGACCCCCATCCCACCCCTCCTGCTGCTCCTAGAGGTAGCTGTTTCCCGAGGAAAAGTCATTTTTTAAAATAAAACCCTGACACAGGCCATGACCCTACCCCATTTCCTTTCCTTTGTTAAAAAAATACCCCCTGGAGCCAGTCTCCCCAGTGGCTCACCGGGGCCCACTCGGACTCAGCAAATTATGCCTGGTGGTCTAGTGGGAATGACTTCTCTACTCCAGGACCTGGCAGCCACCATCTCTAAAAATGGTGCCAGCTGTCCTTTGCCCCATCAAGTCATGGAGCAAACCAATGGCACCGCAGCCCTATCACTTGATAGGAGTAAAGGGCAACTGGTGCCATTTTTTAAAATGGTGGCCCTTGGGTCCAGGATTTGCTCCTCGGCCCCCACTAGACTACCAGGCACAGTTTGGTGAGTTTGGGTGGGTTGGTAGGATGGGCCATGGTGTGTGTGTGGGGTAATTTTTTACAAAGGGGAGGAGCTGGGGATGGTGATGGGGCCTGTGACTGGAGTTTTATTTTTAAGAAATTACTTTTGCTGCAGGTGCACTGGGGATGGCACAGGGAGTCTCTGGAGACCCCTGGGGTTAGAGACTCGAGTGTTTTGGTTTTGTAAAGTAGTGGGTGCTATTTGCAAATAGTGCACACTATGGGGCAGATTTTTAATCCTACGTGCGCGGGGTACATTTGTGTGCACTACCCGGTGCGCACAAATGTACACCCGATTTTATAACATGGGCATGCTGCTGTGCGCATGTTATAAAATCTGGGGTCGGTGCGCACAATGGAGTGCACACTTGTGCACCTTGCACGCGCCGAGCCCTAGGGGAGCCCCGATGGCTTTCCCCATTCCCTCCAAGGCCGTTCCGAAATCAGAGCGGCCTTGGAGGGAACGTTTCGCTCCCCCCCATCTTCTCCTCCCTTCCCCTATCTAACCCACCCCCCAGGTCTACCTAAATACCCCCTTCCTTATTTTATTTTTTACACCTGCCTTTTGCAGGCGTATCTTGCGCGCGCCGGCCAGCTGCCGGCGCACCATGCCCCGGCACAGCCACTGTGCTGGAGGACTCGGGACCGCCCCGGACCGCCACCCCACCCCCTTCATGCCCCTTTTTCAAATCCCCGGGACATCCACATGTCCTGGGGCTTGCGCGATCTGCCGAGCCTATGCAAAATAGGCTCGGCGGATAAAGCTCTCTAATAAAGCAACATGAAAAACTATAATACACTTTTTCCTGTGTACAACCCTGGTTTAAATATGCAAAACTGTTTCTGTACAGCAGAGCAAATAAAAGATAAATGTTTACAAAAGTGATCAGTTGAAGCTTATCTGTGAATAGGAAATTAAATGAAACGCATTTTTCATGTCAAGCTGGGAGACCCAGATTCAGATCTTGATCCACTGGAGCAAGTCTATGAAGATGGTGTCCTAAGACCCAGGAAGGTTGAGAACAGAGCCAGTTTTAAACTATAGCAATTGGTGAGACTGCATTGAGCCCTGCCATTACTGAGAGCCTCATGTGGGCTGCTTGGGCGAAGTGGCGAGATACGCTGTAGCTCCCAGTGCTCCTTTTGTCACTTTTGCCCACATCACAGTTTTGCTGCTACTTCTTTTTTTTTTAATTTTTAAAATTTTTAACAAATTATAACAAGCAGGGTAATACAGTACAATCTTAGGCAGTATATAAAGAAGAAAATTACAATTTTCAATCCTTGTACCAAAATAAAAGAAATATGGGAGAGGGCAAGAAAAAAAAAAAAGAGCGGATTGATCCAAGAAATATAATAATAATAATCTTAAATCAGGTTGCCAAGTATTTAAACATAACCTTCTCTATTTGCGAACCACAAGTGTGCTATATCTGGGTGTGAGTTTCCAAAAAAGCTCTTAAATGATCTAATCTCAAAGAAGACATAGCATTGTTATAAGTTATGGCACATTTACAACGATAGCGTAATATAAATTTCGCACCCAATTTCAATACGTCTGATCTCAACATAAGGACATTTTTTCTCTTTATTTGTGTAGATCTGGTCAAGTCTGGATAAATCCAGATCTTATGGCCATAAAATAACTATTGCGTGTTGCCAAAAAACATTTTCAAGATATTATTACGCTCAGAAATAAATGCAAATGTCACTAAAACTGGCCTCCTCTGGGAAACTTCTGTCTCATTAGAAAATTCCAATATTTCAGAGATATCCAACTGAGCAGGTTGACCTCTCTCTTCTTGGTCTCTTGAAGCAGCTTGTGGGAGGTAATAAATCTTCGTAATTACTGGTAATGCAGGGTCTGGAATGTTTAATACCTTTTGCATATAGGTCTTAAATAATTCCATTGGAGAGATCACATTTATCACCGGGAAATTTAACAACCTTAAATTGCAAATTCTTGAAGCATTCTCCAAACTTTCTAATCTTCTGTTTACTATCATTTCTGATTTTACCAGATTCTGAGATATCTTTTCTATTTGAGTAACTCTTTTATCTATATCTTCTAATAATAAGGTCGTATTTATCATAACTTGATTTTTAGTGTCCATAGTAATCTGTGATAGTAAAGCCAGAGAGGGCTCAATAGATTTCAATGCACCGCACATGCCTTCCATAGTTGTAGGTAACGAAGTATGTTATACAAAATCTGATTCAAGAGTCTTTGGATTCTCTTTCCCCCAGCTCACACTTGTGCCCATTCCCCTATCTTGTTCTGATGTTCCAGGGGTAACCAACTCTCTTTCTTCGTGAGGATTTTGGTCTTCTTCACTTTCTTTTCCCCTTCTCATGTCAGCAAAGTTTCGGGGCCCCGTCTTATCTTCTGAGGTCTTCTGCAGCGCTCCCAAAGTTTCCTGTAAATTTACAGGAGAAAGTGCTGTCGCCTCCATGAGCTTCTGTGTCTTTTGGCCTGGGGGAATGGGTCTGTCCAGTGCGCAGGGGCTTAAAGTTGTATCTAGTGTCAGAGGGGAGAAGTTCCGCTCCTCAGATCTCCCTTCAGCGATCGCACCTCCTGGAGTCTGGGTCATGTCGTCTGTGAAAAAAACCATCTATGCAGGGTTGAAGATGATCACTTGAGGGTGAGCTTGTCATTACCCCTCTTAGTTTTGCTTTACGTTTTGTGTGGGGCATGTTTAAATGCAGGAAATCTAATAGTAAGGAAAAAGTGTTGCAGGAGGTTTCCACAGCGTCTTTACCTGGCAGCCATCTTGAGTCTTCTCCATTTTGCTGCTACTTCTTCCCTGCCGGGAGTCTGAAAAATATGCTTTCTTTGCTATGTCACCTCACTTCCACCCTGCAGGCTTTTAAAAAAGCTGCTTGCTTTGCTGCTCCATAGCAGGAATGGAAAAGCAGGGTGCCGAAACTTTCCTTGCTCTGAGGGGAAGGGGAAAGGGTGGAGGAGCCTCCAAATCTTAGAGACGTGCATTCGTTTTGAACAAATTCGCAATCCGCAACATATAGGTACCGATTCATTGCATTCGTGGGGTTCCGAAACATATGGCGAACCCCGACGAATGCAACGTATCACTAACGAATAAAACACCCACCCTTCTGACCCTCCCAAGACTTGCTAAAAGTCCCTGGTGGTCCAGCGGGGGTCCTGGAGCGATCTCCTGCACTCGGGCCATGGCTGCCAGTATTCAAAATGGCACCAATAGCCTTTGCCCTTACTATGTCCCAGGGGCTACCGGTGCCATTGGTCGGCCCCTTTCACATGGTAGGAGCAATGGATGGCTGGCGCCATCCTTGCTTGAAATGTATGCCTTTCATTTTCTCCTGTACTGCAGCAGCAAAGATATGCAAGGTGAAGCAACAGGATTGGTTGGCTCCGATAAGCCAGTTCCCAATTAGATGGAACAGAGTCTCTGGTTCAATTTACACTCTGCTGCTGCAGGGTCATAAAAAACCCAGTAATTTCCAATTCACCACTCCTGACACTATCCATATTAAAAGATCCACAACTAGAAATGCCACTCATCCAGGCCAATATTCTCCAATACCCTAATAAGAAAGGTATTCTGACCCTTCCAACAAGGAATGTGCAGAGACAAAACGTTAATTTCGGTATATTCATAGGCAGCAAGGCTCAGTGTTGTCTTCACTACTTTTTAATATCTACCTGCAACTTTTATGTTCGTTGCTAGAATCATTAAACATTCACTTTTATGGGCTATGTGGATGACGACCATGGTGTTGTTTTTATAACACACTGTTTACAGGTCATTATTTATTTATTTATTTATTTATTTATTTAAAGGCATTTATATACCGACGTACGTTGGGAACATCTCGTCGGTTTACAGAGAACGAAACAAGCAACAGGCTTTACATGTAACAAGTAACCAGTAGAACAAGGAAAGTGAGGGGGGGGGGGGGCAGAGAACTAAGGCACTGAGGAGGGTAAGGGGGAAAGGCAATCTAAATAAACTAGACAATTGTACATATTTACAAAAAAGGCAGAGAAGCTTTCTCTGCCTTTTTTGGATTTCTCATTTTTTCTGGATGTCTCAGAATAGTTTGATTTTGAACCTAAACAAAAAAAGAGAGGCCTTATGGTTTTCCCATACCCCATGACCTCAGAACATCCCAAATATAATTTTTGATGGAAGAATTGTTTCATTTAAAGATTCAGTAAGGAACTTGGATGTTCACAGTTTGATTCTTCTTGAAGTTTTACAAATCAGTTACTGCCTTCTTATTTCTGTTGATTACTTTAAACTCCAGAAATTGCAATGTTTGAAGCAAATTTTACCTCAGGATGACCTTCGTTTGTTAGTGCAATCCTTTGCTATTACAACGCTGGACTATTGTAACACTTTTTATCTAGGGTTGTCTAAAACCAGATGAAAAGCCATCCAGGTTTCGCAGAACTCAGCAGCTCATTTAGTACTAGGAAGCGGTTGTAGGGAGCATATGATACTTATGCTCCGTAGGCTACATTGGTTACCAGTGGAACAACAGGTTACATTTAAAATGTTAGTTTTGATGTTTAAATTATTTCGGTACAGTGGTCCCCATAATTTGAAATGTTTGATTGAGGATTATATCATTCCTTGCATTTGTCAAAAAAGCAATTTATTATCTGTACTTTCGATCAAATCAGCTCACCTGCAGGAAATCAAATAACGCACACTATCTGTGGCTGGGCCATATTTGTGACACAGTATTCTAGATGATATTTAGTCTATTTCTGACTTTAAGCACTTCCAGAAAAAGTTGAAAACTGTTTTAATGATTGCAGATTTGGGGGACTAAGATTAGCTTCTATTCATTCTTAATTATTCTGTTATAACAATCTGTTTTTAAATGTGAACGATATATTTTATTTTATTGTTTTAGTGTTTCATGTGTTTTTATCTAAAATGTGTGTATTGTTTATATTTTATTTATTAAATTATTTTTTAGTATAGTTTTATTATATATTTGTGTACTGTTTTTATTGGATTATTAATTGTTTTGCATGATACTATTGTAATCTACTTAGTACTGCTTAGATGCGATAGCCAGACTATGTTAATCAATCAATAAATAATTTTACTCAATTCAGATGAAAGGAATTTGCATTTATTTGTTCTATTCATGTATTCATTTCCCATTAAGGGGGAAGCAATGCAACCTCTAATGAGCTCCCAAATTGGGGTTTTCTAATCATTTCTAATTAATCTTGCGGGTAGACATTATCAGAAAGGTGAACAGCACTCCAATGCACCAAGACTGTATCAACATGGCATGAATAGCCCAAGGAACCATTATGGGGCAAAATGGTACCAGCAGTGGCAGGAGTTCTCCAAGGAACCTTGAGACGAGTAAAGCAGCAGCAAGAGTGGCCAGAACACTCCAAAATGCCAAAAGTTGGGTAAAGAGCACCAAGAACAGTGGCATGTACTTCCCAAGGCACTAACCAGCTGAATGCAGCATGAACAGCACGAGGCACCATGAAGGGGGAAATGAAGCACCATATGTGGCAGGAAAAACCCTAAGGCACCGATAGCCGGTCAAAGCAGTAGAAAGAATAACATGATGACCCCTAAAGCCCCATGTGTTAGTATCATCTTCTACCTATTCACTGGAGGCTAGGATGCTACTGACTAGATGCCCCAAATTCTCTTCAGCCACTATCTGTTCAATATCCTGCGATTCAGGAAACTGCAGGATTGTTGCGTTCGTGCCTGCTCTTGCCTTCGCTCCACCCTCTCTACCTCTGAGGCGACTCCCTTTGGGTTTGATGGACAGTTGCTGCCGCGGCTTCTCGTCGTTTCTTCCTGGAGTCCCCGGGCTGGCCTGACGCTGCGGATCTGCCATGTTCTTGATGACATAGGGCACGCGTGCATGCGCTCCAAAGTTTGTACCATCAAGGGCGCGAACCTGGGGGGCGTCCCCCCGTAGTGACGTCATCCGCTTCCAACATAAAAGGTCTTTGCTTACGCTTATGAATCGAGCTTGCTTGGGATTCATTGCGGGGATCATCTTGACCCACTTCATTCTCCGCTGCTCTGCCTCTTTGAACTTACCAGGGGCCCCGCTCTCTCTTCTTGTTTTCAGATTGCTAAGACGGGATCTGGTACTCGCTCCACGAGGGCCTATGTCCCTGAACGCTCCGAAGACTCCCTATTGCCTGGAAGTGATCACAGACGTGAACATTGTGAGTGTCTATTCCAGTTGCAGATAGGAACCGGTACTCGCTCCTCGAGGGCCCATGTTCCTAGAACTCTGAAGATTCTCTTCTGTCTAAGAAGCTATTGCAGGTACGGAGATCGTGAGTTATTATTACAGATCACAGATAGGAACTGGTACTCGCTCCTCGAGGGCCCATGTTCCTAAAACCCTCTGAAGACTCTCTTCTATTTCAGAAGCTATTTCATATACAGATATTGTGAGTTCTTATTTCAGTTTGCATATAGGAACCAGTACTCGCCTAGAGGCTCCTGTTCCTGAATATACTAACTATTCTCTATTTGTCTAAGAAACCATTACAGAGATAGATAACTGTGAGTTACCATCGCTCTCTCAGAGCTGACCCTAGAACCAGGTACTTGCTCCTCGAGGGCCTAACTCTTTCCAGCTACTGAGCCTTCTTATTAATCTATGTGAGTGTATCATCTACTTCTGGTTATGTATCCAGCATACCCTGTCTACTCACTATCTATGAGTATTTCTCTACAGCTCAGCAAACCCGGAGATAGAAGTTCCAGGATCTGAAGGACTTCAGCCCTGCCGGGCACATCAGCTCACTACTGCCACCTCTGGTGGTTCTACTACCTGTCTAATAAAGAACTATCTGTGTCTGTCTCCATACTCCAGCCTAGTCTGTGGTCCCTCTCATGATATCCTCCTGGGGGCGCTGTCATCTGCCATCAGCCCAAGGATTCACCATTCTACATTAGAGTGCTCATCTCTCACACTTCAAGAGCTGAGTACAACAAACTGCTACCTTGCAGTCTAACCCTCAACTGTTGCTAACATCTCCTTCCTCAGGAACTGTATCACAACCAATTGCTACTTCTTAGCAGGAACCATACAGATGGTCAACACCTCCCTTCAGGGGAACTCTTGTATATCAGGTTGCCACTCTGTGCGGAGATCCATAACAGATACTAACTCCTTCCCTCTGGAAGAACAGATCTTATATGGTTGCTGACCTCTCCCCTCTGGGGAGCAACTCTATAACAGTTTGCCAACAGACTGCTAACCCTAGCAGAGTTGCTAACCCCTCTGGGGAGAGCTCATCAGGATTGCTAACTCCTCACGGAGATTCCTAACAGATTGCTAACTTCTCCCCTTGGGAGGAGCAACCCTAACAATTTGCTAACTCTGAGCAGCAAACCTAACAAGGATATAATTCTTCTGAATGAGTTTTTTCAGGTATTGCCTTGTGCTGCAGTTGTTGGGTTTTGCATTTCTGCTGCCCCTGTCCATGCCCTGCCCTGCTAATGCCAGTCCACTTTTTGCTTTTGTTTCAAAGCTAGAGGGAGAGGAACATGCAGTGGTGGCACATGCTCTCCCAATTTTAATTTCTTATGGCCTGAGCCAGCTCCCTCTCCTGGCTTTCTGTGGTTAAAAAAAGGGTCTTTTAAGTTTAGGGACAGGACTCCCTTTTTTCTCAATGCTACTACTGCTTATGCTTTTGATAGGCTGGGCTGGCTCTGCTGGAGTATCTGATCCTTTGCCCCTGCTATTCTTCTGCCCACTGCCATTCCCTCCTCTTCCCTTTTCTTGGTGGCATGATGGTATGGAAATTGGTCACTGGAATTTTTTATTTCACAATATATTTTATTGATGTACAGTGCCATTCACCTGTAGCACTTCAATACTGACTCAATAAAGTTGACAGACTGAGTTCACTTCAGTGCTTAACAAGCACTGCTAAGCAGAGTTAAGAGCTAGCCAGTGGCACATACTCTCTACTATCTATGTGTGTGCACTGCTGACTCCTTTTGCACACACAACAAAACTGTCAGAGAACAAACTGACTAGCAAGGCTGTTCTTCTGTTCTCTCTCTACAGTCTTCACTATAAGCAGTGCATGGTGCACAGTCAGAGACAAAAAAAAATCAATGCTGCTTTTTCACTGTCTCTCTATCTCCTCTCCACTACCCTGCTTCAGTAAGCAGACAGAATACAATGCCTCTGTCTCTGTCTCATAATGAGAGAACTGTGACTGCAACAGTGAAGATAACAGAAAGCCATTTGCCAATGGCAATATTCTTTTCTCCTTCTGTTCTAAACCTTTTCTTGTACTCTATCAGAGCTTCCATAAAGACAGTTTTTCCCTGTGAAATCCAACAGAGAAAATGGAGTTTCTTTGCACATGAAAATGGAGCTTCTTTGCACATGAAAATGGAGTTTCTTTGCACCTTTCAGGATGTCAGTGTACTTAATCCAGATGCCAGATGTAGGCAAGGTTAAAAGAAAATGCTTCTCCTTGATTGGTCCTCTGTCCTATCTACTTACCTACTTCTCCCACCTCAGCTCCACTTAGACTGCTACCTCACAGGCATTGCTAAGCTATAGCTACCAGTATCACTGCAGCACTTTTACATGAATGGGAAACATAATCATATGAAACAAGCATTTTCATTATTTGTGGTACCCTCCCTTTGTTTCTGGGGGCGAATAATTTAATGAAAACCATCTCATTCCTTGTAGAAGAACATAAGAACATCAGAAGTGCCATGCTAGGTTAGACCAAAGTCCACAGAGCCCAGCATTCCATCTCCAACAATGGTCAGTCCAGGTTGCAAGTACCCGGCAGATCCCCAATTCTATCTCACTCTTAGTGATAAGCACTGGTTTTCCCAATCTACCTGACTAACAACTGTTTGTGAACGTTCCTTCAGGTGCTTGTACAATTCTCTTTTGAATCTCATTATCAGGCCGACGGAGCGCACTGTTAATCTGTAATTGGATGCGTGTTTTCCCTTACCCCTTATTCAATAAGGGGCGGAAAATGTGCGTCCAACCCGCCAAACCTAATAACGCCCTCAACATGTAAATGCATGTTGATGGCCCTATTAGGTATGCCTGCACGATTCAGTAAGTAAAATGTGCAGCGAAGCCAAGGTAGGCGCTAATTTCTTCAGGCACCGGGAAAGTGCACAGAAAAGCAGTAAAAACTGCTTTTTTGTGTACCCTCCGACTTAATATCATGGCGATATTAAGTCGGAGGTCCCAAAGGGTAAAAAAAGTAAAAAATAAAGAAAAAAAAAATTGAAGTTGGCCCGCGGCTGTCGGGTCGAAAACCGGACGCTCAATTTTGCCAGCGTCCGGTTTCCGAGTCCGTAGCTATCAGCGGGCTCGAGAACCGACGCCGGAAAAATTGAGCTTCGGCTGTCAAACCCACTGACAGCTGCCGCTCAGAGCCAAAAGGAGGCGCTAGGGACGTGCTAGTGTCCCTAGCGCCTCCTTTTGCACGTTTCTACCGCTGGACCTAATTTAAATACTGCACCGTGCGCACAGGCGAGTGGCCCGTGCACGCGCTGGGAGAGCGGGTGTTCGCCCGCTCTCCCGCGGACTTTACTGAATCGGCCTGTATGTTAGTTGCCTTGACCACATTCTCTGATAACAGATTCCATAGCTTGATTGAATGCTGAGTGAATGAATGCTTCCTATGATTTGTTTTAAATGTTCCAGTTGCTAATTTCATGGAATGTCCCCTAGTCCTAGTTTTATTCGAAAGGGTAAATAACCATTCCCTATTTATCCCTTCCACCCCACTGATGATTATATGTCTCAATCATTTCCAAGCTAAAGAGCCCTAATCTGTTTAGCCTTTCTCCAGAAGGGAGCTTTTCCATCCACTGTATCATATTTGTCACCCTTCTCTTTACTTTTCCTATGTCCACTATTTCTTTTTTGAGATAGGGTAAGCAGAACTGCATACAATACTCAAGCCAAGGTGCAATTGCACTATGAATCTATACAAAGGCATTATGATATTCTCAATTTTGTTCTCTATTCTTTTCCAAATAATTCCTAACATTCTATTTGCCTTTTTGAATGCCGTTGAACACTGAGCCGAAGATTTCAATGTATTGTCCAGAAGGACAAATGCACATCACTGCTTCTAACTAAAACCCTGATTTAGAATAAGCTATTAAGGGCCATAGCATTTCCAAGGGTCCCTGGTTCATGGAGACTTCCTGGATGACTTTATCACACTTCATACAATCAATAGTGGCATTCATGAAGCTGGACTGAGTAGACTATAGCTTACAGTCATTTAGAGCTTGGTGGCATGTCAATGTTTTGTCAAGAGATTGACAAGTTGCAAAGCAAATGCATTAGTATTTGTCAATAAATAAAATCTCTTTTTATTCTGTCCTAGCAGCTAATAGCACCACAACGTTTAGCACAGCATTTCAGATTGAGGTTATGGAAAAATGTAAAAATCTGTCCAAAAGAGAAATAATGAGTACTATTTCAGTATACAAAGGATGAGTGTGCTTCAGAAAATATTTTCTATTGTCTACTGGGAGGTATTCAGAAATGGAGGGCTGTTTATATACATGCTTTTAGCAGAGAGTTTGCATTCTCCATAAAAACAAATGAAGCAAGTTTTTCAATGCTGTATTTTATACTTGATGCAATCCACAGATCAGTACTAGCAGTACATTACACATCACGCAGTACAGTTATAAGATAAATCAATCTGAACTAATTAGTATTTGATATTTGTTTGCTTTTTATTATGAAATGTTGAGTATAAAAAGAGCAGATCTTGTGTCCATAACATGTTTTCAATATGGAGGTCTAATGTGATGTCAAGTACATAGGGGCTTATTACTAAAGACATCAACTACAACACATTAAGTATAACATATATACTATAATTTTCATACAAAAGAAGCTCATTAAATATTAAAATGGGTTACTGCAAATTGTATTATCACACACAATTTGTGCATACCCACAGAGAGCACAAAAACATATCTACATCTCAAGAAGTGTAATTAAGATTCTGATAGTGGCTAATGCAAGCCCATATGGTGCTACAATCTTTCCCCTATCTGATGTGCAATCACAGACCTTCTGGGGCAAGGATCGCCTCCCCCCGGCCTTAATATCTTTCTCTTCTGACTGCTGAAGGGTCCCCCAGGCCGTAACAACCCTCCCTACATTCTAGCCATCTGAGTCAGTAAGAAGACTTCTAGGTCTTAATAATCCCTCCCTCCCACTACACACACACACACACACACAACACACACACACACACATCACACACACCCCACCATCATGAAATCTAGCAACCAAAACAGGCGCAAGTCCACTACCACTAGATACCTAGGTCAAGGGGCTGAAGGGTCCAAAACTACTCCAGAGATCCATTCTGAACTTAATCCCCTTGAAGGTGTTCGTAGAGAAAAATGGGAGCAGGATGGAACACTTTTTTCTTGACTCCAGTGTTGCAGTACAAAGAAGCACGTGAGGAAATCAGGTACAATTTTTAAAATTGCAAGAAGTGTGAGAGGATGGAAGAGTGCTTCTCTTATTCCCAACTTCCTGTAGTAGATGACCTCTGAAGGGGAAGAATCTAGAGGGAGAAAGGGGTCTTCCTTCTGACTTGTAGAAAAGGGTGGGGTTTAAGGCCTTGATGGCTTTCTTATTGACTTAGATTTATGGGGGTCTGGGGAGGGGGTTAATACCTGGGAGGCCACTAGCACTCAAGGGATAGGGTGGATTGGCTCCTTGGGGGCTACTTCAGAACTCAGGGGAATTGGCCCCATAGGTGGGCTCTTTGGAATTTGGGAGAAGCAGGAGTTAAGTTCCAGGAGGTCACTTCAATATTTGAGGAGGATCCTCAGCCCAAAGAGGCCTATATTGTCCATCGGTGATGGAGGATGGGGTGTGGGGGGAATCAGAGCCCTTACTGGGTCTCGTATTACAGCCATCAGCAATCTAATGCATTACCAGCAGCAGTCACACACACATATCATCACTGGCAGTAGTAACGCTTCCGTGTTAAGTTTTATTTTCACACCAGATTCTCAAAAGGTTTAGCACCCTTTCTTCAACTAGGTGTTAAAACCATAGGGGTAGATTTTAAAAGCCCTGTGCGCGTAAATCCTGCCGGATTTACGCGCGCAGGGCACTCGTGCGCCGGCACGCCTATTTTGCATAGGCCGCCGGCGCGCACAAAGCCCCGGGACGCGCGTAAGTCCCGGGGCTTGCTAAAATGGGCGGTCCGGGGGTGTGTCTGCGGTCCAGGGGCGTGTCCGGGGCGTGTCTGCTGTCCGGAACGGTCCAGGGGCGTGGCCGAGTGCCCCGACACAGCGGCCTGTGTTGGGACCTGGGCAGCTGGTGCACGTAACTCCATCGAACAAGGTGGGGGGGGATTTAGGTAGGGCCGGGGGGGTGGGTTAGATAGGGGAAGGGAGGGAAAGGTGGGGGGGGGGGGGGCAAAAAAAAAAAGTTCCCTCCGAGGCCGCTCCGATTTCGGAGCGGCCTCGGAGGGAACGGAGGCAGGCTGTGCGGCTCTGTGTGCGCAGCCTGCCGATTTTGCGCAGCCTTGAGCGCTAACCCCGGATTTTAAAAGATAAGCGTGGCTTTTTTTGTTCATTGTCTTGTGATACAGCGTTCACTATTGCTGCTGTGAAAAAAAAAATAGAAGGCCTCCAGCATTTCACAAATTTCAAACACAAGGCTCATTGCTGACAGCTGCCACTCTTGCTGGCACTGCTTTACACGCAACAGGATGCCTGCAGTTAACTGGTTTGTCTTCTGCCTCAGGCAGTGGCTAGTGGTGTAGCATCATGGCAGCTGCCCCCATGGTACTGGGAACTTCTGTACTGGCAAGGGTCTTGTCAAATTTCCAAAACTGTTATCCTTTTATGCAGCAAAGCCATGCCCACAATGCACAGCACTCACAAATTACGTTGAAAGGGCATGGCTAGCTTTTCTATCTGCTTATTATCATTAGAATAAAGTCCCGAGAAACCTTCGATAGCAGCCTATTTTCAGGAACTAAGTAAAGAACCATCAGTTCTGGATAATAACAAATATGCTCAGAGAAGCTTAATTATGTAATTCAAGGCATGGAGTTTTTGGGGTTTTTTTTTTAAATTTTGAACTGCAACTCCGTAATTACAATTCAGCACTCTAGAAGTCAGCTGAATTGTTTCTATGAAAATGCAAGTCTTTCCTCAATTCTTTTTGACTGTGCTACCTAATGAAGGAAGCCAAGAAATCAAATGAAATAAGAACACCCCATTGTTATTTCCTTACCAATAAAAAGCTCCAGGTTTTCCTTAACAATTTCAAGAGTGTAGACCAGAGAGCAGCTTATTTTAATATACCTTAAAAAAAAAAATCCAAGAAAAGTGATTTTACGAGCAAAATGGAAATAGGTTGCAAACTGACTACCGAGCCTTTGTCTTCCCACAGAGTAAGTAGAAATTACTGTTGTACTTTCTCTCTTCATTTTGCAAATATAATAATTAAGCAATTCTTTTTTTCAATAACAATGGGATCTCTAGCTAAGGATATATATTTGCAGTTTCAGGCTGGATAGGGTTGTGTTATTTATTATTTATGGGGCCTATTTACTAGAGAGCATTAATGTGTTAACATGTGTGAAAGAACTGAGAAAATGCATTACCATTAATGCATGAAAAATTGCCTTAATACACAAAAATGTAACAGAGGTGTTTTGCATGCAAATTCATGAAAAACAGGCCATTAGTATTAAAATAGCTTACTGCAAATCTTGTTTCTACATACACTAGGGACTCAAGAAAATATATGCTCGGCCCCGTGGCCATCAACCTGTGGAGTACCTTAGGGCTTACTGCTGTCCCCTGTGTTATATTTAATGTGAATGTAAAGCCATTGTTTGAGATGATTAAAGAATCCGGATTACACTGTTTTTTCTATGTTAGCGATATTCAGCTTTACTGTCCATTAGCTATGAATAGGGGAGAAGATTTCAAAGAAAATAAATAACTGACTGGGAAAGATAGATGGGCTAAGGATAACAGGCTGAATTGGAATCCGTCCAAGACTGAGCTGCTCTGGCTGAGGAAATTGTGTGACCCTGATCCAAAATTGCAAATCTTTATGAAAGAGGTATTGATCCTAGCAAGTGATAGGATGTCTTGGAGTATGGTAGGGCTCAAAATTAGCTATGGAAGCACAGATCGACATGGTGGTGAGATCAACATTCAATCCATTGTGTTTCAATGGAACAATTAAAGCCTTTTTTTTTTTTTTTTTGGGAAGGAACACATAGACCAGTTTAATCCAAGCTTTAGTAGTTTGGAGGTTAAAATCGACTACTGTATATTGTGGTTTACCTCAAAAAATCCATAAAAGAAATTGCAGCTGTCACAAAAGTTCTCCAGCAAACCTTTCAGTTTGTAACTTTTGTGATCATAGGAAGCCCATTTTGATGCATGGCTTATATGGATTTCCTCTGAAGTACAGAGATTTTAAATTATTGATTATGGTGTTGAGGCCATCACATGCTAAAATGTGTAGCTTTTTTTTTTTTCTGTATATGGTACAATAGTGAGTTAGAGCTGTTCAAAGGCGCCTGACTGTCTTATGGCCATTAATATCTTCCTGAAGTATTTTATTTGTTTCACTTGCTATGTTAGTATTTAATATCAGTGCTCCATTCCATAGTTCGTTTCCTCCTACCCCTTATCCTTATTCACCCACCCCTTTCTCTGTTTTTTTTTTCATATAGATTGGTTGCGGGGGCAAAGATTTAATTTTTAACTGATTCACAAGTTAAGTAAATTGGTCCTGGTCTTCCATTAACATCCACTTGCTAATCTTCTCTACTTACCCTCTTGCTGTTTATTATTATTTCAGACTCTTAAGAAACCTCATTTCTTGCAGCTTTACCCAATTCAGTTTTCCCTTTCCTCAAATCACCCCCCTCCCCCAATAACCATCTAATTCTTTTCACCCATGGTCTTGTGGTCTTAGTTCAAAACCCGTTATAAGTTTTTGTTGTGCATCTTATCTGCCCAGGTTCACTAGATTGTAACATCCAAGGAGTAGGGACGGTCCATTATATGACGCTGTGCAGAACTGCATACATCTAATATGTGCTATACAAATCATGATAATAATAATAATACTAATAACAATCAGAGAATATTCTTGTGGTCATTCCATTCATTTCAGAAATAAACGTATGGAAACATATGAAAAGCTTGTTTCATAGAAGCTCTCGCTCAAGAATTACAGAAATTGCACTATCCTCTCTTCTAGCAGTGATTCCATTAATTTGCTCTTCACAGAGGTCAGACTAACTGGCCTGTACTTCCCAGTCTCCTCCTTACTTCCACTTTTTTGAATAGGAACCACTTCTGCCCCTCTATAGTCCTCTGGAACTACTCCAGACTCTAACGAAGCATTGAAAAGATCAGCCAGTGGAGCTGCTAGCGCAAGACTTCTAGTTTCCTCAGTACCCTTGATGTGTCCCATTTGGCCCCATCAACTTATCTACTTCAAGTTTAGCTAGCTCCTCATGAACACACTGTTCTGAAAATCAAGTTTTACCTCACTTCTAATCTTATTTAACACATTGAGGGCCTTTCGACACAAGGATCTTCCTCAACTCCCACCTCCTCCCCCAAATGTCAGAGTGAATCTGTGGCCTTGGGTCCCTCTAGAAGCCTACCTTTTTACCTATCTATAACTGGCCAACTAGCACAGGCACACAGTGGCTGAATATGGACCCTACTAGGACTATGGGTCATGATATGAAGCTCCTTCAGGGTAGACTGAGGAACAAAATTGGGAAATACTTTTTCACAGCAGTGTGGTGGATGCCTTGAATGCCCTTCCATGTGGTGCATCGAGATTGGGACCATGACAGTGGGATCAGACAAGCCGGGGCCTGGCAGCCTACATAACATGTTCCTTCTATGATTTTCGAGTTGTTCAGTTAAGGATAGTTTTTCTGGCTCTTTTTATTTTGGTAATTTTGGTGTAACATTTTTGCCTGGGAATAATCTGTATAGAGTGACAGATACAACCCTAAACACCTTGCTGGGCAGACTGAACAGGGCCAGTACAAGGGTAGTAGGAGACCTTGGTGACTTCTATCTTGTGCCCGATCCGCGCCCATTTGTGCCGTGCTGCAACCCCTCCCCGTTCGCACCCCCCCCCCCCCGATGGTCTCGGGCCCAACTTCTCCTACCTAATTTGCGTCACCCATTATATGCTTCTCAGGGCTGTGTCTCCACGGTCCAATGAATCTCTACACCTTTTTGCCATGAACGGAGACTGCTCTTCTGCACCCCCTAAGGGTCGATGCCATGGCGTGGGTCATCCAGTGCTCCTACCATGTGACAGGGGCCGGCCAATGGCTTGGATACCCTGTCACATGCTAAGGGCAAAGGGCCATCAGTGCCATTTTGTTTACTGGCAGCTGACGGCCCGAGAGCAGGAGAACGCTTCCGGGACCCCCAATGGACCACCAGCTACTTAAACAATTTTTTTTTGGGGGGGGGGGTTGGAGGGGTCCGGAGGGTGGGGGGATACTAAAGAACTAATTTTAAAGGGTTGGGCTGTGCTTTTGTAAGTGTCCTTTCTTCCCGCCCCCCCTATAACAATAAGAGAACCCACAAAATTAATCGTGGGGTTTCCTATCACTATCGGGGACCCCCCCCCGATATCTGACGAGATTGAAAATATCATCTGATATTTTCAATCGTCAGATAAACGATTCACTTTCCTATTATTAACCAAAGAAGCTATAGACCGGACATTACCAAAAACTAGCAAGATGGTGTTAAAATAGATATAAATGAAAACTGAAGCAAAAGAATTTTTTTACTGTTATAATCATTCTCAGTCTCCTTTTCCATCTGGTTTTTTTCTTTTGAAAATACTCTTGTCAGTTTTCTGTCACATCCGATTTACAGTACTTTCCTCTGATTGGTTACTGAACTTTCGCGCCAAATTGACTGAAGTTAAATGGCCACCATTTTCATGTTCGCGTTGCACTCCCAGTGACGCCATAACTTGAATTATACAAAGGTATGTCTGACCAATATTTTATTTGAAATTTTTGTTTGTTATTACGTTGACCCCTTTAATTCTGTATGGGCTTATTAAGGGAAGAATACGTTATTTTACTCGGACCTCTTGTACTAGGTTTATTTTTTACCGTTTTGTTTACTGTTTATTTACCTCGCTGTTCAGATTACCCCGGTAATGCTTGCTTTTTTTATTTATATATTACATTATCTGTTATGGTTTTTCTATACCTTTATTTTTTATTTTTTTGTTTCATTTTTAAGTTTATTTTTGTACCTTGTACGGCTTCCACCATTTTTTCCCTGCTTCAATTTTTTCTACTTCAGTTTTTTTGCTTCAGTTTTCATTTATGTCTATTTTAACACCATCTTGCTAGTGTTTGGTTATGTCCGGTCTATAGCTTCTTTGGTTAATAACTGTATTTTTATGCCTAAAAACATTTTTTAAGTCACATGGCTACCATTTCTTTACTGTAACACATCGAATGTGCTTATAGATAAGCTTAAAATTGTAAAAATGTCTTTTTGATTTCAAAGTTGTCGTTTCCATCATGTTTGCTGTCCACCTTGGCTTCAAAGAATTGTTCTTTAATACAATTTGTTTTACATTCTAGAACGACTAAAGTTTTGTTTGTCCCTCCTGATGCAGCCTCGCGGCGAGTCATGGGTCCATGTTGGGGGACCCGCTTTGCAACTTTAACTGCTGTAATATATACTGTGGAGTTGCCGTTTAGAATGAAAACAGTATATAACTGAATTTTGTAGGGATGTGAATCGTTTTTTGACGATTTAAAATATCGTCCGATATTTTTTAAATCGTCAAAAATCATTAAAGAGTGCGATACAATAGAAATTCCCCTGATTTATTGTGAAAAATCATTAATCGGGTTTGTGTCCACTAACGGGAGTTATTTGGGGGGGGGGGGGGGGGGGAAAAACCGGCACACCAAAACAACCCCTAAACCCACCCTGACCCTTTAAAACTAATCCCTTACCTTCCCCCACCCTCCCAAACCCCCCGAAAATGTTTTAAAATCAGCTGGTGGTCCAGTGGAAGCCCCGGGACCGATCGCCCGTTCTCGGGCCGATGGCTGCCACTAATAAAAATGGTGCCGATGGCCCGATAAAAGAAAACCCACCCTGACCCTTTAAAACTGACCCCTTAGCCTCCCCCACCCTCCCGACCCCCCCAAAAACATTTTAAAATTACCTGGTGGTCCAGTGGGGGCGCCGGGAGTGATCTCCCGCTCTCGGGCCATCGGCTGCGCTAATAAAAATGGCGCCAATGGCCCTTTGCCCTTACCATGTGACAGGGTATCCGTGCCATTGGCCGGCCCCTATCACATGGTAGGAGCACTGGATGGCCGGTGCCTTCAGATTTAATTAATTACAACCCCCCACCTTCCCGACCCCCCCCCCAAAAACTTTCCAAAAGTCCCTGGTGGTCCAGCGGTGGTCCCGGGAGTGATCTCCCGCTCTCGGGTCGTCAGCTGCCAGTAAACAAAATGGCACCGGTGGTCCTTTGCCCTTACCATGTGACAGGGGCTATTGGTGAAATCATGGTAGGAGGCTGGTACCATCTTAAAAAATGGTGCAGGCACTTTCGGTAAGTCTTGGGGGGTCAGAAGGGTGGGGGGTTGCAATTAATTACATTTGAAGGGTTGGGGTGATTTTGGGGTTTTTTTTTATGTGCCCTTTCTCCCCCCCCCCCCCCCCCCCAAAACAATAAGAAAACCACACGAAATTTAGTGGGTTTTCCTCTCGTTTCGTTGACCCACCCGAACTGCGACAAAATAGGAAATATCATCTATATTTCCTATTTCGTCGCAAACGAATGCACATCCCTAATTCTGGGTGGAATGTTTTCACTGTGATGTGAGGGGAAATCTCTAAATTCTTCCTTCAACTGCCAGAAACCTTTTTGAATAAAGCACCTAATGCGTTTACGCCTCATTGATACTGTATTAAGTTGCGCTATTATACTAGTATTCTAGGAATATACATGGATTCATTTCCATTTTTTTTATTACCATTTTTGAATTAGACTAAATTACAATTCTAAACATCTAAACATATTTTAACATTAAGAGAATCAATTACAGTACACTGGTTTTTTGTTTTGTAGCATTAGTCATGCATCGGCAGAGCTCTGTTATATATAGCACAGTATTTGTAACTCTGTCAAGGACTGCAAGATGAAAAACAAACTCACTTGTGCCAGACGAAATAGTACAGCCTGCTATTCACTGAAGATTTTCATTGGCTTTTGTCCTGTCCCCTCCTCCCTGCTGCTCTCCCTCCCCCCACCTAAAAAAAAATATCTTGGAGAATCATTTGACTGCCCAGTGTTTTCTCAAATGTCCATATCATATTCCAACATAATTGTTGCATCTCAGTCAGACTGAAGTGAGGAAATAACCAAAGGAAAATGTGCTTTATTCTGCCATTGTTTTGGGAATTGTGATAGTAGACATGGCAGTAGCCCTGATTTGATACTCCTATAGTTCTGCTGACATTAGCTATGACAGTAATTTAGAAGTCGACTTTCGGGAACAATTTACCCACGTAAATATGGTCTTACATGGGCACTGTAAAAGGGCTATTTGAAAATTGTCCATCCTGCATGATGGGTAAAAATAAGTGTTTTGTGCCACACATTGAGCAGAGGAATTCCCAGGGGCAGGATTAAGGTGGGGGTTGTCCTACCAGGCATGCACTTTCACCCACTTTGAGCGGAGGTATTCCCAGGGAAGGGGTTAGGGCGGGGAAGGCAACGATATGAGCAGTTTGGCATTTTCAAAACTGCATGCATTGTTTTTGATGGGAAAAGGACAAAGCGAGGGCCTGTGGCTCGCTTTTCCTTGGGCAGTTTTCAAAGGGAACGTGCAGATAGGACAAGTCTGAAGGCAGTGACCAGATGCCCCACAATACAGGCACAAGCCAGAGTTCCTCTGTCGAAGACGTTCCTCCGGAGTAAGGCGCCCATGACCCAGCTGCATAGGTTCCTCTGACTTGGTGGTAGATAGAGGCCCACTACTAGTGGGTGTAGTGGAAGGAGGAGAGCAGGATAGCTCCACAGCAACCCGTCGGGGTGTCCGAACGTCATGGTGATGTTCCTGGAGGCGATGATCAATCCGGCCTGTCAAATGAATTAGCTCCTCAAGAGAGGAAGGAAGTTCTCGGGCAGCAAGTTCATCTTTCAATTGGGATGAAAGGCCATCCAAATAAATGGCTCGAAAGCAATCTTCTTGCCACACCAATTCAGTGGCTAGAGTCCAAAACTCTATAGTGTAGTCATTGAGGGATCTCTGACCCTGTCGTAAGCATAAAGAGATGGGTACTGGCCATGAAGCATAACAATTCTTGCAGAAGAGAATCTGAATGCTCCCATAAGGGAGAGGCCCACGCCAAAGCCTTGCCTTCCAAACGAGAAAGGTTAAAAGTTACTATAGTCAGTTCATCCTGGAAGATGGAAGGCTGAAGCACAAACTGTATATAGCACTGGTTAATAAACCCTGAACAGAGATGAAGATCCCCATTAAAACGGGGTGGAGCAGGTAGGGCCAGCAAAGCCGTGGTGTGTAAGGCTGCGGGCAGTGGGCTGGCTAGTGCAGACATTGGAGCTGTGGCACTTGCATAAGTATCCAGCCGAGTATGGAGACGTTCGACAGAAGAGGCCAATGCCTCTAGGAACTGCTGCTATTCTTGTATCTTCAAGGCCAGGTCAGGAATGGCTGGGAGGGTAGAAGGTTCCACCGAATCCATGGCCTTGGCAATCTATTTCATATATTTAAAAAGTTTTATATACCGCACAATAAAGCATGAGTCTGTCCATCTAGGTGGTTTACAAGAATACATTCATAGTACCATAACAAACATAATTAAAAATACAGTTAAGATACATTACAAGTGCAAAAGAACAAGTTCAAACTTACTGATGATGAAAGTACGGTAATATATAACTGGGGTTACTGGATATTATAAGCGCGGTTAAATAGATACGTTTTCAGTTTTTTCTTAAAATCTTTGGAGTTTGCTGTCAATCAGATATGTTCAGGAAGGGAGTTCCACAGATTCAGTCTTGCAACTGAAAAGGCCTGTTTTCGAGTTAGTGCTAGACTTACTGTTCTTACTGAAGGGATTTCAAGTATGCATTTGTCAATAGATCGGAGTTGTCTAGGTGGTCTATATACGCGTAGTAAAGAATAAAGCCAATCGGAATTTGAGTTGTAAAGAAAGTTATGGATGATGGACAAAATTTTATAAGTGATACAGTGAGTAATTGGGAGCCAGTGAAGCTGTTGTAATATGGGCGTTAAGAACATAAGAACATGCCATACTGGGTCAGACCAAGGGTCCATCAAGCCCCGCATCCTGTTTCCAACAGTGGCCAATCCAGGCAATAAGAACCTGGCAAGTACCCAAAAACTAAGTCTATTCCATGTTACCGTTGCTAGTAATAGCGGTGATTATTATCTAAGTCAACTTAATTAATAGCAGGTAATGGACTTCTCCTCCAAGAACGTATCCAATCCTTTTTTAAACACAGCTATACTAACTGCACTAACCACATTTTCTGGCAACAAATTCCAGAGTTTAATTGTGCGTTGAGTGAAAAAAAACTTTCTCTGATTAGTTTTAAATGTGCCACATGCTAACTTCATGGAGTGCCCCCTAGTCTTTCTATTATCTGAAAGAGTAAAAAACTGATTCACATCTACCCGTTCTAGACCTCTCATGATTTTAAACACCTCTATCATATCCCCCTCAGCCATCTCTTCTCCAAGCTGAAAAGTCCTACCTCTTTAGTCTTTCCTCATATGGGAGCTTTTCCATTCCTTTTATCATTTTGGTCACCTTTCTCTGTACCTTCTCCATCACAATTATATCTTTTTTGAGATGCGGCGACCAGAATTGTACACAGTATTCAAGGTGCGGTCTCACCATGGAGCGATACAGAGGCATTATGACATTTTTCGTTGCGTGATAAGTTGAAGAGAGTTCTTGCAGTAGCGTTTTGAACAAGCTGCAGGGGATGTATTGTTGATAAAGGTAGACCTAGGTATAGAGAGTTACAGTAGTCTAGATTTGTTAGAATTAAGGCTTGTGTGACTGAGCGGAAATCGGAAGGTAGTAGTAGAGGTTTGAGTTTTTTAAGTATGTATAATTTAAAGAAGGATTTTTTGACTATTTCAGATATGTTGTTAGTCATAGATAGTTTAGAATCTAATACCATGCCTAGATTCTTTGCATGGTATTTTATGGGTATGAGTTGATTTTCAAATATGAAGGACTGTGGGGATTGATGAACTGAATCTGGAACTGTTGATAGATATATTAGTTCTGTTTTTGCAGCGTTTAATTTTAATATACTGTGAGATAGCCAAGTTTTTATTGTCGTGAGGTAGATATGTAGTAGAGAAAACGTTTTGGACCAGGAATCGGAGAATGGTATTGTAAACTGTATGTCGTCCGTGTAGATTTTAAAGTTTAAGTTGAGTCCAGCTAGAAGACGACACAAGGGTAGAAGGTATATGTTGAACAATAGCGCCGAAAGCGATGATCCTTGTGGTACACCCGTTTTGGTGGTGTACCATTCAGATTTTGACGTTCCCATTGTGATTCTTTGTGGTCGATTTGAAATGAACGTAGAGAACCATTGTAACGCTGTTCCGGTGATACCTATCTGTGATAGACTGGAGAGACGTATGGTGTGATTTAAAGTGTCAATAGCTGCAGATATATCAATTAGTACTAGGATGTCATTTGTGTTAGAGTCGAATCTTCTGATGATGGTATCAAATGATGAAATAAGTACGGATTCTGTGCTGTGCGCTTTTCTAAATCTGTGCTGATTGTTATATAATAAGTTGTTGTCGTCCATATAGTCAGAAACTTGATGCAGTACAACTGATTCTATGATTTTGGCTATGGAAGGGAGTGTAGCGATTGGACGATAATTGGCTAAATCTGAGGAGTCATGGTTTTTCTTTTTAGGAATGGGTAGAATTGATGTTTTCTTGGTGGAGTCTGGAAATATACCTTGTGCTAGTGAAGCATTTACTGTCTTGGTGATTGATGGAGCAATATGTTCCTTAATGTCTTTGAGTAGGGGTCCAGAGCATGGATTAAAAGGACTTTTAGACGGTTTTGATTTTGAGAGAATATTAATAATAGTGTTATCGCTGATGCTTATGAATTCTGAAAATGAGCAGGCAGGTTGAGGAAGTGTTGGATTTGGAATGGGTAGTGCATCAAATTCAGCAGAAATGTTTTCTGTTTTCTTTGCAAAGTATTTTGCTATGTTGTTACATAAGTCATCCAATGTAGTGAAAGATGCAGATTCTTGTGTTGTAAGTTCTTTCTCAATTGAGGGTTTCCATTTGCATTCTTTATTTTTGTTGTGTAGAATGTTTTTTTGGCTCTTATTATTTCCTTTTTGTATTTTTGTAAGTTGATTAGTATTCGTGTTTTCGTTTAGGAAGTGGGTTTCTTCTCCATCTGTGCTCCAGGTTCTGAAGTTTGCATTTAAGTGTTTTTAGAAGGTCCATGTGTTGTTTTTTTTATTGGAGATTTTATGAGGTTTCAGAGGTGCTCTACTTGACTGTAGAAGTAATCCTGTGCTTTTCCCCTAATGTATGCGTATCAGTACCCCAGACCGTAAAAGTCAGGGCCCAGTGTTGACTGTCATCTGAATCCAATTCCCTCTTTTTCCCCCATGGTCAAAGTGAAGTGCGATACTGAACTTCAGAGAGACCAAAGAATGGATCTGGTCCCATGATGAGACAGAACATTTCCTCTAGTCTCATCAGCCAGTAGAGACAAGCACTGCTGCCTCCTGTCTTCTTCTGATATGATTATTTCCTGGCTACTTTCTCCCTGATAGCAAGCCTGGTGTTGTAGAATTGAATTGATGAAGCTGGGTGACATTTATGAGCTGATGACTTCTGCTAGTAGAGTTCTGCTGAATGTACTGCTTCACAGTCAAGAAATTTGCCAACTAAGATGACCGAATTGTCTAGAATGCATTCCAGGAATGCATCCCCTTGGTTGCACTTGAGAATTCATAAGTGTGTCCTTTATTCTGTTCTGCTGGTAGTCTGTCTTCTGTCATACTCCCTCCTCTTGTGCTGTGCTTGCATTACAGATCAGGGCTGAGGGCCCTTCTTGTCTTCCAGCAGGCTCTTTCCATGCATTTCTGACTCCCCTGACTCCTCCTGTCTCCCCTGACTCCTCCTGTCTCTCCTGCAGCCCTGCTGTACTCCCTGTATCTCCTGGACTCTGTCCTCCCTCCTCTACCTTCATGAGCTGGCTACTCTGCGGCTGATTGTCTCTCTCCACTAATTACTCTCTCTCTCTCTCTCTGCCATAATCTTTGCCCCACTGCTCTTTCAGGCAATCATAACTTCTCCCCTCCAGTGCATCCTCACCTTGGCACACCACCTTCTGTGCACACTAGAGATGTGAATCAGAAACGGGATCGGTTCGGATTCCGGTTCCGATTCACATCGTGTTTTTTTTTTCGTCCGGCCATTTTTAAAGATGGCGCCGGCCATCCAGTGCTCCCTCCATGTGACAGGGGCCAGCCAATGGCACGGATACCCTGTCACATGGTAAGGGCCATCGGCGCCATTTTGATTAGTGGCAGCCGATGGCCCGGGAGCGGGAGATCGCTCCCGGGACCCCCACTGGACCACCAGGTACCTGTAAAACATTTTTGGGGGGGTCAGGAGGGTGAGCGAAGCTAAGGGATTAGTTTTAAAGGGTCGGGGTGGGTTTAGGGGTTATTTTTGTGTGCCATTTTTCCCACCCTCCCCCAAAACGATAAGAGAAACCCCCACAATATCGTGGGGTTTTCCTATCGTTTTGGGGGAGCCCCCGATTTCTGACGATTTTGAAAATATCGATGATATTTTCAATCGTCTGAAGTCCAATTCACATCCCTAGTGCACACGCTCAGCAGTTGACCTCCTGGCTCTCCCATGCATATGCTCTCCAGTCATACTCTTTTGTTGCACACCCTAATACACACACCGGCAAAACTTGAACCAAATTGAAACCAACAGACAGATATACAGCCCTAAAAGCATACCAGAAGTCTAAACATAAACACTAGGAAGGGAAACAAGAAGCATAAGACACAGCACACTGAATGGTTCGACCACCCTTTCTTTCACCTCAATCAAATCTTCCACCTTGCTCTCCCCTCTCTGCATGCCACACTGACAATGAGCGAAAGTACTAGCCCTCAATTTATGTATTTTATATATAACTCAGGAACCACACTACTTTATATTTTTAGATGGGGGGTAAGGGGCTGGGAGAAAAGCTGAACTGCACAGGCATAAAATAGCAGGCAATAAGATGCAGGTTAAGGTTTTGCTAACTTGCAAACAAACATTTTTTTTTAATTTTATTTTTAAAGATTTCAATTTATACCAAAATTGAATTTACAATGAATCCATATATAACGGGTGTCCATGGCTCATATAACTGGGACTTCTACTTTATAACATGGAAAATGTATATTTCTATACATAAAACAGGAAAAAAAACAATTATATCTAGGCCATGTCACCCTAATTACTAAACAACTTAAGGGAGGATTCATCATTTGAGCTAAACTACACCAAATATATATTATTACCAAATTATATGAGAGGTTACAGAGTATGTATTAAACTTAACCAACTAATTTTTGGAAGATGCTGTAATAGGCACAGTTCCTTTGTTCCGTCAGGCTTCTAAATATTTCTCCAGTTGGTCTGGATCAACCTTCATTATACATTATACATTTGCACGGAAACCTGATTGTTAATTGAATTCCTAAAGTTCTTGCCTGATTCGCCAATACTATAAATCTTTCAGATAGAGACAATGTGTTAAAATTATTTTTGCGGAAAAGAACCTCTCTGTATTTAGGACAAAAAATATGGATATATCTGGATGTCTCCAAGGAGACACAGATAAGGCGTAAAAAACTTATAGTATTGGCGAATCAAGCACACAAACATTTTGCCATATATGCTAACAAATGTGGGCATTTTTTTTCATGCATTCACTGCATAACATTTTGTTTATGAATTTCAAGTTGAATGCAACTTTAGCATGCATGCTAAAAATATTGATCCTCCACTAACAACATTTTAGCATAAAATGTAATGAATTACCCCCAATGTGTTGTTTCAAGCATGATATCCTCAGCAATCAAAGAAAATTTGGTACAATTGATCCAGCTCACATTTTTATTCTCACATTTGCACCCTGTGTTACAGATATCTGTGGACTAATTTATTATACCTGAGAAGCAACGAATAGTGCAAGGGAGACTAACTCTGGTTTTCAAGATCCACAAACAGGCCAGGTTTTCAGGATATCCACAATAAATAGATTGGCATACAGTGCATGCAAATCTATCTAAAAGAATATTCATTGTGGATAGTCTGAAAACCAGGCCTGGTTGAGGTTCTTGAGGACTGGAATTAGCCATTCTTGGAATAGTGGGACTGGAGTTTAGTCTGTCTTTGAAGAGGTGGTGAGTGATCATTAGTTAAATTATCTCTGTAGTTCTCTAGCATTTGAGAAGCATATCCATCAGATGACTGATGGGGAATAATAGAGGTCTAGGAAATCATGAGAGGACTAGAACTGGTAAATGTGAATCAGTTATTTACTCTTTCAGATAATACAAGGACCAGGGGGCACTCCATGATGTTAGCAAGTAGCACATTTAAAACAAATAAAAGAAAGTTCTTTTTCACACAATGCACAATTAAACTCTGGAATTCATTGCTAGAGGATGTGGTTAAGGAAGTTAGTGTAGCTGAGTTTAAGAAAGATTTGGACAAGTTCCTGAAGAAGTCCTTAAACTGCTATTAATCAAGTTGACTTAGGAAATAGCCACTGCTTATTGCTAGCATTAGTAGCCTAGGATCTATTTAATGTTTGGGTACTTGCCAGGTATTTGTAATCTAGATTGGCCACTATTGGAAACAGGATGCTGGGTTTGAGGGACCATTGGCACCCTTGGTCTGATGCAGTATGGCAACTTCTTATGTTCTTTTGTTCTTATTAGGTGACCACTACAACTTTAATGATTATTGAGTGTGTAGTATGATTGCCTCCTATAAGCTGACATTTTTGTTTTTGTACAGTATATGATCTTGTGTTATGACCAGCTCTGATCTTTTGACTCTCCTTGTCATTGTTGGTGGTTTGTCTTGAGATTGTCTTTTAGCTATGCCCTATAATTTACAGATTTGCAAGTATGTATGACAAATCTTTTTCTTCAATTGGAAAACCTTCAGGGAGTATGCCAAATTATAGTTCATTTGCTCCAATTTGAAAGGCAATACATGTAACAACACATTTCTGCAAGATAGTTGTGATATGCATCCTTCGATGTGTCATTTAATACAATTTCAGAAATTACAACGTATAACTAGGTTCTTCTTTGTTCAGTGACTATGTTCAGAGAAAATAAAGAGAAGAAGGGTCCCAGACTGCTTTATGGAAATCTAGTATCTACTACTTCTTTTTCTCCTGTAAAAACAGTAACTAAACAATAGGGATATACATTTGTTTAAAATGAATAAGGGATCTGACCAAAATAGGCATATTCATTTTGGTTTGTGCCCCAAAAATCAACAACAATTGTAGTTGCCATTTGTTTAAATTTCCCTTTAAAGTCTATAAGATATAAAGATAAGCAAAAAATAGGGATTTTTTTCTGCTCAAGGCAAGATATAAACTAGTGATGTTACTCTGACCCTATTGGCCAGAACCATGATAGGAAGGGATACACAGCCAGCCAGGAAGGAGGAATAATCAAGGTCAAGTTTGTTTTTTTTAACAAGCCTATCCTAGCTGGCACCTGCGTGGATTGACAATGATTTCCTCTCTTTTTTTTTTTTTTTCTTTCAAGCTGAAAGTGAAACAAAATTTGAGCGTGGAACCATTTCAGATTATTTCTGGGCTGCAGGGCAGGTTAGTTATGGATTTCTAGCTCTGAGAACTGAAAAATAAATTGAAGAAGAGACTGAGAAGGGACTAGGGGACTTGTGAGGTGGGATCTGGTTGCACTGTCCTTTTCTGACACGCTGTAACTGTGTCAAAAATCTTTTTTTGTTTTTCAGTGATACAGCAGTGACCATACACACAGTGTAACTTTGTAACACTGAAAAAGCAGGAAAAAAAATACAGTCAGCCAGGGATCTGCGTACTAAGTGCAATAGTCAGTGTATTGACAAACAGAGTTAACTGCATAAGCGGAGTATACTGACTAGAAAAGTGTTTGGAAGTAGTGGAACATAAGAATTTCTAAATAAATAACACAGCAAAGGAGCAAGACATGAAATTTTGCTTCTCTGAGTCTCATCTTGGAATAGAAAAAGGATTCACACTGTGGGTACAGTTTATGTGGCGTGCTGTTTTTCCATAAATTGTGCCATCGTAATTTCTGGAGAAAAAAAAACAAAACCCCAGCACCACTACCAAGCTCAGATAGTGTTTGCTAGGCAAGCACTGGCAGGGTAGCAGAGTGGCACTCTTTTGAAGAAGAGTATGTGCCACTGTGCACTGCAGTAGTCTCTGCCTCTGTGTGTGTGTGTGTGTGTGTGTGTGTGTGTGCACCCTTTTTAGTCTCTATGCTGGTGTGTATATGTGCATGTGTGTAAGAGACTAGAGGAGAACACATACTAACACTACTTGTAAAAAGTCAAACACCTTTCCACAGATACTCCAATAGTGACTGTGTCAAATTTCCATCGTGCCACAGTGAATGGGAGACAGAGGAAGATGCTGAGGGGGAGGAAACGCATTGCCTCCTCCTGGAAAGGCATCTATTATATTAGTTAAGATCCAATTACATATGGTAGCATTAGTAGTACCAGAACACTTTTGCCCAAGTTAAAGAGAGATTATTTTTGCAAGGGAAACCACAGGTATAGGAAGCATAAAAAAGAAGAAGCTGAGACTGGGAAAGTATGTGTTGCCTGCATCCAATGTTAGCTCTATTCCTCTGGTGCAGGGGCAGGAGAAGGCAGAGTCAGTCGAGGATAGCATTGGCATTAGCAGTGGACATGCAAGGGCAATAGTAGGAGCAGAACAGCCAAAAGCATTTCCCTGATGCCTCCTGAGAAATGTTTGCATTAGGTTCTGCAAGGCAGAGGAGGCAGAAAGCACTATTTCCAGGGCAAAGAACACCCCTCATGAAAAGGAGATAGTGGAGAGCTTAAGGGATGCCCCTGGCCTTTTGCCTCAGTCCACACTGAGCCTTAGCCCCTGAAGAAGCACCCAAGGCTGCAGAGATGGAGAGGAAGCCCTGTAAGAAATCCAAGGTGTGGAGGCACTTCAGAGCAAAGGAGGTCCTGTATTTTGCAGAGTGCATTTACTGTTGTAAGTGAATCAGTAGAGGAAAGATACGGGGGCACCTTACAAACAGTGATATGCAGCATCTTGCAGGTACACCTGTTAGTATGATCTTCAGGGGATGGCGCAGGTACTTAGCTATTGACCCTGTCTACCATTCAAAGCAGTAGCAGCAGCAGGAAAGCACTAGAACAGGGGAAGTCAGTACCCCAAGCCAATTCCTTGTCCTCTATCTCCAGCGAGATGATAGGCAAGCAGCCACCAATCCTACATCACTAGCAAGCCATCATTGAGTAGATAGGGTGTGCCACTGTATCACTTATCCTTAGTAGGAGGAAAATTGCATCAAAGATGGTCACATACTGCATTAGGGAAATGATTGCTCTGGATGACCTGCCCTTATAGATGGTAGAAAACATGGGATCTAAGCAGCTGCTATAGCAATTAGTTAGCCCCCCAATTACAAAGTGCCTTCCCGATCAACATTCAGCAGGCAAGTTATTCCTGGCCTGTACTACCCTCAGTGCCATACTCACTTGCAGGTGCAGCTATCCATGTGGAAAGAGCAGCATCCATTTCCCTAGTGACATCTGGACCAGCCAGAATGCTACAAATTCCTAAAGCATAGGGTGGTAAATTTGACACCAATTTTTAAAAATGGCTCCATGTGTGATCCAGGAAACTATAGACCAGTGAGCCTGACATCTGTGATGGGCAAAATGGTTGAAGCTATTCTTAAAAACAAAATTACTGACCGCATAAATAGATGTGGTTTAATGGAGGAGGGTCAACATGGGTTTGCAAAGGGAAGTCTTTCCTTAGTAAGTTACTAAACTTTTTTGAAGATGTATATAAAAATGCAAACAAAGGTGAGCTGGTTGATATAGTGTATTTGGATTTTCAGAACATTTGACAAAGTCTCTAATGAGAGAACCCTCAGGAAATTGGGAGGTCATGGGATCAGAGGCAGTGTCCTATTGTGGAAAAGACAGGAAACAGAGGGTAGGACTAAATGGTCAGTTTTCTGAATAGAGAAAGGTCATTAGTGAAGTGCCCTAGGGATCTGTATTGGGACCTGTGCTATTTAGCATATTCATAAATGATCTAGAGAAAGGTACAACGAGTGTTGTGATACTGCCCGCAAGCCACAGGCAGTCCTCCACCTACCTTCGGTGAAACCGGCCAGCTAGGCCGCTGCCGACGCCATCCCTTGTGGCAGGCCAAGCTGCGATGCTCTGGGCTCCCCCGCGGTCCTAGAGCCACCGTCAGGAGTCTTCTCTTTGTGGCACGGAGCCACTGCTGCAGTCTGTTTCATCTCTTCACAGCAGGGCTGCCGCCACCAATGCTGCTGTCCTCCGGGCCTCCCACGTGGCAGGGACGCCGCCGCTGATGTCTGTTGCTTCCTGCTTCTCCTTAGGCGTGGGTGCGCACCTCAGCTCGACTTTTAAAGGGCCAGCAGTGGGAAAAGCCCCGCGGCCCTCTGTGATGATGTCATCTATCCTCATCTGCTTCAGCCCTATAAAAGTGCCTTGCTGCCATTCCTCAGGGCCTTCAGATCGGGTTTGCACAGTGTCTGTGATCTTCCTTCCATTCCAGATCTTCTGTGGTTTCCAGTGCCTTGATGGATCTTCGTTCCATGTTCTTCATGTTCCTGAACTTCGCCTCCTTGATGTCCCTCATCGGAGCTCCCTTGTTGACTGTCTTCTGTTCCTGATGTTCCAGATGTTCCGTGTCCAGATGTCCTGATGTCCCAAGTCCTGAGGTGCCATGTACCTTGTTCCTGATGTCTGATGTTCCTGTCTTGATTCTGTCCATCTCATCTTCAGCTCTTCGTCCAGTTCCCAGGTCTCTTGACTGTCCACCTCTCTTGGTGTGCCATGACGTGGTCCATGACCAGCCCATGGGATTGCTGTGTAGGGCGCTTCATGGTGCAAGGCCTTCTTCTCGTCTACAGTGCAAGCCTCTGGGAGACTTCTGTTTTTAAAGCCTTGTTCCTGAGTATCTTGTTCCCAGTCTACGGAGTTCCCTTGTGTCTGCATCTGTCCATGCCTAAGACTCTGCCAGAACCTGATCTGCTCCAGCGTGGTCTGCAACCAGCCACAGGCGGCTGTGTATGGCGCGCCCCAGTGCAGGCCTCTACTGAATCTTTGCCATGTTCCAGTCTCAAGTTCCACATCTTCGCCTGGAGTCTGCTTCATGTTCAGCGTGGTCCACAACCAGCCATGGGCAGCTGTGTAGGGCACACTGCAATGCAGTTCTCACCCAGTACTTTCGCCTGACTCTTGAATCCTTGCCTGAAACTTCTGAGCAACTTGAAACCTTGTTCGAGTCTTCTGAGTTTCCTGAATCCTTGTCTGAGTCCTCCGAGTCTTCTGAGTATCCTGAGTCCTTGTTTGAGTATCCAAGTCTTCGTCCAAGTCTCCTGAGTATCCAAGTTTTCGTCTGAATCCTATGAGTATCCCGAGTCTTCGTTTGAGTCTTCATGTTCCTGCCCTCAACCTCCATCTGGCCTCATGCACTCGTTGTTCCCTAGCGATGGGCCCGGAAGGATATCGAGTGGCTGGAGGGTTACTCTCGAGATCAGCATTGCGTTGCTGGATCTCATTAGTGTATATAGGTCCAGTGGAGGTCTGAGCCTGCCTAGTTCCTGTTCCAGATAATCCTTACCTTGTCTTCGCTCCAGCCTTGCTTCACCTCCTGCTCTGTGTCTTGGGGCTTCTCCCTGAGCTGTGCTGTGGCCCAAGGGCTCACTTCCTACTTTAGATGGGACTGCGCCTCCATGCTCCTAACTGGGCCGGAGGGCGCGCTCCTGCAACAACGAGTGAGATGACCAACATTATTTTGAGCCATTATAATGGCAATAGATTGTGAAGAACTGCCAGAGGACCTTGTAAGACAAGAAGATTGGGCTTCTAAATGGCAGAAGGAATTTAATGTGGACAAGTGCAAAGTAATGCATGTGTGGAAAGATAATCCCAACTACAAATACATGATACTGGATTCCAGGCTAGGAGTCACCACTCAGAAAAAGGACGTCAGTCTTTGTGGACAATACCTTGAATCTATGGCAAATAGAATGTTAGGATTTATTTGGAAAGAAATAGAGAATAAAACTGAGAATATCATATATCATAATGCCACTGTACAGATTCATGGTACTACCGCATCTTGAATATTGCATGCAATTTTGGTCGCCCCATCTTAAAAATGACATAACAGACATAGAAAAGGTACAGAGAAGGGCGACAAAAATGATAAAGGGGATGGAAAAGGTTCCTTATGGAAAAAGGCTAAACAGATTAGGTCTGTTTAGCTTGGAAAAGAGATGACAAAGAGGGGATATGATTGAAATTTCTAAAATCATGAGTGGAGTAGAGAATGGTTATTTACCCTTTCAAACAACACTAAGACTTAGGGAACTCTCCATGAAACTAGAATTATTGTTCCCTGTGGTTTCTAAGGCAAACATTTATCAAGCCCAGCATCCTGTTTCCAACAGTGGCCAATTAAAGTCACAAGTACCTGGTATGTCTGCAAACATTAAATAGATCTCAAGCTACTATTCCTAACTGATTAATAGCAGTTTTTATTGATTTTTCCTCTAGGAATTTATCCAAACCTTTTTTAAACCAGGTTACACTAACTACGATAACCACATCCTCTGGCAATGAATTCTAGAGCTTAATTATGCACTGAGTGAAAAAGAATTTTCTTTGATTTGTTTTAAATGAACTACTTGCTAACTTCATGGAGTGCCCCCTAGTCCTTCTATTATCTGAGAGAGTAAATAACTGATTTACATTAATCTATTCAAATCCTTTCATGATTTTGTAGACCTCTATCTTGTTGTCTCTTCTCCAAACTGAACAGCCCTAACCTCTTTAGCTTTTCCTCATAGGGCAGCCGTTCCATGCCCCTTATCATCTTGGTCACTCTTCTCTGCACTTTCTCCAGTGCATTATATCTTTTTTGAGATGTGGTGACCAGAATTGCACACAGTATTCAAGGTGTGGTCTCACCATGGAGCGATACATAGTCATTATGACATCCATCATTGTATTTGCCATTCCCTTCCTAATAATTCCTAACATTGTTTGCTGTTTTGACTGCCACAACACACTGAACCAACAATTTCAATGTATGATCTACTATGATGCCTAGATCTCTTTCCTGGGTGTTAACTCCTAAGATCGAACATAACATTGTGTAACTACAGCAAGGGTTATTTTTCCCTGTATGCATCACTTTGCACTTGTCCATGTAAAATTTCATCTGCCATTTGGACGCTCAATCTTCCAGTCTCACAAGGTCCTCCTGCAATTTATCACAATCCGCTTGAGATTTAACTACTCTGAATAATTTTATGTCATCCACAAATTTTATCACCTCACTTGTCGCACCCCTTTCCAGATCATTTATAAATATATTAAAAAGCATCGGTCCAAGTACAGATCCCTGAGGCACTCCACTGTTTACCCTTTTCCACTGTGAAAACAGACCATTGGATTCCACTCTCTGTTTTTTCTGTCTTTTAACCAGTTTGAATCCACAACAATGGGAGAAATATGAAATAGCAGTGGATGATGGGGCTCTATGAGGAGATCTGTTGCTTTTCCCACTTGTTACACCTGGTAGTAAAGGATGTCCTGGGAGCCATAGAGTAACATGGTAGCTTAGTCCTGAAAGATGTAATTGAGAGGTACAGAAAAGTAGTGGAACATTTTCATGGTCATGAAGGGTGGGCAGCAGCTGTGTGAGAAGCAGAAAGCATTGGGGACCCTTCTGCAATCCCAGATTCAGGATGTAAGAACCTCATGGAATTCCACCTATCTAATATTGCAAAGATTAGTGGAGCGACAGATAGCCCTTCAGCATTTGGTTCTGGAAGGTGAGCCCTTCAGCATTTGGTTCTGGAAGGTGAGATAGGTATGGATTATTCCTTGAAGCATCATGATTGGCTGTTCATAACAGAACTGATATAAGTGATGAAACTCTTCAAGGATGCCATGGCAGATTTCATTTCCTCAAGAGCCATCCTGGGTGAGGGGATCCTCAGTCAACATCCTGCAAAATAAGTTAAAGGGTTTCTGGCAGGAGAGGTGTTGATAGAAACATACATAGAAACATAGAACTAATGGCAGAAAAGGACCAAATGATCCACCCAATCTGCCTTGCAAGCTTATGTCAGTATCTGCTGCACTGTGCATGTTACCCCCGTGTTTATCAGTTTACCAGACCGTAAAAGCAAAGAGCAATCTTGGAGTTGCATCGAAAGTATAAGGCTTAGTGATTAAGGGAAGTAAGTGCCGCATCAGCTAGTTATTGTTAGTAATCTGCTCCCCCATAGGGGAGGAGCTAGCAATCTGTTTTCAATCAGCTCCTCCCGAGGGGAGGAGTTAGCAACCTGATGTAGATCTGTTCCTCCAGAGAGGAGGAGTAGAAATCTGTTATGGAATCTGCTCCCCCGAGGAGAGTAGCCAGCTGTCGTTGTACTCTGTAGATGGAGTTAGTGATCTGTTGTGGGTTAGCTCACCACAGAATGGCAGTCTGATATGTTACCACTCTAGTAGTGTAAGGAATGAACACTTTAATGTAAATTGGTGAATCCTTGGGCCGATTGCAGATGACAGCGGCCCCAAGAGGATAGCCTGGGAGGGACCACCGGTTTGGCTGGGGTATGGAGACAAACACAGATAGTTTTTTATTAGACAGGAAGTAGAACCACCAGAGGTGGCAGTAGTGAGCTGATGTGCCCGGCAGGGCTGAAGTCCCTCAGATACTGGAACTGCGATCTCTGGGTTGCTGAGCTGTAGAGAGAGACTATAGGTAGTGAATAGACAGGGTATGCTAGATACATAACCAGTAGTAGATGATACACTCACAATTGTATATATCTGTAATGGCTTCTATGCAACAGAGAGTCTTCAATATATTCAGGAACAGGAGCGATAGGCGAGTACTGATTCCTATATGCAGTCTGGAATAAGAACTCACAATATCTGTGTATGAGATGGCTTCTGGAATAGAAGAGAGTCTTTGGAGGGTTTTAGGAACATAGGCCCTCGCGGAGTGAGTATCGGTTCTTATCTGCAATCTGTAATAGTAATTCACAAGATATAGGTATGCGATAGCTTCTGAGATAGAAGAGAGACTTTGAAGGGTTTTAGGAACATGGGCCCTCGTGGAGCGAGTACCGGTTCCTATCTGCAATATGAAATAGTAATGCACCAGATATAGGTATGCGATAGCTTCTGAGACAGAAGAGAGTTTTTGAAGGGTTTTAGGAACATGGGCCCTCATGGAGCGAATACCGGTTCCTATCTGCAATCTGCAAAAATAACTCACGATCTCTGTACTTGCGATAACTTCTTAGACAGAAGAGAGTCTTCAGAGATTAGGAACATAGGCCCTCATGGAGCGAGTACCGGTTCCTATCTGTAATAGAATTCACAGTGTTCACGTCTGCGATCGCTTCCAGGCAGTAAGGAGTTTTCTGAGCATTCAGGAATGTAGGCCCGCGAGGAGCAAGTACCGGATCCTGTCTTAGCAATCTGAAATCAAGAAGAGAGAGCGGGGCCCCCGAGGAGTGGGTACCCCTTGGTAAGTTTGTGGAGGCAGAGCAGCAGAGAAAGAATTCCCCCTGCTAACTCAATTCGTAGTTGCAAGCAAAGACCTTTTAAGTTGGAAGCGGATGATGTCACTACGGGGGGACGCCCCCGAGGTTCACGCCCATGCTGGTATAAACTCTGGAGTGCGCGCGCCCTTACATCATCAGAAACATGGAGGATCTTCAGCATCAGGCCAGCCCGGGGATTCCGGGGAGAAGCGGCGAGGAGAAGCCGCGGCAGCATCTGTCCGTCAGACCCAAAGGGAGTCGTCACAAAGGTAGAGAGGGTGGAGCGAGGGCGAGAACAGGCACGAATGCAACAGTTATTCCCAGATTTATTTGTTCCCCAAACTGTAAAATTTGGGGCCCTTGTTGGTTTCTGTCTGAATCCAGTTCCCCCTTTCTCACTGCTGTCGAAGCAGAGAGCATTGATGGAGTTGCATTAGCAGTATGAAAGCTTAATTGTTAAGAGTAGAAACAGCCACACCAGCAAGTTATCCCCAGTTACTGCCAATCACTTTTTTCTTTAATTCCAACCTCTAGCCCAGAGCTTTCCAAACTTTTCATGTTGGTGACACACTTTTTAGACAAACATAATTTCGGGACACAGTAATTAGTCTACAAGCAAACCGGAGGTTAAAGGTTAAATGAATGAAATGTATTTCGACAATTTATGTATGTTTCCTTAAATATATACATAATAAAATGTTTCACGACACAACATATCTTGTGAAAACCTTTCGTTTATATTAAAAATATATAATATTCCAAGATTAATGTTATTGTTATAATTTATGAGTAACAATAATAAAACAAAGTTATTGTGTTATTCAATTTACCTCTTTAATGAGATATATGAGCTTGATGGGATGAACACAGCTTTTGAATATTTGGTGTTAATGAAAAAGTCCAAAGGGTCTTCTGCATAATTTTAAAAAGCTGTCCAGTTTCACACTATATAATTATTTGATAGCCTCATTCAACTAATTCTATATGGCTATGAGAGTGAAATCTAGAATTTATAGGAAGGGACAGAATGTCAATATAAATCCTGCACCTCCAGTTCTGTAACTCTGTGCATCCACTGAAATTCCCCCAAACAATGGAGCTTGGATGTTTCCCTTACAGCTCATCATACTAAAAGATATTTTCAAATGCTGGTGTCACCTCACAGTAACAGCAGCACAAACACCTTCCACTGCCAGGCACATTGTGAACTAAAATAAAACCTCGCAAAAAAGACACTCAAAATCTATACTGCAATCCCATTGTAACATAACAGTAATAACACCAAGGACTCAAACAACAATAACCCTACCTGTGAAAAAGCATGGGTAAATATTACACTGGGTCCTAGAATACCAATACACCACCTACTGAGGAAACAAAACAACCCGATTGCTATAGATCCCTATGCTAGCAGAATCTCTCATCATGGTCACACACACAGAGCAGAGACAGACTCTCACCAAATACAGAATACAAAATAAAGGAGCACAAATTAGACAAAAACTGAAATGGAAACTCCAAGAAGCCAGACTCTGTGTATTAACAATGGAAAAACAGAACCACCATTCCTCATAAAACAAATAAAATCAAGAAACATAAAGCATCAGTTATAATAGTAAAACCATACTAATAAAAGAATATTTTAAAACTACTGATAAATAGAATTTCTATTAATTAAAATCATATACATTTTTTACAATTTCCCAGAGGTTATCCTCTCTCACACAGACTCACATGTCCATTCTCTCTCACACATACACTGTCACATACATACACATTCATGTTCTTATACCCACCATAACCTCTCGCTCTCACAGACACTGACACACTCTCAGGCTCTAAGACACTCTCTCCCACTCCACACACACCCCACACACAAACTCTTACTCCCCTGGATTTTCTCATACACACTCTCTCTGGCTCCCTCACATACACACAAACACACACACCCAGGCAAGTTCCCAATCATTCTCACACAAACACACACACCCAGGCAAGTTCCCAGTCATTCTCACACAAACACACACACCCAGGCAAGCTCCTAGTCATTCTCACACACTAAAACTGACCCCCAGGCAGGCTCCCATTCATTTTCACACCACTCCCTCACCATCCCTCCAGGCAGGTACCCATCCATTCACACACATACACTCCCAGGCAGGCACCCATTCATACACATGCACACACTAAAGGCAGACCCCCTCTCTTTCTTTTGCCAGCAACCTCGGAGCCTCTCTCATTCCTCTGCTGCCACTGATGCCGCTTGGCTATTGGGGAGGCGCTGATTGCTGCTATTGGCACTGAAGCCCATTCTGCTGCCTCCTCTGTGCAGGCCCCATTGGTTTCCACTTCCTCCATGTTGATCTCGTACATTGTGAGATCCGCATAGAGAAAGTGCTACTCTTGACATTAACAAAGATTACATGTGCCAATCAGTAAAAAGTAATTTATTTCTTTTTTGTTTTTTACCTTTGCTGCCTGATCTTAGTTTTCTAATTGGTTGGTCCCAGGCTTTTTTGTTCCACCTCCCCTTTCTTATTTTTTTGCCAATTCATTTCATATTGTCTTTTTTTCTATTTCTTTTCTCTCCATCTATCTTCTTCCCTCAAACATACAGTCAGGTTCTCATTCTCACATGCTTTCTCTCTCTCTCACACACACACAGGCTCTCACTCTCACATGCTCTCTCTCTCATACAATCATTAATACACAGTCTCTCTCTTGCACATGCTGTCTGACTCTCACACACCCAGGTTCTCTCTCACTCCCACATGCTGTCTTGCTCATGCACAGGCTCTAACTGTCACATGCTGTCTCTCTCTCACACACACAGACTCTCACATGCTGTCTCTGCAAACATTGAGGTCCTCACTCCCACACCCAATCTCTCAACTCACCTCATACACGCACACAATCTCTCAATTCAGCTCATACAGGCACCCAATCTCTCAACTCAGCTAATACACGCACTCTACGGGCCCTCAGCCTCTCTCTTACCTCTGGGCCTCCTCTTCACGGGTCGCTTCAGGATCGGCTCTGCAGCGGCCCTGATCTTCTCGGGCCGATCGCGGCGACTCAGATCTTCTCGGGCCGATCCGATCCGCGGTGGGGGCCCTGCTACCGGGCCTCTTCTCGCCCGCTGCAACAACGCGGCTCCTCTTCTGCACGCGGCTGCTTCATCTCCTTCCTGCCCGTGCGGCTCCGGCAACATTTTTCTTCCGGGGCCGCATGGGCAGGAAGGAGGCGGAGCACCTGCACGTTTAGACGTGCCCTTTTTCTTCGGGCCGTGGTGACGTGAACTCACCATGGCCTTATCGATCTTCCTGCTGTGTGTCTGCAGCACACAGCACAATGATTCTTCACTGCTTAGCCGCCAGTGGGATGAGCTCCACCGGCGGCCGCATTGGCTCACACTTGCCGGTGTGTCACGTGCACCGGGCTTGCGCGACACACTGGCACACCTCAGGCGACACACTAAAGTGTCGCGACACACACTTTGGAAAGCTCTGCTTAGCCTATAGGGATCCATAATGTTTATCTCATGCGCCTTTGAATTCCTTGACTGTTTTTGTCTTCACCACCTCTTCTGGAAGGGCATTCCAGGCATTCACCACCCTCTCATGAAGAAATATTTCCTGGCATTGGTTCTGACTCATCCTCTCTGGAGTTTCATTTTATGGCCCCTAGTTCTATTGATTTCTTTCCAATGAAAAAGGTTTGATGTTTGTGCATCATTAAAACCTTTCAAATATCTAAAAGTCTGTATTATATCTCCCCTGCATCTCCTTTCTTCCAGGGTGTACATATTCAGATCCTTCATCCTCTCCTCATAAGTCTTCCAATGCTGATCCCTCACCATTTTGTCACTCTTTTTTGGACCACCTCTATCCTGACTTTATCCTTTTTAAGATAAGGGCACCTGTGATGAACGTAGTACTCCAGGTGTGGTCTCACCAAGGACCTGTACAAGGGCATTATTATCTCTTTTTTCTTACTGGCTATTCCTCTCTCTATACAGCCCAGCATTCTTCTGGCTTTAGCTATTGCCTTGTCACATTGCTTCACCATCTTCAGATCATCGGACACTATCATACCAAGATCCTTCTCCCAACCGTGCCCATTAGTCTTTCACCACCCATCACATAAAGCTCTTTTGGATTTCCGCACCCCAGATGCATGTCTCGGCACTTCTTGGCATTGAATCCCAGATGCCAAATCTTTGACCACTCTTTTCTTAAATCTTTTGACCATAACTTTTCTTAAATCACTTTCCATTCTCCCTACTTCTTCAGATGTGTCCACTCTGTTGCAGATTTTAGTATCATCCACAAATAGAACAACTTTACCTTCTATCCCTTCCATGGATGTTTGCGGATTCCTTGCAGAAGTAAGTAAAAGACAAGCTGAGACCTTCATCAAAAAGGATAGTTATATGTGAGCCACGTTGTACAGCCTACAGGTGAAAGAGAGTATTCAGTCCAACCCTGTAATTCAGTGGAAGAAGCAGTTGTTGCTAGGCTGTAGGAATGGAAGCACCAGAGGCAGAGGTAGAATGGAGATGCAGTAAAGAGTGGGCATCACACATGTCAGGCAGAGCAGCACCCTGTCATGTACCACTTTCTCCCCTTCCCCCTGCTGACTATATCTGGCTTTTGTAGTCGGATAAGATTATCCGGTTAACTTTAGGACAGGTCAACGAAAAAAAAAACAGACTTAGCTGGATAACTTATCTAGCTAACCCTGAATATTGGAGTTAGCTGGCTAAGTTATCTGGCTAACTCAGCTCCTCCCAGTTATGTTCCCGGAATGCCCCTAACTTATCCGGCCAAATTTTAGCTGGATTAGTAGTTATCAGGCAAAAAATTAGCCCGATAAATGCCCAAATATGAATTTTGCCAGATAACTAAAAAGAAAAAACTAAAAACCTGGCTATTTAGCCAAGCTTTCCCTTAATCTTTTCTCTTTCGGAACTCTACTTCTCAAGCCTTCCGGACAACTTACATAGCAAATCTCTTTAATCACAAGGGTTATCCCTCTGTCCTTCTCTTTCTTCTATTCCCAAGTTTGATCTCCTTGTTATATGTAACTTTTTACCTCCTCTAATTATTTTACTGTTAAACAGTTGATAAGAATGTTTACCCCTTTGTTCCATGTAAACCGATTTGATATGACTCCTGTCATGAAGGTCGGTATATAAAATGAAATAAATAAATAAATAAATACATAAATAAATAACTTCTGAGTTATCCAGCTAAATGCTTCTGAATATGGACCTCATAATAAATGTACTTCCCATAGACTCTTGTTTGTCATGTATGTTTGTTTTGATGATATTGTAAGCTTCATGGAACAGGGAATGTCTGTTATATTTATTTGTACAGTGCTGCTTCTGTCTAGTATTGCTTTAAAAATGATTAGTGGTAAGTAGTATGGCAGTTTGGAGTCACCTTGTAACCAAGTCACATGGGAGCTATAATGTTTTATGGAGGGGAGGGTAAGGGGGGAGAGAGAAAACTACTAGAAGCATAGAGCCATAGGATAAAGGAGTCAACAAAGGAAAAGCCACAGGCGACAACAATGTCACCTTTTGATACTGACAGATGAGAAGTGTCAGCTTAGTCATACAACAGGCAGGCAAGTTCCTGGAAGGTCAGGTTAGGAAAATTGTTTCATCCTAAGGTACACTTATATACTAAAAATAATTAATTACTATCCCTAGAATAGTTGCATTTGTAAAATGAAAATGGTGATTTTTCAATTTCATATTTTCACTAATATTTGCAAAAAAAAATGAATCTAGAAAAATTTGTTGAAATACTTTAATATTTTTAGAGACCTGTTAACATTTACGTTGGTTAGAATATGATAGAAATTTATAAACAGTTTGCATCACTTTTGCCTCTGTATTAAACACCATTAACGGGTCACCTTTTTGCTACTTGTACCAAACTTTATACCAAATTATGATTCTGTACTATATTTGCAAAAAGTTGATTCATTTCTCAAATAGAACTAATAACCTCTGATGGAATCACTTTCCCATATATTGTATGGCTGCTCCTTGATTAAAAATCATTTTGGTCAGTGCTTCATAGTTTATAGAGAAACCTTGCTGTCCCCAGAAAATGACCATTTGCTCCAACCAGTCTGCCCATTTGTACCTGTCTTCTGTGCTGTCACAGGTCTTACTTCATTTGTGGTCTTCTTCTTTCTCTCTTTGCCACTAAAGTCCCAAAGGGGCCAGGCTGCTTTGCAAAAGGTTTAGGCTCCTAGCTTTTAGAGTTAGTCTCTTAAATTGGCCCTTTTGAAAATGTACTAGGGCAGAGACCCTAAATGCAGGCTCCTAGTTTCTCTAGTTAAATTTAGAAACCTCAAAAGTGGGTGGCTACAGGCTTGGGGGAAAAAATGAGATGTTTGTCACTGATTTCAGCACTAGGCCTCTAACCTATACCTCTAAAACTAGGGTAATGAATAGCAGGCCTAAATTCAGGAGAATTTTCAGTTACTAATTTACATCCTAAGTTTAAGTGAAAATAGACTTCTAACGCAGTACTTGATTCACTAAGGGTTTTTCCCATAGACACAAAGACCCTGGCGAAGGACCGTTGCTGGTTGAGAAGATGTTAGAAAGTGGGTAGGAAAACTGAGAGTGGACTAGGCCACGGGGCTGGATGAGGTACACCCAGGATACTTAGGGAGCTCAGAGATGTGCTGGTGGGTTTGCTGAAAGATCCCAGGAAACAGGAGCAGTGCCTCGGGACTGGAGAAGAGTGGTCCCACCACAAGAGTGGAGGCAGAGAGGAGGCTGTGAACTACAAGCTGGTTAGCCTCACTTCAGCGGTGAAAAAATTAATGGAAACACTGCTGAAGGAAAGCATAGTAAACTATCTACAAACTGGTGGGTTGCTGGTCCTGAGGCAGCATGGATTCCCCAGGGGAAGATCCTGTCAAACAAATCTGATTGATTTACACCCCCCCCCCCATCATATACAGATCTTTTGGATTGCCACATCCCAGATGCATGACTCTGCACTTCTTGGCATTGAATCCCAGCTGCCAAACCTTTCGACCACTCTTCAAGCTTTCTTAAATCACTTTTCATTCTCTCTACTCTGTCAAGCATGGTCACTCTGTTGCAGACCTTAATATCATCTGCAAATAGACATACTTTACCTTCTATCCCTTCCACAATGTCACTCAAAAAGACATTGAACAGAATCGGTCCCAACACCGATCCCTGTGCTATTCCGCTTAACATAACTATCTCTTCAGAGTAGTCTCCATTTACCATTACATGTTGTTTCCTATCAGTCAACTAGTTTGAAATCAACTCCACCACCTTGCCGCTCACTCCCATGCTTCTCATTTTATTCACAAGCCTCCTATGCAGGACTGTATCAAAAGCTTTGCTGAATCACATTGAGCACTCTTCCTTGATCCAATTCTCAAGTCACCCAATCAAAAAAATCAATCAGTTTTTTCTGACAGACCCTTCCTCTGGTAAATCCATGTTGCCTTGGTCCAGCAATCCACTCAATTGTAGATAGTTCAATATCCTTTCTTTTAGCAGAGGCTCCATTATTTTTCCCACCACAGAGGTGAGGCAAACCGGTCTGTAGTTTCCAGCCTCCTCTCTGCTACCACTCTTGTAGAGTGGGACCACCACCACTCTTCTCCAATTCTGTGGCACCACTCCCATTTCTGGGGATCTATTGAAAAGTTCTTTCAGCAGGCCCGCCAGCACATCTCTGTGCTCACTCAGTATTTGGGGATGCATTTTATCTGGCCCCATGGCCTTGTCCACTTTCAGTTTGCCTAGAGCTTCCCATACATTCTGTTCCGTAAACAGAGTTTCGCCTACCCCATCCCCATCTATGATTTTGTCTACCAGCAATGGTCCTTCTCCAGGGTCTTCTTTGGTGAACAAAGAACTGAAGTATTTATTTAATATTTCTGCCATTTCTTCATCTCTTGTCACACATTGTTCCTTGTCACCTTTCAATTTCATTATACCACTTTGGACCTTCCTTCTTTCTCTGGTATATCTGAAAAATGTTTTGTCACTTCACTTTATCTGTTTGGCAAGCCTTTCTTCTGCTTGACCTTTTGCTTTCCTGATTTCTTTCTTCATCTCTCTCAGTTTCACCAGGTATTCTTTAGGGATGTGAATCATTTTTTGACGATTTAAAATATCGTCCGATATTTTTTAAATCGTCAATAATCATTAAAGAGTGCGATACAATAGAAATTCCCCCGATTTATCGTGAAAAAATCATTAATCGGGTTAGTGTCCACTAACGAGAGTTATTTGGGGGGAGGGCGGGAAAACCGGCACACCAAAACAACCCCTAAACCCACCCTGACCCTTTAAAACTAATCCCTTACCTTCCCCCACCCATCCAAACCCCCCAAAACTTTTTACATGTACCTGGTGGTCTAGTGGAAGCCCAGGGACCAATCTCCCATTCTCGGGCCGTCAGCTGCCATTAATAAAAATGGCGCCGATGGCCCGATAATAAAACCCCCACCCCGACCCTTTAAAACTGACCCCTTAGCTTCCCCCACCCTCCCGAACCCCCCCAAAACTTTTTACAAATACCTGGTGATCTAGCGGAAGTCCCGGGAACGATCTCCCGGTCTCGGGCCGTCAGCTGCGCTAATAAAAATGGTGCCGATGGCCCTTTCTGTGATTTTGATGTTTAGAACACATCAAGGTGAGCTTGGATGTTCCTTTTAACCATCCAAGAAAACGTGGACCAAGAAAATGTGGCCTAAAAATACAAAAATACAGAAACAGTCCTAATTTTGGGGACTATTTGCCTGATTAAAAAGATTAAAAAGAACAATCAAGCTCACCTTAATATATCGCCTGTATATAACACCATACAAGCTTCTTGGTCTCTGATTACAGATATAGCGAGAAAGAAGGAAGGCCCAAAGTGATATAGTGAAACTGAAGGTAACAAGGAGAAATGTGTGGAGAGAGAGATAAAGAAATGGCAGAAATAAAAACAAACAAATACTTCAGTTTGGTGTTCACCGGGTGTTGAGCACCTTCCAACCACTGGCGCCATTCTTCGAACACCAGTTTGATGGCCAGCAATTCTTTATCCCCTATGCCGTAGTTCTTTTCTGCAGGCGAGAATTTGTGTGGAAAGTAAGAGCAGGGCAGGAGTTTACCTCCAGGGGATAGTTGGCTTAGGACGGCCCCGTGTCAGAGGCGTCGACCTCCATGACGAACTGTCATTGAGAATTCGATTGCCGGAGGCATGTGTCCTGGAGAAATGCCTCCTTCAGTTCCTGAAAGACTCATATGCCCGTCACCAGCCAGTTCTTGGTGTCTGCCCCCTTCCTGGTGAGGGCCGTCAGCGGTGCCACCATCTGGAAATAATGTGGGATAAACTGCCGGTAGAAGTTGGCAAACCCGAGGAACCTCTGAAGCACCTTGACCCCCACAGGCTGAGGTCAATCTTTGATGGCAGCGACCTTCTCTGGGTCCATATGAAACCCCGTGGAGGATACGATGTACCCTAGGAAGGGTAACGATTCCTGTTCGAATAAGCATTTCTCAAACTTGGCGTAAAGCCGATTATCTCATAGCTTCTATAACACTCGTCGGACTTCATGGAGGTGTGTCTGCAGGTCCTTGGAGTAGATAAGCATGTCATCAAGGTAAACGATTACCGAGGTATGTAACATCTCTCGTAGAACCTCGTTCATGAGGTTCTGAAACACTGCCAGGGCATTGCAGAGACCGAAGGGCATGACCCGGTATTCATAGTGGCCATCCCTTGTGTTGAAAGCGGTCTTCCACTCGTCTTCTGGCCGAATTCTCACTAGGTTATACGCCCCAAGAAGGTTCAACTTGGTGAACACCTTGGCTTCCTGTAGTCTGCCCAAAAGTTCTGGGATCAAGGGCAGAGGGTACTGGCCCAGTGAGTAATACTGTTCAATCCACCGTAGTCTATGCAGGGTCGGAGGGATCCATCCTTCTTCGCCACGAAGAATATGCCTGCTCCAGCCGGAGAGTTAGATGGTTGAATGAACTCACGGTCCAGGTTCTCTCGGATGTACGCAGACATGGCTTGCATCTCGGGAAGGGACAACTGGTAGATCCGTCCTCGTGGCGGGGTGGTACCCGGGAGCAAGTTGATTGCACAGTTGAACGGGCGATGCTCCGGGAGAATCTAGGCTTCCACTTTGGAGAAAACATCGCTGTAGTCCTGATACTGGGGCGGCAATGCCAATGATGTCGACATAAGGGGTATCTGTGGTCGCGGAACAGCTGTCACGTAAGATCCGAGGCACGAAGGCCCCCCAGGACGCCACCTGGAGAGTTTCCCAACAGATTACAGGAGAGTGCTTCCGCAGCCAAGGTAGTTCCAAAATGGCTGGGTGCATAGACCTCACCAGGATGAGGAAGCTGGAAACAAGTCAGGATACAAGCTGGGTCGGAGTCCAGAAGTCAGAAGAAGCAATCTAAGAACTACAGCAGCAACTAAGAGTCAGACAAGCTGAGGAACCTCGTTGCAAGGCGAGGTATTGCTGCAGCTGCCGGGTTTAAATGGCCCGGCAGCGTCTGATGTCAGCAGAGGAGCTGTCCACGATTCCTGCGCTGGCCCCTTTAATCTGCAGCCCCGGCGCATGCGTGCTCCTAGGGGGTGGGGCCAGCCGCGGATTGGCATTGGCGTCTTCCTCGCAGGGAGAACGCCGTGGAGAGCCGCTCCTCAGGCCTAGGAGGCCAAAGTGACGGCGTTCCTGCGGCCGGACCGGGCTGCCTGGTAAGTGCAGATCCCAGGCCATGCGCCGGGACCTTAACAGAAGCCTATGAGAGACAGTGCATTCTCCATAGAAGTTACAATTTTGTCAAGATGAACAGGACAAATAAGAAACTTAGGGAATTTCATTTATAAAGAAAATGGTTAAAACCAATGAGGGAGCCAGTGGTTAAAATTTAAAAGCATCTTCAAAAAGATGGGTTTTTAGGCTGGATTTGAATAAGGCCAGAGAATAAACATGACACACCATGTCAAGAAGTCTATTCCTCAAATCCAGTGCGGCAAGGTGGAAAATGTGGAGTTGGGCGTTAGTGACTGAGGAGAAGGGCATAGATAAGAGTAGGGATGTGAATCGTGTGATCGATCATCTTAACGATCGATTTTGGCAGAGGGGGGGGGGGAATCTGATCGTCTTAGTTTTTTGGGTTAAAAAATCGTTTTATCGGGGGAGGGGGGAGGGCGGGAAAACCGGCACACCAAAACAACCCTAAAACCCACCCCGACCCTTTAAAATAAATCCCCCACCCTCCAGAACCCCCCCAAAATGTTTTAAATTACCTGGGGTCCAGTGGGGGGGTCCCGGCGTGATCTCCCACTCTCTGGCCACGGCTGCATTATTGGAAATGGCGCCGGTGGCCCTTTGCCCTTATCATATGACAGGGCAAAGGTAGCGCCGGCGCCATTTTGGTTCCTGGCTCCCGACGTCACGTGTGCAGGAGATCGCTCCCGGACCCCCAGGGACTTTTGGCCAGCTTGGGGGGGCCTCCTGACCCCCACAAGACTTGCCAAAAGTCCAGCGGTGGTCCGGGAGCGACCTCCTGCACGCGGGCCGTATTGCCAATATTCAAAATGGCGCTGGCGCTACCTTTGCCCTCACTATGTCATACGCATGACGTCGGGAGCCAGGAACCAAAATGGCGCCGGCGCTACCTTTGCCCTGTCATATGATAAGGGCAAAGGGCCACCGGCGCCATTTCTATTAACGCAGCCGTGGCCAGAGAGCGGGAGATCGCGCCAGGACCCCCCCACTGGACCCCAGGTAATTTAAAACATTTTGGGGGGGGTTCAGGAGGGTGGGGGATTTATTTTAAAGGGTCGGGGTGGGTTTTAGGGTTGTTTTGGTGTGCCGGTTTTCCCGCCCTCCCCCATCCCCCGATTTACGATTTTTTGACGATAAATCGGGGAATTGCTATTGTATCGCGGCTCTAACGATTTTTGACGATTTAAAATATATCTGACGATTGTTTTAAATCGTCAAAAAACAATTCACATCCCTAGATAAGAGTGATGTGCCCAATAAGCTGAGTTCACATGAGGAGGGCTGAGAAGAGAGATAAGTGACAAGAGATAAGGATGAGCTGTAGAATGAATGCACTTGTAGGTGAGCAAGAGAAACTTGAACTATATACAGAAGCCAATAAGGATCCAATAAAGCTGAAAAGAAGAGTTATATTGATATGGAGAAATGGTGGAAGAAAAGTCACACTGTTGAATTTTGAATATATTGTAGTGGAGAGGGATGATTCGATGGGAAACATGTGAGGGGCAGGTTGCAATAGTTTTCATGGAGCTGATGAATTCTGGCCCTTCTGAAGAGGTAAGTAGGGATAGGAAGTGACGGAAGGAATGAGGTAGATACCGAAGGCCCTATTTTTTAATGTTGATTGGTGAGTGCCAGAGGTCCTATTTTTGGGATGTCAGGGTGTGAGGGAAGAATTTGTGGTCCTGGACATCCACATTTTTTTGTGTTAGATGTGGGGACGATCAGGGATCCGGATCCCAACTCTTTTCAGTATTTCAGAAAAGGGAAGAGCAATTGGAGAACCTAACCCTTTTGATGGTCAAGGGTGGAGAAGGAAGTTGGGGGGGAGATGGAGGGGGGGGGGGGGAAGAGCCCCATGTTGTTTTGGGATTGGGGGCCTGAAGAGGTTTTGTGCTGATCCTGCTTCCATGCTGCCATTTAACTCCACCTCAGAGCTGTTGCTAAATTTACCAGGGACCTTATAATAAACAGTGATACTACTTAGTTAATAAGTTGATAATACAAATAAGTTGAAAAGTTACCTGGACAGACCCCTTTGAATTTGTGTCTCTTTATTGTCAAATGCTACTCTGCATTTTCAAATATGTCACATTATTTGCATATGCAAATTTGTCAGCCAAGTAATTGACTTTAATTAACTGGGTCTATTTTTTCTTTTAATGCTCATACACCCTGTTGCTTTATTTGATCTGTTTCCAAATGTCTAGGAGGTATTCTGTTAGGGGGGGGGGAGGGGAGAGAAAAGTGAATGCAACTCATTTTTATGTGGGTTTGGTGTTATCCATAAGTATCAGATGGAGAAAGCGTCCTTCAGTAGCCCATTCACCTTCAAAAAAAGGGCTATCATATCTAAATTCTGATATGGTACTGATTCTAATCAGCGGATTCTATTATAGGCCTTTAAGCAAAAAAGAAAGTGCTGATGAAGGCTATAAAAATAAATGAGGCTTATCGCTTCTTGACATCTTTAGCACTTTCCTAGGCTTCCTGAGTGAGCAGCAGTGGCAGACAATAGCTGAGAGATTGTGTGGAAGATAATGAGAAAAATAAATGCGTCCTCAGAAGCAGCCAGCAGGAACTGCTACTAACATTCATTACTCAGGGTCTTGGCTGCTCCCAGTAGGATGTTATAAATTTGTAGAATGAGCTAAGAGGTGTGAAAGAAAGCTGCTGTTCGCTAGTAACCCTCTTGACCATCAGTTTGATTATTAGCAGAGGGGGTCAAATGTGTTCTCCCTTAGATAGCGTCTTATTTCTCTTTCTTTGCATGTAGGTACCAGTACAAAGCAGCTCGGATCTGCGCAGATCTTATTTTCTGACAAAAGAGATGAGGGCTGAGGGATAAATAACAAAAATATATATATATACATGTGGGTGTGGATGTGTGTGTGTGTATAAGCAGTTCCTTCAAGGGTAATACCTGAAAAGTTGTAGGGTTCTGAATTTCTTGGGTCAATCAGTTGTCACAGTAGACCTCAGGTGGGGGACTCTCTGTAAAACAAATATTCCCAGGCCCAGTGCTTCCATTAGGCAAACCAGACGGTCACCTAGAGTGCCACAATTTGGGGGGGGGACACAAATCTGTTGAATTTGGCGGTTCACAGACTGCTCCCATGAACCACCGCTCTCACCCCTGTGGCTGGGATGGCCACTCTTCTTCCCAGTGCAGCAGGATGCCGATGACTCTTCCCTTGGCGGGAGGCCGCCGGGCACATGCGGCAGGACGCTGCAAGCTCCAGCTACCCGCGCTTCTCCTTAGGCGGGTGCTCGCCTGACCGCGAGTCTTTTAAAGGGACTGCAGCCGGAAAGTCCCTGCGGGCCCCTACTGATGACATCACCGACATTGCCCTACATCAGGGGTGGGCAGTTCCGGTCCTCGAGGGCCACAAACCAGTCTGGTTTTCAGGATATCCCTAATGAATATGCATGAGAGAGATTTGCATGCACTCTGCCTCAGTTGTATGCAAATCTATGTCATGCATATTCATTAGGATATCCTAAAACCTCGACAGGTTTGTGGCCCTCGAGGACTGGAATTGCCCACCCCTGCCCTACATAAGGGTTGCTTCCCCGATGCACCCTGCCTCAGCAACAAGTCCAGCTACGTTGTAGTGCATGTTGCTTCCTGCCTTCTTCTGCCCAGCCTGCTCCCTGCCTTGCCTGCCCAGCCCGCCTCAGTCCTATCCCCATCCTTCTTCCTCTCCCTCAGAAGGATACCTGGATTGACCCTTGCCTGGACTTTCGAGATGCCTGACCTCTGCCTGCCTATGACACTAGCCTGGCCTTGGACCACATCCCTACTTATCGGCAGAGACCTTTGCCTAAGTTTTGCCAGCCCTGGCACCCAAAGGCCCAACCCGAGGGGAACAGACCGGTCTCTGCTTTGCCTGGGTCCGCCTGCTGCAATGAGAACCTGCAGGTAGAGCCAATCTTGCCTCAGATACAAAAAAATCTCACCAGGACGAGACCCAATGGGGAAAACCCAAAGAAGGGAGCACTGTGCTAGAGCTGGGGGTGGGGAGTGCATGACTGAAGGTTCACCTAGGGCACCAAATAGTCTGGCATCGGCCCTGAATATTCCTCTCTGTGGCTACTACTGGTACAAGTTTTGTGGTGTAGCTCCAAATAATCCTACTCAGCAAGAGGGGCCCCAAACTAGTCCAACTTTATTTGCAAATTAGAAATTGAACAGGCTGCATTCCATATAGGAAACAATGGAGTCGATGTAATAAAACCTGCGCAAAAACCCTCACTAATTTTTAAACTGATTTTTCCTTTTGTCACATGGTAGAAACCTGCAGTACCGCAGGATACAGTAAGCTAATGGGATGCAAATCGAGCAAGGAAGAGGGGAAGGAAGAAAGTGGGAAAGGAAAGGGGGTGAGAGAAGAGGGGAGAGGAGGGGAAGGAAAGCAAGGGGAAGAGAAGGAGGGAAAAGGAGAAGAAAAGAGTGTGTGTGTGTGTGTGTATGCGTGTGCACACTCTCTCTTTCCTCCCCGCATTGTCTACTTTGTAGCCCTCACCCCATGTCCGTGTGTGTGTGTGTGTGGTATTGTAGGTGGGGGATTGAGTGGTGGGGGGGGGGGGGCGCACGTGTCGTTGTGCGTTTTGCAGGGCACAATTGTAATGACTTCAAATGACTGAACGCTGGACATTTGAAGTGAAATAAACTCACATTTTTGGAGGCCAGTGTTATTTTATTGCCAGGCCAGTCTTGTAGAAGCAGCTAGACTATATGGGCACCTGGCAACAGAAAAATACTGGCCACCAGAAATGTGAATTTCCTCCACCTCAGACCCAGGAATTACATTTCCAATGTAAGCTCTTTAGGGAGAGCATCAGTCACAAAAGTCAGGATGCCCAGCACCAATCTCACATGCAATGCCATTTTGGCTAGAGTAGTGAGCTGGGTGAATGCTGGAGGTGGTTTAGTGAGTGGGGGCTAGAGTGATGGGGTGGGAGCATCGTAGTGGGAGGGCTGAGGGGGTGGTTTGATGTGGGGGGACTTCAGTGGAGGGGTTAATGAGCGCAAGCCAGAACAGTGGGATGGATGTGGGGGGACCTCAGTGAGGGTGAGTTACTGAGTGCAAGCTACAGCTGTGGAGTGGGTCTCTAGGTCTCTGGGCCGGGGATCTTGGGTCAGAGATTCTGTTCCTCAGGGATTTTGGTTCCGAGGGTCTCAATGTGGGAACACTTTTGAAAAGTGTGCTAGAACAGAAGAATTACTTCCATTTTTGCTTACTTTTAAATCCTGTTATAAAGTTTATTTAACGTTTGATTTTCCGCTTTATGCGTAAACAGTGTCATTTTCAACAGCTTGCCTTAAGGCTAGTCTGTGGGTACTTCGTACCTGAAGATTTTAACCTGAGTTTTCACCTCTGACTTACAGGTATAAGCCCACTCTGATATTTCATGGGTTGTCGTGGATATATGCACTGAAAGTTACAGTCCACTCAGAGCAGGTGTAACTTTCTGCATGCACATTTTCACGTATACTTCAGAAAATGCTTATTTATTTATACTTTTTATATACCATGGTTTCAACAGAAGATCACAACGGTTCACAAAAGCTGCACTTGATTGCATTGTATAAAAATGTGTACATAGAAATCCTTTCTCTGCCCCCCCCCCCCGAATGACTGTAAAAGTATGCACAAAAGCCATTATAACATCATGGCACTGGCAGCAGGTTGACTGGTGGCCATTTTGAAAATCCAGAGCTGTGGGGCAGGAGCAACAGGGGATCATTCCTTCCCCTTGAAAACCCACTGATGCAGTAAGAAGGGAGTTGGAAGAATAGGGGTGAGGGGCAGATCGAAGGAGTCCAGGGGGCTGGGGGAGGCCTTTTATTTTTGTGGATTTGGTGAGCAGGTGGTAGGGACACTTTCCTCTTTTTTTTTTTTCGTTTTGGTTGTGTATTTTGTTTACGAAAAAAGGAAAAATAACATGAAACAACCATTTTTTTCCATTGCACACCTCTAATTGACTCACTGGTGGGGCAGAAGTGACCTGCCCGCATAATGAACATTTCAAGCAACAAAGAAGTGAAGGGGGATCAGAGGAGGGGTCTGGGGAAGGATAGAGTAGATTTTTTTTCCAAAAATTCCCACATTTTTGTTTTCTTTTTCTTTTCTTTTGTAAAAATGTCATTCTTGGTTTATTTTTTATTCATTTAAAAGAGATGAAAAGAAACAAAAAAATGAGAAAGAAACAAACCCCTACTAAACGGTTTTCACCTAGTCCATGCTGTTTGCTCCTGCCCACTCTGTCTTCTCGTGAGTCTATGTGACGGGCTCCAGAAATTTCTACTCACTCATTAAACCCTGGGTTCTTTCACTAGGATTTTATAGCCAGGGGACGAGCTGGACTACTTTAACCTGAGATTTCAGTTATAAACCTTTATCTTTCTATCTATCCATACATATAGGGGTAGATTTTAAAAGGGTTACATCCATAAGTTATGGTCGTAACCCTTTAAAACCCCCTCCTGCGTGCGCCGAGCCTATTTTGCATAGGCTTGGCAGTGTGCGCAAGCCCGGGACGCGCATAAGTCCCAGGGCTTTGCTAGGGGGGCATGTCGGGGGCAGCACGACATTCAGGGCGTTCCGGGGGGCGTGGTTCCAGCCCGGGGGCATTTCGGGGGCATGGCCGAGGCCTCCAAAATCGCTCCCGGGCCATGGAATCATGCGTCGGCGGCCTTACGGCGCATGCAAGTTATGCCTGCCTGAGGCACGCGTAACTTTCGTGATAAAGGTAGGGGGGTGTAGATAGGGCTGAGGGGGTGGGTTAGGTAGGGGAAGGGAGGGGAAGGTGGGGGGAGGCCGAAGGAAAGTTCCCTCCGAGGCCGCTCTGATTTCAGAACGGCCTCGGAGGGAACGGGCAGCGCGTGCCGACCCCGGATTTTATAAGCTACGCGCGGCTACGCGCGTAGCTTATAAAATCCGGCGTACTTTTGTTCACGCGCCTGGTGCATGAACAAAAGTACGCGCGGGCGTACTTTTCTAAAATCTACCCCATAATCTTCATATACAGAAACAACAAAGCACTCAAATAAGCAAAATGATAAAATAGGTTTTTATTTTACCACCAATAGTGGCACACATTATTGGCAATAATTACAGATTAACAATCAACAATAGCTGGTTATCAATCAATATCAATATTTTCTGAAGGAATACTCTAACGCTGTTATCATTATTTATTATTTATTTAATTTATATTCCACATTTCAGGCACTTCAAATCAGATTACATTGGGTACTGAAACTATTTCCCTATCCTCATAGGGCTTACAGACTAAGCTGAAATGTTTTATTGCAGAAGGGGAGAAATATCACGATAAAAATGAATGCAGCAGAGGGCACAAAAACGCACGATGGCAGCCCGCTTCGCATAGGGCCGCCATTGATTAAAAAGTCCAAATAATCCAACCCCCCCCCCCCCCCCAACAAAAGTGTTAAAACCTCCCCAGGGGATCTTGCAAGAGCCCTGCCCCTCCCACCACCACCCGGTTCCTATTGAGGCAGCACCAAATCAAAAAGTTTAAAAAATAAAGATTTTAAATCGCAAAACAATGCTCCGTCCACTTCCTTAACCCTTCTCCTTTGTACCAACTCCCCCTCCATTACAACTAAAGACTCCTCCTGTTTGGCCACTCTGGGAATCCAACGCTCTGTGCCATCAGGTCCTCCACAGCAGAAACCGTGATCCCTGAGCTCTAGGGTCCCCTCTTCCCCTCCCACCCCCTTACATAAAATTTAGACCCTGTGGGCTAGGGGATCCCCAGAATCCCACCCCCAAGAACCCCCTGTACCTCAAAAGAGCATCATTGGTGGATAGTGGAGGCCCAGAGTGCCTCCCAGCTCTAGGTCTGGTTGATGCCATCTTTCAAAATGGCGCTGACTGGCCATTGCCCCATATCACGGCTTAGTAAATCTAGTCCTAAGGTTGTACCTGAGGCCCAAGGTCACAAGGAGTGGCAGTGGGATTTGAACCTTAGTTTGTCTGGTTCACAGCTCACTTCTCTAACCAGTAAAGTGTAAGAGTATCATGGTAATCAGCATTCTTGTTGCTAACACATGTATGTTATGCAAGAAAAGTAAAAACTTTTGTCAATGCAGCCAAAATCACTTAAGACAAAGTGCCAAAAATAGGTTAGAGCTCAATACTCGGCATTCTAATATTGAGTGCTGAATGTTGTGCATTATTTTTATGATTTTGACTAACATGTATCAGCTTTTTAAAACACTTGAGGGTACATATTCAAAGCTGGCCATGTAAGTAACTAAGGGGCGGAGTCGACCCTGGAAGAGGAGGCGTTGGGGTGGATGCAGCAGAATAAAGGTGAGAACCCTTTCCGCTGCCAGTAGTGCGCCCAATAGCACCACCTTTTATGATGGCACTATTGGGTGCGAAAGCTGGCAGCGATTGCACTGCGGAGGTGTGATCACTGCCAACTTTTGCAGGCCCGCCCCCCACTACCATTGGATTCTCTAAGGCTTGGATTTATCAAAATGGGGGGAGAGAGAGAGAGAGAGACTAGCCATAATGGACTCACACTAGGTAGGTATTTATATCTCTATGGGAGGCCCACCTAGTAACTCGAGGTGAGGTTTAGGTATTAGTGTAGGGGTTAGGGGCCACTTTGACATTCAAAGTCAGACGTTCGAACAGAACAGTGCTCTCTTGTGAAGATTTGATGACCTTCAGATTGAGGAAACTCACCCAAAGATGAGATTAGTGAAATATTCTCTCAACCTAGCTTGTTGCAAAAACAACACAATGAGCATGTGATACCCTTTTTGTCATTTGCATCACACCATGCGTAATGGTGCTTTTGCATGCGTTAAAGGCGTTTTTTTGCATGTGAAAACGCCATATAGCACTTTGATAAATGACCCCCTAAGTTACGATGTATATTCAGTGGCAAGGCGACGCTGCTGAATATATACATGTATATATATACACTGTAAAGTGAATTTTAAAAGCCTGACATGCACTAAAATTAGGAGATGCATGAATATGTTAGACCAGCATGCACCAAGAGGATTTTAAAAGCTGCCCGGATACGCATGTAAATACCTCTGTGCACACAAATGAAAAGTTTCCAAAAAGGGGTGGGGAGTAGACATGGTCTGGGCATTCCTGGATTTCACTTGAAATCTACGCATAAATACTTACGCGATCCATCGTGCACCTGGGTCCCCTACCACGTAACTTTACTTTTGCTATGGATGACGTATAAGTTATAAAACAAACAAAAAAAGGCAGCTCAACAGGGTTTTAAAAGGCAGGGCTAACAGGGGTGAAGAAAAGCTATTAAACTAGAGGGGTTTGGAAGTCCTATCCCTTAACTGGACAAACTGGGAATGAACTGGGAAAACTGGCCATGAGATTGGCCTGCATGCCTTTTAAAATCCCCCCATTTACACGGTAGAAGCTGCATATGTACACACAGGCACATGCCCACTTAAAATTATGCGCACGTGTGCGCAAGGCCAGGCTATTTTATTACATGTGCATAAACTATAAAATAACTGCGTCCCTGTGTGAGGGCCAACGAATGTGTGCACATGTGCACCTGCGCGCCACTTTGAAAGTTACCGTCCCTATTTAGATTAGCTCTATGGTGCGTCTAAACTTACACGTATACTGATGTGGCTAACTCTGAATATCGACAATTAACCGTATAAGTTATACAGCTAATTCACTCCACTCCTGATCTACCCAGTTCATAACTACTTTTGTGCGTGTAACTTTTAGCCATATAAGGGACTTATATAGCTAAGTGACAGCTGATGAATGTAGAAGCATATTCAGTGGCTGCTATTTAGCCGCATAAGTCCTGCTTATTCAGCTGAATAGCGCTGAATGCTCTTTGAATATTGGGCCCATGTTTATTGTAAGGATTTGGGAAAAAAGTAAACTGCCAGTCATACATAGCAAAGGATTGCGATTCTAATAAAAATGTTCAGTAGAAAAATGCTGCTTAGCTAAGAGATGATTCTCAATACTTAGTCAAAAATGATGCTGCCAATGGGTCATAAAAATATGCAAAGTCATAAGGCGCTAGGTAGGTGGTGACTCTCTAAAGAGTTTATTACTTAAACAGAGTTCCATGGTTTTTAGGGGAGAACCAAGCACTGGAATACCATGTGCAATTATATCATAGCATAACATTGAAGTCAACAGTCAACAAGCCCATGGGTTTGAGGATCTAGAATTATTTATGTACTTATTTATTTAACATGATTTAAAATCCGCCTTTTCCTTGGTTCAAGGCGAAGAACACGAGAAAGCATACATAATGAATGACTAAAGTAATATGATACATAGTGTCATAACACGAATAAAACACTCTTCATTAAGAGAGATCATTGAGATATGTCTGCGGAGAAAATTAAGAAACTAATTGCAAAGCCTGCTGACAAAAGAAAGCTTTCAAATGCTTACGAACTACTTTACTCCTCAAAAGATAACACAAAAACCAAAATCCAGCAGAAGGGAAGTGATATTAGATATATTCTTTCCTCTGAAATGTCAACAACATTTGGTAAACAAAACCAAGCAAAACAAAATTTTGAGGTTTTTTATCATTTTATTTCATTTTCAAAAAGCCCACCTCTTCCCCCCCCTCCCCCTGACTGAGGGCACCCAAAATATATAAATAAATAAATACGACCTGGGTTTAACAAAGCTGCCACCCCTCTCCCCCAGATCCTTAACTTACCCCATCCAAGGGGGGGGGGGGGTCCAAATGGGACAGCAGCAGTTCCCCAGTCACTCCTGCCCTGCTGCTGCCATATTCCGAAATGGGTTGGCCAACGCCATTTTGACACACAGCACCAGCAGGGCAGAAGTGACTGTGGAATCGCATCTGTCCTGTTTTGACCCCCTCGGATGGGGTACGTTAAGGAGTGGGGAGATCTGTGGGGTTCCAGGGAGTGCAGAGGGAAGGGGTGGGGGCTCCCAGAGCAGGAGATAAATGTCGTCTCAGAGGGGACACGGGGAGAGGCCTGGGAACTCCAGGAGAAGCCAGCTCATTCCTATAGACCTGTGCGTAAAGAAGGGACGCAGCCTTGAGAATAGGAATGCTGAAATGTTTTGTGATTATGAATGTTTTGTGACTACTGAAGATTTAGAGCACTTGTAAATAAAAGCACTGAAAAAGCCTTGAACACTCATGTGTTGTGCCACAGTATTTAAAAAAAGAAAAAGAAAAAGGAACAAAAATAAAGCAAAACAAAAGGAAACTTCCCCCACCGATAAAACAAAAACACATGCAACAAACAATAACCTCCTCCTGAAACCATGTCACACAATCCTAGATGATAAAAGGACAATTGGGCTTAGTGTTTTTATAACAGGGAGCCTTTTATACTGGAGGGCCCATGATGTCATCAAAGGGCTCCGGGGCTGAGTTCCTGCCTCGGGCCCTTTCAGTGGCTTACAATCGGGCGCATGGCTGGAAGAGAGGCGACACGGCAGTGTCCCAAGCCACACCTGGCAGGGCCTAGAAGTAGGCGGCATTCCAGCCGGGAAGACCCGTCAGCGGCCCCAGGGTGAGTGAAGTGGCTTGCAGGGCTGTCTCGCAAGCTGCCAAATGTAACAAACATTATCCCCTTTCCATCCATGTCTCTCCCCTCTCTCATTCCCTCAACATTCTCACGATCTTCTCCCCCTCCATCCATTCTCTCCTTCCTCCCCTCCATCTTGCCCACCCAAGCTCAGCTGCCCCGCTCCTTCTCATTTGTAGCTGGCACTGCTCCTGTCCTGAATCCAGGACCATTTGATCACTATTGGGGCTCTAAGCAAACTTTTGTGGATGGGACCCCTTTTATTTTTCCAGATGGACCCTCCCCCAACAGCCCGGTCTAACACCACACACTCATACCTCCAGCCAATCAACGCTCCCCATGCAATCACTGAGTCCCCCAACCTCAATCTCTGATCTTCAAGCCCCAACTCTCCCCCGATCTCTGAATGCCTGCACTCCTCCCTTACCCCACAATCAGTGTTATCTCCAGCTCAGCCTTCTAGTCCCTGTCGGCCCCAGTCTCCAAGTCCCTACTCTTCCCTTTCCTCCCCCACCCCTCCCAAGAAAAACAACACTCACAAAAATATCCCCGCAATGGATAACTGTATTTCAACAGGTTTTTTGCCTTCATGTGGAGATTTCTTTTAAAGAAGTTAGCTCATTTGGAAAGAGTGAATGAGTCTGAGGTCAATATTCATATGATTTGTCTGGCTAACCTTTGGAGACTGCGGGAAAAACCCAAGGTTTAAATATTAGGGATGTGAATCGTTTTATAATGAATTGAAATATCGTACGATATTTCTTAATTCATTATATATCAGCTAAAACTTGAAACAAACACTTTTCCCCCCAAATTTTTGTGAAAATCGTTTTCCGGGTTGGTGCGAGCTAACTCCCGTTAGTGCACACTAACAAAAACCCGTTTATTTTTGTTATTTTTTGTTACTTTTTGTTATTGTTTGTTAGTGCGCACTAACAGGAGATAGTGCGCACTAAGCTGAAAAACGATTTTTTACTAAAAAAAAAAAATGCCAATCCGCGGGAAAATGAGATTTTCCCGTGGCCATACGAACCTGAAAGTGCAAATGATCGGGCACCCGATGCACATCCCTATTAAATATTTTAACCCTTATCCCCAACTAAACTTTATCTGGGCACATTTTATTCTTATAATAAAGGTGGTACTGGGAACATTCCCAGAGCATGATTTCCCTTTGTCTGGGCAATGCCGCCCAGACAAATTTACCTGAGTAATTCTGTCTAGACAGGTAACTTTAGATCAGACATTCAGCCGGATTACCTTTGGACTGAATATCCAGATAAAATTAGCCAGACAGAATTGTTCATTTTTATCCAGGACATGGCCGGCTGAATTTTGACCTCTGTGAAGTTGTACATATACACTACTTTACACACACGAACATACAACAGAGCAACGCAAGAAACCTTTGCATCTAGCTTGGACCCAGCAGCATATTCATTGGTCATAACCAAGGTGTCCCTGGTCTCTCTGCATTCTGGGCGACTGCCCAGCTCACCGTACCCAAAGAACAGCCCTAGGACTAGAATTGCTAACTTACATTTTTAAATGCACATCCTAGTAAAAAGTCTCTAGTTTTTCATCTTACCTATAGGGGAATCTCAAACCAGAGAAACATAGATTTTGATAGTAGATAATACGGATTTGCAGGTGTAAAAAATGTGTTTTGATTTTTGTTTTTTTCCTCCCATGAATTACATTTTGTTTAATGTTTATTTAATTTATTTAATTTAAAAAAACAAAATAAACCATTAAAAAATCCCCAAAAATGGAAAAAGAAAAGAAAAGGGGTCTCCCAAGACTTCCCGTCCCCAGCACCCATCCCTCCCATCCAGAAAATGCTGGGGCCAGGATCCTCCCCAGCCCCCACTTACCTGGTCCGACAGGGTATCTGCTGGCAAGGCCTAGGCCCAGGTTGAAGCCTCAGCCTTGGGTAGGTCCAGGACATGATAGGTCACCATGACCTCATCCTAGGCCCTACACAAGGCTCAGACTTGGAAGCCTTGTCCCAATGCCTTGGCCTAGACCCGATGCCAAGACCCAGGCTGGAGGCTGAATCCTGATGCCTGGGATTTGGCCTAGGCCAGAGCCTGGGCCAAGGCCTAATGAGAGGGACTGGTCCAAAGATCAGGTCCTAATGCCTTCGCCCGGGCTGTGGCCTAGGCCAAGCCCCAGGCATCAGGATCCAGCCTCCAGGCCTGTGGCTCGGACCTAGGCTTAGGCTGAAGTGCTGGCTTCTCACTCGGACCGAGGCTGCAGCCTCTGCTTTGGGCATCGGCCTATTCCCTAGGCCTAGGCCCAACGGGTAACTTTTTTTTTCTAGGTTTCTAATGAATAGTATTCATGTAATTTGGGGGCCCCAAATTTGTTTCAGGGTCCCCAGAAAGAAACACATTTACCCTATTCATTTCCTTTTCCTAATTTTTTTTTAAGTAATGCACAATCTTAGTAGATTTGGATTTTAAGGCCTATCTGATCTTCCCAATGTATTTTCTATTAGAATACCAAAGACCCCAGTTAATTTCTGACTTTTCTTCACCTCTCTGCATCTAAAGATTTGTTGCGCTTATCTCATGGTTTAACTCAGAAACTGTGTTTGCCATCACCACTGTCACTGGTAGTGGAAGCTCTTCTATGTCCATTTTTCAGAAAATATTTTATAATATTACTCCTGATGCAAACCCCCTTTCATCTTCATATCATGGCTTCATTTTTCAGAACTTTGTTTCTACTGAACAATATTTGTTTTTGAGAGTTATTTTTACTTTTGAGGTATTTGAAATTCTTTTTTACTTCCTCCTCTCTTTCCATTTTTCTCACGTATACATATTTCATAGGTCTTATAGGTCAGGCTCTCTGTCATTTTGGTAGCTTTTTTCTGGACTGCTTCTACTCAGTTTTTATTCTTTTGAGAAATATACTCCATATAACGTCTCATCGTGACTTATACAGTGCTGTTATGACTAGGAATGTGCATTCTGTTAAGATTCGTAGCCTACAAGTAGGCCTGCAAGCCGTGGAACTCACCCCAAAAGCTGGTCAGTCTCATCGTGGCTGGAAGCCACTAGAGTCAGCGCCCCATGCTGCCTTGTCTCTCCTGTCAGCCCCGAAGCGGCCCGGCCTCAGCACAGCAGGAATGCCGCTGGACCCAGCATCCCAGAAATTCCAATCTGTGAAAAACGAGAATGTAAAATTCCATGATTCAGTGTGTCGAAGTCGGCTGAAATATCCAGCAACATCATCACCAAGTTAATTCTACTGTCGAATTCCCACCTCATTGCATCAAGATTTAAGATGCACTCTCAGAAGCCTTTGGCTCTGGCTATTTTCTTGTTGCACTATTGTCTTATCAAGAATATTATATGCTATTCAAGAAAATGGGACACCGACTCTGGAGTTGGCACAACTTATAGATCACAGCATGCAAGCAAAGCTACCACCCTCTACAGTCAATAGTTCAAAATATATTCTCCTGGAGAAAGAAAGGACTATCCAGAAAAAGATAGCATGGAAGAAGCAAGCAGTAAACTAAATATATAATACAGAATATAGGGGTTCCATGGATCTGCTAACCCTAGCAATGTAATCTCCTCATATCGTTTACTTTTTATAGATTTACATATGGCTATTTCGCTTTCTTTTCATACTGAAGAATTCTCATTTCTTCGGTTGCAAACAGCTACACATATCCATGTTGTATGACATGTTTACAGCATGTAAATTGCTTCTAGCTTTTATGAAATGTATTTTTTTAAGATAATTTTATATCAAAATAGAGACATGTGATTTTGTTATGCCACCTGTGATTGGTTAGCTATATTTGGTTGTGTTTTCCAAAAAATTATTTATACAATCCAGTTTTTCATTACAGAAGGCGTTTTGCTATTTCACACTTGGCGTTTTCAGTCTCCGAATCAGTTGGTATGTATGGCTTAGCTTCCGGCATCTTAGCTAGCTTTTTCTTTCCAGCACATCTTCTCAATGCCTTTTTGTCCTCTTGAGGAAAATACCAAGGATAATAACCTTGAATTAACTGAAGTCTTACACAGCTTACAGTATGTTTGATTCTTAATTACTATGCCCTTCTTAATTACTTTACATTTCTTTACAGTATAACCTTTGGTTTTGCAGCACACCTCTTCTCTGGTGACTTTATAAATTGCCCAAACACAATCGCTTAACTCCATGTCTTATGTTTAAATTCTTATTTGTTCTTGTAGAGCTTACTATACCCTTTTAGCCCTTCTACATTGTACTTTTATGTTTTACATGACGCCTTTTGTTTAGAAACCTTACAATTTATGTGAGCACAATTTCCCTCATTTTGGGTATGTGTTTGTTTAATTGTTTATATGATTATTACCAGCATTTTCGAGCTGTAATATATGCCACTGTTCTCACTACTACATTTTCTGGCTGTTATGGTTTTGATGTGTTTGAGTGGATTTTTTAGTACTGTGGAGATGACCATGCCCATGGAGAGGAGCTCTGTGAGGAACCACAGTACTAGGCTAGATTCGAGACGCGATCGACGCCATTTTGAGTATTGGCATCTGACGGCCGGCATGCAGGAGGTCGCTCCCGGACCCCCGCTGGATTTTTGGCAAGTCTTGTGGGGGTCAGGAGGCCCCTCCAAGCTGGCCAAAAGTCCCTGTGGGTCCAATGGGGGTCCTGGAGCGACCTGCTGTCCAATGCCAGGACTCAAAATGGCGCCGATAGCCTTTGCCCATACTATGTCACAGGGGCTACCGGTGCCATTGGTCAGCCCCTGTCACATGGTAGGAGCACAAGATGGCACTGGTGACCATGTGACAGGGGCTAACCAATGGCACCGGTAGCCCCTGTGACAAAGGCTATTGGCGCCGTGATGAAACCAGCACCGAGGGTGTGAGTGAGTTCCCGGACCCCCCGCTGGACCACCAGGGAGTTTTGGTAAGTCTTGGGGGGGTCAGGAGGGTGGGGGGTTTAAATTTTTATTTAGGAGGCCGAATAAAACAGAAATCTGTTAAATACGTGGGGAGTCGCGATGCGTTTCGCCTCCCCACGTATTTAACAGATAGGACAAAATAAGTTGTGGATTACAAATACGTGGAAAACAGATGCACACCTCTATCACTGGCTGCCAGTCATTCAAAGAATTCAGATTAAGATAAAAGAGCTTGTATTTAAAGCCCTCCTGCACATTAAGCGGATAGACTTATCAAACAAACAGGGAAACAAAATTCAAATCTATCACACATGAAGTCCTGCCATTAGTAACTTTCAATACAATATCCCCAATGAACTTAGAAGCCAATAAGTATGCCCTGCATTGCATGGACCACTCATCTTATCAATCATGTATAGGGACTTTTGGTAATTTTTAAGAAAAACATTTTTGAATAGCAAGTAAAAATATTAGACAACAGTATTGACTAGTTTTCAAAAAATGCCCAACAACGGCCGATGTTTCACTGAATGCTTCCTCAAGAGCTATTTAACACTAAACATCATGGTCTATACATCATTAATAGACCATTATTTGTAAAAAGAAATCAGCACCAATAAGAGTCATTCCAAAAAACAAACAATGTAAGAATACTTAGCTTTAGCAGACTTGTACCACTTTTCAGACAAAGAGTCTTACAGCATTTTGAACAGGGAACCACGGGTGAAGTCAGATGTCTTAAAGTTGCTGTACATCAACTGTGAATGTGCTCAGTGGATAGACTTATACCATATGTTCCTTTCCATATTTGCGGTCAGTGGATAAATATCTCTTGAATATACCCACTATTAGGTCAATGCACTTGCAAGCTACCCATAATCAGGCTTTCTTGGTTATTGGCCCAATCTTTTGAAATGGGCTGCCATCTGGATTTCGGCTTCTTATAGACTACAAGCTGTTTAGAAAAAAACTGAAAACTTATCTCTTATCTCTTTCAAAAAGCCTTTTCTTGAGATTTTATCTTTTGCTTTTTTATTATTATTTTAGGTTACTGTTATGTTATTAATGTATTTTATTGTTATATGTGAGTTTTTATTATGTCTGTTGCATTGTGTACTGTTTAATATGGTTATCCGATATAAATGGTATAAAATTCTTAAAAATAATTAAATAGTCTAAGGCACTGTTAAGGGCAAAGGGGTACCAGCAGTGGCATGAATTCTCCAAGGCACTGTCAGAGAAGCCAAGAAGCAATAAGAGTGAGAAGAACACCCCAAGGCTTCCAAAGAGAGCACCAACAACAGTGGAATGAACCCTCAAAGGCAGAACAAGAGGCAAAGTAGCACCAAGAATGTCATCAACATATTAAGACACCATGAAGGAGGAACGACGTGGAAAAGGTAGCAGGAATAAAAGGACAAAGCAGCATAAAGAGTAGCCTCAACAAACCAGTGCACCATAAGAAGTGCAAAACAGCCCCCCTAGAGTGGCAAGAACACCGCAATGTATAAAGTGTGAAGTATGACAGAAAGGCAGTGTGACAACAAGATCCTCAAGGTGCAAGATACTGGGTAAGGCAGCAATGCTGAGTGGAAGAAAGACTCCTAAGGTGAAGGATAAGACATATAGCAGCAAGTCAGAATGACATAGGAGATATCTATCTTCCTGTTGAAGCACTTACGACTTGTTAGAATTATTTCAAGAGATTGATCTGTCATCAGTATCACTTTTGTGACACAAACTTTTATTGCATTCCCTACTTGAAATTGATCTTGCTGCTGGGTGGAATTTTGAGTTCTTTGTGAAATGTGCTTTCTGATTGAAACTTTTGTCATAATCAGAACTGACAATAGTTTCTCATTACTCTGACTTTCCTGGTAATTTGTGAGGTTTGCTTTATTAAGAAAGCTTTTTCTATATTCTGTAGCTGAACACTGTCTCTTTCCTTTGTTGATTTTCTGTTGTTACATTAGTTCTTTCTTCTTACTAAAACAAAACATGCAGAAAAATATCTCCTGTGCATATTTTCTGACTGAGGATTTTAGGGATAGCACACCCAAGTAGAACCAAGAAAGAAGAAGGGTCAAGAACTAACCTATGATCTTAGAGATGTACAGTAATGGGCTAGCTGGTGAGAGTTGCAACCTACTGGTATCAACCCTACTACCCTATGGCCTGAAGTATCATTAGATTATTCTTCCATTATCCATCCTTTGTTTTGTCCTTATCATCCCATCTCCTGCCTCTATTCTAAAGGGAGTGAAGAGTGGGGTGTTTTTGATATACTGCAGGCCCCCAAACCTGTTTTACTTCTTACCATTTTCATAACATATGACATCAGACCATTAGGCCCATCTGGTCCAACACATCTCAGTCCCAGAGGAATGCCTCAGCTCCTGTTGATCCCTAGCCTCCCATTCACCCCCTTGTCACCAGAGATCTTCTGTGCTTATGCCATGCCTTCTTGGTCAATGAGGGCAGTTTAACATATGTCTTAAGTCTGCTGTTCTAAGTATACAAATATGTCATGCTGGTGTCACGAACAAATGGTGTGCATGCTTTGCACCTGCTATTTCTGCAGGCGGCCAATTGGAGGCAAACATAGCACGTGCACTTTTAAAATCAAATATAGAACCACTGTTTTCCTTCTACAAACAAAACACTCCATTGGGCAATGGGAATGCCTCATTTAAACCTGTGAAAACCTGTGCATAATTTTAGCTGCCCTGTGAGAGGCAATTTTCAACCAGGGCAATCTGCACAGGTAAAAACCTATTTTCTTGGAGATATATGCCTTTGGAAAATTGTCTTCTTTAGCAGTAATACCGCATCTCAAAATCTAAAGTCCCCATATTCATTATTGTTTCAGTAATATAAAGCAATGTTAATACCAAAATGTCATTTCTGCCACCCCTAAAATAATGAACTGTTATATCAATGTACAGTGCATGGATGTTTCATAACAACTTTCACTACAGTCTGTGTTCCCGCTTCTCTCCAGTAAATCAGCCAACCTCTTATTTCTGAACTATTGCTATAATGCTAGACATTGGTTACACCATCTTTCACATTATTTCATTTTTTTCTCTGTCAAGTTGCCGTTCCCTTCACAGCAGGGCAGAAAATCGGATTGATAAGGAATGCTACAACTCAATCCAAGCGATCTGGTGGGACTCCCTAACAGAAGGGCCATCAGTCAAACAAAATATAACTCCACACATGGGTGAACACTGAATGAGTTTTTATTTCAGTATAACTATCTGTTATCATCCAGCCTGATCTAAAACGACATGGTAGTGCATTATGAGACACAATGGAAGACTCCCAGTGGAGCCCCTTGCCTTTGACATGTATCAGAACAGGCTCGCACTAATTATCCCATATGTTTCTTTTAAAAATAGGTCACTGATTTCATAGAATTAGGATGGTGTGGTTTTCTTTTTTCAGGATATAACCTCAGAATAAGGATGGAATATGTCAACTTTTGCAGTGAGAGGCAGGGAACATAGAAACTGAGAAGCAGAGTATTTTCAAGGTTGAGTATGCACAGTTCTTGTGCAACTTTCTCCACAATGCATTGCAAGTTAATTCTAACCATTTCCTAAGGGACTTAATTCAACCCCACTTGGAACTTAGAAACTTTCTCTGAAAAATGTATTTGTTACATTGGGCAAATAAAAGGATTTATATCTTATGTTTGGAAAGAGCTGCTGAGAGGCCCCTTGTAGTTTTAAGAAGTCAAATAAATCTTCTTTATGTGGGTTTTCAGGATAGCCAAGGCTCTCGGAAACAAAATATATTATCTGTCACATTGCAATATTCATGAATCTCCTCATCCATTTTCAGACATGCAAAGTTACTCTGCTGATGCATCAACCTCTGGAATAGGGCAGAGAAAGCCCACAGATCATGTCCACTGCATGGCATTTGCATGAAGTAAGGGCAAGCATCTGAAGACACTTGCCCATGCTCTAATCACCACTCATTTAAAAATGGTCTAAAAGACTTGCTTGACCTTGATCCATTGGGAACAATGGGGAAAGCGTAGCATGATGAAAGGCATATTGTAAAAATGAACTCCAAAGTCTTTTGTGCCATACAGATCAGCAGATTTATCATTAAAATGTGTTAAAACAGAAACAGTTAAAAAAAAACACTTCTAGTTAAATAATAACATTTTCATTAGCACCCTGTCATAGGGAAAGTAATTAGGCATGGCACTGCGGTGACACATTCCACCCCCGGCGTGGCATGTTGGACCCTAAGCTCTGAGGATCCAGGTCAGATGACGACTGCAAGGAGGTTAATGCAGCAACAGATTGTTTTTCAGTTGTCATCATAGGCTAAATTTATTTTCCAGATTCTTAACTTCAGAATCGGGCGACAAAAACATTTACTTTCAAATAAAAGAACAAAAGGTGAAAACAGAGATGCCAGCAAGATAACTTACTCGTTTCAGCCACAGCCTTTAATTGTAGGTACAGAGCAAATCTCTTAGCATATGTTTCTCCTTGTAATCAGGGGGCCTTCTGCTTCAGAGCTACTCCAGGCCAAGGGACTAACTTCTCTGTTCAAATGCGGTCTTATATATGAGGGACGTCCCTTGCCTTGTGTAAATGAGTGCAGAATTCATTTTTGTAAGTGCTGAAATGTGCATTGGTGTCTCTTCTCTCTTGCCTGCTCCTTTGTCTCTGCCTCTTTCTCCCTCTCCTTGATCTCTCCCTGTCTTGTACTCCACATCTCCTCCTGTTGCAGCAGCTTCACGTCCCCTGTTTGTAGCTCTCAATGCATCCTGTGTGTGACCTATTTATTTATTTAAGAGTTTTTATATACCATCATTAAGTTATTCACCATCATAACGGTTTACAATAGGGCACCAGTAAAAGATATATTGGTCGTACATTACATAGGTGGTGCCGGTAGTATTCGGTAACAATAAGGCGTTTATTAGGGGGGTTAAGTGTTTCATAGCAATATGTCCTGATGGTTGCCTACAGTTAAAAAATGAACACCTGCCACAAATCAGGTTTTAAATTTAAGACTTCAAGAAGCAGGGTTAAATAATGAAGAAAGCATGCCATATTACTTAGCAAACAAAGCCTGCTAAGCTATTGCCTAATTTTCATGTAATGTTCTTTCATTTACATGAAGGTGTGTACTAGAGATGTGAATCGTGTGATCGATCGTCTTAACGATCGATTTCGGCTGGCGTATGGCCGGCGCCATTTTGTACGGCAAAACGATTCGAGTTCAGGAGGTCATTCCCGGACCCCCGCTGGACTTTTGGCAAGTCTTGTGGGGGTCAGGAGGCTCCCCCAAGCTGGCCAAAAGTCCCTGGGGGTCCAGCGGGGGTCCGGGAGCAATCTCCTACGCTCCTGACGTCGGGGGACAAAAAAACAAAATGGCACCGGCGCTACCTTTGCCCTGTCATATGACAGGGCAAAGGTAGCGCCGGCGCCATTTCTACAACGCACCGCAGGCCCGAGAGTAAAAGATCACACCGGGACCCCCGCTCTGGACCCCAGGTAATCTAAGGCATTTTGGGGGGGGGGGTTCGGGAGGGTGGGGGATTTATTTTAAAGGGTCGGGGGTGGGTTTTAGGGTTGTTTTAGTGTGCCGTTTTTTCCGCCCTCCCCCTTCCCCCGATTTACGATTTTTGACGATAAATCGGGGGAATTCCTATTGTATCGCGCTTCTAACGATTTTTGACGATTTAAAATATATCGGACGATATTTTAAATCATCAAAAAACGATTCACATCCCTAGTGTGTACTGTTTTTTGTGTAATACTAAACAACTTCCACATGCACATTAAGATGGTAACTTTGAAACAGCTGAATGGGCACACATGTATGCACCTGTGCCGGCTCGCTCCAATGGACATGGAGATATTATAACATACGCACATATATGAGCACATGGTATAAAATAGGCTGTAGACACCTAGATGTGCACACAATTTTATATAGATGCGCACATGTCAGCACCAATGCCATCTCTACCGTATAAGTGGGGGAATTTTAGTAGACACGTGCCGATGCAATTACCAGTTTCCCCAATACGTTCCCGGTTCTCCCAGGTAAAGGATAGGACTTCCTGACCCCCCCTAGTTAACTAGCCTACCTTTTACCTTGTTTCCCCCAACGCTCAAAACCCCGCCTACCTCTTTAGTGCATTTTGTTTTCTGACTTACAAGCCATCCATAGCAGAAATAAAGTTACAGGGTAGGGGGCCCCAGTGAGCGCTTGGTGCATGTAAATACTTAAGTGTAGATTTCCTAGAGAAATCTAGGAATGCCCATGCCTCACTCAGACCACTCCCATGCCCTGCCCCTTTATTGCAAAAACATTTTTGCGCGCATACTGGGAGATATGCACGTACTGGCCCAACTTCCATGCGTATCTCCCAGCTTTGGCATGCATAACTCTTCTAAAATTTGCCTTTAAGCCAAGGTGCCTGGTATCCCCAGTCTGGAGATAACAGATCCTAGGGCTGTGAATCGTTTTTGAACGATTAAAATTATCGTCAGATAATTTTAAAATCGTCCAAAATCGTTAGAGTGCACGATACAATACAAATGCCCCCGATTTATCGTCAGGGGCATTTGTATTGTATCGTTAAATAGGGCGCGGGAAAACCGGCACACCAAAAAAACCCTAAAACCCACCCCAAACCTTTAAAACAAATCCCCCACCCTCCCGAACCCCCTCAAAATGTTTTAAATTAGCTGGGGTCCAGTGGGGGGGTCCCGACACGATCTCCAGCTCTCTGGCCACTGCTGCGTTGAGAAATGGCGCTGGTGGCCCATTGCCCTTATCATGTGATAGGGCAAAGGTAGCGCCGGCGCCATTTTGGTTCCTGACTCCCGACGTCACGTGTGCAGGAGATTGCCCCCGGACCCCCGCTGGACCCCCAGGGACTTTTGGCCAGCTTGGGGGGGTCTCCTGACCCCCACAAGACTTGCCAAAAGTCCAGCGGTGGTCTGGGAGCGACCTCCTGCATGCGGGCCATATTGCCAATCTTCAAAATGGCGCCGGCGCTACCTTTGCCCTCACTATGTCATACGGGTGACGGTCGCCCGTATGACATAGTGAGGGCAAAGGTAGCGCCGGCGCCATTTTGAAGATTGGCAATAATGGGCCGTATTGCCAATCTTCAAAATGGCGGCGGCGCTACCTTTGCCCTCACTATGTCATACGGGCGACCGTCACCCGTATGACATAGTGAGGGCAAAGGTAGCGCCGGCGCCATTTTGAAGATTGGCAATATGGCCCGCATGCAGGAGGTCGCTCCCAGACCACCGCTGGACTTTTGGCAAGTCTTGTGGGGGTCAGGAGACCCCCCCAAGCTGGCCAAAAGTCCCTGGGGGTCCAGCGGGGGTCCGGGGGCAATCTCCTGCACACGTGACGTCGGGAGTCAGGAACCAAAATGGCGCCGGCGCTACCTTTGCCCTATCACATGATAAGGGCAATGGGCCACCAGCGCCATTTCTCAACGCAGCAGTGGCCAGAGAGCTGGAGATCGTGTCGGGACCCCCCCACTGGACCCCAGCTAATTTAAAACATTTTGGGGGGGTTCGGGAGGGTGGGGGATTTGTTTTAAAGGTTCGGGGTGGGTTTTAGGGTTTTTTTGGTGTACCGGTTTTCCCGTCCTCCCCGATTTACGATTTTTAAGGATTTTTAAAAAAATAAAAACACGACGATAAGATTTACCTCCCCCCCAGCCAAAATTGACCGTTAAGACGATCGATCACATGATTCACACCCCTAACAGATACTGCATCTATAGCACTCCTTATCCAAAGAGCACGAACAGATTCTGGTCTTGAATTCATACTTTTCATTTCTTCACACACGAAATTGTGCTGTCAGGTTTACCTTTCATTTTATTCAGTTTTAGGCATAATTGTGGGATGATGATATTATAGAAGAACATTGGTCCTACTGCAAAGCTATTGTTGCTGGTACATCCATAATTCTGACTTCAGAGCGTGCCTTGGAAGAACTGTTCTGTAGTGCGTGATGGTCGCTATATGCTTTGTGAGAGATTAGCTGGTGGAACCACTAGGGGGAAAGCCTGGTGGAAACCTTCGGGGCATTGAGCCAGTAGGAAACAGGAAAGAAACTACAACTTCCAGGAGCCTAGGAGCACTGGAGGGAAAGTTTCTGAGAGCCCTTAATGGCCTTGGTGGGCCATTCGCTGTGGAGAGAGCCCGAGGCATTCAGATGAGGAAAGTTTGCTAGAAGGGAAAGGACAGAAACAGGAGGGGGAGCTGCCAGAACCCAAGGAAAGCTCAGAGGAGATGGATGCAGAGGAACAGTGGTGGCGATCTCCCCCAGAAGAAGATGCAAGGATGATGACCGTAAACAAATGTTTCTTTCAAGCGCTGCTGTACGTGATTGTAGCTGTAGTTGGGAAGCCTTGAAGAAGATATACTTTCAGCTGTAGGCTACGGAGGGTGGTGGCAGTGGGGCTTGGTTGCCCACAATAAAAAAGCAGAGAATAGTTGCTCTTGTGACTGATAATGAACAGACAGTGATTTTTGAGAAGAAGAGACAGAGCTGTTCATGGAAAAGGGATCGTTCTGATTGTGGAGTGAGAAGGACCCAAGAGCCTCCTTCCTCCAGCCTACGAGTATGATAAAGGATATTTTGTATGGATGTTTGAACAGTGACAGTATTGGAAGGAATGGAGCAAAATTGTTTGCTAAAGGCTTTATGCTACTGAAGCATTGCAGAGACTTTATCCTGGACCTTCACCTGTGGGAGAGCATCCATTTCCTGTGCTCCTGACCTGCTCACCACAAGAAGGAAGAGGGTGCCTTGGAACTGCTGTGGAGAAAGTGGAGATTTGGGGTGCCGACATACAGATATATTGAATAACATTGAATACATGGAATAATGAAATACATAGAATGCTAAGAAAATCTTTTTCCAAATTGCATTGGCACCTATGAGTCAATTTGGCTGTTCATATTCTACCGGTGCTACTAGTTTGAATTCTAGTTGTCTTTCCAGAGCAGCAGGTGCTCCTGGTTATACCAAGATATCATGAAAATCATGCATGGACCCATTCAGACTTGGATGTATAAAAAATAATGGGCCCGTGTGTAGCCAGCCACCTGGTTGTCAATCAAACATGGAAAAACATTTAGCTGGTAGGGTTCTCTTTGGAGGGGAACAGAGATGTTATCTCCAAAGCCCTCTGCTGAACCTGTAATTTCTCTGCCCTGCCTATTCTTGCTGTAAAGTAACATGCTGGAGACCAGGAGTGTGGTAGAAAACATTCTCTTTTCTGAAACAAACATTAACAATGAAATTGCTTAACAGCATGCAGTCCAGGGACCCTCCTCTGCTCATATAGATGGAGCAGGATGAGATCATAGAAGAATACAATTGTTGGTACTAGGGATGTGAATCATTTTTTGACGATTTAAAATATTGTCCGATATATTTTAAATTGTCAAAAATCGTTAGAGCCGCGATACAATAACAATTCCCCCGATTTATCGTCAAAAAATCGTAAATCGGGGGAAGGGGGAGGGCGGGAAAACCGGCACACTAAAACAACCCTAAAACCCACCCCGACCCTTTAAAATAAATCCCCCACCCTCCCGAACCCCCCCAAAATGCCTTAAATTACCTGGGGTCCAGAGGAAGGGTCCCGGTGTGATCTTTTACTCTCGGACCTCCGGTGCTTGTAGAAATGGCGCCGGCGCTACCTTTGGTTTTTCCGTACGGAAAAAACGATTTGCGGCAGGAGATCGCTCCCGGACCCCCGCTGGACCCCCAGGGACTTTTGGCCAGCTTGGGGGGGCCTCCTGACCCCCACAAGCTGGCCTTAGACAACACGATTCGACAACACGATTCGACAACACGATTCGACTGCAGGAGGTCGTTCCGGACCCCCGCTGGACTTTTGGCAATTCTTGTGGGGGTCAGGAGGCCCCCCCAAGCTAGCCAAAAGTCCCTGGGGGTCCAGCGGGGGTCCGGAGGCGATCTCCTGCCGCAAATCGTTTTTCCGTACGGAAAAACGATTTGCATGCAGGAAGTCATTCCCAGACCCCCGCTGGACTTTTGGCAAGTCTTGTGGGGGTCAAGAGGCCCCCCCAAGCTGGCCAAAAGTTCCTGGGGGTCTAGCCGGGGTCCGGGAGCGATCTCCTACGCTCTTGACCTCGGGGGACAAAAAACAAAATGGCGCCGGTGCAACCTTTGACCTGTCATATGACAAGGCAAAGGTAGCGCCGGTGCCATTTCTACAAGCACCGGAGGTCCGAGAGTAAAAGATCACACCGGGACCCTTCCTCTGGACCCCAGGTAATTTAAGGCATTTTGGGGGGGTTCGGGAGGGTGGGGGATTTATTTTAAAGGGTCGGGGTGGGTTTTAGGGTTGTTTTAGTATGCCGGTTTTCCTGCCCTCCCCCCCACTGGACCCCAGGTAATTTAAGGCATTGGGGGGAGGGGGGTTCAGGAGGGTGGGGGATTTATTTTAAAGGGTCGGGGTAGGTTTTAGGGATGTTTTAGTGTGCCGGTTTTCGATTTACACGATTTTCACGATATTTAAAAAACCCAAACGGCGACGATCCGATTCCCTCCCCTTCCCAGCCGAAATCGATTGTTAAGACGATCGATCACACGATTCACATCTCTAGTTGGTACAACTTAATCGAATGATTGTTCCTTTGTGAACTACTGACAGACAGGATGACTTAAATTTATGCACAAACCTCTGCAGCAGGAGACTTTGGATCCTGGAAATCTTGTGCCTTGTTGCTCCTTACCAGCAAGAGGGTTATGGAAGTCCCTTTGTGTTGGAATTGGGGCGGGGGGGGGGGGGGGGGGGGGGGTGGGGGGAGGGAGGGGAAGATAGGGATCAGGCCACAAAGGACCCTTGATTTCAGAGTGAGGGGATGGATTGGGGCATGGAGGTCCCTTGATTTTGTATCAAGGCTACTATCAGGATTGGCATTAGCAGCAGTAGGTTATTGCTAAAACTAATGCAAATCTTGTTTTAACTATTTTTGAGCTTCCTAGCATGTACTTGCCTGCTATGTACTTAATTACATTAGATTGTGTTACATTCTCGTTAATATTAATTGGAGAAATGTGGACTAACATGGGTTTTTGCATTAACTAACACATGCCTTAGTAGTACATTATATGGCCTGTGTTAGGCCTAGGATAGTTTAGTACAAAGATTCGTAAATCATATTTCAGTGGTGATGATATCTATCAGTATTTGTCTGAATCCCTCAGTCTCTAAAGCGATCCTTCTCCTTAGCAAACATAATATAAACATCAGATCTTATGAAATAATAGCAAAATATTAATGGTACAATTGACACACAGAGAATCTGTTTTATTAGTCATCCGTATTCAAAAAACCAAAAGCTAGTTTTGGTATCTATGTATTTCAGTGTTATTTTTCAGTAAAGCATATAAAGCATATGCTCTATTTGTATTTTTCACTGTTAGAAAGTTTCATTTCTTCTTCCCATCTGCTGTTATCAGTTACAATGAACTCATAAATGCAAGACCATTAAATGGCACATTATAGTGTTGTGCCAGCATTGTAGAGCTAAACTGCAGAGTTTCAAAGCACAAAAAAAATATTTTCCTTGGAAATAATTAGAAGTTTCCACAACTGGGAGAAAAGCATTGTGGTTCACATGCTTTGCTCCCACATGTAGAGCAAATATATATAGATCACAAATATATTGAAAAAAAGGATAACAAACATGGGCTAAAAGTTCTTGCCTTCTGGCAACTACCTAAGCAATAAGCATTAAGCTTCAAACAGAAGAAAATGGCTCAAAACCCTGCATGTCATACATTTGAATTGAAGTTTTCCGGAGCTGGGTCGGGACTGTCGATCTAGGATTACCTATCCAGCGACCATCATCCGGTGGATATTAGAATGGCATCGTTCCTGCCGCTAAGCTACGGAAAGCCTTTCATTTTCCTCATCGGGGCTTCTTTAATTTAATGAAGTGTTCTAGAAGCTTCAAGGAGAAGCCATTAATATTTCTGACAAGTGTCACAGTTGTTCCAAGAATAAGCAAGGGATAAAAGAATAAGTGTTTCGAAGATTTTTGTTAAAAAGCACACAAAAATCACAGCAAATCAGATCAATGATTACAAATGTTAAAGGTTTCATGATATTATTAATACCCAGCACGAAAGTCCCTCGCTTGCTTACTGAGGTGTTGGATTATTAAAAGGAGCTTTCCATGATTTTTTTGTAGGTTTTGATATAGCAGACCCTTATTTCTACACATTTTTAAGCCATAAGGGTAAAAGATGTTGCAAATAGCTCATATAGCAGTTTATGTTTTAAATAGGCACCTGTGTGAAATGGCCACATCTTTTCCTGATCAAATAAAGACGGTAACTTTCAAACCGGTGCATGTGCCTCGGTGTGCGCTCAGGGCTGCGGCCATTTTATAACTTGCACACATGTTGTAAAATAGCCTGGCTGCGCGCTCGCGTGAACCTCATTTTCAGTGGCCACGTGCATGAGCGTGCAAATCCTGCTTCTACCACGTAAATCGGGAGATTTTAAAAAGGGGAGCACACCCACTCCTTTGCTAGTTTCAGCAGTTCTTCCACCAGTTCAGCCAGTTAAGAGCTAGGTCCTCCAACTCCCCCCTGGTTTAATAGCCTTCACGCCCTCCAGTTAGCCCAGATATAGCTAGTTTTCTATTTTTGTAAACTTACATCTCCTCCATAGTAGAAGTTAACTTCCAAGGCACTAAGCATGGGCGCGAGCACATCTCTCGGCCCTGCTCTGGAATACCCTTGACCTTCTCAGACTCCGCCCCTATTCAAAACAGATCGAGATGTACTTGTACCAGGAGGTGCGCCTGTATCTGGGCGGGCGCGAGCGCGACTTCTTCACGCATCCCCTAATTGATGCACATGCCAGGCTTTTAAAATTCACCTTAAAATTAAGTTCGCTGGCAGATTATTCATTCGATTTTGAGAATTAAAAAAGAAAAAGGCTAGATAAAAAAAAAGTTTCTATTTCTAGCTACTGGTTTACAGCATGTGTGAAAATAACAGAAAAACTTTCACAAAGTCTCGGATAATAGGGCAAATATTATGAAATCCCATATGCTTCAAGAAAAGTAAGTAGTCAACCTACCACACACTCAGCACATGATTAACTAGACAAATTTGGAGTGAGTTATGTTCCCTTAATAAATGATTGTCTGCTACCTCTGCATTTTTATCTCTATGTATTTTAATATTGTATTCATTGTTTTTTAACTTTGATATTATTCATTATGGGCTAGATTTTCAAAGCTCTACGTGCTGGGCCTATTTTAGAAAGGCCCGGCGACGCGCATAAAGCCCCGGGACACGTCTAAGTCCTGGGGCTTTACTAAAGGGGCAGTCCGGGGGCGGAGCCAGAGGCCTCCGGCACAGCACCCATTTGCCGCTGTGTCGGAAAATCGTGTGCCGGCAGGCTGCTGGTGCGTGCAACCTGCGCCTGCCTCCAGGCAGGCGCAAAAGGTATGATAAGAATTTGGGTGGGGTTAGAGTAGGGCTAGGCGGGGGGAAAGGTTAGGGGAAGGGGTGGGAAGCTTAGGTTAGGGGGAAGGGAAGTTCCCTCACAGGCCACTCTGATTTCGGAGCGGCCTGGGAGGGAACGGGAGAAGCCCATGGGCGTCTGCGCGTGCAAGGTGCACTAGTATGCACCCCCTTGCACGCGCCAACCCCCAATTTTATAACATGTGCGTGCCTGCGCGTGCGCGTTGTATAAAATCGGGCATACATGTGTGCGTGCTGGGTAGTGTGCGCACATGTATGCCTGCACGCAGGTTTGAAAATTCGCCCCCATGTATTTTATGATATTTTCTATCTGTTATGATGCTCTTAACTGTTTTTTGTAAACCATTGGATTGGTCACAGAATGACGGTATATACGGTAAATACAATAAATAAATAAATAAATAAAATAAATAAACTATGTAATGGCGAGCAGTGCTAATAGTTACGGAAGCTGTAGATGACCCTTATTTGGAAAGGGAGAAGTTATGGGTAATTGTAGTGGGCTCAGATTTGAAGTCTAGCACAAAAAATGAGCACTGTACTTTCTAGAGTTGGAAGGGGTGAAGGGGAATCAGAGAGTACAATTTCTCTTGATAGCATGGGTTGATGAACTCAGTCTATGATAACGAAAACTAGATACAGAATGAAACACAGAAGGGAGTAGATGACTGGCGAGGCTGTGGAAGACGGAGTGTGGCAGACATTAAAAGCAGAGGAAGAGAAAGGCAGGATCCAGGAAACACACAGAGAAATGGAACCTGAACGAAAGAGGAGGGAACAGCAAAGCCATGCCTTTAATGTCCCCCAAAAGCCTAAAACAAGAGACAGATAAGCTTTTGGGTATGAAGTTCATCATAAATCCAATAGTGTCACACTGTGAATCTTACACTTTATTTGCAATGCATATTTCTCAGTGTCCTTCATGAACTAATATATTTGGTTAATGAAGTTAAGTAATAAGCTCCACTATTAGTACAGGGCGATCGAAAAGTCCTGTGTACTTAATATGCTTCCATCGAAACAAGCTCCGGCATACAACAGCTTCAAACAGAGAGCAGAGGATACGGTCACCACTGTACACGTCAAAAACCATATAAGCCATTTCCACCAAGAATGGGATTGTTTTCTACAGTATGCCTGAGATTTGTACAGGCGCACAGAGGCTTTTGTGATCACCTTTTATTTATTAAGAAATGTATATGCCACCCCCAAACAACAGCTCTAGGCAGCTAACAAGAAAACATACATAGAATGAACGTAAAAATAAATGAAAATAAAACAATACATAAAATATAGCTAAAACACAAACTCAATCAATCGCTTCTCATTATGCCTTAGTCGGTCTGGAGAAAATCTGATTTACCCAATCAACTCGAACCAGGCTAGAAGCCACCTGGGTTTGAGTTCAACCTTCAGAATAGATATTCCAAAGTAACTTGGCACAAAGCAGTGCTAGCACTTCATGCACAAAACAACAAAGTTTAAAGCAATATGTGATCATGTTTCTTAATAGCATGTCAGAAAGATTGCTTTTTAACATTTGTTTCATAGTTTGAGACTCCTCCAGAGTTTAAGATTGTTTTCAAGTGTAATGAAAGCCCATTTTGAAAGCAGAATTGATGATGTCTAGTTATAAAAATGATACTATTATATAACTGTACTGAGCGTGACTCCAAACAGGTCCTCAGAAATACATTTCAAGATTGATTTGAGTCTCTCGAATCAAAGGCATTTAAGAAGAACTGTAGGAAAGAAAAGGATATACTTGGTTTCCAGTAGTTTCCTCCCTAGAATAGGGAGGTATTTTATCTGTTGCCTTTAAGAAGATAAAGTGATTTTTTTTTTTTCAAATGATGAAAAGATGTATTGTTTCTCTAAAACATTTTAAAGATTTCTCACATTCTACTTGAGGACACAAAACGTGGCATACAATTGCATTAGAAAATGGTTCCAAATTTTGTTTAACTCCTCTTAGAGGCAGGTTTCACTGCACCTGTGGAGTTTCTGATGGGAGTGCTTGTCTTTTATTCCAGTGGCGAAAGGCATATTTTAGCCATCAGAAACACTTCCTGGGGTCACTGTGTGGAAGCGATCCTCTTTGATCCCCTGCTGGCAGTTATTGCTACAGCAAAGGAACTTTATCTTACCAGCATTTTCAAAGGACTGTGCACAAAATCTCTAACCAAATTTTTGTGTGTGTGATATAACATACATACTAAAATGTCACTTAATTTTTAATGCACTAAATTTTAGCATATATAGATTGGCAAGAAAAGAGCTTCCATAGGGCATGAACCCTATTAGAGTGCACAATAAGCCATAAAACTGTAACATCTATGCATTAATAGATATATATGTATGTAACGATGTAATCCTTTGAATATGGAGAAACAAAAAGAACATAGGCACACTAAACTAAGCATATGCAATCTGCTTCTCCTGATGGCTCAGACTCTTTCCTTCAAACCTGTAGAAAAATTAGGGATGCACATTCATTTGAAACCAAACAGGAAATGTTGACCACATTTCCTGTTTGGTTTCAATTCATTTTTAAAACAAAATGAAAGAAAAGCAAATTCAATTTTGTATGATTTTAGTTTTGTTTCATATTAAAAAATTGCTATTTAATAAAAGACATAAAAAAAATGTGTTGGATACCAAAAGACCATATGATTATATTTATATGCCATAAACGAGACACAAGTCATTTGAACAAATGAGTGTAGTCTATGGTAAAAAATTCTGATGGTCTGATTATAATTCATATAAATGATTCACAAGCTTAAACCAGTTTAGTGATTGTTGTGTTTTTGCATAATCAGTAAAAACGTAAAATCAGTTTATAAGTAAACATCTATAATCAACAAAACAGAACATGTTAAATAATACTGCCCAGAAGGGAAGGCCATAGAAATGTAGATAGCAGGGTGGCTGGTGGACGTGAGGACCGCCTGGTAACTTGCCTGCCTGGTGCAAAGGTGGCGGACCTCATGCGTCACCTAGATAGGATTATAGATAGTGCTGGGGAGGAGCCAGCTGTCGTGGTACATGTGGGCACCAACAACATAGGAAAATGTGGGAGAGAGGTTGTGGAAGCCAAATTTAGGATTTTAGGTAGGAAGCTAAAATCCAGAACCTCCAGGGTGGCATTCTCTGAAATGCTCCCTGTTCCACGTGCAGGTCCCCAGAGGCAGGCAGAGCTCCAGAGTTTCAATTCATGGATGAGACGATGGTGCAGGAAAGAGGGATTCAGTTTTGTAAAGAACTGGGGAAACTTTTGTGGAAGGGGGAGACTTTTCTGAAAGGATGGGCTCCACCTTAACCAGAGTGGAACCAAGCTGCTGGCACTAACTTTCAAAAAGGAGATAGAGCAGCTTTTAAACTAGAACAAGGGGGAAAGCCGACAGTCAATCAGCAGATGCATAATGGGGGAAATTTTCAGATAGCCAGCCTAGTTACAAAGTATGCAGTTACTCTTACAGTGTGTACATGCAGCTAATTTTAAAAAAGAGAAATTTCCCAGGGGAATTTATTTTGGAAAATTATCTGCAGGAATGCGTGGTAAAAGTATGTGTGCTCTTTCCTTCCCTCAACCTAAGCCCAGCCCTGGGAAGCCTCAGTTTAGTCCACGTGCTGTGGAATTCCACTTGCACTTTTATCCTGCCACAGGAGGGATTTTTTTGGACAAGCCAACTTGCCCAGGCAAATAGCTTTGAAAATTGTCCTCAGAATGTGCAAACAAACACACCATAGGCACAGTGATTGACTTTGTTTTTTGCTGCCCCTAGGCACTGTTGGTGCTGTTGTCACCCCCCCCCCCCCATCTCCCCACCCAGGAAGTCAAATAACAGGGAGAAGATCTATGGCAGGGCTTCTCACACCTGTCTTGGGGACCCCATAGCCAATCAGGTTTTCAGGATATCCACAATGAATATGGGAGATGGGGGGAATATCAAGGAAGAGAGTAGGAAGCTAAGAATCAGGAGTGGAATCTGGAATGGGAAAGAGGAGGGGGAGCAGAGGAGGGAGGATCTGGGATTAGTGGTTGGAGGGGGGATGCCAGGATCTGGGAGAAGGAAGAGGTAGGAAGGAAGGGGGGTTTCCAGGATTTGGGGCGGGGGGGGGGATACAATCTGAGATTAAGGGAGGGAGGATCCAAATTGCAGTGGGAGGGTGAGGAGGGAGGTCTGCCTATCAGGATCCAGGCTTGCTCCCCCCTTGCAACCCCTCTATAACCTAACACCCAGTCTGGCAAACACACACATGCACGCATGCACATACACACATGCACGCATGCATGCACACACTGCCACTCTTTCCTCCACTTTCCTTTTGTTCACACACAGATAAATAACCCCAGCCAATCTCCTCATCCACTCAATGTTGCCCCATTCAGCCCCTCCTAACCTCCCTGAATGATTCGCCCTTTGTGCCAGATTCACCCCTTCCCCTCCTGCTCCCTGCAGCTGGATCAAAGGGCTGTTTTCTGCTGAGTGAGATTCAGCACAGCTGGAAGGCAGCAATTTTCCAGCCAGCCTGCTGCCCCCAGATGTTTGCTACCCAAGGCACAGGTCTAGTGTGCCCTAGTGACAAATCCAGGCCTGCATGTGCAATGTAAGATTAGACAATTGGACATCTGCATCACAGAAGGATGGAGGGAACACTTTGTTTTAATGGGAGCATATTCATTATTTAATTGTTTTGATCTTGTTTATGAGCTTCATTGATGATTTATTTGCTTTCAGAAGCAAGCAACCTATGCTCTCGTAAACAGTGACTCTGCCAGCTTGTCCCTGATAGCAGGACTTATTCATTTATGATTATGACATTTGTTTTCCTTGTGTGCTTTGATTCTTGTCCGTGTTTTAAGCACATTAATAGGCACTAGTATGCTGGGCTTGAAGGAGGGAGGAATTGCTTTTTTCCTCTAGTGCCCTGTTCCTGTTTTCATATATGTATGTATTTATTTATTTAATCCTTTTATATACTGTTATTCCATGTATAAATCACAATGGTTTACAAAGTCACATTCATAGTTATAAATTCAGCAAAATCAGAGACCAAATGATTGGTTACATGTTGGTAATCAATGTAGGTATTAATTTCCATCTATCTAATGTGTTAGGATTCTGTTTATATCAGCTGGTGTGTGAACCCTGGACCGAAGTGAGAGGTGGAACCGCCCACGGGGTGGAGCCCCATGAGCCTCACTGTCGGGAGGCTAGGTCTTAGCTGGGACAGACACAGAAGCAATAGAGTTTTTATCAAAGAGATAGATGCACTACCCGTGGAGCGGGGGGTGCCAGAGAGAAGGTCACACAGACCCAGAGACACTGGGTCGATGGAATAGGAAGTGCCTAGAGGGAATACCTCTGTAGTGTTGGTAGAGGTCTGTGGAGCGGGTACACCGAATGGGTCTCCTGTAGGGATGGTATTGGCCTGTGCAGCGGGGTACACCAACAGTGTCCTCGGTAGAGATGATAAGGACCCGCAGAGCAGGGTATGCTTGTGGAGTCCTCTGTAGAGATTACAGTGGTCCGCAGAGAGACGTGCACCGTCAAGGCCCTTGTTGAAGGTGGTAGTGGCCCGCAGAGCGGGGTATGCCGGTAGGGACCTTGGTAAATCTGGTAGCGGTCCACAAGGCGGGGTGTGCCTGTGAGGTCTTCGAAAGAGTGGTAAGGGTCCGTAGAGTGGGTACCTCTGAAGGAGTCCTTCGTAAAGATGGTAATAGTCCACAGCGTGGGGCACACCAGGGAGGCACTTGGTAGAGCAGAAAGTGATCCGCAGAGCGGAGTACTCACGAAAGAACAATGTTGATTCCAGGTAGGCCCCAGGGAACGGGGCAGGCAGTGTTCCAGGCATCATGACCTCCAAGGAGCAGATAGCCAGGACGAGAGAGAGGCCCCCAAGGAGTGGGTACCTGAAAATTCCACGTCGAAAAAGGAGCTGGAATGCAGGGTCCTCAGGAAACAAGGCGGAATTAGCAAGGATGGGACTCTTTGCCAAATCATCTTTAGGTTGGGCCAGCAGGTTTAAATATCCGAGGGGAATGACGTCATCTAGAGGGGACATCCCCAAGGTTCCCGCCATGATGTGGATAAGATTGGCCCGTGTGCGTGCGCGTGCCTAGAGGGACCCGATGGCAAGATGGTGGTTGGTGGCGTCCGTGCTGACCCAGGAGGCCTGGGAGCAGAAGGCAGGTCGTCGGCAGCTAGCGGAGGCTGCCAATCTACCCCAAGGAGTCAGAGAAGCAAAGAAGGAGGTGAGCAGTAGTGGTCATAGCCGTCTGCGACTGACAGGCATAACATAATGGAGGTTTCTTGGACCTATGCAATTAGGCTTGTATAATAGGCATAATGTATGTGTAATATCAGATAAGAATGGTAGTTTTCACATCTAAGTCTTGGGTTGTTTGAGAATTTTATGTTCTCTCAGTGGATTTATTCTTTGTGATACAATTATCTTTGGTTTTTCATGTCTTTGTGGCTCAATATATTCTGAGTTTTTAAGTTAAATTGTAAGCGTTTATGAATAGTCAGGTTTTTAGTTAATTTTTTTACATTTTTTTCTATCTGGTAGATTATGTAATATTTAAGGTAGAGAATTCAAGAGCTTTGGACCCGCTATGGAGAATACTCGGTCTCTTATTTGTGTCAGGTATGTGTTCCATATTGTAGTAATATTTAGTAGTCCTTTACTTTGGGATCTTAGTGTCCATTGAGGGTTGTATTGCTGTAGTGTCACTCCTAACAGTCCAGTGTCATTGGAGTGAATGATGTTGAATATTATTGTAATTACTTTGTCATAGATTCTGGATTGTATTGGTAGTCAATGCAGTGCAATCAGGGAGGGTGTTATATGATCATATTTCTTAGATCCTAGTAATAATCTTGCTGTGGCATTCTGGAATAGTTGCAGTGGTTTTAATTGACTTGCTGGGAGACCAAGAAGTAAGGAATTACAATAGTCTAAGTTTGAGAATATTAGAGTTTGTAACACTGTATGAAGGTCCACAACAGTTAATAGTGGTTTCAACTTTTGCAGTATATGCAGTTTAGCATAGCCTGTCTTAATCAGTTTCCTGATGTGCATTTTCATTGTTAGGTTCTCATCTAGCTGACACCTAAATCCCGTACTTGAATTGAGGGATTGATTTGAAAGTTGCCAAGGTCTAAGGTGGGTGGTTTGGCTACTGATGAGCTTCTACTTAGCCAAATTATTTCAGTCTTTTTATGGTTTAGTGTCAGTTTAAGTTGAGAGGGTTCTTGTTGCATTGCATTCATGTATTTGGATATTAATGCTGCTGTGTTTTCAAATGATCGAGAGAGTGGTATGTAGAATTGTATGTCGTCTGTGTACAAGAAGAATTTCATTTTTAGATTTGTCAGTAATTTATACAGTGTTGCTGATAGGGCTGAGCCTTGAGGGACACACATGTATCATATGGGAAGGTGTTAAATGTCTGGTTGCCCGGTTTGACTTGAAATGTTCTGTTAGAGAGAAATGATGAGAATCATTTGTTAACTGTACCACTGATCCCAATGTTTCTCAGTTGAAGGCATAATAGATTATGATTGACCGTGTCAAATGCTGCTGTTAGGTCAATTAGCACTAGGCAGTATGATTCATCTGAATCGAGTCCTCGTAAAACCGAGTCTGTTAATGAGAGAAGTAATGTCTCAATTGAGTGATTTCCTAAATCCGAATTGATTTGGGTATATGATATTGTGATCTTCCAAGTTATGTTCAAGTTGGGATAACACTGCTTTCTCTAAAACCTTTGCTAGAAATGGCAAGTTAGGTATTGGATGATTATTTGACCAGACAACTTTCAGGACTGGTTTTATCACTGCTTGTTTTAAACCTTAAGGTATGATTCCTTCTGATAGGGAGTGGTTAATCAAGGATTTGATTGTTGGAGTGATGACTTGGTGTACTTGTTTTAATTAACTTGCTGGTATAGGGTCACGTGGGTGAGTAGCAGATTTAATTATATTGATGCTTTATCTAGTTTTCAATTTTGATATTCTGTCAAATGTGGACCATTTGGTTGGGTCCTTTGAACCTTCAGGAGCATTTGTTGTGGAACAGATTGTGAATTGTTTTTTCAGCTTATCGATTTTGACTAAGAGTGCATTGCAAGAGTCTTTTGTGAAGTTGTAGTTTCTTGATATGTACGATTGTTACAGGGCCAGAGGTCTGATTTCTTGCCCTTGCACTCAGTTAAACAACCCTTATTAACCCCTAAAATTTGAGACTTTAAATCATTATCACCAAACACACTTGTCTTGTTTGTCTGTCTTGAATAGACTGTAAGCTCCTGGAAGAAGGGACTGTCTCTTATGTGTTTCTGCACAGCACTGCATACAGCTTGTAGTGCTAAAGAAATGATGATTGGTAGATAAACTTTAATGGTTTTATGGATTTATTTTTGGTGGGTCCTAGAAAACAATAGCAAGTTAAAAATAGCTTTGAATTCAACACTTTATATAATCCAGCTAAATGGGAAAAGGAACATTTTTGATGCCTCGTGATGTCAGTGCTGACAACTAGAATATCTTCCTGCAGAGTCAAATCATGAGAATATATTTTTTCTCTTTTCATTCTTGTTTGTGTTGCTTCCTCTGCATCGTAAATATGCTTTGACCCATTAATACCACAATGAAGAATATACCCAATCACGTGGGTGCTTGCAGGGGCTACATCTGACATGCGAGTCAACTCATGCCATCAGTTGTATCCATGTTAAATAAAATAGCTCTTCAGTGCCAACTCAATTATGTATTAGAGCTCTAGAAAAGAATTTGAATTTTGCTTTTATAGTTATTTCATTACCGCTTTACAAAATGTGCGTGATTACAGCCCTAGTGGATACCAGTTCTCCGTTAACACTTCTGTTTTTTTTTTTTCATTTGCTCAGCTATAGATCCGGAGTCATTTCCTTTAATATCATTGCGTAGGACTCCATACAATATCCCTGTTTGAGTGGTGATCACCATGTAGTGAGGAGAAATGGGTGCAATGGACCATGGCTCCCTCCTGTCCTTATCACTTCCAGATGCCACATTCAATTTTCATTATGACATTTGGGTTTAACATTTTTGGCTAAGAAATGATCATAATCTGTGCTGCTTTTCTCCTTTAGTTTTTTCTTGCCCCTCCCCCAGAGGAGCTGCTGTCATGTATTTACAGTAAGATAACCAGTTTGGCAACAGCGTTTTGTTTTGCGACGAAAAGTATACTTAAGTGTAGAGTGTGGGGGACGTGACGGAATTCTGCAATATCTATTGTCTGAGACGCGAGCCTGGGCTTTTCACAGAAGCGCGTACAGCGATATCTTAATGCATTCTCCAAACTGCAGCTGGAAAATAAGCCCATTTAATTAATTCTAATGTGTGTAGTACTAGAAGGAGAAATCAAAAGCTTATGGATGTAGCTATATTCCCATTTGGAGATAGGCTTAGCTCTGATGAATTTGCTAATTTTTACTGGAGAAAGCGTGGAGATACCGATTCTCTCTGTGGTCATTTCTGCTGATGACTGCCATTTGGCAGCTGTTGTTTTCATGTCAGCTCAGTAAAAGTGGAAATATTCTGCATGCATGACTGACCTTGGCTTAATTATAGCATCACTGTTGTTTCTTATGTTTGCCTACATATTGCTCAGCAAACTCGGCAGTAGGATTCTGCGTCAGTGTATGCCCTGTTTGAAAGGAAGGCCATTTCTCTGTCAAGTGTGGTGTTGCACTAGCACGCAGAAACAGTATCTGAGCGATATACTCTAGCAACCCATTTTGGCAGAAAGCAATCAACAATTAAGGACTCCTTTAAATCTGCAAATCTTAATTCTACACACTCCTCTTGAGTACTAAGCTGGGGGATTTTTCTTGTATGTATAACCTAATAAGATCTACAGTGGTGAACAGTATGCAGATAAAGGCCAATTTACAAAGCCTTTTTAACTGGTTAACTTTGGAAGTTAGCTGATTAATTCTTCCCAGTAAAAATGTCCACCAGCACCCATCCCCCCACCTCAAACCGGTTAAAAATGTGTTTCTAAAATCAATGTGTGCAGATTTAGTTGTTGAAAAAGGAGGTCAGGTTTTGGGCGTGCTTGGGGTGGACTCCAGTATTTAGCAGGTTATTTAGCTACAAAAATGTCTTGTCCGCCATATTACCAATGTTTGCTCATGGCTGATTACAGCTCATGGCTGATTACAGCATTCAGTGTTAATTGGCTGAATAATGGCCGGACAGACTTAGGCCCTCCTAACTCAAGAGAAAAAAAGTTTCTTGTCTAGTACTCTAATCTCCCCCATCGCCGGACCCCCGTCCCAGCTTCCTGAAATAAAAGAGTTGGTATTACAAACCAACCTCATCCCTCTCCTCATTCCCCTCCTGGCTTTCCTTCCCGGCATTTAAAAAATACCAAAGTGGCAGCATCCCACAGCTCCTCGTCCCCATTCCTCCCTGTTTTTATTTAAAAAAAACCAAAAAGGACAAATGCACCTCCATTTTCCAAACGCCCTCACTCCCAGAGCTCCTGAGAGTCTTCCCTAAGCTGAGAGGGAGGATGGCCAGGGACTCGGAGTGCCTGCCGGCATTTTGTGTTTAGTGATTCACTGCACTGTCACAAGGAACACATCCTGGGGCGGAGGGGGACAACTGTTTTTGGGGGTTTTTTTTGGAAAAGCAAGGAGGAGGGCTTTGGGGTGTTGCTACCTTTGGTTTTTTTTTAAATGCAGAGACGGAAAAGTCTGAAGGTGTATCGGGAGAAGGATGGAGGGGGTTTGGTGCATCTCTGTGTTATTTAAGAAAGCTAACAGAGAGATCGGGAAGTGGATTTGGGGGGACGCAGAGGAGTCAGCCTTCTTTTTTTTTTTTTAATTAAGCAATCAGGGAGGTTTTTCAGGGCAACCCAGCCACCCTAAATTGAGTCTGTCAATTAGGCAAATATTCAGCTTGAAACCTAGTTAGTTAGGCGCAGCTGAATGTTCTCCTGTAGATATTTAACTGGCTGAAATGAAACCAGCTATTTTACATGCTCAGTGGGTCTTTGAATATTTAGCTCATATTTAATACTTTTTTGTCAGAGACCTTAAGGAAAGAATAAGCAGCAATATTTTCATTTTCTTCTATTTTCATGAGGACACTTCAGAATTACCCAGGAACATTAACCATTGAAATTCAGAGTGTTTGATCAATTTGAAACAAGTACAAAGCAACTAAATAGTGACCCTGGTTTCCTTGCACTTTGCCTTTCCTGCTCTTCCCTAACTGCTAGCTCAGTAGTTTATTTGTTTGCCTCTGTTACCTTTCTTATCCCACCCTCCGGTTGAATGCCTTCTCATATCAGAACAAGCAAATAGGTTGGACTGTGTGTGTAATGGCTGGAAGAACCCCCAGACGCATTACCTCTTCCGCCTCCCCCATTCTCCCAATCTTCTTAGAAGGACATTTCTCTGGCTCCTCTTTCCTCTGGCTCCTCTTTCCGTTCAGCAGCGGTAATGGCAAGTAGTTTTACCTCTCTGGTCTTCTTCATCGTTTTGAGCGTGATTTCATCAGTTCTGGGTTAGATTTTCTGCAGCTGGGAACACTGTAATGAATTGTTGGATGTGAAGCCATTTTCAGCAATTTGAAAGATTGTTTGAAACACTAGTGGTACGTTAGAGACCGGCGTTTGAGGTTTCCAGTTTGTGAAAAAGCAGCAGTGGAGCAAGAATTGATTATAGATAGATTGTTGGCGAGAGTTTTCCCTGATGAAGCCCGGGCAGGGCCGCCATCAGGAATTTTGAGGCCCCATACAGCCAAAATGTCTGGGCCCCAAGCGCACCTGCCGCCTGGCGGCTGCGGGCCCCCATATGTGGCAGTAGATCCTGGGGCCCCATACTGCAGGCCCAAGAATACTGCCCTGATGGCGGCCCTGAGCCCGGGGTGCACGGGTGAAACAAGGATTCCTTGTCGCCAATTTTGTTTGTGAATACTGGAATGGGAAGAACTTAATGTGTGAAATCGCCGTGAGAAGACTCTAAGGGATTGAAATGATTTACTGCTTTCAAATATACTGAAGTGTTAAAGTGTATTATAAATATTGCATCTTTAGTGAAATTTAAATTGTATTTAAATTATCTGGATATTGTGCAATATATAGTGTGGATTTTTAGGGTGTGAGATTGAATGTTTTGGTTGTGAGGGTATGTATGTGCTAGAGAGTATTTATTGTCTAGACAGGATTGTTTTAGTATGTGGTCTCATGAATAAACAATGATATTTGCATGAATAAGGTGTGAATGTATTTATGAGTTCTCTTATGTTGATGTGACTTCTTCATCATATGGCTCTCTCTCTCCATCTCTCTCTCTCTCTCCTTCATGGACGTGAGCATGGAAGGGAGAGAGGCAGTGGGGAGGTTTTCTCCGCTCCGGCCCTCGTGTCTTCGCTATTGGTGGCCAGGGAAGAGGAGGCCGACAGCCCTGCTGTGACAGGGCCGATAAGATGGGAGGCCCCACTTGTCCCAGGACTTTTCTCTTCATCTATTGGATGCGGAGGAGAAGGGGAAGGGCAGATGGCGCAGCTCACTCATTGACCATTTTGCTTCATCAGGTGGGATGAGAGGAGGAGAAGACTGCTGGCTGGCTTCTTCCTTCAGGACAGTGCTAGTTGTCTGGTGTTATCCCCACCTCCCCCCCATGATGTATCCACACTTCCTTGGGGTTCAGGTCCCCTATATTGAGAGCCACTGTCTTAAGCTCATTTTGCCTTGACCTGACGAAAGTAATAGAATGCTCAAACCCAATCACAAAGAAGCTTGATATTCAGTGGGCCGGACAGCAGGAAATGTTGCCTGGTTAACTTCTTTACCCAGCTACGTTTACTTGGATAGTCAGGGGGAGCATATTTGGATCAAGTGTTCCACTGAATATCCCTGGCTAACGTCACCCAGGTAACATTAGGTCAAGTAGAGGTCCAGCATCTGGCTTAGTTTAGCTGGACTTCAGCACTCCCTGGCTAAAGTGTAACCATGCCCAGGGAGCGCCTTGATCACTATCCCATCTTACCTGGGAAATTATAACGCAGACAAAAGTGAGCAGGGGAGAGGGGGGATATTTTCAGTTCTCTGCTTTTATCCAGGTAGCTCCAAAGGTTACCTGGACAAAGCCTTTGGGCATCGACCTAAATGGGTCAGTTTTAAAAAATGCTCAGCACATCCCATAGGCACCTAAGTTTTAGACCCCTAAATTTAGGGTTGCACTTCATTCTCTTAGATTTAGGTTCCCAAGCTTAAATTTTCTCCCTATTACTAAAAATACAATTTTTTCTCCACTCTTAACTCCTCCTCATTTTATTAGGCATCTAATGAAAATGGCTCCTACATTTAAGTACTCAGTCCTAGTCAATTTTCAAAAGGGCTTGATTTAGGTGCCTAACTCCCCAAATTAGATGCCTGAACCCTCTGAAAATTGAACACCCATACATTAAGTAAATTAAATCCACTTGTTTGCATGTGAATGACACCAAACTTTGACAGCGGGGGGGGGGGGGGGGGGGGGGGTGAGGTGGAAAGAGGTATTGGATTCAGACAACAACAAACACAGCCCCTGACTTTTACACTCCGGGGTACTGATGCGCAGACATAAGGGAATAAACACAGGACTGCTTCTACGATGAGTTCCAAAAGCAAAGCACATCAAGCAGCACTGTCTGAATTTTCTAGAAGGCTCATCATTCAGTAAAAGAGAAACATGGGGGTGGCCTGCACAGCACAGCAGATACTACCACAAGAAGCTTGCTGGGCAGACTGGATGGACCATTTTGGTCCTTTTCTGCCGTCATTACTATGTTATTATGTAATATAACATAACTATAGAGAGCTATAGATTCCCTTGGCAAACGGCAAGAGAGGTGGCAGCTGATTTGTTGATTTCTACAAGTCTCTCATCTCTTTTTGTGTCTGTGGGACAATATCACAGTAGGTCAGAAAGAGTTAGGGCAGGGCTTCCTAAACTGTAGGTGTTGACTCCAGATGGGGTTAGCGAAACCTTCAGCTGGGATCACAAGTGCCTCCAACAGCAGTGCTCTTCAGGGACCAGCTTTAATAGAGGTGGTCAGCACGGGGCCTGTGAGCTGCCATGACCCCACACGCACATGATTTTCTGTGATAGCAGGAAGCCCCGTGCGAGGAGGGATCAGGGCCATGGCAGGGCCTGTGAGCTTGCATCGGATCACAGGCCCTGTGCTAGCTTTCATTACTAACGCCGTTGCTACTTTCAGATCACCGTCTGGCTCAGGACCAGCCATTAAGAGAGAGGACAGAGCTGAGCATGCATAGGCTGGCAGAGACTGCCACCTCTCCTCTCTCCTCACTCACCACTGAACCTATCCAAGAGAAAAATGTTGCGCTACCATCAGTCTGCCTTCTCTACCCACCACTTGCCACCAACTGTTAGCCTTGACATTGCTCTGTAACCTATCATATTAAACAAAGTTAAAAGTTCTTCTGCAAAGGAGCAATTACTTACAAGCATTTTAGCTTGAGTTATATTACAGCAACCTTGTCATAAAATAGTATGACAAATTTGCAATTAGCCTGGGACACAACTATGCCTGTGCATTTTTATTGCTCCTTGCCTTTACAAGGCATTTCTTAGGTGGTTTTAAAAGCCAGAGGTCCTCTAGACAGGTTTTTCCGAAAAATAAAATCAGAACTACTGTATCTAAATTACCTTCAGCATTTGAAAGCTGCTTGTATTTTAAACTTTCCTAAGAACTCAGGGTAGTTATGGATTTTATTGTCCTGCCTTCTTATAACCCACCGAGTCATCTGTCTGTCTACATAAGATTCAGGGTTGCTTACAAATTTTTCAATCAGGAAGCAGACGGAAATAGTTATTTTTTTTTATTGTGTATTTAGCTCACACTTTTCATCAGTAGTACAAGACCCCTTTGCGCTTCCGACTCTTCTGCAACGAAGCCTTCCGCTCCGTGGCCCACCCCTCCACCACGCGCCGCACAGCCGACCCGCTGCCGCCCCTTCCCCACCGGATGAGACAGAGATAAAACCGGAAGGGACCAAAAGTGCAACTCACCGTGTGAGAGAGAGAAGGAAGGAAAAACACTGAAAGACACCCCCGCTGAAAAATTTAACAAAGAAAAGACGCTGACCCTCGAGCCACCAAAAAAGGAGAGAGTGGGAAAAGAAGAGAAACTAAATAAACAAAAGTAAGAACTGCGCCGACGTGCAGTACCGCCCACTTGCCCTCCCTGCGCCCCCAGGCCTCCAATCAGACCTGGGAGCCGCATCCTACTGACACCTGGGAGGCCAGCCCTTCTCGGCCCTTTAAATCTGTGAGTTCTTCTCCAGCGCCGCACGTCGGGCGTCACACGCACGAAGGAGCGCGACCTAAGGGGCCTGCGCCCCTTCGTGTGTCCCTTTGTGGATACCATCAAATTTGTCTCATTGCTTACTATTTGCTACTTTTTCTACCACTGCAAATCCTTACAACTCGCCCTCCTTCAGAAACTACCCTCCTCTACCCACAACTCCCCTGAGAGTAGTAAGACCCGAACTCCAACCTTTCAGAAGTCGCAATTTTCCCCTCCCTCACCCCTACTGACCAGGACTTACTCTGGGAGTGTCCCCCACTTCCCTCCTCCACTTCCTTTCCCTTCCCACACATTCACTTACTATTTCCCTCTCCCTCCGCACCATCTCCAATCCCCCACAGCGTTGCTACTATGCACACCTCCCTCATCCCCGCCATCAAACACTATCCCTTAGCATACCATCTTCCTTTCCCCAAACTCCTACTAAAGCATCATAGAAACCTCCTTCCCATCATGACCACTCCCCTCACACAATTAATAGGCCTTTCCACCTTCCTAATCCTACTCCTAAATGCACAATCTATTTCCAAAAAAACCTCCTTAATCTACGACTTACTCACAGATTACAAACCAGACATACTAGCCATCACTGAAACATGGCTGAAGGAAACAGACACCGCCCTCATCAATCAACTTCCAATTGACACCTATGATATTTTCTCCATCCCCAGACCCAAAAAAAAGGAGGCGGCCTCCTCCTAGCAGCAAAAAAGGCTATAAAACTCTCACACAAACCCATCCCTTCCCCTCACAAACTAGAAATCAGTATATTCACTGCTCCAAACCTTCAAGTCTGCTTAGCTTATGCCCCCCCCCCCCGGACTCCTCGAAAAGAACCCCTCCCTCATAATCGAATATATCTCCAAACATATCAACTGTCATTCACCCGCTATCATCCTAGGAGACTTCAACCTCCATGTTGATGCCACTCCTAAATCTCCATCCTGTGGCGCCATACTAACTGCACTGGATGCGCTAGGATTCAAACAACTTATATCTAACCCCACTCACCAAGCAGGTCATTCCCTTGACCTCATTTTCACTAATTCCGGAATCCAATCCAACATTCCGACACTCTCCCCCACCCCCTGGTCCGATCACTACCGCATCGACATCACCTGTACGATAAATAACACCCCTGCACTACTACAATCCAACAAAAAAAACATTCACTTTAGGCGTAACTGCAACCAAGAAGATCTTATAGCTGCGCTCACCACCGAACTGAACAAAATCGATCTCACTAATGCTGAAACTGCGCTTAACTCTTGGAGCCAATGTACTGACTTCATTGCTAATAAACTCTGCCCCATGCAATCTCGTGTGATTGACCCGGCAAAATCCAAAAAACAACCATGGTACACTTCTGAGTTAAAAGCCATGAAGCACAACCTCAGAAAATTAGAAAGAAGCTGGAGAAAAAACCCCACTCCTACAAAATTAACCACCTTCAGATCTTTCCTACACACATACAGAACTACTATTGAAAAAACTAAAAGAGACTTCTACTCACGTAAAATCCACAGCCTCCAATTTAACCCTCATGCCCTCTTTGAATTAGTAAACAGCCTAACTAAATCCTCCCCTAATTCCACACCTAATTCCCCTCTACTCAGGTACCTACCAATGTCGTCCTCGACCATACCTACACAAGCCTACCCTCCTTTGATACCACCTCCACTTTGGAAGTTAAATCGATCATAAAGAAAATGAAACTTTGCTCACACCCATTTGACACCCTCCCCACAAAATCACTACTCTCCATCCCAGACACTATTGCCAAGCCAATTTCCAATATTATCAACAGATCTATCCCACTTGGCATCGTTCCCAAAAATCTCAAACATGCCATTATCAAACCTACTCTGAAAAAACCCACACTTGATCCCTCCGATCTTGCTAAGTATCGCCCCGTTTCGAACCTTCCCCTATTAACCAAAATATTAGAAAAGTCAGTCAATCGTCAACTAACTGAATACCTTGATGAAAATAATATTCTCTTGCAGTCTCAATATGGCTTCCGACGACATCACAGCACTGAGACCCTACTTGTTTCCCTATCTGACTACATCCTTAAAAACCTTGACAAAGGTCTCTCCCATATTCTGATTCTTATTGACATCTCCTCAACTTTCGATACGGTCAACCACAAAATATTAATAGAACGCCTTACTGACATTGGCATCACAGATACAGCTCTCCAATGGTTTCAATCCTACCTACAGGACAGACAGTACAGTGTCCAAATAGGTAACCACACCTCTAAACCTATCCCCCTCACACAAGGTGTGCCTCAAGGCTCCTCTCTCTCTTCTACTCTGTTTAATATCTATCTCCTTCCCCTTTGTAACCTTCTATCTAAACTCGGCCTACCGCACTTCATCTATGCTGATGATGTGCAAATTCTTATACCTGTACATGACACTCTTCTCAAAGCCATTGAGATTTGGAACTCTACCTTACCTATCATTAACTCTCTCCTGACTAACAACTTTCTTGCACTTAACACTGCTAAAACAGAGCTTCTCCACATTGCTCAAAAAAACTTTCCCCCACCCATTCCTTCAAACACTGCCACAACCTCCACTGCCTCCAACCAACAGGTGCGTAGCCTTGGCATTACCATTGATAACCATTTTTCCCTCAAAAAATTCATTAACAATACAATCAAATCATGCTACTTTAAACTTAATTTACTCAAAAAACTTAAACCCCTCTTACACCTCAATGACTTCCGTACTATACTTCAGGCCTTCATCCAATCTAAAATCGACTACTGTAATGCTCTCCTCCTTGAACTACCCAAAAACACGCTGCAACCACTTCAACTTCTTCAAAACGCTGCTGCCCGGATATTAACCAACACCCACAAACGTGACCACATCACCCCCGTACTCCAACACCTGCACTGGCTTCCAGTTACTGCAAGGATAACCTATAAAACACTTACTCTAATTCACAAAGCCCTCTACAGCCAAAATATGCACTGGTTTAATGAACACCTCACATTTCACAACTCAAGCAGACCTACTAGACAGCAACACCAAGCAATACTGCATATCCCTTCACCCAAAGATGCTAAGCTAAGCTCTACTAAAGCCCGGGCACTATCTTTAGCTGCCCCTGCGCTCTGGAACAAACTCCCCCCTTCACTATGACAAGCAGCATGCCCTAAAAAATTCAAAAAAGACCTGAAAACTTGCCTGTTCATACAAGCTTTCTCTGATCACCCCTCTCTCCCATGACACCCTTTCCCTTGCACCCCCGCCTCAACTGTCAAATGACTCTTTTGTAAATAATTTATACTGTATATATTGACCTTATTAAGCCCCTTGGGCACACTATTTGTTCTTATCTGTAAATTGTTTCAAAATTATGCATATCCCTATAGATTTCAGTTCCCTGGTTCACTGTAAAGCACTTGTTGCTAAGTTTTGTTCTATGTAAACCGATGAGATGTTCCCAATGTTCATCGGTATAGAAAAACCTCGAAATAAATAAAGACAAGTTAGATTTGGGAAGAGTAAGTATTTTCCCTTGGTCCCAAGAAGGTTCACAACCTACATTTGTTCCTGAATCAATGGAAAGTGAAGAGTCTTGCTCAAGGTTAGAAGGCACAGTGGTGGGATTTGAACATTGGTATCTATGGTTTGCAAATTGCTGCTCTAACCACTAGACTATTCCTCCACTTCATAGGTATGCAAAGAAATGCAAATTGTGTGGAATTTTGGCCCAGAATTACAAGACGACTGTGGGTCTGTCTAGCTGGATTCTAGATTCCTTCCTGGAGATAGTTGTCCTTGCTCGTTATAGAGTTGCTCTATTTAGTGATATTTTAAACATTTTAATGATGCAATGTAGACTGCCACTGAGTGGCAGATTTATGAGACAATCAGACACCCTCGGGAAACTTTTAAAATTACAGTCACCCAAAGACTGCTCACATACTTCCAAGGAAATCTGGTCCTCAATATACATTACTTCATTCCTGCACGTAGTATTCCACAGCAAGGGTTTAGTATTAAGGTAATGTAAAAATCTACTTTAAATATCATCATCATCTATAACAGATTATAAAACAGTGCCGGTTTTATCTTCATTATAGATTACCATTGGACCATCTTTTCTTAGGTCTGTCTGGATCTCTTTTTCCTGTGTACTTTTTCAAGGTTTAAATCCAGTAAATACTTCTCGTTCATTTCAGTTCTGAAGTTTATGAGTAAATTAATTTTTATGTGAACAGATTACCAGCCTGCAGTCAACCCCTCTCTTGGGGGACACACAAGTGGTCCACCTCTTGCTTGAATCTTTTCTTGAGACCTATATGGCAAATGTGTCCTACCAGGAACGTATGCTCCACCCTCATAGTTATCTGTACCAAGTATTCAAGCCTCCTCACCAAGATCAAGGTAGTGGTCTCTAGCGTGTGTGCCATTTGCCAAAATTAATAACCAACAGAAAAGAATGAAAAAAGCACCAGGAACACATTTTAAATAAAAAAAGACTGAAAACAAACAAAATATAACCAAACCATACAAATGTAGCTTCCACATACCTAAAAATTATGCACATTTTCCCACAGCTCAAACACTATGAGCCACATTAAAAGGAGGTGTTCCTGGGAAGGCGGGTGGAGGATGAGGAGGAAGAAAGGATGCAAGGTGTTTTGGATGAAAATGATGCAAATAGATTGCATTTTCAAAACTACCTGCATTATTTTCCATGAAAATAAATTTTGGGGTTATTAATTTCGGAAAATAGTGTGTTATATATCAAAATGAATAAAATGTTGGGGTGTTTTGGAGGCACAATGCAATCAGTTTGAGTAAAATGAATCATAACAAAAGTGAGCTGTTTCGGTTTGGATTACTCATTTATTTTAAACAAATGCACATTTCTAGCATTTGTAGCCACATTGAGGGTGGGCAATTTTCAGGTGTCTAGTGCACTCATATAACTTACTGTTTATATGCATGAATGACTTTGAAAATTGCCCTCATGTATTGAGAGAATATTCCAACAAGGAAAAATGAACTTTTTACATATCCTTACATATGAAGCTAATCCTCCTATACATGGAATAGCCCTCTTCCTTGACTCCTCTGTATATTATTCAGCTCCATATAGTTCAGTAGTATCATCCTCTTACATATCTTAATAATAATAATTGAAAAATTGCAAAGGACTTGTTCATTATTGACTCAGCAGATTGAGAAATATATGGAGGGGCTGAATGAAGCTCACACTGTGAATAAAGATTTCTGATTACCTTCTTAACAAGAGTGCTACAGGTGTATCCTCAATGATTTGAGGGATCCAAATGATTTAGAGTATCACAGCAGTATCTCTACTCACCGATTGCTAATAAGGCCAAATTCAACATTAAGTGCACTGCATCCCTCATTAAACTCAGTCTGAAAAACTGAAAAGATCCAATTTAATTTTAATTTGTGACTCAGACTACCACTTATTGTTAGTTTATAGGTTTACCTTAATGACCTGCTGAGAAATTGCATTATATGATGTTTTCCAGAGGAATGACTTATATACCCATCTTGTAGTGATAGCAGCCAGCTATTAAGGAGCGCCATTAGCGACTCAATGGCATTTTGCATTCAACTGAGCACATCTGTTAAATGATGGCAACACAAAGTGATTGGCATTAGTAGAGAATGAATAATAGTTGTTTGCTTTATTTGTGAGCCGAAATAAAATCCAGGAATGGGAATGAGATGGGAGAATGGTAGGGGTAGGGGGCTGGGTACACTCTAGGATAGTTTGTGGCCCATCATTCCACATTAATTAAGCATCAAAGAAGAATCACAGTAACGGGTTGCAAAAATAAGGAGGACATTGTTCCAAAAAATAAAAAAAACAAAACCCCAAACCCCAAAACATTTACCTGAAGAGATACCTAAGTGTTTGCCCGGGTAAAGAGCAATTTTCCCAGGGAAAAGGGCAATCTGGGAATTGTCTACCCATTATCCAACTAAATATCCATAGTGCATGTGCCTTGAGCTGCATTAGGATTAGTTGCTTCTGGAGGTGGGGGGCATATTTAAATCAAGGGAGGAAAATACCATGCGTAGATGGCATTTATCAAATCTACATATCACATATTTATCAAAAACATATCACAGTGAAAATTAAAGAAGGCTATGGTAAACTGATGACACTGAGGTGACTAAAGCCATTATTAACGGATGAAGATTTTAGAACAGTGCTGCAGTTATTAATTTTCTCGAGTACTGATTATTGGAATTCCCTGCTACTAGGACTACCAGCCTCAACAATACGCCTTCTACAAATATTACAAAATGCTGTGGCAAGGATATTAACTGGATCAAAAAAGAGTGATCCCAGAGGGCAGGTGATGCGGTGAGCCGGGAGGGACGTGTTCTTCCCAGCTCCGGGTGCTGTCCCCCTTGAAACTAAAATTCCGTGTTGAATATTGAGCCGTGGAACATCAAAACACTGCATCTTAACTAAAATTATTTATGGAGAACAAACAGATTGGTTGAATACAGCAATTCGTCTACATAAACCCCAGAGAAACCTGAGATCAGCTAATAAAGGGCTTCTAACAATACCATCAGTAAATTCAGCCCATCTTAGTCAGGTTAGAGAACGAAGTATCGCCCTGGCCGGCCCTAAACTGTGAAATGAGCATCCTACTGAGTTAAGGATCCAAGCAGAGAGAAAATCTTTTAAAAATTAAAAAAAAAAAAAAAAAAGAATGTGAAAACCTGGCTTTTTGGAATTGCATTTGGAGGGTCGGACTGAGATCTATTTTAATACTATTTTAAGTTTTTATTTATATGACATGAAGCAGCCAATTTTAACAACTGAGAGTGAGAGATATAAAAGCACTTAAATATTAAGTATTTTAGTCTATTTTACATTGTTTTATTATGATTGTATTTTATTGTGTTTTATTTGTTTAATTTGTTTAATTTAACCTATTTTTAAGGAGTAAGAGCTTATTATCTAATTACTTTTGTTTATGTTTTACTTATATTTTATGTTTGGAAACCATTGTGATGGCCAGTCTGAACGACAGTAAATAAGAACTTTATAAATAAATAAAATAAATAAATAAATATTTTCAATGGAAAAAACAGGTGGAAGTGTCTGCGGATACTTTTCCCTGGGGCAGTTTTCCAAGTGAAAAGGCCCATGTAACTTTCTCTTTGGAAATCGGTACAAAGGCCACGGGGTAAACAGCACCTATAGGCTAGACAGCAATGTGGGCAATGTGGAAATAGCACTGAATATCAGGTATTTTATCCATTGAAAAGAACGTAGTGCAAAATGAATGTTTCCAAGCCATTGAGTTACTTAAGAAGCAATATTCAAACTTGATGCAAAGTCTGCACGTACTTTTAACCTGCAGTCTTTGCAAGGATTTTCAAAGGGAAAGTACAAGCAGACTTTCCTTTGAGAATTGCTGCCAGTAGACGGTGCATGCAGCCACCTCCACCTGCTTTTCCCGCTGGTAGACGATGGCTGGGAAATTAGGCGTGAAGATTTGAAAATTGCAATGTATGTTTGCACTTTTCCCTCTCCTGGCCTAAACACGACCCTAGGAATGCCTCATCTCGGCTGATCTTTGCGAGTCATAACTTGAACCTATGCTTTTTTAAAATTTAAAAACTTTGTACTAAAGTCTCAAATCTGCTGCTCCCCCCCCCCCCCGAAAAGCACCTTCCCGGTGCATGCAAAAGTTTGTGAAACCAGGGTACATGCGTACTTAAGCACATCCTGAGCCTGGGGCAAGGATTGATCAGCCTTTTATTCACATAAAATCGTAATTTATACATATAAATGGCTGAGAAAATCACCTCTTCATTGAGAACGGGCAATTTTCTGAGACATTTTGCGTGGGTGACATGCCTTTTTTACTTATGTAAATCACTTTGAAAATTGCCCTTACTCCTTTATGAGAGCAATTTTTGAAAAGCCATTTACCCGTCTGAAAACTACCAGCTCTGTACACGAGTAAATGCACACACAGGGATCAACAATGTGGATACTTTGGCCCATGGGATGAGCGGGCGGGCTCGGAGGCGGAGGTAGATTAGGGGAAGGAACAGCACGTGCAGTTATGCAGGGGGAAAAGTATCCACAGAAAAAGCAGGTGCAGATCTCTGTCGGTACTTCTTTCAGTGGGAATGGGCCCAATATTCAGCACAGTTCTTGGCGGGGCAAGTTCACTTATCCGGCTATGGGCTGCCACTAAATTTTCAGCTATGGTCAGTAAGCACCACTTAACCGGATGAATCAGGGGCAGGGAATGGGCATAACGGGGAGGATTTGAGTTAGCCAGATAACATAACTGATATACAGAGTTAGCCAGATGTCCAGTGTTCAGGCAACTAGATGGCTGAGGACAATACGGTGGAACTGAACTGGAATCCCGGTGAAGCATGATCAGAGCTGGACAAGACATTTGCAGTGCATTGGACTAAGTTCAGAGTTATTTGGAAATAAACCTGTATCCTCCAAATTAAAGCTCTTGCATTCATCTACAGAGGAGAATTGCATTGTATGCAGAGGGTCCTAACCAGACAGTTTGCCCAAAACTCGTTACTCTGTTCGCAGATTCTCACTGGTAGGAGTTGCTGCAGAAAGCAGCCAAAGGGGAACAGTGAAACTTCCGTATATGTGAGATTTGTTGTTGTTGTTGTTGTTGTGCAGAGGCGCTAAAGGGCCGAGCTCTGCTTCTGCTAGAGAAATTTTGTTTTATTAGTCAGCGCTCCAAAATGGAGTTCTGTTTCTCTTTGATTGTTACTTCATGGGGGCGTGTGTGTGTGTGGGGGAATTAATCTGGTGCTGGAAACAAGCACCAGATGGCTAAAAGTCTCTGCACTAACTGGGTGCCACACCCTGCAATTTGCATTCATTTCAAGCTCATGTTGCAAATCTAGTTTTGCACCTTACCAAGAAGAGAACAGTGGATAGCACTTTCTCCCCAGTAAAACCTCACAAAGCCAGCGTATTGTTGGATTCGTGGACCCTTGGGTCGGCTAGGACAGTTGGTGGCTCACTGAGGAGGTACCCAGTCGGTGTCGAAGCCGGGAGGCGGCACAAACAGGAGACCAAGAGATCTTCACCACTGGAGACCCGAGGTCCCCCCAGGAGAAGCCCGTGAGGACCTGGGCCGCTTGGACTTACGAGTGGTCTCCTGCGAGGTGGTATCCAGGGAATGGAGAGGAAGAGCTGGAGCCAGGAGACCAACTGGAACTTCACCACTGGAAGCCCGCGGTGCCCCCGAGAGGAGCTCATGAGGATCCGAGCCGCTTGGACTTAGGTGAGGCCTGGACAAAGCTGAAGTCGGAAGCCAAAGGATGAAGCTGAATCAGAAGTCTGTGGATGGAACCTGGAGTCAAAAGCCAGGAGTCAGAAGCCGAAGTCAGAAGCCAAAGGATTTGAAGCAGCAACTAGCAACTCTTACCAGAGTGAACCTCATTGCAAGGCAAAGGCCCAGGCCTAGCTGCAGGGTTTAAATACCCCTGCAGCGTCTGACGTCATCTGGGGGCTGTCCTGCCTGTTCCCGCGCTGGCCCCTTTAAATCTGGAGCTCCTGCGCGCGTGCCTAGGGGGCGGGGCCAGCCGCGAAGGATCGGCGGTGTCTCCCTCGAGGAGAGAGCGCCGCGGAAGAGACCCCGACAGGGCCTGCTGGCTGGGACGGAACAACAGCAAGCCGGGCCAACCCTGAGGTGAGTGGAGGGACCGGGGCATGTCCCGGTACCGTAACAGTATTCCCCCCTCTTACGCCCCCTTCCCAGGGGTTTTGGCTTTGCCGGATGATCCAAGTGGAACTGGCGGAGAAGGCCCTTGTCCAGGATGTTAGAGGCTGCTTCCCAAGTGTTCTCTTTGGGACCGTAGCCCTCCCATGAAAGGAGGTACTCTCACCTGTGGTGGTGGAACCGTACATCCAGGACATCCTTTTCTTGGTAGACCGTATCCTCCTGGGCTGTGGGAGTGGCAGATTCAGGAATCTTGCTATGGAAGACGGACAAGACCAATGGCGTGAGCAACGAGACATGAAAAACGTTATGCACTCTGAGCGTAGTGGGAAGGCTGTCGGTAGGAGACAGCACCCACCCATTCTGTGATGGGGAACGGGCCAATGTACCTCGGAGCCAATCGCATAGATAGAACCTGCAGGCAAAGGTGTTTGGTACTTAACCATACCTTGTCCCTGGGAAGGAATGCTGGGGCGGGATGTCGCAGATGGTCCGTGTACTTCTTCACCGTGACAGCAGTGCATTGCAGTTTCTCCCGAGTAGAGCTCCAGAGGCTGCCTAGTTGCTGGGCTGTGAGCTGCATGGCAGGAATGGGACCGCCAATGGTAAAGGCATCGCCCATATACCACCTGGAAGAGTGGTCTACCATTGGCCGAATGCCTATGGTGATTGTAGGAGAATTCTGCCCATGGGAGTAGAGCCACCCAATCATTTTGTAGATCTCCCACGAAGGCTCGGAGGAAGGCTTTCAGTCCGGTTCATGTGCTCCGCTTGGCCATTACTTTGAGGATGAAAGGCAGTCGTGAAGTCCAACTGGACCCCAAATTTTCTGCAGAGTACCCTCCAATATTTCGCTGTGAATTGTGAGCCCCGGTCGGAGGCAATATGGAGGGGAAGTCCGTGTAGATGGAAGATATGCAGGGCGAACAGACTGGCGAGTTCAGGGAACATTGGTAACTTAGAGAGGGGGACGAAGTGGGCCATCTTCGAAAACCTATCGATTGTGACTCATATCACAGTTTTTCCTTCAGACCGTGGCAAGTCTATGATGAAGTCGGTCGACAAATGGGTCCAAGGCTCGGTGGGGATAGGCAATGGTTGAAGGGGCCCCCAGGGCCGACCAGGCGGCGTCTTCTGTCGAGCACAGGTCAGACAGGAGCTAACATAGAGACGAACATCTCTCCTGACCTGAGGCTACCAGTAATATTCGGTCAACAGGTCCAAGGTCTGAGCAACCCCTGAATGTCCTGCGGTCAAGGAGTCATGAGCCCATGACAACACCTTCTTGCGCAGGCAAGCGGGTACGACCGTCTTACCCATAGGAACCACCTCTGATGCTGCAAGGAGGACCTTGGCTGTATCGAGGATATATTGAGGCAGTTCCATGTTATCTTCAGTTTCAGCAGTGCGTGAGACAGCATCTGCTCTAATATTCTTGGAGGCTGGCCTGTATTTGAGGAGGAAATTAAATCTGCTAAAGAAGAGCGACCATTGCACTTGTCGAGAATTCAGGCGTTGGGCCTGGCACAAGGATTCCAGGTTTTTATGATCCGTATAAACGATCACAGGGTATTGGGCCCCCTCCAGCCATTGCCGCCTCTCCTCTAGCATGATCTTGATAGCCAGGAGGTCCGACGTGTCCACTTCCATGATGAACTGGCACTGCGGATCTGGGTGGTGGAGACAGACATCAAGAAGAAAGGCTTCCTTCAGATTCTATAGGCACTTATTGCCGTCGGGGACCAATTCTTTGCATCGGCACCCTACCTGGTAAGGGGCCATGAGTGGGGCCACCATTCGAGAGTAGTGATAGAAATTGGCACTGGCGATAGAAATTGGCGAAGCCCAGGAAGCGTTGTAGAGCTTTAACCCCTACCGGTTGTGGCCAATCTCGAATGGCCACCACCTTATCTGTGTCCATATGGAAGCCCGTGAATGAGACTATATAGCCAAGGAACAGTAAGGATTTCTGCTCAAACTGGCACTTCTCTAGCTTGGCGAAGAGGCGATTATCGTGGAGTTTCTGTAGTACTCGCTGCACTTTTATGCAGTGTGTGGGTAAATCCTTCGAATAGATCAAGACGTCATCAAGGTACACTATGACCGAGGTGTGCAGCATATCCCTCATTCATAAGGTTCTGAAAGACTGCAGGGGTGTTGCATAAGCCAAAGGGCATGACCAAATTTTCGTAGTGCCCGTCTTTGGTATTGAATGCGGTCTTCCATTCGTCGCCGGGTCGTATCCGTACCAAGTTATATGCACCCTGAATGTCCAGCTTGGTGAAGATCTTAGCTCCTTGCAGACGGTCTAGCAACTCAGGGATCAGAGGGAATGGATATCTATCCTTCCACATGATGGCGTTGAGGCCATGGTAATCAATGCAGGGTCGGAGGGACCCATCCTTTTTGGCCACAAAGAAGAAGCCGGCCCCGGCGGGGGAATTAGAGGGCCGAATGAAGCCCCTGTCCAAATTCTCCTGAATGTAAAAGGACATGGCTCGAGTCTCTGGATGTGACAAGGGGTAGACCCGTCCCCTAGGAGGCATAGTACTCAGGATCAGATTTATGGCACAGTCAAAGGGTCGGTGCTCCGGAAGGAGTTCAGCTTTCTCCTTGGAGAAGACATCTTCATAGTCTTGGTACTGTGGCGAGAGTGCCATGGGTGTGGTCAGGAGAGGCACACTGAGACGAGGAATATTAGTCAGGCAGGAGTCAAAGAAGGACGGGCCCCAAGCTGCGATCTGCAGAGTGTCCCAGTGAATCACTGGGGAATGCTTCTGTAGCCAGGGCAAGCCCAAGACGAAGGGGGGAATAGACCTCTCCAATATAAGGAAGGAGATCTCCTCCATGTGTAGGAGGCCCGTGCGGAGAACCAATGTTTACTTGCACCAAGGGTTTGGTGCAAGTAGACATACTCCCCGGTAGGAGAGTACCGTGAATGGAAGATACCCAGATAGGAGGAGTTTGGGGTTGGACCCCAATTTGCAACTGCTGGATGAGGTCTGCAAGGATGAAATTCCCTCTTGCTCTGGAATCAACTAAAGCCAGTGTATCAAACATGCCCCCAGGGTAGATGAGGGTAACAGGCACAGTACATGAGGAGGCAGAACTTGTACTACCTAGGGTCAGCTCCCCAATGATCCCTAGGTTCTGGCATTTCCCAAACGCTCACCACATTGAGCTAGGAAGTGTCCCATGCCTCTACAATATAGGCACAGGCCCAGAGTGCGGCACCGTCTTCTCTCCTCCTGCGAGATCGGACCTCGACCCAATTGCATAGGTTCAACATCTTGATCTCCGGGTGAGGCAGAGGAGGAAGGTACCGGTCGAGGAAATTTAGATCCCGTGTTACCAGGCTTACGACTGGACTTCCCCTCATGAAAGCAGCGTTGGATTCGGCGGTCAATCCGCCCAGCCAGATCAATCAGGCTATTCAAGTGATCCGGAAGATCACTTGCCACTAACTCGTCTTGGAGAGATCCCTTCTAGGAAGATGCTGTGGAGGCTGTCATCCCTCCAGCCTAGCTCAGCAGCCAGGGTACGGAATTCCACCGCATAGTTGGCAAGAGACCGATTGCCTTGGCGCAGCTGGAGTAGCGGCCATGGGGGCTCATTGAAGATATGTCGAAAGGCTGCGACAAACTGTTCCAGATTCGTAAGACGGGGGTCCTGACACTCCCATAGTGGGGAGGCCCAAGCCAGGGGTTTCCCATCCAACAATGAAATAATATACATGGTTTTAGTCTGATCTGTAGGAAACTGGGATGGCAGTAGGTTGAATCGGATGTAACACTGATTGAGGAATCCGCAGCAGAGCTTTGCTTCCCCAGAGTACGGTGAAGGTGCTGGCAGTTGTGTAGGCGTGGCTGGTCCAAGATCAGCCGTGGCCACTGGTACTGGAGGTATGAATGCAGGGACTCCATCTATCAGATCAGCCAGTCTCTGTAAGGTCATCATCATGGAGTCAATGCTGATTTGCTGTTGTTGCAACCGCTGTGCAATTCCGGGAATGGCTTTTAAGCCCGTGGCGTCTGCTGGGTCCATGGCCTTGCAAACTGTTGGATTCGTGAACCCTTGGGTCGGCTAGGACAGCTGGTGGCTCACTGAGAAGGTACCCAGTGGGTGTCGAAGCCGAGAGGCGGCACAGACAGGAAACCAAGAGATCTTCACCACTGGAGACCCGAAGTCCCCCCAGGAGGAGCCTGTGAGGACTCAGGCCGCTTGAACTTACACGTGGTCTCCTGCGAGGTGGTATCCAGGGAATGGAGATGAAGAGCTGGAGCCAGGAGTCCAACTGGAACTTCAACACTGGAAGTCCGCGGTCCCCCCCGAGAGGAGCTCGTGAGGACCCGAGCTGCTTGGACTTAGGGGAGGCCTCCTGGACGAAGCCGAAGTCAGAAACCAAAGGACGAAGCTGGATCAGAAGTCTGTGGACAGAAGCCGGAGTCAAAAGCCAGGAGTCAGAAGCCAAAGGATGAAGCTGAATCAGAAGTCTGTGGACAGAAGCTGGAGTCAAAATCTAGGAGTCAGAAGCCGAAGTTAGAAGCGAAAGGATCCGAAGCAGCAACTAGCAACTTTTACCAGAGTGAACCTCGTTGCAAGGCAAAGGCCCAGGCCTAGCTGCAGGGTTTAAATACCCCTGCAGCGTCTGACGTCATCTGGGGGCTGTCTTGCCTGTTCCCACGCTGGCTCCTTTAAATCTGGAGCTCCTGCACGTGCGTGCGCTTAGGGGGCGGGGCCAGCCACAACGGATCGGCGGTGTCTCTCTCGAGGAGGGAGCACCACGGGAGAGACCCCGACAGGGCCTGCCGGCCAGGACAGAGCAACAGCGGGCTGGTGAATGGAGGGACCGGGGGACGACCGGGTACCATAACAGTATACAGATAAGGTAATTCATCATTCTCCAAGAAGTGTATTCCTGTGCATAACCGCCTAAAATGGCTGCAAAAGAGCAAATACAAAATTTGTTCCAATAAAATCATCTCCTGCAGACACAGCAGCAGGAGAAATGCCAAGCCCAGGCACAAATGTTTGAAAGTGAGGCCCAGAGATGTCTGCAGCTGGAGGTTGTAGTTTGGAAGAACTATCTAGCCCTCAGTCCATTGACACCAGAATGATTTGATGGAAGCAGAGGGCATTACCAAGGGTTTCTATGCCAATTAAATCTATACTTCAGGTTATGCCCAGTATATGTCTGAGAAGAAATTGTGAGGATGCGCTTGGTACTGTAGTAACATTATTTACAGGAGATGCCCTGAAATGGGATACTGCCTTCATGGAACATTAGCAGGATTTGACCCGGGAGATGTATCAAGATGAGTTTAAGTGAATGCTCTCGGACTTACACTAGTAACTTTCTGCAGGATGGGTTCTCCTAGGACTGAAGCAAGGCAAAGGTTCAGATTTCTGTTTTGCAACCAGGCTTTCTCAGTTACATGGAGAATCCGCATGGCATGAGTTAGTTGGACATTTTTGTTTCAGTTTATTTTAAACCAAAATGAAGGCATGTTGTACAATCCTCCCAAATTTTTGGGTTCATTCATTTTGGATAATTATGCATGCTATTTGCAAATAGCCTGCAATGTTTTCTGAAATTAAAAAACCAAAATCCACAGAACCAAAAAATGAATAAAAATGATGCAAAAACAAACAACAAAAAAAGAACACAAACAAACAAACAAACAAACACAAAAGCCCTAATTTATAGCACCTGTTAATGTTGAATTAGCATTAATGCTTTTTAGTACATTAGTTCCAAAGTAATAATAGACTGTAGCAGAAGAAATATCAAGCTTTCTATCGGAACAGAAGGAAGGTACAGTATAACCCTTGAAAGAAGGGAGTTGTCATGGTTCAACGGGTCCCTCCATCTCCTTCCACAGAAGCAACACAGGGCTGCAGGGCAGAACTGGACCTGGTCTTCTGCCTAACCAGTGCCCTCCCCCGCAGCTTGAGCCCTTGGGTTCTGGGGGCCAGTAGAACTTGCATTCTGCAGAACATCATGGCTGGTGCAGGATTCAGGCACAGGGCTGGGAGATGGATAGAGGCAGAGCTGGAGACAATGCTGGTACTAAGGGCAGGCAGGAGCTGGATACACACAGGGTTGGAGGCTGGGCTGGAGTGAGGGCAAGCAGGAGTTGGTTGTAGGCAGGGCTGGAAGCAAGGCTGGTTCTGGGGGTGGCAGGAGCTGAATATAGGCAGGGATACTTGCCAGGTTCTTATGGCCTGGATTGGCCACTGTTGGAAACAGGATGCTGGGCTTGATGGACCCTTGGTCTGACCCAGTATGGCATTTTCTTATGTTCTTATGTTCTTATGGGTCATGGAACAGGCTAGGCGCTTGAACATGGTACAGTCTTGGAGCTGGAACATGGTACAAACTGGGAGCTGGAACAAGGACTGGGTTCAAGGGCAGGCTTAGACCAGAGGCAAGGGCAAGGCCTGGGACAGCAGACAAAGGCCTAACCTGGGCAGGGCAATACAAAGACAGGACCAGATAAGGACTGGACAAAGACAGGACTTAGACAAGGATTGAACAAGGCTAGACAGAACAGGCAACAATAAACAGGAAATCCCAACAAGGCATAAGGCTGACTAGTTGAATCTAGAAGGCCCGAAGCCCACAAAGCTGAACAGGAAAGCCCACGAGGGCACTGAGCAAGGCAGGTAGGCCTGGAAGGCCACAGAGTTAGACCAGAAGGTCTGGAAGGGCCCAGAGCATGACAGGTAGGCTAAACGTCCCGCAAAGGTACTGAGCAAGGCAGAAGGCCTGGGTAGGCTGCAAGTCAAGGTAGGATAACTAGGCAAGGCTGGCCAGGTCAGAAAGCCAAAGTGTCGCAACAAAGAGGCACCGAGGCAATGGACAGGCTGAGCCAAGTAGGGCTGGGACTGAGGCATCAAGTGATCAGTGAGGAGGTAAACTTATGCAGCTGTGAGTGAGGCTCATTGAGAACCCCTGGTGGAGGGGAGGCTATGCAGCAGGCAGAACTGTAACGAGTATTATCAGCGCTAGGGGATCATATTCAGTAAGCTGGTGAGTAGTTAAGTTATTCGACTACTGTTAGCTGGATAACTTGTCCTGGATATTCAGTAGGATAAATGTCCAACTGAATATTCCCAATTAAAGTTATTCAGCTCACAGTAGCCAACTAACTTTACATCTAGCTGGCTATCTTTTGAATATCACCAATTAGGTTTAAAGTTATCTGGCCTTATGTGGCCGGACATCTTTAACCTTAATCAACTATATTCCAAAGAATATTTATTTATTAAAATATTTATAGGGTGCTTGACCCCAAAATTTTGTTTGCCTAGTTAAGTGCCGAGTGGTAGTTTAAAAAATAAAGGTTGTGGCCCTGTCACCACTTTTCCCGCCACACACACTCATCTCAGCTAGAAATATAGGTCTCTACTGGACAAAGCCTGCAGCCCCACTCCTCCCCCAAAAATCCCTCAAGATCATAATATTTTTATTTAAAGAGCTTGTGCCGGTCTCCCCTTCCCCTTCCCGCTTCCAGGTTCAGCCCACTTTCCAGTTCAAATTTATACCATAATTTGGCCTCTGGGACCCTCTCCCATTCTACCCACCATCCCACTTACAACCTGATGTTTGATTGGGCTCTTATGCCATCTCTCCTAGTCCAGAGATTCAAATCTTAGGGGTATGGTTTGATAGCTCCCTGACAATGAAAAGCCATATTCGTGCTGTTGTACAGGCATGCTGTTTTCATTTTTGGAATATTCAGTCTCTTCTTCCATTCTTGAGTAAAAGAAGACTTACATTTGTTAGTGCAGGCAGTAGTAATGATACAAATTGACTACTGTAATTCTCTATTTGTAAGGCTGCCAAAATACCAACTACATAGATTACTAATGATTCAGAACATGGCAGCCAAGTTAATTACGGGAACAAAAATTTGCGAACATATCCAGACAGTACTTAAAGCCTTTCTCTGGCTGCCAATCACCCACAGGGTTAATTTCAAATTACTATGTATAATTTTTTAATTGCCTATTCAGCCTCACTCTATCATATTTGGTAAAGGAAATCCATTGCAATCAGCCAGTCCAAATGCTGTGTTCTTCTCAGCAGGCCTTACTTAACATCCCAAGCGTTCACTTTATAAGAAACCATGCACAGAACATTTTCTTGTTCAGGCCATGGACATTGAGATTAGAAAGTGATAATGCTGCTTTTCAGAAATCCTGTTAAAACATGGTTAATTTCCAAAGCTTTCAATTAATGGATTTTTGTGTACGAACATATGTTGTTTTAATTGTATTTTAAGATGTTCACTGCCTTGCAGCCTTTACAGAAGATGTGGACTATAAATCTGGAAATAAATAACAAACCCTAATCCTCGCAGCCATCCAGTACCTTAAAATAGTAAGATCTTCGGCCCAGTTTGTGGTAGCAGCCTATCGTGACCCAGGTCCGGTGCTTCTAGCATTGCTAGGCGAGCTACATTTTTAGTGTAGCTCTCTAGCATTGCTAGAAGTGCTGGGACCAGGTGGCAGTAGGCATCTACTGTGATCCAGGTTGAGGATCTTAGTATTTTAAGGGCACCGGGAGGGTGGGAATGTTAAGCGTGGGTTGGGGGGAGGGTAGAGGGTGGAAGGAGGGGGACCCTAAAGGCCACATTATGGTTTAAATTGGGCAGGTCTGGGAAGCTAGCAGGGGAGGGGGAGGCTGGCACTGGCCCTTTAAATTAACATTTTATGAGTTGGAGTGGTTGGGGGGGTGTTGCATGCTTGGCCTGGTAGGGGCCTGTATTTCTAGCTTGAATGGGCAGCAGGGGAGATTAGTAATAGGGCTTCTAAACCCATGACTTTTTTTTTTTTTTTAAACTGCTGCCTGGAACTTAACAGGCAATATTCTTTTGAATATAACTGTTTAAGGTTAAAGTTATTCGGGAGCATATTTCCGGATAACTTTAGACCTGCTCTCAGGCATATACAGAGATAGCCGAATAACTTATTCAGCAAACTATTCTGATGTCTCGTCCCCACCGTTGCACACCCCTACATGCCCCTTTCTTATTTAGCTCAATCTTAATCAGATAATGACTTATCTTCCAAATTTTTAGTGTTATATTCAATACTTGCCATTTAGCCAGATAATGTAATTTATCCAGCTAAATGACTTTGAATATTAGCTTTATTTTTTTTGCAAGTTTAGTTAGAAGCAGACAGACTTTTAGTAAAATGGTATCCATCTGCTTGTCTGCAATAATTCCACAGCAAATTGGCTCTGAATATAACGAAAACCAAGGTGATGAATTTGGAGAGATTTTCATCTAAGAAAAACCCTCCTTTCTTCAATTTTGAAGGTTGCAGGAGACCAATACTGACTCAGATTGAAAGTCTTGGTATCATATTGACTTAAGTCTGTTGATGAGGGCTCAAGTGAAAGCCGTCATTAAGACAATATTTTTCAAGCTTCAGGTACTGCAGCAACTAAGACCTTTATTAGAATGGACTGAATTTCAGTCAGTATTAAAGGCATTATTGTTCTTTGGGCTTGCCTACTGTAACTGTCTATATATCGGAGTGCCATTTAACAACATTAGATCACTTCAAATCACCCAAAATTCAGCCACTCATATTTTGACAGGTACTAGCCTTTGTGGCCATGTCACCCCTGTATTGTGTGACCTTTGCTGGCTTGTGATTGAGTGGAAGATTAAATGTAACATGGAAATGTCCATTCACAAACTACAAGCAGCAATATGTCTCTATGGGTAGAGTCCATGTTGCTCATACATGCATTAAGATCCTCCCAGGGGGCAGTTTCTCCAAATGGTTTGTTTTGCGCTGCAACCTTGACAGGAATGAACCTCATTTGTAAGCCATGGCATGTTGAGGATGATCTCAATCTCTCAAATTACTGCTAATTATATGGTTTTAGCCTCAATATACCAGACACGAGATCAGAGATATTTAAAAAATGTAGTAAAATGTTTATCATGGAAAATAAATGATTGCAATGCAAATGTCTGGGAAGGAGGAGTACAGACTCAGCAAGTCGCTGGATGCCTTAATCTTGGCCTTCCCTGTATCACCATCTTACAAGGCTTATTATATTTTTTCTGGTTTCCTTTACCAAGTATTGATCCTTTCTAAATGCATCATTCTGGTCTAGTTTCCTTTCCCTAGACTACCTACATCCAACATTATTTGTCTTTCTTTCATGTTCAAATGTTTGTTCTTCTTCTGTACTATCTCCCCATGGCTTGTAGGAAGATATCAATCTCTCTTATCAGTATTTGCACTTTCCTTTATAGTTGATTTAAGCACAGACCATGCATATGTCTCATATGGGTCATTCCCATGTCCTTCACTTTCTGCTGACCAGCCAACATATTGCAGCTGTCCTTGCTGCTTACACATACTGACACAAGCTTAGTAGGACATTTATTTATTTTTTTGTATACCAACATTCAATCTGACATATCACATCAGTTTATATGCAGGTACTATAGGTATTTCCCTATCCCCAGAGAGCTTACAATCTAAGGGGGTCATTTATCAAAATGGTAGGCCTATGGTAGGCCCACCTAGTAACTCGAGGTGAGGTTTAGGTATTAGTGTAGGGGGTTAGGGGCCACTTTGACATTCAAAGTGAGACATACGAACAGAACAGTGGTCTCTTATGAAGATTTGATGACCTTCGGAGTGAGGAAACTCACTCCAAGATGAGATTTGGGCAGTGTTCTCTCCACCTAGCTTGATGGACTCTCTACCTGGGTAACATCAAGCTAGGTGGAGAGAACATTGTACAAATCTAATTTTTGGGTGAGTTTCCTCACTCCGAAGGTCATCAAATCATTATAAGAGTGCACTGTTCTGTTCGTACGTCTCACTTTGAATGTCAAAGTGGCCCCTAACCCCCTACACTAATACCTAAACCTCACCCCGAGTTACTAGGTGGGCCTACCATAGGGATACAAATACCTATCTAGGGAGATGACATTATGGCCAGGTGCTCACTCTCTCCATTTAAAATGATCCCCCAGTGGTTGAATGCAGGAAATACAACAGGTCTGGCACCTATAGCAAAGTCTGATAATGTTATCACAATTTGCACTAACTTAGCTCTTCACATAGGTAATTAGTGCAAATTGTGTAAACTGAATATTTGCATAAACCATGCCCCTTTTGCTATCACATGCAATACTTACCGCATTTTGATAAATCTAGGCCTTAGATTGTAAGCCCTCTGGAGATAGAGAAATACCTACAGTACCTGAATGTAAACCAATGTGATATCTCAGATCAAATGTCGGTGTATAAAAAGAATAAATAAATACGGTTCTGGTAGATGGACCCAAGAAAAGGGCAACCATATCTTTCCGCCACTATCTTCTGCAAAAATATACAAGGGGATATTTTCAGTAGCCTACCATGCTGCAAGGTATGTGGCCTGGGTAGTTCACAATAGAAAATTTCCTACAATGCCTGTGTACAAAATTGCTGCACACATTTGTACTTGCTATTGACCCAGAGTAATCCCATTGAAAATGTCCATGCAACGTACATAGGATACTTTTCTAAAACTTCAATATAAATAAGAGATTTCTACAATTCTTTTCTAATGTTTTTCATTTCCTTCCCACGAAAGTAAGGTATTTTGCAGCATACTGGAATGCCCTTATTTTGAAACAATAGTATATAGTTGGAGCATGGTTATCTTTCTCCATGCAGTTCCAGACATTGGTGATGGATGACAAGTAATTCCACATATTGAAAAATTGGATAATGAAAATAATGCATAATATTGAGGTAAATGATCAAACATCCACTGAGCAGGTGACTGGGTAATTTTACCAAGTAGGGATATGCACAGCCAAAACTCATTTATTTCCTTTCTGGGTTGCTTTTGCCCTGAATTTAGTTATGGGGGTTATTGTTTTTTCTTTTAATTTTCTTTTAACTTGTTTTAGAAAAGAGTGCTATTTACAAATAGCACATAGTGGGCCTCATTTTCTAAAGTATCACAGGCCTGCGATACTTTAGGTAATGAGGGGCGGGGGGCCGAAACGGGGGAGCGGTCCTGCGCTAGCCAGCAGCGATTGCACCGCTGCGGTGTGATCGCTGCTGGTTTCGCACCCAATAGCGCCACCATAGAAGGTATAGTTATTGGGCGCGAAATAGGCAGCGAAAAGGCCCTTACCTTTTCGCTGTTGGCGCCATCTTCATGGAGTCGGCCCCGGGATGCCCTGACTCCTCCTCTTCCGGGGCCGACTCCGCCCCCATCTTGGTATCGCACGCGATAAGGGACTTTTCGCATGTGAAACGTCCTTTATCACGTGCGATCCACCTGGTAAATGACCCCCAGTATTTGCAAATAGCACCCTATTTTCAAATAATGCAGACTATTTTCCAAAATGAATAAAAATGAAATTTTAGGGTTTTTTTTCATGGCTATATTCCATTTGTTTCAGATTTAATGAAAAACAATGAATATGGCAATTTTTGGTTTGATTACCTTTTTTTTTTTTTTTTTTAATGAATGCATATCTCTATTACCTTGTTTTCTCTAGGCATATATTTGATTGCACTTATCAGGATAAAATTACATCTGAATGTCTGGAAACAGGAAATCTAGTGGAGATATGCAAGAGAAAAAATGTGTTTTCATTTTCGGTTCATTTTCGGGAGGAACCTTTTGCATGAATTTCAGTTTGTGGATTGTTTGATTTGTTTTCCCTCATGAGAAAAAAACAAATCAAGCAACAAAAAAAAAAAAAAGAAAACGAGGCCTCTAGGAGCCTCCTGCCCGCCTTCCCACTTGCCCAGTCTGGTGAGGATCCGTCAGCTTTGGCCTAGGGCCCAGGTTAAAGCCTTGGCCTTGCCTAGAGGCTGGGTCCTGATGCCAGGCCCGACACCATGACACAACCCAGAGGACAGGTCTCAACACTGGGTACTCAGCCTAGGCCAGGGCCACCCCAAGCCTGATGTGGCAACCCAGCCTAGAATATGGGTCCAGCCCCAACCTAGGCCCTGGCATAGGGACCTGCCTTCAGACCTGGGTCCAGGCCTAGGCCCCATCATCAGGATCCAGCCTTCATCAGATTCCCGACCAATAAGATAATTTTTCTTGTTTAATTTTTGGGGGTTTCGGCTGAGGCCCTTGCATTGGCCTTTGCCTCTGCTGAGACCCTGGCATCGTGCATGGGCCCAAGCCATGGCCCCTGCTTTGGGCCTCCACCTGTGCCCTAGGCGAGCCCCGGTTTTGGGCCTAGACTTAGGGCCGAATCATTAGTTTAAAATGAAATGAACAAATAGATTAATTTCATTCAGGGCCCCCCGAATGAAACAAATTAGCCTTATTTGTCGTGTTTTGTAGTTTCGTTTTAAACAAATGCACATCCCTAAAATCTAGCCCATCAATGGTTGACCGGTTAGATTTAGTGCTGCAGCTAAATTCTCTGGGTACACCTAGCAACCTGGAACTAAAAACCAGAAATAATTAGGCAAATTATCTTGTAAAAAAAAAAAAAAAAAGCTGTAGTCACTGATCCCCTCTCCTTCTCCATGGGTATCCCCTTCTCTAGAATATCTCCCCTCCCATATTGGGGGTTTCTGGGAAAGATGCCCCATATTAACTGGTCCTTTCATGTCAGGTCAATTAGCATTGCGGCTTTACAGCTGGAGACGATAGACACTTTAGTCTTTAATTTGCCTGATGCAAATGTAACAGCAGATCCAAGCTACTGGAGGTGTTAATTTTCAGACCTTATTGGGCATTCAGTAAGTAGTAGGTGGAGGAGAGCATACTACTGCACTATTTGCCATCCATATTCCCTCATCTGCATAGATGCTTGTTCTAGCGCATCCACTGTAACGTCGTTGGGGACCCATTTAGGGCACAATTTTGGAACTCTGTTTCCTGGTCACTGTTGTTGGTGCCCTTTGCCTCTTTTTTGGTGCTTTGGCTTGTTTATGACACTATTGATGGAGCCCCTTCCACCTTTGTAGATGCCTTGGGGAGTTCCTGCTTCTGTTTGGGCTGCTTAGGGGCCCCCTCACATTGCCTCAGGGTATTCATGCCACTCGTGGTGGTGTTTTGCCCCTTTCCTGGTTCCTTGGAGTGTTCTCACTGCTGCCTCTTTCTGTCACAGTTCCTTGGGCTATTCATGCCACCCTCGGTGCCACTTTCCATGCCTGGTATCTTGGAGGCCTGTTCCTTTTGCTGCTGATGCCTACCTGCAAGTTTCTTTAAAATTGGGTAGAAAACCCCAATATTCGAGCCCAAAGTAAGATGCATTGCTTCCCCTACTGAACGAATGAACTAATGACATAAATGAACAAATAAAATATTTGGGGCCTGAATCGAACAAAACAAATCACGGAGCCAAACAAACCAAAACTAACTAACTATAAAAAAACTTTTCCATGTTCATCTCTAATAAGTATTTAAAAATAAGGCATTTAAAAAATTTGGAATATACTCACCTAGGCAAATAGGACTATGAAAATCATGATTGTGCAGTGTCTTTTGTTCTAATAATGTGTACTATTTCTATAGCATCATCTGCATGTTGCTGCTCAAGATATTTCAGATGGATTCAATGTCTCTGCTTGAAGAAGAGTTCAATCAGACTGTTGAGCACAGAGACATTAGGATACTTACTCAGCCTTACAAGATCACTGTCTCTCAGCTCCAGACTCAATTGCTTCCAATTATAATTCATCATATTTTACTTAAGCTTCACATTTCATGGTTCTTATGAACAGTCTCATAGCACCTATGCTGATAATATGAGATGCCAGGTGACTAATGAAGAAGGACTCATCAGTAAAGGCAAGCTTGGGGATTCTTGTCTTAAAGGCAAGCATTAGCAGCAATGCTGTTGTTAACTTAACGACTTCCATTCACACCCACTCACTGAAGGCCTTTGAAGCAGTTTTTTACCCTTTGGAAACCAGACAAAGCTAAGACTGAAGCTGCACCCAACATTTATCCTGATCAGAATTGCAAATCATAGGTCAAAAAAACATGTTCTGTGTTAATAACCAAGAAAACCCAAGACATGTTTGTTTATACCTTGCATTTCAAAGAAATTCAATGGTGTGTAATTTAAATTGTAAATGCAATTGAAAATTGAACAAATGGGATACATTTCAAGAAACAGAGACAATTTGTGTCTGCCTACCGAGCTGTCACAGAGTTTACTCCACCTGTGTTCCTCTCCCTCTCTCCCTCTGCCACTAAGGCCTCCTGCTGGTAGATATTCAAACACCTGAGTGATGAGCATGTAAGATAACTGGTCACATTTAGCTGATTATCTTTTAGGTGAATGTGCAACTGAAACTGGGTTTTCGACTAGATTTAGGGGGTTAGGCTCCCTGGCTACACGTAGTGGATTAGTTTAAAAAAAAAATCAAGCTAATTCTTCTTTGAAAAATAATTAAAATCAAAAAGAGGATTCTCCCTTGCCACCAGTAGTTATTTTTTTGACCCACCCTACCCCTTCATCCCATTCCGTATTTTGATTATAAAAACAAACAAAAGCCTGCCCCAATCTTCCTGCTCTCTCCTTCCTGGCATTTAAATTAGAAAAAGCACAGTGGTATGACAGCCCTCCTTCCCGTTCCCTCTCATCAACCCCTTGGAGGGGGAGAAGAGAAGGTAAATAAATATAAGTTAAGAAAGCTTCATGCATGCATGCGGGGCGAGGAAACTTGCAGTGAAAAGTTGTCATCTTACGGATAAAGAAATCCCGGAAGGGTGAAGGAGTAAGTGAACAAGAGGGGGATGGGAACAGAAGGGATTTGAAGGAGAAAACAGGCAGAGGGGCTGCTCAGAACAGGAATACATGAGAGTTTGAAAACAGAACTGGCAGTAGCCAGAGCAGAGATGAACATCAGTGGTAGTAAATTGCTTTTATTACTATGTATGTTTTATTGTTCATCGCCCAGGCCTTATTGTGCTGGGCGATTCATAACTTTAATAAATGTAAATGATTAATATGAGATCAAATACAAAAGTGGACATAAAAGCACTTATGTAGACAGGAAGGAGAATTTTCCAAAGCACCTCTCCCCCCCCCAGGTGCCCTTCCTGGTCCCACAGCACCAGCTTGAGACTCTGTGCATACACTGTCACTCCCCACAAAACTTCACACTGTATCATCCCAACATCTGCAATACCAAAAAAACAAAACAAAACTGAACTATCCTTCAAAGATAAAATAGTCCATTATACACAGCCAAGCTACACAATACCACTATATTTGTTCTGACCCAAAGGATAGAAATAAACACCTCGAAGTTCTAACTGAATCCTTCAAACAAAAGAGCTATCACCCCAAAATCATCTCCAAGAAAGTCCCATCCTCAGTAAAAACACCACAGGGTCTGGAATATATTGAATACCTGCCTTTGTTCTGTTGTAACCCACTGTGTGAATGAGGGCATGCATCATCTTACGGGCCGATACAGTACAGTGCGCTCTGACGGAGCGCACTGTTAATCCTTGATTGAATGCGCGTTTTCGACGCGCTAGCATTACCTCTTATTCAGTAAGGGGTCGAAAATACGCGTCCAACCCCTTGAACCTAATAGCGCCTGCAACATGCAAATGCATGCTGATGGCCCTATTAGGTATTCCCGCGCGATTCAGTAAGTAAAATGTGCAGCCAAGCCGCACATTTTACTTTAAGAAATTAGCGCCTACCCAAAGGTAGGCGCTAATTTCTGCCGGCACCGAGGAAGTGCACAGAAAAGCAGTAAAAATAACTACTTTTCTATGCATCCTCTGACTTAATATCATGGCGATATTAAGTCAGAGGTCCCGAAGGGTAAAAACAGTAAAAAAAAAAAGAAAAAAAAATTTGAAGTAGACCCGCGGCTCGCAGGTTGAAAACCGGACGCTCAGTTTTGCCGGCGTCCAGTTTCCAAACCCGTGGCTGTCAGCGGGCTCGAGAACCGACGCCGGCAAAATTGAGCGTCGGCTGTCAAACCCGCTGACAGCCGCCGCTCCTGTCCCTAAAGAGGCGCTAGGGACGCGCTAGTGTCCCTAGCGCCTCTTTTAACCTGTTTCTACCACCGGACCTAATTTGCATACTGTATCGCGCGCACAGGAGAGTGTCCTGTGCGCGCGCTGGGAGAGTGGGCGTTTGCCTGCTCTCCCGCGGACTTTACTGTATTGGCCCGTTAATTAGCATTCTGAGCTTCTAAGTTCTGTTTGTATCTTGTTGTGATGTGCAAATAAAGAGGGGTGAAAGAAAAATCACTCAGGTAGAACCTACTATAACAAAAGGAAAGGAGAAGCATAGTGCAGGTGCAACTTTTCGTAAGAAAAAATGCAGAACTAAAAAAATCCAAAGGAATATCATAAAAGACCGACAACCTGGAGGATGGGTTACTGAAAGAAATAGTCCCTGCTGGCTCAGTTCTAGCCTTCTGGCAACCATCTGGCCCGAAAGAAAGACTTGCAGGGAGTAAACTCCAAACAGAAAATGGCACAAAACTCCGCAAGACACCAGCTGTGCCAGCACATATCTCAGTACCCTACGGTTCATATTCACGTTTCCCTTTAAATGCCGCTGACAAGATCCGATGCAATAAATGTGAAACGAGTCAAAATCTTCAGAGTCAATCTTCATAGATGTGCTGTAACATAAAAGAGAATGGAGATGAATAGAATGACAACTCTGTTGGTGAAAATATCTGAAAGGAAAATACGTCCTGATTTTCCTCACATCCACGCTACTGAAAGCGAACTTTACACAAGAACGGAAAACATTTGACATCAGGATGATCAAATGCTTTTAAACAAACACAAAAGTCTTACAGGCCGATACAGAAAACCCCCAGGGACTTTTGGCAAGTCTTGGGGGACCCTCCTGACCCCCACAAGACTTGCCAAAAGTCCAGCGGGGGTCCGGGAGCGACCTCCTGCACTCCGGCCATTGGCTGCCAGTATTTAAAATGGCGCCGATAGCCTTTGCCTTCACTATGTCACAGGGACCGCCGGCCATCCATTGCTCCTACCATGTGACAGGGGTTGACCAATGGCACCGGTAGCCCCTGTGACATAGTAGGTCAAAGGCTATCTGTGCCATTTTGAATACCGGCAGCTGACAGTGTGAGTGCAGGGGATGGCTCCCGGACCCCCCGCAGGACCACCAGGGAGTTTTGGTAAGTCTTGCAGGGGTCAGGAGGGTGGGGCGTTGTAGTTAATTTAATTTTAGCCGGGAAACGAATAAGAATTAATGTATAAACATATCGGGGGGGCCCCCTTGCCAAATGCAATGTATCTGCCCCCCGAAGAATACGAATCCTGAATGCAACATATGGCGTCCCTCTGCACATCCCTAGCTCTCTCTGACCCATTATCAGATATAGGCCCTTTCATCTGTAAAGTTTTGTTCTCTGATTATCTCTGTCTTTCCCTCCCTTCCACTTCACACCTCTCCTTCCTATAGTTGGGAAGGCAGGCAGCCAAAGACTTAGATGACCCTGTATTACTTAAACCCAAGGTGCCTGCATTTTTTCTTCACTGACCGGATGAAGAAGGATTATTCTCTTAAGCTCATCACAGATAAGTTGATTCATTAAAAACAATATTACCCACAACTTATTTGTTGACCCTTAAATTCAATAAAATTCATGACCAATTTTGGATCTATTATGGCCATGCACAAAAAAAAAAAAAATCCTTTCCAACTGCATTGGTTTCAGTAGGGTAACTGCTAATGCAGCAGACATAATAATATTATGAGAAATGTATTCTGCTAGAAATCGTCTTTATTTCTAACTAATGTGCATGTTTTTTGGGTGCACTTGTGAGCTGTGTTGGATTCTTCTAACGTGCAATCTGCAAGAGAGTTAACCTATTGTGCCTGGTTAATTGCACAAACAACCAAAAGTCCTTTGCTTCTTGTACAGTTCTGTTGGATAATATCAAACTTGTAATGATGGAAGCACCTAGTTATTTCAATTCTGTAAGTGATGAGCAATTTGTTTTTCCTCCCTCTTTCTCCCATCCTCGTTGCCTGTGTCAGGGGTCATTTATTCAGTTTGTTCTGACTTTTGAGGAGATAAGATGAGCTGAGTAACGTCTTTGCGTTTTTAGCAGAAAGAATGCTAGAAATGGAGTTTTTCTCCAATTGGCTTGTATTCATTTCTGGCTAGATGGAAAAAAAAATCTGAGAGCTCAGAAAGCACCTTTATTTTCGCAGGCTTCATGGCTTCATTTCTATGGCTTGAATAGGCAGGAGAAACTCATTACAATTTGCTTTCCTTTGTGTGCTTTAGCTGCATATGTAAAACAAATCCACTAGACTTGCTGTATTTTCTTGCAAAACTAAGATTATGTCAATTATTAACAAGTTTGTTCTGACTTTTGAGCATACTCCAGCTAATAAAATCCTGCTGATTGCAACCGACAGTGGGTTGGTGCTTGTGCATGTGAGACGTGCTACTGGCGTGATGCATGAAGCCATCAGTTAAATAAATTGTGAAAATTTATGGTTTGAAGTACTTTTTTGGACCCAGTAGTGTCCTTCTGCTCCTCTGTACTTCCAGCTCAATCAGAACCAAGACTGGAACTTGGCACCAGGAGCTTTCTTTTGCAATCAATGTGGGAGTTTTGTCCCCAGTATTATACCCCCTCCCTTAGATGTTGATACATTAAAGTGCAATTGGCTTCGCAAAATATTTGTTTGCACGTCAAAGGGGCAAATTGTGCAAGTGCATTTGTGAAATTCAATGCAAACAATTTGCTGCAAATGTAACTTTTGCTTCACAAACAGCAATTTTTCACACATGCTTTTTCTTTTTGCATAGTTTCATGTAAATTCCTAGTTAATGAGTGTCTGATGCAAATTATTCAAGTCAGCTAATTAGCTATGAACACATAATTAAACTATGTGTGAAAAATGCTTTACAAACGCAACTTTGCCAACCCCCTCCCCCCACGCACATATCAATGAGGTGATGTAGTTGAACTTTCTGCGAAAAAGTGGAAAAGTACATGCACAGTTTTTCTGCTGGGCTTATTTGCATAGTAGCCCTAGTAGCAAAACTGTGAACAGATATTGTTAAAGTGCATGATGTTACTGTTTTTACATTCTTTACTTCTGTAACTTTGTAATTACTCATTCTCCACTCCCCCTCTCCCGATGATTGTATTTTCAGTCTTTTAGTTGTAATGTAAACCGGTATGATGTTTGCATACTAATGCCAGTATATAAAAATCTTAAATAAATAAATAAATAAATAAATAAATAAATAAATAAATAAATAAATAAATGCAAAGCCATTTACACTTTACAACATCAACCTCCCATTGCAGCAACTGTCCTGGGCCGGGGCCTCTGCAAGCAAGGGCCCTGAATCCGGCCACTAGGTCTCATCCTTGTATTCCAGGTATGAGTAATAAATTAGCGTTCTGGTAGTGAGAGTGGTGGCGAACTGATTTTGTTTGACACGTTTCGGAAGTGGCTGGTGCCGCTGTTTATGAGGTTTGTAGTTCATCATCCATCTGTTTCTGTATGTTATCAGAACTCAGTAATGCAGATTTTTTGATTATAAAACATTTTTTGAATATGAGTGATACAGTGAGTGGACATTTAAATATATCTATGTCTTCATAGTGGACATCGGGAAGTACACTGGGGGAAGATGGTGGATATGTGTTGATTGTCTTCTGATGAGTAAGTGGTTTTATTGGTAAGGTTTCACGAATTGGTATCTATTGGTGGGATTGTTAATTGTGTGTATATAGATATAGATATATATATATTTATATATATATATATATATATATATATATATATATATATATATATATATATATTTATTTAGGAGCTCGCTTGTGGAGTTAGGGGCATGTCCCCGTGAAGATTAAGAGTGGGTTAAGATTTCCCCTGAGGAAGCCCCTTTCAGGCGTAACAAGGCACCTTGTTGGTGTTAATGCTGTTGACAAAAGAAGAGTGGGATAAATCCATCAAGAAGAAAAGAGCTATAACACTGGGGTTTATTCTGTTGATAAAAGAAGAGGGGCTAAACTCAACAAGAAGAAAAGAATTATAGCACTGTGAGAAAATAGTGGTGAAAAGTGAAGAGGAGATAAAGTTATTTAATAAAGAAGAAAGAAAGAATTATAGTATTAAAGAGTTGAATATCAGCAGGATAGGAATTAGAGATCTAGGTTGGACCCAGTGAGGATATCACGAGCATTTATATCTATAGTTTATATGGAAAGTTTTTTATGTGGGATGAATGTGGTATGGTTGGTGAGGATATGTGTGTGATTATGGGGGTTGATGGAATTTAGTATTAATATGGTCCATGATTATTATGTTTGTGGTATGTGCAATACTTTGAGTAGATAATGTTCTGCCATAATTGATGGGCCCACTCTTTGAAGTATTATATGTCATATTTATTTGTGTATTTGTAAACACTATTTTGTGAATAAGTATTTGTAAACACTACTGTGTAAAAAACTTTTCCTACATAAAGGGGTCTTTTTAAAAATGTTAATAAATAAACATATAGTGTGAAGTATATGTATTATAATTACAGGTATTGAAGATTTTTTTCTTATTGAGCTATATATAAACAAATATGGAGTTGTATGATTAAACTTATGTGATTCCCATAGTTGATTTATTATCCTTAAACAATGGCCATGAGTTCCTCCCCCCCAGGGGATTTTGTCTCTGCAGCATCACCAACCCCAGCCAACCTAGGACCTTCTGCCACAAGACCAGATAACACAATTTTTCAATGAGTGTTTTGTATTTATTTATTCTTCCAAAAATGGCCTCAACATGGATTACAATCAAGTTTAAATCAAACTTACAGATACAGCATTAATAACAGTTGCAAGGTCAATTACTATCATAACTGAGTGCAATTTATGCTTACAGTAGCATTAGAAAATGTTTCTTCTTCTTGAAACAGGGTCACGAGGGTAGGGCATTTGTACAGTTAAGGTTAAGATGTATGAGGCACTGCTGGGTTTACATCTCTCATTATTAAAATAATTAGCAATAATAATGCTATGCTTTGCTTAATATTTAGGAATGTACAAAATATAATACAATGTAAAGTCTCTAGTGGAAAAATACAGGGACCTGGCCGTTCAATCTTGGAAATTTGTGGAAAGTATACAAAAAAATCCATTTGTAATTCTTGGAAATTCATGGAAAGCATTAAAAAATATATCAATTTTCATGGAATCTAAGACAATTTTGACATATTAGCAATATAGTCCTAAACTATATATAAACAGTAGTACCAAAATAATAATGTTGGTGGTCATATATTTAAACATAGCAACTAAACTAAAGACAAAAGAAACTGTGATCCTCCCATAAGATAAAATACCTTCAAAGCTGGAATTTAGACCATTAGCTCCCAAATTTCGTCCTTTCTGGTCCTCAGACTAGTTTGTATTTATTTAATTGATTGATTTATATTCTGCTTTTCAGACACCTCAAAGCGGATTATTTAAGTTCTGGTACTGTAGGTGTTTCCCTCTTCCCAGAGGGCTTAGAATCTAAGAGTCTGATTTTCAAAAGCATTTACATGCTTAAAATGGGTTTTACACATCTAAATGCATTTTACCCATGTAAGTGGGCATTTGAAAATTGCTACAATATATGCCATTGACTTGTCCATAGAATTTTCCCATGTAAGTGCACTTTATGCAGGTAAATGGCTTTTGAAAATTGTTACAATGGTATATTGTATTTATGCGTGTAACTCCTTTGAAAATTCACCTGTAAGTGAACATGTGGAGATTTATCCTTGTGATTTTTAAACTGTATAATGGGTTGCTGCAAGGTTTCTAAATACAGTGTAGTTCTGCTTTGACATTTCATGTGCATGTTTCAATATGAACAAATATTTGCAATGCAATGAAAGTGCACATATATTTTACAAGCGAAAAAATATAGAATGTATAGAATATGTGTAAAACCTGATCTTTATATGCGGAGCAGGCATATTTTAAAATATGCGTGCATACTTGATATCAAAATAGAAACATGAAGGCAGGAAATAAAAATATGGCCTGTCTAGCCTGCCCATCCGCACATTACAATTCTCATCACTTCCTCAGAGATCCCCTGTATTTATCCCACGCTACCTTGAATTCAGACACCCTTTTTGTCTCTACCACCTCCATTGGGAGGCGGTTCTGTGCATCCACCACCTTCTCTGTAAAGAAATATTTCCTAAGATTACTCTCATATCTACCCCCTTTCACCCTCATCCCATGACCCCTCATTCTAAAGCCTCCACTCCATTGAAAGAGGATTGCCTCCTGTGCATGGAAAGCTCTGAGATATTTAAATATCTCTATCATATCTCCCCTATCTCATCTTTCCTCTAGGGCAGACCTGGGCAAGGGGCGGCCTGCGGGCTGAATCCGGCCCACCTACGGTCTGAATCCGGCCCGCCCACTGCTGAGAGCAGACGGGGAATGAGGCACTGCTGCCTTCCCTTGCAGAGGGAAGGCAGCAATTCATTCTCCGCTCCCTCGCTCCCCGATTGGCCGGCCAATCGGGGAGCGAGGGAGCGGAGAATGAACTGGTTTTTTTTTTTTACAGCGTCCGGGGGGGGGGGGGGGGGGGAGGGAGTGACTCGAGCGAAGGCACGCTGTCCGATTGGCCGGTGCTGGGCAAGCCTTGCCCAGCACCGGCCAATCGGGCAGCGTGCCTTCGCTCGAGTTTCTTTCCTACATATGTCACGGAGTTTTTTGCCGGTCCGCGGCGCGCGCTCCCGGTCTCTCCCGCTGCCGTTGCCGCTGGGCTGTCAGCACGTTCAAGCCCAGTGGAAACGGCAGTGGTGTTGGAAGAAGCTATGGCACCCGCGGCTGGCCTTTTCTTCTTCCCGCGCCTGCCCCCCCCCTCCCGTGACCCGAAACAGGAAGTGATACACGGAGCGGTGCGCGGGAAGGAGAAAGAGCCGTGCCGCGTCGGCTGCAGCATCGGCCCCCGAGCAATTGAACCAGCCGGCAATCGAGAAGAGTCAGCAGCATGAGCCTCCCGCGGCCGAAGGGATTCTTCTTTCTTGGCCTGCGGGGGCTCATGCTGCTGACTCCTTTCTCGATTGCCGGCTGGTTCAATTGCTCGGGGGCCGATGCTGCAGCCGACGCAGCACGGCTCTTTCTCCTTCCCGCGCACCGCTCCGTGTATCACTTCCTGTTTCGGGTCACGGGAGGGGGGGGCAGGCGCGGGAAGAAGAAAAGGCCAGCCGCGGGTGCCACAGCTTCTTCCAACACCGCTGCCGTTCCCACTGGGCTTGAACGTGCTGACAGCCCAGCGGCAACGGCAGCGGGAGAGACCGGGAGCGCGCACCGCGGACCGGCAAAAAACTCCGTGACATATGTAGGGGGAAGAGGAAGTGAGTAAGAGAGAGTGAGAAGCAGCCAGCCAGCCTGTGTGTGATTGACTGGTCAGAGAGCTGATGTGTGTGTGTATGTGAGAGACAATGAAAGTGATTGCTCAGGGAGATGACTGATGTGTATGTGAGAGTGTGAGGCATTAGTCAGGGAGGTGACTGATGTGTGTGTGTGTGTGAGAGAAAAAGCATGGAAGTGAGAAGTCTGGGTATGTGGGAAAGCATGAGCATAAGAAGCCTGGAGTTGTGGGAGTGAGAAACCTGGGTGAGTGTGCATGCATGAGAGAGAGAGAGACTGCTTGGTAAGGTGACTGTGTGTGTGAGAGAAAAAGACTGGTGTGTGTGAATGTGAGAGAATGTGATTCAGGGAATGAGAAGCCTGTGCACGTGGAGAGTGAGCATGGAAATGAGAGAGACTGGTGTGTGTGTAACAGAGAGAAAGTGATTATGGGAATGAGAAGCTTGTGCATGTGAAGAGAGTGAGCATGAGAGTGAGAAACTTGGGTGTGTGTGAGACACAGCATGGGAGGGAGAAGCCTGTATATCTGAAAGAGAACTTGGGAGTGGGAAGCCTGTGTGTGTGTGTATGCATGAGTGAGATCAGGTGACTGGTGTGTGTGTGTGTGTGTGTGTGAGAGAGAGAGAGAAAAAGTGATTATGGGAATGAGAAGCCTGTGCATGTGAAGAGTGAGCATGGGAGTGAGAAATCCGGGTGTGTGTGAGACACATCATGGGAGGGAGAAGCCGGTATATCTGAAAGAGAACATGGGAGTGAGAGACTGGTGTGTGTGTGTGTGAGAGAGAGAAAGAAAGTGATTTTGGGAATGAGAAGCCTGTGCATGTGGAGAGAACAAGCATGGGAGTGAGAGACTGGTGAGTGAGTGTGTGTGTGTGTGTGAGAGAGAGAGACAGAGAAAGTGATTATGAGAGTGAGAAGACTATATATGCAAGTAGAACACGGGAGTGGGAAGCCTGTGTGTGTGTGTGTGTGTGTGTATGGCATGAGAGAAACTGTTCAGGAAGGTGACTGGTGTGTGTGTGCCAAAGACTGTTTGGGAGATGATTGGTGTGTGAGAGACAGAAACTGGTCATGGGGGCATGACTGGTATGGTGTGTGTGTGAGAGACATGGGCACTAAGGAAGAGGACCATAAGTATAGAGCTTAGCTTCTACTGCTGCTTCTGGTGTGTGCCATGGCCTGCAGGGAAGGGGAGTAGGAGAGCTGCTGGAGGGGGTAAGTAAAGGTGGCTTTAAGTTTATTTTTCTTGACTGCCATTTTAATTGTGTGATGTCTGCTTTTTTGAAATATTTTATTGGTGTTTGGAGAATGTTTAATAGTTTTTATGAGTTTTTAATTGTTGGATGTTATTCTGTTCATAGCTGTTTAGAAACATTTATTCTGCTTATTAGTATAGTTTTACAATTATTTCTGTTTGGGGATCTATAGCTGCTTGTTAGTTCTGTTTTCCTAATAAGAGGTGTATTGGTGTTTAGGGTCTGATGTAATATTTGTAGTGTTGCCTTTTCATAGATAGGGTTGCTCCTGTTTGAGTGTATTCCATAATACAGGTGTAACTGTGTGTGGATTAGTTTATGTGCATTACTACAGATCCTGGGAGTATGTTAGGTCGGTTCTGTGTCTGTTACCGAGATGAGATATTTTGCTAGCATGTAAGCGTTTGTATCGGTCTTATTTGTTGTGTTTTCTCAGAGGACATACATTGGTGGTAAACTGCTGTCTTTTCATAAGTAGGGCTATTGAGAACTGAGTTAATTATATTAGTCCGGCCCTCTAAAACCATCCCAATTTCTCATGCGGCCCCATGGGAAAATTAATTGCCCACCCCTGCTCTAGGGTACACTTGTTTAGATTTTTGAGTTGTCTTTACAGTGAAGACAACTGAAAGTTTTAGTAGCCATCCTCCAGACCGACTCCAACCAGTTTATATCCTTTTCCAAGTGTGGGCTCCAGGAATGTACCCAGTATTCCAAGTGAGGCCTCCTTATGCACCTGTACCTCCAGCAGTCCATCCAAACATCCCAGCCAAAAATAGCAGACAACAGACATGTCCAATTTCACTTACCCAAATCAATTAGCAGGGGTAAAATTACGTGAATAAGGGCCTCATTTTCCAAGTACTTTACCGCGTGCGATAAATTCGCAAATCGCATTAACAGCTGTTAACGTGATTTGCGAATGCAAATTAGTAATTTGGTATTCAGGGGGCGGAGTTGGGGCGGAGCATATGTAAAGCAGGAACCTGTTTATCGTGTGCGGCGAAACAGCCGCAGTGTTAGCGCGGCTGCTATCGCGGCTAATAACTACAACCCTCAAATTTGCGTTATGGACTGCGCTACGGGCCAGAAAAGGATTATCGCCATGAGAGAGAGAGAGCAAGAGAGAGAGCGCCTTACTATAGTGCCTATGCCCTAGACAGGTATTTTAATCCCTATGGGAGGGCCACCTACTAACTCGGGGTGGAGATTAGGTATCAGCGTCGGGGGTTGGGGGCCACTTTCGCATTCCACATGAGACCTACGGAAAGAACAGTGGTCTCTAGTGAAGATTTGCTGGCCGTCGGAGTGAGGAAACTCACTCCAAGAGGAGATTTGGGCAACGTTCTCTCCACCTAGCTTGTTGTTGCCCAGGTAGAGTGTCCAGTAAGCTAGGTGGAGAGAACGTTGCCCAAATCTCCTCTTGGAGTGAGTTTCCTCACTCCGACGGCCAGCAAATCTTCACTAGAGACCACTGTTCTTTCCGTAGGTCTCATGTGGAATGCGAAAGTGGCCCCCAACCCCCGACGCTGATACCTAATCCCCACCCCGAGTTAGTAGGTGGCCCTCCCATAGGGATTAAAATACCTGTCTAGGGCATAGGCAGTATAGTAAGGTGCTCTCTCTTTCTCTCTCTCTCTCTCTCTCTCTCTCTCTCTCTCTCTCTCTCTCTCTCTCTCCCCCCCCCCCCCCCACCCCCCCCCCCCCCCCCCCCCCCGCGAAAACATCGCCGCACGCGATGTTTCCCCACTGCACGAAAGAAGCCTCATTTGCATTGGTAACGCCCCCTAATGCGTTACCAATGCGATATTGGAAAATGAGGCCCTAAGTTGGCAAATGTATTTGTATAAATCTCTTAGAAAATAAATAGCTTCTGCATGAATGCCCCAGATCATCCCTTTTTGTGCCAGAAAATATAGACGCAAAACTGAAAATATGGGCTTATATATATATATATAAAATTAATATCCAAACAAAGAGAGGAAACAATTCATTTATTGACAACCATCTTTATAATAATAATTCACAAAAAGGACAACGTCATCAGACTTTAGTGCAACACTTTTAATCCACTGTCTCTCGCCACACAATGGGCCACAAACAGCATCAGCCATTGATAAGCACTGTAATGTAATCACTTGACATTGTGCCCCAATTTTAACCACCCGTTTACCTATCTCATCAAACCCAACTTTCACAAAACAAGCAAGTGCGGCTTTTAGAGAAGAAAAATGTGGGAGACCCACCTACAACTGGGATTGTCCAGTGAATGCGACCAGTGACTCGGTCACAATTAGACACCTTTCCACAGTAATTAATTTATCAGCAGTGGAACTCACATCTGCACAAGTTGGGGTTCTAGAAAAAGGCTTTCTTTTGTGCCAACAATTAGCTTTGACAAATTTTGAAATTGAAAAATTCATACAGCGTTTCATCAGACAACTTTGGTTGCGAGTGTATTTTGCCAACCAAGTAAATGCACAAGAACATAAGAACATGCCATACTGGGTCAGACCAACAGTCCATCAAGCCCAGCATCCTGTTTCCAACAGTGGCCAATCCAGGCCATAAGAACCTGGCAGTGCCCAAAAACTAAGTCTATTCCATGTTACTGTTGCTAGTAATAGTTGATCCATCTATTGTATGTCCAAGATCCACTTGGAATCCACCAGGCAATTTAGATCCAGTCATTAGTACCTTTAAGGACTTGCTTTTAAAAGACCTTGGAGAAATACAGATTTTCCTGATGGAAGATGATTCGAATTTGTCTACTGAGGAAAGGAGAGCTTTGAGGGAGTAGGCAGATAATCCTTCCATAGTAATTAAGAGTGCCGACAAGGGTGGCGCTACTGTAATTATGAATGTGCAGGATTATAAAGAAGAGGTGTTATGGCACTTAGGAGACATTGTGTATTACAGACGTCTGGATGAAGACCCTACCGGGGGATTGAAGTCTCTGATTGATTTAAGACTGGAAGAAGCATTTGCAAAATCATGGATTACTTCGAGAGAATGGAGGTTCCTGACAGTTGAGTTTCCAAAAACACCGGTATTATACGTCCTGCCAAAAATACATAAAACTCTCTGCAAACCACCTGGAAGACCTATGGTTTCCTCTAGGGATTCGTTGTTAGATCCCCTCTCAATCTTCATTGACAACTTCTTGGCACCCCTGGTGAAATCTTTGCTGTCTTTTGTGAGAGATTCCTCAGATATGATGGTTCAGCTAAATAGTTTGGCTAAAGAAATTTTTCCTTGCGAAAATGTGGCATTAGCAACCATGGATGTGGTTGCATTGTATACAAATATACCACAGAATGATGCGAGTATTATTATCAATAACATCTTGAGGGAGACAACGTCCGATAATCGAATACCAGTTGACTTTATAATATCTTTAGCAAAATATGGTATTGTACAACAATTATTTTTTATTCGATGGGGACTATTACTTGCTGACAAAAGGGATAGCAATTGGGGCTTCAATGGCCTCCGATGTGGCCAATTTGTGTATGGGCAACTTCGAGGTGATATGGCTATCTAAAAATCCATTTAATCTCTCAATCTCAATCCTAGTTTAAATTCTGCTCTAGAGATTGCTGCCATCCTAATTTCATTTTTTCCTAAAAATCCATAGATTGATACACAGAATGTAAAAATTAATTTATGTTGGATATGTTTTCCTTTGTTTTAAAATTCATGATTACAAGATGTGTATATAGAAATTCTAATAAAAATAAAATAAAAATAAATAAATAAAAATCCATTTAAGTCTAATATTAGATCATGGGATCGTTACATAGATGACGTTCTAATTGTTTGGCAAGAAGAGGAATATACCTTTAATGAATTTATACAATGGCTAAATACTTGTGATCCAAACTTAAATTTCACTTCAGCGTTCAGTAGAATTGGGGTTGCCTATTTAGATGTTTTCATCAAAGTACATGAGTTAGGTTTTGATTTTACACTGTACCGCAAACCAATAGATAAAAATATCCTATTAAGATACGAAAGTTGACATCCTCAACATTTAAGAGCAAACTTGCCTATTGGTCAGTTTTTGAGACTGAGAAGATTATGTTCAGACACTAATGATTATAAAACAAGGGTGAGAGAAGTGATGCAGGAATTTCGACAGAGGGGGTATCCTATGAGTGTTTTGATAAAAGCTTATAAAAGGGCTCGATGGGCCAATAGAGATTTGCTATTGGTTCTGTCTGTTAGACAGAATATGGAAGAAAATAGAACGGTCTGTGTGTTGCCCTACTCACCTTATGTCTATCGTGTACAAAATAATATAAAGAGACACTGGCACTTGTTAAGTTTACATCAAATATTTAATAACACCCTGCGGTTCGCACTAAAAAGAGATAGAAATAGAGATAGTGTAGTACATTTGAATTTTGGAGATGAGGCTATAACTAGTACAATACATGGAAATGTAAGAGGGGGATACTATCCATGTAAAAAGTGCTCGGTTTGTGACCAATCTTTTAGAGGTGAGGTTTTGCCTTTCTTTATGGGGGGTAAATTTTGTTTAATATCATACACTGATTGCTCTGCGAAGGGTGTGATTTACGGGATTTGGTGCCCTTGTCCTCTCTTGTATATTGGTAAGACGAAACGTTGCTTAAGGGTTAGGATGATAGAACATAGAAGCTCAATAGTGAGACAGCGTGTTGAAGCACCTTTGGTCCAACATTGTCTGATGAAGGGGCACTCATTTGATGATTTGCGGTTTGCGGTGATTGAACAACCTAAGCAGTCTGTATGGGGTGGTGATTTTGATAATTTTCTACTACAGAAAGAACAAAAGTGGATACACTTCTTTAATATGGTGGCCCCGGGAGGATTGAATAAGGAGATTGATTGGTCTGTGTTTTGAGTCAGTTTCTTTAACAATGCGGTTGTATTTTTAACTGTGATTGATAGGTCATAATTACGGGGAGGGAAGTGGATATATAGGTTTGGAGGAAGTGAAGGTGTCAGTTTAAACACCGAGGCGCCATTATACTGTGGAAGGGAGTGGAAGGATGAAAAAGAACGCTTGAATGAAAATTAATTTTCTAAAGATCCCTCTATATTATAGCAAGTAATAGGATTGTTAGGGGTTGGCACACTTGGCAATTGAAGTGTAGTGGGTGAATGAGTTATAGAGTGAGAATGTTTTTAATGGTTTGTTTATTTTAGGATTAAAGCAAGAGTAAATGAGGCGTCTGGATTATCTGCTGATACGAGGTGTCCCCTGATGAAGGCTGGTGACAGCCGAAACATGTTCCGTATTGGGGCAGTGTTTGAATGCTACAGTGGGAGCTAAGTATTTTTTAATATGAAATATTTTTTAATATGAAATATTCACATACCAAAAATTGTTTTTTGGTATGTGAAAGTTAGGTTTGATGAGATAGGTAAATAGGTGGTTAAAATTGGGGCATAAAGTCAAGTGATTACATTCCAGTGCTTATAAACGGCTGATGCTGTTTGCGGCCCATTGCGTGGCGAGAGACAGTGGATTAAAAGTGTTGCACTAAAGTCTGATGACGTTGTCCTCTTTGTGAATTATTATTATAAAGATGGTTGTCAATAAATGAATTGTTTCCTCTCTTTGCTTGGATATTAATAATAGTGAGGGGATAGTGCTTCTGTTTTGTGCTTATATATATATACATTAAAAGTATTAGTATAATGTCAAATAAAATTTCTGCATTCATAATAGCCGATTATTCTGAATGCTTTATGAGATGATTACAGTGTACTATACAGTGAACTGTAATCATTAGATAAAGCATTTTGAACAAATGGCTATTCTGAATGCAGACATTTGATTTGACATTATTGAACAGTTTGAAGTTATTTCACACATTCTTCTTTTACTTATGCTGCATGTATGAGCTCCATTACTCCTCCATTTTTTTTGTATAAAATAGCATACACCTGAATACAGGCTATTTACGTGCATATGTGCTTATTTTTTTCACATGTAACCCCTTGGAAAATTAACTCATAAGTTTTTATTGGGACAATGGGAGGTGAATTGACTTGCCCAAAGCCTTCAACAAATATGCATGAGATATATCTTCATCCACTTGGTTGGAGGACCGGCTTAATTTGTATTTTTGGCTAACCTGGAAATGAGATTTCTTTTGGCTCTGTGAAGACCAATTTTGAGGACCATTGGTATAGGTCAATAAAAACCAGTGAACAACATAAATAAAAACAAACCGGCCCTTCAGAACAGCAGAAGTAGTAAAATAGCCCAAGACATATTCACAGGGACAATATCTAGTGCTGCTGTTCTGCATATTTTGATGGGAAAATATGGGGTTGCCTTTATATAATTTAGCTTTGGATTCTTTTTAAAACATTTCTTATAGCTGAGTTTCCACAAGCCCCTCTTTTTTTTTTAAGTTTAACAGAAATTTACTAAGACATAAATTCATCAGACTCTTTGAGAAAAATATGGTTTTATTAAATGAGTTTAATTTTTGTGTAGAAGCATTTTAGATTCAGCCATCCAATGTATTGTTTTGCAGTCTTAAATCATCTTAATATACAGAATATACAGTAATACAGCATTAGTGGGATTATAAATGTCAAAATCTAGCAGCTCAACTGCCACTGAGAAATACACAGCATGAGTTCCATTTAGCTTCATACTTAGCCATCAATTTGTTCATTATTTCTGAAATGTTAACTTTATCTGCCAGCAGATGGATGCTGAAGTGGCAAAACCAAGCTGTACTAATCTAAGCTGATAGTGAAGGCTACTGCAGGTCTTATTAGCATTGCTCAAAATGTGATAAATTTAGCAGCTTTACCAAAATGCCGTGGCAGTTTTCCCCCACATCATGTACCGAACAAATTACCTGTTGTGAGTTTAGACAGTAGATGAAATAACCGTACTATGTTTGACTGCGCATCTATGGCTGACAATGCAAGTTCTTTCAATGCTCATTCAGCTTCAATTTCCCCGTGCTTGATAACATTTGATGTCAGAGGTATATGTTCAGCATAACAGCACTGCAGGGATATTCCTAGGGCCCCGTTGGGAAGAGCGGTGCCATCAGGTATGAGATGGACATACTCATTGAAAATAAGGTCCTTTCTTCACGCCAGCATTCATTTCACTTTTACTGCAGAATCATCATTTTAGTCAGAACTTCCTTCTCTGATACCCTAAAGTTATTCTGACATATAAAATAACAGCCTTAAACTTTCACACAGAGAAAAATGTTCATCGTACAAGCTAATACCTAGTAATAAACATGGGCTACGACTAATTTTTAAGTTTTTCTGTTTTCTTAAAAACAAAATTGCAACAAAAAAGTTAATTTCATGATTGTGACATCTGTGTGCTTAAATATACAGTATGCATTGCAGATTTTTTTAAAAAGAATACTTATTTTTTCTAGTGCTTCTGAACATACACAGTACTGTACCATGGTGATAATTATTCAGGTACAGTGTCCATGCCCCAAAGAGCTGATGATAAATTGATATCTGAGGCGATAAGAGATAAATCACAGGGAGAAGTGGGATTTAAACCCTGACTTCCCAGCTCATAGCACTAACCACTATGCCACACTCTTCCTCCTTTTAAGTAAAGCTAGGTGTATTACTATTTATTTAAACTATTGATCATTGACTTGTGTTACTTGATACATCAAACTAGCAGTAAGCCAACTATTAAAGAGTCATGTTCTAAAGTTGCATTTCTGTCATTTTACCATTTAAGCACTACCTCTGATATATTTAGTGTTTTTAAAAAGCCATTCCGAATATTCTAAAAAATCACATGTGCCTCCTGACGCTCACTGACACAAATCCATCTCTTTTGTGGATTGTAGGTGCTGCAACCATTGGGAGAAAAAGATTTGAAGACTGAGCTGTAGGGGCATCCTGTTTAGAGAAATCATGAGCTTAAAAGAAAGCCAGCACCTAGCCATATGAATCTAAGAAAGGGCAACATCAAATTTCATGGGGTTCAGAACTGGAGATATTCATAGAGAAGTTAGCTACTGTTAGGTCAAACTATGTGATACTTATGAATCAGTGTTATCTTTGGGTGAAAATGTATTTATTTATTTAAAATAATATCACACAAAGCTTAAGTGCTTTAATATTTCACAATCAGTTTGGCTGCCTAGGCCAAGCACTCAGCATTTTCTGGAAATGTACCCCATTGTGTCACTAAGATCTGTATGCTGTCACAGTGTTGTCTCCCATGACTTCACATCACTGACCTTTTGCATACTGCAGACTGGGAGTGCTAGACAGACCTACTGTATGCCTAGAATTTCATTAGAGCTAGTTTTTGGGTTTGTGAGCAGTTCTTACCCTGAATTGTGTCCTGTGGGCCTCAGCATGGGGAGAAATAAAACTCTCGTTGCAGCTAACGCAACCCAGAATGGGAGTGATCCTTTTCTGTAAGCGGCAGACGCTCAAATATGGCCTACGATATACCACAATGAGTTTGACGAACAAGTGTAACTGCATTTCTGTTTGGATTTTTATTTGTTTTGCTAGCCATTGCTAAATAATATACAATATTCTCTTGATTTTCACCTTAATATTTTCTTTATGTAAAAACTATGTACTTTCTAAAAATTACACATTTTAGTTAATAGTTTCAAAATTCAGTTCATTGGCTCCAATTAGGTTTCTTTGAGTGATTAGACTCAAGCCTGTACTTGTAAAGATCAGGTTCCCTACCTAACTCTGGAAACGTGTATTTGTACAGGTCCTTAAAACAATAATTATTTTACTTCTGAGCACTTATGACAGATGATTAATTGATCAAAGAGAACCGCATTTCACTGTGCTATTAATCAACGTGTCATGAACTAGGGACTAAATAATCTATATCTGTTATGAACAATGTTAGGCATATTACTCGAGCTGCATGCAGAGGTTATTGTACAGCTGAAAAGGAGGACTCGGGATGCTATTAAGATTGATGAGATTCAAGAATTATTATTCAAAAATACTCTGTCTACATAAAAAGTACAGTAAAAAAACAAAAAAAAAACTTGTAGAATAGGATACCAGGTTTCCAAAACAATTCTGTCTTTGTAACTGGATGACATGGTAGGTACTGTGCTTCCATCTCATTTCACATATAAAGGAGGCCATATAGAACCCGCGTCTGAGAAACAAGGTTCCTAGTCTTGTGCACGTTTGTCAGCATTAAAAAACATATTGCAAGCACTCGGTACTCATTTTACCCAAAGTAAATTGGGCTCAGGAGGGCGAACAGCACAAAATGCCACAGAGCAGCTGTCATAAAAGCAGATACTGTGGAGAAACTTTGAATACAGGAGGAGAAGTCACCATAAATAATCCAACAAGCCCCTCCTCCTTTCTCATAGATCAGTGGGCCGTGGCTCCTGCTTGAGGAAAAGGCATTGTGTTAGCTTGGTTCTATGAGAAGGGGGTGAAAGCGGAGGGGAAACCCCCGGAGGGAAACGAAGGCCCTGAGCATCAAAGCTCTAGAAGTACCGTTCTGGCTCAGCTGGAAGCCCAAACAAGCAAAGAAACAGGACTGCAAACGGGAAGCTGTTTTTGGCTTTGGTGTGTGTGTTTCTTCTGGAATGCATTTCAGCATTTTGGGCTTGTTGAGACTTGTTATTAGTGTTTTGTGCCAAGCCATTTACAGCTCATCACAGCTGCTAACAGCTGCAGGAGGTGAGACTTTAAGACCTGATGGAGAGCAGACCTCTTGTAACACAGAAGCAATCAAACAGGACTGATTAAAAATAAATGCCTGAGTGGGAGTTGGGCTGGGGAGGGGGACCTATATTAGTATCCATTTTGGGACTTTCGGTTGCTGAATCCTTAAATTGCTGAGTGGCAGATTAAGAGGCCTACGCATTAAACATTTGCCTCTATTTTGTGTTTATGGGCAAAAAGTTTAACCGTAAGGATTGTATGTATTAAGCATTCTCCTCATAGATATAAAATGGGATAAGACAATCCCTAAAATAAATAAATACATCTGTCGCTAAGTCTTTAAGATAGTGTCTTCTGAAGGAGTGATTAATTAAAGCATTTGATAAAGAAATGACTGTAAGATGCTGCATTGCTATCTCTGCCTCGGCTGATTCAGTGACTGCAATTTTCATACTCTTATACATACATTAATTGATTTATCTCAACACTGCAGTGCCTCCAAACACACCAAGTAAAGGGGAAAATAGGTCATAAGGAGGATAATTTCGAAAGGAAATTGTCCTGATAACAAAAGAGCCACCAGGGAAATTCCCCCCCCCCCCCCCCCACTCAGGGTCTGAAGGTACGCATGTTGGCTCACAGCACACACATACATATTTGAGGTCATGGCTGAAAGGGGTGAGCCGGGAGTGGGGTCTAGGTGGGGAAGGGAGCATGTGATTTAATTTATAAGGCCTAGAATAAACCTGGTTACTTGGAATTGCTAGCATTTCCGGGACTCGGGTTTCTTGAGATTTTTTTTTGGTCGGATGATTGGCCGCACATAAAGAGCAAACGTGGAGTCGGACCTATTAAAACACCAGCATGCATCTGATGTGCCTGCCAATGCTTTGCTTGAGACATTTAATGCAGCTGGATCCCAAAAGGGGCGACTCCCCCCAGATTGTTACAAACCTGATATTATTCCAACATCTGGGTTAACCATAAACCTAACATTCCTTGGGCTCCAAAACATAAACTGGTTCTCTTCCATCTTATTCCTGAAGCGCTCATCACAGACAAGCCATGCCCAAGCTTCATAATCTGAGTACGCAGCCAGAACAGTATCAGCATAAACCAACAAACCCCATATTGAGTCTGATTGAAATGACTGACTACACTAGCTAAGTGCTGGAAATACCTGGCCCGATATAAAATAATCACCTTCCACACTCTTTTCCATCCCATGGATTTCTTCTTTTTTATCCTTTTTTTCCCCCTGACTTTCTCCTGCCCCTGTGACCCTCCAATAGCAAAGTAAAATATATACGTATTACCACTTTTTGACTTTGCAACGGTAAGCCCTCAAAATCCTTCCCACAGTTCTGAGAGGGCCACTAAAGCTAGGCGGTCTCTCTCTCTCTCTCCAAACAAGCCATATGCTGAATCCTGACTGGATTGGGAACCAAACTAAATGAAGACCTGGAGGAGCTAGAAGAATTAGAATCAGAAGATCCTGAAACTTCTTTCTCTCTCCACTTAAGCTTTCCTGAGCTCTCGTTCCCTGCAGCTTTCTCCCCTTGCTCGAGTATCCTAATGGCTCCCCTGCTCTGTTGCTACACTCATCACAGCCCCCCCATTAACTCACTTGATCCATCTGTGCCACTGGGCTGCTCCCCTGAGTGTCCCAATAATCTTGAAGTCACTGTCCTGGTAACGCACTGGCTCCCAAAATGATGATTCCACTAGGCCTCTTGTTTGGACAACCCCAGAAGATCCCTTTCTTCTTGAACTCCTGTCGGTCCTCCAGTCTTAGAATTCTGTGGAGAATGAAGGAAACTACCACCCCCCTGGGCTGTACAGACTGCACTGGCACTCCAATCAGCTGGAAGCCTTGGGATCCCAACCAGTGGGGAAGCACCCTGCACTTACACCCAACACAAAGGCCATAGCAACCAATGAATACTGGGCCTGGGACCAGAACTCAAATAAGGGCGCCTTCTGTGCCATCCAAACCAGTTGGATTGGAATTTATATTTTGGCCTGCCTCATGAATGATCCTGTCCACCCACTGACCAAATTCTTCCAAGGGAAAATCAGACAGACCCAGTGCCTGCCCCAGCAACCACAGAACAAACAGTACCTATGAGATGTAGGGCTAATTAAGTATGAGTTTGGGAAGAGCCACTAGAGGCCATCACCAGAGAGGCCTAAATGCATCAGCATGTCCAACCTCTCTCCCTGACTGCTATTGGGACGATATGACCCCATACCATTTCCCATCACTAACCTGGGAACTGTGTCCTGGTAAGGGAGTGGATCCAACTGTGTCAAGTTCCTCCTTCTCACTGACATCATCAGAGGTGGACAGGCACTCAAAAGGTGTCTGATGAACTGCTCCCTGCAGCATTGCAGTCTCCCAGCTTGCCACCAGCTCCTGAAAGAGCGACACCGTTGATCCCTGTGCTACACTGATTCGATGAGGGAAGAAAGACTGCATCAGAAGCGGCAGTCTCCCCATACCATTGGCCTGCATTTGGTTTCTGCTCCCTGCTTCAAAGATGCTTTTCCTTCAAAACCATTCCCATGACCCATCATGATGCCTATAAGGATACAGCAGCTGCACAGGAAGAGCACTCAGTAATGCAAGGCACCATAAGGGGATTTGGGTTCCATTTTATACACCCCCAGTGATCCTTTCTTTTCCGTTGTCCCCTTGCACTTCTAGCCACACTAGCCAACTGCCACTATTGCATGGTTTGAAAATGCATGTGACCCAAGTAATCACCACCTCCCCCACCTCCTCAAGGCCTGCAAAAAAACAAAAAACAATAAGAGATACCTGGGGGGGGATGGAGAGGTAAGGGGAGGAAGCAATAGGAGGCAGTCACATGTGCCTGAGGGCATCTCCTGGCTAGGGGCATATATTATACCTAGCAGTCCAGGACCAGCCTAGCTGCATTTCCAAAATAAAATATTCAGAGAAAACCCAAAGCAACTCTATAGGGAACTGGGGAAGAACATTAGTGCAGAGAAAATACCAGCGACCAAAGCTGAAACAGAAAAGTTCTGGAGAAATTAATATGAAGATCTTGTAGAGTATAACAGAGAAACAGAATGGCTACCAGAATCCAGGAAAATATGAAAAAGACAAGCATCAGAACTATGGAATAGCCTGAAGTAAGAACAAGAAAGCTGGAAGCCAGGTTAAAAAAAAAAATCCTAAACTGGTAGGGTCCTGGCCCTGATGGGGTACACAATTTTTGGCTCAAACAGTTAACAGCTATCCACCAAGATGTGGTAAACTGTAAACAATCAGGTGATCAGGCAGCGCACGTCTTTTTTTCCAAGGGAGACCTAGGAAATCCCTCGCCCCAAATTATGAACCAATAAAATGACGTACCTACAATCTACAAACTGTTCATGGCAATAAATGCAGATACAATATATGATCATATGGATTTTAATAAGATAATGGCAATAGAACAAAAGGGCAGCAGAAGAGGAATGCACTGTATGGAACCGAGGACCGGTTGATGCTGAATAAAAGCCATCATGACCAGCCATAAGACAGGTCGAAATCTCAGTGTTGCATGGATACATTATAAAAAAAATCTGTTTATAGTGTCCCTTGAAATGTATAGAATGAATCCAGGATTGATTAGTATATCAAGTGTGCCATAAGAATGTCTTCTGATAAATTGCTCGATTTAGAAAAGCACTGTGAAGGCTGTTACAGAGTTATGACGCTGCTTTAATTAAAAATAAAGAAGTGGTACATTGGAGGTTGGAGATTATAGAGAATTATACTAGAAGGTTAAACATTTGCATTTTAAAATTTCCAAAATATCTATCTTTGTCACTGTTAGACATGCTTGAAAAATTTGTATGTGGATGAGTATTACCCCTCTCTTCTGGGTTCCAGGACCATGCAGCAGTCATTTATGACATCTATAAACTTTACCTCCCAAGCATGTCCCAATGGTTAAGTTTACCTAATCAATGTTGGAGTAATTAAAATCTCCTGTTATTACTGAGTTACCTAATTTGTTAGATTTCCTAATTTCAGTTAACATTTTGTCATCTTTTCTTCATCCTGGCCAGATGGATGGTAGTATACCCTCACTACCACATTCTTCCCATCATACATGAAATTTCTATCTGTAGAGATTCCACAGTGGATTTTGTTTATCCTGTTTTTACTCTATGCCACCAATTTGACCCAGCCTGTCATTTCGATAAAACTTTTTCTGTGGTATCAATGTATCCCTTTGATTATCTTCCATCAGCTCTTTGAGATGCCTATTATGTCTACATCTCTGTTTAGTGCCAAATGTTCCAACTTTCCAAATCATATTTATGCTTTTAGACCTCTGGCTTTTGCATATAAACAATTCAAAGTATGTTTTTCAGTTGTATTCCCAACCTACCTAGCAGTTGAAATGGGTAGTTTGTAATCATTTATTTTTGTCTGCTCTGTATGTAAATGCACCTGGGCTACTTTTGCTTCTATCACAACCTCTCTTTTGGGCTAGTCTAACTTCCCTGTTATGCCAATATCCTTTAAAGATACCTGTTCCCGAGCCATGCACTGCTGAGCAAAACTTTTCTCCATGATCTAATTTAAAAACTGCTATCTCTTTCTTTTATATGCTAGGGCCATCAGCCTGGTACCATCCAGGTTAAGGCCCATCCTTTTGGTAAAAGCTTCCCTTTTGCAAAAATGTTGCCCAGTTTCTATCAAACCTAAAGCCCTCATCCCTGCACCATTGCAAAATCATGCATTGAGACTCCAGAGCTCTGCCTGCCTCTTCTGCACGTGGAACAGGGATCATTTCTGAGAATGCAACTCTGGAGGTTGTGGGTTTCAACTTTCTACCTAAAATCTTAAGTTTAGCTTCTAGAATCTACGTCCTGAGCATTCCTATATCATGGTACTAAAATGTACTATGACAGCCAGTACTGTCTAAAATCCTGTTTAGGTTTTGTGTGATGATGATGTCTCACAACTTTGCACCAGGCAAGCAGGGTACCAAGTGATCCTCATGCCCATCAGCCACCCAGCTATCCACATTCCTAATGATCCAATTGCACCTGTGCCTAGGGCGGCAAACATACAGGGGCTGCAGTGCAGACTGGTTATGATTTACTGCTTTCCAGGTCTGTAGGATCTCATTCAGCAGAGATCAGCCCCATGCTACCCTGTAACAGAGCCTTACAGGTGGGGTAGTGTGGGTGAAAGCACCAAAAGTGCCTAGAAGGAGCAAAATCAAAATCCTGCCCTGATCACGACTATCCTAACCCTTCCCAGCTGGGCACATTCCACTGGAAACATATTTTTGGTGATAGAGGATACTTTCTTACCCGGAGGCAGGTCTTAGCTATAGGATCACTTCCTGTCACACCTCGTTTCTCCAGGGAAGCACTGGAGCTGCCGGACTGGAAGTGTGACCATTCTATTATGTTTCTGAACGTCTCCTCTATACACCTGTAACTGCCTCATCTCATCCAGGTTTGCCACTCTGGCTTCCAGAGATCAGACTTGTTCTCTGAGAGCCAGGAGCACGTTTCATTGATCATGCACATACAACTTCTCACCAGTGGCAGACAATCATACATGTGGCCCCCATCTTGCTACTGGACTACTGTCTGCATTTTAATAGTGTTGAGCTGTCAGTTATTTAAGGTTGCTAAATGAGTAGGTATGCTTAATCTAATGTAAAGTCCTTTACATTTTGCGGTGCATTTTATGTCAGTTAGGCAATGACTTCCAAAAGGACAACACTGAGTCTGTTGATAAGGGCAGGGTTACTCCTTTGTTTTATCTAAATCTCTAATTCAGTGGTTCTCAACCCTGTCCTGGGGACCCCCCCCCCCCCCCAGCCAGTCGGGTTTTCAGGATATCCACAATGAATATGCATGAGAGAAAATTTGCATGTTATGGAGGCAGTGTATGCAAATTTTCTCTCATGCATATTCATTGTGGATATCCTGAAAACCTGACTGGCTGGGGGGGGGGGGGTCCCCAGGACAGGGTTGAGAACCACTGCTCTAATTGATTCTTGTTATGAAAAATTTGCCTTATCCTTTTAAGTAGGATAACAGTCTATAAATAAAGAATGTGCTTGGGGTGGGTGGGATTTGGAGAAGGAGGTTGAGAATTAACCAAACTGAAATTAACCAAACATTCTCTTTAAGTCAAACACACACACACACACACACACACCCACACCCACGTTGCTTAATCATTAATTCAGATTGGGAGGATATAGCAAAAGCCCAAATTGTAATATGATTATTTTATCTCTATCAAGCTCTTCTTGTGATACCTAAACTGTTCCATTATGCAGAGTCCCAGAGGAAGCAACCTCTTACCTAAGAGAAAGTGAAGAGCTGTGATAAATAAGAGATTGACATTTGTATTCAATTCCTTGCTTCTCACCATGCCAGTTCTACTTGATATAAATAATAATTACAAATGTGATGGGTAGGTAAATAATTACAAAGAGATAGACAATATTGTCATTCTATTAGATAAGCCAAAATGAATAACTTTAAAAGAGTCAGCATTTTTGAAAAATCTGTTTTATTTGGTTGATAGAGTGTTAAAAAACGGACAAACTTTTTTTTTTATAGTTTGCAAAATTCCATTTTCATTTCCACTTTATGAAGAATAATGATTTTCAGTTAACAACATGTTGTAAATGGACTATGCTAAGGTTGCACATTTTTCGTACCACTATTAATCATCATCGCTTATATTTATGGGTATTCAGCATAGAGCAAAAGATGGAAAACCATTTGCGTGGGTGGGCATGGCCCTGTCATGATTGAAAAATGTGACTGAAATAAGCAGCCTCTTTCTTTTAGACTTCTTATTGCCCTAGAATTAAATATCTTCACATATCAAGCCAAGAGAGCCTGCTGTGTAATATTTGTAAACAGCAATTTTATTCATTACAGCTGTATGAACTTTTTACGCACATTGCTATTTGCTTCCCCTCCTATGCTTTTGTCTTCCATGGCAAAAGTGTTATGCGCAAACAGTGTTTTTTATTAGACGGTGCCATTAATCAAATTGAGTCATCTTATGGAATAAAATTACACCTCATGCAAATTCATAACTGACTCCACCACAAATGCCAATTGAAGTTTCAGTGTGAATCTCAGTCACTTATCCTGAATTACAGTTTGCTTTTTACAATAGATAAAACAATCCCTACATCATGAACTCAACCTTTGCTTCTGATGCCAACTGAAGACCTATATTAGTACTCAGACGAGATTTCTCCTACATCTCCCAAAGCTTGCCATCTTAGGTGTGTGTTGCACAGCCTATACTTAAGGCTCACTGGTATGAAGAAAAGCAGAAGAGTTTCCTTCCATCAAGGGATTACAGCAACAATTACTGTAATGAGAATTACTGAAGCAGCCAGGTGGCAGATAAGCTGTGTGTATCTGGCCTGTGTTCATCTGTCTTGGTGGGAGAAATAAAAGGAGAATAAGAGATAGTCAGTAGTGTTGTTCTGTTTCCGAAAGTCAAACGACGGTGAATGTAATTATATAGGGCTTTATTTACCAACATTTCGGATTTAGCAACATTTCTGAAAAAAGACGTTTATCGATTTTGATAAATACATTTAATCACATTTTACGTTTAAGAAAAACAACTTGGCTCAAGAGGGACATATACCTCATAAGTCACAAAAACAAAACAAACAGTTTATTTAGAATTTTAAACCTGAATCAACTTTGATTCAGTCAATACATAATGGGATCAATAATCAAAGCATTTTACTTGGGTAAATGTGTGCATATTTTTACCCACTGAAAAAAGGGGAGGGAAGAAAATATGCATGATGATTGGATTTTCAAATTACCTTGCATGCTTCCTAGCCTGCAATTTGCACCAGTGAAATGGCTCACTGGCAGTGCTGCACGCTAGGGATGTGAATCGTTTTTTGACGATTTAAAAAAATCGTCCGATATTTTTTAAATTGTCAAAAATCGGTACAGTGCATGATACAATAGAAATTTTCACGATTTATCGTGAAAAATTGTTACTCCCGTTAGTGTCCACTAACGGGAGTTATTTGGGGGGAGGGTGGGAAAACCGGCACACCAAAACAACCCCTAAACCCACCCTGACCCTATAAAACTAATCCCTTACCTTCCCCCACCCCCCCGAACCCCCCCACAACTTTTTACGAGTACCTGGTGGTCCAGTGGTGGCGCGGGGACCGATCTTCCGCTCTCGGGCCATCGGCGCAAGAACGGGAGATCGCTCCCGGGACCACCACTAGACCACCAGGTAATTTTAAAATGTTTTGGGGGGATCGGGAGGGTGGGAGAACCTAAGGGGTCATCTTTAAAGGGTCGGGTGGGTTTTTTTTCAATCGGGCCATCGGCGCCATTTTTGAGTGGCAGCCAAAATGGCACCGATGGCCCGAGAGTGGGAGATCGGTCCCTGCGCCCCCACTGGACCACCAGGTACTCGTAAAAAGTTTTGGGGGGGTTTGGGGGGGGGGGGTGGGGGAAGGTAAGGGGTCAATTTTAAAGGGTCAGGCCTCACTAAAAAAAAATTAACGATGTGAATCGGAACCGATTCCGATTCACATCTCCAGCAATTAGATTTTTTTCTCCCTCCAGCCGAACCCAATCGTTAAGACGATCGGGCACACGATTCACATCTCTACTGCACGCTGCCATGTTGGTTTTAACGCCAGAGTCCAGCTTGCACTCTCTGTGTCAGCTGAGGCTGGGAGCATTGCAGAGGCAGTTCTCAGAATCTTTGGTGGTTGTGAATGAAGGATTTGCTCTGCTATAGATCAATGGAAACTGGTTCCGTTAGAACTGGGAAACCCAGTGGAACAAAAGGAAGCTGCTGGGCCCAAAAGAAAACTAGAAGTAATTTGTAAAAAAAAAAAATGAGTAAGACATGAGACATGCAAGAGGCTGCCATTATCAAGAATGGGAAACTTTTTTTTTTTTTAATAAGTGCTGGCAGGAATGACAGATGTTGTGTGGCTGCATCACCCCCATGAACCAAAGTTGCTCTTGCATGGAGCAGCGAATCAGGTGCAGATATATTCAGATCTGAGGGACCTCTGTGGTGAATAAATGGTATAGTGGAGCAAGTCAGTCCTGAAGGGAAGGTCTGTGTGTAGAGATGATAGCATTAATAGATGTTTATGGCAGCCCTTCTCCTGCGTGCATCAATTTTATGTATTCAAGCTATGAAACTGCTTTTGTTTTCCAGGTTGACATCCTTTTATAGTTGTTAACATTCAGCAAATTCCTAATTTCTGTTGCTATTTCCCATTCACAGGCCAAAAATATATTTGGTCAGTTGAGCTCTATGGTAAACCTTGGTACTGCAAAACATCTGCTTGACTAAGGGTCTGTGAAGAATTAATGGTCATTGACATCTTTTCATTGGGCTATACAAAATGAGTTGGCAGTTTTGGTTCTATTCCCAATGGAAAGGAACTCAAATACCAGCAAATACTGACCCCTCAGACAGCAAATACTGACCCCTCAGACAGTAAAAGGTTGATTATCTGCAATTAGAGTAAAACGTATCTTCTTACAGAGAGATTTTAAAAGCCCCGTGTGTGCCAAAAGCAGGAGATATGCACACAAGTTGGGCCAGCGCGCAGCGAGTGGATGGTATAAGCCACCCATGGACTTGCGTTATCTCCTGCTGCGCGCACAAGTTAAACGTTTCTAAGAAGGGACAGAGCGCAGGCATGGTCTGGGGCATGTCGGGACATGGCCACCAAATGTGCGCCTATATACTTACACGCACAAGTGCGCACCAGGGTCCCCTGCCACGTAAATTTAATTCAGCTGTGGAGGATGTGTAAGGAGTAGAATAAAAACATGTAGGCCAAGCAGTGGGGTTTAAACGGTAGGGGCTAACAGGGAGGGGAGGGTGGCTATAAAACTAGAGGGGATTGCAAGTTCTATCCCTAAACTGGGCAAACCGGGAATGAACTGGGAAAACCAGATATGGCGTGGTGCATGTCCCTTGTACAATTTCCCCAACTTACGCAGTAGATGTAAAATTATGCGCACATGTACGTGCGTCCAGGCTATTTTATAACATGGCCGTTTGTTATAAAATGGATGCATCTCTGGGCCCGAGCTGGCATATGTGCATTTCATGAGTTCTGAAATTCTTTATACTGATTTGCCTTTGAGGAGTTTGCTTTGTCTACTTACACAGAACAAAGTCACTTGCTTAGTTTCAGCTGTAATGCTAGGGTTCAAGTTATCTCTATTTTGTACAATTTTCATTAGTTACCCATGATGTTCAGATCAAAATGTGAGTTCCTTTTCTTTATGATTAAGATGTTACATGGGATCGGTGTACCTAATGAAGAAAATAAAGAGGTATGTGCCAGGTCACCATCTTAGGCTACCATCCCCACAGCGAAGGCTTGCAGACGTGCTAGGACTAGGTCTGGTCTTGTCCTTTCCTATGTAATGCTCCAACTCTTTGTAACTCCCTCCCCAAATCCCTCAGTTGGAGAAGGATTGCCTGAGATTTAGAAAGCTTTTGAAGGCCCATATTTTTGAGACAGCTTTTAGCTAACTACAATGGTTTTGCATTTGGGTAGAGTTGTTCAGCAATGAATTATATGACATTCAGGGCCTGGGTTTGCTAAGGAAGGTCAGGAATGTGATGAATTTTATTTGCAGATTAATTATTGTATATTAGTTGAATTGTTTTACTTGATCATTTTATTGTGATATCTATTATGTTTTACTTTGCTTGTATTTTTGAGGCTTTGAGTTAGAAAACAAATAAAAGCACTTAAATATATAAATGGACATACAATGTAAATTACTTCACTTTGAAGACCCTGTTGAGGCATTCATGCAACACATTCATGTGGGTGATGTGTAAGTAGTAAAATAAAAAAAATGTAGGCCAAACAGTGGAGTTTTAAGGGTAGGGGCTAAGAGGGGGGAAGGATGGCTATAAAATTAGGGGGATTGCAAGTCCTGTCCCTAAACTGGGCAAACTGGGAATGAACTGGAAAACCAACTATGGCACTGGCGCATGTCCCTTTACTCCTATCATGCTTGTTCTGTGGATAGATGAAGAACTTCAAATTTTCAGATTCCATTGCTGTCAATCTGTTTTATAAGCAATAAAGTGATCACAAAGCAATTTACAGAAATGTGGTGATGCCTGAATTTTTCCCAAAGCAGTTCAAATCTGCTAAGCTGTAATAAGGGTATAAAGTGAATAAAAGAGCATTCATTGCATGAGAAACACTGTATATCATCATGCAATATGCACATATCACAGTGATATCGCATGATAATTCGTGATATTGTGGTTTTTACCCCTAAAATCTACCACTATCCAAATTAGCTGATTTGCATGCATTTGCATGTATACAAATTATAAATGCATGCAAATCAGCTAATTCATAGGTAATCCTATACTAATAACATAATCTGCCTTTCCAGAGCCCCATTATTTCCCAAAGAATTAGGTACAATTCAAGAGTATTGCAAGTCCTGGTGCTACTGCAATGAAATTCAAGGGACACGTGGCTTGAAAAGCGCTTCTAACATAAAAAGTACCCTTTGGGGGTCTTGGCAGACCCTGCCCACCTCCCCACTGCCTATCAAGGTGACACAGGCCCAAAAGGTTTTAAAAAGATAAATCAACAGCTCACAGTGATGTCCTGCCTCCTTCCCCAACCCCTCCCTTGTGTATAATATACTCCTGACTTAACTAAATAGTCCCCTCAGAAGTAGATAACCAAGCCCCCTAACCAAAATGACAAAATCATTCTTGGGGTCTAGTGTTTCCCATCCCCCTTTGCATCCAAAATAATCCCAGGAGCCTAGGGGGCCCCCAGACTTCTCCATACCTTTTGAAGACTCATTGGTGGTACAATTGTGACCCAAAGCACCCCCTAGCTCATTGTCCCTATGGGCAATGGCTGTTGGTGCCATTTTGGAAAATGGCATTGACAGACCTGGAGCTGGAGAGCACCCTTGGTGTCCTCTGCACCACCAACAAATCTTCAAACAGTATGGGGAGGGAGTCTGGTGGCTCTCAAGGATAATGTTTTCTTTTGGGGAGAGTGGCTGGGGCACTGTCTGCTGCTGGGGCAGTTTTATGGGGCGGAACTATATGTTTGTATGTTTGGGTTGGGGTATATTATATGAAAGGTAAGGATTTGGGAAGGGGCGGAGTATCACTGCACGCCATTGATTTATTTTTCTAAAAATATTTTAGGCTAGCACCGACTTGGTAGGCATCAGGGGGTGGGTGGGGGTCTTAGTAGACCTCCTCTGGTGCATTTTTACAATTTAGAGGGGTATTTTTGAGCCTTGGGCCCTTTAAACCAATGGTGGCCCTGTGCAAAGTGGGCCATCGTCGCTTGTTTTTCAGACCCCTGCCACATTATTTTTTTTATCACATAGTTTTTCCACAATAAAAAAGAATGTCTCAAAATTTCTATGATATTTTCTCAGGGAGAGGCAAAATATTGTAGGACCATCCACTGCTATATTTTTCCCTTCCCATGACAAAATATCACAGCTTAGTAAATGAACCCCTTAATTTAGGATCTAAGAGTGAATATTTAATTTGAATTTAATCAGCTAGAATCAACCTTGATGTGGTTTGAAAACGTTTTTGTTTAAAATCCAGGTTTATCTGTATTGGTTTGAATTCATGTGAGTTCATAGATTCAAACTGCATGAATTGTTTGAAAATAGTATGGATCTTCAAATATGTTGACTATAAATGTGAATATGTGAGTATCTGCATCTGAAATAAGTCAAACAGATGTGAATGGGTTAAGTCTGGTTATTCAAATGTTATCATGAATGCGCGACTTAAGCTGTGATTGACTTGGGTGTTTGACTTGATTTCGGGCATATCCTCATTCAGTTCTGACTATCCAAACGTCTCTCCTTCTAATCCCCCCATAATTGAATGGGTTTTGATTCAGTATGAAGCATTCACCAATGTCTAAGTTTATGCATATATTTCTACTTGAAAAGGTTTTGGATTATTGCACTCAACTGCCCTGCTGTCTTTATACTGTACTAATAAAGGGTACTTTTATATGAAAGAATATCTTTATGCATCATGAATTTCTACTCAGAGAAATCAAAGAGCTTCCATTCCAAACTACCAGTAGTGACATTATTAAGCTTCATTGGGTGATCAAAATCAAATCCCTGTTAACTGTAGAAAAAAAAAAAAGTAATACACTTTCATGAATACCCTATTAGCAGCTGACTACGTTAGTTTTTACTTTGTGATGCTATTTTCTTTGTGTAACTTTCTCCTGAATACCTTGGAAGGTTAAAGTGTCTTCAGGGCTTATTGCCTCTGTGCATGACAATGAATTTCTCTTAGACTCTTCCACTGAATTTCTCTGTCAAGAAGTGGAATGGTAATTCAAAATGTTTATTTTATAGATTTCACTATAAACCATTCAGCTCTAGGAATACTTTAAATGATGAGTGGATCTTGGGTTTAAATGGTAAATAGTAGTGATTTAGAATTTAAAAAGAGATGGACATGGGATTTCTTACAATTTATTTGCCTTAATGATTTAAGTGATTATATATATATATATATATATATATATACATAGAGAGAGAGAGAGAAAAAATATATATATATATAAGAACATAAGAACATAAGAAAATGCCATACTGGGTCAGACCAAGGGTCCATCAAGCCCAGCATCCTGTTTCCAACAGTGGCCAATCTAGGCCATAAGAACCTGGCAAGTACCCAAAAACTAAGTCTATTCCATGTAACCATTGCTAATGGCAGTGGCTATTCTCTAAGTGAACTTAATAGCAGGTAATGGACTTCTCCTCCAAGAACTTATCCAATCCTTTTTTAAACACAGCTATACTAACTGCACGAACCACATTCTCTGGCAACAAATTCCAGAGTTTAATTGTGCGTTGAGTAAAAAAGAACTTTCTCCGATTAGTTTTAAATGTGCCCCATGCTAACTTCATGGAGTGTCCCCTAGTCTTTCTACTATCCGAAAGAGTAAATAACCGATTCACATCTACCCGTTCTAGACCTCTCATGATTTTAAACACCTCTATCATATCCCCCCTCAGTCGTCTCTTCTCCAAGCTGAAAAGTCCTAACCTCTTTAGTCTTTCCTCATAGGGGAGTTGTTCCATTCCCCTTATCATTTTGGTAGCCCTTCTCTGTACCTTCTCCATCGCAATTATATCTTTTTTGAGATGCGGCGACCAGAATTGTACACAGTATTCAAGGTGCGGTCTCACCATGGAGCGATACAGAGGCATTATGACATTTTCCGTTTTATTCATCATTCCTTTTCTAATAATTCCCAACATTCTGTTTGCTTTTTTGACTGCCGCAGCACACTGAACCGACAATTTCAATGTGTTATCCACTATGACACCTAGATCTCTTTCTTGGGTTGTAGCACCTAATATGGAACCCAACATCGTGTAATATAGCATGGGTTATTTTTCCCTATATGCATCACCTTGCACTTATCCACATTAAATTTCATCTGCCATTTGGATGCCCAATTTTCCAGTCTCACAAGGTCTTCCTGCAATTTATCACAATCTGCTTGTGATTTAACTACTCTGAACAATTTTGTGTCATCTGCAAATTTGATTATCTCACTCGTCGTATTTCTTTCCAGATCATTTATAAATATATTGAACAGTAAGGGTCCCAATACAGATCCCTGAGGTACTCCACTGTCCACTCCCTTCCACTGAGAAAATTGCCCATTTAATCCTACTCTCTGTTTCCTGTCTTTTAGCCAGTTTGCAATCCACGAAAGGACATCGCCACCTATCCCATGACTTTTTACTTTTCCTAGAAGCCTCTCATGAGGAACTTTGTCAAACGCCTTCTGAAAATCCAAGTATACTATATCTACCGGTTCACCTTTATCCACATGTTTCTTAACTCCTTCAAAAAAGTGAAGCAGATTTGTGAGGCAAGACTTGCCCTGGGTAAAGCCATGCTGACTTTGTTCCATTAAACCATGTCTTTCTATATGTTCTGTGATTTTGATGTTTAGAACACTTTCCACTATTTTTCCTGGCACTGAAGTCAGGCTAACCGGTCTGTAGTTTCCCGGATCGCCCCTGGAGCCCTTTTTAAATATTGGGGTTACATTTGCTATCCTCCAGTCTTCTGGTACAATGGATGATTTTAATGATAAGTTACAAATTTTTACTAATAGGTCTGAAATTTCATTTTTTAGTTCCTTCAGAACTCTGGGGTGTATACCATCCGGTCCAGGTGATTTACTACTCTTCAGTTTGTCAATCAGGCCTACCACATCTTCTAGGTTCACCGTGATTTGATTCAGTCCATCTGAATCATTACCCATGAAAACCTTCTCCATTACGGGTACCTCCCCAACATCCTCTTCAGTAAACACCGAAGCAAAGAAATCATTTAATCTTTCCGCGATGGCCTTATCTTCTCTAAGTGCCCCTTTAACCCCTCGATCATCTAATGGTCCAACTGACTCCCTCACAGGCTTTCTGCTTCGGATATATTTAAAAAAGTTTTTACTGTGAGTTTTTGCCTCTACAGCCAACTTCTTTTCAAATTCTCTCTTAGCCTGTCTTATCAATGTCTTATATTTAACTTGCCAATGTTTATGCTTTATCCTATTTTCTTCTGTTGGATCCTTCTTCCAATTTTTGAATGAAGATCTTTTGGCTAAAATAGCTTCTTTCACCTCCCCTTTTAACCATGCCGGTAATCGTTTTGCCTTCTTTCCACATATATATATATAGAGAGAGAGAGAGAGAGAGATCATAACAATACTTTGTTACTGCACTGTATGGATTAACATTTTTTTTACTTGTAACCATCGATACTTAAATGCCATCATTTATATTTATGAAAACCTATCGTTATGTAGTGATTCTGCCTTGCTAAAGCTATACTCAAAGCATGCTTCATCAGACCCAGGAGCACAGCTTCCTGTGCTGCCTTTCAAGCATTCTCCTCATTGCCCATCAGCATTTAGATCAAGATATTATGCTTTATTCTGGTTGCGGTAATGAATTATCATGATTCTTGTTAATACAATCACTTAAAAATCAAAGGGTTTCTTTATCTTTGCAGTAAACTGCAAGAAACATGTCCTATTATAATAGAGAACACGTGTTAAATAGGAAATGTTTCCTGATTTTATGACTCATTTTCAGTTTTATGTACAATTTAAAAAAAAAAACCTTAATAAAAAAAATCTCTTAATTATATTTCATAAGAACATAAGAAATTGCCATGCTGGTTCAGACCAAGGGTCCATGAAGCCCAGCTTCCTGTTTCCAACGGAGGCCAAACCAGGCCACAAGAACCTGGCAAGTACCCAAACACCAAGAAGATCCCATGCGATTGATGCCAGTAATAGCAGAGGGCATTTCCTAAGTCAACTTGAGCTTAATTGTGCGTTGAGTGAAAAAGAACTCACTCCAATTAGTTTTAAATGTGCCACATGCTAATTTCATGGAGTGCCCCCTAGTCCTTCTATAATCTGAAAGTGTAAATAACCGATTTTTATCTACTCGTTCAAAATCTCTCATTATTTTAAAGACCTCTATCATATACTCCCTCAGCCATCACTTCTCCAAGTTGAACAGTCCTAACCTCTTTAGTCTTTCCTCATAGGGGAGAAGTTCTATCCCCTTTATAATTTTGGTTGCCCTTCTATGTACCTTCTCCATCGCAACTATATTTTTTTTTGAGATGCGGCGACCAGAATTGTACACAGTTTTCAAAGTGCGGTCTCACCATGGAGCGATACAGAGGCATTATGACATTTTCTGTTCTATTAACCATTCCCTTCCTATTAATTCCTAACATTCTGTTTGCTTTTTTGACTGCTGTAGCACACTGAGCCGACGATTTTAAAGTATTATCCACTATGATGCCTAGATCTTTTTCCTGGGTGGTAGCTCCTAATATGGAACCTAACATCGTGTAACACTTTCCTCTTACTGGGATGAATGACTGAGAAGACCAGGTTATCTACTCCAGATCAGAATTTGAGTTAAGAGCAAGATTTAAAATCATCCCAACTTGCTGACATCCCACATTGAATTTTGAACACATGGTACTGAATAGCGCAGTTACATTACTTCCTCTTTTGCTGATTGAAATATGTTAAATTAACCTTTTCCGGACTGAGTGGAGGTGATCCCAGGAGCAGAGATGGGGATGGGTTTGGACTTACATACATACTTTTCCATTTTCAAAAGTAGCACATTAATTTTCCAGGCAGGTGTAATTGTACAAGGAAAAAGTTTGTGGAATAATTTTTAAAGCAAATTTATGATTTGAAAATTGGTGTCGCTTACATGCGTATTTAGATGGGCTATTATAAAATTACCCCCTAAATGTAATAAAATAAAATATATTAACTAACTTCTACAAAGAAACGTGAACTCTGAGTACTGTAATCAATTCTGGAGACCGTATCTTCAATGAAGGCATTGAAAGGATGAAAACGGTTCAGAAAAAAGTTATTAAAATAATACCAGGCTTGCAACACAAACACTACATAGTGCGACTTAACACACTCAAAAGGCACTCAGTAGAGAAAGGAAGAATGGAGAGACAGGAGAGAAATATTCCAAAATTGAAGTTATTTATTTATTTATTTATTTATTTAGTGTTTTTCTAAACCGGCATTTGCGATGGGAATCGCATCATGCCGGTTTACAATTAACAAAGGGGTGCGAAGGAAGTAACAATAAGAACATTAACAGGTGCTGAACGAAAGGTTGCAGTTACAATAAAATAGGGAACTACAGAACTTGGAGCAGTGAAGAGGCGATAGGAATTTAACAAAGAGAACAAAATTACCAATTAATGGTATTTACTAAGTTATGGAATTTTGCAAAGTTATTATTTACCAGGTTAAAGGTAAAGTCTGCGTGTCGGTTAATGGTGCATTAAGTTTTCGTTGGGGTCTGGAAAGGCTTTCTTAAATAACCATGTTTTGAGCCTTTTCCTAAAGTTCTGCTGGTCTACCTGCAGAAGGTGATGGAGGTCAACATCATAATGGGATTGAAATATATTTAGAAGACATATACTGGTAAATTGTTAAAGGCTGGCACATGACTGGGCCTTGTGCGTGCTGATAGCATTTTCAGGGTGGCCCGGCCATGTGCGTATCTTCGGGTATGTGCGGAAGTGCTGGGCCTTAAAAAAAGGGGGTGGGCTAGGGATGGGGTCTGGGTGGGGTGGGGGCTGGCAGGGCCAGCGCCATTTAGCGTTGTCCTGGTGAAGCACGCACTGGCAGCCGGCCGGCGCGCAACCCACTTCTGCTCAAAGGAGCAGGTACGTTTTAAAATTTAAAAAAAAAAAAAAATAGTAGTTAAGTGGGGTTTAGGAATCAGGGTGGAGAGGGGAAAAGGGAGGAAGGGTAGTTAGAGGCAAGTTCCCTCCCAGGCCACTCCTTAATTGGAGAAGACTGGGAGGGAACTGGGCAAAGACTCAATCGCATCGCCGTGCGTGAGTTAAAAAATTCCCCTGCTCCCCCCCCCTGCGCACGTGCACACGCCGATACAAAATTGGGCGCTCACGTGTGTGCAAGCATTGGATTTTATAGCATGGATGTGGCGATGAGCACATGTTATAAAATCTCCGCGTCCATGCGTGCGCGCCGGGAACCGCGCAGACATGGACACCCGTGTGGACCTTTAAAAATGCACCCCATTCTTATTCTTAAAGTTTTTATTTGTGTTTTTAGCCCCTGAGGCAGCCGTTTGAAACGGGAAACTCGGCCAGAGTCGGGCTACCCTTGTGTCTCCACTTCAATAAAGGATTGATTTTAGACTACAGGCATCTATTCTTTATTTCATCCCCATAGAGAGCAGGCGTTGAAACAGGGTCCAAAAAACATAGAAGATTGTTTTGGTTTAAGAATGGGAATTTATATGCTCATTGCTCACCCACCCTAAACTGTATAGACTCAGAGAAGTAGATAATTGGGCAGACTGAATGGACCAAATTGGGTCTTATCTGCTACCATTTACTCTGCTAGTTTGTAGCTATCAAGTCAGTTTTCAGAAGTTTTACCTTCCTAATTTTGGAAACTGGCCAGGTAAATTCCTGGCTTTCAAAATATTTCCTGACAGACCAGCAAAACGTGTCTGTCCAAATTCATAAGGCACACAAATTTAGCCAGTCAGAAAAGGGATAGATCTTGAGGTGTTCTCAGGCTAGAGTTTTGGTTTAGTCAGTCTGTGAGGACTTTCAGCATTAACCAGCTAAATTTTGCTGGACTACTCCAGTTGCACATTAGCTGATCTAAATCTAGTTTGTCTAAAAAGTGTCCTGAAGATAAGTGGATAAAATTACTTGATTATCTTTATTGTTCAATGCTTATTGAAATAGATCCCTCCCCCACCAGACACACTCACACACACACTGTTAAAATGAATTGTTTTACATTTTTCATTGCTTGGATCTCATGCTAGGCATCGGTTCTATTCTTTTTTAATTTGCATTTAATGTTAGATTTCAAACAAATTCTAGTACGTCAGCTGCTGGCTGGAGCTCATCATCCATCACACATTATAATTAAAGATTCTTGCACTTAAAAGTTTAATTGCCAATTTGAAAAATTATTCATCATTCATGGAATAACACAGGTGGTTCGCAAGTGAAGCATAAGACATAACCTACATGCACTAAAGCGTGCTATATAATGGAGCAAAATATGGGAAAAAAACCCATTATATATATTGCAAAGGTATCTGCATTGTTACTCTACGGTTCACTACAATTCTGTGACTAAAGGTTTCTCTTAGCTATTTTGTGAGAGTCATTTAGAATTCTGCTGAACAGAGTCCTTTATCAGACTGATGATATCTGGTAATCACAAAGCTATTTTAATTACCATGCTTTTCAAAGCATGGTATTTCTTTTTCCAAGGAGCCATATCTGCCTGCTGAAAAAGAATCTTTTCTTAAATTGCTCTATCAACTTTGAGGACTGAATATGACAGATGTGATTTGAGCTACATCTCATTCCAAGACTATTTATAAAATGTCATTCCTCGTCTTGATATGCCTCCCGTTTATCCAGTGGGCTCATTAAAATGAGAATCAAACTCAATGTATATTTTACAAACAGGAGTCACATTTAGCAGCTACTCTTAGTTTTGGTATTCATTAAGGGGTTGTTTCTTGAATTCTAATACAAGTCAGTCGGCTCATTAAAGGCCAGATTTTATTACATATTATATGCTTCATGCTTTCACACAAACTTATTATATTGCTCAGAGAAGGTGATCTTTTAAAGCACATTAGACTAATGTTCCTGAAACTCCAGATAATGTAAGTTTTATTGAATTGCTGTAACTAAAAATGGTCCTATAACGATTTGTTCTGATAATGGATTTAGCGAAAGCAAACCATAATAAATGGGTTATCAGAGAAGGTTTGACCTTGAGATACATTTACAGTTTCTTGGATTTATGAATATTTCTGAAAAATGAAGAGATCCAAGAATTATTGTTGATAATATAGCTCCACTTTTTTTTTTTTAATGTCAAAACAATTTTTATTGAGTGAAAGAAAAGAAACAGCCAACCGGTAAAATCTAACTAATAACTTAGTTAAGATTTGTTACAACATACGACTTGAGTAGACATTCATACAACATTGCCATCCCACTGAGCTTCAACAGTGCAATTTAATTCATTAAGCACCTTCCCAAAGAAAATGATATAGATACAATATCTTACAATACTTAAAAGTCTCAGTGAATAACTAATGCAACAAGGGATATTGCTTGTCATTATCTAGTGGAAACAAAGTGAATGGGATTATTGCACATCAAACACCAAAGCCTCCCTACACAGTGTATAGGATTTACTTGGGGGAGTGGTTTATTAAACTCATTTGGTCTTGACTCATCCAAATCTCCACAAAAACAAATGCGTACCACACAAAGAGGGTGTTATAACCTGAAGCAGTGACAAGTAGTCCAAAAGGCAAGCTGAAATCATACTAAATGTAATGAAAAAAGATTGATTTATGCTTGATGTTCTGATCTGATTTATTAGCATTTGGCTCAAATAAAAGACCTCTTCATTTCAAACCAGGGGAAAAACATTTTTTATTGCACCATTTTTATTGATATTTTTTTACATTTTTGTTTCATTCCATCCATCACTCCAGCTTCTCTTTTTCTGCTGCACCGCTGTGCTGGGTCCACCAACTTCTCTCCTGTGGCACAGTTCCTGCAGGCCACTAGCATAACTCGGCTAGCAGATGCAGCACGGCTCCCATTGGCAGACCCATCAACCGTCTTCCTGAGAATGCACACCCTGGAACAGTTCCTAATGTCAGCGACACCAATACGGTGGTGGCTCCCTCAATCTTCTCTTGGCTGATGGAGAAAAAACACATTCAACCTGCAGAGGGCAGAAGTCTTCAGTCAGGTGGGATACGGAAAGAAGGCAATCTTTGAGATATGGTATGTATCTCTGGCTCATTGGGAGTTGGAAGCATTCATGTGGATGGGCTGCTAAAAGGAAGACGTCTTTTGAGCTACATGTCTTCAGCCCTGTGAGCTGCAAGTCTTCCCCCACCAATCCCAAACGGCTCCTGCAGATCTAGCAATGTCCGGCTCAGGTCTGTTGAGGGATGGCGTTTGGCTGTCATGTGATGGAAGATGCCCAGCTACCTGAACATACCTCTTGCTTCCCCCCCACCAGACTTGAGCCTTCCTCTTCCCTAGGCTGGGCCTTGAGTCAGGAAAAGGCCGAGATGGGTTTTTGCTTCATTTTGGGCCAGATTTTCAAAAGGTTATGCGCGTAACTGGTCCTGCGCGTGCCATGCCTATTTTAAAAAGGCCCGGCAATGCGCGTAAAGCCCTGGGATGCGTGTAAGTCCCGGGGCTTTACAAAAGGGGCGTGGGCAGGGTGGTGTGGGGCGGGGCCAGAGGCCTGCAACACAGTGGCCATTGCCGCTGTGTCGAGGGATCGCATGCCGGCAGCCTGCCGGCTCGCGCAAATTGCACCCCCCCGGAGGCAGGCGCAAAAGGTAGGACAAAACTTTTGGGGGGGGGGGTTAGAGTAGGGCTAGGGGGAGGAAATGTTAGGGGAAGGGGTGGGAATATCAGGCTAGGGGGAGAAAACAGAGGAAGGCAGCACGGCTCGGCTCACGCAAGGTGCACAATTGTGCACCCCTTTGCGCACGCCGACCCTGGATTCCATAACATGCGCGCGCATGTATTAAAATCAGACGTACATGTGCACTGGCGCATGTAGGCCACGCGCGCATGTTATAAAATCTACCCCACTATATTTGAGCCAATTCAGTACTATAAGAAAATTAGATGAAGTCAGGGCAAGAGGCAGAGAATGGCATCTAATAAAATAGTAGTGTCATGAAACATTGAAAGCATAACAACATGTCAACTTTTAACATTGTACCTTCACATATCAAACTTTGAAGCTGATTCCAAATGGATATCTACAGTTCTCACTTATGCTGCCTGGCACACTGTCGCTATAGATAGCATTGAAAGAAAATCACAACATGAAATACCACGAGTAAAAATAAATCAATTTGGGAAGAAAAGATCTTATGACTGCATCCAGGTCCGGTGCTAGGCTTTTTGCTGCCCTGTGTGAACAATGTTTATGCTGCCCCCCTCCCCAGTTCTGTTTTCTAACATTTACGTTTAAGTGTTTTTCCAATAATCAAACATACAATAGAAACAAAAATAATAAACAAGAGATCATTACTTTTTTTTTTTTTTTTTTAGAAAAATCTGTTTTGTTGGAAAGAATTTAGAATGAAACAGCAATAGCAAAGTACATCATTTTTCCCGTTACATACCAATCTGTGAGATATAACAGACATTACAACTGGAAAACTCCAGAGCGTTTCCTTCCCCCTTGACAACTCCCAGCTCCACCTCTCTCCCTTCTTGTTTACACAAAATCAGGAGTGGGGTGGAAGAGGTAAATAAGGAGTGTTCATTTATCCTTTCAAACAGAACTAAGACTAGGGGAAACTCCAGGAACCTAACAAGGAGCGGATTTAATGCAAATCGGAAAAAGCACAATGCAAGTATTAATAAGAGCACTGACAGTAAATATGAGCGACGAAGACCATAACCCAACATACTGTACCCTGGCTTATGTGTGAGGTTCCTTCTTGACAAGACAAACCCAATATAAATCCTGCACCTCAGGTTCTGTAAATAGATACACAGACTCCTCCTCCCCCTCTCCACACCTCCAGCAAGGGGGCAGTGCAGGATATTTCTCCATACACCTCACCATACAGAAAATGCACTCCATTTCTGGTATCGTCTAAGTGACTGTAACTACCAGCACATTGTGTAATAATACAAAATCCTACAAAAAGGAGAACAGCAGACAAGCCCCTTCCCAGCCCCTTTTGTCCCTCCCTCAGCTTAATACCCAGTTTGCTGTAGGTTACCTCTTCTGGCTCCCAGCAGGCTGACACAGTCCTCTGCCCCTCTCTTCTGCCCAAAGCAAAGCTGCTGCTTTGCTGTCCTCCTCCTCTTTGCAGTCATGAAATCCAGCCCTCACAGAAGTGGACCCAGGACACCCAGTGCAGCTGACTTCCTCTTCTGCCCTGCTTCTCCTGCTTTGCTTCTGGCCAGCCTCCATGCAGATTAGTCGAGCCTCCTGCCCTCTCTCCTGCTGGTGCAGCTCCTACCATTTTCAGGCTTCAGCCACGGGCTGCCTCTAAGGTCACTGGGGTCAGGTGGGCCAGCTGCCTGCTCAGATCAGGATGGAGCTGCTTTTTTTTTTTGGGGCGGGTCCTGCACCTCCGTTCCTTCTCTGCCACTGCTAGAGCCTTCTTTTAAGCTGAGCTTCTTCTCCTGTCAGCTGCAGCTCAGATAAGGACAATTTTTTTTTTTTTTAAAATCATGACTGTACCAGCAGGGTGCATGACCCTCTTCCCTCGGCATCAGTTCTAGACTGAATGTACCACCCATGACCATGACTGTCTCCACCCTCTCTACCTTAGTGGCGACTTCCTTCGGGTCTGAAGTAAAGATGCTGCCGCGGTTTCTTCTCGCCGGAATCCCCGGGCTGGCCTGACACTGCGGATCCGCCATGTTCCTGATGACGTAAGGGTGCGCGCACGCGCTCCAGACTTTGTACCAGCAAGGGAGCGAACCTCGGGGGCGTCCCCCCGTAGTGACGTCATCCATTTCCAATTTAAAAGGTCTTTGCTTGCAACTACGAATCGAGTTAGCAAGGGAATGGGAAGAAGAACATCTTTCTCTGCTGCTCTCCCTCCACAAACTTACCTAAGGGTACCCGCTCCTTGGGGGCCCCGCTCTCTCTTCTTGATTTCAGATTGCTAAGACGGGACCTGGTACTCGCTCCTCGAGGGCCTACGTCCCTGAATGCTCAGAAGACTCCTTACTGCCTGGAAGCGATCGCAGACATGAACACTGTGAGTTCTATTACAGATAGGAACTGGTACTCGCTCCATGAGCCCCTATGTTCCTAATCTCTGAAGACTCCCTTCTGTCTAAGACATTATCACAGGTACGGAGATCGTGAGTTATATTTGCAGATTGTAGATAGGAACCGGTACTCGCTCCATGAAGGCCCATGTTCCCAAAACCCTTCAAACACTCTCTTTTTTCTCAGAAGCTATCACCTACCTATATCCTGTGAAGTACTATTACAGATTGCAGATAGGAACCGGTACTCGCTCCACGAGGGCCTATGTTCCTAAAACCCTCCAAAGACTCTCTTCTATTCCAGAAGCCATCTCATACACAGATATTGTGAGTTCTTATTCCAGACTGCATGTAGAAACCAGTACTCGCCTATGGCTCCTGTTCCTGAATATACTGAAGACTCTCTGTTGCATAGAAGCCATTACAGATATCTACAATTGTGAGTGTATCATCTACTACTGGTTATGTATCCAGCATACCTTGTCTACTCACTACCTATAGTCTCTCTCCACAGCTCAGCAATCCAAAGATTGCAATTCCAGTATCTGAAGGATTTCAGCCCTGCTGGGCACATCAGCTCACTACTGCCACCTCTGGTGGTTCTACTTCCTGTCTAATAAAGAACTATCTGTGTTTGTCTCCATACTCCAGCCTAGCCGGTGATCCCTCTCAGGATATCCTCCTTGGGGCGCTGTCATCTGCCATCGGCACAAGGATTCACCAATTTACCTTAAGTGTTCATTCCTTATACTACTAGAGCAGTATCATAACAGATTGCCACTCTGTGGGGAGCCAACCCACAACAGATTACTAACTCCATCTACGGAGTACATCGGACTGCTGACTACTCTCCTCGGGGGAGCAGATTCCATTACAGACTGCTACTCCTCCTCTCTGGAGGAACAGATCTACATCAGGTTGCTAACTCCTCCCCTCTGGGGAAGCATATCCATAACAGATTGCTACTCCTCCCCTCGAGAGGAGCTAATCGATATCAGATTGCTAGCTCCACCCCTCTGGGGGAGCAGATCCACAACAGTTTGCTAACTCCTTAGCAGATATACAACAGATTGCTAACTCCATACGGAGAGATACAACACACTCCCAGCTGCTCGCAGCGCTTCAAATCACCAGCTTTTGAGTATCTACTGCTGCCCCCTAAATGTGCCACCCTGTGCAAATGCACTGTATGCACACCCTGTCACGCCAGGCCTGACTGCAACATGCACACAAAAATGAAGAACAAGCACTTTTCTTACCATAAAAGTAGCACAGATTCATGCAAGAAATTGATTTATAGAACTCATACTTTAACAAAAGGAAATCATTATGGCTGGTGGTTCTGGAAGAACTTTGTTTCCATTATTTTTTTCATTATTTCAGGAAACATCATGCACTATTTCCGAACAGTGGCACTACTAGGGATTAGTTTTGATTAAAATGAACCAAATAAAAAAAAAAAAAGCTTTTTGGCACAGATTCCTTTTCTTTTTTTTTTACTGAATGCACATCTCTAGCTCACAATCTAGATAAGACAAATAATTCCTAGCATTCATTTAGAGGGATATTTTCAAATTGCCCACCCTCTCTGCGGGCAAAGTTAGACAAATAACTTTACCCACAGTGTAGGAAGGGGTTCCAGAGGGCAGGGTTTGGAAGCGGTTTTGCAGTTTCATGTCTTATGTTCTTATGTCTGGATTTTCAAGCGTACATATGTAAATTTACCAGGAAAAAGTAGACACACAAAAAGCAGACACAGGTCTGGATGGCAATTTTCAAAGGCAAAGTTTTCTCTTTCAAAATTGGCCAAAGTTCATTGGTAAAAAAAACTACCGAAGTTTGCAAGCAGTTTGAAAATTGCTTCCTTTGAAAGGGAGTCCAGAACAGGAAGACTCAAGGTTTTTGGCTTTAAAAGCAATCACAAAATGGCGAGTCTTTAAATGGGACTTGACAGCAGCCAAAGATGCAGCAAAATGCACCAACTGCGGAAGACTGCTCAAGGCACTTGTTGATGCAAGTTCGTATTCGTAATGCCTGACTTTCCTTTCAAAAATGTTCATGGCACAGTGTTTGTGTGCATAAGTGGACATGTGGTGATTAATGCTTGTATTTTATAAATTATGTAATGGGAGCTGCACAGTTTATAGAATACCGGGTATTTTTGCATGGAAAGTACACAGATGTGTTTCAGTACACGTGCATATTTCCAATGCAAGAAAGCACGCGTGTTGATAAAATCATGATGCAAATAAAACACGGAGACAAGTATTTTATAAAGCATGCGCGGACTTGAAATAATCGGTTCGCTGACATCGTCACCAGTTCACCCAGTCCTTCTTCAGTGCACCTAAATCCTCTAGAAATTCACCTTGTACCCACACCAGTTCACGTAGACCTTCTGTCCAAAAACTGCAGACAACAGGCAAGTCCAATTTTCCTTGCACTAATCAACTAGCAGGCACAAGTGTACAAATAAGTTCAGTAATGTATGCATGCATATTTTATTACAAAATAGCAGCTACCACATGTATTTCTGAATCCCACCTCAGAACGCCCCTAGACCACCCCTTTGCTTCCCTGCTAAAGTGCACACACAAAATCAAAAATACATGCGTATTCTCAACTTGTATAAAATAGCATATATGTGCATGCATGCTACTTACTGTCTTATATGCTATTGTAAGTGTCACTGTCAGTATCTGAATGTTTGATACAATTTCCTGAATGCTTATTATTTGTTGTCGTATACGCTATTGTGACACTTGGAACGCCTTTGAAAATTCATCTTTATTAATTTCTTAATTTTTTATTATGTTACCAAATGTTCCATGTAAATGTTATCCTTTAATTATTTAATCACCCTGTTCCATGTAAACCGATATGATGAGCAAATGGTTATCGGTATATAAAAGCCTTTAAATAAAAAATAAATAAATAAATGTATGGAGGATGACGTTAAAAATGGGGGAGAAGAGCACAGATAGGAGCATCTTGCCCAACGAATGGAGGTCACTTGGAGAGACATAGTGGGAGATAAGAAAAGGGAAGGAGATTGTAACTGTATATCAGTATTCAATACCCTCTCCATTGAATTTAAATAATTGAATCAGGTACTGTGCTCAAAATGTCCCTTCATGAAGTCTTTACTTGACCAAAATATATTGAAAACTATTGTATTAACATTTTTAAACTATGACAAGTGAGTTTATTATTTTGGTTAAAATGTCTTCTGTGTTTTTCTTTCATTAGGTTTCTTCATCTGTATGCAAACTCTACCATAGCAATGTAACAACAGACAGGTAAGGCTTGCAAAATTCTCTTTATATACATTACTTACTGCACTGGACATACAGCATCATATACGTAAAATCATGTACAGAAGTAAGTGTCCATGGAGCATAGTCAATATATTCACCTCCTCATCTTATATTTTATTTTTGCATCGTAATAAAAACTGCTGTGGGTTGGATACATTCAAGAATTATATAGAATTGAGGTCCTAGAAATTGCATTTTCATTATAGCAGAAATTTTGTAGGTTGTTTTACTCATAGGGCATAAGAACATAAAAACCTAAGAAATGCAATTCTGGGTCAGACCAAGGACCATCGAGCACAGCATATTCTTGCTGACAGTGGCCTATACAGGTTGCAGGTACCGGGCAGGTCCCATAAAATAGTCATATTTCCTGTTACTGACTCCCAGTGAGAGCAATAGTTTTCTTTAGTCTGGCTGGCTAATAATGTGTTATGGATAATTCTTCCAGAAACTTGTCCAAATCTCTTAAACCCTGCTGGGCTAGTTGCTTTGTCCACATCCGCTGGCAACAAATTTCACAGCTTGATTGTGCACTAATGGCTGAATTTTCAAAGGCCAGCTGCAATACTTTAGAAAATCGCGCTAATGGGGGGTGAGGGGTCGACACGGGGGGGGGGGGGGGGCAGTCCTGTGCTGCCGGTTTCGCACCCAATAGCACCACCATAGAAGGTGTAGCTATTAGGTGTGAAATAGGATGCAAAAAGGCACCTACCTTTTCGTCGTCCGCAGCGTCTTCGCGGAGTCGGCCCCGGTGACGCCCCGACTCCTCCTCTTACGGGGCCGACTCTGCCCCGACTCCGCCCCCATCTTGGTATCGCATGCGATCCGCCTGGTAAATGACCCCCTTAGTCAGGTAGATTCAATGGAATCTACCTCTGACTTTTTCAAAGCTCAGAGTAGATTTCTGAATCTGCTTAGATTTTCCAATATTTTCTTTACAAGATAAAGAGTCATTCAGTTGACTGGAAGAACCCCCCAGATTTTAAATGGATTTGCCAATTTGTGTGTTGAATCTCTTTTAAAGGGAGTCATAAATCTCTATGATAGAATATCAGATATGAATTCATTTGCAATCCAAAACTGAATGTTCTCACTGTTAAAAGAACCTTTTCCTGTTATATTTGAATAACTGTTGAATGCTCTTAGAACATTTTCCCACAATTGTTTTCTGTCTCATGCAGTAAAATATTTTGTAATGTTATAAAATGCAAGTTATAATATTGTCTTATTTTTAAAATAGGTTTGACATATATGTATGCTAATTATTTCTCTTACTTTTGCAAATATTTGAAAATAATTTGTATATACTCTGCCTTGTGTCTAGAGTTGCCTTTTGAAAACACAATTCGACTCACTGTATCTATATCCATTTGCAAGAATAATTTGTGTCAACCTGATAGTCTGAAAATAAAATGAATAATTTTTGTTTATGATCTTAGCAAATATTTTCTTGATATATCATTTTCTTAAAAATATAGTTTTCTTCCCTTTTGTACAATTCTGTGTAATGTTTCATGACTTCATTGACTTGTATTAAAAATGGATTAAGTAACTGAGGGACTAAATTTGTAACTGCACCAGATTTAAAGGATAATTTTCAAAGAGCAGACAGGGAATGGAATCTGTGGGTACTTTTTAGCTGCAGTCTTTATTCCAAATTTCCAAAGCAGATTTATGCACATTAGGCACGCCCAGGTGAAAGAAAATCATTTCAGTTAATTTTTTTGTTTCACGGTTTTCAGATTTTGTTTTTCAGTTCGTTTACTATTTATTTATGGTTGATTCACTTCCAGAACCAAAATAAATATTAAAAGAGCAAAAAACCCCAAAACAAATAAAAGAGGTGAAACAGGGCCTTGACCGGGCTAATCAGACTGGGCTGAGCCAATCCTAAACTGGGGCATACCCAGGTCTCTTTGACCCTGCTCCCCTCTCCTTTCTGCCCCGGCCCCATGTACCTTTCCATGGAGGTAAATAATGAAGACAGGGGCATGAGCGATTTCCATTTTCTATGCCCTTCTGCAAGTCATTTTGAAAGTGGCCCTGCAGCCCTGAAGCTAGCACCATGGTCAGGTCCCTTTGGTGCCAGCCTCGCGGCCAGCTATCACCATTATTTTGCACCTGTGTACGGCCATACAACCTAATGGTGCTGTTTGGCCCTGAGCCAGAAACCAAAGTCACATCACTTTGTCGCATGCCTAAGGGAAACCAATTTCATTTTTAAAGGACTTATGGAGGGGCAGGAGCAAATGAGCCTCTCTCCCGTCCCTTTCTTAACCATCACCCCCACAGAAGGGAAGTAGGAGGGGGCCAGAGGGGCCCGAGGAGGCCTCCAGCTGGGGATGACTCAGTCCAGCTGGGTAGATGCTCTATGGTGGGGTGGGGGGGGGAGGTATAAGAAGGGATTGAAAGGGTCTGGGAAGGTCTCATGTCATCCTCAGGATTCAGCATAAGGGAGTACAGGGGTTGGGGAGATACTAACTTTTTCTGAAAGAAAATTACCTGGAAATTTTGGGGTACTTTTTTTGAAGGGGTTAATAAACATGTGGATAAAGGTGAACCGGTAGATGTAGTGTATTTGGATTTTCAGAAGGCGTTTGACAAAGTCCCTTATGAGAGGCTTCTATGAAAACTAAAAAGTCATGGGATAGGAGGCGACGTCCTTTCGTGGATTACAAACTGGTTAAAAGACAGGGAACAGAGAGTAGGACTAAATGGTCAATTTTCTCAGTGGAAAAGGGTAAACAGTGGAGTGCCTCAGGGATCTGTACTTGGACCGGTGCTTTTCAATATATTTATAAATGATCTGGAAAGGAATACGACGAGTGAGGTTATGAAATTTGCGGATGATACAAAAGTATTCAGAGTAGTTAAATCACAGGCAGACTGTGATACATTACAGGAGGACCTTGCAAGACTGGAAGATTGGGCATCCAAATGGCAGATGAAATTTAATGGGGACAAGTGCAAGGTGTTGCATATAGGGAAAAATAACCCTTGCTGTAGTTACACGATGTTAGCTTCCATATTAGGAGCTACCACCCAGGAAAAAGATCTAGGCATCATAGTGGATGATACTTTAAAATCGTCGGCTCAGTGTGCTGCAGCAGTTAAAAAAGCAAACAGAATGTTAGGAATTATTAGGAAGGGAATGATGAATAAAACAGAAAATGTCATAATGCCTCTATATCGCTCCATGGTGAGACCACACCTTGAATACTGTGTACAATTCTGGTCACCGCATCTAAAAAAAGATATAGTTGCAATGGAGAAGGTACAGAGAAGGGCAACCAAAATGATAAAGGGGATGGAACTGCTCCCCTATGAGGAAAGGCTGAAGAGGTTAGGGCTGTTCAGCTTGGAGAAGAGATGGCTGAGGGGGGATATGATAGAGGTCTTTAAGATCATGAGAGGTCTTGAACGAGTAGATGTGACTCAGTTATTTACACTTTCAAATAATAGAAGGACTAGGGGGCATTCCATGAAGTTAGCAAGTAGCACATTTAAGACTAATCAGAGAAAATTCTTTTTCACTCACTGCACAATAAAGCTCTGGAATTTGTTGACAGAGGATGTGGTTAGTGCAGTTAGTGTAGCTGGGTTCAAAAAAGGTTTGGATAAGTTCTTAGAGGAGAAGTCCATTAACGGCTATTAATCAAGTTTTCTTAGGGAATAGCCACTGCTATTAATTACATCAGTAGCATGGGATCTTCTTAGTGTTTGGATAATTGCCAGGTTCTTGTGGCCTGGTTTGGCCTCTGTTGGAAACAGGATGCTGGGCTTGATGGACCCTTGGTCTGACCCAGCATGGCAATTTCTTATGTTCTTATGTTCAAGGCCATTTTTAGTTTGCTCCATTTGGGATAATCTGAAAATGACCCTTTTCTATTTGGATGTGATATATTTTTAATTGAATGCGCTTCCCTAATATAGATAAATCCATTAAAAAAATCTGAATGTGTGCGCAGAACTAGTGCTGAGATAAATGCGCAAAGTTACACCTTCTCAACAGCAAGTGTATAGTAAATTCGTGCATATATTTTTACTTTTGAAACATTTCAGAAGGCTGCTTTCACCATTGGTTTTCCTCATGAAAAGTTCAGGAGAATATTTCTTTCTTCTCTTAAACAGCAAGTCATTACCTTACTGTTTGACATCAAATTGAATATACTTGACATGTCTTAACATTGAAAACTTTCCAAGAAACGGACAGTAACTTTCATGTTGCAGGTGCGCACACACAAGGATGCGCCGATTTTACAATATGTGCGCGGCGAGGCGATGGGCTGTAGTAATCCCAGTTCCCTGCCAGTCCGCTCCAGTAAAGGAGCGGACGGGGAGGGAACTTCCTAAACCCCCTAGCTAACTTGCCTCCCTTTCCCCCTACTAACTCTGACCCCTAAAACCCCGCTGCCTATCCTATTTTTTTTTGTTGTTTTGTTTTTATACTTACGTGCTCTCTGAGGCAGCAGCAACTTCTGTGGGTCCATCTTTCCTGCCCTGCCCAGACCCAGCCCAGACCCAGCTTCCAGGCCGCCCATTTGTTTGGGAACGCTTTCTTCTTCGCGTACCGGGAGCTACGCACATCCCAGCCTCGCACATATCTCCCGGATTTCACATGCGCAGTGCTTTTAAAATTAGCTCTTTAAGGCCTGGATTGCTAGAGCCCATCGCCTCGCCGCGCACATATTGTAAAATCGGCGCATCCTTGTGTGTGCGCACCTGCAACATGAAAGTTACTGTCCGTTTCTTGGAAAGTTTTCAATGTTAAGACATGTCAAGTATATTCAATTTGATGTCAAACAGTAAGGTAATGACTTGCTGTTTAGTAGACATAGGCACTGTCCTAGTCAAGATCACATACCATTTTTTAACATAACTAAGAACATAAGAAATGCCATACTGGGTCAAACAGAGGGTCCATCAACCCATTATCCTGTTTCCAACAGTGGCCAATTCAGGTCACAAATACCTGGCAGAATCCCAAACAGTAGATAGCTCTCATGCTGCTATGCTCAGGGTTAAGTAGTGGCTTTTCCTAAGTTTATCTGGTTAATAATAGTTTATGAACTTCTTCAAGAACTTGCCCAAACCTTTTTTAAACCCAGATATGCTAGCTGCCTTTATCATATCCTCCAGTATTGAATTCCAGAGCTTAACTGTGCATTGAGTGAAAATAATTTTTTCCAATTAGTTTTAAATGTGCTACTTATTAACTTCAATGGAGTATTTCCTAGTGTTTATATTATTTGAAAGAGTAAATAACCCAATTCATATTTACCCATTCTATTCCACTCGTGATTGGGCCAATGTGATGAAATAATATTCCTTCAGTGAGTGATTACAAAAGCTTTAGGAAAGTGCTAAAAGTCTATTTATTTAGAGAAGCTTTTAAATTATACATTATTTAATATATATTCTTTAATATGTTTTTATGTTGCATGCATGCTGCATTTTGTAATTTTATTTTATATGCGGTTATCCATCTGGAACAATTATTTGGTAAGAGTGTGCAATATAATAATCTGTAAATAAATAAAAACATTTTATAGATCTCTATCATATTCCACCTCAGCCATCTCTTTTCCAATCTGAAACAGTCCCCAACCTCTTTAGCCTTTCTGCATAGGAGAGCCATTACATCTCCTTTCTCATTTTGTCAATCTTCTCTGTACCTTTTCCAGTTCAGCTTTATATTTTTTGAGATGCGGTGACCAGAATTGCACACAGTAATCTAGGTACTGTCTGACCATGGAATGATACAGAGGTATTGTGAAATTCTCTGATTTATTCTACACTTCTTTTCTAATGATTCCTAACATTCTGTTTGCTTTTTTTCACAGCTGTTGCGCACTGAGCTGAGGATTTTAAGGTATTTTCCACAATGACATCCAGACCCTTTTCCTGTTTGTAACTCCTAATAGGCATCTCTTAACATTTGGCCAAATTTTAAATCCCCCGGGCGCGCAAAAAAATGGGGGTTACGTGGTAGCTGGGCCTTGCACGAGCCACGCGCATCTTCAAAAGGGCCCGGCCATGCGTATAACCCCTGTTATGTGCCAACGTGCCGGGTCCAGATAAAGGGGCAGTCCAGGGGGGTACGGAGGGGCAGGGCTGAAGGCGGCCGGTAGAGTGGCCAATTGCCGCTGTACCGGGGAAGGGACAGAAGGCGCGTACAAGTTGCTACAACTCTGTTGGAGCAGTAAGCAACAAAATAAAAAAATCGAAAGATAGGAGAAAGGGTTTAGAGGGTGGGCAGGAGAGGGGAAGGGTAGGGAAGGTGAGGTAGGGGGTAGGTAAGTTCCCTCCCAGTCCGCTCCTTCATTGGAGCGGGCTGGGAGGGAACTGGGGAAGGCCGGGATGCGTCGCTGTGCAGGAATTGCATTACTGCTCCCCCCTTTGTGCACACCGCACGCACATGCATGCTTGCATTACAAAATCCACCACATATGTGTGCGCGCCGCTCGTATTTTATAACACACACACAGCCATGCGCGCGTGTTATAAAATACAGGCGTCCATGTGTACATGCACGCGCTTCGTTTAAAATCTACCCCATTGTGTAACTACAGCGTGGGTTACTTTTTCCCACGTGAATCACTTTGCACTTGTTCACATTAAATTCCATCTTCCGTTTGGATGCCCAATCTTCCAGTCACACAAGGTCTTCCTGCAGTAGGAATAATTTTGTGTCATTTTTAAATGTGATCACCTCACTCATTGTTCCCTTTTCCAGATCATTTATAAATATATTAAAAAGCACCAGTCCCAGTACATATCTTTGAAGTGCTCCAATGTTTACCTATCTCCACTGATAAAAGTGACTATATGTTCATACTCTGTTTCCTATCTTTTAACCAGTTTGCTATCCACAATAGCACATTGCCTCCTATCACATGACTTTCTATTTTTCTCAGTAGTCTTTCATGCGGACTTTGTCAAACACCATCTGAAAATCCAAATTCATTATATCCACTAGATTAGCATTCTCCACATGTTTATTAACCCCTTCAAAAAAATGTAGCAGACCAATGAAGCAATACTTCCCTTGTGAAAATCAGTGCTGACTATGTTCTATTAAACAATGCCTTTCTATATGTACTGTGATTTTATTCTTTAGACTAGTTTCTACAATTTTTCCTTGCACTGAAGTTAGGCTCACCATTCTATAGTTTCCTAGATCACCCAGGAGCCCTTTTTAAAGATCAGTGTCACATTGGACACCCTCCAATCTTTAGGCACAATAATGATTTTAATGATCGATTACAAATTATTAGTAAAAGATTTGCAATTTAATTTTTGAGTTCTTTCAGAATTCTGAGGTGTAAGGTGTAATCCATCTGGTCCAGGCAATTTTCTATACTTTATTTATCAATCTGTCCTATTATATCATCCCAGTTTACTGTGATTTGTTTCAGTTCTTCCAAACCATTTCCATTAAATATTATTTCTGGCACAGGTATCTTCCCAACATCATCATCAATAAACATTGAAGCACAGAATTCTTTTAGTCTTTCCACTGTGTTTTGTCTTTTCTAGGTGCCTCTTTAACCCCTCAATCATCTAAGTGTCCAACTGACTCCCTCACAGGCTTCCTGCTGCAGATATATTTTAAAAAGGTTTTATTACATGTTTTTGCCTCTACACAGCCAGCTTTTTTTCAAATTCTCTTTAGCTTGTCTTATCAATATTTTTTTTATCTAACTTGCCAATATTTATCTTTTTCTTATTTTCTTCAGTTGGCTCCTTTTACCAATTTTTAAAGAATTCTTTTGATTCAATTAGCCTCTTTCATGTCATCTTGTAACCATGCTGGCAATCATTTGTCCTTCCTTCTCCTTTTCTACCACATGAATACATCTTGTATGGACCTCAAGATGATATTTTTTAAAAATGTCCATGCCTGATGTAAACTCTTTACCTTTGTAGCTGCAACTATTAGTTTTTTTCTAATTATTTTCCTCATTTAATCAAAATCTCCTTTTTGAAAGTTAAATACTAAAGCAGTGGATATACTTAATACCCTCCCTCCAGTCATTAACTCAAATTGGATCACATTATGATCATTGTTGCTAAGTGACCCCACCACTGTTACCTCTCTCACCAAATCAAGCATTCCAATAAGAATTAGGTCCAAAACAGCTCCCCTTCTCGTTGGTTCCTGGACTGACTGCTCCATGAAGCAGTCATTTATTTCATATAGAACTTTACCTCCCTAGCATAACTTGATGTGACATTTGCCTGGTCAATATTGGGGTATTTGAAATCTCCATTATTCTGTGTTGCCAAATTTGTTAGCTTCCTTAGGCCTGGATTTATCAAAATGCGGTAAATATCGCATGTGATGGGAAAAGGGGTGTGTTTTATGATACTAGGGAGTCTATCACAATTTGCACGAATACCTATGTGAAGAGCTAAGTTACTGCAAATTACAATTGCTTTTTTGCACTTTGAGATACATGCCAGAATGTGGTATTTCCTACATATAATCACTGGTGGGATATGAGAGAGAGAGAGAGAGACTAACTTTAATGCCATCACCCTAGATACATATTTATATCTCTATGGGAGGTCCACCTAGTAACTCGAGGTGAGGTTTAGGTATTAGTGTAGGGGTTAGAGGCCACTTTGACATTCAATGTGAGACTACGAACAGAACAATGCTCTCTTTTGAACATTTGATGACCTTCGAAGTGAGGAAACTCACCCAAAGATGAGATTTGTGCAATGTTCTCGCAACCTAGCTTGATGGACTCTCTACCTGGGTAATATCCAGCTTGGTTGCTCCCGCTTCCAGAGGCCTGGTTTGCGGCCTGTTTGGCGGTGTCCCCGCTGGGGTTGTGCCACTGCGAAGTCTCCCATGGGTGCCCTGCATCTAGGCGCGCACGCACGCCGCTTGGGCGCTTTTCTAGGCCGTTTCCCGCCAGAGGTGACTCTGCCCAATTCCTGACGTCAGATGCCGCGGCCTTGATAAGCCGGCCGCGGTCATCCAGTCTTCGCCTTGCAACAGGTTTGCCTCCCGGATCCCTGTTGCGCTGTGCCCCGGAGTGACTCGCCTTGCCTCGTCGCTCCATTCCTGCTACAGTACCTGTTTGGTTCCTGCTTGCCTGCTACAGTTCCTGCCTGGTTCCAGTACCCGAGTCCTGCTACAGTTCCTGCCTGGTTCCAGTACCCGAGTCTTGCTACAGTTCTTGCCTGGTTCCAGAACCCGAGCCCCATTACAGTATCTCTACTGTTCCAGTCTGGTTCCAGTTACCTGTCTTGATCCACAACCCGCCTAAGTCCCAGCGGCTGGGCCCCTACGGGCTCCTCCCAGGGGGGCTTCGGCTTCCAAGGGTGAAGCCGCCTAAGTCCCAGCGGTTGGGCTCCTACGGGCTCCTCCCGGGGGAGCACCAGCTTCTAGGGTGAAGAGCATCTACGTCCTGCCCGAAAATCTGCCTCCTGGCCTGCTATACACTAGAGACATTGACCATCTTTCCCAGTCTCCAGCAGGTCGGCCCAAGGGTCCACTAAAACTGAGACTCCCATAACAATAACCTTAATAATTCTTTTCTTCTAGCATGAACAAAATGTGCTAATCCACTTAGCACTGTCATCAGCAAGATGTTGTGTCACTAAAGCAGCATTAAAATGAACACTGGAAATTTGTTTACAATTTGAAACATTATTTGGTATTGCCCAAAACTACAATTTAGATCATTTACCAGATACCATTTAAGAAGACTGTCTGCACAATGGCCCTGTCCTATCCATCAGAGATTTAATACAGTTCACAGGTACCATAACAGATCAAAACCAGATGGGCTAACAGTTGGGTTCAGTGATCAGCAAATGACTGATGATGTCTGTGGCTGACCACTCAGAACATCATGCTGAAACTGTTGAAATATCTTCATTTAGTATGTATAAACAAATTGAATGCCTTGAAGGCAAGTGAGCTGGTGGGTGGTCAACATGGTCTGCATAAGAAGGCAAACTGTTATTTTGGCAAAACTTTCTCATAAGCTTAACAGTGGTTTTGTTACGGTGCAGATGAAGGGATGCTATGTTTCTAAACATTGGTAACCACGATAATCAGGATGGGCACCATGTCTCAGGTATGATACAGTGAAATCACTGTCAATTGGCATGTGACCAGGATTCTTTTCTGAACCTGGTCCACGGGTTGGATCATTAGCTTTTCCGTCATAGTCAGATACTGGCAGAAATTACAACGAGGATTCTAGTTTGTGCAACACTATGGACTAGGGATGTGCAGAAGGAAATAATGTGTTTCGTTTCATTTTTTGTTTCGCTGGGACCCAAATTCATTTCATTAGTTTCATAGGGGGGAAAACCAATTCGTTTATTAGTTTCATTCATTTTTCATTTTGCCATTAAAGTCAATGGGGGAAGTATTTGCAGACTATTTTTGGCTGCAGAATTGGGGTTTTCTTATCAATTCTGATGAAACTTCTGGGGAGCAATCATCAGAACGAGAAAAGAACTCCAAGGTACTTAGACTGTGGCAAAGTGGCACGAATAGCCTAAGGTACTGTAAAGGGGCAAAGGGGTACCAGGAGTGGCAAGAAGAGTGCTTTAACAGAGGTGCAAAGCAACAGCGAGAGTGTCAAAAACACACCACAGCTTCAAAAGAGAGCACCAATAACAGATGCATGAACCCTCGAAGGCAGCACGACAGGCAAAGTGGCAAGCAAGTGGCATTGACATCCAACAGCACAATGAAGGGGGAACATAGCAAGCAGAAAGGGTGTCAGAAAAAACCACAAGGTGCTAATAAAGGGACAAAGCAGCAGAAAGACTAGCATCAACACACTGAGGAACCATGATAATGGCAAGGACACCACAAGGAGTAGAATCGTCTGGTGTATGGCAGCAAGGCAGAGTGGCAGAAAGTTGATAGGTGCAAGACAGGATGGCAGAGCGGAGGTAGTCTGGTCCCTGTGGTTTTGATAGGGGAAAGATAGGCTGGCAGAGCTGAGGTAGTCTAGCAAACAACCTTCTCAGATGGAACCCAAGAAGAAAGTGCACTGTGTGCTATGCTTGCTTAAGGTAGAAATACAGTGGACCCTTGACTTACAAACTCAATTGATTCCAGAGGGCTGGTTGTAACTCAAGTTGATTGTAAGTCAAGACTATTTTTTCCATAGGAAATAATGGAAATACTCATAATGCATTCCAAACCTCCCAAAAGCACCCCTCACCTAACTATCAGCTATATAATTGAGCAGTGACCGAATGTGCAGTAGAGAGCAGCTCTCACTGACGTGCCGCGCTTGCGCGGATGAGACAGCTCTCACCAACGTGCCACGCCTCTGCTGCGAATGCGCAGAAGGGAGCAGCTCTGACTGTGTGGAAGAGAGCTGTGATCGACGTGCCATGAACATCCAGAGCTCTGACTGACATGCCCCGAACATCTTACCCGTTTTAATGGGCCCATGAGCAGTTGTGACTGCGTGGAATAGACAGCTCTGGCCGGCACACCTCGCCCGTTTTAACGGGCTTAACGGCTTGTTTCTATAATAAAAAATGGTTGTATATTGTCTATAATTACCAGAAACACCAATAATTTCCTAGTGTACTCACCAAAAAGTTATAAAATGTGCCTAGCCTACCAGAAACAACAATTTCACCTCCTCCACCAGTTCCTTTACAATATGTATATATTTTTTTATTTAGATTTATATTCCACACTTTTTCCAGCACTTCAAAGTGGATTACATTCAGGTACTGTAGGTATTTACCTATCCCCAGAGGGCTTACAATCTAAGTTTATACCTGAGGCAATGGAGGGTAAAGTGACTTGCCCAAGGTCACAAGGAGCAACAGTAGGACTCAAACCCTAGTCTATAGCCCACTGCTCTAACCACTAGGCTATTCCTCCACTCTGCATATAGATGCTCTACCTGGATAACATCAAGCTAGGTTGAGAGAACATTGCACTGGGATGTGCATTCTTTTTCAACAAATGTGTAATCTGCAATAAATCGGGACCTATTTGTTGCATTTGTGGGTCTGCGAAATGAATAGCAATCCCCCACGAATGAAACATATCATTAGTTTCATGTGAGAAAGCGAGAGTGAGAGCAAGAGCAAGTGAGAGCGAGCACCTAGCCATAATGCCTTCATACTAGGTAGGTATTATTTATACCCCTATATGAGGCCCACCTAGTTACTCGAGGTGAGGTGTAGGTATTAGTGTAGGGGTTAGGGGCCACTTTGACATGCAGATGTATGAACAGAACAGTGCACTCTTGTGAAGATTTGATGACCTTCGGTGTGAGTTTCCTCAGTAAATATAGTCTAGTACTTTTAACTTAGTAGAAGCAGCAAATGCTATAAAGTTCCTATATCGAAGGCTAATTGCTTTTTACTCATTCTTGCTATTTTATGACATTTTTGAAAGAATGAGCAGAACACAAGAACATAAGAATTACCATGTTGGGTCAGGCAAAAGGTCCATCAAGTCCAGCACCATAGCTCTGACAGTGGCTAATCTCTAAAAGCAGATCCAATTTCTTGATGCTCACTCCCTCTGACAAGTGGTGGGGTCTCTCTGTATCACCTGGATCATAACTCTTTATGGACTTTTCTTCCAAAAACATGGCCAAAGCCTTTTTAAACCCGGCTAAGCTAGTTAACTTGACCCCACAGCTTGATTGAGCATTGAGTAAAAAAAAAATACCTTCTCCAATTTGCTAAAAACATGTTTCCTAGTGCTTTTTGAAAGAGTTAAAAGCCGATCCCTATTTACTAGTTCTTCTCCACTCATGAATTGGTAGACCTCTTATCATACTCCCCCCTCACGTCTCTTCTTCAAACTGAAGATCCTTAACCTGTGTGGCCTTTCTTCATAAAGGAGCTGTCCCCACCCCTTAACCATTTTATTGCCCTTCCCTACACCTCTTCTATTTCAGCTATATTCTTTTTGAAATGGTGTGACCAGAATTGCACATAATACTCAAGGTGAGCCACATCATTGATCGACATAGGGGCATTATGATGCTCTCTGTTTTATTCTCCTTTCCTTTCTGCATAATTCATAGCATTTTCATTTACCTCAACAAGAACCACAAATAGGCAGGTTAGACATATTTTAAATAAGTTTAAATAAATAAACATTGTTTGCTTTTTTTGTCTGCTGCCACACACTGAGCTGAGAACTTCAACGTTCTGTCCACAGTGACTCCTTTTCCTATCATGTGATAAGGGTATATGTTAAAATGCAACTGTCCAGCACCATTTTGAATCAAATAGAACAATAGCCTGGTACCTATGGGCTCTTCGGGCCCTATGATTAGAAAAGTATGCCTGGGAGGGTTGTGGGGTCTTAGGGCTAGGGAGGGGCAGGATTAGGAAGGGAGTGAGAAGGGCAAGCATCACATTTATTTTTGTAAATTTATTTTATAAGGCACTGAGGCACTGAGGGGTGAGTCAGGAGTCTGACAAGACTTTTGGGGTGAGAGCAACACATTGGTGGAGGGAGAGGGGGATTTGTTTGGGACACACTGGCCCTTTAACTTCCAGCCCCAGGAGCCTGTGTTAGTGCCCTGATGCACCTGGGGAAAGTCTGCTACAACTCAGGAGCAGTGTTGCGCTGGAGGTGGAACCTTGGGCCGAGGTGGGGTTGACGCTACTTGTAGGAGGGATCCTACGGGTCCCCACCGATGGCAGGCAGAGAGGGTTGATGGACAGAGGCTGGCTAGTGCTTCACCAATACCAGCCCTCGTTCCCTGCAGGTTGAGCCTTTGGGTGCCAGAGCCGGCTGGACTTAGGTGGCCTCCATCAGTGGTCATCGATGGGTGGATAGAGGTCAGCCCAGAGGCAGCAACTGGAGTAGGTATCAGTCTGTACTGGACGAGGCAGAGTCCCGGAGACACGGGCGCCAATAGGAACACAGTCTTACAGAGGGCGCCCAAGCAAGAGCAGGCTGAAACCTGAATGAACCACATCCAGGACAAGGGCTGAAGAGGCGTCGTAAAGCAAGCTGGGTTCTGGGCTGGCAGCAGTCTGCAAGCAAGACTGAGGTCTAGATGAGGAGAGAGTCAAAGGATGGTCAGACTAAGGAGAAGACCAGGGCTGGAGAGAAGCAACGGCGTGGTCAGGCAATGCAGAGGTCCAGGACTGGAGAGAGGCAACGGAGTAGTCAGGCGATGCAGAGGTCCAGGGCTGGAGAGAGGCAATGGAGTAGTCAAGCAATGCAGAGGATTGGGGTTGGAAAGAGGCAATGGCGTCGTCAGGCAATGCAGGGTCTAACCAGATAATCCGAAGGAGAGATGAAGGAACAGGAACACCGGAACAAGAAACAGGAATGAAGGCAATCAGGATTGAGAACCAGGAACTGAGGAAGCAACGAGTACTCAACTAATGAGAGGACCTGTTGCAAAGGCAATTTCAGAGAGTGGAGCCTGGCCTTATATACCGGAGCTTAGCCGACATCATCATTATTCAGGGCCATGGCCAGGTTCCCACTGCGGGCCCTATTAAAGGATCAGCTGGGCGCAGCGTTGGTCAGGATGGCGTCTCTCCGCGGAGCATCAGGAACTGTAGCAGAGCCAGAGGCCCCAGGAGCGGCCCGAGGATGGAGCCAGTGGCCCACAGCTGCCAGAGATGAGGGACCAGGTGCTGGATCACTTTGAAGGAGGTGAGGGGACCGAGCCGCGGGTCTGCTGCGGCCGGCGCACATAACAATACCCTCCCCCATGTCCTCCCCTTGGAGGTCTGGGTTTGCCTGGATGGGCACGATGAAACTGGAGGAGGAGTTTATTATCCAGAATGTTACAGGCTGGTTCCCACGAATTTTATTCAGGGCCTTAACCCTCCCAGGAAAGGAGGTATTCCCACTGGCGGCCCATACGGTGGACTTCATGGACCTTGTAATTGGTGTCTGTCTCCGCGACCAGCGGAGGAGGTGCAGGAGACTTTCATGAAGGCCAGGATAGGACCACTGGTTTTGGGAGTGATATGTGAAATGTATTGTGGATTCCCAATGTAGGCAGGAGCAGGAGTTGGTAGGTTACCGGTCCCACACAACGAATGATTGGAAAAGGTCAAATATATCTTGGTGTAAACCTCTGAGAAAGTATCTTGGGTCAATATAACGGGAGCTTAACCAGACTTTCTGGCCAGGAAGGAACTCAGGAGATGAGCGTCAATGGCTGTCAGCAGATCTTTTGGCTCTGGAAGTGGCCTGGCGTAAGTGAAGATTCGACAGGTTCCAAAGTGCCTTGAGGGCATCGGCAGTAGGTTGCACAGCAGGAGAAGGCACTGAAAATGGTATGAGTAGCGGTGGTTGCGGTTGTTTCCCGTAAACGATAAAAAAGGGCAGCAATATAGGAATTGTGGGAGAACTCTGCCCAAGGAAGAAGCTCCAACCAATTGCCCTGACAATCGTTTATATATGCGCGGAGGAAGGACTTCAAGGACTGGTTTGTACGCTCAGCTTGTCCATTGGCTTGAGGATGGTATGCTATTGTTAAACTGATGTTAATGCCAAAATTTTACAAAGGGGGCGCCAATATCCGGCGATGAATTGTGGGCCTCTGTCAGAAACAAGTCCTTGGGTAAGCCGTGTAGTCGGAAGATGTGTTGAAAGAACAGGCATGCCAATTTGGGTACAGATGGTAGGCCTGGTAGTGGAACAAAATGGGCCATTTTGGAGAATCTGTCAATTGTAACCCAAATGACCATGTGGCCTTTAGATGGTGGTTAGTCCATGATGAAATCCGTGGAAATATGTGTCCATGGTTCTTCGGGAGCTGGGAGTGGCTGGGGTAAACCTCAAGGTCGCTCGACCGGGGGTTTCTGTTGAGCGCAGGTACTGCAGGAATTGACATATGCTTTAGCCTCAGAGACCATAGTGAGCCACCAGAAGAACTGCTGAAGCAGCGCTAAGGTTCGCGCTCGCCCTCAGTGACCAGCAAACTTAGAGTCATGTGCCCACCGGAGGACTGTTTCATGGAGTTGACGGGGCACCACCGTTTTCCTCGTAGGAACAGGATGAGTAGCCGAAATCCAAATGCAAGCTGGGTCAATAATATGACCGGGTTCATCAGGTTTGCCTTCAGGTTCAAATGAATGAGACAGGACATCTGCCCGGAGATTTTTCTCTGCCTAGTGGTAGCAAAACTTGAAGTTAAATCTGGAAAAGAACAAAGCCCATTGGGCTTGACGGGCATTGAGACATTGGGCTTGGCTCAAGTGTTCCAGGTTTTTATGATCTGTAAACACTGTACATTTATGTTGGGCACCCTCTAGCCATGGGTGCCATTCCTCCAAAGCCAGCTTGATAACAAGTAACTCGCGGTCTCCAATGCTGTAATTTTGTTCTGCAGCAGAGAATTTGCGCGAGTAGAAGGAACACGGGACCACGAATTTGGAAGCAGAGCATTGGTTTAGAACCGCCCCCGCTCCAATTGCGGAGGCATCTACCTCAACTAGGAAAGGGCGATTAGGATCCGGATGATGGAGACAGGATCCAATTAAGAAAGCCTCCTTGAGGTGATGAAAAGCGGAAACTGCCTCCGGGGACCAGTTTCGGATGTCCTGATCCTTACGGGTCAGAGCTGCAAGAGGAGCCGCCAACATAGAGTAGTGCAGTATGAAGTGGCGGTAGCAATTTGTGAATCCTAGAAAACGTTGAAGTGCCTTCAGGCCCACGGGTTGTGGCCAGTCTTGGATTCCTTTTAGTTTGACGGGATCCATCAAGAATCCTTGTTGGGAGATTGTGTACCCCAGAAAGGGCAAGCTGGATTTTTCAAATAGGCACTTGTCCAATTTCGCGAACAGATGGTTCTCCCGAAGATGTTGAAGTACAGTACGAACATCGGTACGGTGTGTGGCCAGGTCCTTGGAGAAGATAAGAATGTCATCCAGGAACGCCACAACTTTGATGTATAGGAGATCCCTGAAGATTTCAATAATCATTCGCTGGAAAACTGCAGGTGCATTACAAAGGCCAAAAGACAGCACTAAATATTTGTAATGTCCATCTCTGGTATTGAAAGAAGTCTTCCAGCTGTCATCAAGGTAGATACGCACCAAGTTATAGGCTCTGCGTAAGTCTAACTGTTGAAGATAGAGGCTATGTGTAGCCGATCAAACACTTCTGATATCTAGGGCAGAGGGTACTTGTCCTTAAAAGTGATTGCATTCAGACCGCAGTAGTTGATACATGGTCTTAAAGATCCATCCTTTTTCATGACGAAAAAGAACCCTGCGCCAGCAGGAGAGGTAAAGGGGCGAATGAACCTGTTCGCAAGATTCTCCCGGATGTACTCCATCATGGCCTTGGTCTCGGGAAGTCACAGAGGATAGGTACACCCTCGGAGGGGGGGGGGGGGGCGTGGTTCCAGGAAGAAGATTGATGGGACAATCAAATTTTGAAGAGGAGGTAGGAGGTCCGCCTTCTGCTTTGAGAACATGTCTTCGAAGTCTGCATAAGGAGCAGGTATGCCTGAGGAAGTGTTCGCCAGAGAAACCACTCGTGGGGGCGCCACTTTCTGAAGATAAGTCTGGGTACAGTCGTATCCCCATTCTGTCAGCTAGAGAGACCCGCAATCAAATTGGGGGGAGTGACATTGGAGCCAAGGTTGTCCCAACACTACCGGGTGGATGGACTTCTCTAGAACCAAAAGTTCAATTTCTTCAGAGTGGAGAGCGCCAGTAAGAAGTCAAACTGGCTATGTAGTTAAGGAGACTCGACCGGGTAAAGGTTCTCCATAGATTGAAGCAATGCACAAGGAAGTCTCGAGAGGACGGGTATTGATACCCAGGAGTTAGACCAAGTCTATAAGGATAACATTACCACCTGTTCCGGAATCCACCAGAGCAAGGACAGGAAATGATCGAGTGTCCCAGACTATAGCAACAGGCATGGATAGCTGAGGTGCCGGGGATGTTGCACCCAAGTTCAGGACCCCAACTGAACCTAGGCCGGGAAGTTTCCCAGATGGACCGGGCAATATGTAGATGATGGCCGGCTGCTCCACAGACACAGGCCTGTTTGTCTCCACCGGAGGCGCTCTTCCGGGGACAGGTGTCCATGACCCAACTGCATGGGCTCGTTGGTCTCAGCCACAGCTACCAGTAGTAGAGTTGGTAGCAGGTGGCGAGTGGGAACAGACCCGAGAGGAATTCTTGGGCATCCAATTCTCCCAGTGAAGAATCAATTTGGCCAGTGAAGAATCAATTTGGCCTGTTAGATCGATAAGATCATCACGAGAAGAAGGGAGCTCTCGTGCTGCCAACCCATCCAAGTAGATAGCTCACAGACAGTCCTCCTGCCAAGCGAGTTCAGACACTAAAGTCCGGAATTCAATGGCGAAGTCAAAGGGGCTTCTTTGGCTTGTCGCAGGTGTAGTAGACTAGTGCTTGCCACGGCATGCTGCCCAGGATCATCAAAGGTTCACCAGAACACGGTCACGAACCGAGACAGTTCCCATAGGAGTGAGTCCAATTGCTCCCACAAGGGAGAAGCCCACATCAGCGCCTTCCCTTCTAGGCGAGACAAGATGAAGGTGACCTTGGTTAATTCATCTTTAAAGATGGAAGGTTGAAGAGGAAACTGCATATAGCACTGGTTAATAAATCTTCTATACAATTTGGAGTCACTGTTGAAACTAGGCGGGGCTGGGAGGGCCAGTAGGGCTCTGAAGGAGGAAGTAGACAGCTGTGGTGAAGAGGAAGCTGTTGCTGGAACTGAGTTGCTGGACAAGGCATCTAGCCATATATGCAGAAACTTGAGGGAAGAGGGACTCGAGAAACTATTGCTGTTCTTGTACCTTTAGGGCCAGGCCAGGAATAGCCTGAAGGGCACGCAGCTCCGCTGAGTCCATGGCCTTTGCAATCTGTTACGCTGGAGGTGGACCCTTGGGCCGAGGTGGGGTTGATGCTACCCATAGGAGGGATCCTACGGGTCCCCACCATCGGCAGGCAGAGAGGGCAGACGTATGGAGGCCGGCTGGCACTTCACCAATACCAGCCCTTGTTCCCTGCAGGTTGAGCCTTTTGATGCCTGGGCCGGCTGGACTTAGGTGGTCTCCATCAGTGGTTGTCGATAGGTGGATCGAGGTCAGCCCAGAGGCAGCAACTGGTTTAGGTATCAGTCTGTACTGGATGAGGCAGAGTCCCGGAGACACGGGCACCAATAGGAACACAGTCTGACAGAGGGTGCCCGAGCAAGAGCAGGCTGAAGCCTGAATGAACCACGACCAGGACAAAGGCTGAAGAGGCGTCATAAAGCAAGCTGGGTTCTGGGCTGGCAGAAGCTGGAAGCAGTGGCAAGCAAGGCTGAGGTCTAGATGAGGAGAGAGTCAAAGAATGGTCAGACGAAGCAGATGTCCAGGTCTAGAGAGAAGCAACGGCATGGTCAGGCAATGCAGAGGTCCGGGACTGGAGAGAGGCAATGGAGTAGTCAGGCAATGCAGAGTTCCGGGGCCGCAGAGAGGCAACGGAGTAGTCAGGCAATGCAGAGGTCCAGGGCTGGAGTGAGGCAATGGAGTAGTCAGGTAATGAAGAGATCCAGGGCTGGAGAAAGGCAACAGTTGTAAAGGCAATTTGAGAGAGCAGAGCCTGGCCTTATATACCGGAGCACGCTGACATCATCATCCGGGGCTGCGGCCAGGTTCCTGCTGCAGGCCCTATTAAAGGATCAGCTATGCGCGCGCCTAGGGAGGGGGTGCGGCATTGGTCTGGACAGCATATCTCCGTGGGCCACGCAGAGAGGCCTGACGCGGAGCATCAGGAACTTTAGCAGAGCCAGAGGCCCCAGGGGCGGCCCGAGGACGGAGACGGTGGCCCACAGCCGCCAGAGATGAGGGACCAGGTGCTGAATCACTTTGAAAGAGGTGAGGGGGCCGAGCCGCGAGTCTGCCGCGGCCGGCATGTGTAACAAGTAGTAGCTAACTTTCAGTAAAATACTGCGGCTAATGATTTTTCAGGCAACCAGTGTTATTTTATTTACATTAAGTTACCTAGTAATAAGATACTTTTTATAGGACCAACAAGAAAGATAGTATTGTATATGAGCTGAAGAAAAGACTGGTGTGAACTTGTTGTAAGGTCTTGATAATCCTTTAAAAGGTAGTCTAACTGAGGGAGAACCAAAATAGCATCCACGCAATAGCCAACTGAGCTCTCTCTTTGTCTCTTTTTCTTTCTTACTTTTATATGTAAAATGGTACAAAGCAAGAATAAGTTAAAGATATTCCATGCCAAGTCTCTGACAGCAGCTCACAGCCCTTTGAATGTCTTTGTGTATTCCTAGGTTAGCGAAAAACGTCATATGGTTGTGTTGTTAAAGGGTTGCAGGAGTTGGGAAGTATAGATGGCCTCTGGAGCCCAAAACGGTTTTTTTGAGTCCCACTATTAGAACTTAGGGATGTGAATCGTTTTCCATATCGTCTTAACGATAGAAATCGTGTGGCAGGGCAAGAAAATCGTGTTAGGCACGATTTTTTAGTTAAAAAATCGTTAAAAATCGTTTTTTCCGATTAGTGCGCACTAACTCGAGTTATTGTGCACTAACGGGAGTTAGTGCGCACTAACGGAGAGTTAGTGCGCACTAACTGAAAATGATACAATTTGACACTTTTCAGGTCAGTTAAGGTCAGTTTAGGAATGAATATGTATTCCTATTGGCTGCCCTCTTATTTATTCATGTTACCAAGCTTCCCACTGACAGTATATGGGGGATGGGAAATGGAAACAGTTGGTAGCTTGACAAAACAAGTAATGTGATCAGTCAATGTGACTAGAACTTGTGCCCTAACCCTGATACCAGGGGTATTGTGATCTTCCTGCACACAGTGCCCTATTCCTGATACCGGGGGTGTTGGGATCTTCTTGCACACATCCCGGTATCAGGGATAGGGCACTGCATGCAGGAAGATCACAACACCCCTGGTATTAGGGATAGGGCACTGCGTGCAGGAAGATCACAACACTCCTGGTATTAATAGGGATAGGGCACTGCATGCAGGAAGATCACAACACCCCTGGTATCAGGGATAGGGCACTGTGTGCAGGAAGATCACCCCGGAGGAGTGAGGGTCAGGCAGCTCCCCCCTGTCTGTGAAGCCAGCCTCTCACTAGTAATGCAGGGAGGGAGCTGTCTCAGACTTCACCATCCTCCTCCCCCTTCCCCTCACCCACACACCATTCACTAGCTGGGACATGGGGGAAGTCAGGAGTGAGGGTCAGGCAGCTCCCCCCTGTCTGTGAAGCCAGCCTCTCACTAGTAATGCAGGGAGGGAGCTGTCTCAGACTTCACCATCCTCCCCCCCCCTCACCCACACACCATTCACTAGCTGGGACATGGGGGAAGTCAGGAGTGAGGGTCAGGCAGCTCCCCCCTGTCTGTGAAGCCAGCCTCTCACTAGTAATGCAGGGAGGGAGCTGTCTCAGACTTCACCATCCTCCCCCCCCCTCACCCACACACCATTCACTAGCTGGGACATGGGGGAAGTCAGGAGTGAGGGTCAGGCAGCTCCCCCCTGTCTGTGAAGCCAGCCTCTCACTAGTAATGCAGGGAGGGAGCTGTCTCAGACTTCACCATCCTCCTCCCCCCCCCCCTCACCCCCCCCCCCATTCACTAGCTGGGACATGGGGGAAGTCAGGAGTGAGGGTCCGGCAGCTCCCCCCTGTCTGTGAAGCCAGCCTCTCACTAGTAATGCAGGGAGGGAGCTGTCTCAGACTTCACCATCCTCCCCCCCCCCCCTCACCCACACACCATTCACTAGCTGGGACATGGGGGAAGTCAGGAGTGAGGGTCAGGCAGCTCCCCCCTGTCTGTGAAGCCAGCCTCTCACTAGTAATGCAGGGAGGGAGCTGTCTCAGACTTCACCATCCTCCCCCCCCCTCACCCACACACCATTCACTAGCTGGGACATGGGGGAAGTCAGGAGTGAGGGTCAGGCAGCTCCCCCCTGTCTGTGAAGCCAGCCTCTCACTAGTAATGCAGGGAGGGAGCTGTCTCAGACTTCACCATCCTCCCCCCCCCCCCTCACCCACACACCATTCACTAGCTGGGACATGGGGGAAGTCAGGAGTGAGGGTCCGGCAGCTCCCCCCTGTCTGTGAAGCCAGCCTCTCACTAGTAATGCAGGGAGGGAGCTGTCTCAGACTTCACCATCCTCCCCCCCCCCCCTTTCACCCACACACCATTCACTAGCTGGGACATGGGGGAAGTCAGGAGTGAGGGTCAGGCAGCTCCCCCCTGTCTGTGAAGCCAGCCTCTCACTAGTAATGCAGGGAGGGAGCTGTCTCAGACTGGTATCAGGGTTAGGGCACTGTGTGCAGGAAAATCACTTAAAATCTACACTTACCAACAATCAATTACATATATTTGAACTGTGTACAGTTCCAGCCAGGACCACCATTCTAAAATGCACAGTGATTGGCAAATTCAACATGCACTAGCATTTCAGGTGCCTGCTAACAAAAATAATAAACAAACAAGTTCTAGTCACGTGAGTGCTGATCATTACATTACTTTTTTTGTCAAGCTTCCAACTGTTTCCATTTCACATCCCCCCAACCATTACCTCAGTGTTAGCCTTGGTAACATCAATAGATAAGAGCACAGCCAGCCAATAGGAATACATATTCATTCCTAAGTGACCTTTACTGACCTGGGAAGTGTGAACACTTTGTTTCATTTTCTGTTGGTGTTCGTTAGTTTCCAGTTCCATTTCCCATCCCCCCAACCATCACCTCAGTGGTAACCTTGGTAACATCAATAGATAAGAGGGCAGCCAGCCAATAGGAACACATATTCATTCCTAACTGACCTTCAGTGACCTGGAAAGTGTTTATTTGTATCATTTTCAGTTAGTGCGCACTAAATCGAGTTAGTGCGCACTAACACGATTTAACGATTTTTAACGATAAATCGTTAGAATTTCTATTGTATCGTGTTCTATAACGATTTAAGACGATATTAACATTATCGGACGATAATTTTAATCGTTGAAAAACGATTCACATCCCTATTAGAACTTCTCTGTTTTCTCAGGCTCAATGATACTGTCGAAATCAGAAGGTTTATTGTATTTCTCTGTTCAATGCAACATATAAAGTCTCGTACTTATTCTTTTTTTAAATACTATTCCTTACATAAAACCAGATGTATTAGTTGTTGCAAAACTTGATCCCTGCACTTGGTAAAATACTGAAGTATTAAGCATTAAGGAATCATTAGATAGGCATCACACCACTATGTCAAGGTTGAAGAATTAATTATGTGTAGTAGAAAATAGATATAATGCTGAGTCGTCAATGTTTGTGAAAAAAAAAAAAGTGTGCTGCACTGGTATGTAATTGCAATGAGGGCCTGGGTCATGCTGACCTGTTAATTTAGTCCTGATTTAGAATGAGATGATGAAACGAATTGTAAGAAGTGAAATTATGATTAGTTCATCTGAAATCATTTTTCAACCATGATTTTTGTAATATAGAATATATAAGCTGGTCGTATGCATTAGATTTTCAGAAGGTCCTTGAATGTACTTCTCATGTAATAATTCATTGAATAAAAACAGATACTTATACCGTTTTAATGACTTGTCTATTTCTATTTTGGGGGTATCATAGAGGGAAAATGTTTTTAATTTCAACAATACCTCTATGCTGCTTTCAGATCCAATAAGCTGTGACACTGGTATATTCATAGGGAAGGAATACTGAGTCATCAACTGGATTGAAACTTGAAAAAACTGGTGGGAGACTCTATTATAAGTGAGGAGTGTGAGTTTTGTTGGAATAGGCCCTTGTGGAATTCCAAGTGGTATGACAGCTGCACTTTGTTTGTGAGTGACTGTGTTTGAGAGCCATTAACAGCTCAGAATCCCAGTGGCAGTTCCAATTCTGGATCTTGCTCCAGGACTCCTAGAAAAATCTTTGATGGTTCCTGGAGGAAATCTGGGTTATTATTCACCACGTGGAATCTTCAGTTATAGGATGTGTGACTGAGTTATCTGCCTTTACTAGAATTTGGAATGTTCCAGCAACAGGAAAAGGAAATAATTCTAAGCTATCTATGCCTGGGGGTGATGAAATTTCAAGAATCTAAGATTTCTGGCCCTATTTTATGCATTGCCATCCAATTTGCACTCACTTGATGATTTAAAGCTGTTTAGGAAAATACTGACATCAGAACTCTTTAGGCAAGCTTATGGTCCTTTATGATAAGGTATGGTTTGCAGGGATGTGATTTACTAATTGTTTTGTTTTATTTTATTTTATTTTATTTGTTCAGTTTTTATGTTATTATTGCTAATTATTGTTCTATTGTATGGTTGTGTTTAATTGTCATTATATTTTGGAATCCGGTTAATACATATTTTGATATAAATGGAATATAAACCTTTTTTAAATAAATAATAAATACAATAAATATTTCTGGAAATAACTTCTGAATTCACATTTTAATATGGAAAGAATAAACATATGGTCAGCAAAAAAATGAGGAGTTTGAGAGATTAATGTTCAAAGGATTTGTCTCACTTACTTTTGGATTTAGTCATGGTATCTAACATGGACAAAACATGGCATTTAAAATTTTGCCCTATTCACCATCTAAATTTGCCCTATTCACCATTTTGCTCTATTCACCAAGTAAGTTGTTATCCAGCTATAATTAAACTGTATTTTGAGGATGACCGAGCGAAATCTTGTAGGCTAGAGCAGGAACCACGCTGACTCCAGCCTTTTCTTATGTAATTTCAACTTTTATTACTCTAATCAACAGAAGAACATCGCAATAGACTGCCTACCTTTGCAGTGTACTCACAACTCACACATCCAGAGAAGGTCAGGAGCTCCTACTCCTGGAGACATGGAGACCCTGATTCTAGCTGGGCTCACAATCTTATTCCCCTCCCATCAGGGTGCCACCCACAGAGCTCTCTCTCCCTGTAGGATTTAAGGTGGACCAGGCTAAATACCTGGTTCTGCGCAGGTTAAAGAGGGGAAATAGGATCACTCCATCACATACCACCCCCTCAGCTTGGATCCATTGGTCATAGGAACATAAGAACATAAGAACATGCCATGCTGGGTCAGACAAGGGTCGATCAAGCCCAACATTCTGTTTCCAACAGAGGCCAAACCAGGCCACAAGAACCTGGCAATTACCCAAACACTAAGAAGATCCCATGCTACTGATGCATTTTCACTCCCCTGGTTCCCATCCAAGGAAGTGTCTCACATCCCCATTCCCCTTCATCCGGCCTCCAGCCAGCTAGGCTTGGGATTGGGGTTCTAGGGTCACATTTACCCCCACCTACTAGGGTTACCCCAGACAGCACTATTACCGTCATCCACTGTACCTTTCACCCAGTGTGCCCCAGTCCTGGTTCTGCACAGGTTACAGAGGGGAAATAGGGTTAATCCATCAAATGGATAAAAAGATGCTGTGTGTGGGGGTCATAGATAAAATGTATCTGTCTAATTCTGATCAGAAAAACTGCTGCTCTAAAGTTATCCAGATAAGTTAGAATATAAACTAGTGTCTGATCAGCAGGTGATCTCCTCCTCTGCTCCCAAATTAAGTTATTGTAGCGTGGGTTGAGCACCTCCCCCAATATCTTTAAAAATTATCAAACTGAGTAGTCCTCTTTCCTCCGTCCCCTATCTTAAAAAAAATTGTGACCTAAAATCTCCACCTCTGTCTCCCGCTGACAGAGAAGCGACTAATACCCATGTGGCACTCACTGACAAGGAAGCAGCCAATACTCAATCAGTATTTCACGTGGGAGTAGGGATATTTATTCACTTAAAATAAATACAGAATGTGAACCAAAAGAAGAGCTTTTGGGTCAGTTAATTATAATTGAAATAAATCCCTGGGAGTGTCAAACCTCCTCCCCCTGATTTTCAGGCTGTTCACTTGTAGAAATAGCACACACTGGGGCGGATTTTCAGAGCCCAGCTCGCCTAAATCCGCCCAAAACCGGGCGGATTTAGGCGAGCAGGGCTCTGCGTGCCGGTGAGCCTATTTTACATAGGCCTACCGGCGCGCGCAGAGCCTCGGGACTCGCGTAAGTCCCGGGGTTCTCCGAGGGGGGCGTGTCGGGGGCGTATCGGGGGGCGGGCCCGGTCATCGCGGCGTTTAGGGGGCGTGTCGGCAGCGTTTTGGGGGCGGGTACGGGGGCATGGCTACGGCCCGGGGCGGTCCAGGGGCGTGGCCGCACCCTCCATACCCGCCCCCAGGTCGCGTCCCGGCGCGCAACAGGCCCGCTGGTGCGCGGGGATTTACTTCTCCCTCCGGGAGGCGTAAATCCTCGGAGAAAGGTAAGGGGGGGGCTTAGACAGGGCCGGGCGGGTGGGTTAGGTAGGGGAAGGGAGGGGAAGGTGAGGGGAGGGCCTTGGAGGGAACGGGGGTAGGCTGCGCGGCTCGGCGCGCGCCGGCTATACAGAATTCATAGCCTTGCGCGCGCCGATCCAGGATTTTAGTGGATACGCGCGGCTCCGCGCGTATCTACTAAAATCCAGCGTACTTTTGCTGGCGCCTGATGCGCCAGCAAAAGTACGCCTATTCGCGTTTTTTGAAAATCTACCCCACTATTTCTGAATAGTTTGTGCTATTTTTGACTTGTGTTTGTTAATTGCAAATCCACAACAGAGTGTGGAATGATGAGCAAACACACCATCAATCAATCAATCAATCCAACAGGTGTGCTGCAAAATGGGTTACAATGGTCCATAAAGGGAAACTCAGAACAAGCAATTAAACAGGAGAAATTCAATAATTCCAAGGTGCTGACATCTTTATTAAGATGTCAGTCCCCCAACCTTGCCAACCAAGTCAGTCCTTGGAATTATTTAATTGCTTGTTCTGGGTTCCCCTTTATGGACCTTTGTAACCTACTTTGCAACACACCTATTATTAATTGCAAATACCATGTGCTACTTTCCAACACAAATAAAACCACAAAATGAAAAAAAAAAAATCACAAAGAAATGAAATTCAACCACTCCCCCGAATGAATCACTCCCTACCAAGGAGTGATGTGAATAAATTAATACTGAATGCTGGCAGCTGGCAGAGCTATTGGCACTTAGTATTCAACAGAATGGGAGTAGCTAAGAGACTCTTTTCTCTATTTTGGTGACATGGGGTGGTGGTGGAGTTGAATTTTTATCTACAAGTTTTTCAATGTAGGGGAGAAAGGGATCAATATCTTCTCATTCGACAATTTTTTTTAATATTCGAGGATGGGATGAGGGTACATTTGACTTGAGGGTGATTGGCTGCTATTCAGTTTTTAATTTTTGTTTTAAATATTCAGTATGCTGAGAAATGTTAAAATTATCCAGATAACTTTATCTGGGTAACTTAGTGGAGTATATTCAGCGGAATACTTTAGAGAGATTATGCGGTTAAAGTTATTCAGGTATCTCTATCTGGATAATGTCTCTGCTCAATGGCTTATTGAATATTGATCTTTAAACACTTTGTGGCTGATATTCAAAGAAAGCTGAGAATCTGAACTAGGTGCATCAGTTTTAAGTACATAAGCCTAGGCCCAAAATTAGGCCTTGTTAACCTTTTAGGTACCAACATTCCACAAGTGGAACATTTTTTCATATACTTTTAATTACTTGCAAATTTTTTTATACCATATTTGGTTCTTAGTTAACTAAGGCCTGGATTTATCAAAATGCGATAAGTATTGCATGTGATAGCAAAAGGGGCATGTTTTATGCAAATAGACAATTTATCGCAATTGAAAAGCTAAGTTAGTGCAAATTGCAATAACATTTTTTGCGCTTTATGCCAGACCTGTGGTATGTCCTGCATACAACCACTGGGGGGGGGGGGGGGGGGGGGGGGGGGGGGGGAAAGAGAGAGAGAGAGAGAGCACCTAGCCATAATGCCCTCTCCCTAGATAGGTATTTATATCCCTATGGGAGGCCCACCTATTAACCCAAGGTGAGGTTACCCAGGTAGAGAGTCCATCAAGCTAGGTGGAGAGAACATTGCACCAATCTCATCTTTGGGTGAGTTTCCTCTCTCCGTAGGTCAACAAATCTTCACAAGAGACCACTGTTCTGTTTGTACGTCTCACGTTGAATGTCAAAGTGGCCCCTAACCCCCTTCACTAATACCTAAACCTCACCTCGAGTTACTAGGTGGGCCTCCCATAGGGATACAAATACCTATCTAGGGAGAGGGCATTATGGCTAGTCAGTCTCTCTCTCTGTCTCTCTCTCTCTCTCTCTCTTTCTCTCTTTTCTGGTGTTTCAGGTGACATCATGAAATGCACTAACACCATAACACAAGCTATCACATGGCTTAATGCTACTGAAAAAGGTGTAGCTAAAATCAGCATTAAGTCCATGATTATAGGACTTCACAAACAGGTAAACCCAGCCCACTCCTCCTCTTTTTCAAATTTGTATCGCACCATACGATATGGTGCTAACGCATGTGAAAACGCCTTAGCGCATTTTGATAAATGACCCCCTAAGATATATAAAAAGGGGCATCAGGAAATAATTCCTTCAATGAGCAGGATCTAAAAGGTTAATGGGACCAACTTCAGGTGAGTCCCAGCATCAGGCCCAGGCCTATACATAGACCTGGCTTGGGCCTTGGAAATGGGACCTGGCCTTGGTGGGGCCCCAATGTCAGACTCAAGCCTAAGCCTTGGCCTTGGCAACAGGACCCGGCTTTGGGCTAGGCCCTGGAATTGGACATAGCACTAGGCCCAGTACTGGCTCTCCATGATGGAAACCTGGAATCAACTGAGCTCTGGGATCCAGGCCCAGATATCTGTGATAGGTCCCAACTTCAAGCCTAGACCCAATTCCAGACCTTGGTGTTGGGACCTGGCCTTAGCCAGATCCCGTTTCAGACCCTGGGCCAGTCCCTGGCATTGGGTCTAGGTCTAGACCCAGTTCCGGACCTCAGTGATAGAACCCAGCCTTGGTTGGGCTCTGACATTGAGTTCAGGACTTGGTGATGGGACTCAGACTCGAGCCTAGCCCCAGTATTTAACCTAGGCCTAGTCCTAGTTCCAGGCGTCAACAATTAGAACTGGTCTTGGCTAGACTTCTGCATCAGGCCAGGGCCTAGTTTTTGAGCCTAGGCCTGGGCCTTGGCGATGGGACCTGGCCTTGGACTAGGTCTTGGCATTGAGTCTGGGTCTTGGTAAGGCCTGGGCCCTGGGCTATTTTTATTTTTATATTGAAATCAATGGGCCCTTTCCCCCTAAACTTCACTGGGAAACAAAAAAAAAGAAACTTTTTTTTTTTGTTTCAACCCAACCTACGAATGACTGAACTATGTACCAAAACAAAGAAAACATATTTTTCTGTCCCTGTGCATCCCTAATTCCGAAATGACTTCCCCCAACCTGCCTAACTAAATTCCTCTAGCCTGCAACTACGTTTTAGGAACCTAATTTTAGGAACCTAGGAAAAAGATACCTAAATGCAGGTGCTCAGAGGAGAAGAATTTTCACTTAGACAGAACTAGTCATCTGGTAATATTCAGTAAACGGTAGATTTTAAAAAAATATGCACGCGCCTCCATGGACCCCGCAATTTTATAACATGCACGCATCGGTGTGCGAATGTTATAAAATCTGGGCCGACGCGTGCGGGAGGGGAGATTTGGCCAGATTAAGCGAGGCGACGAGATCGGGCCTCCGCCAGTTCCCTCCCAGTCCGCTCCAATTAAGGAGCGGACTGGGAGAGAACTTTCCTCCCCCCCCCCCCACCTACCCTCCTTCCCTCTTCCCCTCTCATCCGCAACTATTTTCAATGCCCTACCTTTTGTAGTTTTCTTTATTTCTGAACTTATGCCAGCTCCTGAACTGGAGTAAGTTGTGCGCGCTGGCAGGCTTCCGGCGCATGATCCCCCAGTACAGCAACAAATGGCTCCTGTAACTGTGGCCTCCTGCTCCACCCCTCCCCACCCCCGGGACCACCCTTTAATGGAGGTCTGGCTCTTGTGCGCGTAACAGGGGTTACGCGTGCGGCTGGGCCTCTTTTAAAATGCACGCAGCACACGCAAGGCCCAGCCTCGTGCGTAACCCCCGTTTTTTACGCGTGGGTTTTTAAAAAAAATCAAGCCATATGCTGGTTAGTGGACAAGTTATTCGGCTAACATTAGCCAGAAAACGTGTCCCCTATATTCAGCAGGAAAAACATCCCGCTGAATATACTTGCCTAAAGTTATCTGGCTGCATGTTGCCGGATATCTTTAAAAGCTAAACAGCTATGTTTGAATAAGGCTGGTTAGGATTTTAAGTTATCCAGTGTTGTGTGGTTGGAATACTTTCTACTTAACTGGATATCTTCAAAGATATCCGGTTAAGTAGCACCTGTCAAAATATTAAAAAAGTAATTTATAGACTAGGGGCCCAATTCCCACCCCCTTCCCATTATCTTCAAATTAGTTCCAATAGTTTGAGCAGTGCCAACTCTCCCAACCTTCTCCAAAGAGTAAAATTTGCTGGTTGCCCCATGTTGTTTAAATGTTGTAATGACACCCTGCTGTCTTCCCTCTCTACTCTCTACCCACCTGCAACCGCTATGGTGATATCCCCCACCCCACTTGGAGCATACAAACCCTTGCTGGGAATGAGGTAACTTTTGACATAGAGCTACGCTAGAAGCGTAAGCTGTGAGTTGCTTCTGCTTCCAACATTTATCATTCCGAATAATGCTGGAAGTACTGGGGCCAGGCAAGAGGTTACCTCACTCCTTGTCATGGTTTTTATGTTCCGGGTGGGGTGGGGGGTTAAGGGGTATCACTACTGCTATAATCATAGGAGTTTTCTAGTATCAAGCACATGATTTCACCTGCTCCATCACTCTAGCAAGATCTTCTACAGGAATCAAGAGATCGATGGATGTTCCACGGTCTATGTTTTCCAACAGTCACATATACCTGGCTCATTGGAGCAGTCCCACTTCTCCATGTTATCTTTTGACCTGCTGACTCTTTATTGAAGATAAATCAAACATCGCTATATAGACCAATGCTTTTTTGCAACTGCTGGGAGATATTGGACAATTATGAAATTGGGTAACTATTTGTAGTGGATAACTGTCAAAGTCTCTCTATAACTTTACTTTAGTAAAAGCAAGTGGAAAATAGTTTCAATCAATGTAGTTACCTTTTGGCCATTGTCTTTTACCAAGTTGCCTGCACTCTGTCTGGCTTGAAATAAAAAAATATTTAGTTTGCTTCCCCCATAGACTTTAAGAAGACTGAACCAAATGAGCTTTAAAGGATTCCAATTTTTCAAAGGACTGCATCCATTTGGTTGAGATGATCTGAACCAAACCAAACATTGCCTCATTCATATCAATTTTCACATTCGGATCTTCCAAATGTACATCCTTAAACCCTACTGATGCAACACTCCTTGGATAAGATAGTATGGAATATGTGACCTCCATGTGAGGACGCTCTTTATCTCTTGCTCTCTTTTCTTTAAAAGAATGCACATCTTTTGAGGCAGGGGCTATGTTTCAACTTTCATGTGCAAAATGACTATGATGGCATGCATAGTCCTAATACTTCATAAATAATAAATACAAATATGAATGCATGCTTGCTGGCAGTTAATAATATACACAACGACATTCTAATAATGAGTTTTAGGTAACTGGAAGCCATGTTACCATTTTCGTAATGGCTATCTGCCATCTATCAATGATGCTAGCACAGAAAAAGAGGGAAACTGGGAGACGAAACGGTAAGTTAGCTAGTTTGTTTTATTTGATGAATCGCCTTTCTTACTTTAAAATCAAGTTATCTGTAGCAGGTGGAAAAGGGTTAGGAGAGAAGGGGATCTAAATAAAAGGCAATGAGAAAACTGAAGTTAGCAAATTTTAGTTACAGAGACAAGAGACTCGGAAAGGTAAAATGTATAGCAGATGCACCCCTCTTTTGCCCTCTAGTCTGGAGATTTTTATTTTCCTGTTCTGCTTCTTTTTATATTAGTAATCCAATGCCACCAGATGTCAGTAAAGTTTAAGGAATAGGAAAAAGCTGCTAGACAACCTTTTCTGGAAAACTGTGAAAAATGAACTTGTACTATGAATAATACAAAATAACAGTTTGAACTGGCGATAAGTTATTTAGCAGGCTGTTTTTTTTTTTTTCTTTATTAGTCAAGAGCTGTCGTGAGTACATTTGTAGAAGAATAAAACTCTATGCTGATATTATCTGTCATGCTTATCATGTATCCTGTATGGCTCCTGCTGCAGGAAAAAAGAAACAGAATGCAAATATATTTCGCAGCTCAGCAGAGCAAGGCATTTGTTTCAGCAATTTATTTGATTTTTAGTGATATTTTTGCAAGCTCTGTTTTTCCTTTGACTTCATAAAGGGATGAACCTGACTAACTTGTATTAATGACCCTCTACTCCGCCACTGCGCTTGCAAACGGAGCGGGCCCAGGCTAACGTTGCTTCTGTTGCGGCGACCATACGGCACAGGCAGTTAATCATGAAGAAAATTCATTAGCCGGACGTCGCAAGGAGCCTTTATGTACTGTAGCAAATGAGCAGAGGACAACAGTTTTGAGCTTTAATTTAGCGGGGAGTTATCATAATGCCACCTTCCTTCTCACCAAAACCAGGCACAGAGTTAATGGTATGACAAATGAGCAGTTTAGGCACAAGCTCCCTTGATTGCCTGAACAGCAGTTATTCCTACCTAAGCACCTCGTTGAGGGCAGTATTTCAGGCACCTCTGACACTGGCCAGTTTGAATGGCTGACCGAAGCAAGCACCGCTAGGGATGTGCAGAGCAAAATTTTATGTTCATATTTTTTATGTCCGAAAGGGGGTCCCACTTGCGGCCAATATGGACATAAAAAAAATCCAATGAGTTGGGTATATGTACATATGTGCAAAAAAAAAAATTTAAACCCCCTCACCCTCCTTAATCCCCCCCCCAGACTTACCACAACTCCCTGGTGATCGAGCGAGGAGTGAGGACGTCATTTCTGCAATCCTTGGCGAGAAGCATGTGACGTCGGTGGCACGTCGAGTGACGCGGCGTCACGTGATTCCCGGCGAGTTCGCGCCGGACGGCTCGTTCGGCCCAAAAAGAACTTTTGGCCAGCTTGGGGGGGCCTCCTGACCCCCCCAAGCTGGCCAAAAGTTCTTTTTGGGCCGAACGAGCCGTCCGGCACGAACGAGCCGGGAATCACGTGACGCCGACGTCACGTGATTCCCGGCAAGTTCGCGCCGGACGGCTCGTTCGGCCCAAAAAGAACTTTTGGCCAGCTTGGGGGGGCCTCCTGACCCCCTCAAGCTGGCCAAAAGTTCTTTTTGGGCCGAACGAGCCGTCCGGCGCGAACTTGCCGGGAATCACGTGACGTCGCGTCTGAGTGACGCGGCGCCACGTGATTCCCGGCTCGTTTGCGCCGGACGGCTCGTTCGGCCCAAAAAGAACTTTTGGCCAGCTTGGGGGGGCCTCCTGACCCCCCCAAGCTGGCCAAAAGTTCTTTTTGGGCCGAATGAGCCGTCCGGCGCGAACGAGCCGGGAATCACGTGAAGCCGGCGTCACTCGACGTGCCGCCGACGTCACATGCTTCTCGCCAAGGATTGCAGAAATGGCGTCCTCACTCCTCGCTCGATCACCAGGGAGTTGTGGTAAGTCTGGGGGGGGATTAAGGAGGGTGAGGGGGTTTAAATTTTTATTTTGGCTCAACAATCGCGATTTCCCACATATCGAACATATCTATGTTCGATATGTGGGAAATCCGATCGTTTATGTCGAATCAATTTTTTAAGTAAAAAAAAAATATGAGTTGCGTTTTACTAATGCGGTCAATCCGAATGCACACCCCTAAGCACCGCACCATTGAGCAGAGCAAGGAACCAACAAGTGCAGAAGAAATACAATTGACAGATTACTTTGCGCAGAATAGTGTGACCGGATTGCTATGGGAGTGCCTTGGTTGAATTTTAGTTCGCAACAAAATACCACTTTATTGTACAGCTTGTTCTATAATATGATCATAAATTCAGTGTCATATACACTTGTGCATTACCTCTGTTACTTAAGTACCTATATTACTGAGACAGTGGAACTCGGCAAATTATAATGCCAAACAATAATTGTACATTAGATTTTATTTAAACACCAATATGGTGTTTATGTCAACATTGTATGGGGAGGTATAAGGGTTGTGAGTATATAGAATGTACAAATTTTAGTGAGTGTTTGGGATGTATGGTATGAATGGTATGATTGTTATATGTGGAAGGTGATGCGTCGTTGTTGGTTTTAATTTGGAAATTCCTGTAGCACATAGTGGAACTTATGCAATATGGATATTTGAAATTGGTGTTTAAATAAAATCTAATATACAATTATTGTTTGGCATTATGATTTGCCGAGTTCCTCTGTCTCAGTAGTATAGGTACATAAATTCAGTGTGACAGAAGAATACACAGCGCAAAAGACTTGTTTGCCAGCCAAGGATTCTCATTGTTTTGTGTTTTTTTTTTTTTTAATTTTTTGAATTCTTTATTTATTGTTTTAAGACATACCACAACAAATAAAATATTACAAGCAAACAATAATAATAATATCAGGTTCTTAATATTATAAGATCTAACAACATCTTTGATATAAAGGTAATACTAATTAACTAGAAACCTGTCTATTATTTTATAGAAAGGTAAATCATAGTGATAGTCTACTATCATTAAGTGGCTATTATTCGATACTAAGAAAGAAAAGGCATTACATTTAAAGAATGTTTGCATTAAGTTAAACCTTTCTTAATCATAAAACCTGGTGCTATATCACGAGAAGTTTTCTGAGTTCCTCAGGCTCTGTAAAGATATAATTCTTTCCCTCAAATTTAACATAGCATCGACAAGGATATCTTAATATGAGAGTTCCTCCCTTTTCCACTAACTCCTTCCTTAGCAGAAGAAATTTTTTCCTTCGCAATTGAGTAGATCTTGCACAATCTGGATAAATCCAGATCTTTTGTCCGTAGAATTGTTTTAGTCGATTGCGAAAGAAAAATTTCATTATTATGTCTTTATCAGTAATGAAAGCACATTGGACTAATAGTGTACCTCTTGATTTTATTTCAATTTCTTCCTGAGACTTCTGAATAAGGTCTGACAGATCTAAGGAACTATCCTTATCTACTATTTTCACAGGAGATGTATCAGTTTGTATTTTTTCTTCTAATTGTTGTTCTTGCCTTATATTCTCTCTCTTTATACCAACATAATAAGCTTTTACAATTACTGGAAGGCATTTTTCAGAAATCTCTAAAATTTGCATCAAATAATTTCTAAAAAGCTCTATTGGATTTAATTTCCTAATAATAGGAAAATTATTTATCCTAAGGTTTAATGATCTGATCGAATTTTCCATTCCTTCCATCCGTCTGTTTACCTCAGTTTCTATAGTTATTTGATGGCTCTGTATTTTCTCTACCTGTGAAATTCTTTTATCTAGTTCCTTAATATCCTTTTCCTGTTCTACCAATTTTTCAGAATTTTGAACTGATATATTTGTATTTTTCATCACTATCTCTGTTAGTTTATTGATTGATCCATCCATCTTAACTAAAAAGTTCCACACATTGTCCAATGTGACATTTGTTGGTTTAGTCATTGTTATATCTGATTTAATAATAACTTCAACATTATGTTGGGATTTCTCTCTGTCGTATTTAACTATTTTGGGGGTACTAGTACTCTTTGGAGATAGATTTAACTTCTCCAAAATAGTATATTGAATTGGTTCTTGGTTGATTTTATCCATCAGTTTTTTCTTATCCCCTTGATGTTTTATATTATCAAGAACCGAGGTATTCAGAATTGCCTCTTCCCGTTTTTCACCTAAATTTTCTGGGAGTGTTACTCCCACTAATCCCGGTGGTGGTGGTACATCAGGTGCCCCAGGGCTTAAAGATGCTTCCTCATCCGGAAAGAGTGTGTCCCGCTCTGACTCAACTCCTTCAATGGTTAGCTCATCTGGGGAATTTTGGGTTAACCATTCAGACACAGTTCTCTGACTTGAAATTGCCATCATCTCACCAGTCGGAGGCTTAATTTTTGCCTTCCTCTTGGTGTGAGGCATGTCTTATAATAGGTAATAAAACAAGGCACTAAGTTCTACAAGTCAGAGTTGAGTCGAATGTAATGCAAACTATGGTAGCTATCACTTGATGGAGGGCTTGAGAGACTCAAGGAAAGGACACTAAATTACCAACAAGAGGTAATATATTAGTTATTTAAAAAAGGAGAAATACATTAAAGAAATTAAGGAATAACAAACAAAATAAAAACAAAAAACAAAAAAAACAAAAAAATAACCTAACCTGTACTGCGACTGAGCCCGGCGAAGCCCGGCAAAGCCTTAATGTCGCGCGCCCCTTTAGCGCGCGCGGCTTCAGCGGCGCGCCGGCGGCAGCTGCGCGCCGGATAATAGTCCAATTTATAACAGGCAAACGTCGGCTCACTTCCGGGTATAGCCACGCCCCTCCGGCGTCGTCAGTCGCAGGCTGGAGATCTTTTGCACCGTCGGGGCAAACGAAAACTGCTTACCCCCGGGAAACACAGCAATTGCGAAAAGGTAATTTAGTATCCTCCTTCTCCTCTCGCCCTCAGAGGAGTGAAAGGGAGAGAGTCTTTTATGCGATCCCACTTCCGGGTCCGGGCACAGCCACGCCCCTCCGGCGTCGTCAGTCGCAGGCTGGAGATCTTTTGCACCGTCGGGGCAAACGAAAACTGCTTACCCCCGGGAAACACAGCAACTGCGAAAAGGTAATTTAGTATCCTCCTTCTCCTCTCGCCCTCAGAGGAGTGAAAGGGAGAGAGTCTTTTATGCGATCCCACTTCCGGGTCTGGGCACAGCCACGCCCCTCCGGCGTCGTCAGTCGCAGGCTGGAGATCTTTTGCACCGTCGGGGCAAAAGAAAAACTGCTTACCCCCGGGAAACACAGCAACTGCGAAAAGGTAATTTAGTATCCTCCTTCTCCTCTCGCCCTCAGAGGAGTGAAAGGGAGAGAGTCTTTTATGCGATCCCACTTCCGGGTCCGGGCACAGCCACGCCCCTCCGGCGTCGTCAGTCGCAGGCTGGAGATCTTTTGCACCGTCGGGGCAAACGAAAACTGCTTACCCCCGGGAAACACAGCAACTGCGAAAAGGTAATTTAGTATCCTCCTTCTCCTCTCGCCCTCCAAGGATTGTCATTGTTAAAACCGCCATATCCTCCCAAAATGTTATTAAATCAAAAATAGTTTGCTTTTTTTTTTTTTTCTTTGATTATTTAAAAACTTGTCTTAATGTGTTGTGCTTTTGAATTCAGAATTGCTTAGCTGCCGATATTGATCAGTGTTTTGCTGTCATGGCTGCTTCAGGGCGGACAATACATGAGAATTCAGCAGCACATCTTAAAAAGATGTCCGCAGCTAAGCAATTCTGAATTCAAAAGCACAGCACATTAAGATAAGTTTTTAAACAATCAAGGTAAAAACAAAAGAAAAAAAATAACAAAACTATATTTTTCATTTAATAACATTTTGGGAGGATATGGAGGTTTTTTTTGACCAGTGATTAAACTACCAAAGCATGTTTTCATGTTTGCAAAAACAATGCATCCTCGGTTCTGTGGGCTTTTCCTCCGTTCAAAACGTTTTGGTTTTTTTTTAAAAGCATTTGGTGAAGGTCATTTTCTGATTTGTGTGTTCACTTTGGCCTTCACCTGCCTATACTGGTTTGATTGTTTACATTGGGACATTCAAATAATCAAGCCTTATCGTAAAGAAATGAGATTGGGGGTGGCGGGGATGGCATATTTCAGAGAAATCACATTGGCAATTTCTTTTGGGGGGGCAATTTTCAAATAGACCCAGTGGCTGCAAAGCAAAGGGAAGCAATCACTCATTGTTTCCCTTAGGAAATTAGCAGCCTCAAACTACATATACTAAAATGTGTGTATACTTCACACCTCCTGTTTGTGTAGGTAGCTGAGTAGGGGCAGGCTAGTGGGCACAGAGATAAAAATCACCTGTGTGCGTGCTATTTTACTCCCCTGACCTAAACATGCCCATAGGAATGCAGCTCTGTACTTCTGTATGTTAGGGATTATATTGCATTCATTATTGTATTCTTGGGGGCCGGATTTTAAAAGCCCTGCGCACGTAAATCCGGCCGGATTTATGCGTGCAGGGCACTCGTGCGCCGGCGTGCCTATTTTGCATAGGCAGCCGGCGTGCGCAGAGCCCCGGGACGCGCGTAAGTCCCGGGGCTTCGTAAAAGGGCCGGGTAGGGGGCGTGTCTGGGGCATGTCCGGGGCCAGGGGGCGGTTCGGGGCAGGCCCGGGGCGTGGTGCCGGCCCGGGGGCGTGGTCGAGGCCTCCGGACCAGCCCCTGGGTTGGGTGATGGCGCGCCAGCAGCCTGCTGGCGCGGGCAGATGTACACCTGCTTTCGGCAGGCGTAAATCTGGCAACAAAGGTGGGGGGGGGGTTTAGATAGGGCTGGGGGGGTGGGTTAGGGAAGGGAGGGGAGGGGAGGGGAGGGGAGGGGAAGGTATGGGGGGGGTGGAAAGAAAGTTCCTTCCGAGGCCGCTCCGATTTCGGAGCGGCCTCGGAGGGAACATGCAGCGCACGCCGGGCTCGGCGCACGCAAGTTGCACAAATGTGCACCCTCTTGCGCCCGCCGACCCCGGAGTTTATAAGATACTCACGACTACGCGCGTATCTTATAAAATCCAGCGTACTTTTGTTCACGCCTGGTGTGCGAAGAAAAGTACGCGCTCGCGCAAATTTATAAAATCTACCCCTTATTGTATTTTATCTGTGATGTAAACTGCTTTGAAGTAAGGCTGTACAAAAGTGTCAAAGATCCTGTAATGTTTGTATGTCTTTATAACCGTGCATGGTGGGGTAATATCTGTGCAAACCTTTTAATGCACAGACTTTATTCCAGATTTTCTATAGGAACTATTGAGCATAAACTGGCTTTGAAAATTCATGTGTTTGTGCCATGGCATGTGCACAAACTCACCTGTAAAAAGTTACACTTGCTCTGTTGTGTGTATAACTTGTGCAAGTGAACTTGCACACTTTGGGGTGAACTTTCAGAATTGTGTATAAAAATGTGCATATATGTGCCTAAGTAGCCTTTGCTTGCGCATTCCGTATTTTATAAATGTCAATAATACGTGAATGTTTTCACTTTCACGCGCACATATGCGTGCGCAAAAAAAAGGGGCAGTGTAATGATGTTCAGGGACAGGGACAATATTTTCATTCATAAGTTGCTATTTTAAAAGACACTTACATGCATGCATTTGCCTATTTACTCGCATAATTTCACACCTGCTAATTATCTGGCATAAATAATATTCAATGGCCTGGATTTTCAAAGCCCTACGCGTGCTAGGCCTATTTTAGAAAGGCCCGGCAACGCACATAAATCGCCGGGACGTGCGTATGTCTCGGGGCTTCGAAAAAGGGGTGGGGCGGGGCAGTTTGGGGAGCGGGGTGGGGCCAGAGGCTTCTGGTACAGTGGCTATTTGCCACTGTGGCGGAGGCAGGCGCAAGAGGTAAAATAAAGGTCTGGGGGGGTTAGGATAGCGCTAGGGGAAGGGAGGGTTAGGGGAAGGGGAAGGGAGGTTAGGTTAGGGGGTTAGGAAGTTCCCTCCGAGGCCACTCCATAATCAGAGCAGCCTGGGAGGGAACGGAGGAAGGCTGTGGGCGTCGGCACGTGCAAGAATCACTAGTGTGCACCACTTTGCGTGCACTGACCGCTGATTTTATAACATGTGCGCACCTGTTATGTGTCTTCCATAGAGATGTGAATCGTGTCCTCGATGTCTTAACGATCGATTTCGGCTGGGAGGGGGAGGGAATCGTATTGTTGCCGTTTGGGTGTGTAAAGTATTGTGAAAATCGTTAAAATCGTGAGCCGGCACACTAAAACCCCCTAAAACCCACCCCCGACCCTTTAAATTAAATCCCCCACCCTCCCGAACCCCCCCCCCCAAATGCCTTAAATTACCTGGGGGTCCAGCGGCACACTAAAACACGGCACACTAAACCCCCCTAAAACCCACCCCGACCCTTTAAATTAAATCCCCCACCCTCCTGAACCCCCCCCCCCCAAATGCCTTAAATTACCTGGGGGTCCGTAGCCTTAAATTACATTCAGCCGGGGTCCGGAACCCTCGCTGAATGACCTCCTGCAGTCGATCTCCTGCCGGCGCCATTTTCCGTACGGAAAACGATTCGCGGCAGGAAAACGCTCACGGACCCCCGCTGGACCCCCAGGAACTTTTGGCCAGCTTGGGGGGGCCTCCTGACCCCCACAAGACTTGCCAAAAGTCCAGCGGGGGTCCGGAACGACCTCCTGCGTCGAATCGTTTTGGTCTATGGCCGCCGCCATTTTGCGGCGGCCATTTTGCAAAATGGCGCCGGCTGAAGACTACACGATTTAGTGTGCCACTTTTCCTGCTCTCCCCCTTCCCCCGATTTAGCTACGGACCACCGCTACGGAGGTAATTTAAGGCTACGGACCCCCAGGTAATTTAAGGCATTTGGGGGGGGGGGGATTTAATTTAAAGGGTCGGGGGTGGGTTTTAGGGTGTTTTAGTGTGCCGGTTTTCCTGCCCTCCCCCTTCCCTCGATTTACGATTTTTTGACGATAAATCGGGGGAATAGGTATTGTATCGTGGCCCTAACGATTTTTGACGATTTAAAATATATCGGACGATATTTTAAATCGTCAAAAAACGATTCACATCCCTAGTCTTCCATAGGACCTTGTCAGCTTTTACACGCATATGTCAGCAAATTTTAAAACATGCTCTCACGAGGCACATTCCCAGTTTTCCAATGAGTCCACCAGTTTGCCCAGTTAATAGCAAGATCTTTTAGATCCCTCTGGTTCTTCATTTTGCAGGCTGCCTAGTTGACCTGGACCCCTCACCCTGGTCCTGCAAGCCCTAAAACTTGAGATCTACAAACGTATTCCTCATCAGGAGGAACAGTAAAGTTGTGCAGATATCTAACATATGCACACTGTTGGCTTCGTTTTAAAAACAAGGTGTTGCGCGTGTAAGTTTTGGTCCTGCCCCGGAATGCACATGTCCCACCTACGCCCCCGCCCCCTTATTCCTTATCGGGCGGATTTTAAAAGCCCTGCTCGCGTAAATCCGCCCGGATTTACGCGAGCAGGGCCTTGCGTGCCGGCGCACCTATTTTCCATAGGCCGCCAGCGCGCGCAGAACCACGGGACGCGCGTAGGTCCCGGGGTTTTTGGAAGGGGGCGTGTCGGGGGCGGGGCCGAACGACGAGGCGTTTTGGGGGCGGGATGCGGCGTTTTGGGGGCGGGCCCGGGGGCGTGGTTTTGGGCCGGGGTGTTCCGGGGGCGTGGTCGCGCCCTCCGTAACCGCCCCCAGGTCGGGTCTCGGCCCGCTGGCGCTTGTGGATTTACATCTCCCTCCGGGAGGCGTAAATCCATGGATAAAGGTAGGGGGGGGTTTAGATAGGGCCGGGGGGGTGGGTTAGGTAGAGGAAGGGAGGGGAAGGTGAGGGGAGGATGAAAGAGAGTTCCCTCCGAGGCCGCTCCGATTTCGGAGCGGCCTCGGAGGGAACGGAGGCAGGCTGCGCGGCTCGGCGCACGCCGGCTGCCCAAAATCGGCAGCCTTGCATGCGCTGATCCAGGATTTTAGAGGATACTCGTGGCTATGCGCGTATCTTATAAAATCCTGCGTACTTTTGTTTGCGCCTGCTGCGCAAACAAAAGTACGCGATCGCGCAATTTTTAAAAATCTACCCCTAAGTGCACATGGGTACATACATGCATATTTTGTGGCTTTTTAAAATCCATATTGCTTGTGCGCAACCCCCATACATGTGTATGTAACCTTTTTTGCACGAGCAATGCTTTTAAAATCAACCTGTTAGCTTGTTTGGGTTGTAACTGCCACTCCATGCAGGTTACCCCTTCACCTTCTATTTACAGTTGTAACTGCTACTCTGTACAGATTATATGCTCAATTTTTGTTTAAGGTTGCAACTGCTGCTCCATGCAGGTTACCATCATGCCTTCTGTTTTGGGTTGTACCCACCACTCCATGCAGGTTACCCTGGTACTTCATTACCATCCTAGGGATCCTTTTTTTATCCCATGCCTTTTTTGAACTCTGGTACTGTTTTTGTCTTCAATACTTCCACTGGGGATGGCATTCATTGTATTTTTTCTGATGTTGGTCCTGAGTCTACCATCTTGAAGCTTCATATCATACCCCCTAGTTATAGATCTTCCTTTCCATTGGAAAGGTTTGCTTCATGTGCATTATTAATTAGGGATGTGCATTTGTTTTCAATGCATGGGCAATCCGCAATGCATAAGTCCCTATTCGTTGTATTTGTGGGTTTGCGAAACGCATCGTGATCCCCCACGAATACAACATATCATATTAGTTTCATTCTTTAGGCTCGCAGTGATTTCTTAGCAGCCATTTGAAATAGGAGATAGCAGAAACCAGCCCTTTCCTATGAGTCATAAGTGACCTCACAGCCCATTCATAGAGTGGGTCAGACAGGTTGGCAAGGAGACCAGAATGCAACCTATCAGAGCTAAGCATTTTTCTAATGCAGCCAATCGCCGCTCTCACTCAGTGCTCTGTGACGCTATTCCTGATGATGCAGCACTATTTATATGTTAAGCACGCAGCGTGCCACGCACTTTCTTTGCGGGGGTGGTCTGGGAAGGTGGTCCAGGGATGGTGGCTTTACTCAGAGCTAGCCTGAGTGTCTCAAATCTGTATTCAATTGCTAGCTACTTTGATAGAATTTTCCATTGAAAAAGATATTTGTTCGATTTGGCTGCAGTAACAGCTAGCCATGTTTTTTTTTATTGCACTTTCTTTTTTATTGATCTGTGACGGTCTCTCTGTCTGTGCCACTGAGAGAAGCTGCTAGCTGTGGCATTTTTCTGCTTATTTTATCCCCTGGGGTAGGTTGCAAGCAGGATTTGGGTGTTGCGGGTGGGAGATATATTCAATTGCTAGCTACTTTGATAGAATTTTCCATTGAAAAAGTTATTTCTTCATTTTTGCTGCTGTGCCAAGCAAGCCATCCTTTTTATTTAACTGCAGTTTTTTTTTAAATTGAAATCAGGCTGTCTCTTTGTGCTCTTTTTAAGCCAAGAAGTCAGTGCGCTAACTGGGCATCAGTGGGCACTAGGCAGTTTTTCAGACTCACATATATTGGGACAGCAGTGCTCTCTGAAGTCAAATCCCCAGTGGACCTCTTTTGTGGTTACAAGCTTGGTGTGTGCACATACAGCAGTCCCAGTTTTAGTGTACATCCAGGCACAGCCTCGTGTGCCTGGGGGCGGTTAGCAGACTCACCTATATTGGGACAGCGGTGCTCTCTGAAGCCAAATCCCCAGTGGGCCTCTTTTGAAAATAATTCTTTTAATTGAAATCCCTAGTAGGCAGTGACATTAAATCCATAATGTCAGGGAAAGCTAGACGTGGTCGAGTGATTGGGACTGGCAGAGGAGGCACTTCAAAAGGCAGTTCCAGTCCCCCATTAAAGTTAAAAAGGGACCTGTTCCAATCTAAAATCTCTGGAGGGGCAGGCAGTTCCATCCGGGAAAAAATGAAATTTAAAAATGATGCATTGCCACCACCTGTTCTAACCCTATAGTTTTGGAGGTGAGGGAAGGGGAGGCTGAGCCATGCAAGACTAAAGGGCGACACCCAAAAGCAGCAGTGCGACAGCAGACATGACTTAGGATTGACAATGTAGCACCGGCACTGTTTGCTTCTGATTCCGATGAAGACTCATCTTGTGTGGGATTCTCATCATCAGAAATGGAAGACGTAATAGCTGAAGAAGGTTTAGGAGGATTAGTTAGTCCTGTCTTAGTCTCCACTTCAGTGCTGCAGGGGAGAGATGAAACTGATGATGATGAGGAGGAAGAGCAGTCAGCGCAGGCACAGAGTATGACTGATGCCCCTGGGATTGCTTCTCAGGGTGTACCCAGTACTTCAGCTCCAGTACCAGCATCCACCCTGAAGGCTATAGAGAAGGGATCACAAAAGAAATCTGCAATCTGGAGCCACATTAAAGTGATGGAGAACCCATGTTTTGCTCAGTGCAATTAATGTGCCAGGGCTATTAGCAGAGGCAAGCAAATGGGACATCTAACTAATTTTGGCATGATGCATCATATGAAGAGGCAACACCCAATAACAGTACTGCCATCTGGGGATGGTGGCAGTACCAGACAGGGGACCCCTTTTTCCAGGCAGCGTAAAGTGGTTGAAAAGGAGCAGAGTCACCCCACGCCCTCAGCCCCTTCTAGCAGTCAGGTGGCAGGCCAGCAGCCCCCTGCCATGTGGCAGAAGTGACAACCAACCATGAGGAAATGGGGTGGTGTTTGGTAACGCTATCCTGGGGAAGGAGGAAGGCAGCCTCAAAGATTATAACCAGGAACATTGGGGAAATGATTGACCTTGATGACCAGCCCTTGCAGATAGTGGAGAATGTGGGTTTCAAGCATTTGCTGAAGGTCTTATTTCCAAATTAGAAAGTCCCCTCCAGAACCACCTTTAGCAGAAAGGTCATGCCCAGCCTGTACAACCAGTGTCACAGTCGCATCCAAGCGCTGCTAGCTAAGACAGAGGGGAGTGTGCATTTCACCTGCGATATCTGGACCACCATGAATGCTGCACACTCTTACCTCTCCCTGACAGCACACTGGTGGGACCTGGCTGAGGAGGGGCAGGCAGCAGCTCTATTAGTGAACAATAATCAGGGTGGAGGTGGGCTTTACTGCACACCCACCTGATGGATGGGGCCCATACCTCAGCCAATATCCTAGCATGCATTAGACAGATAATGGCAGGCTGGCAACAACACCAGTGAGACAGGAATCCTCAGGCAGGGTTCTTTGTCACAGACAATGGTGCAAACATGGTTAAGGCGATAACCGACGGGCGCTTTCAGAACATCCGATGTTTTGCACACACTCTGCATCTGGAAGTAAAGTCAGCTCTGGGGTTGGAGTCCAATCACCAAGAGAATGAATACCTGCATACATTAATACCAAGTGCAGGAACATAGCAGTGCACTTCCACAGAAGTGTGAAGGCGGGGCAGGTTCTCCGACAAAAGCAGACTGATTTGGACATGCCTCACAAGGGTCTCATTCAAGACATTGCCACCTGGTGAAATTCCACCTTTATGATGCTGCAGAGGTTAGTGGAGCTGCAGACACCCCTTCATGAACTTTCTGGTTCAATGGACATAGGTGTGAATAATCCCCTAGGGCATTATGATTGGTTAGTCATGAGTCAGCTGGTAAAAATTCTGCAGCCCTTCAAGGATATCATGGAGGAGCTGAGTTCCAGAAGTGCCACCTTGGCTGACATCATCCCTATAGTTAATTTTCTGTAGGAAAATTTGGAGGGCTTTAAACAGGAAAAGGGAATGACAGCTGAGGTGCTGCATTGTCTGGAACTTCTGCAGAAGCAGGTGCAAGAGAGATTAAGGCCTTTAACAGAAGACCACACATACATGCTCACCATAGTCTGTGATCCCCATGTGAAAGGGAAACTCGCCCTACAGACCAATTGTCTCTCATTTGTGAAGGACCTGCTGTTAGCAAACGTCCATGATCAGGAGCACCATAGGCAAAGACAGATTAGGCATGAAGCAGAGGAGGAAACAGCGGGCACTTCAGAGAGTTGTGCTAGCCCATGCAGGAGCAGAACTCTGTCAGGGACAGCTAGTACCTCCTCCTCCTCCACTTCAGTACACAAAAGGCATGTTGCCCATAAAGATTTGTCTGTTCTGCTATGGGCTAGAGATAAAGCAGCTGGCATGAGTGACTCTCAACCCACCCAAGCAAAGGAGACACCAGCATAAATGTAAGTGACACGGTAACTCTCAGAGCCCACAGAGGACATGCAGACAGATCCACTGGCATATTGGGCACACAAGTCCAATGTCTGGCCACACCTAGCCAAAGTGGCTCAGTGATATCTGTCATGTCCACCAACCAGTTTGCCCAGTGAACATGTATTTTCAATGACAGGGGATATCATGAGCCCTCACTGCTCAAGGGTGGCACCAGAGTTTGAAAATAAACATGCCTTTGCTTGGTTCCAAATTTTCCCCGTGAATGGCAAGATGAATAAAAGCAATTGAAAGCCTTGCAGCAGCTCCAACTGCCTCCTATGTTCCAGATAATATCAGCACATGTACCTGACCTCAAATGCTGTGCCAGTCCGTCCACTGTCCAGGCCGTACATCCCTACAAGGGTCTGACCTCAAACACTGTGCCTGTCTGAGTTTAGTTCTAGTATTTCTAATTTCAGTTTCATGTATTGGTGCATCACTTCTTTCCAGAATATTCTTTTTCCTGTTTTGCAACATTTGGAATGTAAGAACATGAAAAGCTGACTTAAGATGTTTGGTGCCTGCATATTTCATATGCTCAATAGTTTTCATGACCTTTATAATATGGGCCATTTTCCCTAAATCTTTCTTAGGTGCCAACATTAATGTTTCTAGTACTATAGAAAACTGGTGGTAGTTGCACTCTAGTTTATCCTCTGTTTTCCCATAGTTTACAGAGGCACTGTGTAAACTACAAAGTCAACATAGGTGGATTTGGACTTGAGTAGCAGTTTTCTTATTTCTGAGAGTTCTTCAAGTTCCTTTGTCATCAGCTGAAGTGCTTAAGTATTAAGTACAGATAACAGCTTCTGGGTATTTACAAGGGCCTGACCTCAAACTCTGTGCCTGTCTGCAGTGTCCACTGTCCAGCCCTTAAGTCCAATAAGGGCTTGACCTGTAATGCTGTGCCTGTCCGTCCAGGCCTTATGTTCCTAAAAGGGCTTGATGTCTAAAGCTGTGCCTGTCTAACCAGGCCTTATGTCCCTACGAGGGCTTGACCTCTATCTTCAATTGCTGTGCCTGCCGTACAGGCCTTATGTTCCTACAAGGGCTTGACCTCTATCCTCAAATGCTATGCCTGTCCATCCAGGCCTTATGTCCCTATGAGAGCTTGACCTCTAATGCTGTGCCTGTCCGTCCAGACTTTACAGCTTTACAAGGGCTTGACCTCTAATGCTGTGCCTGTCTTTCCAGGCCTTAAGTCCTTACAAGGGCTTGATGTCTATCCTCGAATGCTGTGCCTGTCCATCCAGGCCTTATGTCCCTACAAGGGCTTGATGTCTATTCTCGAATGCTGTGTCTGTCCGTCCAGGCTTTACGTCCCTACAAGGGCTTTACCTCTATCCTTGAATGCTGTGCCTGTCTGTCCAGGCCTTATATCCCTACAAGGGCTTGACCTCTATCACTGTGCTTGTCCGTCCACATTTGGAATGTAAGAACATAAAAAGCTGACTTCATATGTTTGGAGCTTGCATATTTCATATGCTCAATAGTTTTCATGACCTTCATAATATGGGCCATGTTCCCGAAATCTTTCTTAAGTTCCAACAGTAATTTTTCTAGTACTATAGAAAACTGGTGGTAGTTGCACTCTAGTTCATCCTCTGTCTTCCCATAATTTACAAAGACACTGTGTAAACTACAAAGTCAACATAGGTTGATATTGTAGATTTGGGCGGTAGATGACATCAGCACTTCTTTTGGTCCTAACGGCTGAACCCTCATTGCAAAAGGTACCCTCTGTCTCTGGCAATTCAAAATACTAGTCCTTCACTGCATGGATCCTTAATTAAAACAAACATTTTTCTTTTAGTTTCAAGGCAGAGCAGAGAAATTCCTCCATCTTGCTCAGGAAGTCATGATCTGTTTGCACTTGCTTAAATCCTAACAATTTGTACCATTATACACTCTAGGGGCCAACCCATTCTGGGGAGCCCTTTCTTGCTCAAAGGAAAGGGAACTCTCCCTGGGGTATGCGGCCTATCACTTAGTACCTGTTGACCCATGTAGAACCGCTATTCACATGGCACCCTCCTCCACATCGCCATGCTTTGAAGGCTCGTGCTCCACTCTAGGGGCCAACCCATTTCAGGGAGCCCTTTCCTGCTCAAAGGAAAGGGAACTCTCCCCAGTGTGGCCAACCTATCGCTTCGTATCTGTTGACCCATGTTGAACCACTGTTCACATGGCACCCTCCTCCACATGGCCACGCTTTGAAGGCTCGTGCTCTACTCTAGGGGCCAACCCATTCCGGGGAGCCCTTTCCTGCTCAAAGGAAAGGGAACTCTCCCCGGGTGTAGCCATCCTATCTTTTAGTACCTGTTGACCATGTTGAACCGCTGTTCACGTGGTACCCTCCTCCACCTCGGCCTTGAAAATTCTCATTTATATATCTGCTAACACCACCAGATTTTAAAAGACCAGTGAGAGCTCACTAGACACCAATGGAAACACCCCACTCTAGGGTCTAACCCATTCTAGGGAGCCCTTTCCTGCACAAAGGAAAGGGAACTCTCCCCAGGGCCAGCCTGTCTAGCCCCTATCAAAACCACAAGGACCTGACTACCTCAGCTCTGCCAGCCTGTCTTGCCCCTATCAAAACCACAGGGACTAGACTACCTCTGCTCTGCCAGCCTGTCTTGCCCCTATCAGCTTTCTGCCACTCTGCCTTGCTGCCATACACCAGATGACTCACTCAACTCCTTGTGGTGTTCTTGCCACTATCATGGTTCCTCAGTGTGTTAGTGCTAGTCTTTCTGCTTGCTTTGAGATATTCAGATACTATCACCTCCCCCCCCCCCCCCCCCCCTCGTGCCTCTCCTGGTTGGTGCATATCAGTTTTTCATCCAGAAAATTACAGACAGACTTTCCCTTCTAACCTTTCTGAAATATCACTCTCAATGAATATATCATAGAGATATGTTATATCACCTGTTTATTATATGCATTTCAAACAATTCACTAGCTTCTATACCCCCTTCATATTTTACCATTTAGGAAAGCCTGTAATTGTTTCAAGGCCTAGTAGAGCAAACTGAGAGTCAGGATGTAGAAATTCATCACACCGTAATATTGTACAGATGAGGAAGTCCATGGCGATAAGGATTGTTGACTTGGACACATGATTATTTTGTCCTCTTTTCATAAAATATAATAGAGACAACTGCTTCTGTTCAGATGCATGTTTGAATGGCAGATTCTCAGAGTAAGTACTTCTTAAGCAATACGGACTCTGTGCCTGAGGTGAGCTTGAAACACCAGGCAACACCAGGGTTAAGTGCTGATTGCCACCTTAGAAGAGGCAGTATTCAGCAAGCATTGCTTTAGTAGGCTTAGTGCTTTTATTAAAAGCATTGTTTGAAAGAACTGTGAAAAATAAAGAAGAAAAGAGCCACACATCTTTAAAAGAATTTCAAAGGGAGTTGTCCTTTTAAAGCTGAATAGTTATACTCCCACCGTTTGGAGCCTTTGGTTCTGAGCACTGACTTAACAGGAAGCACCGGAACGCTTTGAGGTGTTCAAAGCCTGTTAAATAGTACAGTGCTGTGGTGGCGGGGCTGGCTGGACAGCAAGCTGGGGCGAAAGCAGAACCCCCTTGGGAAACAGTCAGCTTTGAAAGATTCAAAGGTTTTCTTTACCTGCTTTTTGGAGAATGTTTTTTTCCAGCAAGACTGAGCGCACAATCAAACCTCAAACTGTCTAAAGCGGAAATCTCCCTTGCTTGCAGGATTCAACAAAATAAGTAAACATAAGTTTGTCTAAGAGATTTTCTCTCCTTTACAGATGGCTAAGTAAGGAAACCCACTCCAGGAATCCAAAGGACTGACAAGCAAGCAGCACAAAAAGAAAACTCTTATTTTTCTTCTATTGCTCAAAGTAACCTACTTTAAAAGAACAGTAATAGCGCATATTCCTCAATCAGGATGTTTCTGATATCTGAGTGTTTGGGTCTTAGTTTGGTTTCCAGCTCATATATTTAAAAAAAAATAAATAATAATCTCCTATGTGTTACCCAAGGAGACATATTCAAGCAGCTAGTTTGCTCTCTTAGTCCATCCACCTCTTCCAGATTGCAATCATCACAGCTCTGAGAGAGGGAGTCTAACTTTCCAATCTATCCACTGTCCAGCATTCGAATGCACAAGTAGACGAACGGAGATTTATGCTAATATTTTAGAAACTGTCTGGTGGAAGCTGTACTGCTTATAAAACACTTCCTATTTCTGCTATGAAAGTACATGTGAATGTTTAAGAATATACGTATACTTCTAGTGCAAGGAAAGAAATATTTTCTATGCTCATTGTAAAAACACATGCACACGCATTTTATGCCTGAAATAATTGTGACACTGTGTGAAAATAAACACCCCAAATTAAACTTGGAGGCAGTTATTTTATAAAGGATGCATGTGTACTGTTTTGGAAATACTTACACATATACGTGGACTCACCAGTTTGCCGATACCTCCACCAGTTCACCCAGACCTTCGTAATTCACCTAAACCTCCTAGCACCTCATCCTAAAAGAACAGTAATATCGCATATTCCTCAATCAGGATGTTTCTGATATCTGAGTGTTTGGGTCTTAGTTTGGCTTCCAGCTCATGTATTTAAAAAAAAAAAATCTCCTAGGTGTTACCCAAGGAGACATACCCAAGCAGCCTTCTCTGTATTAGTTATTGAAGAAGCTCTTGCGAAAGAGTTTGAAGTGATATCCGAAAAGAAAGAAGAAACCCAGTGCATATAGAAATATCATCCCCCAAATACAAATGGAAACGAAAAGAGTGAAGTGGTCAAGTGGATAACAAAACTCAACTAAATAAGTCACAAAAGGAGTCCAAGAAAAGAAGTAACCTGAACGAGAAAAGCTGGAAAGCTATGAACACAAATGCTCATAGTTTGGGCAATAAAATCCCAGAGCTGCAAGCCCTAATGGTAGAGGCGGACTTGGACATTATTGCTGTCACGGAGATGTGGTTCACAGAATCTCATGATTGGGATACAGCAATACCGGGCTATAACTTGTTAAGGAAGGACAGAGAGGACAGGAAAGGGGGAGGAGTGGCTCTTTATGTCAGAAACAATATCCAAGCATCTGAGCTGCAAGGAAGATGGGGCAAAGAAGAAGCACTATGGAATGACCTGAAAAAAGATGATGGGGCATCCATTTTTATTGGAGTAGTTTACAGGCCGCCAAATCAAATGGAAGAGCTTGACAGAGAACTGGTTGAAGACATCCAAAAGATGGGAAAGAAGGGAGAAGTGGTGATTGTTGGAGATTTTAATCTGTCGGATGTAGACTGGAGAATCCCTTCAGTGGAATCTAATAGTAGAGAGATAGTGGATGCCCTGCAAGGGGCTCTGTTCAAACAAATGGTAATGGAACCCATGAGGGAGGGAGCTATACTCGATTTAATGCTCACCAATGGAGATAATGTCTCTAATGTCCAGGTAGATGCCCACCTCAGCACCAGTGATCATCAAACAGTATGGTTTCATATCACAAATAGGATATGGAGAAGTAACATGAAGACCCGAGTTTTGCAGTTCAAAATCACAAACTTTGATGAACTGTGGAAGTATCTGGGAGAAGAACTAGAAGGTTGGGAGAACACGAGAGATGTGGAACAACAATGGACCAAAATAAAAGGAGCAATTAACAAGGCAATTAATCTATATGTTAGAAAAGTAAAGATAAGCAAAAGAAAAATGAAACCTATCTGGTTCTCAAAGGAGGTGGCTGACAAAATAAAAGCTAAAAAACAGTGTTCAAGAAATATAAAGGATCCCAAAGGGAGGAGCACAAGGAAGAATATCTGGTGGAACTGAGGGAGACGAAGAAAGTAATCAAGACAGCAAAATGTCAAGCAGAAGAAAGAATTACCAAAGATGTAAAACGAGGCGACAAAACATTTTTCAGATACATCAGAGAAAGGAGAAAAGTTCCAAGTCCTATAATGAAATAGAAAGGGGAAAAGGATCAATGTGTGGAGAAAGATGAAGAAATGGCAGAAATATTAAACAAATACTTCAGCTTTGTGTTCACTAAAGAGGGTCCTGAAGAAGGACCGTCACTAGACAACAAGAAACTGGAGGGGAGTGGAGTAGATGTAACTCCATTTACAGAAGAGAATGTATGGGAAGAGCTAGGAAAACTAAAAGTGGACAAAGCCATGGGGCCTGATGAGGTTCATCCCAGGATACTGAGAGAGCTCAGAGATATGCTGGCGGGTCCGCTGTGTGATCTATTCAATAAATTCCGAAAAATGGGAGTGGTGCTGAGTGACTGGAGAAGAGTGGTGGTGGTTCTGCTTCACAAGAGTGGGAGCAGAGAGGAGGCTGGAAACTACAGGCTGGTTAGCCTCACCTCGGTGGTGGGGAAAGTAATGGAGTCGTTGCTGAAAGAAAGAATAGTGAGCTATCTACAGTCAGGAGAATTGATGGACCAGAGGCAGCATGGATTCACCAGGGGAAGGTCCTGTCAGACAAATCTGATTGACTTTTTTGATTGGGTGACTAGGGAATTAGATAGAGGAAGAGCACTCGATGGCAGCTACTTAGATTTCAACAAAGCTTTTGATACTGTCCCGCACAGGAGGCTTGTGAATAAAATGAGAAGCTTAGGAGTAGATGCCAAGATGGTGGCCTGGACTGCAAACTGGTTGATGGACAGAAGAAAATGTGTGATGGTAAATGGAACTTACTCTGAAGAGAGAGCGGTGTTAAGCGGAGTGCCCCAAGGATCGGTGTTGGGACCGGTCCTGTTCAAAATCTTTGTGAGTGACATTGCGGACAGGATAGAAGGTAAGGTTTGTCTTTTTGCGGATGATACTAAGATCTGCAACAGAGTGGACATGCCAGAAGGAGTGGAGAGAATGAGATGGGATATAAAAAAGCTGGAAGAGTGGTCGAAGATATGTGAGCTGAGATTCAATGCCAAGAAGTGCAGAGTCATGCATATGGGGTGTGGAAATCCAAAAGAACTGTATTCGATGGGGGGTGAAGGACTGATGTGCACGGAGCAGGAGAGAGACCTTGGGGTGATAGTGTCTAACAATGTGAAGTCAGCGAAACAATGTGACAAGGCAATAACTAAAGCCAGAAGAATGCTGGGCTGCATAGAGAGAGGAATATCTAGTAAGAGAAAGGAAGTGATGATCCCCTTGTACAGGACCTTTGTGAGGCCTCACCTGGAGTACTGTGTTCAGTTCTGGAGACCATATCTCTGAAGGGACAAAGACAGGATGGAGGCGGTCCATAGAAGGGCAACCAAAATGTGAATGGTCTTCATAAAATGACTTATGAGGAGAGATTGAAGAACCTAAATATGTATACCCTGGAGGAGAGGAGGAGCAAGCATGATATGATACAGATTTTCAGATATTTGGAAGGTTTTAATGATCCATGGTCAACAACAAACCTTTTCCGTTGGAAAAAAATCAGTAGAACTAGGGGTCATGATTTGAAACTCCAGGGTGGAAGACTCAGAACCAAAGTCAGAAAGTATTTCTTCATGGAGAGGGTGGTGGTTGCCTGGAATGCTCTTCCGGAGGAAGTGGTGAAGACTAAAACTGTGAAGGATTTCAAAGGGGCGTGGGATAAACACTGTGGATCCATAAATGCTAGAGGATAGAAATGAAGAGTAGAGCCATGGGGGCGGCTTGCTGGAATGTTGGCTACTACCTTCACCTTGTGATTACTACCCTTATTCAAAAAGCCTTTGCACAGTTAATGCAACCCCAACATTGCTCTCTGCTTCTACGGCAAGGGGAAATGTGGAAAAGAGGATTTGCATTCAGATAACAACCAAAAAGGACTGAACTTCACAATCTGGATAAACAAATAAGAGTGGGAGTAGCTTGCTTATCACGGCGGTTACTACCCTAAACCAATTATATATATAGAAACATAAAAATGACAGCAGAAGAAGACCAAACGGCCCATCCAGTCTGCCCAGCAAGCTATACACTTTTATTTTTATTGTTTTTCTCATACCTCTGTTACTCTTGGCTCTTAGTAACCTTTTGGTTCTATTTCCCTTCCACCCGCACCATTAATGTAGGGAGCAGTGTTGGAACTGCATCCAAGTGAATATCTACCATAGTTAGGGGTAGTAACCACCACAATAAGCAAGCTACACCCATGCCTTTGTTTACCCAGACTATGTAACTCAGTCCTTGTTGGTTATTGTCTGTATATAGATCCACCTTTCTATGTTCCCCTTATACATCACTTTGAATACATATAAAGCGATGCTCTCTGCTTCTATGGCAGGGGGAAATGTGGAAAAGAGGATTTGCATTCAAACAACAACCAAAAAAGACTGAACTTCATAATCTGGGTTAACAAATAAGCATGGGGGTAACTTGCTTATTACGGCAGTTACTACCCTAAACCAATTAAGCCTAATTCATCACTTTGAAAGCATATACAGTGTTGCTCTCTGCTTCAAAGGTAGGGGGAAATGAGGGAAAAAGGATTTACATTCAGACAACAATCAATAAAGCATCGATCTGTGCAGTCTGGGTAAACAAGCATCGGGGTAACTTGCTTGATGCGGCGGTTACTACCCTTAACCATTAAGCCTTATGCTCATCTTTGATGCAACTCCAACATTACTCTCTGCATCAATGGCAGGGATGGCAGGAAATTTGAATCAAACAGTTACCAACAAGGTAGATGAAACAGATAAGTATGGGAAAAATAAGTGTGGAAGCTTGTTGGGCAGACTAGATGGGCCGATTGGTCTTTTTCTGCAGTCATTTTCTATGTTTCTATGTTTCTAAAGCACCCCCAATTCTCCTGCCCAAAATCTGAAAACAGGTCCAATTTCACTTGCATGAATCAATTAGCAGAAGAAGAATGTTTGAATAAGTTTGATAATTTGTACACTTATATCTCTTATAAAATAGTAACTACCACGTATACTTCAGAACCCTGCCCCTGAACACCCCTAGTCCACTGCTTCTTTTCCCTGGTAAAATATACAAACAAAACTGAAAATATGCACGTACTCGCATAATTTATAAACTTGCATATACGTGCATACGTTACTTTTGTGCATATATGTTTTTTTGTCCACACATAAAACCCCTTAGAAAATTCAATCCTAAGCTTTAGAATAATCACTTTGAGGTAGGATTTTAAATCTGCCCTACCACTGAGGTGTGCCATGTCTGTCTACCTCAGCATACTACCTTTTCGCTGTCCGCGGCGTTGGCGCAGAGTCGGCCCCGGTGACGCCCCGACTCCTCCTCTTCCGGGGCCGACTCCGCCCCGATTCCACCCCCATCCTGGTATCGCGTTCGAGCGGTGTGGAAAATGAGGCCCAATGTTTTGAAGCAGAAAATGTCCCTGAGATCTCTAGCCATGTTTTAGTCAGTGATCTGACTTACATACTTGCCTGCTTGGGGGCAGAATGAAAATCTACTGCTTGTGTTTCAGTGCAATGTCAGCCGGGCCGGTAATTTTAAAACCAGCTCACGGGCATACATTGGAACATGTGCACCGGTATGCACTGGTGCACGTGCGCCGGCACACGCCTAGGGACGTAGCCATATACATGCATGCTATAAAATAGCCTGGACACTCGCACATGTGCTCTCAGTTTTAAATAGGTGCGCGCATAGGTGCAAAATTCTGCTTCCACTGCATAAGTTGAGGGATTTTTAAAAGGGGTACGCACCCACGCCATTGCCAGTTTCACCAGTTCATCCACCAGTTTATCCAGTTAACAGCTAGGTCCTCCAACCCCCCCTGGTTTGATAGCCTGCACCCCACCCCAGTTACCCCAGACTCTTTAAGCCCATCAGAAATGGCTCTTTCTTTTTATTTTTTAACTTATATGTCCTCCATAGCAGAAGTATTCATACTCGGAAGGGGATGAGGGTGCTACAGGCTCATAAGTATTTATGCACAGATCCCTTGGCCACACTCCGAAATGTCCATGACCTGCCCAGGCCATGCCCATGCTGTGCCACTTTTAAAAACTTTCGAGATGTGCGCACAGCGGGAGATACACACGCATCGGGTGGCTTTTAAAACTCTGTGGGCGCGCGTCGGGCTTTTAAAATTCACCTTTGAGTGTCCTTAGAAAGATCAATTTGACTCCATTTACTTTGATTCAAAATAATGAGAGTGGGTAGTTCAACAACTAATACCTCCTTAGGAAATGAAATATACATCAGAACAAAAAAAATAAGAATCTTTATTAAATTTTGTGTTAATATCTGAATTTGTTTTTATTATTAAGTTATTGTTTTTGCTTATCATTCTGCTTCAAAAAATGTTTCATTTCATTTATTACCCTTATTAATTGCCTGTCCTCTGCTCAAAATGATGAACATCAGACTTACAAAAATATAAGTGTTTTTTTTAAAAACAATTTCTTTATTAAATATGTTCAACAAAAATTACAATTCACGAGATTCTTGATATAAAGTAAAATAAATAGCGTAATGGTAGTGGGCCCTTGTGCTCTGGTTGATGCAGCTGAGTAAGCAAACCTGTGAGGACCACTCTGACAGCTGGGGGCCATGCCCTAGGCTGGGACAAAGCTGGACCTTCACCTATACCTGTCCTATTCCCCACAGGTTGAGCCTTTGGGTTCCAGGGGCCGGCAGGACAGGCCTTAGTCCCACAAGGTGGTCAGGAAGAGAGAGGCCTGGGCTGGGCTGAGGTCAGGATAGACAATGATCAGACAATTACCAGGGTCAGGCCAAGGGTCAGGGCAGGCAGCGAGCAATGCGTAGTTGAGGTCCATGGCAGTGGTCAGTGGAGGTGGCAGGCAAGACAGTAGTCCGGGTCAATACCAGTCAGGTATACAAAGGACCAGGATGGGCAAGGCAGGCTGGACAAGGCAGGAGAGGCTGGATGAGGCAAGGCAGGATGGACAAATGCAGGCAAGCTAAAACAGGAGCAAGGCAGAACAAGACAGGATCAGGAACAAGGCTATAAAAGTAACACACCCTGCAATGATGCAGGAGGACCTTTTGCTGAGGCACTGAGCTGAAACGTTGCTGAGATTTAAATTCCCAGTGACTCTGATATATTCAAGGTGGCACTGACAGGACTTTCCCTCCATGGGGCCTAGAAAGGCAGTGTGAGTGCATACATGCATGCCTAGGGGGAGGTGCAGTGCGATGGTCCCGGCAGATGATGGTAGCATGTTGCGCTCGGGGGTGGCGTGGGCCATCCAGTGCTCCTACCATGTGACAGGGGCCGGCCAATGGCACGGATTCCCTGTCACATGGTAAGGGCAAAGGGGCATCGGCACCATTTTGATTAGTGGCAGCCGACGGCCCGAGAGCAGAAGATGGCTCCCGGGACCCCCACTGGACCACCAGATACTTGTAAAATGTTTTGGGGGGGGGGTTCGGGAGGGTGGGGGAAGCTAAGGGAACAGTTTTAAAGGGTCTGGGTGGGTTTAGGGTTTGTTTTGGTGTGCCATTTTTCCCACCCTCCCCCAAAATGATAAGAGAACCCCAGGAACAAAATCGTGGGGTTAAGAACATAAGAACATAAGAAAATGCCATACTGGGTCAGACCAAGGGTCCATCAAGCCCAGCATCCTGTTTCCAACAGTGGCCAATCCAGGCCATAAGAACCTGGCAAGTACCCAAAAACTAAGTCTATTCCATGTAACCATTGATAATGGCAGTGGCTATTCTCTAAGTGAACTTAATAGCAGGTAATGGACTTCTCCTCCAAGAACTTATCCAATCCTTTTTTAAACACAGCTATACTAACTGCACGAACCACATTCTCTGGCAACAAATTCCAGAGTTTAATTGTGCGTTGAGTAAAAAAGAACTTTCTCTGATTAGTTTTAAATGTGCCCCATGCTAACTTCATGGAGTGCCCCCTAGTCTTTCTACTATCCGAAAGAGTAAATAACCGATTCACATCTACCCGTTCTAGACCTCTCATGATTTTAAACACCTCTATCATATCACCCCTCAGTCGTCTCTTCTCCAAGCTGAAAAGTCCTAACCTCTTTAGTCTTTCCTCATAGGGGAGTTGTTCCATTCCCCTTATCATTTTGGTAGCCTTTCTCTGTACCTTCTCCATCGCAATTATATCTTTTTTGAGATGCGGCGACCAGAATTGTACACAGTATTCAAGGTGCGGTCTCACCATGGAGCGATACAGAGGCATTATGACATTTTCTGTTTTATTCACCATTCCTTTTCTAATAATTCCCAACATTCTGTTTGCTTTTTGGACTGCCGCAGCACACTGCACCGATGATTTCAGTGTGTTATCCACTATGACACCTAGATCTCTTTCTTGGGTTGTAGCACCTAATATGGAACCCAACATTGTGTAATTATAGCATGGGTTATTTTTCCCTATATGCATCACCTTGCACTTATCCACATTAAATTTCATCTGCCATTTGGATGCCCAATTTTCCTGTCTCACAAGGTCTTCCTGCAATTTATCACAATCTGCTTGTGATTTAACTACTCTGAACAATTTTGTGTCATCTGCAAATTTGATTATCTCACTCGTCGTATTTCTTTCCAGATCATTTATAAATATATCATTCTTCCAATTTTTGAATGAAGATCTTTTGGCTAAAATAGCTTCTTTCACCTCCCCTTTTAACCATGCCGGTAATCGTTTTGCCTTCTTTCCACCTTTCTTAATGTGTGGAATACATCTGGACTGTGCTTCTAGAATGGTATTTTTTAACAATGACCACGCCTCTTGGACATTTTCTACTTTTGTAGCTGCTCCTTTCAGTTTTTTTCTAACAATTTTTCTCATTTTATCAAAGTTTCCCTTTTGAAAGTTTAGCACGAGAGCCTTGGATTTGCACACTGTTCCTTTTCCAGTCATTAAATCAAATTTGATCATATTATGATCACTATTGCCAAGCGGCCCCACCACCGTTACCTCTCTCACCAAGTCCTGTGCTCCACTGAGAATTAGATCTAAAATTGCTCCCTCTCTCGTCGGTTCCTGAACCAATTGCTCCATAAAGCTATCATTTATTCCATCCAGGAACGTTATCTCTCTAGCGTGACCCGATGATACATTTACCCAGTCTATATTGGGGTAATTGAAGTCTCCCATTATTACTGCACTACCAATTTGGTTAGCTTCCCTAATTTCTCTTAGCATTTCACTGTCCATCTCACCATCTTGACCAGGTGGCGGTAGTATACCCCTATCACTGTAGTCTTCCCTGACACACAAGGGATTTCTACCCATAAAGATTCAATTTTGTATTTAGTCTCATGCAGGATGTTTATCCTGTTGGACTCTATGCCATCCCGGACATAAAGCGCCACACCTCCTCCCGAGTGCTCCTCTCTGACATTGCAATATAATTTGTACCCCGGTATAGCACTGTCCCATTGGTTATCCTCTTTCCACCATGTCTCTGAGATGCCAATTAAGTCTATGTCATCATTTACTGCTATACATTCTAATTCTCCCATCTTACTTCTTAGACTTCTGGCATTAGCATACAAACATTTCAAAGTTTGTTTTTTGTTTGTATTTTTATTCTGCTTTTTAATTGATAGGGATAAGTTAGAATTTTTTAGCTCAGATGAGTTTTTAGTTACAGGCACTTGGACTACTTTTCTAATTATTGGAACCTCACTGTCGGGATGCCCTAATTCTAATGCATCATTAGTATCCTTTAAAGATACCTCTCTCCGAACCATGCGCTGCTGAGCGACTGTCGGCTTTCCCCTTTGTTCTAGTTTAAAAGCTGCTCTATCTCCTTTTTAAAGGTTAGCGCCAGCAGTCTGGTTCCACCCTGGTTAAGGTGGAGCCCATTCCTTCAGAAGAGATTCCCCCTTCCCCAAAAGGTTCCCCAGTTCCTAACAAAACTGAATCCCTCTTCCTTGCACCATCGTCTCATCCAAGCATTGAGACTCCGGAGCTCTGCCTGCCTCTGGTGACCTGCGCGTGGAACAGGGAGCATTTCAGAGAATGCTACCCTGGAGGTTCTGGATTTAATCTTTCTACCTAAGAGCCTAAATTTGGCTTCCAGAACCTCCCTCCCACATTTTCCTATATCGTTGGTGCTCTTATCGGGAGCCCCCGATTTCTGACGATTTTGAAAATATCGTCCGATATTTTCAATCGTACGAAGCCCGATTCACATCCCTAATGATGAATCAATTGACAATCCTTTATAATGGCCACATTTGTTTCTTGCAACTTACTTACAACTGTTCTTCAAATCCAGAATCTCATTGGCCTGGTCAGTAATTAATTGAGACTGTTCATCAATACGAGTAGAAGTACCCTCAACCATTCGCAAAAGAGAATCAATTTTGGATGACACAGACTGATCTAACTTTGCTATATCTGCCCAAAGAGATTCCATAGTTACCACCTCAGGCATAGAAGCAGCTGGTATCATTGGATATACAATATCAAGTTCTTCACCTCCTGTTGAAGGAGGAGTTGATGTCAACAATTCTTCAATCTCTCCAGTCACTTCTAATGATGTGATGGTCCTCATCTGCAAACATCTCACTTTGAGCAGAGCACAAAACTCGTAGATCAACTAATCCTGTCATAACTTGCAAAGTGAAAAGGTTTTCAAGTGTTGGTCAAGAAAAGGAAGTGGGAAGAATCAGAGCAGCTGCTAAAGGTTTTGCACTCCCCTTTCATTTTTACCCTATAAAATTTGAAGAGGAAAGATCAAAAGCTGCTGGAAAAACCATGCATGGGGGCACGCCCTTTACGCACATCACTTTGTTGCACTGGCAGCGGTGTGCTGCTAGATGCCAACTTGTAAGGCTTCCTCCGATGACATGGGAAGAGCAATGCATGACAGGAGATTGACATCTCAGCAGCAAGTGGGGGAATCTCTGCACTCTTCTGTCAAACACCACTGGATGCTGACTTTTAGGCTCCCTCCGATGATCGAAACATAGAAATATAGAAATAGTGACAGAAAAGGACCAAAATGGTCCATCCAGTCTGCCCAGCAAGCCTCCCATGGTAGTATCCGCTGCACCGTGCAGGTTTCTCTTAAGGGTATCAACTGCTGCTCTGTGCAGTTATTCCCGAGCCTTATGATTACCCATAAAAAATGTACTGCTAGCAACATTTTTACTTAGGTGATGAGCCTTCATGAAAATTCAGACAGTGCTGTTTCACATGCTTTGCTTATGGACTTGGTCATAGAAGCAGTCCTGTGGTTTTTTCCCCCCATATCTGCACATCAGTTCCCCAGATCGCAAAAGTCGGGTCCTTCATTGGCTGCTGTCTGAATCCAATTCCCCCTTTCCCCCCTGCCATAAAAACAGAGAGCAATGATGGAGTTGCATCAACAGAATCAAAGCTTATTAGTTAAGGGTAGAAACCACAGCAACAGCAAATTACTCCCATGCTTATCAGTTCCCCAGACTGTAAAAGTCAGGGGCCCTCATTGGTTGTGATCTGAATTCAATTCCCCTTTTCCCCTTGCCATTGAAACAGAGATCAATGATGGAATTGCATCAATAGTATCAAGGCTTATTGGTTAAAGGTTGTAACCGCCACACCAGCAAGTTTACCCCCATGCACTCTTTTCTTCATATCCATCCTTTAGCTTTATGGATGAACAGTATTTATCCCATGCCCCTTTGAATTCTTTCACTATTTTGTTCTTCGCCACCTCCTCTAGAAGGGCATTCCAGGCATCCACCACCTTCTTTATGAAAAAGTATTTTCTGATGTTGGTCTGAGACATCATCCCTAGAGTTTCATTTCATGAACCTGAGTTCTACTGATTTCTTTCTAATGGAAAAGGTTTGATGTTTGAACATCATTAAAACCTTTTAAGTATCTGAAGGTCTGTATCATATTTCCCCAATGCTTCCTCTCTTCCAGAGTATACATTTATTTATTTATTTATTTAACAGTTTTTTATACCGACCTTCATAGTAAATAACCATATCGGATCGGTTTACATATGACAGGGCAAAGGTAGCGCCGGCGCCATTTCTACAACACACCAGAGGCCCGAGAGTAAAAGATCACACCGGGACCCCCCCCCCCACTGGACCCCAGGTAATTTAAGGCATTTTGGGGGGGGTTCGGGAGGGTGGGGGATTTATTTTAAAGGGTCGGGGTGGGTTTTAGGGTTGTTTTAGTGTGCCGGTTTTCCCGCCCTCCCCCTTCCCCTCCCCCCCGATTTTTGATGATAAATCGGGGGAATTCCTATTAAATATCGCCTCTAACGATTTTTGACGATTTAAAATATATCGGACGATATTTTAAATCATCAAAAAACGATTCACATCCCTAATTGCTATCTCTCAGCTTTAACAACAGAGCTCTAATAACAGATTGCTAATTCCCAGTTTTAACAAAAGAGCTTTACTAACACCCACTGGAAATTTCATTTTTCCCGTGGTTCAGGGTTTTTTTGGTTAGTGCGTACTAATTCCCGATAGTGTGCCTTAATTCCCGATAGCATGCATTAACAGGTCAAGGTTAGCGCGCACTAACCTGAAAACCAAATTTTTCTGAAATTTCGGAAAAATTCCATTCATTTTTCTGTTCCCCCGAACCATACCTAATTAGGCAATTTTGCATTGAAATTGCCTAATTCGGGAAAAACAAATGCACATCTCTAATACATATTAATATTAATATTAATATTAATCTAATACATATTTGCCAAATAGGTTTTCTGATACTGATCTCACACTATTTTCATAGCCCATCTCTGGACTGTCTCCATCCTGTCTCTATCCCTTTTGAGATTAAGGGCTCCAGAACCAAACACAGTACTCAAGATGAGACCTCATCAAGGATCTGTACAAGGGCATTATCACCTTCTTTTTCTTTCTGGTTATTCCTCTCTCTATGCATCCCAGCATTCTTCTGGCTTTTGCTATTGCCTTGTCACATTGCTTCAACTATCTACAGATCACCAGACACTATCACCTCAAGATCCCACTCTTGGAACATGGACATCAGTCTTTCACACCCCCATCACATACAGCTCTTTTGGATTGTCACACCCCAGATACATTAATCTGCACTTCTTGGTATTGAATCCCAGCTGCCAGATGTTTGACCACTCTTCAAGCTTTTGTAAATCACTTTTCCTTCTCTCTACTCTGTTGCAGATCTTGCTGTCATCCACAACACAGTATCATCCGCAATGCGGCAAAGGAGAATGATGTCTCAGCAGTAGGTGATGGGAAAAAATCATAAGACTACACACTGAAGAACTGAATATGAACCTCTTCATACTTATTATAATGAAATTTCAGGTATTGATTATTTATTGTAATTAGAATTGTGTAATGTGTAACCAATTCAAGATCACATTTGAATCCAGCACATTTCAGCCTGGTTTGAGCTTGACAGAATTTTTGGATTTTCCTCAGATTCACTAAGAAAATCCATAAGGATTTTAGCAGCAAATATGAGAAAAAGCCAAAGAAAATTGAAAAATGTTAATTCAAACATTTGAAAACTCCAAAGCTAACCCTTTGATTCATTCAAAATGAGCCTCACTTTTTCCAACAATTAAAGCACTTGTAAAAAAAATGTGCTTCAAAAAACTTCATTGAATCAATTGGATGAGCCTTCCAACATTTTCCAGATTCTCCAAATAAGTTTGAAAAATTCTGAAAAAGTTCGCATATCTCTAGGCATAATGATGTATATCAAAGTTTGCTTCCCTTCTCTCAAACTTTCAAATATAAACGTTTGAGAAGTACATTGTAGTTGAAAATGACTTGGTGATTTTAAGGTGAATTTTAAAAGCCTGATGCGCGCATCAATTAGGGGATTTGTGAATATATTGGGCTAGTGCACGCCGAGCGGATTTTAAAAGTCGCCAGGATACATGCATAAGAACATAAGAAAATGCCATACTGGGTCAGACCTAGCTGGTACCTGGGTGAACTGAGGACTAACTGGTAAAACGCTTATGTTATAAAATAGCTGTGTTCCTGGGCACAGGCCAATGAATTCAAGTACATTGGCGCCCACGCAATGGTTTGAAAGTTACTGTCCCTGTGAGCAAACACATACCCATCCATGTCTTAACTCCTTGACTGAAGGAAAAAAAAACCCCCTCGATATTCCAGGCCCTTTCTCTTGTTTTATTTCTGCTGCAAGTTGGATAAACTTATGCTGGATACTTTCTGTTCTTGTTTTTGACCTTGTACACACAGAAAGCACCTAATGGATTTTAATAAAACATGGGGTGATAAAAGATAGAATTTATAGTTCCATCAACTCTTCTGTTAATCCCTTGTTAGGGCATATTAACCTGTAAGTGAGTATGTTACAAATCGGTTATTAGGGACATACTAAATGGGTCAATATTCCATTAATAATTCAAGATATAATTTAGCCACATAATTATATTTTATTGCAGTTATATATTGCATTAGTGCTGTTTCCTGTCTGTTGCTAGATTATGTTGTGCTATACACCAATGTTTTGGTTATTTTTCATCCTGAACATACTATATCTAATAGAAATACTTACTTCATAATAGTTTTATTCCCCACCTCTAACCCACCACCTTCTATTACACCAGAGAGAAAATTCAGTCATAAAACAATATACAGTAATATAAGGACTGATTTTTGATCCCCTGTGCAAGGGGAAAACGGGGGTTATGTGCATAGCTGGGCCTTTCCATGCGCTGCGCGCATTTTAGAAGAAGCCTGGCCGTGCGCGTAACCCCCGTTACGAGCACAAGAGCCAGGCCTCTTCCAAGGGGCGGTCCGAGAGATGGGGATGGGCAGACTGGGGGCAGGGAGGGGCAGTCCAGGGGGCGGAGCAGGGTGAGCTGGAGGCCTCAGGTACAGTGGCCATTTGCCGCTGTGCCAGGGGATCGCACACTGGCAGGCTGCTGACGCGCACAACTTACTCCAGCTCAGGAGCTGGCGTAAGTTTGAAAACAAGAAAAACCCCCCAAAAAGGTAGGGCCTTCAAAGGGGTCGGGAAGGAGAGGAGAAGAGGGAGGGAGGGTAGGTAGGGGGGTAGGAAAGTTCCCTCCCAGTCTGCTCCTTAATTGGAGCAGACTGGGAAGGAACTGGCAGAGGCCTGATCTCGTTACCGCATGTAAACTGGGAAAATCTACTCCCCCTGCAGGTGCTGGCCTGGATTTTGACATTCAGGAAAAATCTCAAGACTTGGCTGTTTCAACAAGCATTCCCTTAACTCAGCCACCCCCTGCTAACCTCCCCCCCCCCCCTCTCCTTTCCCCCCTATTCCCATCCCCATGCCTCAGCTTGTTTCAGTTCAGTTCATTTTATCTACAAATGCCAATAAGACAGATCTCGCCATACATGGCTCAAGGCTTCTCCAATTTACCTTTGTTAATTTTCACTAGTTCTCTTCCTCTAGCCGTAGCCTCTAGCTACGTCAGCTCCCAAGTTCCCACTACCCTGTTTTATTGTAACTTTGTTTATTCTTCTATTATAAGGTTAATGTTTACGTTAATGTTCCTACCAATGTTCCTACACCTTGTTCCTTGTAAACCGATATGATCGAGATCATGAATGTCGGTATAGAAAAAGAGATAAGTAAATAAATAAATAAATAAATAAATAATATTTTATATCATGCGTGCACCGGGTAGCGCGTGCAAATGGACGCATGCACGTATTTTTTAAAAATCTACTTGATAATTTTACATTTAAATTGGGATGGATATGCTCACAAAAGTTTTGAAATATTTTTTACAACTGAATTCAATGAACTTGCCTATTAGAAGCATTTGAGGGGTGATGATTCTGAATGTGAAATACGATGATTGATTTTTGGAAAAGTTGGATTATTTCAGAGCTGGATGGTTTAACTGGAAGGGGAGGAGGCTGGTGGCCATGTTTTAGTGTGCATGGCTAACAGCTCACTAAAACATTTTAGTGCATGATATTGGCACTCTCCCCCCCCCCCCCCTGCTCCCCCCTGCTCCCCGCTCCTCCCCACATCCCACCGCCCCCTATCACTCCCTTCACTCCAAATCCTTCCCAACACTTTTTATTCGCCCAGACTAAGACTTCAACATCAACAAGTTTAAAGCCCCACCAAAGTTATACCTCAGCTTTCAGCTCCCAAACTTCTCTCCGGAATGCATGTCATAGCCTTCATAACACCGCCACCCCCAACCTATCCCCCTAACTCAAGTTTCCCTGCATGTCGTTTAAGTTTCCCTCTAAATGCAATATTACCCTTTGTATTAATCCTCCTCCCTCCTATATTTTATGTAATCCCCAAATTATTCTGTTAATCTCTTAAATTACTCATTAAAAGCTCAGCCTCACTATTGCATTATTCTGTTACTAAGTTTTCCATGTAAGAAATAAGTTTTATAGTGTTACTAAGTTTTCCATGCAAGAAATAAGAAACACAATGCTTATTTCATCTTCTGTTCACTGTAAACCGATGTAATATCCTTGATCGAATGTTGATATATAAAAATAAATAAATAAAAATAAAATAAATAAATAAAATAAATAGCATGCCTTGAAAAAGTGGCCTTACTACCACTCCTTAACCTGTGCAGGACCAACCTGGTCCACCTTAAATCCCAGAGGGAGAGAGCTCCGTCGGCGGAAGAGTCAAGTGAGTGGGAACCCAGTTGGAGAGATTAAGAGGCTGAGCCGAGCTGGGATCAGCACACCAGGCCCATGTGTCCGGGAGAAGGCAGCTCCTGTGCAACACTGATGACCTAAAGGTGATGTCTGTATCTGAATGGGGATTGTATCTGTGTTTACTGTTGAAGGTAAGCAGATATGCTGTAATTTGATGTGCACTGTAAATAAAAGCACTGAAAGAAGCCTTGACCGCTCATTTAACTTGCCACACATGCACTAAAAGATTTTAGAGCACACCACAAGAATATAGCAAACACTAAAAAAAAAAAAAAAAACCAAAATGAAAATCTTCCTACCAATGAAATGAAAAAAAAAAAAAAGAAGAAACAAAACACTCCCCCCGCATAATTCTATTGCAAATTCAGTTCAGAGACTTAGGGGCAGATTTTCAAAGGGTTACGTGCATAAATCCAGGAGGATTTACACGCATAGAGGGGTTATGCACACCAGGGCTATTTTCAAAAAGCCCGGCAACGCGCATAAAGCCCCGGAACGCGTGTAAGTCTCGGGGCTTGATAAAATTGGCGGTCCGGGGGTGGGGGCATGGCCAGAGGAATCTGCAAGGTTGCTGGGCCGGGGGATCGTGCGCTGGCAGTCGGCTGGTGTGTGCAAGTTGGCGTAACGTGTCAGATAATGGTACAGTTTTGTTTTGTTTTTCGGGCTGGGGCAGGACAGGTAGGGGAAGGGGGGGAAAGGAAAGTTCCCTCCGAGGCCGCTCTGATTTTGGAGCGGCCTCGGAGGGAACGGGGAAAGCCAGCTGGTCTCCCCGAGGGCTCGGCACACGCAAGATGCACTAGCGTGCACCCCCTGGCGCGTGCCGACTCATGATTTTATAGCATGCGCGTGACTGCACGCGCATGTTATAAAATTGGGCGTACATTTGTGAGCGCCGGGTAGCGCGCACAAATGTAGGCCACGCGCGTACCTTTTAAAATCTGCCCCTTAGCATGTAGTGGTGTCAAGAGACTCCAGCGGTTTTAGACAAGAGCAACAATTTCAGCTCTGCCTGGAGCAGCTGAGAAGTAAATATCTCTGTGTGCTAGCTCCTGGTTCTCTCATAGAACTTTCCAGCTTTCTGGCTCCCTCCTACGCTGGCCAACTGCTTAGTCCCAGGCAGGAAGATGCATCAGAACCCTTAAGAAATTCCTCTTTCCATAAGTTCAGTCTACCGTCTTGGATCTGGTGACTGTGGATAATTAACTTCTTTTATCTTGGATTTCTGAAAGTGTCAGGGTCTTCAAGCTGGAATCTCCATCTTTTCTGGAAATCTCCATTTTCGATAACACTTTTTAATATATTCATGCTGCCATTTGCCAAACTGCTTGCATATGTGGGAGTTTAGTTTTGCTTTTATGTAGTTGACATTCTGTTGCTTTTGACAATTTCTGATAGTTTCTTCATTGTTTTTAGTTGTAATGAATTGTCTGCAAATCATAAGAGCCTGGATGTTTCCAAATAAGTTAATGCTTAATATGAGTAAAACCGAAGCTATATTGATTAGTCAATCTCTTTTGCCTGGTCAGACCAATGCTCCATCTAGTCCAGCATCCAGCATCCAACAGTAGCTCCAGAGTCAGATTAGCACCAGAGTTCATCTAAATGCTCCCTGTAGATCTATAAAAGGGTGAAACCACTTGGCTTCATCTAATCTCTAATATCCATTTATGTACTCATCTTCCAGGAATGAATCCAGACCCTTTTTGAACTATGTTACACTGCTTTTTGTGACTATGGGGGTCATTTTCCAAAGGTGTCGCACGCGAAAAGTCCCTTTTCACGTGCGATACCTAGATCGGGGTGGGTTCTGGGTGGCATCTGCCTCGGAAGGGGAGGAGTCGGGGCTGCACCGGGGCAGACGCCGCAAAGATATCGCTGACGGCGAAAAGGTAAGGGGCCTTATCGCCGTCAGTAATGCGGCCAATAACATCACCTTTCATGGTGGCACTATTGGTTTGCGAAAGCCGGCAGCGATAGCACCGCGGTGGTGTAATCACTGCTAGCTTTTGCAGGCCCGCTCCCCGCTTCGCACCCCCGCCCCCCATTACCGCCGGATTTTCTAAGTTCTGTGAACTTAGAAAATCCAGGCCTATATTTGGTAGCAACTGATTCTCATTTTATCTGTCCACTAATTAAAGGAAGGGATCAAGTAAGGACCAATGTCAGGAAGTATTTCTTCACAGAAAGGGTGGTGGATACATGAAATGCCCTGCCAGTAGAGGTAGAGAGGACAGGAATGGTAATGGAATTCAAAAGGGCATAGGTTGAATACAAAGGATTCTTACGGGATAAATGATGTAGACAAAGAAAAGGGTAACTGACAAGAGAGCAACAATAATCCTAAGAAGAAATAAAGATGGGAAAAAAAAAGCTTGCTGGCCAGCCTGGATAGACCACTTAGGTCTTTTTCTGCCAACATTTACTATATTGCTATGTTGCTATGAAATACTTTCTTGTGTTCATCTTGAAACTGCAAGCTACAGTTTCACTGAATACTTTTACTAATGTGCTAATATTTATATTATGTTTTTTGTGATGTTATATTTTTCTTATGTTGTTACTCATTGAGAATATCAATTAGTGAGATATAAATAATTTTAAATAAATAAATATGATGGTAATTTTCAAATGAGCGTGCAAGCTCACATGTTCACATTTGCATTGGCGTACAATGAGAGACATGGCAATTTTATAACATGCAGGCACATAGCCCAATTTTGCAAGTGGGTGTGCACAGCTCCATAAAGTCAGGTTTGAGCTGCACAAGTGGAGACATTTTATAACAGGCGTGCATCCACGCCATGACCTGTTTCACCAATTCATCCACCAGTCCATCCAGTCTAAAGCCAATGCCTACAAATCACCCTGGTTCTTTAGCCTGCACTACCCCCAGTTAACCCAGAACCCTTAATGTCCTCAGGGACACCTTTATTAGAGATGTGCATTCAGGGGAAATGAAATAGGAAATGAAATTAAGCTTCTGTTTCATTTCGGGTCATTTTCAAAGTGGAACAATTTATATTCTGCAAAATGTTGTTGGAATTTCATTCCATTTTGAAAATCGTGGGGAAAAGTTATCCATCAGGTCTAGACTTAGGCCCAAGGCCTGGGCCTTGCATAGGCGTAGGCTGTGGCCTGATGCAGGGACCATGGCCCATGCTAGAATGCAAAGCCAGGGCCTCAGCATAGGCTCTAGACTGATGCCAGGGCCTTGGCTGAGAATTGAGCCAAGGCCCAGGGCCCCAAAACTTTGCACTTACATGATCCAATGTCCCTGCCCAGTACGGTGGTCGGGTCCCAATGCCTGGACCTTGGCCTAAGCTAAGGCCAGGCCCAGCCCCAATGTGGGTGGTGTGAACTGGAGGCTGGGCCCTGACCTCTGGGCTTCAACCAAGGCCCAGTCCTGATGCCGTCATTTCAACTAAGAAGAATGAAGACATCGCAAGAGGCCCTCCAAGGCCTGGGCTCTGGGCCTGGATCTGACCATGGGCCAAGGCCTCAGAATCAGGACCTGGCATCAGGCCTAGGCCTCGGTGTCAGGACCAGACCTCAAAGCCTGAGCATTACATAGGGTCTAGACCTACCACTGCCTAGTCCTATACAAGGCCGAGGCTTCGGCCTGAGCCAATGTTCCTCACTGGATGCGCCCTGGACCAGGTAAGTGGGGGCCGAGGAGGATCCTTGCCCCAGCATTTTTACAGGTGGGAAAGATAGGTGGTGGGGATAGGCAATCTCGGGAGGCTCTGTTTCTTTTTTTTATTGCATTTTTGGAGTGTTTCTTTTTTTTATATTTATTTAATTTTTGAAAACTAAAGAAAATGAAATAAACATTAAACAAACTGAAATTCATGGAAAAATACCCAACAATAATGAAATATAAAACCAAAATAAAATTGTTACCCCTGCATACCCATAGCCTATGTTTATTTTTAAACTTATACCTTCTCTATAGCAGAAGTAAACTTATGCGGCACTAGACCTGGGTGTGTGCCCAGGCATGTAAATAGTTACGCTCACATTTCTTTAATCCACCCTGGAATGCTCACGCCTTGCCCATACCACGCTCCTTTTTCATTCAAAGTGAGATATTCGTGTATCAGGAGATGTGTGCGCATGTAGGTGGCTTTTAAATTTGGGTGGATTTATGTGCATGTCCTACATGCATGCACATCGGCTTTTAAAATTCACCTTTATATCTGTTACTTGCTACCAGTCAGGTCATGGAAGCAGAGACTCAAAAACAGCTGTAGTAGCCCCTTGCTGAAGTGCTTATAAGCCTGTAAGAATGAGTTTGCTGCTTGCACTGTCTTAGCTGAAGGAGTTATTTCATCATCTGGTATTCTACCTGAGATAGGTCTTGCAAAGAACTTCTTCATATAAATACATTGACTTTTTTTTGGAGTCACACTACATGGTATGATCTGAACTCATTGCATAAGTTCTCAGTCTGCTTATTCAAGTAAGGAAATGATACCACAAGTGTTTTCCTAATCTATAACATCCATGCTAGTTTCCTATCCACAGGTCAACCCTTCCAGCAGATTGTTCCATCCCTGCTAGTCAACTACACTTTCTGTCTGACTATGATTATTAAAGGACCCTAAATCTTGTGTCAGGATTAATATCCCCAAAACATGGTTTATATTTATAAATAGCCTTGTGAGAAACAACATTTGTGTTTTTCACCACTAACCTTTGGGGGGATGACAGTCCAACATAATCAGCTTCTGTCCACCATCCCTTCATCTTGTTTAAACCTTTGTCACTGTTTGATCTGAATTTTTCAGCTTGGATCCTGGTTCCTATCTCAGGCAGAGGTAGTTATAGAAAACCATGGAAGTAGGCAAAAACAAACACAGAAAATAAGAGATAAATTAGTGCACATATGGACACGCATGCAAAAAGGCTATAATACCAAACGATTGAGGCTATATTTCAATCCTTAATGTGAATGTTTGCCAAATATAATCATAGTCCATATGTTGTGTGCATCTATGTGAAAAAAAAAGTTCATTCAAAGTTCTCTATGAAATAAGCTCAATCCTTTTGAAGAATATCGGCATCCCGGGCTAATTCCCCAAACCTTCCAGTTCGTTGTCTGACACAGCTGGGTTTTGCCTGCTTCGGGGGCTTCAATTTCGATGATTTGCACCTGAATCTCCAAGTGGAATCACTGAAACTGAAGCCCCCGAAGCAGGCATTTGTAAGACGCTGAAACACAGCTGTGTCATACTGGAACATTCTGGAAGATTTTGAGAGTTAATTTGAGATGCTGATATTCTTTAAAATGATGGAGTTAAATTTTTTCTGAATTCATAGAGCACTTTGAATGAATTTTGTTCACATATATGTACACAACATATGGACTATGATTATATTTGGCAAACATTCACATTAAGGAGTAAAATATAGCCCCAAGTGTTTGCTATTACCACCTTTTTGTATGTGACCATATGTGCATTAATTTATTTTTTGTATTTTCTATATTTGCTTTGCCTATTTTCATGGTTTTCTTTCATTATATTTGGTAGGTAGCTAATCAGAATTTTGCTCTTTGCTTTATTTTAGGCCATTTCTATAGAACAGTTTTCTATCCATCTACATATCTACATATCTCTACATATATATATATATATATATAGATATAGACATGTATATATATGTATATATACATATCTATCTATCTATCTATCTATCTATCTATCTATCTATATATATATATATATATATATATATATATATATACATATCTCCAACGCTCACAAATACGACCATATTTCCCCTATACTGAAGGACCTACACTGGCTCCCTATTCCCTCCCGCATCCTCTTTAAATCCCTGACCATTATACATAAAGCCTTATATTCCCATCACTCCAACTGGCTGGCAGATCCCCTCCAATTTGCCTGCTCGAATCGACCGACAAGGACCACTAACAAAGGGTCCCTCCATGTGCCATCCCTAAAGAAAGCACACCTCACAGCTACAAGGGATCGGGCGCTCTCCATTGCGTACGGCAATCCAATCGTACGGCAACACGATTTGACTGCAGGAGGTCGTTCCGGACCCCCGCTGGACTTTTGGCAAATCTTGTGGGGGTCAGGAGGCCCCCCCAAGCTGGCCAAAAGTCCCTGGGGGTCCAGCGGGGGTCCGGAACGACCTCCTGCAGTCGAATCATTTTTCCATACGGAAAAACGATTCGCGGTAGGAGATCATTCCGGACCCCTGCTGGACTTTTGGCAAGTCTTGTGGGGGTCAGGAGCCCCCCCCCACGCTGGCCAAAAGTCCCTGGGGGTCCAGCGGGGGTCCGGGAGCGATCTCCTACGCTCCTGACGTCGGGGGACAAAAAAACAAAATGGCGCTGGCGCTACACCCCAAGCTGGCCAAAAGTTCCGGTTGGGTCCAACGAGGGGTCCAGGAGTGGAACCGCAGTGGACCACGTGACGTCGGCGTGACGTCGGAGTGACGCGGACGTCACGTGCTCCTCGCAAATGAATACAGGAATGGCTTCCTGACTCCCCGCTGGACCACCAGGGAGTTTTGGTAAGTCTTGGGGGGGATTAAGGAGGATGAGGGGTTTAAATTTTTATTTAGGGAACCGGTGCACGTATGGACATAGCCTCAACTTATGGAATTCTACATATGTCCATATTGACCGAAATTGACCCTCACCTTCGACTTATGGACTTATGAACATAAACATTTTGTCTCCACATCCCTAATACCTATCCTCTCTCTACTGCTCATTGGGAACTCTATCTACTCAGCTACAAGGAAGTGTATGATAACATCTGCCAGTCTGTCTCTCCTACAATGCCTTACTGGACATCTGCATTGGGGCCTTACACCACCATTGTGGGACGGGTCTCCTATGCTAAGGATCACAGACTGTTGCTACCAATCTACTCTCTACTGCCACCTCTGATGGACCTCATTAGCTGTATAATAAAAGATATATTCTCTTTGTATGTGCATCTGAGTCTAGCCCGGTGCTTCAGTTCCCTACGGGGCTCATCCCGTAGGAGATATCATCACTGATGCCCCTGAGAATCCACCAAACACCCCGATATCATAACACAATGACCCCCAGAAAGGAGATGAAAAGAGAGCAGAAGCTTCCAGGAGGGGAAAAAAAACCAGATCAAAAGCACAAGCCTGGATGTCTGCCAAGTAGGAAAATGGCTAGCACCAAAATGTGCCAGCCTTGACACTTTCATGCCGTTGAGGCCAGCAAGGGAAATCTGCCAGCCCTGGAGCCTTGAGTCAGAAGGACACTGGCATCTGACCATCCCACTGACTCACCAGCAATGACACCAATAGATAATACCATTGACAAGCATAGTAATTCAGCATCCACTTCATCTATGCCACACTGGATTAAATGTCTCAGAGGACTATGGAGCAGAAAGATTGAAAATTAGCATTGAAACTTGTGTGGGAAGAGGCTGTCTCATGAGTATCCCTACTGGTTCCCACTCAGTGCCTTCTGTGAGGGACTGACAGCTCAATTGCTGCAACTTTTCTCCTCTACGACATCTATCTTACAAATTGTTTGTTCCATCTCAGACCATACATGACAAAGAGCACCTACCACTTTCATGTTGTTCAACTGGAACGTGTGGGATGGGCCTTTTTTTTTTTTTTTTGCAATAGTAATAACCATTTACCTTATACATAGTGAAGTGTACAACAATGATTGCTTTGGAAGTACTTTTTTTGTCAACATAAATGTGGAATTATTTTTTTCAATGGGTATTTATACCTCTCTCACCTCTTCCTTTCTCCTTCACTATCTCTCTCTTCTTCTATCTTTGCCCCATCCTCCACTACACATCTCCTATAAAATCTCCTGCTCTAAACCTCTATCTCCTCTCTCTGTAGCCCCAATGCATCCTGTAAGCTAGGACCTTGAAATAGTATGCATACTAAAAAACTAACACCTGGTTCAAAGCAGGTGATACATTTTAAGCTTTAATGAATGTAAGCTAAAATTCTTATGGAAGCGAGCATACCATGCTATATAATATATGCCCATTAAAACTTCAGTGCCGCTGATATTCCTTCATTTGTGCATGCTAATTTTAGTTAATGTATTCTAATTTTGCTCATGTGCATGCAGTAAAGTAGTATGAGAACTCGTTCAGCACCATTTAGGAAGTCATTGGCACCAGGATGAGAGGGAAGTTTGCTCTTTCCTGCTCTTATCATTCTTGCTCCATATTATAATGGGCAGGAGGGAGGGAAGGGGGCTCCTAGGGCAATGAACAGTTCATGGAGAAAGTGGTATAGAAATGTTTTCAAATAAATAAATAAATAAAAATGTTCCAGGAAAGGACAGAACGGGGGGGGGGGGGGGGGGGGGGGAGAGGGGTTTGGGAGCCTCCAGGGTAGGGTTCCTTGATCTTTGCTCAGGTGGCGGAGAGGGGGCATTAGAACATGGGGCTTCTTGATCTTAGCTCTGGGAGGGTAAAGGGAGGTAACCACAGAGGCAAGAATGCCCTGAGGCGTAGAGTCTGTGGAATGGCATCGTGGCAGAGTGACAACAAGACCCCTGAAGTGTAGAGTCTTATAGCAGCAAACTAGGGTGGCAGGAAGAACCCCCAGGTGGTACAGCAGGAGCACGGTAACAAAGCAGAGAGGCAGCAAGACCCCCAAGGTGTAGCAGAAGAGGTATAGCAGCAAGGAAGCGTGGCAACAAGATGCAGCATCAGGGGCATGGATGGAAGCAAGCAGTGCCGTGCTAGGGTCCGCTGTCACCATAGGCTATGACGTCAGAGCATCACAACTTCTCTCTCTCCATTTTATTGTATGATGGAGTATATGTGTATGGATAATGGAACATTTGTTTGTAAAAATCCTTGATTGTTCATAAAGGGGTAGACTTTCAAAGGGTTACGCGCGTACTATATGCGTGTAACCCCCGCAAACCTACCCCTGCGTGTGCAAGCCCCAGGATGTGCGTATGTACTGGGGCTTCGAAAAAGAGGCGGTCCAGGCCGGGGCTGTGGGCATGGCGGCAGTCTGGGGGCAGGCGTAGGTCTGTCAAATAAGGTAGGGGGGGATTTAGGTATGGCTGGGGGTGGCTTAGATAGGGGAACGGAGGGAAAGGTGGGGTGGATCGAAAAAAAAAAGTTCCCTCCAAGGCCGCTTCGATTTTAGAGCGGGCTTGGAGGGAACGGGGAAAGCCATCAGGGCTCTCCTTGGGCTGGGCGCACACAAGGTGCACAAGTGTGCACCCCCTTGCACGCACCAACCCCAGATTTTATAACATGCACTAATAAACCAACATTTTATCAAACACTTTATTTTATTTATTACAATTTTTCAATGATATAATAATCACATCTAAGAATTTCTAGTCTTAGATGTAAAATGTAGGTTAATAAAACTCATGACATAGTCTGCAGTGAAATATATAATCATCATGTTTGTTTAAAGTTTTATAAAGTCCAGAAACAGCAATACAAAATGATATCTAACAAGGAAAAGAAGATGCCAGCAAGAATAGTTTAAAAAGAGCTTATAGAAACCATAATGCTAAAGTGAAGCTACGTTTCACATCTCAGAAAGAGAGCTGGAGCATTTTATCAAAACTAGAACATGGGCACAGTCCTTAAATGTTTATCAGCTGGAATATATCGGGTGGATTTTAAAAGCCCTGCTCGCGTAAATCCGCCTGGATTTACGCGAGCAGGGCCCTTGCGCGCCGGCGCGCCTATTTTGCATAGGCCGCCGGCGTGCGCAGAGCCCCGGGACGCGCATAAGTCCCGGGGTTTTTTTAAGGGGGCGTGTCAGGGGTGGGGCCGAATGACTCGGCTTTTCGGGGGCGGGACCGGGGGCGTGGTGCCGGCCCGGGGGCATGGTCCAGGCCTCCAGACTAGCCCCCGGGTCGGATGACGGCGTGCCAGCAGTCTGCTGGCGTGCCCCCCTTACCTTTGCCTAAGGACAAAGGTAAGGGGGGGGGTTTAGATAGGGCTGGGGGGGTGGGTTAGGTAAGGGAAGGGAAGGTGAGGGGAGGGCGAAAGAAAGTTCCCTCTGAGGCTGCTCCGATTTCGGAGCGGCCTCGGAGGGAACGAAGGCAGGCTGTGCGGCTCGGCGCGCGCAGGCTGCCCAAAATCGGCAACTTTGCGCGCGCCGATCCAGGATTTTATAAGATACGCGCGGCTATGCGCGTATCTTATAAAATCCAGCGTACTTTTGTTTGCGCCTGCTGCGCGAACAAAAGTACGCGATCGCGCTTTTTTAAAAAATCTACCCCTATGAGTTCAGTCCTCAGAAAAAGCCTTTGTTTCACTGGAGATTCGCTTCATCAGGAGGAAGCGAATGGAAATGCGGTAGTTCCCGACCGTACTGCAAGCCAATACAATGAAAGCCTTTATACTAGGGATGTGAATCGTTTTTTGACGATTTAAAATATCGTCCGATATATTTTAAATCGTCAAAAATCGTTAGGGCCACGATACAATACCAATTCCCCCGATTTATCGTCAAAAAATCGTAAATCAGGGGAAGGGGGAGGGCAGGAAAACCGGCACACTAAAACCCCCTAAAACCCACCCCCGACCCTTTAAATTAAATCCCCCACCCTCCCGAACCCCCCCCAAATGCCTTAAATTTCCTGGGGGTCCAGCGGCACACTAAAACACCCTAAAACCCACCCCCGGCACACTAAAACCCCCTAAAACCCACCCCGACCCTTTAAATTAAATCCCCCACCCCAAATGCCTTAAATTACCTGGGGGTCCGTAGCGGCGGTCCGTAGCTTAAATTACCCCCGGGTCCGTAGCTAAATCGGGGGAAGGGGGAGAGCAGGAAATCCGGCACACTAAATCGTGGTGTCTTCAGCCGGCGCCATTTTGCAAAATGGCCGCCGCAAAATGCCGGCGGCCATAGACCAATACGATTCGACGCAGGAGGTCGTTCCGGACCCCCGCTGGACTTTTGGCAAGTCTTGTGGGGGTCAGGAGGCCCCCCCAAGCTGGCCAAAAGTTCCTGGGGGCAGGAGATCGCTCCAGAGCCTCCGCTGGACCCCCAGGAACTTTTGGCCAGCTTGGGGGTAATTTAAGCTACGGACCGCCGCTACGGACCCCCAGGTAATTTAAGGCATTTGGGGTGGGGGATTTAATTTAAAGGGTCGGGGTGGGTTTTAGGGGGTTTTAGTGTGCCGGGGGTGGGTTTTAGGGGGTTTTAGTGTGCCGCTGGACCCCCAGGTAATTTAAGGCATTTGGGGAGGGTGGGGGATTTAATTTAAAGGGTCGGGGGTGGGTTTTAGGGGGTTTTAGTGTGCCGGTTCACGATTTTAACGATTTTAACGATACTCTAAACACCCAAACGGCAACAATATGATTCCCTCCCCCTCCCAGCCGAAATCGATCGTTAAGACGATCGAGGACACGATTCACATCTCTACTTTATACAGCTGTCTAATAGTGCTTGGTGTTCATGTGTGTGCAATATGTAATTAAAGTACTTACAAGAACATAGGATCAATTGCACTCATGTCATGAGGATGTGTCTTAAATGCACTTGTACGAAGCCATTCTGATCAATTCTGAAATCAAATACACAGAGATACAAATAATCTGTCTATGGTCAGTAAAGATATCAAAATTCTTATTTTAATGAATGATAATGTTGACCAGACTGAACTACATACATGCATCATGACCAGACTGAACTACATGTGTCAGGGATGATATCAATATGTGGTGATGTCACTACAGCTCCATCACCAGCCCGCACTGTTGTTGTGGTGTGTCAGCACCAACACCCAGATGCTCCAGCACTACAGTAACTCAGGCGCCAACACAGCATGCACCCGGCGCCCTCACCCCAGAATCCCATTGAGTTCCAGGTACTCCCCGCCAAAGTTCTGTTAGTGATGCCACGTTAACGGCAGCATCTACGCACAAGGGATGTGAATCATTTTTTGACGATTTAAAACAATCGTCAGATATATTTCAAATCGTCAAAAATCGTTAGAGCCACGATACAATAACAATTCCCCCGATTTATCGTCAAAAAATCGTTTGCCCTCACTATGTCGACATAGTAAGGGCAAAAGTAGCGCCGGCGCCATTTTGAATATTGGCAATACGGCCCGCGTGCAGGAGGTCGCTCCCGGACCCCCGCTGAACTTTTGGCAAGTCTTGTGGGGGTCAGGAGGCCCCCCCAAGCTGGCCAAAAGTCCATGGGGGTCCAGCGGGGGTCCTGGAGCGATCTCCTGCACTCGTGACGTCGGGTGACAGGAACCAAAATGGCGCCGGCGCTACCTTTGCCCTGTCATATGGTAAGGGCAAAGGGCCACCGGCGCCATTTCTTTTAACGCAGCCATGGCCCGAGAGTGGGAGATCGTGCCGGGACCCCCCCACTGGACCCCAGGTAATTTAAAACATTTTGGGGGGCTTCGGGAGGGTGGGGGATTTATTTTAAAGGGTCGGGGTGGGTTTTAGGGTGCCTGTTTTCCCGCCCTCCCCCGATTTACGATTTTTTACGATTTAAAAAAAACAAAAACCATGACGATCAGATTTCCCTCCCCCCCCAAGCCAAAATTGATCGTTAAGACGATCGATCACCCGATTCACATCCCTACTAAGCACCAGTCCGGCACCTTGTTCTTACATTTGTTTAAGAAAATGGTGTGCACTATTTTCTGAAATGAATGAACCCCAAATTGTTTGGGGATGCGAGGGATTGTGCATTTGTTTCAGGATAAAAGTAATGCAAGAAAATGCAGAAAATTTCCATTTGTTTTAGAACAAATGCACATCCCTACCAAGCACACTGTATTGACCAGACCTCCTCCACCCATATATTTATTTGACTTTCAAAAAGGACCTTCAATGCAATGAACAGAGGAGGTACTGGCACTGTTTGGGGGGGGGGGGGGGGGGGTGTTAACATAGAGGGAAAAAAATCCCCTGCGTAATTGCGAAGGAAGGCTCATGGTACCAGGTAGGGATGTGCAGAGCAAAATTTTATGTTCATATTTTTTATGTCCGAAAGGGGGTCCCACTTGCGGCCAATATGGACATAAAAAAAATCCAATGAGTTGGGTATATGTACATATGTGCAAAAAAAAATTTAAAACCCCCTCACCCTCCTTAATCCCCCCCCCAAACTTACCACAACTCCCTGGTGAGCGAGCGAGGAGTGAGGACGTCATTTCTGCAATCCTTGGCGAGAAGCATGTGACGTCGGTGGCACGTCGAGTGACGCGGCGTCACGTGATTCCCGGCTCGTTCGCGCCGGACGGCTCGTTCGGCCCAAAAAGAACTTTTGGCCAGCTTGGGGGGGCCTCCTGACCCCCCCAAGCTGGCCAAAAGTTCTTTTTGGGCCGAATGAGCCGTCCGGCGCGAACGAGCCGGGAATCACGTGACGCCGACGTCACGTGATTCCCGGCAAGTTCGCGCCGGACGGCTCGTTCGGCCCAAAAAGAACTTTTGGCCAGCTTGGGGGGGCCTCCTGACTTTTGGCCAGCTTGGGGGGGTCAGGAGGCCCCCCCAAGCTGGCCAAAAGTTCTTTTTGGGCCGAACGAGCCGTCCGGCGCGAACGAGCCGGGAATCACGTGACGCCGGCGTCACTCGACGTGCCGCCGACGTCACATGCTTCTCGCCAAGGATTGCAGAAATGGCGTCCTCACTCCTCGCTCCATCACCAGGGAGTTGTGGTAAGTCGGGGGGGGGGGGGGATTAAGAAGGGTGAGGGGGTTTATATTTTTATTTTGGCTCAACAATCGCGATTTCCCACATATCGAACATATCTATGTTCGATATGTGGGAAATCCGATCGTTTATGTCGAATCAATTTTTTAAGTAAAAAAAAAATATGAGTTGCGTTTTACTAATGCGGTCAATCCGAATGCACACCCCTAGTACCAGGCTTCAGTCCTGGTTCAGACTGAGATGGAGTTCAAAAGAAACAGAAGAAAAATGCTGGGTCAAATATTCAAATCAGGAAAATTCTGACATTTTTGTAAGATGAAAATAATATTACAAATTTTAAGAAGAAGAAGAAAGAGAAAAGGATAGAGGTCAGTTATTTCCAGTGTTTTTATTTTTGAGAGCAGAATAAGCCCAGCTTATAATTGGTTATTTCTTAACGGTGAGTCAGTTTTGCAACTGAAAGGAAAATAATTCATATAGTAGATCAGGTAGATGCATAAATTATAACCATGAAGTCTATTTGCATTTCTTTTTTGCCTTATATTTTTCTAAGCCATTGTTGCCTAGATTAATGAAGGGTAATTTAAAGAAAATAATTACCTCTAAAGGTCAAGTTTTGAGTGGTTTGCATGAAGAATCTAAGTCTACATAAATGTTTACCTGATTTGTATGAAGTCAGCCCCCATTTGTTGATATTTGGTCGTGTTTGATTTCTAGATTGTTTAACCTCTTGCCAACTGAATGGCTTGCATTTTTAATCCCATGACTAATATTAGCATAGAGGCAATTTTCACACTGTTCACAAAGGCACAAACAGAGATGGTAACTTTAAAATGAGCACATATGGGCGCGTGAGCAAACATACACTGACATTTTAAATCATGTGCTCATTTACACGTTTATGATTCAAAATACACCTAGAACGCATATCTGTGCTCCTAATTGTAAGCCGTTACTTGAGAAATCGTACTTTGCATATCTTCGATAGGACATTATCGGTTTTAACGTGCGCAGGTAAGTGGATTTTAAAACACACTTGTGTGAAGGACATTGCCTGTTTTCCCAGTTAGTCCACCAGTTTGCCCAGTCTATCTCAAGGTCTTCCAGACTCCTCTGGTTCTTCAGCCTGCACTCGCCCCAGTTGACCCAGACCCCTCACTCTGGCATGTTAGGGCTAAACAGCGATCTTTTCAGACTTACACCTCATCAGGAGCAGCAGTAAATATTAGGGATGTGCATTCGTTTGCGACAAATTAGGAAATAGAGACAATGTTTCCTATTTCGTCATGTTTTGGGAGGGCAACAAAATGATAAGAAAACCCAAAACATTTCATGTGGTTTTCTTATCGTTTTTGGGGGGGAGAAAGGGCACATAAAAAAACCCCAAACCCATCCCAACCCTTCAAATTTAATTAATTGCAACCCCCCACCCTCCTGACCCCTCCAAGACTTGCTCGACCCCCCCAAGACTTACCGAAAGTCCCTGGTGGTCCAGCAGGATCCTGAGAGTAATCTCCCCCTCTCGGGCCGTCAGCTGCCACTAATCAAAATGGCGCCAATGGCCCTTTCCCTTACCGTGTAATAGAAATGTGAATCGTGTCCTCGATCGTCTTAACGATCGATTTCGGCTGGGAGGGGGAGGGAATCGTATTGTTGCCGTTTGGGTGTGTAAAGTATTGTGAAAATCGTTAAAATCATGAGCCGGCACACTAAAACCCCCCTAAAACCCACCCCCGACCCTTTAAATTAAATCCCCCCCCCCCAAATGCCTTAAATTACCTGGGGGTCCAGCGGCACACTAAAACACGGCACACTAAAACCCCCTAAAACCCACCCCGACCCTTTAAATTAAATCCCCCACCCTCCCGAATGCCTTAAATTACCTTGGGGTCCGTAGCGGCGGTCCGTAGCTTAAATTACCTCCGTAGCCTTAAATTACCTCCGTAGCGGCGGTCCGTAGCTAAATCGGGGGAAGGGGAGAGCAGGAAACCGGCACACTAAATCGTGTAGTCTTCAGCCGGCGCCATTTTGCAAAATGGCCGCCGCAAAATGGCGGCGGCCATAGACCAAAACGATTCGACGCAGGAGGTCGTTCCGGACCCCCGCTGGACTTTTGGCAAGTCTTGTGGGGGTCAGGAGGCCCCCCCAAGCTGGCCAAAAGTTCCTGGGGGTCCAGCGGGGGTCCGGGAGCGATCTCCTGCTGAGAATCGTTTTCCGTACGGAAAATAGCGCCGGCAGGAGATCGACTGCAGGAGGTCATTCAGCGGGGGTCCGGAACCCTCGCTGAACGACCTCCTGCAGTCGATCTCCTGCCGGCGCCATTGTCTGTACGGAAAACGATTTGCGGCAGGAGATCACTCCCAGACCCCCGCTGGACCCCCAGGAACTTTTGGCCAGCTTGGGGGGGCCTCCTGACCCCCACAAGACTTGCCAAAAGTCCAGCGGGGGTCCGGAACGACCTCCTGCGTCGAATCGTTTTGGTCTATGGCCGCCGCCATTTTGCGGCGGCCATTTTGCAAAATGGCGCCGGCTGAAGACTACACGATTTAGTGTGCCGGTTTCCTGCTCTCCCCCTTCACCCGATTTAGCTACGGACCGCCGCTACAGAGGTAATTTAAGGCTACGGAGGTAATTTAAGCTACGGACAGCCGCTACGGACCTCCAGGTAATTTAAGGCATTGGGGGGGGGGGGGGTTCGGGAGGGTGGGGGATTTAATTTAAAGGGTCGGGGGTGGGTTTTAGGGTGTTTTAGTGTGCCGGTTTTCCTGCCCTCCCCCTTCTCCCGATTTACGATTTTTTGACGATAAATCGAGGGAATTGGTATTGTATCGTGGCCCTAACGATTTTTGACGATTTAAAATATATCGGACGATATTTTAAATCGTCAAAAAACGATTTACATCCCTACCGTGTAACAGGGGCTATTGGTGCCATTAGTCGGCCCCTGTCTCATGGTAGGAGCAATGGATGGCCTGCACCATTTTTTAAGATGGTGCCAGCCGTCCATTGCTCCTACCATGTGACAGAGGCCGGCCAATGGCACCAAGAGCCCCTGTCACACGGTAAGGGCAAAGGGCCATCAGCGCCATTTTGATTAATGGCAGCCGATGGCCCGAGAGGGGGAGATTGCTCCTGGGACCCCCGATGGACCACCAGGGAATTTTGGCAAGTTTTTGGGGGGGTCGGGAGGTGGAGGGTGCAATTAATAAAATTTGAAGGGTTGAGGTGGGTTTGGGGCTTGTTTTTTATTTTTATAACTCCCAGTTGTAATTAATAAAATTTGAAGGGTTGGGGCAGGTTTCAGGTTTCATTTCAGGGGCAGGTGAAATAAAATCGGTCCGAACCGCAGGAAAACAAAAATTTCCCGCTGCGAGCCGATAACGAAGGCCGAATCACATCTGTAGTAAATATACACAGAATCACATCTGTAGTAAATATACACAGCCAACAAGCTGCTGTGCGCTGTGGCCACCAGATTTAAATACAGATTTACATGCATAACTGCTGGGCCCACTACAGAAAGCCCCTGATACGCCCTAGCCTCACCACTGTTTGTAAACTCATGTATGTGTATATACCGCATAATTTCCAACTTTTAAAATATGAGTTACTTGCGCGTGGCCCAGATACTCATATACATAGGCCCTTTAGTGCAAGCTACACTTTTAAAAATGACCCCAGAGTACACACCTTTTTCCTTGTGGACTTTGCACCCATTTTCAAAGGAGAAGCACATGTGCGTTTTTGCTTTGAGCCTTGCCATGGGTACAAACTGCATGGGGTCCCTTGCACCTGCTTTTTCTGTGGGTAGATTTTTGCTGGATAGGTGCACGCAGAGATTTGAACAAAATACAATCTACTGTACATGCATGTTTTCCTTCTCCTGACCTAAACATGCCCCCAGGAATGCCACTTATTGTGTCTAAAAGCATGGTCATTATGTAGCAATGCATGTACTTTTTACTGCATGAAGGAGGGCAACATTCAGACAGCCGATCAATGCAGGCTAACATGTGCCATACCTGCATAAATTGCTTTTAAACGTATCCTCAGAACGCTTACATACGTTAAACATTTTAAGAGCAATACTTGTCCAACCAGCTCCTAATGTGTGCTTGTAATTTTGTCGGGATAATTTTCAAAGCGGATTTATGCACTTAAGTCTGCTTTGGTGTAATTTGTGTGCATATTTTGCAATTTACTTATGCACAATGTTACAGAATTACCTCCAATGTGGCACACTATAGTGCTACTTTGTACCAGTGTGCTAAAATAACAGTTTTAGAAATTTATATGGAGTGGAAAAAAATAAGTGGCACTTCATGAGCAGGGATAAGGTCCTACCATTGACCTACCCATCCCGTGCCCTCCATCTTCTTCTTCCCCTAACTTCCCCAACTTCCATCCCCCCCTTAGCAAGAAAAAAACCACATGGACCACTGTGTAAAATCACATGCTTGTTTATGGATATATATATATATACTAGCTGTACCTGGTCATGCGTTGCTGTGGCTCAGTCTGGTTAAATGGAAAAGAAAGAAAAGAGAAAGCGCACGTTTCTAATATGTGTAATTTCACAATGTTTGAGGGAATACAATATTTTTTGTTGTTCCATTGTCTGTGCAGATATAGAGATTGTCTGGTTTGCCGACTCTAGAACATGCAACATATAAATGTCCATGTGAGAAGCAATCCATGTCTAGATGTAAACCGCATAATTCTAGAAATGAAAAAGAAAGAAAAAAAATAAATAAACTATACTCACTAAATGAATGGTATGATAAACGACACAGCTCAATTCCAACGCAATGTCACACGAAATAATTTAATCAAAATGAAAATAAATCAAAATCTATGAAAATTCAATTTAACAATGCAATCGGAACCATTGAAATGGAATCGTAAAATATTTAGTACAAGCCGTTAAGCCCGTTAAAATGGGCAAGATTTTTGTCCCCTCTCCTCCTACGTCTTTGCTCTGCTCCGCTCCTCCCCCCCCCCCCAGCACCATGAAGGGCCAGAGGCGGCGGCGGTGGTAGGAGCTGCAGTGGTGACCGAGGGGAATCTCGCGAGGCGTAAGGGTCCTGCCATTCCAACTCCCTCCCCCCTTCCCCGGTGGCAGAGGGACAGGCTCAGACCCCTTTCACTCTATCCTTACAGGCCCGAACTCCTTTGCTCTCCCATTCCCCTCCACGCTCAACCCCTTCCACTCTAACCTATAAGTGGCGAGCTCGGGGGGGGGGGGGTAGAGACTCTCTCTCTCATACAGCCCCCTACATGGGCTTCCTCTCTCTCTCTCTCTTTCTTGTACATACACTCTCCCTCTGTCCATCACACACGCAGGCCCAATCCCTCTCACACACATAAACAATCCCTCACATAGTCTCCCTCTCTCTCTGGCACTCACACTCGCCTTCAGCGCACATTAACGTTTTTCTCTCACACAGTTAAAACAGGCGATATTTTTGTCCCCTCTCCACCTGAGTCTTTGCTCTGCACTCGCAAGAGCTTGCAAAGTTCCCATGCCTGTTGTGTCTGGGAGAGTGAGGAAAACACTCAGGTCCCCCCCCTCGCAAAGGGCAGGCGGCAGGCACTGCAACAGATTTGGGGCACGTTGCCTAGCTTACTTTGCTCTTTCTGGGAGACCTGTGCCTTTAAGAGATCCAATCAGGGGCTTGAGAGGGAGGAGGGAGCAGGGCTCTGGCTTTCACTTTTGTCAGGGTGCTTTGCTGGGAGTGGGGGTGGAGCGATGCCATTGTAAACTCTTCCTGTAGTGGCTGAGACCCACGGGCGGCTTGACAGCACTGCCTTCCCCCTCTCCCCCCCCCCCCCCCGCAGTTGTGGGATATTTACTTGGCTTCTCCTTATCTGCGGGACTCATGGGGCAGGGGAGGAGGGCGAGTTGTTCTCTGTTCAGCTCTTTGTGCTTTGGCTGCTGCAGGCTGCAGTTGCTTGTGATCTCTTCACAGCCACTTTCTATTGCATTTGCTCTGCTCCGGCCATCCCAACTCCCTCCCCCCCCCCCCCACCCCATCCCCCGCGGTGGACGGACTGGCTCGGCGACTCTTCTACCCTTTCCTCCTCCTATGTGTAACTGTCCAGCAGTCCCTACTCCCTCCCCTCTTCCTCAGTGGCGGAGGAACAGGCTGAGCTGTTTCTCGGAGCGGCGACTCGTCTGACCTTTCCTCCTCCCCTCTGTGACACCCAGCACGTAGCGCAGAGCAGTATAGAGCAGTATACTCCTCTCTACTGCGCATTTGCTGTCCATCGGTTAGAGCCCATTTATATTGTAGATAGCGTGTGTTGCTTTTACATCCAACAGATGGTGCTGTTTTTCCAAAAAAGCATGTTTTTACCTGTCACAGGTGTAACATCTCTATAATATAGGTATATAAAAACACGCGCGTATTTGAATGCAACGTTGTGTCAAAATTTCAAAGCAATTGGTGAAGAACTTTTGGAGATTTAAGATTTTGAACAAACAAACATTTACATTTTTATTTATATAGATTTATAGCCGTAGCATAGAAAACATCAACAATAACAACACAGAGATCAATTGTGTCTATGCTAATACAATTATCATCTTGAACTGAATAACAACGATACTGCAATAACCCCTAGGTGACCAGCCCCAATGCAATTAGTCAACACGCCGTTGACAAAAGTAGAACCTGGCCAGAGAAGCCATAATACTGCAGGAGTTGCTGCCAGGCTGTGATCTGGAACATAGAAGTCTCCGAACCACAGGTGAGCACTGCTCAGGCTCCCCCTTTATTCTCCTTGGAAAGCCGTTGAAGTGCTAGGGTTCCAACCTTGCTACAGCGCAGGATGCTTGTCCTTAGTTATCTTTCCCCTCCCCTTCCCCTGGGCTGCTGCCCTTGGCCTAATGACCATAATGACCAGGGAAGAGGCCCATCTAAAAATTCTGGTCACCCATGCCACTGCCTCCTTGCAACCACTTGTTTGCCAGGGGGCCCAGCCATCCTCAACCACTGTGACCATCCCTATCCAGCAGTAATTCTAGCACATCCTGAATGCCACTGTTAAAAATGTCCCAGCCGATGTCCGACAGATGCAAAGCCTCTATACACAGGGCATAAATCTGCACATCCATCTGCTGATCTTCTGCCTTGCCCTATCCACCTCCTGGTGAGAGTGTACCCCCTTCCATATGTGCCTGGCCGTGATACAGGACCAAATGATGCAGGCCTCAGGATTTCAACCAGCAATTGAGATGCAATATTTTGTATCGTTTGCACTAGTTCAACACTGCGAGTGGTCACCTGATCATTTCCCCCGAGATGGATTATAATTGCTAGAGGGATGACTAGTGTTGACTTCATATCCATGATGACCAGCACCAACTGGTCCCACCTCATCTCCGGGATTCCTCTCCAGAGCAATATCAAGTGATGAGATGCTATGCCCAGGTGTTCGCTCAAGGGGCAACATTTAGCCCGCTTGTGTGCCCATCGCACAAAGGAATGCCCTATTATCAAGATGTGGTGCATCTGTGAAATTGTACCTGGAAGAAGACAACAACAACCCATAAGCAAATTATGCCACAAAATAGTCCTCTGGTTTTACATAAAGATTGGACCTCTGCGAGCGCCATCTCCCCACAGACATTATTGCCTGTGGGCAGACCCAGCTCTGCTGCAGTCGTGGCTGCACCAATTTGGAAGGAATGTGTAGAGAAAACTGAACCAGATTTTCAAATTGCCTGCAAAGACAACTGCAGCACCTTTGCAAATTGATAACGAGATACTGGGTGACCATCAGCATGAATCAGTAGCTGACTGGGGTGAGCTGGACGTTTGCCTAGGTATTGCTCAATGTTCCAGACCATGCATATGATATTTTTCCCCCATCTATGACATAAGAAGATAAGAACATGCCATACTGGGTCAGACCAAGTGTCCATCAAGCCCAGCATCCTGTTTCCAACAGTGGCCAATCCAGGCCATAAGAACCTGGCAAGTACCCCAAAACTAAGTCTATTCCATGTTACTATTGCTAGTAATAGCAGTGGCTATTTTCTAAGTCAACTTAAATAATAGCAGGTAATGGACTTCTCCTCCAAGAACTTATCCAATCATTTTTTAAACACAGCTACACAAACTGCACAAACCACATCCTCTGGCAACAAATTCCAGAGTTTAATTGTGCGCTGAGTAAAAAAGAACTTTCTCTGATTAGTTTTAAATGTGCCACATGCTAATTTCATGGAGTGCCCCCTAGTCTTTCTATTATCTGAAAGAGTAAATAACCGATTCACATCTACCCGTTCTAGACCTTTCATGATTTTAAACACCTCTATCATATCCCCCCTCAGCCATCTCTTCTCCAAGCTGAAAAATCCTAACCTCTTTAGTCTTTCCTCATAGGGGAGCTGTTCCATTCCCCTTATCATTTTGGTAGCCCTTCTCTGTACCTTCTCCATCGCAACTATATCTTTTTTGAGATGCAGCGACCAGAATTGTACACAGTATTCAAGGTGCGGTCTCACCATGGAGTGATAGAGAGGCATTATGACATTTTCTGTTTTATTCACCATTCCCTTTCTAATAATTCCCAACATTCTGTTGCTTTTTGACTGCAGCAGCACACGGAACCGACGATTTCAATGTGTTATCCACTATGACGTCTAGATCTCTTTCTTGGGTGGTAGCACCTAATATGGAAGCTAACATTGTGTAACTATAGCATGGGTTATTTTTCCCTATATGCATCACCTTGCACTTATCCACCTTTGCACCTTTTGAGAATTGATCCATTTTCAACCTGTGGATCATCAGTACTAGCTTATCCTGTGACAGAGCTGTGTCTTTCAATTGTAGGCCTGATGTACCCAGTCTAGCCAAAGACTGCACCACCTATTCAGTCACATGCAGTGCAGCAAAAAATGCCAGGGAAAACACACAATAAAACAGGGAGGATTTGTAAGCATCGAAACACACCCTATCCATTGAGGACAGCATGCTCGCTGAGGTGAAGTGCTTGATAGGATGCCTTGAATCTGGGGGCCTGGTTTTCTCCTTGACCCAACCCAACATGATCCTTTTGACAGTGAAGAGCACTGCGAGGCTCTGGCAGCCTATCACTTTTGAGAAAATGACAAGCTTGCCAAACAGTTCGCCACCTTGAATCTTGCTATAACCTGGTCCTTACACAACAGAATTAGCGAGTGCATTGGTATAGGCCACCTTAACGCTTCACCCTCCCTTGCTAAGAATGTCTGAAAGTCAAACAATGCTTGGCAATAGCTGTTCTTCGTGTTCTCAGCCAATGAGCCCAGGATCAACTCCAAAACATGGGGGGTGAAGCACCTGAAAGATGCCCACTTAAAATGGGACAGAGAATCAGCTACATTATTTTGAACACCTGGGATATGGGCACCACGAAGTGTAATATTTTTGTTGTAGGCAGGTAAGCACTAACCTAAGCAGCACATTAGCTAGGGGTGTGCATTCGTTTTCACCGTATTGGCGATCTGCAACGTATACTGCACTATTCATAGTATTCGTGGGGAAGCGAAACGTATAGCGATTCCCCACGAATACACGAATATTCGCCGAATTATACGGCCACCTAAATAACAATTTAAACAACCTCCCACCCTCCTGAACCCCCCCCAAGACTTACCAAAACTCCCTGGTGGTCCAGCAGGGGGTCCAGGACCCATCCGCTGCACTCACACTCTCGGTGTCAGTTTCATCATGGGCCGATAGCCTTTGTCACAGGGGCTACCGATGCCATTGGTCAGCCCCTGTCACATGGCCATCGGCGCCATCTTGTGCTCCTACCATGTGACAGGGGCTGACAAATGGCACCGGTAGCCCCTGTGACATAGTAAGGACAGGGCTATCGGCGCCACTTTGATTCCTGGCACCCGACGGCACGAGTGCAGGAGATCTCTCCCGGACCCCCGCTGGACCCCCAGGGACTTTTGTCCAGCTTGGGGGGGGCCTCCTGACCCCCACAAGGCTTGCCAAAAGTCCAGCGGGTGTCCGGGAGCGACCTCCTGCAATCGGGCCATTTTGCCAGTATTCAAAATGGCGCCGGCGCTACCTTTGCCCTCACTATGTCACTCAGGAGGCAAAGCTCAGGAGCCCAATAAGGGATTGAAATTGGCACAGTGTCACTTTCTTAGCCAGGCATATGTCCCGAATGGCCTCCCGCAGCTTCCACACAGCTTCTGGCAATCTGGATAACTGTGCTTTCACATCCAACTCTATTCCCAGAGAAACCAAGGATCTGACTGGTCCTTCCATTTTCTCACTAGCCAATGGAATGCCAAATTCCACTGTGACATTCTGGAATGTTGCTAAAAGGTGTTTATACTCCTATGTATCCCTTCCCACAAACAGGAAATCACCCAGGTAGTGCACCACCTTTGAGGACCCCGAATGCTACTCGAACACCCAATGCACCAACAAGCTGAATAACTCAAAATATGCACAAGAAATCGAGCAGTCCATGGGAATACATTTATCAAAGTAATACATTCCCCTAATTGTAAACCCTAAGAGATGAAAGGAATGTGGATGCACCGGCAAGAGATGAAAAGCAGACTCAATGTCGGCTTTAGCCAAAGCCATGTTAACACCTGGCAGAATCAAAGGAGGCATAGGAAACTGCACATAGCTGTGGGTCGATCAGGTCATTCACCGAACCACCTAAGGGTTATGACAGGTTGTGAATGAGCCTGAGCTTTCCCAGATCCTTTTTGGGACCATTCCCAAGGGGGATAAAACCATGTTAGGGAAAGGGGGTGATGAAAAAGTGCCTGCAATCCTGTCTAGGGCCATCTCAGAAGCAATTTTTTGTTCAGCCTCAATTTCATGTACAAATAGGGAGCGTGCATTACGCATTGGGTGATGCCACACAGGGGGATCATGAAAGCAGGGAATCTTAAAACCTGTGTGGAACCCAAGGCTAACCCGTGATGCCCTCTCACTGCTGGGGTAACGTTCCAGCCAAGGCACCATTGCCTCAATGATGACCGGGGACAGTGCCAATCCATCTGCTCAGCACGCTGGGTGAGGGCCCTGCTGCCTATGGTCCCTTTGCAGATGACACTGGGATGCTGGATGGCTGTTACCATAGGCTGTGCCTGGACTTGTAATGAACCCATGTGCAGTGGCCCACATTGAATTGCCTGCAAGTTTCCCGCCTCCACTCACCTGAATTAGGAAATCTTATCCTTCGCTACCATAACATTAAAGCCTGGCCTTTCTGCACCTAGTGACCAGTGTCATCTTATCCAACCAAAGATCAAGGACACGATGTCTCCAAGAAATGGAGCTGTTCTCTGTCATGCTCCTTCTAAACTTAATGTCATAATTTAGGCAAGTACTGCCTATCTGGGTCACTCCCGAAGGAGGTCTCAAAATGGATGATTAAATGCTACTTAAAAAATGAATATTCCCTGATGCAGAAATAAATACACAAAGCATGTGTCTGGCAGCATATAAGATAAGTGTGTGTATAGATATTTGAAAAAGGTTTAAATTCAGCAAAAAAATTTTTAAAAAAAGGAAAAGTGAACATTGTAAGGACCGATAATTCTGTATAAAGTAAAGAAAGTGTGTTGACCGGTAGTGCTTATTATGATGGTCCAACTGCTTTTGGTGTGTTATAAGTGGGAACAACTATTTATATTGGAGATATAATTTAACCAAGCCCATCCTCCTCGCTTGTGGGCTTTTATGATGTATGTTATCTAAATACCTGGTTAAATAGGGGGCCTGCTCAGGTTCATGCTTGACTACCATGTTCAAAATTTTTGGCTTCTTGACTTTTGCTTCCGCTGGCGCATCTTTGCCTTTTGATTCACTATCACGACCCTCCTATTCCCTAATAAGCAGCAAAAAAAACATCTATAAACTCCGGCCTGCATATTGTCTTCTTGATTTTTTTAACTATGCCACAAGTCAGAGAGCTGACCCCACATAATACCTCTTCTCTGCTGAGTGAAGACTGCCCCACAGATATACCTAATTGTGAACCCTGCACCCGCATATTCTCATCCCTTGCATTATCACCCCACATAGCTACAGCAGAGTTGACATTCAAAGTGTCACTACTTCTATTGCCTGCTCCCTTCATCTTGGATTTTTTTAATGCTTTCTGCATGATTGATGCCAAAGTCAGCTCTTCATCGCTGCTATCAGGGACTGAGCATGAGTCTGAGTCACTAATAGGGTCCTTACCTTGGGCTGCTATTTGCACATCCTCAAAGCCCTGTAGGGTAGGGGGCGTGCTGATCACTTGAGGTTTTATACTGCTTCTATTTTTGGCTCATGTATTAACTGTGCTGGATGTACCCACCAAATGCTGATGGAGCCAGTCTGTGCCATGAATCTGGGCTTGTTGGCATAGCTCTGGGATAAGATCATCCAATTCCCGCTGCTTGCGGTTGCCCTTTCCTGCTGCCTTGCAAGGAACAGAGCTGCGCGGGGTATCATCACCTGACCATCTATGAGGATCAACCTTCCATTGATGTGAGGGTCCCTTGCCTGTTGCCACTCCTGCAGCTCCCCTCTTCCGCTCACCAGCTCTTTTTGCTTTTAGGAGTGTTGGTCTCGGAACGTCTCTTTGGAGCCATACCACTGCTGCAAGGCCAAATAGAACATTCATGTATGAAGTAACAGCAGGGAAAGGTTTACTCTTCTCCGGATGGTGCATCTCTTTCTGAGCCGCCCACTCCCGAGCGGGTCTATTACAGTTACATACATACATACGTTGAAGGAAACTGAGCAATCTGGAAGACAATCATCTAAAATAAGGCATAATTAAAATTGGGACCATGAGAGCAAACATACAATAAGAGAATGATAGTGCTGTGTATTGCACAAATTTCCTTCTCTCCCCTTTTCTTTTTAAGCCCTATTCCAGCTGCCCTACTCCCCTTGCTACTAAGTAGAGCCAAAGCATCCTCACCTCCCTTCTGCCTCCATCTAAAATGGCCACTGAGTTTCCCTGCCCTGAAACAAAATGGATGACACCATCCTGTGCCCTAAAAAAAAATGGCCCCTGCATCCTTACTGCAACCTCTGTTTATGAACTGCTCCCAATGAAAACGGCTGCCACCCATTCTGCAAATCCCACAAACCATGTTGCCCACAATGCCTCTCTCTCTGCTGGAGTGGTCGGGGGGATAGAAAACCCTGGAGCTGTTGCCATCTGCCCTTTTTCTGTCCTAGGCCACCTCGACTGCACTCTCATTTGATAATGCATTATTATTTATTATTATTATTTTTAAAAGGAAAAAAGTTGCTTAAAACTGCATTCAACACTCTTTGCTCCAAACAAAGTGGCCGTACCCTGCGGTACCAACACACCACTTGCTGTGCCCTCCAGCCCTTTGCCTTCAATGCATGCCGGGAGCTCCACCCTCTATGCCATCCCTCCCACCGCCACAAGAGGAAACACCTCGCCATCGTTCCTACCTTACTAACAAAAAACAAAATGAAAGATCCCCTAGACCCTAACAATCTTAGACCTATTGCATCGCTTCCATCCTTAGCCAAACTCATAGAATCAGTAGTATTATCTCAACTCTCAGACTCTCATTGAACATGACATTCTTCACCCTGGTCAACATGGTTTCCGTAAAGGTCATTCAGCGGAAACATTGCTTCTTTCCTCCATTGATTCATTATTACGAGGCTTTGATTCTAATACAGAGTATAGTTTTCTTAGATATTTATGCCGCTTTTGACATCCTTGATCATCATATTCTTGTATCAGGTTTACACTCCATAGGCATCTCTGCGACAATTTTAAATTGGTTTTCATCTTATTTATCAGACCGCACGCAACAAATCAATATTGGTAATCATTCATCTGATCGATATACGATTTCTTCTAGTGTTCCACAAGGATCTTCTCTTTCCCCTATTCTTTTTAACTTTTACCTGCTTTTTCTCTGTCATGTTCTTTCCTCCTTAAACATTCAATTTAAAATATACACTGACGACATTCAGTTTCTGGTTCCTTATAATACTTCATGGCCCTCCCCCCTCTCTATTGTTACACTATACATAAACATGAACATGTCTATCACACAACTGTTTAAAAACCAAACCCTTCCAAAACAGAAATTGTCCACCTAACATCGATTTCTAACCCCACAACTGGTCCTCCATCTCACCTGTCAATAAATGGCTTATCCATCCCTATCCTAAACCAAGCATCCAACCTAGGAATACTGATAAACTCTGATCTCTCACTGACACAACACATCTTTGCTGTAACAAAAAAATCATTTTACAAGCTACAACTGTTAAAGCATCTTCGTCCCCTGCTATTTTATCAAGATTTTCGCACAGTCCTTCAATCTCTTGTTTTTTCAGGACTCGATTACTGTAATGCACTCTATCTGGGCTTACCTGATTCAGCTATTCGTCCCCTGCAATTAGTCCAGAATGCTGCTGCTCGTATACTATCTGGTACTCTTTAAGAAACCATATATCTCCAATACTCTGTTCTTTCCATTGGCTTCCCATAAAATTTAGGATTCAATATAAAACATTGTCCATAATTCACTCATTTATATATATCCCATCTTCAACTTGGTTATGCTCCATCTTATGAATTTATAAACCAACAAGACACCTAAGATCTTTAACAAAAAATGTATTGGATATTCCTTCAGTCCATCTTGCAAGGCTGGTCATTACATGAAAAAGTGCCTTCTCTGTTGCTTGTCCATCCATTGGAATTCTCTGCTAAACTCTCTTTGACAAATTTCAAATTTGCAACAATTCAAGAAATCATTAAAAACATATTCCAAATCATTAAAAACTTATTCCAAGTAGCCTTTAAGATTCCTGAATCAGAACACACCTAATCACTAGAGATGTGAATCGTGTGATCGATCGTCTTAACGATCGATTTCGGCTGGGAGGGGGAGAGAATCGGATCATCACAGTTTGGGTTTTTTAAATATCGTGTAAATCGTGTAAATCGAAAACCGGCACACTAAAACATCCCTAAAACCCACCCCGACCCTTTAAAATAAATCCCCCACCCTCCCGAACCCCCCCAAAATGATTTAAATTACCTGGGGTCCAGTGGGGGGGGAGGGGAAGGGGGAGGGTGGGAAAACCGGCACACTAAAACAACCCTAAAACCCACCCTGACCCTTTAAAATAAATCTCCCACCCTCCCAAACCCCCCCCCCCCCCAAAATGCCTTAAATTACCTGGGGTCCAGAGGAAGGGTCCCGGTGTGATATTTTACTCTCGGACCTCCGGTGCATTGTAGAAATGGCGCCGGCGCTACCTTTGACCTGTCATATGACAGGGCAAAGGTAGCGCCGGCGCCATTTTGTTTTTTTGTCCCCGACGGCAGGAGCGTAGGAGATCGCTCTCGGACCCCCGCTGGACCCCCAGGGACTTTTGGCCAGCTTGGGGGGGCCTCCTGACCCCCACAAGACTTGCCAAAAGTCCAGCGGGGGTCCGGGAACGACTTCCTGCACGCGAATCGTTTTTCCGTACGGAAAAACGATTCGCGGCAGGAGCGTAGGAGATCGCTCCCGGACCCCCGCTGGACCCCCAGGGACTTTTGGCCTGCTTGGGGGGGCCTCCTGACCCCCACAAGACTTGCCAAAAGTCCAGCGGGGGTCCGGAACGACCTCCTGCAGTCGAATCGTGTTGTCTACGGCCGGCGCCATTTTGCGCCGCCATTTTGAAAATGGCGCCGGCTGAAGACAACACGATTCGACTGCAGGAGGTCGTTCCGGACCCCCCGCTGGACCCCAGGTAATTTAAGGCATTTGAGGGGGGGGGGGGTTCGGGGGGTGGGGGATTTATTTTAAAGGGTCGGGGTGGGTTTTAGGGTGTTTTAGTGGGCCGGTTTTCCCACCCTCGCCCTTCCCCTCCCCCTTCCCCCGATTTACGATTTTTTGACGATAAATCGGGGGAATTGTTATTGTATCGCGGCTCTAACGATTTTTGACGATTTAAAATATATCGGACGATATTTTAAATCGTCAAAAAACGATTCACATCCCTAATAATGAATAATAAACTATAAACTATAAAATAGTCATTGTAACCACACATAATGGAATATCTCTTAAAGACATCCTGAGGACTGTCAGCATTTTTTGAAGATGATAGGAAAAATCAGTAAATGCCAGGGACTACATAAAATACTAGCACAATTATATTGATACAGGTGGTTGATAAATAATATAATAAATAATGTTGTGAAGACTCATGAAATACTTTAAATTCTTCAGAACTATGGGGCCTACATAGTAACACATCAACACATCAATGCTATCCTCAAAGCAGGCTTCTTCAAACTCAACGTTCTCAAAAAACTCCGATCCCTGCTTTACATCCAAGATCTCCGCACAGTGATCCAAGCCACCCTCACCTCAAAACTAGACTACTGCAATGCTCTCCTCCTAGGGCTCCCCTTATCTACGATAAAACCTCTCCAATTGTTGCAAAATGCCACCGCAAGACTCATCACTAACACACGTAAACACGAACACATTACCCCCATCCTCAAGGATCTACATTGGCTCCCCATCCTCGCCCGTATTCACTACAAAACTCTGACCATAGTACACAAGTCTATCCACACCCACAACTCCAACTGGCTCGACCTCCCCTTTATTGCCCCCCTGTCCACTCGTGCTACCAGATCTGCCAGCAAAGGTACCCTACATGTACCTTCCCTGAAAACAGCTCATCTTTCCTCCACCCGTGACCGTGCCCTCTCCATTGCCAGTCCGGCTCTCTGGAACTCCCTACCTGTCCACATGCGCCTCGAACCATGTGCGATCAAATTCAAAAAGAAACTAAAAACATTTCTGTTCAACCAAGCCTACCCAGAATAGTCTCCTCTCACCCTCACCATAGCTCTCACCCCCCCCCCCCCCCCCGGTGATCGCTCTTTCCTTATATTAAGGAGTTAATTACTTTGTAAATTGTTATTCTTCTTGTTATGACTTCTTGTTTTAATCTATCCTTCCATCCTGCACTTGGTTAACCCCCCACCCAGTTCTCCTTCCCTGTTGATATGTATTTTCCAAGCCTTCTGTTAATATGTGAACCGATATGATGTCCCCACTAATACCGGTATATAAAAGTTTCTAAATTAAATAAATAAATAAATAAATAAATAAATAAAAAGTGCGCTAAAATCAGTCATGCCAATACCTGATGTCCTAAAATAATGATATGCAGAGTATGTGTGCTGTAGCAGAGCCTTGTTAAAGGGAGGACAGCACTTAGAGAATGCATGCTCTGCATATATTTTGGGGTTCCCTAGCTAACTGGTCCAAAGTCAAAAGGTTGATTAGCCCAGGCGAAAGTCTTCATTACTCAACCAGGATTTCCTGAGGGCAGGTGCAGGACCTGACCTCCCTCCATTTGTAAACTACTGGCCCAGTATCTAAATTGGAGCCAGATTCATTAAGGCTTTTCTCCCATTTTGAGTCTCTGGAAAAAACCCCTTAGGGGTGAATTTTGACAGACCTGCACACGCCAAGACCAGGAGATACATGCAAAAGTCAGGCCAGTGCTCACTGTGTGGATTTTAAAAGATGCCCGTGTATGTGCGTATCTCCTGGTACGCACACAAAACGTTTTTTTCCCAAAAAGGGACGGGGTGAGGCTGTGGTCTGTCCGAGGCATGGGCGTTCCAGGATTTATGAATGAAACCAGCATGTAAATACATGCACAAGTGCACACAGAGGTCCCCTACTATTTATTTATTTATTTATTTATAACTTTTTTTATACCGAAGTTCAGGTAACAGAATTACTTATCACTCCGGTTTACAATGACAACATATGTCTTACAATGAACAAGGGAGTGAACAACTTGGATAATATAACATAACTAGGAACAGTAGCAGTATGCACTATTAGAGCGAAACTAGCGCATGGGGATGGAGGTTTGCTAATGGGGGGGAGGGGGAAGGAAGGTTGTTCATGGAGGGGGGGGAGGAGGGGGAAATTTCTTATTGATGAGTAAAAACATGAGCATAGTACACTATCGCATAGTAACTATAGAGTTACTATCTAACTTTACTTCTGATATGGATGGTGTGAATGTCCTAAAAAAACCCTAGGCTAGTCAGCGGGGTTTTAAGGGTCAAGGCTAACAGGGTAAAAAGGAAGCTAATTAACTAGGGGGTTAAGAAGTCCCGAGACCCCCGGCACTGTGGCCTGTGCCGGGGGATGCCGAGGCGGCGCGGGCAAGTTACGCCTGCTTCAAGCAGGCGTAACTTGCACAACAAAAGGTAGGGGGGATTTAGGTAGGGCTGGGGGGTAGGGTTGATAGGGGAAGGGAGGGGAAGGTGGGGGGAACGTGGAAGGAAAGTTCCCTCTGAGGCCGCTCCGATTTCTGAGCGGCCTCGGAGGGAACGGAGGCAGGCTGCGCGGCTCCGCGCGTACAGGCTGCCGATTTTGCACAGCCTTGCGCGTGCCCACCCCTGATTTTATAAGATATGCGTGGCTACGCGCGTATCTTATAAAATCCGGCGTACTTTTGTTCGCGCCGGTTGCATGAACAAAAGTACGCGCGCGCGTACATATTTAAGATCTACCTCTTAGTGTGGTAAGACATCAGATTAAATTTAATTCCTCATATGGGGTTATAAGTAAATAACATGTCAATGGCAAATGCAGTCAGTACCATGCTATTTATATACTTTACCTATATGCAAGTGAGTTAACGCATGTGAATATGTATTACTAGGGGTGTGCATTCGGATTGACCGCATTAGTAAAACGCAACTCATATTTTTTTTTAACTTAAAAAATTGATTCGACATAAACGATCGGATTTCCCACATATCGAACATAGATATGTTCGATATGTGGGAAATCGCGATTGTTGAGCCAAAATAAAAATATAAACCCCCTCACCCTCCTTAATCCCCCCCCCCCCCGACTTACCACAACTCCCTGGTGATGGAGCGAGGAGTGAGGACGCCATTTCTGCAATCCTTGGCGAGAAGCATGTGACGTCGGCGGCACGTCGAGTGACGCCGGCGTCACGTGATTCCCGGCGAGTTCGCGCCGGACGGCTCGTTCGGCCCAAAAAGAACTTTTGGCCAGCTTGGGGGGGTCAGGAGGCCCCCCCAAGCTGGCCAAAAGTTCTTTTTGGGCCGAACGAGCCGTCCGGCGCGAACTCGCCGGGAATCACGTGACGCCGCGTCTGAGTGATGCGGCGCCACGTGATTCCCGGCGAGTTTGCGCCGGACGGCTCGTTCGGCCCAAAAAGAACTTTTGGCCAGCTTGAGGGGGTCAGGAGGCCCCCCCAAGCTGGCCAAAAGTTCTTTTTGGGCCGAACGAGCCGTCCGGCGCAAACTCGCCGGGAATCACGTGACGCCGCGTCACTCGACGTGCCGCCGACGTCACATGCTTCTCGCCAAGGATTGCAGAAATGACGTCCTCACTCCTCGCTCGATCACCAGGGAGTTGTGGTAAGTCTGGGGGGGGGATTAAGGAGGGTGAGGGGGTTTAAATTTTTTTTTGCACATATGTACATATACCCAACTCATTGGATTTTTTTAATGTCCATATTGGCCGCAAGTGGGACCCCCTTTCGGACATAAGAAATATGAACATAAAATTTTGCTCTGCACATCCCTGTGTATTACAGAATAGCCAGTTTCGGCCCGCAGTAGGACCTTTGTAAAGCGGATGCTGCTAGCTTCACCGACACTTTAAGATCCTTCTTATTGCAAATGCTAAATATAACACATAACGTATTCCTATGTTACCTATGCCCCTATCGGGTTTATCTGTACTGCAGTGCTGAGAGTTTATTTTTGTATCTATCAGAAATGGAAGCTGTTCACAGAGATCAAGAATATTATTATTTTTTTCCATAAACCCCTTCCATTTCTTTTATAAATTCACTGCTGAGTTCAACTTGGACTTCACTAATTTTCTTTTTTTTTTCTGTTTGATTAATTTGATGTGTCCTTATGATGGTTATATATGATACAAGCAATTCAGTTATTCACACACATAGGGTCTTCAAATAAACTCTTATACTATGCATTGCTAAATATTTCTTATGCCATCAAATTTAAAAAAAAAAAATCTTCTCTTTCCTATCACTTTCTTGTTAGCCTTCAAGATTTCACAGCAACAAACTACAAAACATTGTTCTATGAAAAGAGACATTTCATCCATATACTCAAATTTAAAAGCCTACAAACAGAAACGGTTATATCTTATGAATAAAATAGGCCATTCATATAGGCTATTCATATTTTCATTATATTTCATGTGGACTGATATTTCTAAATCCACATTTTAAAACACTCAAGTGCTCAGCAAGAGAAGCCTATAAAACAAATCCATCTGTTGAATGAGGTTTAAAATTAAAGCTTTAGAAAGAAAATGCTTAAAATAAGGAAGAAGCTGTCGTTGGAAGAGTTTTGCTCCATTCAGAGTCAATGGTAAAAACAAAACCAAATACTGTGGTAACAAAGCAAAGAAACACAGACAGACAGATATTGACCAGCAGATAATGACCATTAGGCCCATCTCGCCTGCCCAGTTTCATTTCTGGCGCAATGCCATGGATGCCAGCTCATCTCCGACTTTCTTCTCCACTTCTTCCCAGTTACCCCATGTTTCCTTAAATTCCATTAGTTCTTTTCTCCACCGCCTGTTTGCATTATCACTGCAGCACTATTAGGGCATCTTTGTCGTCATCATAAAAATTTACAAACTCATGCCACCACTTGAAGAATCCAAGTCATTAATGCTGGCAGCCACCACTTACTCCCTGTGCTGGGTTCCTTTTCCTTGCCAACCCTCCCCCTCTCCACACCTTTTGTCCCCCCACTTGTTACACTTTTGACTTTGTCAAGTGACCACACTGAAACAGTTATTGGTATCAACAGGCCGCAGCTTTATTTCCATTAACTTGGGGCCACCTGAGCCGGTAATCGTCCGGGTCCTCAGGTGAGGGGAAAAAGGGGCGGGCCCACTCCCATCGCGGCCCTTTAAAGGGGGCGCCGCGTCATCGGCCCGAGCCGCTGTCGCCCGCCGATGACGCGGCGCCCCTGAGTGGGACGCGTCATCAGCGGCGCGCCTGTCGCCACTGATGACTCCCCCCCCCCACCCGTCTCGTCCCTGCCCCCCGATGGCTGCCGCACATTGCGGGTGGCGCGCCGTTACGGGGGCGGCTCGGCCAGTCGTCTTTAGCCCCCGATTTTTTCCATCATAAACTACCCCATAGTACTGTCCAATACTGCATGGCTCTCTTTCATATCCACAGTCTGCCTGGATGATAACATTTTCTTCCCCACACATGATCCCTGTTTTTTGATTGTTTTCTGCTTGCCTTGAACATAGCTAGATCCTGATTGGTTTCTTCTGGTCTGAAAAAATATGTCTCTAGACCCTGGAATGAATATTTAGAGTGTGCATGAACACTAATTTTTAGCTTGTAGGTGCATGCCCAGTTTAGTGCAGGTTCTGACCCCTGCTAAATTGTTAGAAGTCATGTTAATGTTTATTTACATTTGTTAGTTGCTAATACCTAGGGCTCTAGGCGATGTACAGAAAATAGACATTCATAAAAATTCTGATTAAGAACAGATAAAAATGAAAGCAAAATAAAATAGGTACATTAAGATATGTCTGCATAGGAACATCTAAAATGGATGTAAAACTAAAATAAAATGACAAATAATACAAAATAAAACAGCACAATAACTGAGACTCAGCAGTCGAAAGCTTGCTGACGGAAATAGGTTTTCTACCACAGGGTGGGGTGGGGTTTCTACCACGTTTATTACACATATTGAGATACAAATCCAAGCATTTAAATTTGCAAAATAAAAAAAAAATTAACTTTGGCTGATGATTAGATATAAAACAAATGAAGGCTTTAGTTTGCAGCCGGAAGTGCCTATTATGACTGGCCACATTGATGGTAACAATTGTGTTTAATTGAGGATATTATGATCTATTGATTTTTGCTATCCGTCCTCATTATTCATTACCACTTAGTGTTGAGAAATAGGTTTTCAACAGGGTCTTAAAAGGTTTTGTGGATACTGTAAGCCACATTTCAGCAGGCAGGTATTGCGCCTGAGAAAGTACGTTCTCATATCTCAGCAAGCCGAGCTGTTGTATGGATGGTATGTCCAACAGACCATGCTGTGATGAAAGCAGGCAACAAGGAGGATTGTATATGCACAACATTGCATTTGCCCAAGGGAGGGAGTTGGCTGGAGTTGGCTTGCAGTAGTTTATGAACATTCAGGGCTATCTTATATTTTCTATGCCACATAACTGATAACCAGTGCAACTGTAACAAAATAGACATAATGTGGTCTCCCAAACTCTTCCCTGAAATAATTCTGGCTGTGGCATTCTGAAGAGTTGTTAAGTGGTTTTATAGAATATGTTTTTACATCCATCTAAATAGAATTGCAATAATCTCAAAGTGGTAAAATCATAGGGGCAGATTTTAAAAGGCTACACGCATAACATACGCGCATAACCTGAGAAAATCTGCCCCTGCGTGCGCAAGCCCCGGGACGCGCGTATTTCCCGGGGCTTCGAAAAAGGGGCGGTCTGGGGACGGGTCCAGGAGCATGGTGGTGTTTCGAGGGCGGGTCCGGGGGGCAGGTATGGGGGTCAGAGGGCGGTCCGAGGCGAGTCTCGGGGCGTGGCAGTGGTCCGGGGGTGGTTCCAGGGACGGTCCCGAGGCCTCCTTCGTGTGGCCTGGCCGGCGCACGCAAGATACGCCTGCTTCAGGCAGGCATAAGAAATAAAATAAGGTAGGAGGGGGGGATTTAGGTAGGGCTGGGAGGTGGGTTAGATAGGGGAAGGGAGGGGAAGGTGGGGAGGACCGAAAAAAAAGTTGCCTCCAAGGCCGCTCCAATTTCGGAGCGGGCTTGGAGGGAACGGGGAAAGCCATCGGGGCAGCCCTCGGGCTCGGCGTGCGCAAGGTGCACATGTGTGCACTCCCTTCCGCGCACTGACCCTAGATTTTATAACATGCACAAGGCAGCGCGCACATGTTATAAAATCAGGCGTAGATTTGTTCGCGCCGGAATGGAGGAGGGCTCAGGACACGCCCCTGGACCACTGTCACGCTACCGGACCCGCCCCTGGACCTCCCCTGACCCTGGACATGACCTGGACATGCCCCCTTCCTGCCCCTTTTTCGAAGCCCCGGGACATACGTGCGTCCCGGGGCTTGCGAGCACCGCCGAGCCTATGCAAAATAAGTTCGGTGCGCGCAGGGGCAGATTTTCTCGGGTTACTCGCGTATGTTACGCACGTAGCCTTTGAAAATCTGCCCCATAGCTTGCACTACTGTTCTAAAATCTGAAGGAAATAAAAGAGATTTTAGACCAGATAGAAGACAAAGTTTAAAAAAATCCATTCTTAATAACAACCTTGATCTGTGAGTTAAAAGATAAATCAGAATCTGACTTAGGACAAGACAGGAATAGCAATGTTAGCAATGCAAAGAAATCTTAGGCATTAACATAGTGATGGAATGTCATAAAACTATAACTTCTGTTTTCGATAAATTTGGAGCCAATTAGTTATTTTTTTAACCATTGTCTGGTTGCATAAAGATAAATGGTGACTGTTTCTGCAGTGTCTGACCAGGTACAGCACAGCAGTATAAAAAGCTGAATGTCATCAGCACAGATTCTGTATCCTGCACAGAGAAAAGCCAACAGCTTGCAAATAGGAGCAAGATAGATATTAAAGAGAACAGCGTACATGGCTGATCCCCGAGGGCCACAAGTATTGATATGGCTCCAATCTGAATTCTGACTACCATGACGAACCTGCTGAGATCAGTCGGGCAAAAAGGAATGAAACCACTGTAAGACATTACCAACCATACCGCATTCCCTAAGTTGGTACAAGAGAATACAGCTAGGAAAGGGGTGATCAATCTTTTTGGGACTGTGGACCCCTTTTCAGCCTCCAAAATTGTTGCGGCCCCCCACATGTTTCCCTGTCATTTTTACCTGCAGTTATGTGTCATATATCGAAAAGTTATTAATGAAATAAAGAAACAATTATATGCACACCAGACTCATTAAAACTATATAAAACATTAAATAAGGCTTACCGATATAAATGGAATATAATATAATTGCCAACACAGCAGTAAATGTGCAAGAATGTACTTATAGTCAATAACATATGCAGTGAAACTACAGGCAGCCACACAGCTGGATCTGGAGAAACTGGGAGGAATGGACTAGGGAGGAAGAGAGAGAGAGAGAGAATGGCAGGGTGGGAGAGAGAGACGGACTGGCAGAGATGGACTGGTGGAGGGAAAGAGAGAGACAGACTAGGATGGATTGGTGGAGGCAAAGAGAGTGAGAGACTGGTGAGGAGGTGGAGGGAGAAAGACAGGTGGACAGAAAGAAAGATAGACTGGTAGAAAGAAAGATAGACTGGCAGAAATGGACTGGCAGACAGAGACAGACAGAGACAGAGTGGTAGAAAAGTACAGAGAGAGAGACAAACTTGGTGGAATGACTGGTGGAGGGGGAAAGAGAGATATGAACTGGTGGGGATGGACTGTTAGAGAGCATTAGAAAGAGGGACTGCTGGAGGGGGTGTGTGAGAGCCGGCAGTCATCGCACCTCCGCGGTGCAATCGCTGCTGGCTTTCGCACCCAATAGCGCCAAGGTGAAAGGTGGTGCTATTGGGCGCGCTGCTGGCAGCGATAAAGTGTCCTACCTTTTCGCCGTCAGTGAAGCCGTCGCGGAGTCCGCCCCAAAGCCGCCCTGACATCTCCTCTTCCGGTGCGGACTCCGCTCCGACTTAGCTATTGCACTCAATCCCTTTGGAAAATGACCCCCTTAGCCGGATAAGTTCTACTAGACTAAGTTACTTACACGGACAGCTTTGAATATCTACCTCATTATATCCTGGTATGGCTGTATAATATGCATGGGAATGATTGAACCACGTCTCCTTAATAGCAATGATGTTCAGGTCCTCCTCCACCATGAGGGCTGGCTGATCAGGAATTGTATTACTTGAGAATTTGTGCTTATGGCATTCCATTTATTTCTTCTTGTTTATACTCTTTATAGCCTCACACTTGACACCCTCCCCTTCCCTGTTGCTTAGGGCTAGGCTAGTGAGCTTCTTACTTTTGTAATTTTCCTCACAATATTCATTTGTTTGTCAGAGGTGGCAACCCAAATGCATCAACCTCCATTTGCCATCCTCCTCCTCTAATTTAAATGACCATCAATCTATGATCTTTTTTTTCACCGAGAATCTTTTCCGGCCCATTCTATTCAAAGAAGGGGAATAAGTCCTTCTTTTCTGATGCTACTGACCAGCCAGCTGAGATATAGTCACGATCTGGAGAAAAAGACAAACAATTGCAGATCCAGTGTCAAAAGTAGAAGCAACTTTCCATAGTAGGTATCTATGTCATTCTCGACCCTTATTCCCTATTCTTATGATTATTTATTTATATGTCACCTTTCCTCCAATGCAGTGAAGATGGCATATGTTGATTACCCTCAACTAAATCTTACAACAATCCTGGGAGTGCCTCTGCTCACTGCAAATAAATATAAGTGCATGCAGGCCCTAGCCACTTACTGTTACCCACATAGGGGTAGATTTTATAAATCTACGCGCGCGCGTACCTTTGCTCGCACCAGGCGCGAACAAAAGTACGCCAGATTTTATAAGATACGCGTGTAGCCACGCGTATCTTATAAAATCCGGGGTCGGCGCACGCATGGGGGTGCACATTTGTGCAACTTGCGCGCGCCGAGCCCTGCGCGCACTGCCCGTTCCCTCCGAGGCCGCTGCGAAATCGGAACGGGCTCGGAGGGAACTTTCCTTCTACCCCCCCGCACCTTCCCCTCCCTTCCACTACTAACCCACCCCCCCGGCCCTATCTAAATCTTCCCCCTACCTTTGTTTTTAAAGTTACGCCTGCCATCACCCGACCTGGGGGCTGGTCCGGAGGCCTCGACCATGTCCCTGGGCCGGCGCCACGCCCCCAAGACACCCCAGCAACGCCCCGAAATTCACACCGCCCACCCGACACGCCCTGACACACCCCCCTTGCGAAGCCCCGGGACTTACGCATGTCCCGGGGCTTGCGCGCGCCGCCGAGCCTATGCAAACTAGGCTCAGCGCTTGCAGGAGGGTTTTAAAAGGGTTACGCGCGTACCCCTTTTAAAATCCGGCCCACATTGTTTTGGGCAGATAATTTTGTAAAAGGCCATTTCCATGGGTAAAGCACCATTTTACCTGCAGAAATGTCTTTGAAAATCACCCTTACTGTGTGCATGCTAAATAGTTTGTTAGTGAAGGACACTATTGCTCATTTTCATATAGATATCATGAATTTATCCTTCACTGTCCCAAAAACTCTCAAACGAGCCTCTGTCCACCCTTTGCTTAAGTAGCTAATTATAGGTCCATCTCATCCTTCCTTTCATTTAAAATGTTCTTGAATTTCTAGCTTTACACCAGCTTAACTCATATATTGGAGATAATCAGGTCCTCAATCAGTGCCAGTTTGGTTTTAGAAAGTCACTTAGTACTGAAACTTTGCTTCTGTCTGTTTTAGACTCCACAAGAATGGGCCTTGATTCAGGCCAAGGTTATACCCTCATACCTTTGACATTTCCTCAGTCTTTGATACTCTGGATCAGTGTTTCCCAACCTGTTATCCACAGACCATAATAGGGTATCCATGGGAAATGAGTAGGGATAGAAGAAAGCCCACGCCATGAAGGAAGAGATGCGATAGTCCACAGGCGCACCTCTGCCAGAGAAGAGTAAAGGAGTCACAAAGCCACTGGTGACTAAGATTGGAAGAGTTCCAACAGGCCACTGGCACATGCATCCCACTGGCAGCTGCTGACCCATCCTGATGGTGGCTGAAGATTGGAGGAGGCACAAAAGGCTGCCGGGGTACCTGTAATATTTGCAATATTGCCTTTTCATTGGTAGGATTGTTACCGGTTTAAGTCTGTCAGTTATGGTGTTATGACTTCCTGTAGGTCCCAAGTACATTTTTTACTGGATTTTGTATTATATAATGTTCCTGAAAGCGGAGGGAGGCTGTGATGCTGTTAATGAGGTCACACCAGAATTTGATTATTATTTTTTTTTTTATGATGAATGGTAAGGGGAATTGCCTTTGTTCTGCTCTACACCCTTTTTTGGGGGAGTTTCTATTCTAGAACTTGAAGTGCAGGTATTATCTTGGGATTCTGTCCCACTTCTATATAGAAGAATTTTTTTATTTTTAAAGCACTTGAATAATTTCAGGGGTAGTTTTCTTAGAAGGTTGAAACTGGCCAGAGCTTTCTTTGTTACTTAGAAGGTTCTTCTGTCTAGAGATGCCACTGACATACATGCCCAGCACTTTGTAACAAACGGTGCAAAATGTTTGTAGTGGTGTCTCTTGCTTTATAAGTGGGGGTATCCTAACTCTGCATGTATGGAATTTGGTAATAGGCAGGTGCAGAGAGAGCCTTTGGACCCTTGCCAACATTGAACTAATAGGGGTGGTTTCCCTGTCACTGATCATTTCTTTAAAAAACATAATAATAATATTACAAATTTGCCTTGGAGGGAAACTTCCAGGAAAAGTAAAAAGCCATGGGATAGGTGGCGATGCCCTTTCGTGGATTACAAACTGGCTAAAAGACAGGAAACACAATTTTCTCAGTGGAAGGGAGTGGGCAGTGGAGTGCCTCAGGGATCAGTATTGGGACCCTTACTTTTCAATATATTTATAAATGATCTGGAAAGAAATACGACGAGTGAGATAATCAAATTTTCAGGTGATACAAAATTATTCAGAGTAGTTAAATCACAAGCAGATTGTGATAAATTGCAGGAGGACCTTGCAATTTGGCCCAGCGGTAAAAAGGCTGGAAGATTGGGCATCCAAATGGCAGATTAAATTTAATGTGGATAAGTGCCAGGTGTTGCATATAGGGAAAAATAACCGATGCTATAGTTAGCTTCCATGTTAGGAGTCTAGGTGTCATAGTGAAGATCTAGGTGTCATAGTGGATAATACTTTGAAATCATCAGCTCAGTGTGCTGCGGCAGTCAAAAAAGCAAACAGAATGTTAGGAATTATTAGAAAGGGAATGGTGAATAAAATGGAAAATGAAATAATGCCTCTGTATCGCTACCGTGTCCCTAGCGCCTCTTTTTTGACAGAAGCGGCGGCTGTCAGCGGGTTTGACAGCCGACGCTCAATTTTGCCGGCGTCGGTTCTTGAGCCCGCTGACAGCCACGGGTTCAGAAACCGGACGCTGGCAAAATTGAGCGTCCGGTTTTCGACCCGCCAGCCGCGGGCCCATTTTACATTTTTTTTTTTTATTTTTTACTTTTTTAAACTTTCGGGACCTCCGACTTAATATCGCCATGATATTAAGTCAGAGGGTGTACAGAAAAGCAGTTTTTACTGCTTTTCTGTGCACTTTCCCGGTGCTGGAGAAATAAGCGCCTACCTTTCTGAATTGCGCAGGAATACCTAATAGGGCCATCAACATGCATTTGCATGTTACGGGCGCTATTAGGTTTGGGGGGGTTGGACGCGCGTTTTGGACGCCAAGCCCAAAGGTAGGCGCTAATTTCTCCAGCACATGATATTAAGTTGGAGGGTGCACAGAAAAGCAGTAAAAACTGCTTTTCTGTGCACCCTCCAACTTAATATCATGGTAAAGCTAGCACGTCCAAAACGTGCATCCAAAACGCGCGTCCAAATGCCGGCGCGTCCAAAATACGCGTCCAAATGCCGGCTAACAGTGCGCTCCATCAGGATGTTCTATAGGCTACTGACTTAAGTGGAAACACTGAACAGACACCTGGCTAAAAGCATCCAAAATGTGGGAAAGAAGGGGGAGCTGGTGTTGGTGGGAGATATTAATCTGCTGGATGAGAATTAAGAAATCCTGTCAGTGAACTCAGAAGTAAAGAGATCCTGGACCCCTTCAAGGGACTCTGCTCAGGAAAAGGGTGATAAGGGGAAGGGAAATAGTAGACCTGGTACTTATGAATAGAGACAGTGTCTCTAATGTCTAGATAGGTGCCCAGTTTCCATCAGATGATTCAAGGGTTATCGTAGAGGGTCCACTAAGCAATAGGGATAATAATGCAATCAAATATATTCACTGGAGAAAGGACATTAAGTAGAACTACTGCAATAGGATATAACTTTAAACATGGAGACTATGATAGAATAAGAATTATGTCAGTCGTTAGATGGGTATTCAAAAAATCAGAGTGTCTGACTGCCCTCTAAGAACTTTTCACCATTTTGCGAGGGTTGGTGTAAGATAATGAGTTGGGTGTTCCAATGTCTCAGGTGTGTGTATGTGTGCTTTTGAAATGATTTGTCCCGAGTGTTCTGCTGAAATAGGCCTGAACTAGTAGTTATATTTTGCAAGAATTAAGTGTTGTTTGTCTGATTTTTAAATGTATTTTTGTATTTATTTTTGCCTCATTCCAGAGTGGTTAACCCCTGATGCAGGTGGCAGAGCCCACCATAACATGAGCTCATGGTGGGCGACTTAGCTAAAATATAATAATGGAGATAAAAACTTTTGTTGGAGATTTTGATGATAGCAAGACCCCAGGCAGGATTTTTGATTGATAAAAAATGCGTGTTTTTAAATATCACATTTTTAAAGTTTTGAGGGATATAATAAAAATGTATTTATATTAAGGGTAGGGAGACTGATAGGGCAAAACCGGTAAATGACTGAATTTTGAGTGCTTACTACTGATACCGCTTGGGGTCCATTGTGTGGTGAGACATGATGGATGGACAACTAACTAGCAGCTAAGAATAATCTTTGATACTGTGTTCTTAATCGATGATGGTAATTGGGATTAAAAATTATTTGCAAAGTTGACTAAGTAGAATTTGCATTCCTCCTGTTTATTATAATTATATTTATTTAAAAATACCATCTTGGAAGCCTAGAAAAAAATGTATTCCATGCATTAAAAAGGTTTGAAGGAAGATCAAATGATTGCCAGTATGGTTTAACCATGAGGTGAAAGAGGTAGTTAAATCCAAAATGGCATTGCTGAAAAAATGGAAAGCAGACCCAAATGAAAATAGGCAAAACCATAATCACTGGCAAGTTAGATGTAAAACAGTACTAAGACAGACCAAGAGATAATTTGAGAAGAAACTTACCAGAGAGGTAAAAAAAAAACAAAAAAAAAAAACCTTTCAAATACTTTTGAAGAAAAAGCCTGAATGGGAGTCAGTTGGACTGCTAGATGACTGAGGGGGTAAAAGAGGTGCTCAGGGAGGACAAGAAAATAGCAGAAAAAGTAAATGATGTCTTTGCCTTGATCTTTACTGAGGAGGATATTGAGAACATACCCACAACTGAAACATTCTTTAATGGTGATGATTGTGAGCAACTACAACAAATCTCTGTGATGCTGGAGGATGTAATAGAGCAAATTTACAAATTAAAGAATAACAAATCACAAGGACCAGATGGCATCCACCCAAGTCCTAAAAACACTTTAATATATTCCTGAAATCTGTAACCTAACAGCTGAAATATCTGAAGACTGGAGGATGGCCAATATGACACCTGACCTGATTATAAAAAGGCTTCCAGGTATGATACAGGAAACCCTAAACTGGTGAGCCTGTAGTGGTGCCAGGCAAAATGATAGGAGGATATTCTTAAAACAAAATCACTGGCCATAGAGATAGACTTAAGAGTTAGCATGGTCTTAGCAAAAGGAAATCTTGCTTTACTAATTTTTAGATTTTTTTTTTGAAGGTATAAATGAACATGTAGATAAGGTATAAATAAACATGTAGATAATAATTATGAGAGCAGGGAATGAGGGGTGAAATAGATACTTTAAGGGTAAATTTAAAAAATCTATGCATGGCCCCATGAATGCGCATATGTAGGTGCACTGAGATCTACCACAGCACTTTATAATCTGTGTATCTTGTTCATGCAGTTTATAAAATATAGGTATATACCATACCTGTATATATGCTTCAATACATATAAATATTTATAAAGTTTTGACAGCACATATTTTCTCTGCCTATTTTATAAACATAAGTGCAAGTATTTTATCTGTGAAAAAATACATCATGTTTTTGTAAAACCCTGATTTACACACAGAAATAGGTTTATTTCGAAATATGCATGAATACTTGAAACACCAGTTCGCTGATATCTACACCAGTTCACCCACTCCAGTTTATGGATTGGATATCCTCCTAGTACCTCTCCCTGATCTCTCCCCAGTTCTTGCACAACTCCCATCCAAAAATAGTGGACAATAGACGATCTCAGTAACCCAAACCTAGTGGGAGCAATGAGAAGAGAGGATCACCTTGCTGGTGGGTGGCTGAAAAGAACTGGTAAGTACTGCTTGGGGAAATTTTAGAACTTAAATATTTTATGAACATAAGAAATTGCTGGGTCCTTCTAATCCTGTTGCAATGTCCCTTACAAAGATAATGAATAGAACTGGCCCTAGGACCCAACACAAAGGCAATCCACTGATCTCCTCTTTCTCCTCTTAGAGAATTCCATTTACCACTACCTTCTGTTTTCCATCACTCAACACGTTTCTAACCCAGTCCCTATGTTAGGGTGCATAGAGAGAGGCAAATGCAGTAGGGAAAAAAGTGGTGATAATAGCTCTTTATCGGTCTATCACCTGAAGGACTGTGTTCAGTTCTGCAGGCTATATCTTAGGAAGAATATAGAGAGGCTAGAGATAGTACTAAGAAAGACAACTAAACTGCTGTAGGGTTTGTGCCAAACGACTTGTGAGATGAGACTGAAGGACCTCAATATGTATACCATAGAAGAGAGAAGAGATAGGGGATATATGAAAGATATTTAAATAACTGAAAGATAAAGATATTAATGCACAAGAAACAAAGGGGCAGATTTTTAAAAAGTACACCAGCGCGTACTTTTGTTCGCGTGACTGGCGCAAACAAAAGCAAGCTGGATTTTAATAGACACACGCATAGCCGCGCGTATCTTTTAAAATCTGGGGTCGGCACGCGCAAGGCTGCACAAATTCGGCAGCCTGCGCATGCCGAGCCGCGGAGCCTGCCTCCGTTCCCTCCGAGGCCGCTTCGAAATCGGAGCGGCCTCGGAGGGAACTTTCCTTCCACCCCCCCTGCACCTTCCCCTCCCTAACCCACCCCCCTGTACCTATCTAAACCCCCCTACCTTTGTTTGAAAAGTTACGCCTGCCCAAGGCAGGTGTAATTCATGCTCGCCGGTGGGCTGCTGCCGCACCATCACCTGACCTGGGGGCTGGCCAGAGGCCTCGGCCATGCCCCCCGAATGCCCCTGAACGTCGTGACGCCCCCCGACACCCCCCCGACACGCCCCCCTAGCAAAGCCCCAGGACTTATGTGTGTCCTGGGGCTTGTGCATGCCGCCGAGCTTATTCAACATAGGCTTGGCACGCGCAGGGGGAGCTTGGGCAGGTTTTCGGGGAGTATGCGCGTATCTTATGCACGTACACTTTTGAAAATCTGCCCCAAAGTTTCTTTGATGGAAAGGAAGTTGTAATAATAGTGGCCATGTTATTAAATTCCAAGGTGGTAGACTCAGGATATTAGAAAATAATTTTTGATTGACAGGATGGTGGCTGCCTAGGATGCTCTCCCAGAAGAGATGGTGGACACAAAAACAGTAACAGAATAAAAAAAAAACACTTGGAATAAACATAAAGGATCACTAGCAGCAAGAGAATAATGAAGAACTGGAGCAACCTGCATGCAGTGGCAGTTACAGCCTGAAATAATAGTGATATGGCTGCATTGTGCATCCTAGAAAGTATGAGTTAACTGGCATGCAGTGGCAGTTACAGCCTGAAAAAGCAGCCATATGATTGCACTGTGCTTCTTATAAGGCATGGAGTAAACTGCACAGAATGGCAGTTACAACTCTAAAACACACATGAGGCAAGGGGGAGTAGGTGTTTGGTTCCCTATGGGAATTATGGGGCAGATTTTTAAAGGAGCGCGTGCGGGGTACATTTGTGCGCGATACCCGGCGTGCACAAATATACACCTGATTTTATAACATGCGCACACTGCCGCGTGCCTGTTATAGAATCCAGGGTCGGTGCGCACAATGGGGTGCACACTTGTGCACCTTGCGCGCGCCGAGCCCTAGGGGAGGCCCAATGGCTTTCTCCGTTCCCTCCGAGGCTGCACTGAAATCGGAGCGGCCTCGGAAGGAACTTTCCTTTCGCTCCCCCCAACCTTAAGAACATAAGAAATTGCCATGCTGGGTCAGACCAAGGGTCCATCAAGCCCAGCATCCTGTTTCCAACAGAGGCCAAAACCAGGCCACAAGAACTTGGCAATTATCCAAACACTAAGAAGAACCCATGCTACCAATGCAATTAATAGCAGGGGTTATTCCCTAAGGGGTAGATTTTCAAACAGGGCGCCCTCGCGTACTTTTGTAGGCGCATCAGGCGCAAACAAAAGTACGCTGAATTTTAGTAGATACGCGCGGAGCCGCGCGTATCTGCTAAAATCCTGGATCGGCGCGCGCAAGGCTACCGATTTCGTGTAGCCGGCGCCCGCCGAGCCGTGCAGCCTACCTCCGTTCCCTCCAAGGGAACGGAGGTAGGAACGAGGGAATTCGCTAACGCCCTCCCCTCACCTTCCCCTCCCTTCCTCTACCTAACCCACCCCCCCGGCCCTGTCTAAACCCCCCCCTACCTTTGTTGGGGGATTTACGCCTCCCAGAGGGAGAAGTAAATCCCCGCGCGCCAGCGGGCCGCTGGCGCGCCTAGACACAACCCGGGGGCAGTTCCGGGGGGGCGCGGCCACGCCCCCGGACCGCCCCGGGCCGAAACCACGCCCCCGGGCCCGCCCCCCGACACACCCCGAAAACGCAGTGCCGAACGGCCCCGCCCCCGAGACGCCCCCTCGGAAAACCCCGGGACTTACGCGAGACCTGGGGCACTGCGCGCGCCGGCAGGCCTATGTAAAATAGGCGCACCGGCGCGCAAGCCCTGCTCGCGTAAATCCAGGCGGATTTACGCGAGCAAGGCTCTTAAAATCCGCCCCTAAGTATAATTGATTAATAGCCATTAATGGACTTCTCCTCCAAGAACTTATCCAAACATCTTTTGAACCCAGCTACACTAACTGCACTAACCACATCCTCTGGCAACAAATTCCAGAGCTTTATTGTGCGTTGAGTGAAAAAGAATTTTCTTCGATTAGTCTTAAATGTGCTTCTTGCTAACTTCATGGAATGCCCCCTAGTCCTTCTATTATTCGAAAGTGTAAATAAGCAAGTCACATCTACTCGATCAAGACCTCTCATGATCTTAAAGACCTCTATCATATCCCCCCCTCAGCCGTCTCTTCTCCAAGCTGAACTGCCCTAACCTCTTCAGCCTTTCCTCATAGGGGAGCTGTTCCATCCACCTTCCTCTCCCTTCCCCTATCTAACCCACCCCCCCAGCCCTACCTAATTCCCTCCCCACCTTTGTTCTCTAAGTTATGCCTGCCTGAGGCAGGTGTAACTTGTGCACGCCGGCCAGCTGCCGGCGCATGAACCTCCAGCACAGCCGCTGTGCCTTAGGACTTGGGGCTGCCCCCGGACTGCCCCCGGATCAGCACCACGCCCACAACCTTACCCCCTTCCCGCCTCTTTTTCAATGCCCCAGGACATACGCGCGTCCCGGGGCTTGTGCGCGCCGCCGAGCCTATGCAAAATAGGCTCGGCATGCGCAGGGGCAGGTTTTCGGGGTTACGCACGTAACCCTTTGAAAATCTACCCTTAAATGTGCATCTACCTAAAGTGGAAAAATCACTATTGGGCAGACTGAATGGACCATTTTGGTCCTTAACTGCTATCGTTTACTAGGGATGTGCAATCATTTTTCCCAAATGGTTTGGAAGACCTGAAAAACAATTGATTTGGAAGACCTGAAAAACAAGAGACCTGAAAAACAATTGAATTTTTTCCAAAATTTTGGAAAAAAATTCATTTTTGGGTTAGTGTGCACTAACTCTGCCACGTTAGTGTGCACTATCGGGAGTTAGTGCACACTAACCCGAAAATCGGGGGCCCCCCCCCAAAAACCCCCCAAACCACAGGAAAAAATTCCCACGGGACGGGGGTGGGGGGGGGTGGCCCGAAACAAAGCCTGACACAAAATTCTAATCCGAAGCACATCTCTATCATTTACTATGTTTCTTTTTTTTTTTTTTTTTTTTTATATTTAATATTTTTATTGAATTATAACATTTTTTCACAAATGCAATAATCAAGAAAAGTAAAGAAATAAAATAACACACTAGTAATTTCACACGTATCATATTACATAACATTCCTAGTCCACATCAAGGGTAGGAAGGGGGGGGGGGGTTTCCTTGATATTTGCTTGCCTTTATTCCTTATACAACCTTAAATCCTAACAAAACATTTTTTCTATTGCGGAGTTTTATCCCTTAAGAATCGTTCCAGGTGGATGGGATCAGTAAAGATAAATTTATTAGTCTGAAAAGTTATTAGGCATTTACAAGGACATTTTAGAAAATAACTGGCCCCTAAATCAAGAGCCTGTTGGCTGTTTCCTCAAATTTAGAAATTGTTTCCTACGCGCTTGAGTAGCACGGGAAACATCTGGAAAGATTTGGACTTTATGCCCCGTGCTACTATGTTTCTATGTGACCTTTGTTTTGGAAGAAAACCCATGAGAAGCCATCTAAGAAGGAAATGAAAGTGACTTCTGGCAAGGAATATCAACATCTCAGGGAGAATAGATATCTATCTGGGAGAACAAACTTATCTGAGGAAATGTGACATTAAATATTTAGAAAATGGTGACTTATCTGGAATGAGAAAATGAAACAGGAAACAAAAATGAATCTTGGCTAGAGTAAAACTGTATCCCATCATTTGACATGGGCCACCATGTTATTCCAGTAGGAAGAATGCATTGATTTTGAGGTAATTCAATACCTCATTTTGAGCTTACAGGAAGGAAATGGTCTTTTATGCACTAGTCTGCTGGTAGCAATCTCCGCAGTGGGAAAGACTATTAACTTTTGAAATCTTTTATTTATTTTATATTCTGCTTTTCATACTTCTTTCAGCACTTGAATGCAGATTATATTCAGGTTCCATAGGTATTTCCCTATCCTTAGAGGGCTTATAATCTAAGGGGGTTCTTTTTCAAAGCGTTATCATGTAAATGAGCTGGAGGGGAGGAGTCAGCCACAGCACTGCTGCTGGGAGGAACATTATTGCTGGCAGTAGCACGGCAACTAGCCCTAAGTTTGCATCTGAGGCAAAGGAGGGTAAACGGACATCATAAATTGCTCACTCACCCAAGGTCTATATCCTGACGACCTCAAATTGGCCTCCATCAAACCTCTACTTAAAAAACCCAACTTGGACCCCAAAGACCCTAACAATTTCCGACCCATCGCCAATCTCCCATCTTAATGGGCCTTGACAAAGGCCAATCCTTCCTCCTGATTCTACTAGACCTATCAGCTGCCTTTGATACGGTCAACCACTACACTCTCATTTCCATTCTGGCTTCTATAGGCATCTCAAACACCGCACTCTCATGGTTTAAATCTTTTCTTTCCAACAGAGGCTTCAAAGTTAAGATACAGGACAAAGAATCTTCAAGAATGGACGCTCCCATAGGAGTCCCTCAGGGCTCCTCCCTGTCACCTACCCTCTTTAACATCTACCTCTTACCAATCTGCCAACTCCTCTCCAACCTCAACCTCAAACATTTCCTTTACGCTGACGACATCCAAATCGTGATACCCATTAAAGAGTCTTACACAAAAACACTGAATCACTGGGAAAACTGTCTCTTCGAAATTAAACGCCTCCTATCTAACCTAAACCTAGTACTAAACTCCTGTAAAACAGAACTACTATTCATCTCCTCAGATAACAACAACTCCATCTCTAATCTTCCAACCACCCCCACTACTACACATGTGAAAGATCTAGGAGTGTTAATAGACAACCGGATGAACCTTAAAGCTTCCATCAACAGAACCACCAAAGATTGTTTCTATAAACTTCAAGTTCTGAAAAGAATTAGACCACTCTTCCACACTCAAGATTTCAGAACCATCCTTCAAGCTGTCATTTTCTCTAAGATCGACTACTGTAACTCTATCCTTCTGGGCCTACCCTCCTCCTACACTAAACCCCTACAGATGTTACAAAACGCTACGGCAAGATTACTGACAAATTCCAGGAGGAAGGACCATATTACTCCAATCCTAAAAGATCTCCATTGGTTGCCGATTCATTTTAGAATCCTCTTCAAATCTCTTTCCATAATACATAAAACCATTCATCAACACTCCCCACTCGACTTACAAATCCCTTTCCAAAAGTATAACTCCGCCAGACCAACCAGAGACGCACTCAGAGGATCCCTCCAAGTACCCCCAGCCAAAACTACTAAACACATCACTCTAAGAGATCGGGCCTTCTCAACAGCCGGCCCCCTTTTATGGAACTCCATCCCACCAGACCTCAGACAAGAACCCAGCCTCCCAATCTTCAGGAAAAGACTTAAGACCTGGCTGTTCAAAAAAGCATTCCCGGACACTGATTAACCCTTGCAGCCTGTTGAACTACCTCCCATTGTAAAAATGTTAATTTAATGTAAATATCTTTATCTAATGTTATCCTCTCCCTTTCTTCTCTACTCCCAGTTCTAGTACCTTGTTATTTGTAACTGCTTCCTCCTCACTAAAAGGTTACTCATTTGTTCTTTGTACACCCCTGTTCTATGTAAACCGGCATGATGTGATTGTATCATGAATGCCGGTATATAAAAATTTTAAATAAATAAATAAAAATAAATAAAGTGAGTTACCCAAGGTCACAAGGAGCAGCAGTGGGCTGTGAACCCTAGTCTCCTGGTTCACAGCCCACTGCTCTAACCACTAGCCTACTCCTCCATTCCTGTTATGTGATAGTTGTATCTATGGTAGGAAATAGAAAGCAAGGCAAAGGTTAAGCAGCATTGTTGACCATGGAAGAGCCTGTGCCAACAAATGGTCATCATTGAACTAAGCTGGTCATGAAATGATAAAGAAACATTAATGTAGGGAAGTTGAACAAGCAAATGAGAAATCTATTGTGTTCTAAACACAGATTAAACTAGCATATTGCTCAACAGTATTTGTATTTTAATTTAGTTTTATGAGAAAGTCTAATAAACTTAAAAAAAACTAAGAAAAATGTAAAATGTTATTGTATTAAAATAAGAAGCCAGCTCTCTTTGCCTCACCAGATTAATGAATCTGCTCAAGCACTACTCTCAGAACTAAAAAACTGATCATCAATGTCCCATGCACCTATGGCAATATATAGCATAACAGTTCTTCCAACATGACCCAATTATGCCTAGTAGAGACAAAGTCCTTCTTTTGAAATGGAACATCTTACTCACAGAGAAGAATGATGCTATTTTTTCATATGCATTCATGCCTGAAATTAAAGTACAATAGTGTTATTGGATTTTTATTCCAATCTCTTTCATGTTTTATTGGTTAACTGCTTGTTAAATGTGGGCACCAGCTGTGCCACAGTAACGTCTACACCTGTTCCATGCAAGCACCATTTAAATACCATTTTTTTTTAAGTCACAGTTATCAATGTTAATTTGAATTGGTCCGTTTCCACATTTATCATATAACTGGCATACTTGAATTGCATGATAAAAGAACAGATAGGTACAAGTTGTGAGGCAGAGGTTAGGGCAAATTTTATTCTTGATGCAGCAAAAGATATTCACAGAGACCCAGCATCATTAAAGAGCATCACTGATTGATGAAAAAGACTGATTGTGATCATTTTAGTAATTATAAATGTAAAAGGTGAAAAAAAAACAGATTTATTTAAATACAGAGCACACAGATAATAAAAAGTTCAAACTACTTGGATCATCTGATAATAAGCAGGTTGTGGGGACATATAAAAATAGAAATACAAATAAAACTACTTTAAAATAATCTAAGCAAATGCAAGATATCTGAGAAATAAGACTGGAAAGGTAGAATGTATAGTATGGTGCTAAAGGAAGATACCAATAGGCCAATGTGATACCAGGTTGCAAATTATATCAACATGACAGGACAGACAAAATTAGTGGAGGGGTGTCACTACATGTTAAGGATGACATAGAGTCAATCAGGATACAAGTTTTGCAGGAAACAAACTGTATCCTTATGGATATAAATTCCAAGGGTAAAAGGAAAGAGTATAGTAGTGGGAATAACATATCGCCCACCTGACCAGGATGAGGAAACAGACTGCAAAATACTAACAGAGATTAGACTGGCTAGTAAAATGGGCAACACAATAATAATGGGAGACTTCCATTACTCAATTATTGATTGGGTAAATGTCACATCGGGCCATGCAAGGGAGGTAATAGATGCCCTCAAAGACTGCTTCATGCAGCAGTTGGTCATGGAATCAACAAGAGGGGGAACTTTATTTGATCTAGTTCTCAGTGGAACACAGGAGCTAGTGCAAGGTGGTGGATCTACATTACAATAGTGATCATAATATAATAATCACTGGAGTGTAAGGATTTACTAAGCATAAGCTTTCTGCTGGTAATGACGAACTCTCCCTCTGTCCTGGATAGGCAAAGCTACAGAAACTTATCACTTAAAACTTTATGAGCAATCTGAGTAGTGCAGGGATTTACATAACACTGTGTCAGATAAGACATTTTATTATAGAGATTCTTAGATAGATCACCAGGAGTTGCCATTAACAGCTCAGCAATATCAGATAAAGGACCTGTACTACAATATTACCCCAGAATATACTTTTGGGAGATTAGAACTTAGCAGATATTAGAAAATTAGCAAGAAAATAACACATCACATTGGACTAGCATAAAATTGCTAAAAAGCCTAACTAACTGCCCCAGACCAGATCCAGGAGGAAAACCCCCAATCTTAACACTGCTGCAGATAGTCTTTTACCTCTGGTCAGTGAGAGAAACTTGAGGTTAGGAAGGTTGTCTCTGTGACTGGGAAGCTCATGCTGTTTGTCTCAGCACTTTTCTGAGCTTGGAAAGGACTTATCTGGGTCCCGTGAGGAAGAACAAGGCAAGTTTTGTTCTTGGCTACGAGGAAGCAGGGAAGGAGAGTTTTCGTACGTGCCATGCTCTCGCGATACCGGATCTCCTCTGACTGCCCGAATGCAGGGAGGAGCTGGGAGCAGTGTACGCGATGTGGTTCTTCTTCCTGCTGGTTTAAGGGCTTTGATATGCATTATTGAGTAAGCAAATGCATAATAAAGTCGATGCGTGATTGGAAGTATGATTGTTTTTTCTTTCCCACTTCAGACAGCTTAGTGTCCCCCACCTGGAGGGTCCTCTCTCAAGCAGCATATCATTGAGCAGATCTGGGTTCAATGAAACCTTGACTGATAAAATCCCTTGCTGCTAATTGTATGTCTTGGTTCCCATCTATAAACCCAAACACTTCTGAAGGCCTAAGAGGTTCTGTTTTTCTCACACACACACACACACACACACACACACACACACACACACACGCACATGCATTGTCTTTTGTTTTCTCTGTCTTTACGGAGAAATGTCTTCTTTATTTTGCAGTAGGTGTGGGCACTGTTTAAAATTATAATCCTTGAGACCCAGACAAAATATATTCCATGCATTAAAAAGGTTGAAGGGAAAGTAAACAATTGTCAGGGTAGTTTAATAGTGGATTGAACAAGTCAAGTAAAACCAAAAGGATAGCTGATCCAAATGAAGAAATTAATTTGATCACCTCCCTCCTGTGGCAGATTCATACATGCTGCTGGTGGCTAAGTGTATAAAAAGATTTGAGATGGTAGTATGCTCATTTAAGGTCCTTAGATGTAATATTCACAGGAAAAGCTAATTGATGCCCTTTTTCCAACCAAGTTTAAAATAAGAAAAGTATCTGGAACCCACTAGGTTTCAACTCCAAGGGATAGAGAGGTAAAACAAGGCTAAAAGAATAAATCAGATCGAGTGATTTTAAAGGATTGTCTGATTTATATTTTATTCTTAACCATAACCTAGTAATAAATACATAAAGAAAATTAGTAATTAATATAGCAAACTACAAAAAATTTAAATACGATTCTGTTTCTCCTTTCTTGTAGAACCAATTCTTTTAAGAGAATGAAAAGTGTACTGTCAGATAAGTATACTTCTTTCTTTCTTATCTTTATAAATGTGTTGAAAATGCATAACTTGGAACTAGATAACTAGTTTGGAATTAGATAGATAACTTGGATAACCTGGATAACTTATGAGCTAGATAGATAAGATAACTTGGAATTAGATGGTTAACTTATGAGTGAGATTGATAACTTGCCATTTAGATGGATAACTTGTGAATAATCCATCTAAATGGCTTAAAATATTGACCTCATTAAGTTTTATCTGTAGAAATTTGATTCTTTTTGATTTTCTTCCTTACAGGTGTTTTAAATTTCCAGGTGATAGTCTGTAGGTAAGAATAGTGTCTCCTTGTTGTTTATGTATTAAGTCATATTGTTCTTGTATATTCCTCCTTTTCTGTATATTTTACATTTTTATTTTTTATTTTTGTCTGTATGTTGGTGTGCACACAGCTATATTCTTTGGTGTGTGTTGCTTGAGTGCATCATCTCTGCTGTTTGAGTGTGTTGTGTATAATGTTTGTATTCTTTCTTCTGTTGTTTCTGAGAACCTTCTACTCTATATCAATAAATCAAAGGAGAAATAAGCTGAATACTCTGACCCCATAAATCTTCTGGTCTTTTAATATGTTCCCTAGTGTAAATCCAGAAGACTTGATGTATTTGTTACTAGCTATTATTTTACACAAAAGAATAATCAGTTTTCTCTATGTTAAAATGACCATTGAAGGAACAGTTGTGGGTGTGTGATGGTTTATCCATCACTCGTATCTCTTCTAAAGGAGTTCTGTAGTTCATTTCTTTCCCTGATTTATGTTTGTGATGCAGGCCTTATATCCATTAGCCTCCCCTTATCCTTACTGCTGACACTAATTCTAAGGATAATTTACTATTCAATAGGTCTTGCCTTTATTTTCCAGCTGTTCATCTTGAATTCAAGCATATATTTATGACTTTAGCTCTCTTTCCACTTATTAACTAGATGTTATTATACAAATGACCTCAGGTCTAGCAGAGCTGGTATTTTTAGTATGCCCACATTAGAAGAATAATTTGGGTCCTTAATTCAGAGTCTTGGGTGCTACGACATTCATGGGCTGGTCAAGCTTACTTTTTTTCTTGACCTTCACAACTTTTGGAAATCAATCCAGTTTCTGACAACTTGAGCTAACTAAAACACCTCGTCTCAACTTCTAGTTACTGTTACCACTATCTATTCTGTTTCTTGCCTGTTGATTTTTCATGTTATTAAATATTTTTCAATCACTCTTACAAACTCTTTTCAATTGTTCCCTCAATGCTTGTGTGCTTCAATAACACCGGGCTGTTACTCTGACAAAGACCCAGCACAGCACCTCTTTTCAGTCCAGTCTCAACCTTCATTCTCTGCAAATGTATCAATTGTAAAAGCTGTTTGTAACTTTCTATATCTTTGCTGTTTTATTTATTTATTTACAAGATGTATATGCCCCTGCTCCAGGGTTCTTGGCAGCTTAAAATAAAACATATATCAACATCAAGCTACGGAATCTGTTGCTGGAGGACATGGTCAAGGCAACCAACATAGTGGGGTTTCAAAGAGGATTGAAGAAGTTCCTGGACAAGTCCTTAAACACTTATTAGCCATGTATACTTGAGAAAGCCAGCACTTACACTTACAAGAAAGAGATCGGCTATTGGTGATCTGGCAAGTATTTGTTACCTAAATTGGCCACTAGGCATTGTGCATTTGTTTAAAATGAATGGGTAAAATACAAAAAAAATGAGGCCATATTTGTTTCATTTGTAGACTCACAAAATGAATGGAGGGGGTCCCACGAATAACACATGAAATATTTGTCTAATTCATTTATTTTTCCCATTTGTCTATGGCCAATTAAAGGCTATGGCTAATATGTACTGCTGAGCAAAAAAAAAACAACAACAACAACAACTGGTAACTAGGAACCAGTTGTTTCCTGTGTAACCTCACAGTTGTATCAGAGCTGAGGCAGGACAAGTTAGCAAAAACACCAGCCAGAGGACAAATCATGGTACAGCATTATTTTAAATGGCCTACAGCAGCATAAGTGACACTAAGCTGCTCCCACTGTAAAGTCTGATCATGTGCAAAAAGCAGTCTTATTTACTCTCAAACTGTTGGCAGAGAAACACAAGTTTGAAGAAGCTTAGAAACTTTTTGGATTTGGCAATGGTGAAGGGCTGCTTCTGATATTGTGCTGCAGTGGTCTCACTCACTGGGCCAAAAGACAGAGGAAGTGCACTGCTGTTGGTTTTGATTTTTCTCTTCATTGGGAGAGGGTCAGAGTAGGAGGCAGTGTTGAAGTATCTTGCTGCTACCATTCTGCCTACCTGCCATCAATGTTGCTTCTAAAACTGTGAAGGATTTCAAAGAGGCATGGGATAAACACTGTGGGCTAGATTTTAAAAGGAGCGTGTGCGGTGTACATGTGCGCGTGCTACCCGGCACGCACACATGTGCGCCCGATTTTATAACATGCGCGCGCATGTTATAATATCCGGGGTCGGCGCGTGCAAGGGGGTGCACACTAGTGCAGCTTGCGCGAGCCAAGCCCTAGGGGAGCCCCTATGGCTTTCCCCGTTCCCTCCGAGGCCGCTCCGAAATCAGAGCGGCCTCGGAGGGTACTTTCGTTCTACCCTCCCCCACCTTCCCCTCCCTTCCCGTACCTAACCCGCCCCTCAGCCCTACCTAAAACCCCCCTAACCTTTGTTTTATAAGTTGCGCCTGCCTCTGGGCAGGCGTAGGTTGCGCGCTGGCCAAGTGACGGCGAGCTATCCCCCAGCCTAGCGGCCCTACAGAGGCCTCTGGCCATGCCCCTGCCCCACCCCCACCCCGCCCCGCCAATACCCCACCCCTTTTTTCAAGCCCCGGGACATACGCACGTCCCAGGGTTTTGTGCGCATTGCCGGGCCTATGCAAAATAGGCTCGGCGCGCATAACCCCCCTACATGCATAAATCCAGCTGGATTTACGCGCGTAGGGCTTTTAAAATCTGCTCCTATATGCGTAAACATTTCTTTTGTGCTGATTTTTATAAGTTGGGCTTACATTTGTGCATTTCAAGCCAGTATAATGCAAATAGTATTGGGGTTTCGTATGCTCTCTATGTTTTGTTGTGAGTACCAGGTTCATAACCTGTGTGCATGCACATGTGCATAGTTTAGAGGGAAGAGTGCCTGCCATGTCCCTTATATACCACTTTGGGTGTCTTGCTGCTACTGCTCTGTCTACCTGTTATGTCCCTTATATACTATCTTAGGGTTCCAGCTCCTATTGCTCTATCTACCTGCCATGCCCCAGATCTACCACCTTAGATATCTGGCTGCTACTGCTCTGCCTACCTGCCATGCCCTTAGGTGTCTTACCACTATTCTGCCTACCTGTCATGATCCTTGTGTAGCACTTTAGGGTAACTTGCTGCAATATTCCTGTCTACATGCCTTGCTCCTGATAAACCACCTTAGGGGTCACGCTGTTAAAATGCCTGCCTGCCATACCTATGTTGTATCAGAATGGGAGTTTTGGTGCCTCTCGGTTGTGTTTACTTTTTGGATGTCAACTTAGTTCTCCCACCCTCTTTTTATATATATATTTTTTTGGTTGGTTATACTGGGGTATTTTGTTCCCCTGAAAAAATGTGAAAAAAGAAGACTAAAAATATGTTTCTCTTCCCATGCCTCTTTAATGGTTCTTGACTTTGTTCTACTCCTCTACAATCCCAGCCTAGTTCTCTCACCCTATTTTTTTGTTGGTTATACTGGGGTCTTTTATCCCTAGCAACAGATGGAACCATAACTTATCTAATGAGCCATTTGAAGTTTTTCTGTACCAGCCATATTTAATGACATGTGCATTGCTCAATCTTTGCAGTTTGATAGAAGCATATGCTACTGTTTTAATCAACCAAGTAGCCACGCTTCCAGCTGGGACAGGCATCACCCACTCCAGCTATCTGGAGGTCCTTTACAAATCCCTTTCCCTAATGGTCTTGCCCTGGCCATCCATTGTTTTGCCCACTTGTTACACTATTCCTTGGGTCCTTCATGCTACTCCAGGTGCCACTCATTTTTTTACAGTTTGACTGAAGCATATACTAGTGCACTGGTAGGATCAACCATATTCTTACTACTGAGACCGGCATCCACCATGCTGTCTGTATTTGGGGTTCTTTCTAAACCCTCTCCCTTACAAAACATGCCACTGCTGCTGCCACTATTCCAAGCAAATCTTGGCAACTTAGGGTGCGTATTTGAGGTTCTTTCCAAATCACTTTCCCCTACTGTAATTTCTGCTCTCAGTCAAGCCCAGACCATCCAGTGCTTTACACAGGCCTTACCCACTCAGTTATCTTTATTGGTTTCATGCTCTCTTGGACATTTTCTTCAAATTTCATTCCCCTATGGTTCTTATGATTATTGGTTACATCTAGTATTTAGCCTTTGATGCATTATCACCGGCATGGTTAAAAGGTGAAGTGAAAGAGGCTATTTTAGCCAAAAGATCTTCATTCAAAAATTGGAAGAAGGATCCAACAGAAGAAAATAGGATAATACATAAACGTTGGCAAGTTAAATGTAAGACATTGATAAGACAAGCTAAGAGAGAATTTGCCATAGAGGCAAAAACTCACAGTAAAAACGTTTTAAAATATATCCAAAGCAGAAAGCCTGTGAGGGAGTCAGTTGAACCATTAGATGATTGAGGGGTTAAAGGGGCAATTAGAGAAGATAAGGCCATTGCAGAAAGATTAAATGATTTTTTTGCTTCAGTGTTTACTGAAGAGGATGTTGGGGAGATTCCCGTATCAGAGAAGGTTTTCATGGGTAATGATTCAGATGGACTGAACCAAATCACGGTGCACCTAGAAGATGTGGTAGACCTGATTGACAAACTGAAGAGTAGTATATCACCTGGACCGGATGGTATACACCTCAGGGTTCTGAAGGCTCTAAAAAATTAAATTTCAGATCTATTAGTAAAAATTTGTAACCTATCATTAAAATCATCCATTGTACCTGAAGACTGGAGGGTGGCTAATGAAACCCCAATATTTAAAAAAGGCTCTGGGGGAGATCCGGGAAACTACAGACCATTTAGCCTGACTTCAGTGCCTGGAAAAATAGTGGAAAGTATTCTAAATATCAAAATCACAGAAGGGATATAAAGACATGGTTTAATGGAACAAAGTCAGAATCGCTTTACCCAAGGCAAGTCTTGCCTCACAAATCTGCTTCACTTTTTTTAAGGAGTTAATAAACATGTAGATAAAGGTGAACCAGTAGATGCATTTTCAGAAGGCATTTGACAAAGTTCCTCATGAGAGGCTTCTAGGAAAAGTAAAAAGTCATGGGATAGGTGGTGATGTCCTTTCGTGGATTACAAACCGGCTAAAAGACAGGAAACAGAGAGTAGGATTAAATGGACAATTTTCTCAGTGGAAGGGAGTGGGCAGTGGAGTGCCTCAGGGAACTGTATTGGGACCCATACTTTTCAATATATTTTTAAATGATCTGGAAAGAAATATGACAAGTGAGGTAATCAAATTTGCAGATGATACAACATTGTTCAGAGTAATTAAATCACAAGCAGATTGTGATAAATTGCAGGAAGACCTTCTGAGACTGGAAAATTGGGCATCGAAATGGCAGATGAAATTTAATGTGGATAAGTGCAAGGTGATGCATATAGGGAAAAATAACCTATGCTATAGTTACACAATGTTAGGTTCCCAAGAAAGAGATCTAGGCATCATAGTGGATAACACAATGAAATAATCAGTTCAGTGTGCTGTAGCAGTCAAAAAAGCAAAGAAAATGTTAGGAATTATTAGGAAGGGAATGGTTAATAAAACGGAAAATGTCATAATGCCTCTGTATCACTCCATGGTGAGACCGCACCTTGAATACTGTGTACAATTCTGGTCATCACATCTCAAAAAAAATATAATTGCGATGGAGAAGGTACAGAGAAGGGTGACCAAAATGATAAGGAGAATGGAAAAGCTCCCCTATGAGGAAAGACTAAAGAGGTTAGGATTTTTCAGCTTGGAAAAGAGATGGCTGAGGGGGGTATGATAGAGGTGTTTAAAATCATGAGAGGTCTAGAACCGTTTAATGTAAATTGGTTATTTATTCTTTCGGATAATAGAAGGACTAGGGGGCACTCCATGAAGTTAGCATGTGGCACATTTAAAACTAATCGGAGAAAGTTCTTTTTCACTCAACGCACAATTAAACTCTGGAAATTGTTGCCAGAGGATGTGTTTAGTGCAGTTAGTATAACTGTGTTTAAAAAAAGGATTGGATAAGTTCTTGGAGGAGAAGTCCATTACCTGCTATTAATTAAGTTGGCTTAGAAAATAGCCACTGCTATTACTAGCAACAGTAGCGTGGAATAGACTTAGTTTTTAGGTACTTGCCAGGTTCTTATGGCCTGGATTGGCCACTGTTGGAAACAGGATGCTGGGCTTGATGGACCCTTGGTCTGACCCAGTTTGGCATGCTCTTATGTTCTTCTTATGTTATTATCAAAGCAAAAGGTAAGGATTGCAGCACCCAGAACCAAGACTGCACTCCTCCATGATTACTGATTCTGAAGTAAAGGAGGAAGCATTTGTAAAAATTGATTAAGAAGAAAAATCTTGTCCTGGATTCTCTGAATTGCACGATGATAATCAGCAAATTGCTACAGAACATTTGGTTCCTCTAGTCAGTAACAGTTTAGCTTCCAATGAAGACTGATCAGCCAGCACCTTCATCTAATGATCCTGCACGGAAACAATATGAGGCAATTTCTAGGGATTTCCTTTGTCTTGTCCCTGACTAGGATTTTTTTTACCAAATTAATTGGTGCCCTATGGAGTGGTGGGGTGGTTTTGCCATTGCGGGTGGCTGCCTTGCACCTCTCATGAGGCTTTGGGGTCTTCATGCCACTCTTTCAGTTGCTTTCACCCTCTATCAATTAGGGATGTGAATCATTTTTCAACGATTAAAATTATCGTCCGATAATGTTTATATCGTCTTAAATCGTTATAGAACACGATACATTAGAAATTCTAACGATTTATCGTTAAAAATCGTTAAATCGTGTTAGTGCGCACTAACTCGAGTTAGTGCGCACTAACTCCCCGTTAGTGCGCACTAACTCGATTTAGTGCGCACTAACTGAAAATGATACAAATAAACACTTTCCAGGTCACTGAAGGTCAGTTAGGAATGAATATGTGTTCCTATTGGCTGGCTGCCCTCTTATCTATTGATGTTACCAAGGTTACCACTGAGGTGATGGTTGGGGGGATGGGAAATGGAACTGGAAACTAACGAACACCAACAGAAAATGAAACAAAGTGTTCACACTTCCCAGGTCAGTAAAGGTCACTTAGGAATGAATATGTATGTATGTATTCCTATTGGCTGGCTGTGCTCTTATCTATTGATGTTACCAAGGCTAATACTGAGGTAATGGTTGGGGGGATGTGAAATGGAAACAGTTGGAAGCTTGACAAAAAAAGTAATGTAATGATCAGCACTCACGTGACTAGAACTTGTTTGTTTATTATTTTTGTTAGCAGGCACCTGAAATGCTAGTGCATGTTGAATTTGCCAATCACTGTGCATTTTAGAAAGGTGGTCCTGGCTGGAACTGTACACAGTTCAAATATATGTAATTGATTGTTGGTAAGTGTATTTTTTAAGTAGCCACACTGGCACAAGTATGTTTACTTTTCCTCCTACTTAACTCACTAGCTCAGCTTTGTAAGAAGGGCTTCTCTGCTTGTGTGTTGTTTTTGTTTGGTGTGAGGAGAGCAGAAACATCAGATCTTTATTCAATCTACTACAGTCATCTCTTACAGTGCCCTATCCCTATTAATACCAGGAGTGTTGTGATCTTCCTGCACACAGTGCCCTAACCCTGATACCAGTCTGAGACAGCTCCCTCCCTGCATTACTAGTGAGAGGCTGGCTTCACAGACAGGGGGGAGCTGCCTGACCCTCACTCCTGACTTCCCCCATGTCCCAGCTAGTGAATGGTGTGTGGGTGAGGGGGGGGGGGAGGATGGTGAAGTCTGAGACAGCTCCCTCCCTGCATTACTAGTGAGAGGCTGGCTTCACAGACAGGGGGGAGCTGCCTGACCCTCACTCCTGACTTCCCCCATGTCCCAGCTAGTGAATGGTGTGTGGGTGAGGGGGGGGGGGGAGGATGGTGAAGTCTGAGACAGCTCCCTCCCTGCATTACTAGTGAGAGGCTGGCTTCACAGACAGGGGGGAGCTGCCTGACCCTCACTCCTGACTTCCCCCATGTCCCAGCTAGTGAATGGTGTGTGGGTGAGGGGGGGGGGGGAGGATGGTGAAGTCTGAGACAGCTCCCTCCCTGCATTACTAGTGAGAGGCTGGCTTCACAGACAGGGGGGAGCTGCCTGACCCTCACTCCTGACTTCCCCCATGTCCCAGCTAGTGAATGGTGTGTGGGTGAGGGGGGGGGGAGGATGGTGAAGTCTGAGACAGCTCCCTCCCTGCATTACTAGTGAGAGGCTGGCTTCACAGACAGGGGGGAGCTGCCTGACCCTCACTCCTGACTTCCCCCATGTCCCAGCTAGTGAATGGTGTGTGGGTGAGGGGGGGGGGGAGGATGGTGAAGTCTGAGACAGCTCCCTCCCTGCATTACTAGTGAGAGGCTGGCTTCACAGACAGGGGGGAGCTGCCTGACCCTCACTCCTGACTTCCCCCATGTCCCAGCTAGTGAATGGTGTGTGGGTGAGGGGGGGGGGGGGGGAGGATGGTGAAGTCTGAGACAGCTCCCTCCCTGCATTACTAGTGAGAGGCTGGCTTCACAGACAGGGGGGAGCTGCCTGACCCTCACTCCTGACTTCCCCCATGTCCCAGCTAGTGAATGGTGTGTGGGTGAGGGGGGGGGGGGAGGATGGTGAAGTCTGAGACAGCTCCCTCCCTGCATTACTAGTGAGAGGCTGGCTTCACAGACAGGGGGGAGCTGCCTGACCCTCACTCCTCCGGGGTATTGTGATCTTCCTGCACACAGTGCCCTATCCCTGATACCAGGGGTGTTGTGATCTTCCTGCATGCAGTGCCCTATCCCTATTAATACCAGGAGTGTTGTGATCTTCCTGCATGCAGTGCCCTATCCCTATTAATACCAGGAGTGTTGTGATCTTCCTGCATGCAGTGCCCTATCCCTGATACCGGGATGTGTGCAAGAAGATCACAACACCCCCGGTATCAGGAATAGGGCACTGTGTGCAGGAAGATCACAACACCCCCAGTATCAGGAATAGGGCACTGTGTGCAGGAAGATCACAACACCCCTGGTATTAGGGATAGGGCACTGTGTGCAGGAAGATCACAACACTCCTGGTATTAATAGGGATAGGGCACTGTGTGCAGGAAGATCACAATACCCCTGGTATCAGGGTTAGGGCACAAGTTCTAGTCACATTGACTGATCACATTACTTGTTTTGTCAAGCTACCAACTGTTTCCATTTCCCATCCCCCATATACTGTCAGTAGGAAACTAGGTAACATGAATAAATAAGAGGGCAGCCAATAGGAATACATATTCATTCCTAAACTGACCTTAACTGACCTGAAAAGTGTCAAATTGTATCATTTTCAGTTAGTGCGCACTAACTCCCAGTTAGTGCGCACTAACTCCCGTTAGTGCGCACTAACTCGAGTTAGTGCGCACTAATCGGAAAAAACGATTTTTAACGATTTTTTAACTAAAAAAATCGTGCCTAAGACGATTTTCTTGCCCTGCCACACGATTTCTATCGTTAAGACGATATGGAAAACGATTCACATCCCTACTATCAATTCTTTTGGGGTTTATGCCTCTTTTGGTACTATGTTCCCCTTCATGGTGCTTAAACTCTTCATGTCACACTTGATGCCTCTTTGCCCCTCTCATACAGACTTGGGGGGGGGGGGGGGTCATGCCACTATTGTTGGTGCCCTTTGCCTCCGCTTTTCAGCCTTGGGATGATGTGGATAGATACTCTTGCTGCTGTTTTGATCATTTGATGGTGCCTTGGAGACAGGGATAGATTTATGATTTTGCCACCCCTAGGCACTTTTTGAGCTCCCCCCTCCCCCCACCTTCTGTAAGAGTTTGTTACAGGATAACAGAGGGGTCTTCTCTGTTGAATGAGATTCAGCAAAGCTCAAAGGCAGGAAATCTTAGCCAGCCCCTAAATATTTGCTGCCCTAGGCACAGATATAATGAGTGCCTACTGTCAAATCCAGAGTTGCTTGGAGAACTCCTGCCTCTGCTGGTAGTGTTTTCACCCACTGTGGGACCTTGGGTTCTTTATGCCACTTTTGGTGCCATGTTGATATAGTCTTGATGTGTTGGCATGTGCTCATACTTCTGATGATGTTTATCCACCAGTTTCATTAGAAAAGGTTAGAAAATTCCAATTTGGAAGCCCAAAATAGACTGCATTGTTCCCTCCATTGACTCTAATGGCAAACAAATGAATGAATAAAATGAACAAACAAAAATTATAATTTTTTGTTTGAAATTATCCCAGCGAATGACTGTAACCTATGAAATGAATGAACCAAAACAAATTTTTTTGACTCTGCACATCCCTACTATTCACTTTTGGGAACAGAATACTAGGCTCAATGGTCTGACTCAACATGGCACTTTGAATGTTATGTTATTAAATCAGATAAATTGCAAATATTAAAATCTACGTTTCTTTGGGGGGGGGGGTTGCTCATGAATACCATTACAGGAGGACCAATGTAGATGGGAAAGCAACTCTGCCCTGAAGATGCTGAAGCTCTCTGGTTCCTCCCCAGGTGGAGAGGATATCATACCTTGCCTTCTGCTGCAACCCAGTCAAGCTCTGGCCCTCCCTCATCATGAACATCATCATGGGCCACCCAAAAAAAAAGGATGCTTGCCTTAGCAGGAAAATGACTCCCAAACTGATGAACAAGAGGGAGCGGCTTCATTAGCAATTCAGTGGGCGGAAACAGGAACAACAGGAAGGTTCTACTTCAGGAAGAAATAAAACAAGATGGAAAATAAAGGAGCCAAATCCAAATAACCTAGCAGTTTTAGACTAAATCTGGGAAGTGCACTGTAAGATAGGAGGAAGTCCAATGTTACCATGTATAATCTTATAGGAAAAAAAGAAAAGATGGCCCAGATCATATGGTTCTAAATATGTTTCCAATCTCCTCTCATAGTTTATCCTTCTGTACACCACAAAGGCATTGATTTCATTTGGGCAGCCTACTAAGAATGTTTGCAAGGGGGCAAAGCTCAACCCCTTATAATCACAACTTAAAAGAGACCCGGGGTCATGGACCTTTCCATAAATACCTGACTATTGCTCTGTTAACCCTAGCAAATAAATTATCTGAAACTTTACATAGCTGCATCTGAAAATAAAAATAGAACTTTCCTGGCAACCTTCCTTTTAAAAATATTCACATGACCAACCAATGAAACTGACATTATATGCTAAATAATCTGTTTTCCCTTGCCTCTCGCTCATAATACCACCCCCATTCTCTAGGCCAGAAAAGAGCCACTCTGTGCTTGCTCCAAGCCCCCTTCCCCTACCCAAGATCTCTCCGGGCTTCCTTCCTTACCGTCAGAGGTCCTAATGGGCCAGGAGTGATCCACAATTGCTCCTGCTCCTCCGGCACCATAAGAAAAAATGGTGTCAGCTGATCCAAAGCTCCTCTTTGCCCACCTCACATGAGAGGCGAATGGGAACCTCGGGTTAGCTGGCATCCATTTATATTACAGCGCAGGCAGGGCAGAGGCAACTGGGTCTTGCTACTGCCCCATTAGGGCCTACAAGTGAAATTTCAAAGGGAAAATTCCTGAGGAAGTTTTAGCCTTCTTCCACCTCCCAGTTCATCCATTTCTATATTTATGTTATGTGTGCCACCAATCGGAGTCTTCCCATACAGTTTCAATCATTTTCTCAAGAAAAACATAAGAAATCACCAGTTGGCAAATTCTGGTATATCAAATAAAGAAAACGTTTGTCTTGCTTGATTTTTCTCTTTCCCTCTTTTATCGACATTTTGTCCTACAGACATCTAGACAAGGAAACATAGGGCCATAGTCCAAAAGGACAGTTTTCAATTCTTTGCCTAAAGTAAATGGAAAAAAATATTTAATTGAGTAAGGCCCACAGTAAGTTTAAAGTTTAATTCCCTTGACTTTGTTAAAAGACAAGCAGTTCTTCCCAGAACAAAAGGGGCCTATTTTTCTAGAACAATTACATGCACAACAGCAGTTGGTGGATATGTGTTGATCTGAAAAAAAAAAAACCCCACCCCTACAAGAGTCTTCAAAATTTGGTGTGGACAGGATACCAAACAATGAAGTTATTAGGGGACCCACAGACAGAGACTATTTCCAAATATGAACATAAGAGCATGAGAGCATGCCATACTGGGTCAGACCAAGGGTCCATCAAGCCCAGCATCCTGTTTCCAACAGAGGCCAAACCAGGCCATAAGAACCTGGCAAGTACCCAAAAACTAGGTCTATCCCATGTTACTGATGCTAGTAATAGCAGTGGCTATTTTCTAAGTCAACTTAATTAATAGCAGGGAATGGACTTCTCCTCCAAGAACTTATCCAATTCTTTTTTAAACACAGCCCTACTAACTGCACTAACCACATCCCCTGGTAACAAATTCCAGAGTTTAATTGTGTGTTGAGTGAAAAAGAACTTTCTCCGATTTGTTTTAAATGTGCCTCATGCTAACTTCATGGAGTGCCCCCTAGTCCTTCTATTGTCTGAAAGAGTAAATAGCCAATTCCCATTCACTTGTTCTAGACCTCTCATGATTTTAAACACCTCTATCACATCCTCCCTTAGCCGTGTCTTCTCCAAGCTGAATAGTCCTAACCACTTTAGTCTTTCCTCATAGGGGAGCTGTTTCATCCCCTTTAATGCAGGAAGTCATATACTTTCAATTTTAATAAAGTACTCACATAAAAGAGTTATGCATGAAATGATTATAACACCTTAATGTAACTACTAGAAGTTATGTGCAGAGGCAGATATTTTATAATGCATGCATATATTCCTATTATGCAAATACTTAAACACATGTGTGTATGCTTTTAATCACCAGTTCACTAAACCTCCATCAGGAACCTAGATCTGCCACCACTTCACCCTGGCTTCCACCACTTAACCCAGATGTCCCACTCAAATGTTGCAGATAATAAACAGTTGTGTTTTCATTTCTGCGACTTAATTAGGAGGTTTAAAATCATGCGTACAACTTAAATAATGTACAATATGTGCAGCTTGTGTACATACTTCTTAACCTGGACATGAGAAGCACCTAAACCACCCTTTTTACCTCTTTAACATTTATGCGTGACATCGCTTTATGCACATACTTCAGGCTTTTTATAAAATGTTATTTGCACGCGAGCAATCTATTTACACATGTAACCTCCAATTTTATATGCTGAAGCCTTTTGAAAATTGACCCTATAATTTACAATAATAACTTAGCAGTTTAATGATTTTTAAAAACTGATATAGAGTATTGCTATTTGCGCTGTCTAATTTTGAAACAATAAAGAAGAATACACATTCTTCTGGCACTGCAATTTCTTTTATTTATGTTTACATAATAGGCCAGCAATAAAGTTTTGCCACAATATACTGAACCAATTTCTAGGGATGTCTTTCTACACTTTGTAATATCTGGTTGTCAGGTCTATAATAATGTATCTCTGGGTTAGTGCCGGCTATTTTTAAATATACTGTTAGGTTGTATTGGATTCTGTTTTCATAAGTTATCATCATCCTGTCATTCGAGAGACCGCAAATTAAATGAATGCCTTGCCTTACACATCCAGAACTTATCTGGGTACAGGTACACTGGTTATAAAAGCAAACAGTTCTTTCAAATAAGAGATAGGAAGCTGCTAAACACTCTGATAATACTGTGGCTATCAAACTAAAGGCATTGCAGCAGCAGCATTTTTTTAATTTTTCGTCTTTTTGACTACTTTGGTTTTGGCTTTTGGATCTAATAATTTCCACTTCTCACTCATAGATAATAAAACAGTCCCTTAAACTATGGGATGTTACCCTTGTTAATACAAATTACTACAGAAGGGTTTATTTGCTCACTGTGAACCAGTACGTATGAAATAAGTCGCTATTCAACCAGGTCATTGAATACAATTAATTTCTTTTCAAAGCTAGAGTAGAGGATGTATAGGAGGCCAAATTGGTTGAATTTGGGCAAAAATGGGCAGATGTGAGAAGGTGGGTACCCCACACAGTCAGGAAAGATTAGGGATGGGGAAACAGTACCAACTAGATATGCAGAGGGCATTGTGGTGAGAAGCTCAGAGGTCAGGCTGCTGTAAAGAAAGAGGCACGGAGAACTAGAGGCTGCTGGGAGTTATAGTCCCAAGAGAAACAAAGAACAAAAGACTGCTGGGAATTGTAGTCTTACAAGGATCAACCTTCTCGGCCTTTTGGCTAAGATCAAGTGTAGTATCTGTTCTTTTCAGTTTAATATCGGATATGTCCCCTATCTGGGGACCCTGTACTAAATAGATTTTTGAAACAGGGAGCAGGAACGAGGGCTTGCTTCGTCTGCTCCATGGAGGCAGCTGGGAGTTGTGGTCCCAGGGAGTCTTAACATAAAGCCAATCAAAAGGTGGGTACTGATTAGAGAGGAACATGAAACAAATGGAGAATAAAGGTGAGGTTAATTAAGGATTTCCTTAGAGAAACCAGAGTCCTTCTCAGTTTAGCTGACTGCCAAGGAAGCAATGTCAGCAAAAGAGTCAGAGGTCTCCCAAAGAAACAGAGACCAGTCAGATAAGACCGTGGCAAACTAAACTGCCATTCCAGGTGGAAAATATCCCAGTAAGAGGACTGAAAGTGAAAGGACTGCTGCTAAAGCTAGCCATATGGTAAGAGACAGCAAGGAAAAATGTTTGGTTGTGGCATAGAATTTATGCCAACCTGTATTCAGATGCTTGCTGTTTGTGTCTGAAAGGACTGTGGTGCCTTGGAGCATGAACCGGAAAATTAGAGAAGCTTTTTTTTTTCTGAAATGCTTGCTCGGGTTGTCTTTTTGGGCAATCCCACAGGTATTTGGGGCTGTTCACAGGCAGTGTCCAGTGACAGGACACAATAAATCATTTTGGGGCCATAGGGCTGAACTTCCTAGGGTAAATGGCTTTTGAAAATTGCCCTCCTCATGATCTCAGGTAAAGATCACATGACCTGTTGTAATACGATGGGATAAAAAATAAATGCTCTCAGGACAAACACTGTGCTGAACTTTGCAAAACTTGTTTATCAAGTGAAGAACAGTATCAGCAGGGCTTACGCAAGGGGTTGTGGGGGAGAGTAGCTCGTCTGTGCCTGAGACCTGACTCAACGGGAATGCCTGGTCAGCAGCCCTAGAAAGGTTCCCAGACCCAGGTGCTGGCTCATCCATGCACACGCACTTGTTTACTTAGCGCTATAAGAGATCAGGGCCCTCCGGCAAGCAACGGAGCCTCACCTGTGCACCTACGAGTGGTGCAAGATCTTTCCCGTTGAAGCTGTGTGCTCTTGTTTTTTGGTCGCACCGGGGTTCCCCGACCTGATGGGTGGCCGGATGCTGATTAGCTGTGTGCTTCTGTTTTTCGGTCGCACTGGGGTTCCCCGACCTGATGCTGTTTTTCGGTCGCACTGGGGTTCCCTGACCTGATGAGTGGCAGGATGCTGATTTGGTATGTATTATAGTCACGGGAAATGAAGTATGTGTGCTGTAAATAAAGCTATATTGTCATTACCGTATATCTTGTATCATAGTGTGTGTGTGTATGTGTTTAGTACTGTGCGAGGTCTGCCTACCTCCTATTCGGGCATCCTGTTACACCTGTCCAGTCTGCCTATTTTCTTTTCCTGCTGTTACAACCTCAGGCTTAACTTAAACATAAACCCCAGCTTCACATTCACTTTCCTGCAACTGAGTATCCTTTATCACTGCGAAGGGCAATTTTCCAAGTATTGCCTGCGTAAACTGGCCTATCTTTAACATTACCCTTACTCAATCCAGCAAAATGTATGCATTGGCTTCCACAATACACATTCTTTCATCTGGGATAAAAGGAGGCATTTCTGAGTAAAACTACACCCTTACATGGTATTTATTTACCTCCTTCCCTGCTCGCTTTTCTATTCAAATAGCAGGCACAAAGTACACAGGCACTTGTAGCACATGCATTTTTATGTTAACTAATGCTCAAAGAAAAACGACCTGAAGTTCAAGTACTCTCATGCTTAGCAACTCTGCAGGCTATTTGATAATTACCCCCTAAATGATGAAATATTTGAAACGCTGCAGACTTTTGTCATCCTCTATACTCGTAAACGTATGTCATCCCTTCAAAATAGTTTAGCAACTTTTTAAACTAGGTTCATAAATCTATTCCTTCTGCTGAAAATATGACATTTTCACGCACTGTACGAATTTGTTCTCTACTCTGAACTGTGGAATAAGCGTAATATAAGAGTTTTTAAATAAATAAATACACTCAAAGTGTGGATAGAAATGGAAGAACTGAAATCCCCCTTATACAGAGCTACAACTGAAAAAAAAAAAAAAAGATTCGTTCATTCATATGGTTGCACAAACTCACCATAACCCGAGCTAATCCTCTGGAATTTGTAAATTCAAATACTTATAAGAAGGATTTCACATCTCATTTTCTGACACATCCAAGGATTTATTACATATTCTATTGTTCTCATCATGGTTCACAAATCATTAATGACTCACAAATACAGTGCAATTTCCTAATAAAACTGAGTCTTGGGTAAGACAGACTTAACCCCAAGAGTTCAGAAAGCAATGGAATTATTAGCAGAAATATTAGCTCATCGCCATTCAGTTGCCAATTGTACCTCTTCTTTCATACATAAAAGAAATAGTGGGTCATTTACTCATCATGGTATTAAAATTTCCCTGGGCTACATGTGCATATAGATTCATTAATATATCAATCTCCAATTTCATGGTGAAGGTAAATTTTATTTCTTTCTCATTATACATAAGAAAACTAAAAAGTCAAAGGACAGGAGGCAATATCCTTTCATAGATAACAAACTGGTTAAAAGACAGGAAAAAGAGAGAACAATTAAATGGTCAATTTTCTCAGTGGAAAAAGGTAAACAGTGGAGTGCTTCAGGGATCTGTACTTGGACTGCTGCTTATTAATATATTTATAAATGATCTGAAAAGGAATACGATGAGTGAGGTAATCACATTTGCAGATGATGCAAAATTATTCAGAGTAGTTAAATCACAAGTGGATTGTGATAAATTGCAGGAAGACCTTGTGAGACCTTGTGCATCCAAATGGCATCTGAAATTTAATATGGACAAGTGCAAGGTGTTGCATATAGGGAAAAATAACCAATACTGTAGTTACACAATGTTAGGTGCTATCTTAGGAGGTACCACCCAGGAAAGAGATCTAGGTGTTGAAATTGTTGGCCCAGTATTCTGCGGTGGTCAAAAAAAGCACACAGAATGTTAGGAAGGGAATGGTGAATAAAATGGAAAATGTCATAATGCCTCTGTATCACTCTATGGTGAGACCATACCTTGAGTACTGTGTACAATTCTGGTCGTCGCATCTCAGAAAAGATATAGTTGCACTGGAGAAGGTACAGAGAAGGGCCACCAAAATGATAAAGGGGATGGAACAGCTCCCCAATGAGGAAAGGCTAAAGCAGTTAGGGCTGCTCAATTTGAAGAAGAGATGGTTGAGGGGTGATATGATAGAGGTCTTTAAAATTAGGAGAGGTCTAGAATGGGTAAGTTTGAATCAGTTATTTACTCTTTCAGATAATAGAAGGACTAGGGGGTACTCCATTAAGTTAGCAAGTAGCACATTTAAAACTAATCGGAGAAAATTATTTTTCACTCTATGCACAATTAAGTTCTGGAATTTGTTGCCAGAGGATGTGGTTGGTGCAGTTAGTGTAGCTGGATTTAAAAAAGGTTTGGAGAAGTTCCCTGAGAAGTCTATTAACTGCTATTAATCAAGTTGACTTAGGGAATAGCCACTGCTATTACTGGCATCAGTAGCATGGGATCTACTTAGTGTTTGCGTACTTGCCAGGTACTTGTAGCCTGAATTGGCTACTGTTGGAAACAGGATGCTGGGCTTGATGGACCCTTGGTCTGACCCAGTATGGCAATTTACATTAACTTGAATAAATTGATGTAAATTGGTTATTTACTCTCTCAGATAATAGAAGAACTAGGGGGCACTCCATGAAGTTAGCATGTAGCTCATTTAAGACAAATCAAAGAAAATTCTTTTTCACTCAGTGCATAGCTAAACTCTGGAATTAATTGCCAGCAGTTAGTGTTACTGGCTTTAAAAAAGATTTGGATAATTTCCTAAAGATTACAGCCATATACTGCTATTTCGGTAATTAATAAGCAATAGTAGCTTGTGATCTACCTAATGTTTGGTTACTTGCCAGGTACGTGTGATTTGGACTGGCCACTTTTGGAAACAGAATACTGGGCTTGATGGACCCTTGGTCTGACCCAGTATGGCATTTTTTATGTTCTTATGAAAATTTGGCTCACTGGTCATTTACTTATGCAGTAAATTGGGCAGAGATAGCAGTGAAAGCTAAGCAATATAGCAAACAGCTATGCTTAGCAAAGGAGATAGCAGACACAAAGTGGATGATTAAGAAAGGAAAGCACTGGGACAAAGGAATGTCTGCACTTTTGGCCAGGACAAGGAATGAGACCATTCCAGAATTGTTACTGCTACACCAAGACGGCAGCAGTCTGGTGATACTAAAGAATATTGACCTCATTATTAAGATTAAGAAAGATTTATCCCTTATCAAAGATGCATGGTTCTACATGATTCCCTGACTGATTTGGAGAGGGGAGAGAAATCAGATGGGCATCTTAAAGCAGAAAAAACTAAATAAGTAAAATGTTTCAAATAGTTCCCTAGGGACTGGTTAATGAGACACAAAGGTCAGGGATGTACAGCTATCTTTTTGCTTATATGGGATCCATTTGAGTGACATGGAGCTGGACATTTTAAATGCAGTGCTGCACAGGTCAATCAGTTCAATAATCTGGCTTGATAAGACACAGGGCGAGGGTAGTCTGAGTAAAATGAGGAATCACGAGCCCTCAACGTGGCAGGATCTCACTGGCAAAGAAGAGGAGGTACCACGGAAAGGAGGAAATCTTGGAGCTGAGCGTGGCACCTAAGTGAGTCAGGAGCATTTAATCACAGGGAGTGCCTGGACTCAGTAACACATGGGAGGGTGGGGGCTCTGGTGAATGAAACAAGGGGGTTTTTAGGCCCATTCAGAACACTGTAGGTTGTGACAAACTCTGGATAAGGAGGGACTAGGTAAACGAATAGGCCCAGCCATGCAGAAAACAGATTCACTCAAGTAGTAGCAGCAGAGGGGCAAAGTAATAGCACAGTGGGATGTTCCTTGTACAAACTGTACATATCTCTCGATCATGGAATGGCTTGAGATGAGAAGTGCCGCTCCTTGCAAGGTGTGTAGCCAAAACACTGAATTTTAGGATAGGTTCCTACCTTTAGCTAGTGGCAGCCTTTAGTTAAAAGGGTTTCTGGAGTTTTTCAAGCTATTTATAATATGATTACAGAAATCATTTTCAATGCTTTCCTCTTGCTATGTTATTTCCACTTAAATTACTGGTGTTGATTCTTACATTCACATGGGGAGATGAAGAGGATGAGCAAAAGGTAAGTGAAATGACTCTATGCTATGAGCTACGGATAGGCAATACACCTCCATCTGTACAATTATTCATCCTAAAGAAAATCTTCCAGAACAATACATATTATTTTCTGCTGCTCAAGCAATGCACATTAATAAACCTTAAGACAATAAGCAGAGACCACTGGAGAAACTCTGCAGTAATTTATATAAGAAAGACTGAAATCTTGGAAATCTTGGACATGAAAATAAATACAGCAGAACATCTTACATTCAAAGTGTGATTATCCAAAATATCCAATTATTAAAAAAAAAAAAAAAAAGAAAGGCTTCATCTTGTATTTGATATCTGGAAAAAAATGTTATTATTCAAAAATTGGCTGACTTCTTATGTTTCATAATCTGGAAAATTCCCATTATCCATGGGAATTATTTTTTCAAGAAACTCTTGTTAGAGTGAAATTCTATTATCTGGAACAAGTGTGGCCCTAACCATGATGGATGAAAGGTTCCCTGTTCTAACCTGGAAAGCTGAGGCATGTGATAGAAAGAAAGCTCTTTTATCCAGTGTCCATGGAGGGGTTGGGTGGGATGGGGCTGGGGGAATATGGGGTGCTGGGTACTGTGAGCCATTTATGTCATTATCTTATCCCCCAGTCTCCAGGCAACGTCATGCATGGAGCCAGAGAGGAGGGGTTGAGGCTCCAGTGGACAGAACACAGAAGAGATCAGAGAAGAGCTATCCTGGTCCCTAATCCAGCCCCTCTCTCTGTCATTTCTCATCCTTTCCCCTCTTCTCCTGTCCCTTTCAGGGAATGGAAGAGGAAGGGGGATGATACTTGATTGAGCAGAGCAGAGAGAGAAATTACTCTTCTTCCCAATCCAGCCCCTGCCCTCCCCCATCACACATATTAAAGTTTCTGCCTGGGGACAGTGACGGATTTAGAATTCTGCCACCCCTAGGTACTGTTAAGTGCTGCTGCTGCTCCCCTCCTCCAGACAAGGGACAATAGAGACAAAGATCTAAGTCACAGCCTTCTTTGCTCTGCTCTGTCGGCTCTAGGCTCATCTCATCCCCTCATGCTTGTTTATTTTTTTATTTTATTTTTATTTAACCATATTGGATTGCTCACCATATCAGAATATCCATCAGAGCGAGATACAATAAAACAAGTAACAATGTACATAAACATTATAAAAAAAACAATAAAAGAAAATAGTTACAAAGAAATAAAATAGCATTCTGCAAATAAATTAAAATTGTAATTGTCCTAAATAGCAGTAGGAGAAGGACACTTTTTCTAGCTCTCTCCCCTCCATCTTGAACCCTGCCCGCCTATTCAGGGAGGGGCTGAAGCAGGAAGCAGAAGGCTGTTCTCTGCTGAGTGAGATTCAGCAACTCTTGAGCTGGCCTGCTGCCCCCACAACAGATTTTTGCTGCCCTAGGCACAGGCCTAATGTGCCTTTTGGCTAATCCAGGCCTGCCTGGGGAGATGTCCGTTCACAGAGCACTCTGAATGGTGACATGCAAGATAATTGATTTTTTACTATTTTCTTAAATATTCATTTATGTTACTGATATGAACAAAAATAACTGATTTATCCAGTTTGAAACAATACTGCTTGTGCCCTAATTACTTTTTAAAGTGTTTAGCAAGGAAGAACTCCTTCTGATGGATGTAGGTATCAGTCTGGATCTGATCAAAGCAGAACAACAGGGAGTAGCAAAATATGTGAAATTCCAGGAATAAATATGTGATATAAAGAGATTGTAAGGCCTGCTTTTTAAAAATCAGTTTAAATAAATCAAGTCTTAGATGTTATACGACAGTTTCTGAGAGGTATCAGAATTAAAGAGATATTTTTTTGTGCACTATTCTCAATATTATTCAAGTAGAATCAGGCAAAAAAGGGTACTAGATAATTAAGGGGCTAATTTTCAGTGGGATCAAACAGAGCAGCTAAATATAGCTATTGAGATTCACTAGCTGTGGAATTATCCATGCAAAAAGTGAGTGGATCTGGATGCGTTCATGGTGTAGGGGTAAGATGTAGCTGACTAGCTCCGCTAATCAGAATTAGCAGGCTAAATTTACACAGTTAACCCATGGTGCAGAAAAGCTGCTCTAAATCTATCTCTTTTATGTGGTTAGACTTAGCAAATTTCAGCAGCAACCTAATTGGAAGGCAGGCTAGAGGTTTATCTTGCCATCATTAACAAGACGGTAGAGCTGACCTCTCCTCTCATCCCTAATCCCCCACCCCCCCATTTTGTTTTAAATTCCAAGTTTTGTATTTTAAATTTTCTATGAAAATGAGCAAATAACTGTGTGCTGGGAGCATCCAGGAATGCTAAGATCCCTGTGGAAATTTAAATCAAGCCCATGCTTGAGAGGCGCAGGTTGGTGAATTCCCCATAAGGATTTTTCCGGGAGGGTCTTATCTCTCCTTTAAATGCCACTTCCTCCTTTTGGTGTGCAGACGTTTTGTTGCTCCTGGGCCTTTCTTTTCCTACCTGCCACCCAGAAAATAATTGGTTGTATTGTTATTACTGGATTATCTGCATTGCTACTGGTTTGTCGCAGTTGCGTGGGTAACCCAAGTCCTAATGGATAATGTTGTAATTGTGCTGTTAAAGTTGCTATGTTAGCAAGCATTCACAGGGGTGGGGGGAGAAGAAGAAAGAGCAACGAAGCCACAGTGAGGGGGCTGCCAGCCATGTAGTGAGTACTACCCTGCTGGGATGTGGTAGGGAAAGACTTCATGAGGCTGAGGTCCACCATAGGAGGAAATGCACTGGAAGCCAGGGTTGGCTGTTAGCAGTCATGCTGGAAGGTGGTCAGGCATCCCCAGAGATTGACCCATTAAGGGTGGTGGGGTGGATTTCTGAAGTATGGATATGTTTTTTTATTGTTTTGGGGATCTACAGGCTTGGGTTGTGAAGTTGTATTGTTAATAAATGGTGGCCTTATTTAGTCCCACATTATGATTTTCTGAGTATTTTGTGATGGGTAGAAGGTTCGGAAGATGGTCAGCAGGTTCTAACATGCCCATGTTACTGGCTAATGTAGATGAAATTCAGTTAAGGATAATCAGCTAAGTTTTAACTAGTTATCTTAGATATATGAAGGCCCTTGGGGACCTGCTTAATGGGGGAAATTTTCAAATATTTTGCCTTGATGCAAATTCATGGACATTTTCTGCTGATAGACCTTGCACCTAGTTTTCAAAGGGAAAGGTCATGCACAACCATCTCAGGTGTAGACAACCCCTTCCTCTTGCCTTCCCACAATTAACCACCCACCCTATTTCCCTTTCCCTTTATCCCCAACTGCTCCCATTGTATTTGTAAGAGACAACTCTGTCACATCAATATTTGCAAAGAAGATCCTTATTGGATGTATATGGCTGCAGCATAAGTCAATATATACAACTCAATTGCATGCAACAATTCAATTGGTAAATATTAATTACTAATATATTCTCAATTTCCAGGGTTACCATGCCCCAATTCATCAAGTGCTCTATAGGATCATGCTACTGCAATGTAGCACCATTAGGAGTACAGGGCTAGTGAAGCTTTTCCCCAATTTACAAAATGCTCCATAGTATCATGCTACAGCAATGTAGTGCCACATTTAGAGATACAGGCATTTGAAGCCTTGTCCCTCAGGTTATCTTACAATTTGATCCTTGATCACTGATGGAATTCTCTGTGGTGTAACAAAGCCCTGGCCTGTAAAAGAGAGGGGTCATTCATTAAGCATGCCAACACAATTTATGGTGATACACAGGCCAATTCCTGCTGTCAAAGCCTCATCCCTCAGGTTATCCTACAATTCTATCTTTGATCACGGACAAAGTTCTCTGTGATGCAATGAAGCCCTGGTCTACAAAAGAGCAGGGGTCATTCATTAAGCATGCCAACACAATTTGGGGTCATGCACAGGCCAATCCTGGCCATCAAAATCGGACATTTGACAGGCAACTCATCTCACTCCCACTCACCAATGAAACATAGAAGCAGAACACCACATTACTTAGTATTCTCTGCCTGGCCAGTTTCCAAACATTGCACATGCCATGCCCCTAGGATGTGGTCAACTCCATCACAAGCCCTACAGTAATGACACTTCATTTGCCATGGGCACCCCACCAACCTAGCTGTAGCCATATCATAGAATGCATAATACTGCCTAATTCTGCAAGCCCACCGAGGCTCTTGGTCAACAACTTGGGAAGCCATAATAATGCTGTTACTGCAAATAGATGTTGAGAAGACATTGCCTCTCCCAGACCAAAGGAAGGCTATTGCAGATTGTTACCAACTTAAGTGATTGTTATTCAGGAAAAGTAATATCTGTTGCATTACTACCACAGAGATAGCGCAGCCCCTCCAAAACCAAAGGATGATCATTGCAGTTTATCACCAAAATATGTAATTGTCTCCCTTCAGGAATACCCAGACGTGCTATATGTTGCCACATGCCTGTCCTGTCTCCTTCCAGAAATCTGAGGGGTTTATTACATGGAATGTGCTGCAGGATATAATAATCAAAGGTGAATATGGTATCCCTGAATTATGAGGCCAAGCACCTTTCTCTAAGATAGATGAATAGCACATGGTGAGACCGCACCTTGAATACTGTGTACAATTCTGGTTGCCACATCTCAAAAAAGATATAATTGCGATGGAGAAGGTACAGAGAAGGGTGACCAAAATGTTAAAGGGAATGGAACAGCTCCTCTATGAGGAAAGACTAAAGAGGTTAGGACTTTTCAGCTTGGAGAAGAGATAGCTGAGGGGGGATATGATAGAGGTGTTTAAAATCATGAGAGGTCTAGAACGGGTAGATGTGAATCGGTTTTTTACTCTTTCAGATAATAGAAAGACTAGGGGGCACTCCATGAAGTTAGCATGTGGCACATTTAAAACTAATCGGAGAAAGTTTGTTTGTACTCAACGCACAATTAAACTCTGGAATTTGTTGCCAGAGGATGTGGTTAGTGCAGTTAGTATAGCTGTGTTTAAAAAAGGATTGGATAAGTTCTTGGAGGAGAAGTCCATTACCTGCTATTAATTAAGTTGACTTAGATAATAACCACCACTTTGACTAGCAACGGAAACATGGAATAGACTTAGTTTTTGGGTACTTGCCAGGTTCTTATGGCCTGGATTGGCCACTGTTGAAAACAGGATGCTGGGTTTGATGGACCCTTGGTCTGACCCAGTATGGCATGTTTTTATAATATAATCTGCATGCCTTATTCTCCAGTCCCACCCAAAACAAATCATGAAGAACACCTTCTCTAAACAAGCCTGCAATTTTTGCAATGTTTGTCCTTTTCTAGTGGCACACTTTAAGCAACTTGTGATGAGGAGGAGGGATTCCATGTTCAGCCACCAAATTCACCCCGATAAATTGCTATTTATCAGAGCAAATGGTTTTGTAGATTGTCCTCTGCATGGCATGGAGACCAGTAAATGAGGAAAGATGACAACTTACAAGTCACAGTAATTCTCTTCGCTTTTGTTTCCACACTCAAACTATCATCTGATCACTCTCTAGTTCCTTCCTTCTCTCCTCTGTACTTTTGCTCTCTCAGAAGCCTCTGCATTTGATCTTCAGATTCTTGATCTAGTAGAACCTGGGCAATCACATTGTCAGTACAGGTCTGACCATGATCTTTTGTACTTGCTAGCTTACTTAGATAAAATATGCAGTGCAGGGGACATTTTCTATACAAAAGGATATGTTCTTACTGCATGTTCTTCTGTAGTGCTAGTTATGAAATCATTAATGCGTTAAAACCTGCAGCTCAACATAACCCAAGCTTAATTGTCTCTGTTCAATTTCTATGCCTATGGTGTATATGGAGTATATTTTTATAAAGTAGATGTAAGTATCTTACAAGAGATTTAAAAAAAAAAAAAGCTTCTAGAATTAATTTTAAAAGCTACAAAATTGTAAATGTTCTTCAAAATAGATGCTCTCTATTTATTCCCTGCTATCATTTCAACCCTTCAGCTTTTACCCACTGGGGAAAAAAAAGGAAATCGGGATTTGTATTAACTGATTCTGATGGGTATCAGATAGCAACCAAGAATACAGATGTGCAAATCTATTTTCTTAAAAGGTATGTAGCATATATTGGTTTTTAATGTGTTATAGAAAAGAATAAAGTTCACATACAACCTTTAAGAAAGCTTCAAACGCCATATAAGATGTTGTCACTTTGTACAGTTAGGGTAGCATGAAATGTGTTAATTTATAAAGTAAACAACACCGATTGATAAAAATAATAAATAAACTGCAGATAATTGGTCTCTGTTTCTATCTTATTTGAACCATGCAATCCAATTTACAATTTGCTATTTCAAATTAAAACTGGGAAATGAGGCTGGATGTAATCAGAAGAACTCACATCTTGTAACCATGGCACCTTTGAAACTGCTTTTCCTTATCTCAAACATGACTGGTGTCCCAGATAGATTTTTTGACAGCTGTCACTGAAAATTAAAAGTCTGTGACAACCATGCCACTGTTATTCCAGTGGCACAGACATGGTTCATGTACAATTTGATCTGATAATATAACTTGAAAGTATGACAACTTTGTTAAGACTGCGAGCCATTGAACAGAAGTGAGCCTGTAACGAGCGGCAGGAGAAGTCTCGGTTGGGATCTATATTTAGTTACTCATATTTACGGTATACACTGGCTTGGTTTCATGCATTAATTCAAATTTGTAGTATATCGGCCAAGGATATGCAGAGCGTCCTAGCATCTTGCTTTTAGAATGTATGGTCCAAGATCACACTACAATAGCCAAAAGTTAAGAAATATGTATCAGTTACAATCAGGAGTAGAATTTTAAGAGGCAGCTAGCTAAGCCAAATTAATGATTATTAATGCAGCCCGACTGCCATGTTGGAAAATTGCTTCCCCTCCCCCCGCCTAGCTCATGTGACCAAAAGTAAGTGCGTTTTTGCATAACGTATCATTTTAGCTAGGAGAAAAAGGAATGGATCAGGGTCCAGGGTTCAGGCAAGAAAGGGAGAGCTCATGAATACTTTCCATCTATGGGGAAAGGATGCATGACATCCATGAGCACTTTTGTACCCATGATCCTTTGGAATTCAGCTAGCATGGGCATAGGGTACAAAGTACCCACAAATCTTGTAAGTTGCCTAATCATTTTCAACAATTGCCCTCTGATGATCTCTCTTGGACCATCATTTACAGATTGTAACATATTTTATAAAAAAAAGTCAGTTATAAATGTTGTCTAGCAGCATGAGTGCTGGGATATGGCTAGTTAAGACTTGTAAAATCTGAAAAAAAAAAAAATTTTTATGCGTGACAATTAACTTTAATGAAAGAAAACAGCAAGCGCCATTGGCTTGATTCTTGGGTAGCAAATCCCAAAAGGGAGGATAACTTTAAAAGAATTGCGTGCAAGCCCATATCCACACAAATATAAGCTCATGTACTCAAGCAGGTGAATTTTATATCATGCATGCACATTTGGGCATGACATAAACTTTAATGTGTATGCTGTGTGTGTATGTTTGCATACATTTTCATGTGATTTCTCTTTTGAGCGCAACGTATGCACATGTACACTCCTACAATGCGTAACTTACAGTTCTTCCGGGGTAGGTTTATTCAGCCATTCCACCACAAGTGAGGCAGTTAACTTCACCACCAAGGATGTCGCCTGCTTGTCATCCCTGGTAGTGGAAAATGAGAGTATGCAATTTCTCATCTGGGCAGTTAGAGAAACTTCCAGAAGAACAAGCAGAGATTGTCTACCACTAAAGCTGGTTCAGACCTGTTAATTTAATTGGCTGTTTCACAGGACAAAGAGTTGGATAAAGTAAAATAAGCTTCAGAGCACACATTGAAATAGCTAAGAGAAAGAAAGTAGTAAAACAAGGGTGATGTTAAATATGCAGAAAAAAATATTATTAAATGACCAAAAGACTAGCCTAATTATTAAATAATCCAGAATCCAGATGATTAGGTATCCATCCACACCTGCCATGCTTTCCCAAAATTCAATATATACCTTGTGTAGGTGGAATAGTAGCAGGTTTCATGGCATTAGGGACAGGCAGATCTGATCCAGGTTTTTCCCACATTGCAAATTCTAGGGAGAAACACTGGACCAGATCCTAAACTCTCAGAATTTATGGATCCCACTTTTATCTCAAATTACAGGTATCCCACTTGTTTGAATAGAATATATACATGTAAGGTACACGTATTTATACTGACAAAAACAAATTTGTGTATATTTTAGGGATGTGAATCGTTTTTCTGACAATTGAAAATATTTTCAAACTCTTCGGGGGGCCCCCGAACCCGATAAGAAAACCCCACAAAATTGTTCGTGGGTTTCTCTTATCGTTTTGGGGGGGCGGGAAGAAAGGGCTCTTAAAATAAACCCCAAACCCACAGGATGGCTCGCACCATCCTGTGCTCCTACCATATGAAGGCTTTTCCAACAAGCCTTCCCGGACAATTCATAACCACCTCTAACTCCTGTAAGAATGTGACTGTAAATATTCATTAAGTTATTTATTTTATCCCCATACAATTCTTTTACTCCCCACTGTTCCTCTTTTTTCTCCATCCCAGTTATTCCACCCCTGTTTTTTTTGTAACTGCTTCCCCTTTGCACCAGTTTAGTTCTACTGTTCTTTGCACCCCTTGTTTGTATGTAAACCAGCATGATGTGACTTGTTCATGAATGCCGGTATATAAAAAACCTAAATAAATAAATAAATAAATAAATAAATATGACAGGGGCCGGCCAATGGCACGGATACCCTTTCACATGCTAAGGGCAAAGTGCCATTGGCGCCATTTTGATTAGTGGCAGCCGATGGCTTGAGCATGGGAGATCGCTCCTGGGACCCCCGTTGGACCACCAGGTACTTAAAAAAAATTGGGGGGGGGGGTTGGGAGGATGGGAGATGCGAAAGGATTACATTTAAAGGGTTGGGGTGTTTTTTTTTTCCGGCACAACACAGCCAATTAAAACGGGTAAGAATCGCGGTAACGAAGATTTCCCGTGGTTTTTATCCAAAATCGATACCGGAAATGAGTCCGTTACTGATTCACATCCCTAGTATATTTTCTATTTTAATTATTTACACATGTAATATATACTTGTGCATACCCCACCTCTATACATATGCAAATACATGAAATTTACACATGTGCTGAGAGATCACTGGGGACCGGTCCCGATTCCGGGGAGATTGGTGTGCCCTTGGACCATGGCGTGACTGCAGAAAGGAGCTCCATGGAAGAGCCAAGGCAGGCAAGATGTGTCCAAGCATGGGCGGACAGGCTGGCCATCGGAACCCTAACCTCTGCCGGACCTGCACACACCAAAAGAGACCCAGCAATGCAATGCTGGTCTCTGGGGAAGCCCTCCAGCCACTCGATAGACCTTTTGGACCTGCTGCACAGGAGTGGCAGATGTGACAGGATGGACAGAGGTCAAGGACAGGCAATGGTACTGGAACATGGAACAAGACAGGAACTCAAGACGAGGATGCTTGGAACTCAGACAAGACGAGGATGCTTGGAACTCAGATTCAGGATGCTCAGATGTGGATGGAGATCAGACGTGGACTCAGGAGAGGATTCCGGATACTCAGACAAGGACTCTTGGAACTTAGAACTTGGATGAGATGAGGATTCTTAGAACTTGGAACTCAGACGGGATGAGGACACTAGGAAGTTGGATAAGATGAGGATAAGGACTTAGGATACTCGGAGACTTAGACAGACATTGCCTCTCAGGGTGCCCTACACAGCCGACGTGAGCTGGTCACGGACCACCCTGTCCAACTGCGCCCTACACAACCTGAAGAGGCTGGTCACGGACCATGCAGAGAGTGGGACATGCACAGGACTGAGGCTCAGGACAAAGGAGGAATCTGGGCAGTGCTCGAGGAAGGATCCAACTGGATGAGGACTCCAGCTACCGGAAACGATCGATATGAATTTACTCCCAGGAAGGTTAGCTGGAGACGAGGTCCGGGCCAAGGCAAAACTGAACACAGAGCTAGGAAATAGCGGTACTTCAGGATCAGAACTGGACAAAGGACATCAGGATCAGGACTTGCAACTTGGAACTTGGAACATCAGGATCAGGACTCAGAACTTGGAACATCAGGACTGGAATGTAAGGTATCGGATACAATGGGACACCGGTACCTCTGGACACCAGGACATCAGGGTGTATGGACATCTAAGGCATCTGAACATCAGGGACATCTGGAGATGAGGACATCAGGGACGTCTGGAACACAAAGCATGGAACATCGAGTACTTCAGGACCAGGGACATCAGAACTAGGAACATCTGAAGACTGGACATCAGAAGACAAAGATATCAGAAGACAGGAACATCAGGACGTCTAGAGACAAGGACATCTGGAGACAGGACATCTGGACATAAGGACATCTGGAGACAAGGAGACGGGATCCAATGAGAGACCAGGACACGGAACGAAGATGAAGACAAAGGTTCAGGAATCATGGATGAAGACAAGGAATACCAATGAAGAACAAAGTGCCTTGAAGAAGCGAGGAAGGATCACGGAGGTCTCCTGGAACGAAGAGCTGGAACAGAGAATCTAGGAGCAGTTCAGCTCATTACTGGCTCCTTGCGAAGGCAAAGGCAGAATGAAGGAAGGCCCTCTTTATAGGGCTGAAGTGGAAACACCTTGGAAACGTCAGCAGGAGGAGCCCAGGAGGACTGCCCACTGCTGACCCTTTAAATAGGGCAGAGAGGCGCGGCCTCATGCCTAGGAGGGAGCAGGACCTTGGAGAGCGGTGTCCATGCTGCAAGGAGGAAGCAGGTCCTGATGTGAGTGGCTCCCTGCCATGAAGAGAGAAGATTTATGACGGCTCCCTGCCACATGAAGAGGAGCTCTGGAGTGGCCTCCAGGCTGTGGAAGAGGACTTGGTCAATGGCATTCTCCGAGCCATGGAAGAGGAGCTCCAGAGTGGCCTCCAGGCTGTGGAAGAGGACTTGGTCGATGGCATTCTCCGGGCCATGGAAGAGGAGCTTTGGGGTGGCCTCCAGGCCACAGACTAGGAAAGCAGGCAGTGGCCTAGCCGCAAAGAGTCGGCGGTGTCAGCGGTGGCCTCCAGGCCACATGGAGGATTAGCAGCGGCCCATGCCACGAGGAGTGGACGCTTTTGTGGTGGCCTCCTGGTTGCAGAAGGAATGATGCTGGCGGTGGCCTCCAGGCCAAGCAGGGAAGAAGGTCAATAGCGGCCTCCAAGGCCGCAAGGAGAGATAGAAATAGCGGCCACAGACCGCAGAGGAACGGGGTCGGCAGTGGTGGCCTTCAGGCCCCACTGAGGTGAGAAGCTGCTTGTGGGCCTGTTCCACAAGCAGAATCTGTTCCACAAGCAGAATCATAACAACATGTATGTGGGTCTAAAGGGATGGCTATCAGTGCATGCCTTCCTACTTGCACCATGTCCCAACACAGTGAAGCACTTGTGAGGAAGCCCAACTTCCTACCAAGGGAGTTTAATCTTCTTGTCCAGCATCTCATGAATGAACCTCAGTCCAGGACAGTGGGCTTATATAAGAAGGAGAGGATATAAGAGAAGAATCACCACATACTGAATGCAGTCTATTACAACCAAAGTGTGAATGACCTGAGCCACTAGTGGTGGGACCTCCAAAATCTCATGAAGAGAATGCAGGCCAGGATGAGAGCTGAGGGGCCTGACAGCCAGGTTACCTTCACTGCAGCAGAATGGATGGTGCTGAGCACCATTTCAGATGCAGCTGTGGGAGGTGTTGGCCACTTGGACACCACTCAACATGAAGTCCATCAATGTGAGTATTTTGATTAGGAACATCAAATAAAGTGCATATATGTAAAGATTTTATATATGTTTTGTACCATATATTTTTATATATGCTCCTGGTCCAATGAAGGTCCTGGTCACTTGGATATACAGGGAAGATCATTTAACACCCTAGGCCTCATGACCTCCCTGGGTTCCTGGACATGGGGGAAAAGCAGAGTAATATATTTGTTCTATTGCATTAGTAAGCATAGAAACTTTTTATACTCATTTGACATTCTCTCCTATTAAACACTTAGCACACCAGGCTTTTCATTAAAAAAAAAAAAAAAAAGCTTTATTTAATGCAGAGTTATAACTGATTGTCTAACCTTGAAACTTTTCTGTCTAAAGAAGTCACAGTCTCTGTATTCACACAAAAACAACTATATCTCTTTGTCTTGTCACCTTCAGACCCATTACTTTGGTCATATCTTTGGAACAGGCACTATTTCCATCCAGGGCCTTAATCATGAGCTGCTATGTTGGGTTCACTCTCATTAAAGTCCAGAACTGCTTGGAGCAGAATCAAACACCTAATCTGGTGACCTCCCTGTACATTAGTCCTCTGCTATTTGGACTCTTGTTCCGTGTGCCCTCCTATAACCTTCTCCTCAACTCTGCTCAGAGTCTCCATACCATCCCTATGCTGTCACTCAATGAAGATGCTCTACCCAATGGGGGAGTGCTGCATATCCATTGCATACTGCCGCAATGCTGACAGCTGACAGTCTAGGTCTGAAGAACCTCTGACCTATTGAAGGCACTTAGACTAGTAATAGGCATATGGTAATGCATCCCATAAAGTTTGTGGTGCAGCTAGAAGTACTAGATATGGACTTAGGAAGAGGTTCTGGTAGACAGAGAGACAGCTTCAGTGACTGTGAAGAGAACAAACCACATTGCATGTATATTGAAATTATGTTCATGCTTTCTTGTTGCAGGGATCAGCCACTTAAGGATTCATATGGACCAGGACCTATTAGCCCCAATGGGCAAGGCAGTGTTCTTGGATGCTGCCTCCTAGCTCTGAAGAGGATAGTGAGGAGGATAAGAAACCTTCAGAGGAGTACCTAGCCTCTGAGCGGCGACAGCCCATGATGAATGTTTATTGCAACCTGTAGAGTGAAGACTGCTGTGGTGGCCAAGATTGATGGTGTTTCAGTGTAGATGTGTGACCAGGGCAGCAAGCTCTCAGATGGAGCCCTCCCAACTAGGTCTCCCAGAGGGACAGGGGTCCTCAAACCAATCCAGCAAAGTCTCCTAAGGTTAAAAGAGGAAGCAGAGATAAATGTATAAAGACATTTCCCATTCAATTTAAACAAACTTAACAGTTTTATTTCAAGCAACAGTTATCCCCTTTTTAATAAACAATATTTTTTTATCACATTCAATGCCCACATAAAATAAACTCTCAAACTTTTACTTTCCTTATTTCTAGACACTAATATTCTAAGAACACAAAGCAAAGAACTCCGGAGTTCCAGAATTCTAATGAGCAATGCTGTCAGATAAGTATCAGAGAGTTTTAACACTCTTAGGGCCAGATTTTAAAAACGTACGCACGTAAAACCCTGGGGTTTATGCGCATGGCTGGGCCTTTCGCGCGCCGGGTCAATTTTCAAAGGGCTCGGTCACGCGCGTAACCCTCCGAGACACGTGTAAGCCCCAGGGCTAGCCAAAGGGGCGGTCCGGGGGGCGGGGGGGGGGCGGGGCTAGAGGTACCTGGCACGGCGGCCATTTGCAGGAGCAAAAGGTAAGATAAGAAATTTGGGAGTACTTAGGATAGGGATAGGGGGAGGGCGGGATAGGGGAAGAGGAAGGGAGGTTAGGCTAGGGGCCTTGGAAGGCCACGATGCGTCGCCGTACGCACTTGCATTAGTCTAGTGCCCCTTGCGTGCGCCGACCTGAAATTTTATAACATGCGCACGCCTGCGCACACCTGCATGTTGTAAAATTGCGCGTCCATGTGTGCGTGTCGGGTAGCGTGGGCACATGGACATGCGCTCGTAACGTTTGAAAAATCTACCCCTTAATATTTTTTTGACTTTATACTGCTTGGTCTCTCTTGTTCTAATTATGTAGGACTTGATATTTTGTGCTTAATTTTTTTTCTTTCAGAGCTGTTGACAACTCCTTCCAAAGCAGACCTTGCCAAGGTAAGTAGTATAAATTGTATTGTCTTCAGTAACTTTCCTTGTTCTACTCTCTCTTTTCTTTTCCTTTCTGTCTTCTCGTGCATTCTTTTTATCTTTCCTTTAATAGCTTAGCTCGGGCCTGGCTGTGTCTTTGCAAAGAGTATTCACTCATCTGTAGGCTGCTAGCATTTTTCACTCTCTCGGTGCCTGAAGTGTTGGTTCCTTCTTGGTGACTCTGCTCTTCCAGTGGCTTATTTTTCTTCTTAATCTTTCACCTACTATCCTACTCTTTAAATAACAAAAAAAAAGAAAAAGAAAACTATCTCCCTCTCACTAAGTCCCTTTTGATAACTAAAGTCTGTAATGTTCCCTTGGTGCATGTGTTCTACATTGGCTTGCTGTTACTCTTTTTGTCTAACTAACCAAATCAAATAATAATTAGTTCATCCCTACCCTTAGAGAAAGAACAGTTGTTCCTGTCACACTTGTTCTCTCTTTCTCTCTCTCTGTAGGTAAGGGAACTTTGCTTCATTTGTATCTTTTAAATGCAGAGCATTTCTGGGTGATGTTACTTTGTTAAAACTTCTGCTTTATGTCGAACTCTTTTTTTGAATCTGTTCCAAATTTGCTAAGAGGATAAGCAGCGTTTACGATAAGTAACCTCCCTCTTTGACTATGGTTAAAAAAAAACCTCTGATAAAGCAAGCTTTCTTTCAGAAGGGGAACTCACACCTCCAGTAATGGAGTTTGTCTCAGCTTTGGGTACACAGCCTTTATCTTTTTATTTATTTTACTTTGCCCATCAATTTCACAATCAGGCTTTCCAGTGCCAGTCTTTCAGCCTCTATAGAAACCTGCTCTATATTTCATGCGGTGCAGCTGTTTCATTAACAACTATTCTGCACTAAGTCTCCTTTACCTTTGCCGGGAATATGATGTAAGGAATCTCAATCACACCGCACATTCACCCTCTTGTGGAGCATACACCGTTCTTTCTCCCTGTTTTGTTTCTTTTATGCACTTCTAGGGCCTGTAAGCGGAGCACTAGGACAGCACTACTGTTCGGTTGTTTCAGGCTTCTCTCTCTCCAGATTCTAAACTTAGGAGCTATGCTAGAATCTTCAGATTCTTGCTTGTGATGATATCACGGCGTCGGGAACACTGTGGCTGTCTGACGCTGTTCCCCTTACACCAGCCCCTGAATCAAGTAATCCATATATATATATTTTTTTATTTATTTTGGGCACCCCATTTACATGGAGAAGGAAGAGGAGGAGGCAGCTGGCGAATTTTAAGATAGCTGGGTATATTCAGTGAATATACAGCTGTAGTTAGCCAGAGGAGTTGTTTGGTTAAGTAGCCGAAACCACTACAGTGGCTGAATATGGATCTCACTGTGCTTCCAAGAAAGACATGGGGGTAACTTCAAAGGAACGGCAGTTACAAGCATAATAACCTTCCCGGGAAGACTGGATGAACCATTTCAGTCTTTATCCGCTATATTTTACTATTTTATTATGTTAGCAGCTGCGCAATTTTGGAAGGAAAAAAGATTTTGAAGAAAAAGCAGGTGCCAAGAGTACAGGTAAAAAGTACCCAAAGACTTCGCAGCCATGAGGGGGTAGTATAAAAATTGCCCCTGGCTTTATGCTCTTAAATAGATGTTACACATTTGGCTGGGGCTCTGCTTGAATAAAAGAATTCTTGTAAACCAATTTTGCAAATTGTTTTTTTTAAGACCTGAGCAGAGGCATTTGAGGGGTGGGGTGGAGGAGGTGGAGCATAGTTGGCTCTTATGTGCCTACTTTGGTATTTTTAAAAGTATGCATATAATTGCATGGGCAAAAACTGCACCCTCTGAAGAGGCCATGCAAGCTAGCATGAGTGAATCTCTGTGTCTACCTGGCCAACTGCCTGTGAAATTTTGAAAATCCACATTGAAAATCCTTGGCAAAGTCTTCATGTTCAATATAGTTATTCATTTATTTGTTCACAACCAAAATGGAAGCAACATTTTTCAACACCTCTTACATAATAGGAGAAAAATCGAATCTCTTGATTGAAAAGTTACAATTTGATCTTTAGCTTGTTTGCATTGTTCATTTCTAATAAATATGTCGTAGCCCATGTAAAATGAGTTTACAAGCTGGGGGAAATCAAGTTGCCAATTTCTCTGCCCTGATTGAGAGATCACCTTTTCTTTCCTGGCAGCTTCAGTTTAGAAACACGGTAATTAGAAATGTCAAACAATGTGTGAGAACAACTCCCATGCCCTATGACTAAGATGCAGAATTTTCAGTGTTACAATTAATCTGGGATAGAAATGTCTGCACTTGAATAACAGAGCTGACAGAAAATTCATTAACATCATCTAAATTATATTGTAACTCATTCCACAACCCACGCCATTAAAATGCCGTGGGTAGAAAGTGGAAAATAATCAGAGGTAAGGTATGAACTGCAGAATGGAGGCTTGGAAAAATTAGGATATTGTGACTAACTAATACTATAGGCTCTGAGATGTAACATAGATAAGTCTAAAGTGATATTTCTTGGGGTAAAGAAGCTGTGTATCCCATATAGCCACGCTCGGGAAGGCTGCACCAATTCCTTTCAAATATGAGCCCCAGCAGATCTTGAAGGAGGATTGGATTGAATATGCTGCTATATTTATATACGGTATATTATCTCCTCAACTGAATATCATATCTTTAATGGAAATAGTTGAAAGACCATCATAAACAGAACACCACCATATTCACGATGTTCTGCTGTGGTGGCAGGTCCCCTCTATAGTCACAGACATTTACAGAACTCTTTTTTTCATGTTTTTTTCTTATGCCTGTAGAGATCCTGTCAGAATCCCACAGTCATTCAGAATATTCCATTTGTGTGGGAAGGGATGTGTGAATAATGCGGGCTTCAACATGCTGAGAGGATTTTAAAAGTTTTCAAAAATGGGTGGGGTGTTGTCTGGGCTGGGCACGGGTGTTTCAGGGCAGGAACCAGAGATGTGGGCATGCGCCCAGAACCCCTGCCATTTTAAGTATACTACTGCTATGGAGGAGGCACAAGTTATAAAATAAAGACAACTAGACAGATTTATGGGGTTTTAATGGTCTGGGGTAACTGGGGAGAGTGAATGCTATTAAACTAGGGGGGTTTGGAGGAACTCTCTCTTAATTGGGTGAACTGGGGATGAACTGCTAAAACTGGGAATGTTGTCTCCATTTCCCCTTTTTAAAATCCCCCAACATACATGGTAAAAGCTTACAGCTATATAATGAAGTATTTAGTAGGCAAGCAAATTGTCCACCACTTTGAGGGATAATACTGTAAAATAATACCCAATTTATTCTAACATCTAAAGGTTCAATGTGTGCTTGATGGCAGAATGTGTGGATGTGTGTGCCTTATCTCTGCTAGTGTCCTTGTTTTGTCTACAGAAATGACTTGTTCAGAGACATTATCATTTCTTTTTCTTTTTCTCCTTGCTCTGCCTCTCCCTGTGCACCTCAGCATCCTTCTAACTTTAGTCACCACCTTATCACATGGTTTTGCCTCCTTGAGATCATCAGACATGATCACCCTAAAGGGCATATTGGTACCTCATCCTCTACAGGTCCTGGTCCCTTGGATTTCTGCATTGAAAATGGATTACCTATTTTGTGCTTTTTTGTATTTAATCTTAACCACTATGCATAACTCTATGCTCAAGCTTTCTTAGTTTAGTTCTCATTCTGTCTTACTTCTTATTTATTTATTTTATTTATTTATTTAAAGTCTCTTCTGTACCGATAGCCGTTCGCACATCGTATCAGGGGTGTTCACTCTATTACAAAATAGACCTTGGGACAAATCCTTGAAACACTCCCCCTTCTATCCTCTGAATGAATTTCATTAACCATTGCCCTCTGTGGTCTTACACTCAACCAGTTTCTAAGCCAATCCAATATGCAAGGGAACCCCCACCTATGGGGACAGTTTCAAAAGCTTTGCTAAAATCTAAGTAAACCACAAGAAGATGATGTCCTTGATCTAATTCTCTAGTCACCCCATCAGAGAAATTGATCAGATTTCTTTAACACAATCTTTTGCACTGAAAAACAAAGCACAGTCATATGCTGCTTTGGATCCTGAAGTTTGCTGGATCCGATATACTTCACTATCCTTTCATTCAAAAGAATCTCCTTTAATTTTCCCACCACCAAGTGATTCCAGTGTTTTCTGATACATAATCACTGATACACACTATCATTGACCAATTTACGCAATGGGTATGAGGCAGGCCCTTAGAATTTTAATTATATTTAGGGTATAAAATTCAAACTTTTAGTTAACTCTTCAATCTGGTATACTACTTTAGACAGAGAACCTTGAAAATTTGCAATACATTTATTTCGTACTTAGAAGCCTACCAGTGTTTTATTCTACAGTATTTGTGTGTGCAATAAAAAATTGTGATGAACTGCTGCTATTGATTACCTTTGACTGGAAATATCAAATGCCAGAATTTAAGATTGATGTCAAATGATGCCTTGGCCAAACTATGTACTAGAATGAAGCATACAATGAAAGCAGTATATCTGAAATATGATGAGTGTTTTATAACTATACTGGTCCACGGATAGCTGAGCTGTTGCTGTGATAGCAGTTTTTCTTTTCTGCTACTCATGAACAATATCCAGAGAATCATGCATTGCAGTAAACATTTTACTACCTACTAGCACTGTAGAGCAGATCCAGGGAGTAGAAATCTTCAGATGTCTTTAATACATCCATGTTAAAATCCACTGCTACACAAGCATCATGGCAAAAGTGGAGTAGTACTAATCCTGTACAAATTAAGGGCTTGATTCACCAAGTCAGGGTTTCATGCATTGAAGACCTGGTATATATTCAAATGTATCTCGTGTGTATTCTTATCTTTTAAAGCTGATTGGTTATGGGTTCCCAAGGACAGGTTTGAGGAGCCCAGCACTAAGGCTTTTCTCTCAATCTTTCTATGGAAAGAAAGAGACCTTGGTGAATCAGGCCCTAAGTGGGTTTTATAATAGAAAAAGTTATAGTGTGTAAAATTATGCAGCCTGTCGTGGTACAGTATAGTGAGAGTACCTGGCATATCTCCAGTCAAGCAATATGTGTTTAATTAATTTACTTAAAAAGCATTTATAGCCCACATTATCATAATATATCTAAGCAGGACACAAATAAACACTCACAGGGCTTTTTTTTTTTTTTTTCAGGGGATACTTGCAGGTATTAAGTACTGGCACATTTTTCCCTGATTTTGCCCTGGGTTGCCTCAAAAAAATCCTGCATGTAAGTACTGGCATATTTTTATCCAGAAAAATGTGTTGAGCACTCATATAACCATACAATAATATTACACTATTGACATAAAAAAATAGGGAAATACAACTGGCACTCATAAAACAAATATGACATCCCAATATTAGTCCATATATATAGCAATTCAGTCAGTTTGACTTTAAATCAAGTATGATGTCTCATTATCTAATACAAACTTGTGCCTAGAGCTAGGGATGGACATTTGGGAGAAATGAAATATGAAATGAGATGAAATTTCCTATTTCATTTTGGATCACTTTCAAAATGGACGGGGTTAAATTCCACCAAATTTTGTCAGAATCTCATTTTGTTTTGAAAACCTATTTAAAAAAGAAAATCACAAATCAAGCATGGGCCTAGTCTGAAAACCGGGGCCTCACCTAAGAAGTAGGCCAAGATCCAAAGCAAGCTTGATGAAGGGGCTGCGACTTATGCCTGAGCACAATGCTGGGCCTAGGCTGAGACCCGAGCAAAGGTCCAGGCCCGGGAAATTTCCCAAAGATCCCCCCCCCTACACCATAGTTACCAAATCCAATGCTGTGTCCTGGACTCCAGGCCAGGCTGCGGCATCAGGTCTGGCTCCAGGTCAATTCCTGGGCCTCGACCTGGACCACAGTCTTGGCCCAGGCCAGACATCATGGCCCGGCCCAGAGTCCGAGTCCAGATGCTGAAGCTTTGGCCCAGGGCCAAACCCAATGCCATAGCCTAGCCCAGAGACCAGGTCCTGACACCAAACCCTCGACCCAGACCCAGGCCCGATGCCAGGGCCTGGCCCAGTGGCTAAGTCTTGATGTGAGGGCCTAGGCTTGAACTCAGGCCCAAAACCAGGGCCTGGCTTGAAGTCTGGGTCCCAAAGATTGGGCATCAACCCTGGGTCAGACCCAGGCCTGGATCCAAGGCCTCAGAGTTCCTTTTGGCATCTTCTTTCTTCAGCTCTTCTTTGCCAACTGATGCTGACCACTGGGATCGTTGCGCTGGAGCTAATTAACTCTGGTGCAACCTCCCCAGAAACCTCCACAGTTGAATTAGCCACCATATATAAAAATGGCATCTTCTGCTGGGAAGGATGTGCAAGAGTTAACGCTAGCATCACCTCAGTGGACAGCATCAGTAGGAAAAGAAGATCTGAAGAAAGAAGGTGCCGAAGAGGAGCCCCAAGGCTTGGGCTCCGAGCCTGGGACTGATCCTGATCATGGGCCTTGGCCAAAGTGTTCAAACCTGGCCTCTGGGCCAGGCCCCGGCATAGGGTCTGGGTACAGGTCTGAGTCGAGGCCCCAGTTTTGGTACCAGACCTCCAGGCCAGGCTGTGGTTTCAGTCAGGTTGTGGATCCTGGCCTGGGCTGAGACGTAGGTGTTGGGATCCGGCCTCCAGTCTGGTTCCTGACAGCAAGCCTAGATCTAGGCTGAGCCCCAGGCTTCATGCCCCAGCCTCTAGGTCAGGCTACAGTATTGGCTGGGCCCTGAGTCCTGGCCTAGGGCGTGGCCCAGGTATTGGGACCCAACCTCTGGTCCAGATCTCGGTGTCAGGACCCAGCCTCTGGGCTGAGCTATGGCATCAGATCTGGGTCTGGCCAAGGCCTAGGTATCAGGACTTGAGCTGGGCCATAGGCTAAAAGATTCCAATTTATCCCTGTCAACTGAAAAGCAGAAAGTAAATACAAACAAAAAACTCACTTTGAAATGTTTGTATGCTAATGCCAGAAGTCAAGTAAGATGGGAGAATTAGAATGTATAGCAGTAAATGATGACATAGACTTAATTGGCATCTCAGAGACATGGTGGAAATAGGATAACCAATGGGATAGTGCTATATCAGGGTCAAATTATATCGCAATATTTTGGTGGCAGGGTGGTGCTTTATGTCCGGGATGGCATAGAGTCCAACAGGATAAAAATCCTGCATGAGACTAAATGTACAATTGAATTTTTATGGGTAGAAATCCTTTGTGTGTTAGGGAAGAGAATAGTGATAGGAGTATACTACCATCCATCTGGCCAAAAAGGTGAGACGGACAGTGAAATGATAAGAGAAATTAGGGAAGCTAACTAAACTGGTAGTTCAATAATAATGGGAGATTTCAATTACCCCTGAATTGACTGGGTAAGTGAAAGATTAGGACATGCTAGAGAGATAAAGTTCCTGGATGGAATAAAAAATAGTTTTATGGAGCAAATGATTCAGGAGCCGATGAGAGAGGAAGCAATTTTAGATCTAATTCTCTGTGGAGCACAGGATTTGGTGAGAGAGATAATGGTGGTGTGGCTGCTTGGCAATAGTGATCATAATATGATCAAATTTGAATTAATGACTGGAAGGGGGACAGTATGTAAATCCCCAGCTCTAGCGCTAAACTTTCAAAAGGGAAACTTTGATAAAATGAGAAAAATAGTAAGATAAAAACTGAAAGGTGCAGCTACAAAGGTAAAAGTTGTGCAACATGTGTGGACATTGTTAAAAAATACTATCCTAGAAGCACAGACCAGATGTATTCCATGCATTAAGAAAGGTGTAAGGAAAGCAAAACAATTAACGGCATGGTTAAAAGGTGAGGTGAAAGAGGCTATTTTAATCAAAAGATCTTCATTCCAAAATTGGGAAAAGGATCCATCAGAAGAAAATAGGATAAAGCATAAGCACTGGCAAGTTAAATGTAAGACATTGATAAGACAGGCTAAGAGAAAATTTAAAAAGAAGTTGGCCATAGAAGCAAAAACGCACAATAAAAACGTTTTGAAATATGTCCAAAGCAGAAGGCCTGCAAGGGAGTCAGTTAGACTGTTAGATGATCAAGGGGTTAAAGGGGCATTTAGAGAAGAAAACTTAAAAAATTAAATGATTTCTTTGCTTCAGTGTTTACTGAAGAGAATATTGGAGAGATACCCATTCCAGAGAAGGTTTTCATCGGTGATGGTTAAGATCAACTGAACCAAATCACAATGAACCTGGAAGATCTGGTAGGCCTGATTGACAAACTGAAGATTAGTAAATCACCTGGACTGGATGGTATACATCCCAGGGTTCTGAAAGAACTAAAAAATGAAATTTCGGACCTATTAGTAAAAATTTGTAACCTATCATTAAAATCATCTGATGTACCTGAAGACTGGAAGATGGCCAATATAACCCTGATATTTAAAAAGGATCCAGGATGATCCAGGAAACTATAGACTGGTGAGCCTGACTTCAGTGCCGGGAAAAATCATGGAAACTATTATAAAGCATAAAATCACAGAACATTTAGATAGACATGGTTTGATGGGACACAGCCAGCATGGATTTACCCAAGGGAAGTGTTGCCTCACAAATCTCCTACATTTTTTGAAGGGGTAAATAAACATTTGGACAAAGGTGAACTGGTAGATGTGGTGTATTTGGATTTTCAGAAGGGGGTTTGACAAAGTCCCGCATGAGAGGCTTCTAAGAAAACTAAAAAGTCATGGGATAAGAGGTGATTTCCTTTTGTGGATTGCAAACGGGTTAAAAGACAGGAAACAGAGAGCAGGCTTAAATGGTCAGTTTTCACAGTGGAAAAAGATAAACAGTGGAGTGCCTCAGGGATCTGTACTTGGACCGGTGGTTTTTAATAGATTTATAAATGATCTGGAAAGAAGTACAATGATTAAGGTGATCAGATTTGTGGATGACACAAAATTATGCAGAGTAGTTAAATCTCAAGTGAATTGTGATGAATTGTAGGAAGATCTTGCGAGACTGGAAGATTGGACTTCCAAATGGCAGATGAAATTTAATGTGGATACGTGCAAAGTGATGCATATAGGGAAAAATAACCCTTGCTGTAGTTACACAATGTTAAGTTCTATCTTAGGAGTTACCACCCAGGAAAGAGATCTAGGCATCATATTGGATAATACATTGAAATTGTCATCCCAGTGTGCTATGGCAATCAAAAAAGCAAACAGAATGTTAGGAATTATTTAGAAGGGAATGGAAAAGAAAGCAGAAGATCTCATAAAGCCTCTGTATCACCCCATGGTGAGACCGCACCTTGAGTACTGTGTGCAAGAAGGGTGACCAAAATAAAAAGGGGCATGGAAGGCTAAAAAAGTTAGGGTTGTTCAGTTTAGTGAAGAGATGACTTAGTCGGGATATGATAGAAGTCTACAAAATCATGAAAGGACTTGAACAAGTTAATGTAAATTGGTTATTTACTCTCTAAGATAATAGAAGGCCTGGGGCCCTCCATGAAGTTAGCAAGTAGCTCATTTAAAACAAATCTAAGAAAATTCTTTTTCACTCAGCACATAGTTGAGCTCTGGAATTCATTGCCAGAGTATGTGGTTACAGTAATTTGTGTAACTGGGTTTAAAAAAAGGTTTGGATAAGCTCCTAGAGGATAAATCCATAAACTGTTATGATGGTAATTAATAAGCAATAGTAGCTTGTGATCTATATAATGTTTGGGTACTTTCCAGGTACATGTGACTTGGATTGGCCATTGTTGGAAACAGGTTACTGGGCTTGATGGACCCTTGGTCTGACCCAGTATGGCATATCTTATGTTCTTATGCTCTTATGAACCAAGGCCCCTGTGTCGGGATCCAGCCTCTGGACCCGGCCACGGTATCAGGTCTGGGTCCAGGCCCTAGCCTGTGCCAAGGCCCAGGCATCAAGACCTGGCCTCCAGGTCAGTCCCTGGCCTAGGCCAAGGCCAAGGCATCTGTCTAAGCCTCCAAGCCTGGGTCCTTGCTTAGTGTCCAAGTCAAGTTTGCAGCAAATTACGATGGCGTAGTCCTGGTCCCGACTCCTAGACCAGGCCAAAGCCTTGGCCCTTATGTAGGCCTAGGCAGCAGTAGGTTGCCTTGACCTCGGCCTAATCCCCATGCAAAGCCCAGGCTTGGGCTGGGGCCTAGACCTCATCTGTGGATCCTTCCCTGAGTGGGAGAGATGGGTGGGGGGCATGGAAGGTCCCATTACTTTTTTTCCATTTTGGGAGATAGTTTCAATGTCTATTTAATTTTTTTTTTAAACTAAAGAATTGAAATAAACATTCCATGAAATGGTTTTAAGTGTGTAACAAATGTAATTTAAAAAAGGAATTCTTAACAATCATTTTATCTTGTGGTCTCATGGAAAATGCCAAATCCATCTGTATACCTAAAGCTCTCAAGACCTGGGACAGCTGTCTCGCCTCCATCAACCAACTCCTAACTAACCTTAACCTCGCCCTAAACACTACAAAAACTGAGCTACTACTCATCTCCCCAGGACACAACAACCTCCTTCCCTCTGATCAGCCATCTCCCTTTCCCCAGTACATCAGGGATTTAGGTGTCACCTTGGACAGCCATCTGAATTTAAAAAAATTTATCAACAATACCACCAAAGACTGCTTTTATAAACTGCAAGTCCTTAAGAAACTAAGACCTCTCCTCCATCACTATGACTTCCGAACCATTCTCCAAACCACCCTATTTAGCAAGATTGACTACTGCAACACCCTACTCCTAGGCCTTCACGCAATTTCCATCAAACCTCTCCAAATGCTGCAAAACTCAGCTGCTAGAATCCTCAACAACTCCCGCAGAATAGATCATATGACGCCAATCCTCAGAGATCTCCATTGGCTTCCAATCCCCTCTAGAATACTTCATAAGACCCTCACTATTATCCAGAAAATGCTACACAACCAGAATATTCAATGGCTTAGCGACTCCCTGCACTATCACACTCCCAACAGACCAACCAGAGCGGCCTATAAGGGATCCATGTCTATTCCCTCCCACAAACTCACTCACCATAACTCCACTAAAGATCGCGCGTTTTCCATAGTAGGTCCTACATTATGGAACTCAATGCCCCCCGAACTATGCCAAGAATACTGTACAATAACCTTCAAAAAAACCCTAAAAACTTGGCTATTTAAACTGGCATATACATAACAACACCCCTCGCCTCCCTTTCCCAAAAGCATCCATCCTTCCCCCCCCCCCCCCACACCCCCTTCCAATGAAACCCTGGACCCTAATCTATTTTAACTTTCAGTTAAATTTTTTAGAATATAGTTTCTATACAGAATCCTGTAAATAGTTATTTATTCAATCATTTATCTAATCGCCCTACTTAAGGTCTATGGACTCTTTCTCTCCCTCTATTCTCCCATCTTGTTCCTTAACCTCCCTGTTACATGTAGCTTTAATTTCCACTTTCTAAATTATGTTTATTTACCCCGTTATCTGTAAACCAATGTGATATGCAAATGAATGTCGGTATATAAAAGGTTCTAAATAAATAAATAAATAAATAAATACATACCTAAATTATATACCTATGAAGAAACAAAAATTTGAAGCCCCTTTAATAATAATAGATGTAAAATTAGCAGAGATACCTTGTGACAACAAAAGAATCTCAGTATTTTGCTAATTTAAAGCCAATCTATTCTGGGTCATCCAATCTCTAGGTGAGGTCAAGCATCATCAACAGTTGAAGAAATTTTCAAGTAGAACTGTATGTCAGCTCCTGAACTGGCAAGTAACCTGGTGTACCCTTGCAGAAAGAAGAGAGAGGACAAAGCATTACCTATTTCCACTTTCTAAAAATGATCTGTTTAGATGGATTTAAACCAAGCCAAAACAATAGAAATGATACCTATTTCCTTCAAATGACAAAATAAGATATCATGATTCAACATATTGAATGCCAAAGATACTTTAAATAGCACCAGATAAAAACCATAGTCAAATCCTTTCCTAAACAATTCTACACTTTCTACTGCCTTTTGGAGAGGAATTGAACGAAGCCCTACATTTAGCATATTCTGATGATATTGTTTGAACTTTTCTTGCCGATTTTTATCTGCTTAGTTTTTTTCTTCCATTCGTCAGCCTATTTGCCAGGCATTGAAGTATTAAAATATTGAAGCTGGAAAGTGATTTATGGTCATATAACAGTATCTCCCGAGGTGTGCCATTGTGGGATGTACTTGTGAAACAGCCGAGAGAAGGCTAATTATCTATTGAGATTTAGTTTGTCATGCTGAAGCATACGACTAAACATTGGAAAAGGAGATTATAGTCTGATCAACCATTGGGATAATGTGGTGGGTCCGTTTAAAGTAATGAGTCTGAAAAAAGGTTGATAGTGAAATATCCCCCTGATGAAGCTGGTAACAGAAAAACAAGGGCCTCTTGAAGGGGTTACGTTGTGATCAAAGGCGAGTCATGTACCTAGCTTCTGCGAAGGAAGAGACACCCAGTGGAGGAATAGAAGAGAAAATAAAGAGGAATAAAAGTTTTAAGAGCATGTAAACCCAAGTGGGTCTGAACAGCAGAAGGACATGCGTAATGATGATATAAGATCAACATAACAGTATAGAAGTTATAGTTAAACCATGTGGTGGTGAAGGAATAGTAACATTGTCTTGATAGACAGTTAAGTATAACATTTATAGGGTTGTAAATGGTGTAATAAGCCACAGGGACTATACACACATGTGCTCTGTTGTGTTTTGAAAATTTATTTTAAGCCTGTACTACCACTGTTGTGTTTAATTTTAATTGTGTGAATGTGTGAATAAGTGTGTGAGTGAGTTTTAAGACACACTTTTAATGTGATTTGGTGAGAATTTTGTTAATAAAGATTTGTGACCTCTCTTACAGTTTATGTACAGTTTACACAATTGCTGAGAGGGTGGTTAAATATCACCCAACGTGTGTACATTTTATACAAAAGCAGCACACCACCACATGCACAGTTTACATACTTTCCCACCCCGAGAGGAGATGCAGAGAAGCAAAAATTCAAGCCTGGCTCCTTTGCTCTGTTTCCAGGCTAACGTTTGGGACACTGGCCAATCGTATTCCTTTTCCATGAACCAAAAATCAATTCACCTGAGTTAGTTCATATTGTTTATTTGTCTTAAAGAAATGCACATCCTTACTGGCTGGGTGTGTCCTGATGACTTGGTTAAGAACCCCACCCTAGACCATACTTAGAGGCTTTCATTTTCAATTTTATTTTATTTTTCCCAGAAATGTATCAGTAATTATTAGAATGAACAAACAGGATCTTCTTACCCAGGAGTCCTCCATACCACTTTGCAAAGGCTATACAGGAATAAGGAAATCTTTAAATCAAATTATTTGCTTTCTGAAGAGGGAATTTCATAAGACTGGAATGTACAATCTGTCAGACCGATACAGTAAAAATCTCTCTCCTGTGCACGCGATTCAGTAAAAAAAATTATTCAAATTAGGGCCCACAGTAAAAAGAGGCGCTAGGGACACTAGCACGTCCCTAGCACCTCTTTTTTGACAGGAGGGGCAGCTGTCAGCGAGTTTGACAGCCGACGCTCAATTTTGCCAGCATCAGTTCTCAAACCCGCTGACAGCCACAGGTTCAGAAACTGGACACCAGCAAAATTGAGTGTCTGGTTTTCAACCTGCGAACCGCGGGCTGATTTAATTTTTTAAATTATTTTTAACTTTTGGGATCTCCGACTTAATATCGCCATGATATTAAGTTGGAGGGTGCACAGAAAAGCAGTTTTACTGCTTTTCTGTGCACTTTCCCGGTGCCGGCAGAAATTAATGCCTTCGTGTGGCTTGGCTGCACATTTTACTTACTGAATTGTGCGGAAATAACTCTAATAGGGCCATCAACATACATTTGCATGTTGCGGGCGCTATTAGTTTTGGGGGGGTTGGATGAGCGTTTTTGACGCGCTATTACCCCTTACTGAATAAGGAGTAAAGCAAATGCACGTTATGACAGCAAATGTGCGTTAACTGTACTGTATCGGCCTGTGTGTTTGTATTTGATCAGAACATTAGGATTAATACTCCTGTTCCTGCAAAAACTTTCACAGAATGCTTATTTTCCAATCCTATTTTTACCCGTTTCTGAATGTGAAGAGTTAGATGATCATAACCTCACCCACAGGGCTTATGACTTATTCAAGGCAGAATACCACAGGGTTCTTCAATTGCTTCTTGCATCTCACAGCGCCTGGTCTTCCCCTGGTAGTTCCCCTTTCAGCTACTAGTCAGGCTTGACCCTTGTTGGCTACTGAGACCTAACAAGTCCAGGCTTTCCTGCATTAGTGTTGCTGGAAGAGGGGGGGGGGGGGGGAATCTTTAGTAACCACAGTAAAAACAGGATTTTGATTGAATGTCTCTTCTTAATGAAAACATTGCAACAGCAATATTCCTCAAATCACCAAGCTGCAGTACTGATTCAGTAATGACTTGGAGAAAAACATAACTAGCTTGTTGTTGCCCAGGTAGAGTGTCCATCAAGCTAGGTGGAGAGAACCTTGCCCAAATCTCATCTTGGAGTAGGTTTCCTCACTCTGAAGGCTAGCAAATCTTCACAAGAGACCACTGTTCTGTTCGTACGTCTCACGTTGAATGTGAAAGTGGCCCCCAACCCCCTACACTAATACCTAATCCCCACCTCGAGTTACTAGGTGGGCCTCCCATAGGGATACAAATACCTGTCTAGGGAGTGGACCTTATAGCAAGGCTCGCTCTCTCTCTCAACATCGTGAACCATGATAAACCTTTACCAGCCTCTAGCACACAATGTACCACAAATGAAAGAGGTGTAGCTATTGGCTGCATTAACACTGCGGCTGTTTTGCGGCACACGATAACTCTTTCCTACTTAACATATACTCCGCCCCCTGAATACAAAATTAAAAATTTGCATTCGCAAATCGTGTTAACGGCTGTTAGCGCGATTTGCGGAATTATCTCCTGCGGTAACTCCTTGGAAAATGACCCCCTTAGTGTGCACTAACATGGAGTTAGGGAGCCGCTAACCCCTGTTAATGTGCACTAACACCGAAAAGAGAGAAACATGAAAAAAACCCTGAACGACGGGAAAAATGAAATTTCCCGCAGGGGCCAGAAAACGAAGCCTGAACCAATAAAACAAAACAATGCACATGCCTAATAGAGACATATTTAAAGATCTTAAAATGTGTATCCTAGAGGAAAGGCAGGATAGGGGAGATATGATAGAGACATGTAAATATCTCCAAGGTTTCCATGCACAAGAGGTGAGCTTCTTTCAAAGGAAAGGAAGCTCTAGAGCAAGGGTCATGGGATGAGGGTGAAAGTGGATAGACTCAGGAGTAATCTTAGGAAATATTTCTTTACAAAGAGGGTGTTAGATGCATGAAACAGCCTTTCAGTGGAGTTGGTGGAGACAAAAAAAAGTATCTGAATTCAAGAAGGCATGGGATAAACACAGGGAATCTTTGAGGGAGTGATAGGAACTGAAAAGCTAAATTTGTTGAGTAGATCGGTAGACTAAATGGACCATAAACTCTTTTGCTGTCATCACATTTCTATGTTTCTATGCCAACCTGAGTAATCAGTATGTATGTATGCAATCATGGACGATCAACATAATAGATCACTGACCAGGTCATAGTTCTTCGACTTGTTTAACATACAGGAGGGTAATTCACTCTATACATTGAAAACATGTGCAGGGACAGTAGAGACTACTAGGAGGAAGGCAAATGGCTATGTGATAAAGGCTGTAGATAGGATCATTGAGCTACCTCTCCCTACTTACATAGAATTAAATCAGATACCTAACAACAGAAATGAAATCCTTATACCAGAGGCTGCATGGTTTTAGCCCCATCTGAAATCTATAGACAATTATATCCCACCTTTAGACCACAATGCACAGATACTGCTTTTACTTGGTAGGGATTTGCTGCAACTTCACAAGATTCTTCAGCAATGCATCAGTCCTCATGACACTCTTTATGCCCAAAGACTGGACCTTAGCTGGGTAATAGTAAATGATGTTTGCATTGACAGAGTACATAAGCCATATAATGTTGATGCTTTTACTACAAGTGTGTTAGAAAATGGACATAGAACTTTTTGCAAACTATGGGGGTCATTTACCAGATGGATCGCACGCGATACCAAGATGAGGGCGGAGTCGGCCACGGAAGAGGAGGAGTCGGGGCGTCACCGGGGCCGACTCCGCGAAGACGGCGCCAACAGCGAAAAGGTAAGGGCCTTTTCGTTGCCTATTTCGCGCCCAATAACTACACCTTCTATGGTGGCGCTATTGGGTGTGAAACTGGCAGCGATCGCACTGCGGCGGTGCGATCGCTGCCGGCTAGTCCAGGACCACCCCCCCGTTTCGGCCCCCCGCCCCCTCATTACCTAAAGTATCACAGGCCTGCGACACTTTAGAAAATGAGGCCCTATGTCCTTATCATTTCTTCATTAAAGAAATGCCTGATGGGTGCCAAGATGCTACATCAGTACTCTAGAAGATTTTAGGCACTGATCTTTAGTCTTGTTTTATATAACTGTGCTATTATTAAATTGTGAAATGTTGCAATTTTGCCTCTTGCTTGGGGTATCAATGGAAAATAGGTGAATAACAAATTCTTATAAATACAATAAATATATAAGGCATGTGGCCAATGATATGGACCTTACAATTGAAATGGCATGTTGTACCCAGAAAAATAATGTATAATTGCTAAATTATGTTGAAGTTCATTTTCAAAGGGACTTTTGCAGGTAAAACTGTGTTTTATGGACAGAAATGGTCTTTTATAAAATTGCTTACCTGATATTTATACCTTGGAATTTTCAGAAGTATGCACAGAACATTTCCCGATACTTAATATGTGATACTGAACGCAATATTAAATAAATTGCAGCCTCTTTCTTCCAAAGCCGTTGTGCCAGTTGCCTCTGTGCCTCTTATCTGAACAAGATATGTATCAGAGGGGCTTGGTTTAGAGGAAATAGAGGGGAGGAAAAAAGAAAGAATGCAACAGTCGTATGCAGCTGCCTTCATTATGATTTTCTAATTAGCAATAAGCAGGATTTTTTTTTTCAAATGCCAACTCCTCTTTGATTTGAAAGTTTTAGGAACTTGAAATCCAAAAAAAAAAAAAAAAAGAGCCAGCAGAGGTGGGTCACTGTAAATGTAACCCAAATTTACAAGTACGTGTCAGATTGCTTATAGTTCTGATTCATACTGGAATACCCAATAAATTACCCATTTTTAGTGATCCGCAAGGTATTAGAGCTTCCTAGAAGTTCTGTAACATGACCCTGCTCCAATGTACTTGGGTGTCACATTGGAAATAAGAGGTACTTCCTGGAATGCATAGGCTTCCTTAGAGGTCTCAAATCCAAATACCCAAGGCCTAACACCACTTCTAAGAACTTGCCGATCTCACCACTTTTTTGTTTCATATGATGGTTTCTCTCCATTCAGAGAGACTCATTCTTCGTGATATACCTAAAGGATTTAAGCTTGGCACACTTCCTTTCTATGTCTACTTCCCTTAACAATGTCATTTAATTGTACAAGTTCAGTTTACATTTGCATATGCGTTTTTGCTTCACTTTGCCATCCTGCCTTAGCAATCCACATACCTTGAAGTTTATGGCGTCTTCTTACCTTTGTGCACTTTCATGGACTCAAAAAGTCCCTCCTAGTAAGACGTGCCTCATTAACTTCAGTTTGTATTGATTGATTCCTTTTGATTCTGACCTTACATTGTATCCCCTCTACAAGCATGGTTTTTTTTTACTTTTGATTCAGAGCTATCTTTCTGGCATCTGTAAATCTGCCTTTCATTAAGCCATGTCTCAACTCACAAGCTGATAAAAAAAATGGAATATAGTCTCCTCAGGTCAGGGAGAACAACTTTGTTGGACTTTGTTTTAGATAGATTCGTTTCAGCTAGCTTCTGAAATTATATTTAGATGTGAGAAAAGACAATGTTTACTGAATACCAATTCCAAGAAGAAGAAAACGTGGCAAGATAGTGTTTGATTTAACGCTTTTTTTTCCCCCACTAATATAGCATGAAGTATAATTGATAGATAAGACCTTTCTGTTTTAGATTTTCTTTTTAGATCCTAATCATTTGTTCTTTTCTTATCAAGACCAAATGTTTCTTTCCATCAAACTAGTCATTTCTCCTGCCTTTGAAACCTTTGCATATAAGCATCTGTCAATTGCAGATAAAAAAAAAAAAAAGCATGAACACAGTGATGGTCTCCTGAGTCAAACTCATTGTTCTGCTTTAGTATTATACTTTGAATTGCTTTGTTGAAGAATAACCTTAAAAGGTCATTATCCCTCCGTAGCACCAAATCCTGACAGTACTTTGCTTTTGAGATGTTGTTCTATTTAGGATTCTGCATTGCTTCTCAACTACTCTCAGAATACCTAAAAAAAAAAACCTGAAAACGCATGCTCTTGTTTATTGAATCCATACATGGTCAGTATTCTGGTAAAGGCATAAACATTTTCCAGTTGGTACTTCCCCAAGCGTACTAAGTTTAAAGTTGGATTGCAATGAAGATTAGATACCAGGGGCAAGATTCTAATTAAAAGGAATCCAATAAGCAAAGATGTTTTTTTTTTAATGCCTACTCCTCTTTGATTTGGAAGATTCAAGTACTTGAAGTCCAAAAATAAAAAAAAGAGCCAGAAGGGGTGGATCACTGTAAATTTAACCCAGATTCACAAGTATGCTGCAGATAGTTTAAAGTTCTGGTTCACACTGAAATACGTATAAATAATATTAAAAAAAAGGAATATTGCTATCTACACTCAAGATGAATCTTAGCAAACAGTAGAAGCAAAACTTGTTCACATCACTAGAACCTAAATATTTTCAATTACAGCACAAAGCTACCAACCATAGAACCTTTCAATAATTATCCAATGTAAAAGTTTTATTTTAACTATACGGGCATCAAATAGACAGCTCAAAACCTACGGTAAATTCATATGCTTGACCTTATGTCCTGACTATCATCATATGCCCATAAGGGTGAATTTTAAAAGCCCGGCACGCACCAAAACCGGGAGATATGAGCACAAGTCGAGCCAGTATGTGCCGAGCGGATTTTAAAAGCTGCCCAAGGATGTGCGTCCCTCCCTCTGCGTACACAAGCAAAAAGTTTGCAAAAGAGGCAGGGAGTAGGCGTGGTCTGGGTGGGGTCTGGGCAGGTCAGGGCAAGGCCAAGAGAAGTGCCCGCCCGGGTCCTCTGCCACGTAACTTTGCTACTGCTAAGGATGACGTGTAAGTTAGAAAACAGATCAGTGGGGTTTTAAGGGATGGGGCTAATGGAGGAAGGGAGGCTATTAAACTAAGGGGGTTTGGAAGTCCTATCCCTTAATTGGGTGAACTGGGAACGAACTGGAAAATCTACCTATGGTGTGGTAAATGCTGGATCTGCGTGCACATGCATGCGTCCATTTAAAATTGTGTGCAGATATATGTGCATCCAGGCTATTTTATAACATGCTCGCATGTATATGCACAAATGTTATAAAATGGCCGCATCCTTGGGTACAGGCTGACGAATGAGTGCACACGTGTGCCCCTGCGCCTGTTTAAAAGTTACCATATCAATGTCCATTATTTTTTTCTTTATTTTTCAGTTTCAATATCAGTGCAAAATTATATGTGAAAAACTTCTTTATGACCCAAAAACAGCAAGGAGTATCATTATATTGTCCAAATGACCACATCAACAGACAATCAAATCCAGTTTGTACTTATCTGGTTTCTGAATAGGATGGTGTACTAAATTTTTTTTCTTTTAAAAAAACTACCAGCACATCGAGGTATTCCATATTTGATGTTAATTATCGATGTTTTGACTGAAGCTGCATCAGGGGACATTTAGACAGTCCCCTGATGCAGCTCCAGCCTAAACATCGATGATTAACATCAAATATGACATACATCGATGTCAGGATTTTTACATCTATTTGAATCGTGATGTGCTGGAAGTATTTTTATAAGAAAAATAATTTGCACCATCCTACTGAGAAACAAGATAAACACAAACTGGATTTGATTGTCCATTGATGAGATCATTGGGACAATGTAATCTGGTTCTTGAAGATATATACCTTGGTGTTTTGGGGACATAAAGAAGTTTTTCACATATAATTTTGCACTGGCATTGATACTTAAAATTAAAGAAAAAAATGTGGGCAATATGGGCATTTGATGATAGTCAGGACATAAGGTCAAGAGTACGAACTTAGCTTTTGCCTTGGGCCAAGCTATGACCTGTAGCGCCAAGGTGTAGCACTGCAGTGTCTCAGCTTGGCGCTCTGATATAGCAGCCAGACGCCCCAGACAGTAGGGATGTGCAGAGGGACACCATACGTTACATTCGTGATTCGGATTCGTCGGGGAGCAGATACGTTGCATTCGGCCATATGGCATCCCGATGCGTTAATACGGCGATTTTGATTCATGTCCCAGCTAAAATTAAAATTAACTACAACCCCCCACACTCCTGACCCCCCCAAGACTTACCAAAACTCCCTGGTGGTCCAGTGGGGAGTCCGGAAACCATCCCCTGCACCAAGGTGTAGCGCCGATAGCCTTTGTCACAGGGGCTACCGGTGCCATTGGTCAGCCTCTGTCACATGGTCATCAGCGCCATCTTGTGCTCCTACCATGTGACAGGGGCTGACCAATGGCACCGGTAGCCCCTGTGACATAGTATGGGCAAAGGCTATTGGCGCCATTTTGAGTACTGGCATCGGACAGCCGGAGTGCAGGAGGTCGTTCCGGGACCCCCGTTGGACCCCCAGGGACTTTTGGCCAGCTTGGGGGGCCTCCTGACCCCCACAAGACTTGCCAAAAGTCGAGCGGGGGTCCGGAAGTGACCTCCTGCACACCAGCCGTCTGATGCCAGCACTCAAAATGGCGCCGATCGCCTTTGCCCTCACTATGTCACAGGTACCGACGGTCGGCCCCTGTGACATAGTGAGGGCAAAGGCGATCTGCTGCCAGTATTCAAAATGGCGCAGATCACCTTTGCCCTCATTATGTCACGGGGCCGACCGTCGGTATCTGTGACATAGTGAGGGCAAAGGCGATCGGTGCCATTTTGAGTACTGGCATCGGACCCCCGCTGGACTTTTGGCAAGTCTTGTGGGGTTCAGGAGACCCCTCCAAGTTGGCCAAAAGTCCCTGGGGATCCAACGGGGGTCCCGGAGCGACCTCCTGCACTCCGGCCGTCCGATGCCAGTACTCAAAATGGCGCCGATAGCCTTTGCCCATACAATGTCACAGGGGCTACCGGTGCCATTGGTCAGCCCCTGTCACATGGTAGGAGCACAAGATGGTGCTGATGGCCATGTGACAGGGGCTGACCAATGGCACCGGTAGCCCCTGTGACAAAGGGTATCGGCACCATGATGAAACCGGCACCGAGGGTGTGAGTGCAGGGGATGGCTTCCGGACACCCCGCTGGACCACCAGGGAGTTTTGGTAAGTCTTGGGGGGGTTCAGGAGGGTGGGGGATTTGTTTAAATTTTTATTTAGGTGGCCGTATAATTCGGCAAAGATTCGTGTATTCGTGGGGAATCGCGATACGTTTCGCTTCCCCACGAATACTACGAATAATGCAATATACATTGCGGATCGCCAATACGGCAAAAACGAATGCACACCCCTACCAGACAGTGAGCCCAATTCTGCAGCCGGGACAGCAGATGAAGGTGGTAGAGATAGAAGGTGATGCGGGCCTTCTTCGGTCAGCAATGGCTTGCAGGTCTGTGTCCCAGCATCACTTCTTCCCCAGTCCAAAAGAGAAGGAGGCCTTATTGGGATGGGGAAAGGGTGCTGAGGCTATATTGGCCCGAGCTGTGCCTCCTGGAGGTGGTGGATTGTCACCGCTGCTCTTTCTCCTGATGGTGGGTGAGGTAGCATCCTGCTCCTCCCAAGAAGTGGTAGCTGCACTAAAGGTGTCTGCTGCTGGGTCCTTGTTGCTGGACCGCTCCTGCTTCTCTTCCACCTCCTGCTGCTGTTGCTGCTGCTTCTCCTCCTCCTACTGCTCCGGCAATGAGTTGTTGTCATCTGTAAAGAGAACAGCAATAATGTTATTTCATGTGCTCCTATTCTGTTAGAGGATATTTGTATTGTTGAGGAGGTGTAGGGTAAGGGAAAAGCTCATAGCTATGGGGCTGTGACATTCTGGGGCAGATTTTTAAAAAGTATGCCCACGCGTACTTTTGTTCGTGCTACCGGCGCAAACAAAAGTACGCCGGATTTTAATAGATGCGAGTGTAGCAGCGCATATCTTTTAAAATCTGGGGTCGGCAAATGCAAGGCTGTGCAAAATCAGCAGCCTGCACGCGCTGAGATGCGCAGCCTGCCTCCGTTCCCTCTGAAGCCGCTCTAAAATCGGAACGGTTTTGGAGGGAACTTTCCTTCCGCTTCCCCCCACCTTCCCCTCCCTTCCCCTACCTAACCCACCTCCCGGCCCTAACTAATTCCCCCCCCCCCCCCCACCTTTATTCCAAAAGTTACGCCTGCCCAAGGCAGGCGTAACTTGCGCGCGGCAGGCCGGCTGCCGGCGCGCCATGTTCTGGTCCGGGGGCTGGTCCGGAGGCCATGGCCATGCCCCCGGGCCGGAACCATGCCCGCGGCCCCCACCCCTGGAATGCCCCCGATGATGCGCCGGCCATGACATGCCCCCGGCATGCCCCCGACACGCCTCCCCAGGAAAGCCCCGGGACTTACGCGTGTCACGGGGCTTTGCACGCGCCGGCAGCCTATGCAACATAGGCTCGGTGAGTGCAGGGGGAGCTTGGGGCATTCAGAAGACACATTTCAGCTGGATGTTGTTTTCAGAAGATATTCAGAAGACACATTTCAGCTGGATGTTGTTTGATGCTGCCTTGCATGTGCAATGGGCTGTGTGTTACATTCAGTGACAGGGTTTGATGTGATGGGTAGTGGTCTACAAAGCAAGGCATCTAGGACAATGAGTCTGTACATAGTTGTGTTGAATAGGGCTCACATAGTTAGCATGCGAAGAAATGTTAGAATGGTTGTGAAGAGCCTGACGGGTTACCAGTTAGGCCAGAGGGTACCTTTCAATGAATACCTCCTGAGGATTTTTGGAAGCTGAAAGTAGAGGCAGGGTCATGCAGAGCAGTAGGCCAAGAGTGTGTGTGTGTGTGTGTGTGTGGTGTGCTGATGGAAACAAAACTTATACAGACTATGTGAATATGGCCTTAATGTATAGAGAAATAATTAACCTCCAGCCCCATCACGATGACCCCACAGCTGGTCCATCCACTTCCTCTTGGGCAGGCACAACCACCAGGGCATGCTTATTTAAGTCCTTGATCTATAGAAAGGAATAGAATGACAAAGTTGAGTGTGCACCATCTCTTTCTGTGACTTCCACACTGGTTTGTCATCATGTATCCAACTGATGCCTGAAATGGGTAGCATGATTCTTGGCACTCCATTACTGTACCTAGAATTGATGCCACTTGCACCAAAAATATACCTGCATAGGCAGCCTCCATGAAGGGCCCTAATACCCCAAGTCAATATTAAGGTAGCTGTGCAGTGCATAGTGGGAATACCCATCTACATAGACAGGGCAGCTTTGTGGAATACCAAGAACCTTTCAACAGGCCTAACAATGTATGACATTGGCAATATATATACATTCATGCCATTAATGGAATGGTAAAAATGTACAATACTTACATTATCCATGCATACATATTTACTCTGGGGCTAAATTTTAGTCTATTCTGGCATCTGTAACCCCCCCCCCCCCCATGTACTAACATACATACCCCCACCCTCTAGTTCCCCGCATACACTAACATACCTATCCCTTCCCCCTAGTACCCACCCATGCACTAACTTACCTACCCCCACTAAACACATTAGATTTACCACACGTGGGTGGGAAGCACCACTGTTGATGGCCTGGTGCAAGGGGTGCCAGGCTAGCCTGCTCCTATACAGATTGCGCTTTTCATTTTCCACCACCAGGGACGCCAAATGGGTGACATACCTGTGGTAAAATTTGGCTGCCGTGCTGGTGGAGGCATTGTAGCTGGGCACACCCAGGAAGAACAGGAAGTACTGCCCTTGTGGAAGCGTGTGTCAGCATGCATGTGTGCACATATGCATGCTTACATATATGCGGCCGTGCGCGCATATATGTACCCACATGGGTGCGCACAAAGAACAGGGTGTACTTGCGTGCATTTTGTAAGGTGTGTGCACATGTGCGCGCACGATACAAAATGGCCTTTTTGCACATGTGCACCCATGTGCAAGTGCTTATCGGCGGGATCGCACATGTTTGAAAGTTACCGACTTTATAAATATTTGGGTATATATTCGGCTAAATTCTAGCTGACTAATAAGTTGGGCGGCTACAGTTTAGTCAGATAAGTTAGTGGGTGTTCTGGGAGAGTAACTGGGAGGAGTTGAGTTAGCCAGCTATTTTGAGTTAGATGCCTAAGCAGGCCAAATCTGGTTGGGCCAAAGAGCTGTCTTAAAGTTATCTGGCTATAGTTAGCAAACAAATTTTAAGATTGCCGGCAATATTCAATCAATATCCAGCTAACTTTGCTATCCAGACAGTGTCCTAATATGGACATCATGATTGCTAGTCTTGAAGTCTTGTCTGAATTCTATTAAAGACCTTCTATAAAAAGGACCCAATTAGGCTCATAATAGATTGTGTTGTTTTTTGTTCTTTATACCTTATATGCAAACTAATTGCGCAATACTTTGAATAAAAGCAATTAACAGATCTGTAATAATAAAAATAAGGGTAAATCTAACACTATTATCCAGCTCCTAAATCCTCCAATTTTGACATAGTTTCATTTAACATTAAAATGTGACCTTTCTTGCTGCAAAATGTTTTAAATGTGGACAGTAGATTGGATAGGTGATTAAGTAAAACATAGTTCTATTTGTTTTGTACTATGTGCACAGTTCAAACCACTTGGCAGTCCTTCAAAAAAAATTGTATTTACAGTAAGTTAATTAAGTAAATTTTCAAGCCTGTTTAAGCAGAAATATATTTTTTTTCTGAACTAAGCATTGAGCAACAGATACCATGGGAAGGTCCAGATGCTCTGCAGCAGAATCCCCCTTCTCTCCAAGTAGCACCAAGCCACCAATTTAAATATGAATTGTAAAGGTCCCAAGGATTCCTTATGAAATACAATGTCTCTTGTAGAAGGGGCATACTGGGCAGAGGTGACTAGAGCAAGGTACCATCTGACTACAAGTACCATCTGACCCCACTGGAGGTTGCTGCAATGGGTCATTCTAATTTTTTATTAGTGAGAGACCCATTGCATTTTTATTTATTTTTTAGAGATGAACAGTGATAGAAGACTGGAGTATTAGGCACAGAGAGTTCAAGTGAAGGAGGTTGGGGTTTTTTTTTTTTTTAATTCCCTTCTCTCCTGTGTTGCATCTACAGACATAATACCATTGATGTTAGATCCTCCAGAAAACAGCTACTAGCACACTTCTTGTTGCTTATGAGTTGATTCATCCTTTTTGTCTTTCCTTTCTGGAAGGAAGTTTGTTTCACCTTCCCTTCCATGTGAAAGAAGCAAGAAGTAGCCTAAGAAAGGGAAAAATATCTAATTCCTTTAAGGTTCTTGTTTCTTGCAGGAGAGAGCCTAGTAGCTAGTAGGGGTGTGCATTCGGATTGACCGCATTAGTAAAACGCAACTCATATTTTTTTTTTACTTAAAAAATTGATTCGACATAAACGATCGGATTTCCCACATATCGAACATAGATATGTTCGATATGTGGGAAATCGCGATTGTTGAGCCAAAATAAAAATATAAACCCCCTCACCCTCCTTAATCCCCCCCCCCCCGACTTACCACAACTCCCTGGTGATGGAGCGAGGAGTGAGGACGCCATTTCTGCAATCCTTGGCGAGAAGCATGTGACGTCGGCGGCACGTCGAGTGACGCCGGCGTCACGTGATTCCCGGCTCGTTCGCGCCGGACGGCTCGTTCGGCCCAAAAAGAACTTTTGGCCAGCTTGGGGGGGCCTCCTGACCCCCCCAAGCTGGCCAAAAGTTCTTTTTGGGCCGAACGAGCCGTCCGGCGCGAACGAGCCGGGAATCACGTGGCGCCGCGTCACTCAGACGCGACGTCACGTGATTCCCGGCAAGTTCGCGCCGGACGGCTCGTTCGGCGCGAACAAGCCGGGAATCACGTGACGCCGACGTCACGTGATTCCCGGCAAGTTCGCGCCGAACGGCTCGTTCGGCCCAAAAAGAACTTTTGGCCAGCTTGAGGGGGTCAGGAGGCCCCCCCAAGCTGGCCAAAAGTTCTTTTTGGGCCGAACGAGCCGTCCGGCGCGAACTTGCCGGGAATCACGTGACGTCGCGTCTGAGTGACGCGGCGCCACGTGATTCCCGGCTCGTTCGCGCCGGACGGCTCGTTCGGCCCAAAAAGAACTTTTGGCCAGCTTGGGGGGGTCAGGAGGCCCCCCCAAGCTGGCCAAAAGTTCTTTTTGGGCCGAACGAGCCGTCCGGCGCGAACGAGCCGGGAATCACGTGACGCCGCGTCACTCGACGTGCCACCGACGTCACATGCTTCTCGCCAAGGATTGCAGAAATGACGTCCTCACTCCTCGCTCGATCACCAGGGAGTTGTGGTAAGTCTGGGGGGGGGATTAAGGAGGGTGAGGGGGTTTAATTTTTTTTTTGCACATATGTACATATACCCAACTCATTGGATTTTTTTTATGTCCATATTGGCCGCAAGTGGGACCCCCTTTCGGACATAAAAAATATGAACATAAAATTTTGCTCTGCACATCCCTAGTAGCTAGATTTTGGGAATTAGAAGTTTTGTTTTGTGGCTGGAAGTTAGGGATCTTACAGTTCACCCCATGTCTCACAGCTTGAAGGAGTCAGTGCCAACCCAGCAGAACCTTAACATCTGTCCCAGGAAGACCCCTAGACCCAGAAAGGATAAGAGGGGATACCAAGGAGTGTTCAAGTGAAAAACAAATTTACTGATTGAATGCAATATGGATGCCTCACCAGATGTCAAGTTATTTCTATTGAAGAGGTTTCTCAGTAAAAGTTTATATTGTGCTGGAACTCCACCATTGTGTGAGGACCCTTTAATATTGGAAAAAAAGAGTTAGTCAACACCTAGGGCACTGAAGCAGAGGCTTATTTCAGATTGGAAGAACCCTGGGGTGCAGTGAAATTTCAAAAACTCCTGGCATGACCCCCCTTCTGCAGAGGAGTATCTGAAAAGGGGGAGGGGGGAGGCTACTTTAATCTTGTAATCTTTTTTAGATTGGAAGTACAAAATCTAATTAGCCTAAAAACCAGATGTGTTTTCTGATTTTAGTCTGGTGATTTAATTTGATTTACCCCCTTGTTGAGCTCTGTTATAGGTTAACTAAGAGTTTACAATTCTTTTTGCATTTTAGTTTCTCCTAGCAATTAAAATATGCATGTTCTGCTTAATGGAATTTATATGTTCTACATAAAATTTAATCATTTTAGCCTTTGTTTATATCCTTCAAAGACTCATGTATAATGATATAATATTACAGTAGTTTTTGCATAAAAATTACGAGGTTATCAGGGCTCTTGTTCTAGGTATTTTAGGCTTGTATGCATGAAATAAATCATGTTGGGCACAACAGAGGATCTACCCCATTGGCTGCTCTTAAGCATGGGCAACTGGCCATCCCGTCTAACTGGGATGGGCCCCCCTCCAAGACTGTAGCTAGCTTTCTGGCTCGTTCACAGTGAAGGGACCAATCACAGGTCTTTTCAGCTTGAGTGCAGTAAATACATCATTTATTTATTTATTTAAACATTTTTATATACCGGCATTAGTTGTGGACATCATGCCGGTTTACAGCAAAACTGGTTAAACTTGGAAATTACATTTTAACAGGGGAATCAGAACTGGGAGGAGGGTAGCAAGAAGTAGAAGAGAAGAGAAATAACGGTAACATTAACATTAACATGGTTCCTCGGTGTGAAGAGGAGAGAGGATAACAAAATATGGTTCCTCAATATGAGGAAGAGAGGATAGATGCAAGGAGGTCTATTTTTGGAGACGGTGTAGGCTTTTTATTCTGGGTAAGCTTGTTTGAACAACCATGTTTTCAATTTCTTTTTGAAGTTGTTCATGCACGGTTCGAGGCGTAGATCAGGCGGTAGTGTGTTCCAATGAGTTGGACTTGCTATGGAAAGTGCACGGTCACATGTAGAAGAGAGATGGGCTGTTTTCAGGGAGGGCACAGCTAGGGTGCCTTTATTGGTCGTTCTAGTGGATCAATTGGACTGGGTAGTTTGGTAGATTGGTACTTAAGTACCGGTAACTATCAGAGCTAAGGGCGCTAAGTATTCAACCCAGTGAGAGGAGCCTCTGCTCCTCCCATTGGGTTTACTGGGTACTTTTGGGGGTGATGAGGTAAGGTTGGGAGGCTGAGAATTTGCCAATAGCTATTTTTGTAAGTTAGAAAATGGTGGGAGGGGAAGCTTGGGCCCTTTGGCTCTACTACATTTTTTGGAACTTGAATGGGGATGGGGAAATGGGAGGAAGGGAATTGGGCCACCACTCAGATACTATATTTTTTAAATTATTTATCTCGTTAACTTTAGTCCTGCAATTTTTCTGACTAGAGGTAGTCAGATAACTTTATCTTAAGAGCACTGAACATCAGCTCTAGCCAGGTAAATTTAAGCCACATTCCTGGAACACCCCTTTCATCTCCAAATTATCCAGATACATCTTAATTGGGTAGTAACTTGGTTAAAATGTTGCAGCTCAGTAGGGTTAAAGGGGCACTTAGGGAAGATATAGGCCACTGAACAAAGATTTAATGAATTCTTTGCTTCTGTGTTTACTAATGAAGATATTGGGGAAATATCGGTTCTGAAGACAGTTTTCAAGGGTGATGATTTGGATGAATGGACCCAATGCTCGGTGAACCTGGAAGATGTATTAGGCCAGATTGACAAACTAAAGAGTAGCAAATCACCTGGACTGGATGGTATATACCCTAAGGTATGCATTCCAGGGTTTTGAAAGAGCTCAGAAATGAAATTTCAGATCTATTAGTACAAATGTGTAACGTATTATTAAAATTGTCCATTGTACCTGAAGACTGAAAGGTAGCCAATATAAACCCAATATTTAAAAAGGGCTCCAGGGAAGATCCGGGAAACTACAGACAGGTGGTAGGAAAAATAGTGGAAACAATTCTAAAGATTAAAATGACAGAGAATATAGAAAGGCATGGTTGAATGGAAGACAGTCAGCAAGCATGGATTTACCCAAGGCAAGTCTTGCCTAACAAATCTGCTTCATTTTTTTGAAGGGGTTAATGAATATGTGGATAAAGGTGAACCGGTAGATGTAGTGTATTTGGATTTTCAGAAGGTGTTTGACAAAGCCGCTCATGAGAGGCTTCTAAAAAAACAAAATATATCATGGGATAGGAGACAATATACTTTCATGGATTGTAAACTGGTTAAAAAACAGGAAACAGAGAATAGGATTAAATGGTCAGTTTTCTCAGTGAAAAAGGTAAACAGTGGAGTGCCTCAAGAATGTGAACTTGGACTGCTGCTTTTCAATATATTTATAAATGATCTGGAAAGGGATGCAACAAGTAGATGATCAAATTTGCAGATGACACAAAATTATTCAGAATAGTTAAATCACAAGCAGATTGTGATAAATTACAGGGGGATCTTGTGAGACTGGAACATTGTGCGTCCCAATGGCAGATGAAATTTAATGTGGACAAATGCAAGGTGATGCATATAGGGGAAAAATTATCCATGGTTTAATTACACGATGTTAAGTTCCATAATAGGAGTTACCCACCCAGGGAAAAGATATAGGCATCATATTGGATAATACATTGAAATCTTCAGCTCAGTGTGCTGTGGCGATCAAAAAAAGCAAAAAGAATGTTAGAAATTATTAGGAAGGTAATGGTGAATAAAACAGAGAGGTGCAATCAAGCTAGGGTGAGATAACATAGTACAAAATTTCATCTTTGTGAGACTTTCCTCACTCCAAATGACATCAAATCTTCACCAAGGTGTACTGTGCTGTTCGTACATCTCACTCTACATGCGAAACTGGCCCCTAAACCCTAAACCACCACCAACACCTTACCTCGACCTATCAGGAGGTAGATATATATAAATAGGTGCACACAGTGACACAGAGAGGCCCTCCCCAGAGGCTCTCTCTCCCCCCACCCTCTACTTGCATGATACATTATTACCCTTAAGTTAACTAAATCCCTCCCCCAAAAAAATTTGCATTCGCACTATGTGTTGCCATACTTGTCGCATGCGTTATGGTGTTAACCATAACGCATTTTGATGAACGATGGGGTGAGTTAGAAATAAGTTGATTTTCTTTTCTGTTTTTTTTTTGCTTCTTTCATCACAGTATCTGATGTTTTGTTCTTTTGTTTCTGTAAGCTTTCTAAAATTGTAAATTAATGTATCAGTTAAAAAATAAAATAAATAAATAAATAAAGTAGACACAGTAATGCAAAAATTATTTATTGATCAATTTGGCTTTTCTTTTTCTACCAGTCTCCTTTTTCTTCTGCAAGACCTTGAGCATCAGCAGCATTTTTGTTGATGTCAGTCAATAATTATAGTTGTAGGAATATTTGACATGCAGTTAAAAGTCGGCTGAGCAGTGCTGCTGAACTGTTTGTTAGAAGAACACCTGAAATCATTAACTACAAGCAAGCATTGTTCCCAATTACTACCTTAAAAGCAAATATTAAACAAGACTGTGAACAGGCAGCTAGGAATGACTGGGGAAGATTAATAAAGACCCATTAGCAGCCAAATGTTAATGAGCACATTTACTATGTAAACTGGCATTCTAATGGAAATTCTGTTTAGAATTAAGGGGAGTTTAGAAGATTTGATAGCTGTAGGTTACCACTTTCCAGACTTTTAAGTAATGGAAGATCGATCTCGGGGAACCAGCGTCTGAAGGCCTTCAAATGATCTTCCAGTTACTTGATCAGACAGCATGCTGTTCATGAATAAAACAAGGTGAAAAATTTAGGAGGATGGTAGCTTGAGAATGAACTTTACGGCAGGATTAGCACATAGTTCAAAGTGACTTTCTCCCTGATGACACAGATATGCTTTCAACTAGAACACGGTAATAGCTTTTATTGAATGTGAAAAGCAAAGTAACATTAAGCTTCCTTACTAAAGGTGTGAAAAGGTCAGCGGGGGAAGTTACGGCAATGGTTTTTAAAGAGACCACAGACTTATTGAGATGCAAAATGGTAATGTATTTGGCCAGAAGGAAAGGTAGAAAGAGGCAAGTGAGTGGTGAAGCTAGTGCACTTATTTCAATGCATGGCGAGTGCAACCGGGCCATGTGTTCCTCCCCAGCACTGCAGTGCATGCATCACTGAATTGTATCTGCTAAGTCAGAAACAGTGGAAATGTTCTGAATACTTTATCAGCAGCTTCACTGTGGAGCTCTCATGCTAAATGGAATGGACTGCGGCATAGCTGATGATATCTCAATTTGGTTTTGTGCATTGATTTTCATTTCTCCAATAAGGTAAAGGGTTTTATTTAAAGACAGCTTTGGAAACGGCAATTTCATTAATACTTTCTAAGTTCGGATATGCATTTACAGCAGCTGAGTAAGAGACCTTACTTTGCACTTCCTATATACTGCACTAGTCCTGTAAGAAATGTGCTGCTTTCAGAACTTCTAAACCACTTTTCCAAAGCCTTTCATCGATTTTATCATGAAAGAAGAGGTGACTAACCCTGCTCCTTGTTACTCTTATTTGCTATTGCTTATTTTATTTTTGATTGCGAGAATTACTGTACTCCAGAGGACAACATCAAATAGCATACATCATAAAATTGTACAGATCATAAAACATAAAATCACCACATTGATATCAAATCTAATAAAAATTACATAAATACAATCACTAAAACAATAAAGAAGAATTACATTCATTATAAGACAATGTGTAATGTAAATAGTACCTGAAAACCATGCCATTATTGTGCCAAGATACAATTAATAAGATTCCAACCAGAGAACTTAAAATTAAAAAAATACTGTCATTCCTGAAATCCTCCCAGAGATTCCCCTTAGCTAAAGTAGATGAATTGTTTTTTAGGCTACTGGGCATAACAGTGAAAAGTCTGCCTGTTATCTGAGGGGTGGGATTGATGGGACCTGGATTCTGTCCCTTCAGAGCCTAAGCCCTTCTCATAATCAACACAAAATGGATATTGTGTAGGTCAGAGGTGTAGGTTTCATTTAACAAAGGGTTATGATACTTAGGGGCAGATTTTAAAAGCCTATGCGCGTAAATCCAGGTGGATTGGGTTACGCATGCCGGGCCTATTTTCAACAGACCCGGCAGCGCGCGTAAAGCCCCGGGATGCGTGTAAGTCCCGGGGTTTGAAAAAATGGGCGGTCTGGGGGCGGGGTGGGGGCATGGCCAGAGGCCTCTCCACTGCCGCTGGGCCGGGTGTTCGCTCGCTGGCACTCGGCTGGTACCGGGTTTTTTTTTTTCGGGCTGGGGGGGGGCGGGACAAGGAGGGGAAGGGAGGGGAAGGTGGAGGGGGGGGGGGAAGGAAAGTTCCCTCCGAGGCCGCTCCGATTTCAGAGCGGCCTAGAAAAGAACGGGGAACGCCAGCTGGTCTCCCCGAGGGCTCGGCGCCGCAAGGTGCATGAATGTGCTCCCCTTTGCGTGCGCCGAACCCTGATATTATAACATGCGCGCGGCTGCGCGCACATGTTATAAAATCGGGCGTACATTTGTGCGTGCCGGGTAGCGTGCACAAATGTAGGCCGCGCACGTAGGTTTAAAAATCCGGCCCTTATTGGTGAAAAATAAACATTTTCATTGTATATCTGTCAGGTTAAGATATTCAATCCCTGCTGTAAGAAACTAATGGCATGTTGCGTATGAGTAGCATATATCCTCCAGATACACAGTGAAGCCCTTATTAGAATTAAATACATCTAGGAAAGGTGGTAGAGACAAACCCCCCCCCCCCCCCCCCAGTATAATGACCCTCTGGGTTCATTATCATTATTGCCCTAGTTTAAATGTTTTAGCTAGGAACAGTACTGGTTGGTAATGAGGGGAGGCACAATTTGTTACAGCGCCTCCCTTTGAAGGTGCTGGGAAGGCCAGCCCCATGTGTCTATATAAGCAGCCCTCTCCCTGAGAGAGTAGGGCAGTGCAGTCTAATTTTTGAAGTTAGAGGAGGGGCAGGAATTTTGCCTGATTTGGATTTTTGCGGCCTACCCTGGGGCTCAAGCACTCCAACCTGGTGTCCTTGAAGTAGCTGCTCTTCTAGTCCACTCACTGGCTGGCAGGGTTTTGCATCCTGGGTTGTGTTGGGTTTTTGTAAGAAATGTGCAAGAGCTCTGGGTGTTGCCTGGAAAGCAGTCCCGGAGAAACCTTTCACTGGGGGGGGGGGGGCAGAATAAGGAAGACCTGCCCCTCTGCAGCCTACCGGAGGACAGAGGCATAATGTTGACCCGCTGCAAGGATCTTTTGATGGTTTTTGGACTCAGTTTGGGAAAAGACTTTTTGGTTGTAAGCATTGGGAGGAAGAGTTTTGCTGTCCCCTTCCTATCCTGAAAGAGGAACATCTGAGATCTGCATGTTCCTGACTGGATCCTTCTCCATCAAGACTTTGAGAGAGAAAAAGATGGACCATCTGGATAACTAAGATCAATTTTGATTAATGCAACTCCAACATTGCTCTCTGCTTCAACGGCAAGGAGAAATGTGGAAAAGAGGATTTGCATTCAGACAACAAACAACAAGGACTGAACTTCACAGTCTGGGTAAACAAATAAGCGTGAGGGTAGCTTGCTTATTGCGGCAGTTACTACCCTAAACTAATTAAGCCTGATACATTACTTTGAATGCATATACAGCGTTGCTCTCTGCTTTAACGGCAGGGGGAAATGTGGAAAACAGGATTTACATTCAGACAACATCCAACAAGGCATGGAAATGTGCAGTCTGGGTAAACAAGCATCTGGGTAACTTGCTTGATGCGGCGGTTACTACCCTTAACCATTAAGCCTTATGCTCACCTTTGATGCAACTCCAACATTACTCTCTGCATCAATGGCAAGGATTTGAATATGTATTCAAAGTGAAGTATCAGGCTTAATTGGTTCGGGGTAGTAACTGCCGCAACAAGCCAGCTACTCCCAAGCTTATTTGTTTACCCAGACTATGCAATTCAGTCCTTGTTTGTAGTTGTATGAATGGAGTATCCATGAGGACCCATAGGATGCAGGGGAGCTATCCGAGGAACACTCGGGGGGGGGGGGGGGGGAGGAGGTGGGAGACAGTATGGAGGGTTTATTTTAAAATGCAGACAGGGAGGTTTGGTTTTTGTTTTTTTTTTTTTAATGACAGTGGCATGAAACAAAAAGGAAGAAAACCAAATTAGATTTCTTATTTTATTTCAAACAATATTACATCCCGACAGAAATTGCATTTGCTTGGACTTGGGGAAAGCTGCAGTTCCATGTGGAAATCCCCATTCACTTCGGGGGTAAGATACCGGCCTGGCAGTTTTCATCCACCATTTATGGTAGCGGACAGTTCTTTTGTTAATATTTTATACTGGTGTACCAGTGACACTGCCGTAACAGCACAAAATTAAAAAATTCCACCTAACTTTTGAGTTACTTCACAAGTTGCACATATGGGGTGAGAAATTAACCCAGACCAGTGGATGAAGGTTAAGCACCTATTATTTACCAACTTATATCCACACATCTAAATATATTTACTCCTGCGGCTGGAACACCTTCTGGAAGGCCTCTTGCCACAGCTGCATAGCTCCCATTAAAAGTCAATGCATCTCATTAAAAAAATGGGAAATCTAACTTCAGAAACCTGTGCTATTTAACGTGACCACATGTTATGAAAGGGAAATGCATGGAAAGCCACATTCAGCATTACATTACTGCTTCCTCCACAGCATTCACATTTTTAAAACAGCATTGGTGACTTAAAATTTTCATTCCTATTTCATTCAAATTGTACTTTTAATCCTCAATGTCAGGACTGTGCTACTGCACAGAAATCAGATATCTCTTAAGCTTCACACTTCTTCTGGAACATGATCTAAATCCTATGGGAATGTCCTTATGGCCATCTGGCTCTGTCCTGTTATCCTACATTCTTACCTGCAGGACATCCAGAAGTTTCCATGACCCAGCACAATATCAAGGGGCAGTACAAAATATCCTCATGGCCATATGCACAGTCATCTGAAAAAAATGCAGAGTGCCTTTTCCACATACAAAGCACCCATTCAAAACCTGAACATATACAGTGTCAGTCTCATCTCCCATGCATCATAGAAGACAGCTTTGACGACAAACTATCCCACTTGAGACATCCTTGGCAAACAGAAATATTTGCAAGAAAGGACCTCTGTTGTTGTGAACCTGCCCACGACGAGCGCGGGCAGGTACCCTACCTTCGCGGCCAGTCGGGCCACTGACACTGGTCTCTCAGCTGCTCCACAGAATGTGGCAGTCTGCCGCCACCACCATGCTCCGCGGTCCGGAGGCCGTGGCAGTCTCCTACCCTGCGTGGCAGGGCTGAGCCGCCGGGACCCTTCCCAGGCGGTTGGGACCACTGCTGCCGCTCCTGCTCTCCCCAACACCCCTGGAGCCGATCTTGGGGTCCTCGGGTGAAAAGGGAGTCGTCCTTGCTGCTGCAGGGGTCTTCACCTGGCAGGGAAGCCATCCCTGCCGGTGCCTGCAGCCTGCCTTCCATCTTCGTGGCAGGGAGCCGCTCTTCCTGGGCCCTCCACGTGGCAAGGATGCCACCATCATGTCTGCTCTTCTCCAGCTCTCCCTAGGCACGGGCTCGCACCTCTCATCTGCATTTAAAGGGCCAGCAGCGGGAAAAGGTCCCTTGGCTCTCATCAATGACGTCATCAGACAGGTTTTCTTCATCCATATAAAAAAGGCCCTGAGTCAGTCCAGCTTTACCTTTGCAAGGAGTTAGACACTCCTGGATGTTCCTGTTCTTCGCTCCAAGAGTCTTCGCTGTTCCATCACTTCTTCGAGGTCCTGTGTTTCTTGTTCTTCATGGGAGCTCCTTGTCGTGTTCTGATGTCCATGATCCAGTCCAGATGTTCATCTTCCATTCCTGATATCCATGATCCAGACCAGATGTTCATATTCCGTTCCTGATGTCCAGGATCCAGTCCAGTTTTCCATCTTCCATTCCTGATATCCATGATCTAGTCCAGATGTCCTGAATCCCTGGTTCCTCGTCGCCACCTTTCCTGGCATGCCATGTCATAGTCCATGACCAGCCCCACGGTTGGGCTGAGTAGGGCGCCTCATGGTACAAGGCCTTCCTCACAGCTGCAGCACAAGCCTCCGGGAGACTTCTACCTGAAGCCTTGTTCCTGGTCTACGGAGTTCTTTGTGTCTGCTCCGTCCATGTTTTAGTCTCTGCAGGAACCTGTGCTGCCCCAGCATGGTCCGCGACCAGCCACAGGCGGTTGTATAGGGCGCACCCCGGTGCAGGCCTCTACAGTTCCTGGGACATGTTCCTCTCATTCTCTCCACTATCTTGTCTAGAGTCTGCCCCGCATCCAGCGTGGTCTGCGAACAGCCCCGTGGGTGGGCTGTGTAGGGCTCACTGCGTCGCAGTCTCAACCCAGCACTTTGATCCTGAATCTTCATCTTCAGTACCTTGCTCCTGAATCCTCATCTTCAGTACCTTGCTCCTGAATCTTTGTCCAAGTGTCTTCGCCTGAGTCTTCATCTGAGCCTTCCATGTTCCAAGGCCTTCATTTGCCCCTGGCCTCCGTCCGGCCTTCCGCTTCTTGCCATTATCCAGCGGCAGGTTCGAAAGGGCATGGAATGGTCGGAGGACCGTTCAAAGACCACCATTGCATTGTAGGTCTTCCTGGAGTGTGCAGGTACAGTGGAGGGTCAGTGCCTTCAGTCATCCTTGTCTTCAGTCCAACCTTGTCTTGTTCCAGATTCCATTGTCTGTATTCAGTCCAGCCTTACTCCTGTCCAGCCCATGCTCGGGCATGCCTTGCCTGCCTCGGCACCTCTTCGGAGTTCCTCTAGGGTCCGTGGTCCAAGAACACACAATCCCCTGGAAAGTGGAACCACTCTCCTAGCGCTTCCTAACATCGGTATCCAGACACTAGGAACACCACTCCATTCAAGCTAATATAGCTTTTCAGTGTATGCATGGTTCCCCTATGATAATGCACAGCTACTAGTAAAGGATACAGAGCAAAGCCATGTAAGTAGGATGCATTATAAAGAGGATAATTGCCTCTATCCACTAAGTTAAAAAAGAAGTAAAAAAAAGAATAGACACTCAGGATGTGGGATGGACCTAAGGATTAGAGAATGCAATAGAAAGTTCTAGAATTTTGCTCCATCTTACAGTAGCAATTTAAGAGATTCTGCTGTAATCCCTGGTTCTCAAAGTATTGAGGGATTGGAGAGCCTATTTACTAAAGTGTGTTATATACATGTATGAAATTAATATATTTTAGTTACTGTGGCATACACTAAACTGCACATATGAATTCCCACAATCAGGAATGTGCATATGTTACTAGTGGCCGTAACATCTGTGCATTTCTGGCCAAGAGAACATTTGTTCCCAGGCACACTAGGCCTCAAATGTTAAAAGAGCAGTTAGTCTTTAATCTGTCAATCCTGTGCCACCCCGTCCAGCAGATTTAGAGTACCCCTCCATAAACATACACATTATAGCCCCTCCCTAGCCCCCCTCTCCAGCATAACATCCACCTCAGTAGTCCTGCCCCATCTTCAAACCCCCATCTCTCACCCAGCCATCCAAAAAAGAACTCCCTTATAATACCCTTCATCCCTCCTGCTGGTCTGAACCCCCACCTCTGCCTTACGCCAATGAACCTCCAGGTTCATAAAGAAATGAGACAGGAACAATATCCAGTCACTTTCACACTCCTGGGATTATAATTAAAATGGCGCTGGCTGACCTTAGTCTCCACTTTGCTTCATATATAAAGGGCAAAGGAAAACTTCAGGTCAGCCATTTGCCATTTTGAAATATGGTACCAATGGGGCAGGGTTGACTGGGGATTGCTCCTTTATGGACCTGGAGACTTCTTGAGGTAAGGGGGGGGGGGGGGGGGGATGGGATGGGCAGGAGGAAGGGAGTAGGGAGGGGACACTTGATTTGATGATCTTTTGAGAGGCGGGGTTCGGCGACAAGGGTGAAGCTTCCCAGGGGAGTAACTGTGCTGTAGAAGAAATCATTGTTCTAGTGTATTTAAGGATGCTGCCAAGAGCTATGGATTGTGAGGATTACACATTTTTTAAATAAATGATAACTCTGTTGGGGGATTGTGATGTGGGAGAGTTTTCTAAATCTTGGAGGACAGGGAACTCTGAGTTAGCTTCCCTTTTACCAACTATGGCTTGTGATGACCAGGTCTGATCATCCGTATGTGCATTAGCATGCCAATGTTCAGCGCGAGACTGTTAATTACAGCTCTTGAGCTACCATTATCTTTCAGTCATCTTCAGCATTAACGTGGTTTCTAAAAGCCAAGTTAACATGCAAATAAGTTTATTAGCATAGTTGGTATATTAATGGTCTCATTTGCATTTTGGAATGAAAATCCAGGTTAATGCTCCGTTAATGAAAATATGATATTCATTAAAGCATATTAATGTTGTTTTAACACTCATTAAGGCATGTACTGGTACTAGTGCAGTTTAGTAAATAAGGTTATGAGGGAAAACATTTCATTTCAGGACAGGCTATATATTTGGAATTTGGTTTGTGTAATGTTTATTTCAGTTTTCTTTGTTTGCTAAGTTGAAATAAACATTTTGATAAAAAATATGAAACAAAGAAAGGTTCCCTCACTCCTGCAACCATATTTATCCTAGAAAGTGGAAGGGGCAACCTCCAGTTTTTTGTCCCTCCCATTCCAGTTTGAAAATGGCACTGGTCAGGAACATTCTGTAAGATGGGGCCATTTTCAAACTGGAATGGGTGGGTCAGGAATGACTGGGGCTCTCTTCTGCTTCATTCTACAATAGAGATCTCCTTGCACAGGGTAAGTATGTTTCAGGTGGATGGAGAGAGAGAGGGAGGCTTGTGGGGTAGTTAAATGTCCATTTTCTTTTTTTTTTTTCCATCGACTTTCTCAAGTGAAAGTCAATGAAAGAATAATTTTTGGGTGGAGGGTGGTCATTTTTTTTTCATTTTGTTGTTTAATGAAACCAAATGTGGGTGTTTTGTCAAGTTATTCACTTCTTTTAAAAACAAACACATCTCTATTGGTAAATAGGCCTCACAATGAAGTCTTGACTTGTTGCAGGCAATGGTCCATTCTTAAGAGGTTCTGCACCAGGTTGCTTTGCCTTTATGAAATTGGGGTCTTGGTTTTAAGCAATGGAGCTTCCGGATATTTCCATTGTCCAATAGGATAAGAAATGGGACACGTTGAGTTAGCTTTTGTAGCTATCCGGCCTCCTAAGTGCTGAAAAATGTTAATTATTCATGAGATACAAGTGCTGTGGTTAGAACCTTTGTATTGCTGGTCAGAGCTTAATTTCAGCATATTAATTCTCATGCCTTCCCAATTTTCCTAGGTGGTAAGTCATTGCTCTCAGTGGCCAATTCTGGGTTTTTCCCTGTTCCTTCTTTTCTAATAATTTGGCTGATAACAATCAGTCGCCACAGAATGTGCAGTACAAGTCTTTAGTACTGTTGTTATTTCATGCTTTTCATCATCTTGAGCTGTCCCATTATTTTGCAAGGGCAGGGATCCTTAAGTACTTCAGAGCATCGTTAAATGAGGCCAACCGGTGAACTTATTTGAAAAAACGTATACTACTTCCCTGATATTAAAAATTATTCAAAGTGGTTTACAAAAGCAATTACAGATTAACAAATAAAAAAGATAAAATAAAAAGATAATGTAACAAAGCAAAACAAACCCGTGCATCCAACTCCCCATGCCAGCCAACCAATTTAGCCAAATAAAGGTAAAAACTGACACATAATCAACTCCATTCAACAATGATTCCAGTCCAAGAAAGAACAACTACCATCTTTCCACCAGCAGGAAAAATGTAGCAAGTGATCCAGGTCCTTGTTACATGGAAGCAGCAATTGCAAAACACCTAAAAACTCAAATGATCTGGAAAGGAATACGATGAGTGAGGTTATCAAATTTGCAGATGATACAAAATTATTCAGAGTAGTTAAATCACAAGCGGATTTTGATACATTACAGGAGGACCTTGCAAGACTGGAAGTTTGGGCATCCAAATAGCAGATGATAAATTGCAGGAATGTGGACAAGTGCAAGGTGTTGCATATAGGGAAAAATAACCCTTGCTATAGTTACACGATGTTAGGTTCCATATTAGGAGCTACCACCCAGGAAAAAGTTCTAGGCATCATAGTGGATAATACTTTAAAATTGTCAGCGGCCTCGGAGGGAACAGGCAGCACGCGCTGGGCTACGCGCGTATCTTATAAAATCCAGCGTACTTTTGTTTGCGCCTGGTGCGCGAACAAAAGTACGCAATCGCATATTTTTTAAAGATCTACCCCTTAGGGAATAGCCACTGCTATTAATTGCATCAGTAGCATGGGATCCTCTTAGTGTTTGGGTAATTGCCATGTTCTTGTGGCCTGGTTTGGCCTCTGTTAGAAACAGGATGCTGGGCTTGATGGACCCTTGGTCTGACCCAGCATGCCAATTTCTTATCTTCTTATGTTCTTATGTTATTATAGCATAGGTTATTTTTCCCTATACGCATCACCTTGCACTTATCCACATTAAATTTCATCTGCCATTTCGATGCCCAATTTTCCAGTCTCACAAGGTCTTCCTGCAATTTATCACAATCTGCTTGTGATTAACTACTCTGAACAATTTTGTATCATCTGCAAATCTGATTACCTCACTCATCATATTTCTTTCCAGATCATTTATATATATATTGAAAAATACGGGTCCCAATACAGATCCCTACAGCAGCTGGATATCAAACAGCCTGGCGCTGACTTTTAATAGCGACGCTGCATCTCTCATCTTCTCGGGTAGCAATGTGGACACCATCGGTGCACTTTCTCTATGAGCCATAGGGTCTCTACTACTTGGACTCTCGAGGGGGGTGATGGAATTTATTAGGGACTGGAGGGTGTGTGGGGTGTTACTGTGGTTGTGTGTGCGTGTTACGTTTGTAGGGGGTATGTGTTATTGTTGTTGTAGCGCTCTAACTGAAGAAAAGAGGAAAAGGAGAGGGTGTGCAGGTTGGGCTCCTGAGTGTTGGACGTTGTCTCACAGTTTTTGTTATTGCTGTTTTGCTCACTTGGTGTCCTGACTTGCATGTCCTGGAAATAAAAATGATTTTGAAAAAAAAAATTGTCCATTTAATCCTGCTCTCTGTTTCCTGTCTTTTAGCCAGTTTTTAATCCACGAAAGGTTATTGCCACCTATCCCATGACTTTTTACTTTTCCTAGAAGCCTCCCATGAGGCTTAATGCCATGGCCCCACACTTTTGTAATTTTGTAGAATAAAAATTAACTGTTTTGAAAATGTTTTTTGATAAAATGTTTTGCATACAATAAAAAAATTTTTTGCTAATGAATTTATATGTCACTTTTTAAAGTCAAAGGAGAATCTTATGCTCCCATCTGACTTTGGCACCAACAGTAAGGGTGTGGACCAATCATTGTTAGACTCCTCTATAACCTCAAGCTAGAGTATCTCCTTCACTTCAATATCAATGATGTGGTGCCTGGCCTCAGAAATCCAATAGGGTAGTTGCCATACTACAACTCCAGAAGGGATAATGATGTCATGCTGCTCAAGGTGGGTGTGACCTGGTAGCTTCGAGAAGAACTCCTTATTTTGCTCCACCAACTGCTGTATGTCAGCTGTCTGTGCAGTGTACAGCTACTCTCTGAAAGGAATCTGGGTTTGGTCCACTTCAGATTTGACCTCTAGACCAAACTCTTCTTCTTGCATCACTCTGTACTCCTCTGCAACACACTTCTTCAAAAGGTTTACGTGGTAGATTTGAGTTTTCTTTTTATCTGGTTGGGCTATTTTGTAATGCCTCTGGGACCCAGACTAAATAATCAGAATAACATCTATATAACGACTAGAGATGTGAATCGTGTCCTCGATCGTCTTAACGATCGATTTCGGCTGGGAGGGGGAGGGAATCGTATTGTTGCCGTTTGGGGGGGTAAAATATCGTGAAAAATCGTAAAATCGTGAGCCGGCACATTAAAACCCCCTAAAACCCACCCCTGAACCTTTAAATTAAAACTCCCACCCTCCCGAACCCCCCCCCCCAAATGACTTAAATAACCTGGGTGTCCAGCGGCGGTCCAGAACGGCAGCGGTCCGGAACGGGCTCCTGCTATTGAATCTTGTTGTCTTCAGCCGGCGCCATTTTCCAAAATGGCGCCGAAAAATGGTGGCGGCCATAGACCAACACGATTCCACGGCAGGAGGTCCTTCCGGACCCCCGCTGGACTTTTGGCAAGTCTTGTGGGGGTCAGGAGGCCCCCCCCCAAGCTGGCCAAAAGTTCCTGGAGGTCCAGCGGGGGTCAGGGAGCGATTTCCCGCCGCGAATCGTTTTCCGTACGGAAAATGGCGCCGGCAGGAGATCAACTGCAGGAGGTCGTTCAGCGAGGCGCCGGAACCCTCGCTGAACGACCTCCTGCAGTCGATCTCCTGCCGGCGCCATTTTCCGTATGGAAAATGGCGCCGGCCATACGCATATGGCCGGCGCCATTTTCCGTACGGAAAACGATTCGCGGCGGGAAATCGCTCCCTGACCCCCGCTGGATCTCCAGGAACTTTTGGCCAGCTTGGAGGGGGCCTCCTGACCCCCACAAGACTTGCCAAAAGTCCAGCGGGGGTCCGGAAGGACCTCCTGCCGTGGAATCGTGTTGGTCTATGGCCGCCGCCATTTTTCGGCGCCATTTTGGAAAATGGCGCCGGCTGAAGACAACAAGATTCAATAGCAGGAGCCCGTTCCGGACCGCTGCCGTTCCGGACCGCCGCTGGACACCCAGGTTATTTAAGTCATTTGGGGGGGGTTTGGGAGGGTGTGGGATTTAATTTAAAGGGTCGGGGGTGGGTTTTAGGGGGTTTTAGTGTGCCGGCTCACGATTCTAACGATTTATAACGATAAATCGTTAGAATCTCTATTGTATTGTGTTCCATAATGGTTTAAGACGATATTAAAATTATCGGACGATAATTTTAATCGTCGAAAAACGATTCACATCCCTAATAACGACACCACAACCTGACATGTCTGTACATCAAAGAGGGATGTCTCCATTCAAATAAAGCTTACACTTGGACTGTTTTTGGTGTCTAATCCGCATTGTTGCCCAAACGGCTTTTTTAGACAACCTACCCTCTTGTTTTATCAATCCATCAAAGAGGGATATACAAATTTCTCTTCAAAAGCTGTGATGTACAGACATGCCGGGTCTGGGGCCATAATGGCACCCATTGCTGTTCCATGAGTTTGTTGGAAAAACTCATTCTTAAACAAAAAATAATTTTTTTTCAGAGCAATGGTTGCCAATTCTACCAAAAAATGAGAAGGAACCCTTTTTTTCTCTCGGGTTTCCAAAATCTCCTCAATCAAACTAATGGTAGCATGCTGAGGGATATTTGAGTATAATGACTCAATATTCATAGAGATAAGCAAAATGGGATCAGTAATTAAAGGAAGAGCATCCAATATCCTTATTAGATGAGAAGAAACCTTGATATATGAGCGAGCTGCTGAAATCAGTCTGAGGAAAGTAGGACTGACAGCCAAACCTAAGAAATGCTTGTTGAGAGAGCAATAAGTCCAGTATACTGGCTACACCCTGGGGAAGGGTAGGTCCATCCAAGACCCGAAAGATTGAGGTGATCACCTGGGTACTAGTCTCTCAAACAAAAGCAAAAGTGAAAGCATTCCTAGGCTTGATGGGGTACTACAGAAGTTTTATTCTCTATTTACTTGGAGAAGGCAGAGCCTCTCACAAAGCTGTTGAAGAAAGCGCCAAAGAAGGTCCTGTGGTCAGCTGAAGCAGAGAAGGCTTTCTAGGCTCTAAAAGAAACATTATGATCTGAACCAGTCCTGATAAGTCTGGACTTTACTGAAGCCTTTATGGTACAGATTGGTGCTTCAGAAGTAGGTTTGGAAGCAGTTTTAGTACAAGAGAAGGATTGTCAAGAACATCCTGTGGCATACATTAGCTGGAAGCTGATGCCTCAGGAGTGGTGTTATTCAACAGTCGAGAAAGAGGCCTTGGCAGTCAAGTGGGCCTTAGAGACCTTGCACTACAACCTGCTAAGATGGCAGTTCAAGCTAATAATGGACCACCAACCGCTCCTATGAATAAATAAAATAAAGAGTCCAATGCGAGGCTGATGAGATGGTTCCTGGCCTTACAGCCCTTCAACTATAAAATAAGACATCGGGCAGAAAAAGAAAACACCAATGCGGATTTCCTGTCCAGATAGTTGCTCAGTTAAATAAGGCTGAGCTAAAGAGGAGGATATGTAAAAGAGTACACCGAAAACTCTTTCAAACCATCTTAAACAAAATTTCACCTGGTACACTTTCTTTATTTTTGAAACAACTCAATCCTGTTTCTTCACCATCAGATCCCATGCCATTTCATCTTGTTAAAAGCCCTGATTTAGGACTTGTGCTGTTTATTGTTGATATTGTCAACATAAGTTTTAATACTTGTAATGTTCCAGTTCTTCTCAAGTCAGCACTTATTTGTCCTGTTTTAAAGAAAAATCACCTGGATCCTGAGGTTTCTGATAACCATTTCTAAGTATAAATTCTAAAAAATCGAAAAATTAAAAATTCTGTCTACAACAGCATATGGAATATAAAGACTATATACTTCTTCTTTTTGTTACATATTCTGATAACTATAACCATTTCCAATCTTTCTGGTCATGCTAAAGTTATTGAGAAAGTAGTTGAATCTCAATTATCAACATTTCTCTCTAAAACGTTGCCTCTTTATCCTAAGCAGTCTGGCTACAGCAAGGGTCATAGCACAGAAACAGCTCTTACATCCTTACTGAATGAGATTGGTCATTCACGGAGCGGGATGCCAGTGGCCAGTGGTTGGTGTTCCACCTTCACGGAGCGGAAGGATGGAGGGCTGCCATCTCCAAAAAAAAAAACAGGGGTGGGTAAGAGTATGTAAAATTAACGGTGAGTTCATAGGCTATAAGTATTACCAATTATTAGGCTTATTCAATATTTGTTGATAGTTAATGTGGCTCTCGCGGAAATGGGGGCTACTACCTGGAGATAATGCCTTGCCCTTGTTCAGTGTACATGCAGAGGGTTGATGAGAATCCATCATGGCTCTGGGCTTCAACGGCAAGAGGTAATGTGGAAGAAAAAAAAATTTGTATTCACAGGGAAGCGAGGTGTAACTGGGCCGATACTTTACTTTCAATGCATGTCCAGTGTAGCTCTCTGCTTCGGCGAGGGAGAGAGTCTGATACTTCTCTTTCAAGCATGGCTCTCTGCTTCAGCGGTAGGGGGAGTGTGGAAGGAAGGATCGGGGTGTAGATGGCAACCAACGGGTTCTGGATTGTATAGTCTGGGTGGGCAGGGGCAGGGGTGTGGCCTGCCTGTTGCAGAGGTTGCTACCCCTAATTGAGCTGGATGTTCACATGGATGCAGATCCGGCGATGCTCTCTACATTGGTGGTGGGGTGGAGGGGAAATAGGGCTGGAGGGTACTGGAAGCCAAGAGTAACAGGTGTGAGAGAGAAAAAGGAAGAAAAATAAATAAATAAAGTGCGTAGCTTGCTGGGCAGACTGGATGGGCCGTTTGGTCTTCTTCTGCCATCATTTCTATGTTTCTATGGTCTTTGGATAGAAGTGATGCAGTTTTTCTCATTGGTCTCAAACTTAGCAACTTTTACTTAATTGGTTGATTGATTGTGGTATCAGAGAAAACTCTTTACAATGGTTCAAATCCTTTTTAGAACAATGCACTTATCGTATTAGTTGGAACTCTGAGCAGTCTGTCCCACTTCTTAGCGGTGTGTCTCAAGGTTTTATTCTCTCTCCTATACTTTTTAATTTGTATCTTTCTTCTCTTGCTACTCTAATTCAAAGTCTTGGTTTCTCGGTGTATTTTTATGCTGATGACATTCAGATTCTTACTAGTATGAAACTCTCATCCACTGACAAATTCTCATGTTTTAATAATTGTCTTTCAAAAGTTGCTGATTAGTTACATTCCTCCAAGTTGAAGGTAAATCCTTTAAAATCTGAAGCTATTTGGTTCACTCACACTTCTTTCTCTTCTGATCTTCCAGTTCCAATGATGGTAGATCGTGCTATTCCAATTAAAAATACTGTCACTACATTAGGTATTACTATGGACAACCAGATTAATTTCTCTCATCATATTTCCAAGGTTCTTACGACTTTACTTTTTCCTCAGATTTATACATCGTCTTTAGTCATTTTTGGATAGCTCAGATCTAAACATTCTTACCTGTCCCTTTGTTCTTTCTAGACTTGACCATGCAATGCTTTATCACATGGGTTTCTACAATTCAGCTTAAACATCTTCAACTGGCAGAAAACACTTCTGCTAAAAGTCATTTTTCACAAATCCAAATTTGATCATGTAACTCCTTTGTTGTTTAATTTGCATTGGCTTCCAATATCTTTTTGTATATTTTTTAAAACTGGATGCCTTATTTTCAAGTCCCTGCATTGGGGCATTCCAAACTTATCTTGCCTCTGTGATTTTTCCTTACTTTCCTATTCACCAGTTACGGTCCTCGCAACAAGAACTGCTAATGCTACGGTTTATCTGATATATTCATTTGGAAAATTCAAGAGCAGTCTACTTATTTATCTCGTCTTCTTTGGAATTCTCTTCCTCTTAATATTTGTCTCAAGAACGAGTATTAAAGAAAAGCACTTAAATCTTGTCTGTTTGTACAAGCTTTTCCACATTTAATTGATAATTAAATTAGCTTGTACATGCTTATTTAATATTTTTTAATTGAAAAACTTGTACTTTGGTTATATTTTATTCTTTAGATTGATTTTTTTATTTTATTAGGTTTTGTTATGTTTTAATAGGTATTAGTGTTACTCTTGCTTATTTATTTACTGACATTTGATCTGAGATATCACATTCAGGTACTGTGGGTATTTCCCTATCCCCAGAGGGCTTACAATCTAAGGGGGTCATTTTGCAAAATGCGGAAAGGCCTTTAATGCATGTGAAAATGTGTTTACCGCATGCGATTGTATGGTGTGATGCAAATTCCAAAAGTGGAGGAGTAGGCTGGGCTCCCTGCAAAGAGTATCACACAGCCATAATGTAGATTTTTAACTACACCTTTTTCAAATGTGTTAGGTGGTGTGATAGCAGCTGTGACCATGTGGAAAGGGTTTATCTCCATTTGTGATATGTCCCGTAAGGCTTATTTCAGAGGATTTGAAGGAAGGAGAGAGAGAGAGAGAGAGAGAGAGAGAGAGAGAGAGAGAGAGAGAGAGAGACTGGCCATCATAGCATGTTCCATACATAGGTATTTGTATCCCTAGGATAGGCCAACCTAGTAACTCGAGGTGGGGATTAGGTAAGAGTGTAGGGGGTTAGGGGCCGCTTTCACATTGTACATGAGACGTACGAACAGAACAGTGGTCTCTTGTGAAGATTAGCTGGCCTTCGGAGTGAGGAAACTCACTCCAAGATGAGATTTGGGCAATGTTCTCTCAACCTAGCTTGATGGACTCTCTACCTGGGTAACATCAAGCTAGGTTGAGAGACCCTTGCCCAAATCTCATCTTGGAGTGAGTTTCCTCACTCCGAAGGCCAGCTAATCTTCACAAGAGACCACTGTTCTGTTCGTACGTCTCATGTACAATGTGAAAGCGGCCCCTAACCCCCTACACTCTTACCTAATCCCCACCTCGAGTTACTAGGTTGGCCTATCCTAGGGATACAAATACCTATGTATGGGACATGCTATGATGGCCAGGTGCTCTCTCTCTCTCTCTCTCTCTCTCTCTCTCTCTCTCTCTCTCACATATTGAAATACAGGTCCCCCAGTGGTTGAATGCAGGAAATACATCAGGTTTGGCATGTATCACAGAATATGAAATGGTTTCACAATGTGCACTAACTTAGTTCTTCACACAGGTAATTATCACAAAATGTGATAAATACTATATTAGCATAAAACACACCCCTTTTGCTATACTTACTGCATTTTGATAAATCCAGGCCTAAGTTTGTACCTGAGGCAATAGGAGGTAAAGTGACTTGCCCAAGGTCACAAGGAGCAACACTGGGACTTGAACCCTGGTTTCTTGGTTTGTAGCCCACTGTTCTAACCACTAGGCTATTCCTCCTCCCCATAGGTTAACTGTTCATCGCTTTGTCTTACATTTGCAATTAATTGCAATTAATCAAGAAATAATAAACATAAACATAAAGGATCGCCACAACTATCTATCCCAGTTCTTCTTAAGGATCAACCCCCCAAAGGATTTTGGTTGAAGGGAGGCTTCCCTCACCATACTGTAAAGACTCAGGGCCCAGAAGGGTTACACAAGCCCCGGGAAGCAGGCAGGAACCCACACTATGATAAGACCAGCTATGTTTAATGTCTCTATGCTACATGAGCTTTAAGCTGAGCTGCATCATTTTGCTTGTTGCTCTGCTTTGCATTTTACTTTCACTGTAAATAAATTGCATAAAAGGAAGCAGCCAGAGTCTGCCTCCTTATTCCTCCTGTTTTCCAAGCCACTATTGCTCACATTACCACACCTTGTGCAAACTGTAATGCAGATGGAAAAATATCTTATCCACCGCAATATGGGCTGGCCTATAATCCCATCTAAAGTTGCATTGGGCCTCTCCGTAGCCTTTCATCAAACAAAAGATATGAATAAATGTATTTACCCAACGGTGCAAATAACTTTTGACAGTTAATTTTTCTGAGTGAGAGCAAGGGCCTAAATTGAGCCCAAACTCGTGATCAGCTCATGTTTAAGAAAAAGATTTTATAACAGAAACAATTCATACAATTACATTTCTCTGTGTATGAAATCCAAATCTAAATGATAGTTATAAAATATGGCTTTGAAACTCATCAGTTCATATTATCCTTCCCTAGCAGCTCCTTTTATTATATCTACCTTTTTCATTTTTTCATGCATTTGCAAATGGAATGGTCATTTTTCATGTCATATTTCATTGCTTTGCATCCTTTCAAAATCTTTCCATTACATAATAAACATACCTAAATAGAACCGGTGCATGCTGGGGTTTTTTTTGTTTTTTTTTTTAATTATCTTACTATCAGTGGCCATTAAAGTGCTTTCTCTGAGCAGTTCAGGTACCTCTGGGAGTACTGTTCTATAGTAATGAACAGAATGAAGTATCCTACCCGTAATTTGATATTCAACGCCATGGTGCAATTACTTAATTCTTGTCAGCTCAATGTCGAACGTTGCAAGTAATGTTAGCACTTAGCTATCTCTAAGTTAATCAGTGGGACCCGTTCTCAAACTCTGCAAGCCTCCAGCACTTCAAACTTGCCTCACCTCCAGCAAATAGTTCAGACCTCTTAGACACAAGGATTCCTACGGCTGTTTCCAAGCACTGGAACTCCCCCCCCTTCTAAGATTCTACCCATTCTACCCAATTTCCTCTTTGGAAAAACTGAAACCTTTGATACAGTATTTCCTTAAACATGTTTCAGGAATTCTAGTTACAGCTGTTATTTACTATCATGAAAGTGTTAAATTATTTGTCTGTTCATCTATATGTCTGTCCATATAGATGACATCGGTCTGTCAATCCATTTATTCTATATATCTGTTTGTCCCTCTTTTATGAGTTACTATTAAGTTGTTCACCGAACTCATCAGGAATTTAGCAAACTATTAGCCCTAAAAATTCTAATGAAATCTAAGGAAAATAGCAAATAAAATGGCCCTGAGTCATGCAAATTCTTCTTGCCATTTGGTGGGAAGTATATGCCAAATAGCATTTGTAAAACTAAAAAAATATTCATGAAGCGTATGACAAGAAAAAAATGTTCATCGCAACCTGCAAAAAATATATCACAGGACAGGAGGAATTACGTTCAAACAAAATCTCTTGGCTGCAGGAACATCTTCAGGATCATGGAAGAAATTATGTATGGATGTGTGTTGTAGTTGTTAAGATCCAAATATTAAAAACAGCTAGGCAACTAGCATTAAGGGTTAGGTACCTACATCTCAATATTCAAAATAATCCATTTATGTAGGTTAGGCGGATAAGACTTTTCAAGAGCCTCAGGGCAGAGCACTTCAACAGCACTCCTGCTCTGATCAACATCAGATTCTATAACTGCACTCTTGTCTTCAAGGGTTAGGGTATCCCTGCTTTTGGCGATGTCACTACAGTAAATAGGACCTGGGGCTACCTATTAGATACTTTAAATGTTCTCTAATGGGTCTCTTTTCTATTTGCTCTTTTTGCTATTAAAGGGAGAGAATTTTCTGTAGCCATAAGATTGTTTTCTCTATTTTTTTGCTATGTTCTGTGTCCCTGCGCTATAACTAGCGTTAGTGTTACTGCACCCACCCCATCACTTGTATCCAGGGAAGCTGTCACTATGAAGTCATGGTTACAGCTTCATGCTCCCCTCCCAGTTCCATGGCGGTCCTTATTTTTTTTTTTTTACGATGCTTTGAAGTGTTCTAACTTACCCCTAGATTCATCATTCCGCCATGTATGCAGGCACGCTGCACACTTTTGCCCCCATACTGCCAATAGGAAAGGTGTAGTTATTTCTGGTGGTACTGCCGGCGATAATGCATAAACCATTATCGCCGGCAGCACTACCGGGCCCTAAATCTTTTAAACCCTGCCCAAACCCCACCCAAACCCCTCCCCTTTCCCTCATTTAAATTTTAAAGTCATGAAGTGATAGCGGCCCATTGCGATTTGAAGAATGTAAAATAGGGGTGGACAGACTGTACCATTTGGCTAAAAATGTTCATTGCCCATTTCAAACTAATACAACAAAAGGAGCTTTCTTCTGAATTATTTTAATCAGCTCTATCATCAACACGGAGCACAAAAATGTTTCATGTATCCACTTCTATAAATCTTTGAAATTATTAAGAGTTTTTAAGATGCCGCATCAGCAAGCCTACGAAGTATTCAACCATGAAGGGTAGACCCGTCCGGTCTTTTAATCATCTGCGGTCTTTAACAGCTCCAAGGCCTGTGAAAATGTCAAACGTTATAAAATTATTTTTTGTAAATTATTAATATATCCGTCTGTCCCATATGAAATGTCTCTTGACCCGACAGCGGCCTGTGTTTCGCTACGGAGCACATAGCTTCATCAGGGGCAAGTACCATTAATAGCGAAAAATATCTGCAAATATAATGAAACTTTAAATCAGACGTGTAATGAAAAAATATACAGTATGACTTAGTTTTTAAAGGATGAAGAGCCAACCTTCTTTTTTTGGACACCGAGTCTCACAACAAGATCTTCATGAAAGCGGGACAGAGACCGCATACAACCGTTTGTCAAAATTAAATAGCCCGCGGCTGAAAAACGTGATGACGTCATGACGTATCATTGCCCAAATGACAGGCAACACCATGGTTCAGAAAAGAACATCTTTACAGAAAGACTTTTAAATCTAAGGCTGCATTTAAACCAGCAGGATGTACTGTATTCAGACAATAAATCCAGCGTTGTTCTGCCTGTAGTAGGGCTGTATTAAAGTCACCTCCTTGCCATGTTTGATGTAACTGTTCAAGAACACATACTTTTAATGAATCAAAAATATGCAATTGCTCCAAACAATGAGATACCATGGGTGCTGTAAGTCGTTCTTTATTCTAATAGGAGCGATGCTCTATCAACCGAGTTTTTAAAGATCGCCTTGTCTTCCCCACATACCAAAGGTTGCAGGGGCATTGTATGAGGTAAACAACACCTGTAGATGTGCAATCTGTCGTGTGTTTCAAGGACAAAGTAAAATTTAATGTGGAAAAAATTATAACAGATGTCATACCAAACAAGAGCCACATGCTTTATGTGACCCTATAGTTGTAGAACGATGTCATATAGTAGAGTCAGAGTGGACTAACTGATCTTGCAAATTAGTCCCACGAGTGTAGGTAAACCTTGGGATATCCTGAAATTCTTGATAAAGCTGAAGAATATGCCAATTATTAAAAATAATACTTTTCATTTTGTGAATCATTGAGGGAAAAGGAAGTACGAAAGTAAGAGTGTCATCAGTGTCATTTGACCTTAGTAAAAATAACCAATCCCTGTGTGAAAATTGTGCTCTAGTATAGGCTTTTTTTATGCAACGTTGTGGATAGCCTCTGGCTTGGAATCTAGCACTTAGAATATGTGCTTGAAATTGAAAATCTGTTAGAGAAGTACATAGCCGTCGTATTCAGAAAAATTGACTCACTGGCAAATTTTCTTTTAAAGCACGAGGGTGGGCACTTGAAAAATGCAAAAAAGTGTTATTTAATACCGGTTTTCTATATAAAGTCATAATAAACTTTTCAGGTGTCTTAATGATGGTGATATCTAAAAAATGAATAATATCAATCTGAATATCAGCAGTGAAATGCAAATGAGAATTACATCCATTCAACCAATCAAGAAACTGTAGCGAACTCTCAACCGAATCAGAACACAAGATAAAGATGTCATCGATGTATCGTTTCCATGCTGCAATATTTTGTAGGAAAGGATTGTTTGTATAAATCCACTGGTCTTCAAAAAATGCCATATAAAGATTGGCCAAATCTGGGGACATGGTGGCCCCCATAGCAGTTCTACAAATCTGCTGGTAAAAAGAACTCTCAAAAGCGAAAACATTTTTTGTCAGGGCTATCTGTAATAAAGCCGGAAAAAAATTGACGGAATCCTTTGAGGCTGTGGTCTTGCATCAAAAAAGTTTTTAGCTATATCCATGGCCTCGTCCTGTGGGATATTGGTATATAAAGCTTCTACGTCAAGGGTAACCATTATCAATTTAGATGTCTTCAGTATATTTTTCTAAGAACAGGATCATTGCTTGCGAGACTCTAATGTAAGAGTTTTGCAACTGTACACGAGGTGCCAAAAAATGATCTACTTGGATTGTGAGCTCTCTGGGGATAGGGAAATACCTACAGTACCTGAATGTAAACTATTGTGATATCTCAGTATATAAAATAATAATAATATTCGTTCTCTAGTGAATACCTTGAGCAAAATGTGTATCCTTCCTCACTTTAAAGTGCCTCCAGATCAGGGATATTTTTTGTGATCTCTTCTCTATATCCTTTGGGGCTGATCCTGGCATTGGAATTGAGATTGAGGGTGGATGCTGAATTAGAATGCCTGGGGCATTGATCACACTCTCTACATGTACTGCCTGCTCTCCTGGAGGTTGATCTGAACATTGTCAGTATCCTCTCTTTCCCACATCACCTAATTGGAGGCTAGTATGCTATTGACTAAGCTTCCCAAATTCTCTTCAGCTACTAGGTCTTCAATATATTCTGACGCAGACAATCCCAGACAATATTCTTCTTTTGAACCAATTGGTTAAAATAATGTCTTCACTGCTTCAAATGCAGGAACCAAAGAGGAGCACACTGCTGGTTTTAGGAATTGTACTTCTGTTACCCCTGCCCTGCTAATGCTAGTATTGGATTGCTCTCCCACTTTTTCCCTCTTCTTCAAAAGATGAGGGGGAGGAAAAGGTGATCATGGCACATGCTCTTCAAATTTCATTTTCTTCTGTATTGAACTGCCTTCCTTTTCTGCCATTTTGGACCTAAAAAAGTCCCTCTTAAATTTATTGTTACCTCTGCCATAGCTGCCTTCTCTACCAACATCCCCTCCTCTCTCTTTTTCTGACATGATATAATTTGTTGGTATACTACCTTCTGGAGGGTTGAATATTACAAATGAATGTATTGAAACTGTAACAATAATCTTACAGTACCACTCACTGTAGGGAGAACAATGCCACACACTGAAATGCATACACAGTGTATGTGTACTGTGCTGTGTACAGTAGTAGTGACTGACTCCACATATAGACAACCATTAGCCACTAATAAATAAAACAAACTGGAAACCTTCTAAGACACTTTTCTTCAGTTTTTGAGTGTGAACTGCTCATCTCACTGGTGTTCAGTGTTTTTAAAAATCCTTAGCATTGCCACAACTACAATCTCCATACTGTCTCCCACCATGATTCTTTATCTCTGAAGAGAAAAATCAAAATCAGTAGCAGTGCACGGACTCTCATCCTGACACAGTGAGTGTTTATGTGTGAGACCACTGCAGCACAGAGAAGAGAAGAAGCATCCCTGTTCCTGTGCCAAATCCCAAAGTTTGGAAGCTTTTTAAAAACCTTGTGAGAGCTCATAATAGCACATCCTTTTTTGTGAAGAGCTAGAGAGGAAATACAGAACTTCTTGGACATGCTCAGATTTTAATGTAGGAGAATATCACCATTTCTTGATCCAAATTGCAAATGGCAGATGAAATTTAACGTGGACAAGTGCAAAGTGATGCACATAGGGAAAAATAACCCTTGCTGTAGTTACACAATGTTAGGTTCTATCTTAGGAGTTACCACCCAGGAAAAAGATCTAGGCATCATAGTGGATAATACATTGAAATTGTTGACCCAGTGTACTGTGGCAATCAAAAAAGCAAGCAGAATGTTAGGGATTATTAGGAATGGAATGACAAATACAAGGATGGATGTCATAAAGCCTCTGTATCACTCCATAGTGAGATCCCAATTTTGAAAACTGTGTGCAATTCTAGTCACTGCATCTCAAAAAGACATAGTTGCACTGAAGATAGTGCAGAGAAGGGTGACCAAAATGATAAGGGGCATGGATGGGCTGCCCTATGAAGAAAGGCTAAAGAAGTTAGGACTGATGAGCTTGGAGAAGAGACAACTGAGGGGGGATATGATAGAGGTCTACAAAATCATGAAAGAACTTGAACAAGTTAATGTAAATTGGTTATTTACTCTCTCAGATAATAGGGGGCACTCCATGAAATAAGCAAGTAGCTCATTTAAAACAAATACAAGAAAATTGTTTTTCACTCAGCGCATAGTTAAGCTCTGGAATTCATTACCAGATGATGTGGTTACAGAAGTTAGTGTAACTGGATTTAAAAAAGGTTTGGATAAGTTCCTAGAGGGAAAATCCATAAACTGCTATTAATTAGTAAGCAATAGTAGCTTGTGATTTATTTAATGTTTGGGTACTTGCCAGGTACTTGTGACTTGGATTGGCCACGGTTGGAAACAGAATTCTGGGCTTGATGGACCCTTGGTCTAACCCAGTATGGTATTTCTTATGTTCTTATATACAGTTAAAAAAGATGCTAACCCCATTTTCTGTTAATTTCACCATTATACACTTATACCCTCATTTTGAATATTTTGTATATTTTACTTTGAGTCTTTATTATTCAATTTATTGAAATTCTTTTATTGTGTATGTAGTTTTGTTCACTTCTCCGAACTGCGGGAGGGTACAGGTTTCAAATTATTTTAAATAAATAAATAATTTGTCCTCTGCATAGTCTCCTTGCCAACTGCCTGCCTTGGCTCTTAGGACAAGGCAAGGACACAGTCAAGAGCTGGTTGCTGTGATTATCAGTTGTTTCTTCTCAGCAGAGCACAGCCATAAACTTTGATGGGCCATAGAAATGAATGAGAAACATAAATGAATGGGACGAAGATTATTCGTTACATTTGACAGACCCCTCCATTTGTTTCGGTGGGCCATGGAGTAAACAATTATGGGTATATTTTTATGCTTTGCCCATTCATTTGAAATGAATGCACATCTCTACCAGAAATTCAGCTTGCTTTCACCTTCACATTCACATAGCTTTCCCATTAACTGTCCATGTCCCACACAGCCGTGATTACTTCTGGCCCTTCTCATACACTGCTGCAGTCTGACTGCAGTGGGGTGTGATTTTGTTGTTATTGTTGTTGTTTAACAGGAGAGCAATGCGTCAAGACTCCCATACAGAGGCAGAAATAGAGGACTATCTGGCAAAAAAAACCCAAACAGTACACATGTCAACCCTAGCTACAATATCATTTTTTTGACCAGTAAATGGAATCATAACCTATAAAGTTTTCTTCAGGCAAAGAAAACAATAATTTTGAGGGTGGGTTTTTTTTTTAATGTTTGGCTATAAAATCTTTGAAAATGAACAAACGAAAGGATTTTGCATGTTTTACAGGACAGTTCAATTTTGGCTGCTATTTGAAGTTTCTATTACCTGCCCCTGAATTGATATTTTGTATAATGAGATTAACCAAGCAAGAGAGAAAACTCTTTCATTCATGTTAAATCTGAATCTATTTGCTAAGAGGTGGGATGGAAATCAGTCACCGTGGTGCTAAAAGTTATAATGTCTATGATTTAGGGGCCTCGCTGCCATAATTTTTATGCGTTTGGCATTTGCTAGCTTTAATACCATCCTAGGAATTTTCTGTAATGTCGTTTCTAGTCTATTGCATCTTTAAAGGCCCATGAATGGTGGCAGTTAATCCTTGGATGTTACTTGGTACTTAACTGGCTTTTCTTTGTTATGAGTAAACTAGAAAATGCAAAGTTGTAGTTTTGCATGTGGCATTTAAGCAAATTGCTGTTCTTAAACTGCTGATTATCCATTTATCTTCCCTTGACTATTAGGTCTGTGACCAAGACCCTTTATGTTAGTAGCAATTGTTTTATCTCTTTTATTAGATCTCTTTGATTTTGATTTTGGGCGGCGAACACAGTACTGCTTTTCTAAAGTGTTTTGTTTTCCTGAGGCTTTGAGATTTTTTTTTTGTTACAGGTTTAAAATTGGTTTACAGCTAAATTATAATTTAAATCCTTTTTTCAGACTTGTTGAAGTATGTCCAAAAAAAGAAAATCTAAAAATACCCCGGCTGCTAGCTCTACTAACGAAAGTTCATATTTAATTAAAATATTTTTATTTTAATTACTGGGAAAGTCAAATTCAGTCCAATGCTTCTTTGCTTTCAAGTGAATCCCAGAGCTCAGGCATATCAATCAGAGTCCCTACTAGAATTGAGATTTGAATGTATAATCCAGGACTACTACTGAATAATAGGCTTTTCCTCCTCCTGTAACATAATTTTTTAATACCTTTCAAAGTTCTATTTAAAAATGTTTCCATCAAATTCTATGAAAATAGCATATTTAATAGTAGTATTTTTTGCCTATGTATTTGCATAAGATAATGCAGTTGTCCACATTAATGAACAGAAATAAGGTCTTAATATGCAAGACCCGGCTATCAGCCGATTTATTCCTTACCCTTTATGCCCAAACTTCTTGAGTACATTGTCTTGCAACAATTGACCAACTTCTTCAGAGAGGACAATATTTTGGATCCTTATCAATTGGGGATAGAAAGTCAATGAGCACAAACATTCTCATGGTCTCTTCAGAAGGGGCCTAGACTGTGGCAAGATTTATGTTCTGGTTTTATTGAATATTTTGTCTGCTTTTGACACCTTAGATCACCATATTCTAGTATATCATTTAAGGGAATGTGGTAACTCTGGTGTTGTTCTGACTTGGTTTAGCTCATATTTGTCTGAATATTCTCACCAGGCAACAAACATTCTCAATGATCAAAAATCTCTACTGGTGTTCCCCCAAGGTTCTGCCTTATCCTTCTTGCTATTTAATATTTGCCTAGCACCCAAATGCAAAGTTTTGGTGTGACTTTGTGAGGAATACAGAATTTACACAGATGACACTCAGTTTTTCATCTGCATACAATACAATTGGCCTGACACAATAAATTTAAATGAAATCTGTTTATGCACTCTTAAGCAATGGCTGTTTTATAACAAGGTAGCATTGAATACTACTAAGTCAGAGTTTATCATGATCCAACGTTTATATTCTAGTCCTCATCCATCATTCATTACCATTAATAACATTACATTGCCTATTCTTCCCTGTGCGAAGAGCCTCAGAGTTTGGATTGACTCCAACCTTACATTTCACCATGACATTAAATCAATTGTAAGGTCTGGATTTTTCAAATTCCATGCACTTTGTGGTTCGTGGTACCTTCTGGACTATGCTGATTTTCATCTTCTGGTACAAGTCTCAATTCTGCCTTTGATAGCATATTGTAACACCATCTATGTTGGGCTTCCTACTTCGTCAATAAGGGCTTTGAAATTGTTACAGAACTCGGCTGCGCACCTAATTTGAGGGAGGTGCCGCAGAGATCACATCATCCCAGTACTGATGGAAATTCATTGGCTCACTGTTCAAAATTGACTGCAGATTAAAATCACCATGACAGTCCATAAATGAATTAATTATGATTCACTGCCTTGCACTAACACAATATTGCGACTGTACCACCGGATGAGCGCTCTGAGGTCATTCCAAAGAGGCCTCTTAGTTTCCCATCTCTGGAACAGGCTTGCTCTACTGAGATGAAGGCATGTGCTTTTTCTGCTGCTGCTCCCTCTTTATGTACAATTCTGTCCTAAAATCTTTGCCTGTTATGGAATGCTTGAAAACTTGTAATTCTATATTAAAAGCATTCCTTTTCAAAAAGGCTTATACATAACTGTCTTAGAATTGCTCCAGAACTTGGAAATCATTTTGCGATGCTGGCATTTGGTGGCAGAAAACGCCATTAAGCTAGGCTCAGAGCTATTAAGTCGTATGGTAGGCTGTTTCAATTTACTGCAGAAGTTTTGCAATTATCCTTATGCAATGTCTATTGAATAGTTTATGTCATTGTGATGACTATATTGTTTTTAGATTATGTATGTCACCTTATACATTGCTTAGTGCTTTGGCATAAGTGATTCACAAATCCCGATAAAGTGGGAAAAACAGAAAAGTACTTTAAGATTACACCTTTACTGAACTAATGATATATATTTTTGACTAATTTACAGGACTTTACATTCCCTTACTCACTTTCAAAACAGAATGAGCAAAAGATGATGATGACAACATATTGAATTTGTTGAAAAGATTGAAGCCTTTACTTGAGTCATAAGATTTCCGTTTGGTTCCACAGTCTTTGATTTTCAAAAACATAGATTATTGTAACTCACTATATCATGGTTTACCTTCTAATGATCTCAACCTGCTTTAAAACAAGGATCCTCCTTACTGCCATATGACAACATGAACATACTTTACCTATACTATACACCCTTCACTGGCTTCTAATAACCTTCAGGATACAAAATAAGATTATTTTATTAACCTACAAACTTCTACAGAATGATTCCTCAATATGTTTAAATACGTCCCTCTGCCTTTACAAACCAACAAGGCAGTTATGTTCCTCCAACAGGAATCTCCTCAAAATTCCAGATCCAAAGCTGGAAAGACTCAACATTAATGGGAATCGTGTTTTCTCTGTGGCCATCCCATGCCCCTGAAATGCTATTCCAGATGAATCACAAGGCATTTCTTACTTGAAAGAATTAAAAAAGGCATAGAAGACCCAACTTTTTGTATAGTCTTTACTTAAGTTATATGTATACCCAGAGCTTTTTGCCTGTCATGTGTTACTTTGCCTTATGTTACTTAATATTATATCCTGCTTGTTTTATATACTGTATAAGGCTGATTTTTAAATTGGTATGTATTCGATTTTTGTTAGCCACCTCAAGCATTTGTAGAATGCGGGATACATTTTTTTAAAAATAAATAAATATATTAAATAAGTACAAATAAATCATAAAATACTAGGGATGTGCAGAGCAAAATTTTATGTTCATATTTTTTATGTCCGAAAGGGGGTCCCACTTGCGGCCAATATGGACATAAAAAAAATCCAATGAGTTGGGTATATGTACATATGTGCAAAAAAAAAATTTAAACCCCCTCACCCTCCTTAATCCCCCCCCCAGACTTACCACAACTCCCTGGTGATCGAGCGAGGAGTGAGGACGTCATTTCTGCAATCCTTGGCGAGAAGCATGTGACGTCGGTGGCACGTCGAGTGACGCGGCGTCACGTGATTCCCGGCGAGTTCGCGCCGGACGGCTCGTTCGGCCCAAAAAGAACTTTTGGCCAGCTTGGGGGGGCCTCCTGACCCCCTCAAGCTGGCCAAAAGTTCTTTTTGGGCCGAACGAGCCGTCCGGCGCGAACTTGCCGGGAATCACGTGGCGCCGCGTCACTCAGACGCGGCGTCACGTGATTCCCAGCAAGTTCGCGCCGGACGGCTCGTTCGGCCCAAAAAGAACTTTTGGCCAGCTTGGGGGGGCCTCCTGACCCCCCCAAGCTGGCCAAAAGTTCTTTTTGGGCCGAATGAGCCGTCCGGCGCGAACGAGCCGGGAATCACGTGACGCCGACGTCACGTGATTCCCGGCAAGTTCGCGCCGGATGGCTCGTTCGGCCCAAAAAGAACTTTTGGCCAGCTTGGGGGGGCCTCCTGCTCTGCACACAGGTGAGCTTTTTACTAGCAGGTGAGAACGCTGCAGTCTGAGGACCATGAGGGCAGCCTGGAAGGCCCTCTTGAGAAGCTATAATTGCTAGGCAGCCTATTGCCATGGGATCAATGCCTAGAGGAGAGAAGAAGAAGCAGAAGTATGATAGGGATGTGAATCGTTTTTCAACGATTAAAATTATCGTCCGATAATGTTTATATCGTCTTAAATCGTTATAGAACACGATACAATAGAAATTCTAATGATTTATCGTTAAAAATCGTTAAATCGTGTTAGTGCGCACTAAATCGAGTTAGTGCGCACTAACTCCCCGTTAGTGCGCACTAACTCGATTTAGTGCGGACTAACTGAAAATGATACAAATAAACACTTTCCAGGTCACTGAAGGTCAGTTAGGAATGAATATGTGTTCCTATTGGCTGGCTGCCCTCTTATCTATTGATGTTACCAAGGTTACCACTGAGGTGATGGTTGGGGGGATGGGAAATGGAACTGGAAACTAACGAACACCAACAGAAAATGAAACAAAGTGTTCACACTTCCCAGGTCAGTAAAGGTCACTTAGGAATGAATATGTATGTATGTATTCCTATTGGCTGGCTATGCTCTTATCTATTGATGTTACCAAGGCTAACACTGAGGTAATGGTTGGAGGGATGTGAAATGGAAACAGTTGGAAGCTTGACAAAAAAAGTAATGTAATGATCAGCACTCACGTGACTAGAACTTGTTTGTTTATTATTTTTGTTAGCAGGCACCTGAAATGCTAGTGCATGTTGAATTTGCCAATCACTGTGCATTTTAGAAAGGTGGTCCTGGCTGGAACTGTACACAGTTCAAATATATGTAATTGATTGTTGCCAATAGGAACACATATTCATTCCTAACTGACCTTCAGTGACCTGGAAAGTGTCTATTTGTATCATTTTGAGTTAGTGCGCACTAATCGGAAAAAACGATTTTTAACGATTTTTCAATGAAATAATCGTGCCAAACACGATTTTCTTCTCCTGCCACACGATTTCTATCGTTAAGACGATATGGAAAACGATTCACATCCCTAGAAGTATGTTCACTCCTGGGGGAATTCTGTGCACAAAAATTGAGAATTCTGCAAAATTCCACATATTTTATACTGGTCAGTATAACACAATATACATCACAACCTTTAACTGATTAATTTAAAATGTAATACAGAAAAAAGATGCAGAGTTTTAAATATTCTGAGCAGAATTTCAATTGAAGTACATTGTAAGAAGGACCCTTCCACCCTCTCTCCCTGCTCCCCTGGCCAGTCTCCTTTCACTTTGCCTTCTCAGGCCCCCCAACTCCTCCACCCTCCACTATCTCTCCCCTTCCCCACTAGGCTCAATTCCTTTCACTCTACCTCCACTCCCACAGTTTGACCCCTCTCTCAGTACTGTCTATCACACAGGCTCCATCTGTCCCTCGCTCTCAAACACACAGGCTTCCTCTCTCTTTCGTGCACATACACATCCCTAATACAGGCGCTCTCTCTCTCACACACACACACATCCCTACACACAGGCCCCCTTTCTTTTCTCTCTCTCTCTCTCTCTCTCTCACACACACACATCCCTTCGCATAGGCTCCTTCTCTTACAAACAATCACCCTCACTCCCTCACATACACGCACTCCCTGTTTCATGCACTCCAGCTCCCAATCTTTCACACATATACACTTTCCTTCACAATCTCCTCACATAGACTCCCTTTCTCTGGCACACACACCCACACACACACATCCCCCCTCGCTCATGCCTCTCACACACACACGCCGCTACACACAACCTCATAGTCTCTCACACAAATAACCTCTGCACACAGACTCACTCTCAAAGGGGCCTGCATCATCTTCACTGCGAGTGGGATGGGCTCCACTCGCAGCACACCAGGGCCTTCTCCCACCTCACTGCGATGCAGCATGCTGCGGCCTTCTCCTTCACCATGACATGGCACACTGGGACTGCTCTTCATTTTCCACAAGGGGGATAGGCTCCACTCATGGCACACTGGGATCTGCTCTAAATTCTGCACAGAAAATTGAGAAGCAGGACTGGATGGAGCCGGAGAATGAGAGCTTTCTGGCATATGATGACTCACACACACCTGAGCTGTTCTCAGTAAGGGAGGAAGAGGAGGACAGGCATGCCAGTGTTACCGAACATTCAGATTCTCCAGTCCTTGACCATGCATTGTTGCTCACACCATCAGAAAGCTGCTTGATTGGTCAAAACAACTGTATTTCTGGCCTCATTGAGGACTTACAGAAGGAGATGCATGGCCCCTAAGATGTGCTGTAGAAGGAGATGAGAGGTATCCAAGACATGCCATGGGAGGTGCTGCCCCCACATGCATCCCTGGCAGCCTCTGCCACCCTGAATACATCCCTGGCAGCCATTGGTGCCCTGGTGATGCTTCTCCCTGCAAGGTCCCCAACTTGGTACCATCCCTCTTGACTCTGCTGCCTCTACTGTGATCTCACCCTGCTGTGGTCCCACTAAGCACTGCTGCCTGTTTTTTACCAACAGGCCTCCCAGCTAATAGCTCTCAGGAGTCACATCAGCCTCAAGCTACTTGTGATAGCTCACCCCTCTTGCCAGAAGCTGAGCTGAATGTGGACTCTGAGCCCTCAATCAGCTAGGACCAAACTCCTTGAGATGAAGCACATGACTTGGACGGCCAAGACTGTCATTGCACCCCTGAAAAAAAAAAAGAGCCCATTGTGAAATTCCTAACCTATCCACACTGGGCACTGTATATAACTTTCTCCAAACATGTAAATAAATGCACATTTATCCTAAAAATGTCTCTGTATCAATATAGTCCTTTGGTAGACAGCCTCATGGTAACTATGGCATTGTATTCTCTTCCATTAAAGATTCTGCAGTGCCATCTGCCTACCCGTTGTCATCACTGGGCTCTGGGGCTTATGACTCTTTAACCTGAGAATGAGGCAGGTCACAGGTTTTAGCAAGGTTAAGGAGCATGCACAGGCAAGGAAGATGTCACAGGCTTTAGTGGCTTATGTTGTTTATGATGTTTGATGTTTATTTTACTCTCTGTTTTAATGATGTGCATGTAACATGTACATTAGCCTAGAAAGGATTTCCATATAGGTGGTATAAAAGAAATTGTAAATCAATCAATCAATCAATCAATCAATAAATAAATAAATAAATAGAGAAGAAACATCATCCAGTTTTGTCTAGGAAGCATGTTTTGAGTAGACCAAAAGTTCTCTTTCTGACTGCCTTAATCTACCTGTGAGTACCAGTCACAGTCTCAGATGTGCAAGGGGAATCATGATCCAAATTTTGTCACCTGTAGGGGAGAAGGCAGAGGAGACCAGAATAAAAGAGGCCAAGGTGGAGTGCTGCGTGGCTGTGCCTGGCTTCAACAGGAGTGGTCCTCCTTGCAGAGAGCTGCAGGACCACCTAGAGGTAGATGGTATTAGTTGAAGAGTAAGAGCATAAGAACATGCCATACTGGGTCAGACCAAGGGTCCATCAAGCCCAGCATCCTGTTTCCAACAGTGGCCAATCCAGGCCATAAGAGCCTGGCAAGCACCCAAAAACTAAGTCTATTCCATGTTACTGTTGCTAGTAATAGCAGTGGCTATTTTCTAAGTCAACTTAATTAATAGCAGGTAATGGACTTCTCCTCCAAGAACTTATCCAATCCTTTTTTTAAACACAGCTACACTAACTGCACTAACCACATCCTCTGGCAACAAATTCCAGAGTTTAATAGTGGTAGTGAGCGCTGCAGTCATACCTAGAAGCCATCCCCCAGTGATGCAGCCTGCCTGGAAGAGGGTGTGAATGCCAGACTGTGAGAGTATGAAGGCGCTGAGGCAGGAACCTGGGTACAATGGTCAGTATGATGGCCCTTTAATTGGAGACCACCTGCAGGTTGAGGGAGTGGTAGTCCTGCAGTTACAGAACATAAGAATTAGCATGCTGGATCACAGCAAGGTCCATCAAGCCCAGCACCCTGTCTCTGACAGTGGCCAATCCAGGTCACAAGAACTTGGCAGATCCCATGAAACAGACCTAATTCCTGGTTCACACTCCCAGGGATAGCAATAGCTTTCTTTAGTCTACCTGGCTAAGAATTTATTATGGGCTTTTCCTCCAAGAGCTTCGCTAAACCTCTTTTAAAACCCTTTGGCCACAGATTCCACAGCTTGACAGTGCGCTAAGGGAAAACTTTCTTTATATGATTTGTTTTGAATCTGCTTGTTGTTAGTTTCAAGAAGTGTCTCCTTGTTTTAGTATTATTTGAAAGGGTAAATAACCATCCTTTATTTACCCATCCTACCCCACTCATGATTTTATAAACTTCTATCATGTCCCCTCTCAGCTGTCTCTTTTTCAAGATGAAGATCTCCAGTCTGCGTAGCCTCTCATCATGGGAGGGATGTTCCATCCCCTTTATCGTTTTTGTCACCCTCCTCTGCACCTTTTCTAATTCTGCCATGTCTTTCTTGAGATGGGATGACCAGAACTGCACACAGTACCCAAGCTACAGTGGTACCATGGCTTGATACAGAGCCAATATGGTATTTTCCACAATATTCTCCATTCCTGGATAATTCCTAACATTTTATTTGCTTTTTTGACATCCACCACACACTGAGCTGACAATTTCGACATACTATCCACAAGGACTCCAAGGTCCTTTTCTTGGGTAGTGACTCCCAATACAGAACCCAGCATTGTGTAGTTTTGATTAGAATTATTTTCCCCTATGTGCATCACTTTGCACTTTTCTACATTAAATTTCATCTGTCATTCAGTTGCCCAATTCATAGTCTCAGTAAGTCCTCCTACAGTTCCTTGCAATCCACTGCTGTTCAAACAAATGTGAATAATTTTAGGTCATCTGCAAATGTGATCACTTCACTCATCATTCTCTTTTCTAGATCATGTATGAATATGTTAAACAATATAGGACCCAGTACCGATCCTGTGATACTCCACTAATGACCTTTCTACATTCAGAAAACCGACCATTTGGTCCTGCCCTGTTTTCAGCCTTTTAAACAGTGCCAATCCGCAACAGAACACTGCCTCCTATCCCAAGGCTTTTCAAAATGGACTTTTGTGACTTTTTCTTTCATTTATGTTCATAATAAATGTTTTAGTTATTATACTTGAATAAGCTGTTATTTTTGGACTAGGATTTTATGCATTTGAGTGGACCAACCTGACAGCCACACTACTTTACTTAAAGGAAACTACGAACTGTGGCATACTTGTATGTTCCCTTAACATGGAGTAGAATACGGTTGTCTTAGATGTATACGGATTTTACTACCAACCTTTAGTGATACAGGGACCCCAAATAGAAGGAAATGAATAAAAATGGATGGGCTGAAATGTCTGAAGCATCTATGTATACATAAAAACCTCAGGCAGGTGAAACTAAGATCTATTACTTTCCATTAAAGTCTTCACATTCTGTTATATTTCTCAGCTAATGCCAATCTAAGAGAAACAAAAGGAGAGGGACTGGCCCTAACTCCCAACTACAAGCAACCTAGTCCCGCATTTTGTATAGGAGTGTACACAGGAAAAACTTTCATTTTTTGTTTTGTGTTTCATTTTATTGTTTTTTATGTTTTCGCTTTTTATTGTGTTTTAGCGTGTGCTAAAATAGTTTAGAGAGCATAAAACAAAATGGCTTTTTTTTTTTCTCTGTCCTTTTGGGTGGGAAACAAAAACAAATGTGATTTCCCTGTTATTTTGAACATGACAGCATATCCATATAATTTTGCATTGCAACTGAAGGGACAGCAAGCAGCAGGATCTTAGGAGATGGTGTGGGGAGAGGGGGGAGGGGGAATTTAAAAAACAGGAGTTCCCCAGATGGATTAAAGTTTGCGTGCATTTCACAAGACAGAATGCAAGTTCCTTGATGGGGCTTTCATTCTGCCATTTGACAGGATCAGTCTTGGCTTTGACAATACCTGTCAGGACCTGAGTGGGCATCTGCATTTTATCTGGTGCATAGATGCAGCCTCTGAGAGACCATTTCAGGATGCAACACACCTTCGTTCGGAGCACTGTTTGCTCAAGTATCGCTATCATTTCAACCGTTAACTTGGTGAAATTATAACCTGTACGGCTATGCTGTAAGGTTCAAGCTACTCAACCCTCACAGAAACTCCAGCAGCCCCACTATGAATATAAATGCATATGGTAAGAGACGCGGTAATCTACTTTTTATTTACATTCCTCCTTTCAATAACTAGGCCCTTGGACGTGAAATTTTAGTGAGTTAAAAAAATCAATTTTCTGCTGTGCTATTTGGAGAATTTCTTGTTTAGTTTTTGGCTCCTTTTTCCTCTCCCCTCTTTTAATGCATATCATTACAGAAAATAAAAGTAGATCTATTTAAAGCCTACAGAATTGTATTAGAGATTCATATTTGCATTTAAGTCATCTGTGACTAAGAAACTGAAATTTGCATATGTTAGTTCAGCTAACTGAAATTGCAAAAATCATAGTACATATGAGGTATAGTTTTTTTAAAGCTTAGCCGGGACTTAATACATGCAAATTGCAGAGTTATGTGCATAGACTGACTGAATGCACTTAAGTGGATTTTCAGCTGCTTAAAATTATGTGCATAAGTTTATAACATACATACATTCGACTGCATAAAAAAGAAACATTCCAGGATATTTTTGGGACTGTGTTAGTAATTAACAATGTGGTATTCTAACAATTAGCAGATAATTTAAAATAGGTAAACTGTTATGTAAGTAAGAACAAATGAGAAAAAAGAGCCTGAGCTGGTTTTTAACACTATTTCAACAACCGAAAAGAAAACAAAAAAATCAGCTCAATATTCATTAAACCGGCCACCAGCAAAGTTATCGGAGTAAAGTTAGTTACCTGCATTACCTTAGCTGAATATTCAAGAAGACAAGGCCACTGCTGAATATACTTGGCTAAAGTTATCCAGATGAAGTTATATACTGGACAACTTACTGAATATTGCTGTTTAAAAAATAGCAAGCATGCAGTATCTGAGCCCTCAGCTCCCTATCCCCTAGATTCAACAAAATGGTATACATTTTTTGAGAAAGAAAGAGAGAGAGAGAGAACCTCTTTATAAACCTCTCATATTAGTCAACTATTTATCCCACTATAGGAGGGTCATCTAGTAATTCAAGGTGAGGTTTAGGTGGTGGTCTAGGGTTTGGGGGCAGTTTCACATGCACACAGTCAGAAGTACAAACAGCACAGTACACATCAGTGAAGATTTGATGTGATTTGGAGTGAGGAAAGATACACAAAGATGAGCTTTCTACAGTGTACTCTCACCCTAGTTTGATGCACTCTCTATCTGGGTACTATCAAGCTAAGGCAAGAGAACATTGTAGAAATTTCATTTTTGTATATCTTTCCTCATTCCAAATCACATCAGATCTTCACTGATGTGTACTGTGTTGTTTGTACCTCTGCCTGTGTATGTAAAACTGGCCCCAAAACCCTAGACCACTACCAAAACCTCACCTTGAGTTCTAGATGACCCTCCTATAGTGGTATACATAGAAGACTAATATGTGTGCCTCCCCAATCTCTCTCTCTCTCTCTCTCTCTTCATCCCTCTCTCCCCATCCCCTCCTCTCCTTTCTCCCTTCCTCCCTGCCCAAAACAGGATTTGCAACAAATATCACAAATCCCATTTCAGGCATATCACACAGCACAATGCCAGGAAAAAAGGTGTAGTTATTTCCAGCATTAAAACATGCATTACACTATCACACAGAACATTTTAAACATCCCTCATTTTCATAAACCCCACCCAAACTGCTCCCCTTTGACTACATTTTCAGAATTTGCACACGGATCATGCGATGCAAAAAATAACATATGCGTTATGGCATTATCACTGGCATTAGGGCCCTAACGCCCGCAATAATGCCCTAACGCATTTTGTTGAATGACCCTTAATGTTAGTAATTAAAACTTTGTAGCAGGCTGAGTGGGTCCCATCCTCTCCCTATGCAGCTGAGTCAAAACTTGTAGGGGCTGAGCAAGATCTCTCTCCCCATGCTGCAAAGTAAAAATTTAGAGTGGGCCCCTCCACCCCTAAATCCACTCCACCCGCTAACCCCCAGAAAGTCTATATGTAAACCAGCAAGAAAAACAGGCTTTTTCCTTTACCCTCTGGCCAGCTTAGAGCTGTACCAGCATTTAGTATTCATCTGTTCATTTCACTGGGCATTAATTGGTCCATTCACTGAAAGCTGTCAGTGAAAATCGGAGTGGCCTCAGAGAGAACTTTCCTTCCGCCTCCCCCCACCTTCCCCTGCCTTCCCCTACCTAACCCACCCCCCAGCCCTATCTAAACCCCCCCTACCTTTATCATAAAAGTTACGCCTGCTCGAGGCAGGCATAACTCACACGCGCCGGTGGCCCGCTGGCGCACCTTCACCCGACCCGGGGACTGGTCTAGAGGCCTCGGCCACGCCCCCTGGAACACCCCCGGGCCAGCACCATGCCTCCTGGAAAGCCCTGAACGTCGTGCCGCCCCCCGACATGCCCCCCTAGCAAAGCCCCGGGACTTACGCTCATCCCGGGTCTTGCTCGCGCCGCCGAGCCTATGCAAAATAGGCTCAGCACGCGCAGGCGGGTTTTTTAAGGGTTACACGCGTAACTTATACGTGTAACCCTTTTAAATTCCACCACACTATGTTCATATATATCTTTTATGCTTACTATAGCAAGCTTCTTATAGTTTAGTAATCACGACATACTATAAAAAAACAATGAAACAGAAAATGTGTTTCAAAATGCATGCATATCTATTCTAATTTAATTCAACTTTTCCAAAAACAGTTTCCAGAAGCCTTGATAATGTTTAAAAAAAAATCTATTGCTATTATGCTCTAAAGAAAGTCCACATTTTCTCACCTTCCTAATTCCAATTTGTGACTCACTTATGCAACTCAAAATGTTCATTCTCATAATGTCTTTCTCATGCCAGCGAAGGCCTCTCTTTTGTCCTGAATATATTTTTCAAAGCAATGTTATTGATGCCTAATACATTTTTGAACTGGATATCTCAGACCTGATATGACAAAATATGACAAAATATTTGCTATCCCTTTCAACATCTTTGCATGGCATTTTTCATTTCATGGTTCTGCAAAGACTGTTTTGGTGAGGTAGAATTTTGAAACACATTATGGGGTAGATTTTCAAAGGGGTATGTGCGTAAGATACGCGCGTACCCCCCGAAAACCTACCCCAAACCCCCCCTGCGTGCGCCGAGCCTATTTTACATAGGCTCGGCGGCGCGCACAAGCCCCGGGACGCGCGCAAGTCCCGGGGCTTGCAAAAAGGGGCGGTCGGGGGCGTGGCCAGGGGGCACGGTTAGGGATCGGGGGCATGTCTGGGGGCGTGTGGGCAGTCCGGGGCGTGGCAGAGTCCCCCAACATAGTGGCCTGTGTCGGGGCCTGCCGCGCCGGCACGCGTAAGTTACTACTGCCCGGAGGCAGTAGTAACTTCTCCGATCACTGCAGTACTTGGGCTGCAGAACAACTGGGGATGAGGGGTTGGAGTGGTGGGTAATATTTATAGTGTTGAAAAAAAACAAAACTTTAAACTTACAATGAAGGCTGGGGGATTTCTGGTGAACAGGGCTGAAGCAGATTCTTATAAGGGCTGAATCCCGTGGGTAAAAGGAGGCTTGCTCTGCTGACAGTAAAGGAAAGGCAGATAGAGAGAAAAGAACAGAGGGAGAAAACCACAGCAGTACAGCATGGGCCGTGCAGCTGTGGTTTTCTCAATAAAACATGATGTTATTCAATTAGATTATGGAACAGAGCATACTCTTTTTACAATTTCATTTTGGGGAAACTGCTTAAAGTATTGCATTTATTATTAAATTGACAAACTTTGCAGGAAGACTGAATGTTTTATATTGAGCAGCAGCGCTGCAGTACATATTCCAGACCTAGTGGCACGCCATGGGCTTTCAATTGCATAAAGGTCAAATAACAGTATGGGAGTCAGCACATCAGAAGAGGGATCAGATGCTTGTTTTCCCAAGCTTACAAATCATCAGGGATGTTCAGCCGGGCCTGGATGAAAATCTAGCGTGGATTTTAAGACTGGGCGGCGAGCCCTGGTAAGAGGTGCTGGCGCATGTTGTGTAGAGAAAGTAGTGCTCTTTATCGGAGCATGGGGCTTCTAACCCTCTAGTTTCTCAACTGACTTTTTGTTTTTGTTGCCTCTTTATTTTGGTAATCCTGAAGAGATATACTTGAATTTCTTTTTCACTTTTTGGAATCTTATACAGCCTGGTAATTATCTGGGAAAATTAAAATAACTAAAATACGCGATTAATTAGAAGCAATGTTTGATTTCCTATAGGAAATATTTGCCTTTCAAGATTTAAAAACGAAAACAGATTTCTCCCTGCTCCAGGGAATGAGTATAACCTTGAGTGAATATTAGATTCATCAAGCGGACAAGTGAACGTGTGTGAAGCCTAATGAAGGGAGAACTAATTTGGTCAAGAATTCAACTTCTTCTACCTTCATTTTCAAGTTGATACTAGAATGTCTTAATGAAGCTGACTGTGAAATTATTAAGTAAATATGTACGGTAAATCTAATTCAGAATTACCTGTTGACACACTGTTAGCCATGCCTAAAATGGCACCTTTTATTAACTTCAAGTGCTGAGATTTCCTGTTTCTGTTCTTAAGGATATTTCCCAACATGAACCCTCTCTATTCAGTGCAGTAGTTGAGGGAGGGAGAAGCAATTACCACATTCTTTACTAGGGTATAATTGTGCCAGTGCACAGTATTAGGCAGGCAACTTGAATGTGCACCATGGGCAAAGTGTAATAATACACAGAGAGGCCTTTCTGATGAAAATTCCGAGGTAAAGATTTTGAAGAGATTGCCTTTTACAACTAGTGGCACCCGCAGGGCTGACAATGTTAGAAGACCAATTTTTGTGCTATTTAAGATTTCTGTCACAAGGTCAGTGGATTCTTTGGAGTACAAGGGACCCAGAAATTTATTGTCCTGTCTTCATGCAACTAGCCTATCACCTTTGTGTCCTACCTGACTGAAAATTGTTCCTTAAGACAAGTCTTTCCTCCCTACTGAAATATATTCTTCAACTTTGTGCCCGGTAGCTATGGAATCTGTACTATGTTTCAATCTGACAGTTTGAATGGGAAGGGGATGTTAGGAGAGAGAGACAGAATTTCTTTTTTTTTTTTTAAAGAACTATCTAACATATTTTATAACCTTATCAAGTTATATTTTCTAGAATTAATTCCAAGTGTATGGAACCCTCTAGGACCCTCACTAACTAAATTGTCAGTAGCTTAAGCCCTAGGCTAGGGTTTAGTATTTGCAGACCATCCCTGCAGGCACCTTCACAGAGGCTTGTCTGGATTGGTCAGCAGGGCACTATAAAAGCAGGATGTGCACCAGAAGCAGGGTGGCTTTTTGAGGGAAAGAAAAGTAGCTGAAAATATTCCCCCTTCTAGGCCCCACAGCCTGGTACCAGGGGAAGAGGCATTTTCCTAGTGCATTACCCCACAGTCTGGCAGGAGGTGTCTCTGAGACTGGAGAAGAATGTGGGAGAGTTTGTTTTTGAGCAGAGCCTGGTCCTGCCTAAGGGGGATTTTCCCTCCTGCCTTGGAAGATCAGGTTAAGATTGCTGTAATTTTCTGTCTCAGCTACAGAGGGCAGCAGCGACCTGACAGAGAAGAAAAGAGAAGTATTTCTGCAGAGAGTGAGAAGAAGGACATTTGTGGTTTTTTGGGGGTTTCTTTATCCCAGACGTCTCCAGTAACATCAGAAACAGAGGCAGGAGATCCAAGCCCATACAAGGTGCCCATTTTCTACTATTTGGAGGGCTGGATCGTTTTTCTAGTGCTTGCCACCAAAAAGGGCACTGACTCAAAAATGTAGGTCTGAGGCCAGCAGAACATTTTTGGATTTGTTTTGGTGAACATTGATTGGAGATTTGGTTATTGATTGATCTGAAGTATTTTTGGTTACAGCAAATTTATTTTGGAGGGTCCTGTGAGACTTTTGCTGCCGGGTACAGAAACTGAGTGTGGGCAGAATTCAGTAACAGTGACTTCATGGTCTACTGAAAGGAAACAAAATAAAATCTCCTTATATGAACTTTTAACCTGATGGCTGCTCAGAATCACTTAATACATTATCATTTCCATTACAAAATGCATAACACTCAGTATCTCTTTTTCAATATGAGGATTTGCTTTCTTGAAAAATACCAGCATCTGGGCTTGGATGGGGGAAATTTCCACACTGTGATATCAGATCAAATAAAAGAATAAAAGGCAAAACTATGTACACTTCAGTCACCAAGCTACCCCATTTTTAACTGGGGCAATTTTCATAACTAGCCTCACAGGTGCAAGGTCTGTTTCCACTTCTTCCCATGGGCTTTGCACCAGTTTTCAAAGGAAACAGGGGCATAATTTCCCTTTGAAAATTATCTAGGGGAAAAAGTCCCCACAGAGATTTCCATCTGCTTAGTCTGTGGGCACTTTTACCAAGAAAAACACACATGGTTCTGAAAATGTAAAACTATACATATTGTTGCTTCCTCAAACCTAACCCCACCACTGAGCCCACCTCCTCTTTCTATATGTAAAGGTATATGCATTGTTGATCCCTCATGTAAAGGACCCCAAATTCTGACCCTTACTAATAGTGTTTTTAGTGGAATGGCAATAGTGGTCTCAACAATGTTATCCTTCCAGCAGTATGAGTCAGAGGTTTACATCCAGACCCTGCCCCTATGTGTGAGGTCAGTGTGTTGGGAGAAATCTAGATAAGAACATAAGAAATTGCCATGCTGGGTCTGACCAAGTGTCCATCAAATCTAGCATTCTGTTTCCAACAGAGGCCAAACCGGGCCACAAGAACCTGGCAATTACCCAAACACCAGGAAGATCCCATGCTACTGATGCAATTAATAGCTGTGGCTATTCCCTAAGGGGTAGATTTTCAGACGAGCGCGAACAGCCTACTTTTGTTTGCGCTCCAGGCGCAAACAAAAGTACGCTGGATTTTAGTAGATACGCGCGGAGCCGCGCGTATCCACTAAAATCCTGGATCGGCGCGCGCAAGGCTATCGATTTTGTATAGCCTGCGCGCGCCGAGCCGCGCTGCCTCCCCCCGTTCCCTCCAAGGCCGCTCCGAAATCGGAGCGGCCTCGGAGGGAACTTTCCTTTGCCCTCCCCTCACCTTACCCTCCCTTCCCCTACCTAACCCACCCCCCCGGCCCTGTCTACACCCCCCCCTTACCTTTGTCGGGGGATTTACGCCTCCCGGAGGGAGACGTAAATCCCCGCGCGCCAGCGGGCCTGCTGCGCGCCGGGCCGCGACCTGGGGGCGGGTACGGAGGGCGCGGCCACGCCCCCGGGCCGTAGCCACGCCCCGTACCCCCCCCCAAAACGCTGCCGACACGCCCCCCGCAACGCCGCGCGCTCCGGCCCCGCCCCCCGACACGCCCCCCTCCGAGAACCCCGGGACGTACGCGAGTCCCGGGGCTCTGCGCGCGCCGGGAGGCCTATGTAAAATAGGCTTCCCGGCGCGCAGGGCCCTGCTCGCGTAAATCCGCCCGGTTTTGGGCGGATTTACGCGAGCAGGGCTCTGAAAATCCGCCCCTAAGTAAACTTGATTAATAGCCGTTAATGGACTTCTCCTCCAAGAACTTATCCAGACCTTTTTTGAACCCAGCTACATTAACTGCACTAACCACATCCTCTGGCAACAAATTCCAGAGCTTTATTGTGCGTTGAGTGAAAAATAATTTTCTCCGATTAGTCTTAAATGTGCTACTTGCTAACTTTATTTAATTATTTGTTTGTTTTATTTTAAAGCATTTATATACCGTTTTTTAAAAAATAAATTTTTTTATCAAAACGGTTTACAAAAATATGAAATAAACGAAATTAAAATATAACTTAAAAGAATAAAAAGCATAAACTGGTATATAACTTGTAAGTAACAAATTAACGAAAAACTTCATGGAATGCCCCCTAGTCCTTCTATTATTCAAAAGTGTAAATAACCGATTCACATCTTCTCATTCAAGACCTCTCATGATCTTAAAGACCTCTATCATATCCCCCCTCAGCTGTCTTTTCTCCAAGCTGAACAGCCCTAACCTCTTCAGCCTTTCCTCATAGGGAAGCTGTTCCATCCCCTTTGTCATTTTGGTTTTCCTTCTCTGTACCTTCTCCATCGCAATTATATCTTTTTTGAGATGCGGCAAACAGAATTGTACACAGTATTCAAGGTGCGGTCTCACCATGGAGCGATACAGAGGCATTATGACATTTTCCATTTTATTAACCATTCCCTTCCTAATAATTCCTAACATTCTATTTACTTTTTTGACTGCTGCAGCACACTGAACCGACGATTTTAAAGTATTATCCACTATGATGCCTAGATCTCTTTCTTGGGTGGTAGCTCCTAATATGGAACCTAACATCGTCTAACTACAGCAAGTGTTATATTTCTCTATATGCAACACCTTGCACTTGTCCACATTAAATTTCATCTGCCATTTGGATGCCCAATCTTCCAGTCTTGCAAGGTCCTCCTGTAATGTATCACAATCCACTTGTGATTTAACTACTGTGAATAATTTTGTATCATCCGCAAATTTGATAACCTCACTCATCATATTCCTTTCCAGATCATTTTAATATATATTGAAAAGCAAAACTTCTGTGCCCATGTGACATACAGGGAGTGGAGAATCAGCCTTAGCACAGGACTGAGGGAGCTGGTGTTTCTCCTCACTTGGTGGGCCTGTCTCTCCATGAGGACAGAGCCTGAAAGAATGATGTCCTTTTGGTCAATGGGGTGCCTGAAAGGAGAGAGAGAGAAATTCCAGATCCAAGGAAGGGTGAAGTCCTGGGTCTCCAGAGAATCCAGAAGAGAAATATTGTGTGAAGAAACTGCATCTGAGAGCCTCCAGAGAGAAGGGATTTTTTCAGAGACAGAAGGCAGTAGAGAGGAAGGATTGTCTTGAGAGGTTCCAGGACATTCCCCAGAAGATCTGACTGACTAATCCATCAGCCAGAGACTCCACTAAGAGACAATAGTGAGACAGAGGAACTGAGAGGTTCTGGGGAGGAAAGGTACCCTCCCCAAGAGCTGATCTGTTTGAAGGGTGAGTAGAGAAGTGAAAAAGACTGAGATCTTTTTGTTTTTGGACTTTTGGACTTTGTCTACAGTGTGGTGCATTACCCTCTAGTTGGACTTTCCTTTTCCTGCCATCATTTCAGTACAGATTTTTTATTTTGAACAAGCGAGATAGAATGAAGATTGGTTTTTGGTGTGACGGACAAGTGTGCAGAAGAACCCCAGAAAGAACAAAACCCTAAATGTTTTGAAAAGCTTGACTTTTACCCCCTGTGCAGAAACCCGAGGAGGTCATGGGGCCTTGTGTGGTCTGTAACCCTCCTCATGTGCCCCCATGACCAAGAACTTCCCAGGTCAGGGGCCACACCCACATGTACTTTTACCAGGGAAAAGGGGTGGATTATTTTCAGATAGCCAATTTACCCTGGTAAATCGCTTTTACCTATTGCCCTGCCCATTATCAAAATCATTTGCACACATCTAGTCCATAGAGAGAGGATATATGAAAAGAAAATGTGAAATTTTGACAATATGCTTGAGATAGATGCATTTATGGAAATAATGGCATTACATGCACTGTTTGACAGAAGTCGTGGAAGGCTCCTCTGCATATCAAATTTATTTTTTTTCTCTCATCCCCTTTGAACACATCTCCTACCACTGCATGGTAGCAGACAAATTAGGGTCTAGTGATCATTGTAAATTGTGGTTCAATATTAGATTCAGATCTGAGCCGAATAATACTAGGTCAAGGTTCCTAACTTTAGAAAGGCCAGCTTCAAGATGATGAGTGATTGTGTTGAAGTTCTATCACAAACCCAAGACGAGATATGAAATAATATGAGAGAATATAGAGAAATCAATATATTTTGGTGTAAGACAGTCAGCAGGGGAGGAGAAAGAAGAAAGAGAGCAAGGTAACAGAAATGTTAAGAGCAGCAGGAATGTTACAAGCGAAAAGATTGCCCTTCAGAAAATAAACAAACACCCACACACCCAGGAGGATGAAAAAAGGAAGAATAATCAGGAAAAACAAAGGAAAGCAGAAGGACAGACAAGGAAAAGTCCAAATATTACAGGTCAATAAAGGAAGAAAATAAAACCTTCTGTACATACATAAACAAACTATGTAAAACCGAAAAGGAATAGTTAATACAAAAGGAGAAAATGGGGATAGGAAGGAGGGAAACCAACATAAGGCAGACATCTTAAATTATTTTGCTCAGAATGTGAATTTTTAAAGCATTTACGTGTATTAAACTCTGTTTTGCACACATATAAATCTTTCATCAAAATTCCCTTGGGGGTTGCATGCATAATAGTACACATGGAAGAAATGCCACATATAATTTACACCTGCTTCCATGCATGCATAAATGTGCACGTGCACACCATAAAAGGTTTCACGTGCACCCATTCATTTTCAGAGCGGGCGTACATGCGTAAATCTACTTTGAAAATTATGACTGAAGTCCACGTGTGCAAAGTATACATGCACTTCAGCCCTAAGCACTATTGAGTACATTTTCAACAGGGTTCTGCACAGAAAAATAGCATATATGCATGTAAGTACAAAAGAATATAAGAACATATGATTTGCCATATTGGGTCCATCAAGCCCAGTATCCTGTTTCCAACAGTGGCCAATCCAAGTCACAGCGACCTGGCAAGTACCCAAACATTAAGTAGATCCCAGGGTAGTAATGCTGGTAACAAGCAGTGGCCATTCCTTATTGATTAACAGCAGTTTATAAACTTCTTTTTGCAGGAAATTATCCAAACCTTATTTAAGCTACACTAACTGCCATAATCACATCCTCTGGCAATGAATTCCAGAGATTAATTGTACATTGGGTGGAAAAGAATTGTCTCATAAGAACATAAGAACATGCCATACTGGGTCAGACCAAGGGTCCATCAAGCCCAGCATCCTGTTTCCAACAGTGGCCAATCCAGGCCATAAGAACCTATTCCATGTTACCATTGCTAATGGCAGTGGCTATTCTCTAAGTGAACTTAATAGCAGGTAATGGACTTCTCCTCCAAGAACTTATCCAATCCTTTTTTAAACACAGCTATACTAACTGCCCTAACCACATCCTCTGTCAACAAATTCCAGAGTTTAATGGTGCGTTGAGTAAAAAAAAACTCCTCCGATTAGTTTTAAATGTGCCACATGCTAACTTCATGGAGTGCCCCCTAGTCTTTCTATTATCCGAAAGAGTAAATAACCAATTCACATCTACCCGTTCTAGACCTCTCATGATCTTAAAGACCTCTATCATATCCCCCCTCAGCCGTCTCTTCTCCAAGCTGAAAAGTCCTAACCTCTTTAGTCTTTCCTCATAGGGGAGCTGTTCCATTCCCCTTATCATTTTGGTAGCCCTTCTCTGTACCTTCTCCATCGCAATTATATCTTTTTTGAGATGCGGCGACCAGAATTGTACACAGTATTCAAGGTGTGGTCTCACCATGGAGCGATACAGAGGCATTATGATATTTTCCGTTTTATTCACCATTCCCTTTCTAATAATTCCCAACATTCTGTTTGCTTTTTTGTCTGCCGCAGCACACTGAACCGACGATTTCAATGTATTATCCACTATAACACCTAGATCTCTTTCTTGGGTTGTAGTACCTAATATGGAACAGAACATTGTGTAATTATAGCATGGGTTATTTTTCCCTATATGCATCACCTTGCACTTATCCACATTAAATTTCGTCTGCCATTTGGATGCCCAATTTTCCAGTCTCACAAGGTCTTCCTGAAATTTATCACAATCTGCTTGTGATTTAACTACTCTGAACAATTTGGCATTTTCTTATGTTCTTATGTACACTCTCTCTTTCACACACACACAGTCACCCATGTATACTCTCTCTCTCTTACACACATACATATATACACCCATGCACACACTCTCTCACAGACAAACACATACAACCATGCATTTTCTCTAACAAACACACCCATCAACATTTTCTCTCACACACACGCACAAACACATACACTTATGCACACTCTCTCACACACTTAACTGGATAAGTCCAACTTATCCAGTTAAGTGGCCCAGCTGAATATTTGGCCACAGTCAGTGGTTGCCATTTAGCTATATACGTGTCTTATCCAACTAAGTATTTAGCTCGATAAGTCAGTACTCCTGGGGATATTCTGTACAAAAAAACGTAAAATTCTGCCAAATTCTTCAAATTTTATATTGGTCAAAATAACACAATTTACATGACAGTCTTTAAGTAATTACATTTTAAATTAATGCAGAAAAAAGTTATAACTTAAAGATGCAGAATTTTAAAAATTTTGAGCAGAATTTCCCTAGAAATTCACTGTAAGAGTGTCTCTTCCACTCGCCCTCCCTTATCCCCTGACCATTTTGCCCTCTCAGGCCCCAACTCCTCCACCTGCCAGTATCTCTCCCCTCCACCTCTAGACTTAACCCCTTCCACTCTATTGCCAGTCCCAAAGTTTGACCCTGTTCTCAGTACTGCCTCTCACACAGGCTCCCTCTGTCCTTCCCTCTCTCACACACACATGCTCCTTCTCTCTAATACATATACACACATCCTCATACAGGCTCCCTCACTCTCTGGCACACACACACATCCCCTCCTACAGGGCCCTCTCTCTTGCATACACACCCACACAAGCTCCCTTTCTCTCTCACACATACATCCTCACATAGGCTACCTATGTCTCTCTCTCACGCAGCCCTTCACACAGGCTCTGTCTCACACATACACAATCCTTTCACACAGACTAGCACCCTCACATACACACGAGCTCCCAATCTCTCTCACACACACATAAACACTCCTTCACAATCTCCTCATATAGGCTCCTTCTCTCAGAAACCCACACGCAAACATTCCCCCAACCCCCTCTCTTACCTCCCATGCACCCTCTCATACTCTCCTGCTCTCTCTCATACCCTCCTGCTCTTTCTCATGCTCCCCTCCCCCACAACCCCCCTCTTACCAATCAAGCTTACCAACCCTTCCCTCCCCCACACCCCCCTTTCCTCTCTTAGACACAAATTCTCTCCCACCGGCATCCCCCCACACCATGTTCTCTCACACCCTCCTGCTCTCTCTCACCCTCCCCTCCCCCAGACACACATTCTATCTCACCGGCATGCCATGAACGATGCGCGTCCCGCATGTCCTGCAGGATGCGCTCCTTCACAGCGAAGATGAAAGCCCGGCGCGCCATTCGCGGTGAAAAGGGAAGACCCCCATGTGCCGCCCTTCGCGGCGAAGATGAAGGCCTGGGCACACCGTTCGCAGCACATGGGGCCTTCCATTTTCACCGCGAACGGCACGCCAGGCCTTCATCTTCACCGCGAAAGAAGCACATCCCACGGCAAAAGTGGGACATGCTCCGTTTGCAGCATGCCAGGGTCTCCTCTGCTATTTTCTGCACAGAATTTGGCAATTCTGCGCAGAAAATGGCAATTCTGCGCAGGGGGGGGAATTCTGTGCAAATTTTGCGCTCCGTAGTAGTGCAGAATTCCCCAGGCCTAAGACAGGGACAGCGAATGGCCATAACAGATAGGAGCTGCATTATACGAGTATCTGTCTAACTCTGGTTGGGCCACAGGGCTCTCCATAAGTTAGTCAGATAAATGTAGCCTACTAACTTTTGTTTGTGAAAAGACGGTATAGAAATGGTTTTAAATAAAAAAATAAATAAATGAATAAATAAATGAATAAGATACCTGGGTATATTCAGCAGTGCTGCCATGCTGCTGAATAACCTGGCTTATTTAGCAGGATAAGTGTATCTGGCTCACTTGCCAATCCACACAGTGGGGTAGATTTTATAAAACTATGCCCGCCCGTACTTTTGTTCACGCACCTGGCGCAAACAAAAGTACACCAGATTTTATAAGATACGCGCGTAGCCACACATATCATAAAATCCGGGGTCGACGCGCGCAAGGGGGTGCACATTTGTGCACCTTGCGTGCGCCGAGCCCTGCACGCGCTGCCCGTTTCCTCCGAGGCCGCTCCAGGCAGCGAAATCGGAGCGGCCTCGGAGGGAACTTTCCTTCGGCCTCCCCCCACCTTCCCCTCCCTTCCCCTACCTAACCCACCCCCCCAGCCCTATCTACACCCCCCTACCTTTATCGCAAAAGTTACGCCTGCCTGGGGCAGGCGTAACTCGTGCGCACTGGCCGGCTGCCGCCGCGCAATTCTCCAACCCGGGAGCGATTTCAGAGGCCTTGGCCATGCCCCCGAAATGCCCCCGGGCTGGAACCATGCCCGCGGCCAAGCCCCAGAACACCCCCGGATGATGCGCTGCTGCAACACGTCCCCCGACACGCCCCCGGCACGCCCCCCGAGAAAAGCCCCGGGACTTACGTGCATCCCGGGGCTTGCACGTGCCACCAAACCTATGTAAAATAGGCTCAGCGCACGCAGGGGTAGCTTTTCCATCCCCTTAATCATTCTTGTCGCCATTATTCTGTTTCTTCTCTGTTCCTTTTCTTGAGATAGGGGTGACTAGAATTGCACAAAATATCAAGGTACAGTGCATCGTAGATGTATGAAAAGGCATTATGATATTCTCAGCTTTGTTCTCTGTTCCTTTCCAAATAATTCCTAACAATCCATTTGCCTTTTAGACCTCTTCTGCACATTAAGCCAAATATTTCAAGGTATTGTCTACAATGACTCTGAGGTCTTTTTCCTGAGTGGTGACTCCTAACATGGATTATTTTTCCCTACATGCATTACTTTGCACTTGTCCACATTAAATTGAATCTGCCATTTAGATGCCCAGACTCCTAGTCTCACAAGGTCCTTCTGCAGTTTCTCACAGTCTTATGCTGTTTTAAACCACTCCCCTTCCGTCAGAGACCTAGGGGTGCGTCTCGACAACAAATTCAACCTTAAATCCTTCATTTCCAACACAACTAAAGAATGTTATTTCAAATTGCAAGTGCTAAAAAATCTGAAACCACTCCTCCACTTCAGTGACTTCCGTCTAGTACTCCAATCTATAATTCTGTCTAAGTTAGACTATTGCAACTCTTTACTGCTAGGTCTCCCGCTCTTATCTACAAAACCCTTACAGATGGTGCAGAATGCTGCAGCAAGGCTACTCACCAACACAAACAAAAGAGCCCACATCACACCTATTCTTCACAGCCTTCACTGGCTTCCTATAAAAGCCAGAATCACCTTCAAGACACTATCAATGATTCACAAGGATATTATGGGCATCGCACATCTAAATCTAAACACGCAACTCCGCCCTCATACATCACAAAGACCCATCAGATACAACTACAAAGGTTCTTTATATGCTCCCCCGATGAAAACCTCACTTACAAAACGAGCACTCTCCACAGCCGAACCCACCCTCTGGAACTCATTACCGCCGGATCTACGCCAAGAGACTTGCCATCTAACTTTTAAGAAAAACCTAAAAACATGGCTCTTCCGGCAAGCCTATCCAGAATCACAAGAACATTCTGACACCGGTCAAAGAACAAAATAGTCCTCCTCAAGCTCCTTGACCACCCACGATATGGACAGTCCACCTGTATTGAATACACTCTTCTGTTGATGCATTAGTTCGTCGAGCTCTTGCACTACTCACGTTTGCGCCCATCTACACATTTTTCTATTAAATGTATATCCCAAGTTACACTACCCCTATTTAGCTAGTACCCATATTTATCCATGTTACTCTGTCGTGTTACTGTTGCTTATGTAATATTTATTGATGTTCCTATGTTCAGAAACTCTGTTTATTGTAACGCCTTAACCGCGACAGGCTAAACAGATTAGGGCTCCTTTAGCTTGGAAAAGTGATAACTGATGGAGAATATGATTTAGATTTATAAAATCATGAGTAGGGTGGAATGGGGAAGTAGGGAATGATTATTTACCTATCCAAATAACACTAGGACTAGGGGACACTGCTTGAAACTAACAGCCGACAGATTTAAAACAAATCATAGGAAGTATTTTTCACTCAGTGCACAATAAAGCTATGGAATCTGTTGTCAGAGTATGTGGTCAAGGCAACTAACATAGTAGAGTTCAAAAGAGGGAAAGACAAGTTCCTGAAGAAAAAGTCCATAAACAGATAGACAGATAGACTTGGAAAAGCCAGGGCTTATCCCTGTGAGTGAGATACAAGAAATAGATCAATTATTGGGGGTCTGCCGAGTACTTGTGACCTCAAGTGCACACCGTCAGAGACAGGAAGCTGAGACTGATGGATCTTGGTCTTCTAGTTGAAAAAGATTATTTGTTGCAGGTAATCTATTTTTATTTCTCCCAAATAGCGTCAGAATTGTTCTGATTAGAAGTAATGGGAGTCTCATGGCTGTTGCAGAGGACTACAGAAACATGCACAAGCCACAAGCAGGACTAAATATATTTGGATCTGAGAGCTGCTGAGGTGAATATGTATTTGAGTGTCTAAGTGACCAAGAGCATGCCTGAGGACCGAATAAGAGTGTAAATGCAATGTCCATAGTTCCTCTCACTCCTGCATGTTCACAATATCTTTTTTTCAGATCATGGTAAATATCTATTTGTTTTGTTGACAAATACCTTGAAAATATGTCCTATTATGTCAGTTGCCATTCGTCAAAACTTGAATATTGTTCTCTGTTAGTGAAACAATTTGGGGTGAATCAAGCTCAAAAAGCATAGCAAGAATGCCAAAAAAATTCAAACTATCGTATTTATTTTTAAATTTTTGCTCAATTTAATTACACAGCCCATCGGTGCAGACCAGGGAAAGTTACAATTTGTCAGAATTAAACATTCTGTATAAAACTGATATAATTACACATAATATAAAAGTTATGAATAGTCAATACAAACACAAAAATATATAATCATAAAGTTAAACCTACTTCCTTCCTTTTAAAAATTGCATTTGGTATTGGTAATCCCCTTGATACCACTGCTAAAGCAACGGAAAACTCCTAAGAGTCTACCAGTCAACTGCCTCCTCGTCTCTTTTCATGATTGGTAAATACAGGGTCAAATGGAAAATGAAGTTAACTAAATACCTATGAGAATAACCATGCCTTGGCTTGTTTTTCAGAAAATCAGATAATTAAGTAATTGATGTAATTCAGTTAGAACAGAATTCCATAGTAACTGGTGCATAATAGCAAAAAGCTCTTTGCCTATTAGAAACCAGTTTCACCTCAGTAAGACCAGACACATTCAGTAGTGCTTTTTGGGAAAGGTCAAGAATCCATAAAGGCTCTCAGTTTGACAGTACAGCAGCTAAATACTTATGTTCTCCAAGATGAAGGACTTAAAGGCAAGGCATAAGAATTTAAACATAATCTTGTATTCAGGTGGTAACCAATTAAGTTTCCTCAGTAGTGGAGTGACATGATCAAGGCTCTATTTTCCTCGTAGTAACTTTGCTGTGGTATTCTGTAGTAGCTGTATCTGCCTGATGTGATTCTATGTAACCCATGATATAATCCATTACAATAATTAGTTCTATTTGTTACTGAAGAGAGTCATATCATTGCTAAGCCTTTTCCTTCAAAAATGGACAAATATGTTAAGTTCATAGGTTGGATACAAGTTTTCTAATTATCAGGCCGATACAGTAAAGTGTGCTCGCCCGCTCTCCCAGCACGCTCACAGGCCAGTGTCCTGTGCGCGCAAGTTAGTAAACCAAAATATTTAAATTAGGGCTCAATTTTGCCGGCGTCGGTTCTCGAGCCTGCTGACAGCCACGGGGTCGGAAACCGGACGCCGGCAAAATTGAGCGTCCAGTTTTCAACCCGCGAGCTGTGGGCTGATTTTAAATTTTTATATTTTTTTATTTTTAACTTTTTTTAACTTTTGGGATCTCTGACTTAATATCGCCATGAAATTAAGTCAGAGGGTGTACAGAAAAGCAGTTTTTACTGCTTTTCTGTGCACTTCCCCCTGCGCCGGCAGAAATTAACGCCTACTTTTGGGTAGGCACTAATTTCTTAAAGTAAAATGTGCGGCTTGGCTGCACATTTTACTTACTGTATCGCGTGGGAATGACTAATAGGGCCATCAACATGCATTTGAATGTTGCGAGCTCTATTAGTCTCGGGGGGGGGGGGGAGGGGTTGGACGTGTGTTTTTGACGCACTATTACCCCTTACTGAATAAGGGGTAAAGCTAGCGCGTCGAAAACGCATGTCCAAATGCCAGTTAACAGTGTGCTCCACCGGAGCGCACTGTACTGTATCGGAGCGCACTGTACTGTATCGGCCTGTATCTGCCTTACAGTCATTATACTTAAAAGTGCTATAAATGATGCACTATGTGAAGCAAAGGGTAATATGGTAATTTATTGCCTCTGAAAGCACAGCTTAAACAATTAGCTTTGATTCCAAAATCATAAAATTGATTTTTCTTATTTTTCTCTTTTCATAGAGAGAAGGGAAGGGATGGGGTAGGGGGGTAGCCATTTCAGCTATTTTTCCTCATTGCTTTCTCTTTCATCTCTGAAATCAATATCTTTCTCTTCATATGTGTGCCTGGAATTTGTCACTTTGCCTCCACTACAGGAAGCATATTTGGATTTCTGGATATTTGTTATCGTACACCATTGCCCTCGTATACTTCAGTGGAGTTTTCTGCCCCTTTTCCTCCACATTTTGACTGGTTGACTTAAGGAAATATGAAGCCTTTCTAATTATATCTGAGTCTTCCATTCATTATGAATTCACCTTGTAGTAGGTGCAATGCCATACAATCATACTTTTGAGATGTTTCTGGGCTAAGCACAATAACTGAATGTACAGTGAAATTACATCTCTCGGATATTGCTAAAGTATTAGGCATCATTAGGTAACTGATAAACCCTAAACATAGGGAGAGAAATTATCTAAAACTGAAGGTAACTTATGTAGCAAATATGTGCATAGGTTGCATTGATTTTCAAAGCAGAATTATACACATAAGTTCTCTTTGAAAATTATCCCAGGAAAAGCATGCATACACAATTATACCTGCCTATGGTCCTCATTAAGGCACCCTTCCAACTCCTCCCCCCCCCCCCCCCTCCAAGATTCACAAAATTCTCCCTAGTGGTCTAATTGGGCTCCAGTAGCCCCTGTCACATGATAGAGGCAAAGGATAGCTGGCACAATTTTTCAAAATGGCACCGGTCATCAACCCTTTGCCCATATCATACGGTAGGGGCTACACAATGGCAGTGGTAGCCCTATCCCTTGATAAAAGCAAAGACTGTAACTTTCAAAATGGAATGCAGGCGCACATTGGCGCTCGTGCATCTGCCCACACCCAGGGATGTGGCCATTTTATAACTTGCATCCATATATGTGCATGTTCTAAAATAGCCTGGCCGCATGCACATGTGCACCACTTTTAAGTGGATGCGCACATATGCGCACAAATCCCGCTTCTAAGTTGAGGGATTTTTAAAGGGGCATGCACTGATTCCAATCCCAGTATACCAGTTCATCCAGCAATTTACCCAGATAACAGCTAGGTTCTCCAAATCCCCCCTGTTTGTTAGCCTACATTGCCCCCAGTTACCCCAAACCCTTTAAACCCCTAAGAAATATCACAATCATTTTATTTTATAAGTTACACATCATCCATAACAGAAGTAAAGTTACACAGGAAAGGAACTCGGCACATGCCAGGGTGCATATGTATTTACACGCACATCTATTGGCCACATCCTGAAACACCCATGCCCCGTCCAGACTCTGCCTAGACAACACCCCTTTTGGAAACAAATGAGGTGTACATGCTGCAGGAGATACACATGCATCTCATCAGCTTTTAAAATTTGCACTGCGTGTAATAGCCTGACATGGGCACCCATCTCCTGAATTTGGCATGCTCCAACCTTTTAAAATTCACCTTTTAGGGTGGCTAGTGCCATTTTGAAAAATGGTGGCTGCTAGGTCCAGGAAAGGAGAAGTCACTCCTAGGTCCCCATTAGACCTACAGGGATAATATGTTGAATTCAGAGGTGGTTGGGAGGGTGGGCTAGGGTGGACTGTGGATGGCAAGCTCCTGGGGTGGGGAGATACTTTTGAACCAAAGGGTAGAGCTAAGGAGTGGGGGCAGGACCTGTGACCAGGGGTTTATTTTACAAATATTACTCTTTTTTGGAAAACGGACACCTCCAGGAATGGGTATTTGGATTGGGGTAAGGGTCTCTGGAGACACCAGAGTTGTGCTGTTCATTTGGGGTACCTGTGTGCACTATTTGCTAATAGTACATACTGTCTGCAAATGGTGAACACAAAAAGGGTAGAAAAAAAGCACAAATAGTGCTTTATCTTTCATTTCATTTAAAAAACAAAATGAAATAACATAGAGAATGTTGTTGCTGTTGTCTATGCCATATCAAATGAATGCATATCCCTAATATGCTCTGCGCTATGTTGGATCCAATCATACCTCTCCGACAGACAATACCGAGTAAAAAGTGGCCACTGTGAATCAAAACCAGTTAACTTGTTACAAGGTGTTCCCCAAGGCTCCTCACTTTCCTCCACCCTCTTCAACATTTACCTTCTTCCCCTCTGCAAGCTCCTATCCAAACTCGGCCTTCCGCACTTCATATATGCGGACGATGTTCAGGTACTCATACCTATAACCAATACCCTTTCAGAAGCATTGCAAACATGGGACGATGCACTTGCAACCATCAACGTCCTACTCGCTGATAACTTCCTTGCACTCAACACAGCTAAAACAGAGCTCCTATACATCTCACCCACACACAACTGCTCCAGCCCTACTCCTAATCCCTCCCACCACACCATCTCATTTGCCCATCACGTTCGCAGCCTTGGCGTTATACTGGATAACCACTACAACCTAAAACAATTCATAATTCCACCCTGAAAGATGGTCGCCCGTATGACATAGTGAGGGCAAAGGTAGCGCCGGTGCCATTTTGAAGATTGGCAATATGGCCCGCGTGCAGGAGGTCGCTCCTGGACCCCCGCTGGACTTTTGGCAAGTCTTGTGGGGGACAGAAGGCCCCCCCAAGCTGGCCAAAAGTCCCTGGGGGTCCAGCGGGGGTTCGGGGCGATCTCCTGCACGCGTGACATCGGGAGACAGGAGCCAAAATGGCGCCGGCGCTACCTTTGCCCTGTCACATGATAAGGGCAAAGGGCCACCGGCGCCATTTCTCAATGCAGCCGTGGCCAGAGAGAGAGGGAGATTGCGTTGGGACCCCCCCACTGGACCCCAGGTAATTTAAAACATTTTGGTGGGGTTCGGGAGGGTGGGGGATTTGTTTTAAAGGTTCGGGGTGGGTTTTAGGGTTTTTTTGGTGTGCCGGTTTTCTTGCGCCCTATTTAACGATACAATACATGGCTCTTCAGCCAAGCCTTCACAGATACATAAACCAGTCCCAATCATAACTTGCCTTAGTCCAGCCCCACTTTAAGAAATCAACCCTTACATTCCTCCCCTGGTCCTCACTTACCAACACCCGGCTGCAACCCTCCCGTAAATGCACCCTCACAACACCTCATTCTTACCTGGAAGAGGCCTCCTCCCTCCCACATTGCTCCTCTGCCCATACAATCATCATTAACTACAATGAACTCAAATGCTCTACCTAATACCCTTCTGGCGAATAGAGAAACTCTAATATGCCCTGGCCAATTTGGTCTATAGAGTGATTCTGTAAATAACTTTAGTCTGGTTTCTTGTTAGGTTCTTACGATATGCATTTATTGATTATATGAGTTTTACTAATTTTATTTTACTATATTTTATTATATGCTTAGGGGTAGATTTTAAAAAGCATTTACTTGAGCAAAACTGGTTTTTGCTCGAGTAAATACACTTTACTCAAGTAAGTGGGCTTTTCAAAATTGCTACAATATATGCCATTGAATTGTCCATAGGATTTACTCAAGTAAGTGCACTTTACTCGAGTAAATAGCTTTTGAAAATTGCTACGATAGTATGTCACATTTACATGCGTAACTCCTTTGAAAATGACCCCCTTAATGTATTAGCTCATTGTTTCATGTTCTATGTAAGCCCTAGGGCAGTTTTTATGTTAAATGTAAACCGAAGTGATTTGTATCTGATACAGGAACTCCGGTATATAAAAATCAAAAATAAAATCACATAAATAAATAAATACAAATGCCCCTGACGATAAATCGGGGGCATTTGTATTGTATCGTGCACTCTAATGATTTTGGATGATTTTAAAATTATCTGACGATAATTTTAATCGTTCAAAAACGATTCACATCCCTATTAAATAGATCCCATGCTACTAATGCCGGTAATAAGCAGTGGCTATTTCCAAAGTCAATTTGACTAAGAGCAGTTTATGGACTTCTCCTACAGCAATTTGTCCAAATCATTTTCTATCCTAGATTAGCTGACTGCCTTAACCATATCCTCTGGCAAAGAATTCAAGAGCTTAATAATGCGTTGAGTGAAAAATAATTTTCTTCAATTTGTTTTAAGTATTCTACTTGCAAACTTCATGGCATGCCCCCTAGTCCTTATATTTTCTGAAAGAGTATAAACAACCAATTTATATTAATCTGTTCTAGTCCTCTCATGATTTTATTGACCTCCATCATATCCCCCCTTAGCTGTCTCTTCTTCAAGCTGAATGGCTCTAACCTCTTTAGCCTTTCCTCATAGGGAATCTGTTTCATCCCCTTTATCATTGTTGTTGTCCTCTGTACCTTCTCCAGTGCATCAATATCTTTTTTGAGATGTGGTGACCAGAATTAAACACAGTACTCAAGATGCGGTCTCACTATGGAGAGATACAAAGGTATTAGGGCATTCACTGTTTTATTCACCATTCCCTTCCTAATAATTTCTAACATTCTGTTTGCTTTTTTAATTGCCTCAGCACACAGAGCCAACAATTTCAAACTATTGTCGACTATGACACCCAGATTTTTTTCAGGGGTGGCAAATTATAACATGAAACCTAACATTGCATAACTACAGCATGGGTTATTTTTCCCTGTATGCATCACCTTGCACTTGTCCACATTAAATTTCATCTGCCATTTGGAAATCTAATCTACTAGTCTCACAAAGTCTTCTTGCAATTTATCACTATCCACCTGTGATTTAACTACTCTGAATAATTTTGTATCATCTGCAAATCTGATCACCTCACTCATCGTTCCCCTTTTCATGCCATTTGTTTTTATTGATGTTTATGTCCAGGGATACAAGAACACTTAGATTATATATTTATATATAATTATATATATATATATATATATATATATATATATATATATATATATATATATATTTATATATATATATATATAAAATATATATAATAGTTATATATTTATAGTTGAACCTAGTTAGTTTGTTTTTCTTATTTACTTAGACCAAATTTTCTGTTTTCTTTTCCAAGATTTGTTCCATGTAAACTGCCACCCGGCAGTAGTTATTACTGTTAACTGTGAACCGGAGTGATATGTATTGTATACAGGAACTCCGGTATATAAAAACCATAAATAAATAAATAAATAAATAAATAAATAAATAATTAATTGTAGAAAGCCTAATTTTTTTATTGATCAATATAAGTATTCTTGGGAGATGCTGATGCCATTTCTCTTACAAACTGTCCACCAGCATCTCATCGTAAACAGGAAGTGATCCTTCTTTTAAAGATAACATAAAATATTGTAGAAGATTCTAGCATTGCATGACTGCCCTAGAGAATAATTTACATTGGTTGTCATGTCAACAGCATGATAAGATCATCCCTAGCTACCCCTGAATATTTTTCCAAGGTGGTGCCCATTTACCATCTCTTTTTAGGTAGTCTTTTGTTCTGTTAGAATCTTGCTGGTCAAGGTAATTAACACATCTGTGGCTGTGTTTATAGAAACCCCTGAGAAAGAGTGCCTCTTATTGTAAAGGATAGCCTGAAGTTCCCGCCATTAGTTTCTGCTTTGTTTGACCCTATGATTAGGCGTCACCTTAGTGAGCTAGCTTGACTGCCTGTACAGATATCCTGGGAATTCTGCAAGTCATGCTCAGCAAGTCACTTTGAAGTCACATAGGGTAAGAGAGCATTGGTTTTCTCCATGTTGGTTTTCTGTTCAGGCACATTCATTACCACTGAGAAAACTGACCATTCAACCCTACTCTCTGTTTCCTGTCTTTTAACTACTTTGCAATCCATAAAAGTAGATTGCTTTCTATCCCATGATTTTTTAATTTTCTTAGAAGCCTCTCACAGGGGACTTTGACAAATGCCTTCCGAAAATCCAAATTCACCACATAGTACTTTGTGACACAGAAATGATGGCAGAAAAGGACCAAAATGTTCCATCCAGACTCCCCCAGCAAAGTACGTCCAGCAGCACTGTCTGAAGTTTCAAGAAGGCTCATCACCAGAAAAAGAGAAACATGGGGGTAACCTGCACAGTGTGGCAGAAACTACCATAAGAAGTTTTCTGGTGATGAGCCTTCTTGAAATTCAGACAGTGCTGCTGGACGTACTTTGCTTATGTACTTGGCCGTAGAAGCAGACCTGTGCTTTTCCCCTTATGTCTGTGTATCAATACTCCAGATCAGGCCCATGTTGGTTGTCATCTGAATTCAATAGCTCTTCCACCCCACCCCTGCAGTGAAAGGGGAGAGTGATGTTGCAGTTGCGACAAAGGAATCAAGTAAATCCCTCTGCTCACCTTTATCCACCTCTTCAAAAATATGTAGCAGATTTTTGAGGCAAGATTTCCTTTGGGTAAATCCATGCTGGCTATCTCCCATTAAACCATTTCTATCTATATGTTCTGTGATTTTGTTTTTTAGAATAGTTTCCACAGATAACCTCTGGTGCCTTTTTTAAATATCAGAGTTACATTAGCCACCTTCCAGTCTTCAAGCACAATGGACAATTACAAAATAAAAATCGGACAACAGCACGTTGTTCTTTGACCGTACAATCTGTCAACACGGCAGCCATTTTCCTTGTGTACACAGCCCCTGCGCATGCACAGTTTAAATAACTATTTATGTATATAAGCACTTCTAAGGTGCTGGCATCTATGGAATATGACAACATTACAGATATATGTTTTATTACCTTAGTAGAGAGATTTGTGACTTACTTACTGACTTACCCTCGTACATAATAAATGGAGGAAAAGACCTTGGAATTAAAACATGCCTGGTTCATTGAACTTAAAAACATGCTCTGTATTATTCAATCATTGGTCATAAAAATCTCCAACCTTCCTGAGCTTTATTTATTCACAAAAATGTTGGTAAAAACGATAACAGGTTTGCTTTTCATACTTTCTTTCACCTGCCCATATTGATTAGAGTATTTTTAAACAATGGCCACTCCTTTTGTATTCTCTTAACCTTTATAACTGCACCTTTCATTTTTTTCTAAATATCTTCCTCATTTTATCAAAGTCTCCCTTTTGAAAGTTTAGTGCTAGAGCTCTAGATTTAATTATTGTCCCTCTTCCAGGCATTAATTCAAATTGGATCATGTTATGATCACTGTTGCCAAGGGGCCCCATCACTGTTACTGTTTTCACCAAATCCTGCATTCCACTAAGAATTAGATCTAAAATCGCTGTCTCTCTCTTGTTGGTTCTTGAACCAATTGCTCCATGAAGTAGTCATTAATTCCATCCAAGAACTTTATTGCTCTAACGTGTCCTGATGTAACATTTACCCAGTCAATATTGAGATAATTGACTGGGTAAATGTCAATTATAAAATATCATTTTAAAGCTTCATTACCTCTAAGAACCTAGCTTAAAAGTAATAACTAGTCAGTCTTACATGTGTCCAGAGATGTCTGAACAGCCTTTATCTCTCTATGTCAATCCTGGTAGTCTACTCCAAGTATCTGGGCAGCACCTGGCCTCCTCATTCAACCAGCTAGCTGTATCGCCATCAGTAGGTAGCAGTTTCACAATACTAGGCAGTCCAAGGGTACCTGGTTACAGTCAACTTTACTACAGGCCTGAGACAGGCAGGGAAACAGGAATATGGGTACTTGGAAAACAAAGACCTTCATTGGTTACCGATTCACTACAGAATCATCTATAAATCCATCACTATCATCTACAAGGCAATCCACCACCACACTCAGCTCGACCTACAAATCTCCTTTAAAAAACACACATCCACCAGGCCCATCAGGGAATCCTACAAAGAATCACTACAGGTTCCACATGCCAAAACCTACCAACATAAATCTCTCAGTCTCAGAGCTTTCTCCTCAGCAGGTCCACCTCTATGGAACTCTATCCTACCTGACTTGAGACTAGAACCCTGCACACTAACATTTAGGAAAAGACTAAAAACTTGGCTTTTTAAAAAAGCATTCCCAGGCCTAGATTAAAACCTCCACCCAACAGCACAAACTCTTACTCAAAACTGGAATGAAATAAGAAACCACCAACCTCACACTCATACTCAGCTCCATATTATCATGCTACACAACTGTTTCATATAGATTCATTCTTGCTATACAACTATGCAATTGTCGGCAATGTAAAGATTTCACTGTTCAGTTATATCCCCCCTTTTCCAGATCCAAGTTAACTCCCCCTGTTTTATTGTAACTTTCTCACTTCCAATATATTGTATACTGTGTTTGAAGTTTGAATTTGGAATATTGATTACCATGTTACCCTCTGCTTTACACACATTGTTAATTGTAAACCGGGTTGATGTGATTTTTGTCATGAAATTCGGTATAACAAAAATAATAAATAAATAAATAAAATAAATAAAGTACAGGAGGAACTTCAATAAGGTAAAGCCAATGTTCAGGTTGGAAGCTTTGGCTCAAACTTCATGAAAGATCAAAACTTCAGTCTTTTGTCTCAAACCATCTTTTAAGGGCTCTTTTCCTCCATGCAAATGCATGGCATGCAGAAATGGTCATTGTGATTGGATATCACCACAATCCTCTGGGCATAGGATTGGTGGACATCAAAAGCAGTTTTGATCTGGGCTGGCATACTTGCACTGATATCATCTGGTTAACTGGGATATGCTATTTAATTAGATACAAACTTGGTCAAGTCAGTGTCTAATAGTAAGAAAGAATGCTCAGTTTATCCAGCAACTTCAGATGTACTTCTCTGGGTGGGTTGGCCTTCACTTGTAAACTGTAAAAGGTATGATAGGGTTCTGGCTTGCACTTTCATGACTTAGCAAGTATTCAGTTTGGTTGACAATTGCACACATTCCTCATTCAGGGTGACTGGTTTGTCCTCACTGGTGATAAACTTTTCGAGCGGGGTAATTTTTTTGTGATTTTATTCAAACTCCACTGCCTCTTTTTGTATTTGGATTGCACAGTTGAGAACCTTTGATGTAGTGAACAGAGCTAGAGATTATCACCAAACAAGTTACTTATCATGGACCCATGCAGTCTGTCTACCAGGGTTCAATCTGCCACATAGTCAATGGGTCCTATTGAACATGTTTTGGACAGGGCGGAGTTTGCATGCAGACAACCTCCACCTCTGGAGTCTTCACAATAATCCATTTCGTAGCTGTAGCAAAATAAGGACCATGTTACATATTGTTTATGATGCCTGAGACGTTCAGCAGCAGATTACAAACACAGCATATGGCTACTGTGGACACATTATCACATGACTTGGTGATTATGCACATTCTGAATGGAGGAATCTTTTTAAGTTGTTTTATACGAAAGAATTTCAGTTTAAGAGCCGATAATAAGCAGTTTTATCCACTCAGCCTTGTATTTCTTTTGCTCCTGAGAAATTAATATTTATATTTTTTGTCATTTATGAATTTGTCCTGTACATCACAGTACGATGACAGTGCTGAGTATATCTAGTAGTGCTTTAGAAATGATAAGTAGCAGGAGCAGTATTATGACAAATGTTAATGCTTCAAGTTAACATGCAGCCCAGGAGTAGAAAATGATAATAAAGTAATAAACTACTTTACCAGTTTCTTTTTTGCTGGATATTTGAAATACTATGGGAATAAAGGAAATAGGGTCAGTAATTCATATATCCCATACTGGAAGCAGGCAAAAAATGATAAAACAGAGCTACCTACAGAATCCATGAAAATCTATTTGGTGAATGCTATCTCAAGCTAGAATACTGCACTCATGAAATGTAAAAATGGGCTCCCTGATGAATCTGACAGGTCAGCACCTTTCTACATCTGCAATTTTCCCAAAAAAGGGAGACAACCACGTTCACAGAACACAAATGGCACAGCAGAGAGGGAAGCTATGTTAATAAAGGTTATCAAGAAAGTTGGAAAGGGTTTTAAGGAAAGTGGCGGGCCAGGACATGTGAGAGAAACGTCTCGATACCTTACTAATTAGAGGAATGCCTTTCACTGAGTAGGTCATTGCACATTTCATCAGTCCTTTCATTTCTCAAGGCCAATTATAATGGCTATGAAAAAAAGTGTTGCTGCTTTTTACTTCACATCGTAATTGTAAAGGTAATGCTTGTTAGTGAAGCTCGGGCCCTATTCAAAAATGACTTGTCCCTATGGGGAAAAAAAACAAACCCCAAAACCCTTCATTGAATAAAGCCTTTTAATCTTATAATTAATATATATTTAAATGCTTTCTGGACAATAAGAGGAGGCAGTGGATGATACCATAAAGTTAGCATCTGTTTATAACCCACACCTGCAATTAGTGTATTATTATTGTCATTTTGCTACTATGGGCCTGATTTACTGACCTTTTTTTCCCCAAAGACACAGACTGGGAAAAAAAAGTCTTAGTAAATCAGGTCCTATAAATAGTAGACTGGCTGGAATGAAAGTACTTTTTTTTTCCCCATATTTTTTCCTATGAGGAAATGAACAGGGTAGCCGAGATTAAGCGTGCTATATATATTCATTATTACTAGCTTTTGTTTTGAATCCATTAACATCATTGCTAAAGATAAGGCCTTTCCTTTCTAACATCACACTAGGATGTATGAACTAGTGATGTGTGAATTTTACAAAAATTGGTTTTCATAACATTGTCAGAGTTTGCTAAAGTTTCAAAGAAATGATAAAGGGAAAAAGAACAAGTAAGAGCACAAAATTATGTACTTGAAACAAATATGTGAAGCTGGTTAACTCTTTCATAAGAATATGTTGTACATTGCATGCTACTTCTACAGCTCTGATCTACTCCTTGGGATTTAGGACGTGCATTAGTTATTTTCCAAAATGTGATTACATTCCTTTCAGGGAAGGCATCAAGGTGAGAAACAATACTGAAAATACATAAATTCCACTCATGCAATAAAACAATAGCATATACTGTAGGGCAGATAACACCCATACGTAAATTTGTTTGTATCCTGGCCAATAAGCCAATCCAAATTCATCAGGGACAGATTTATATTGCATTCCTTTTTTCTTTTCTATTATGGATTTTTATTGTGATATGCTATAATTCACAATGAATAATAATTATATGTGAGACATGGCTTAGACTTGTTAGGCAATGCTACCAGTCATTCTGGATTTGGAAAATGCCTATGTCACTGGTATCAGAATCAGGAGCAACCCATGCTTGAATTGCAAATCCAACTGCCCAGCATCTAAGACAAAATGAGTCCAGGGCTTATGTATGCATCCAGGAAGGAGCATGCAGTGTTTGACAATGTCACAGCAGCTGTCTGGTCCAAGGTCCCCTCTCTCTGGAGGTGGCAGCACATGCAAGAATTTAACTACCCCTAGTGCTGGTGCAAGGGTGTCCAGCCACCCTAGGTGGTGACATCATGATGACATCATATTCATTCATATTCTCCCCCCCCCCCTAGTCAGAATGCCTCTGTTACCAGAGCTCCCTTACCTCGCCAACCAATGCATCCCAACGTGTGAGTCCTACACTTTCAAACCTGCTGCCCGGCTCCTTCGCATTAAAAAGAATACCACTCTCACGTCCAGCGATGGCACCTGCCCACTTCCGTCGCCCTAGGCAACCGCCTAGTCTGCCTAATGCCTCCAGCCGGCCCTGACTACCCTCACATTTTAGCTGGAAACAAATCCACAATGTCCATATAGATTGGAATGTTTCTTATCAGCCCTAGGAAGACAAAGGACTTTCTACAAGGAACGACTGGCAAGCAGACCTTTGCAAACTAACCATAAGACTTTAGAGGCTAGTCTGTCTTGTAACACGTGCAGACAGGCAGGGACCAGAGGAAGTATAACAATGTGGCATTTAGGAACTTGGTAAGAGCACAGACAGGGGTTTTAAAAATGTCCAGCAGGAAAATCCGTTTCCTCATTTAGGTGGGAGTTACGCATGAAAACTATCATAGCAATTTTCAAAAGCCATTTACTCGAGTAAAGTGCACTTACATGAGTAAATCCTCTGGACAGTTCAATGGCATATATTGCAGCAATTTTCAAAAACCCACTTGAGTAAATGCTTTTTAAAATCATGACCTTACATTTCCCCTTCTCCTTCTTGGTTGCTTTTTCCATAGACAATCATGGCTTCTGGGTCAGATGTGAGTATTGACTGGATATGCCACACCCCATGGGTACATCATCACTGGTGGGTGATTAACACTGAATTTCCTCCCAAGCAGCAGATTCACATTATGGTACGCATGCTGGGAAACATAACCTGTTCATCAGTTTGTGCTGCTTAACTGGATACAAGGTCGGAGAAGGCCACTGCAGCCTCAATAAATTCATTTCCAGCTAGCCATATCAACTAATTTAAACAGTTTCCTGTTTCAGAAACAATAGTAGTTCTTTGTCCCATATACTTAAGAACATAAGAACATGCCATGCTGGGTCAGACCAAGGGTCCATCAAGCCCAGCATCCTGTTTCCAACAGTGGCCAATCCAGGCTACAAGTAACTGACAACGACCCAAAAACTAAGTCTATCCCATGCTACTGATGCTAGTAATAGCAGTGGCTATTTTCTAACCTCTTTGGTTGAGAACCATTTTGTTGGTTCAATGACACACACCGACAGCTCCTTTAAGGGTGACATGGGCTAGACTCTACAATACATTTTCCATGAAATTCCACCAGCCCCCAGACCAAACATGACTGACCAAGCCAACCCACCTCCAGGCTGCACCTATATCATATTTTTCATGGGAAAAGGACACAACTGCAAACAACATGACTGGGGGAAGGGAAGAATCCACAAATCCTGAAATTCCAAACAGGCATGGGTTGGGCATGCATGTTGCCATGGTGAATTAAAAGTCATCTTCATAAAACAGCTCAGTTTTGAAAAAAAAGTTTAAAATATGGACCCACCTTGCCCACCCTTATATTCAGTGGGTCTAAGCCAAGTAAGGGGGTCATTTTCAAAAGCTTATCGCATGCGATAAGCCTCTATCACATGCAAAAAGTCCCTTTTCGCATGCGATAGCATGCTGGGGGCGGAGTCAGGGTGGCAAGGGGAGGAGTCTGGGCGGCGAGGAGGTGGACTTGGTGGTGTCTTCGCTGGCGGCGATAATGTTAGTAATGTTACCATCGCCAGTAGCGCGCCCAATAGCACCTCCTTTCATGGTGGCACTATTGGGTACGAAAGCCGGCAGCGAAAATACCGCGGTGGTGCAAAGGCTGCTGGCTTTCACAGTCCCGCCCCCCGTCACCCCCCCCCGCCCCCCAGTTTTGCTGGATTCACCATTCTGCGATAGAATGGTGAATCCAGGCCTAAGATTGTGTAGCAGAGCTGAGAAAAGAGCAGGAGATGTTTCCACAGCCAAGAGTAGGTCAGAGAGACACTGTGTTACCATATTTTTCTCTGTGTTGCACATGCTTGCTGTTAAGTACTTTGAGCATTTTGTAGGAATGTAGTGGTATATAAATTGTAATAAATAAATATTATTAGCCAAGTAGGCTTGGAAAATGCAGCCTCGTACTGCTGGGATCTAGAAATAAATATGAAGGAAAGTACTTTCTTATTAGGAGCTGTTGATATTTCTTCCAAGTGACTTGTTTCATCCACTGCCACAGAAAGGATGCAGGACTCGAGGGATCATTGGTTTCCTCCAGAATGGCATTTATTATGTTCTTAGTATAATTTAATTTAAGAGCATAAATTCTACTTTTTGGAGTATTTGGTCTGCTCAATGCACATTGCAACATTAAAAACATCCAATATGGATGTACAATATTACAAACTCCAGTAGAAAACATTGTTAATACCCTCCATGACATCAGCAGGTAGGTAGGTAGGTAGGTATACATTCCATGATAAGCAGGTATAATAATATCCATATGCAATGAAGAATAATCTTGATCCCTAAAGATTACTAGGACTGAATGCATTAATACATTCCTAATCTAATCCTCCAATTCTCTCTACAATAAATCACTCTAAAAAGGTCCCAATTCAGTATTCAGACCCAATAAAATTCTCGCCCCCACCCCTTTTGTGGATAATGACTCTCCCGCTAACAGTTGCAGAGGTAGCAAAAATATGTTTAATGGAGTTTCAGATATTTAAATAGCAGAGCCACTAGATGTTGTGTTCAAGAGTATTGAGCCAGAAAAGAAGTCTCCTTCCATCTGGGTCTCCTTTAAGGAAAATAGGGCCCAAAAACCCACCCAGAAATGCTCTCAGGGGCAGAGCAGGAAGGCAAAATTCCAAAATAGAATCAGATGGAATCAAAACAATTAGTTATAAGAATTTCAAAATTTCACAATGTATTTTCTATTAACATTTGTAAACGGGTAACAAACGATTATGTAAAATGATCATGTAAGATTGAAAATTCCGGTAATTGTTTTGCCTTCCTTGCACCTTTCTTAATGCTCGGGATACATCTGGACAGAGCTTCTAAGATTGTTGTTTTAAGCAATGTCCCCGCCTGTTGCACACTTTTAACCTTTGTAGCTGCACCTTTCAGTTTTTTCTAACCATTTTCCTCATGTTATTGAAGTTTCTTTCTGAAACTTTAGTGTTAGAGCTTTAGATTTACATATTGTCCCCTTGCTCAAACATATGCTCATTGGACCATTTGTTCTCTCTTGCTCACAAACATGCTCTGGCAACCACAACCAGCCCAACTGTATTATGCTGTGCGTCAATGGAAAAACAGAAACATAATCACATCAAGCAATAACATCAAGAGATATAAGACATCATTCATATTATTAAAACCATGAAAAAATAAATAGGTCAAAACAGCCAACAAACATAGGGGGCCTGATATTCAAAGTGCATACAGTGCTACTTAGCCAGGGTAAGTAGGAGTTTTTGTGTTTAAGTAGCAGCCGCTGAATATGCACTTATACTTAGTGGTTCCTGCTTAGCCATATAAGTCCCTTATATATCAAAACCAACAATGCAACCCCACTCATCTATAACTTTCATATATTTCCATATTCTGTAATCAAATTATCATAAAACTTCCTTTTGTATTAAATCAACAATTTTATACTCATGCAGTACATTCATACCTCACATATCCACACTCATCATAAAAACCCTTTAAATATTCTATACATTGTTAGCAATGCAAGTACAATATTAGAGTGCTATAGCTATCTACAATATGATGATTATGATCTTTTTTTCAAGTAAACCTCACAATGAACAAGTTGCAAACCTTCTATTACAGTCATAAACAGACTCCAGGTGTAGAGTAATATATGCCTTTTACCAATAACATATTTTAAAACAATAGACCATAAAATAACACCCTATAATAAAAAACAATAATTAATTAAATAATTAAAATATCTCAAGCTTGCCATACAATTAAATAAATAAATAACTTGCATCTTTTGATTTCCTAGAAATTGTTGTGGATTTGTGTGTGAGGAAGGAGGCATAAGTATTTACACATTTCTTGGCCATGGCCCCACCCAGAAAATGCCCATGCTCTGCCCCTTTTCAGAAACTTTTTATTTATGCGTGCAGCAAGAAATGCGCATGTCCTCGGGCAGCTTTTAAGATCCGCTCGGCACGCACTGGCCCAACTTGTGCACATGTCTCCCAGTTTTGATGCATGCAGGGCTTTTAAAATTCACCTTTAAGTATTTACAGTGGTGTAGTTATTTTCTTCACTCTTCCCTGTCCCAGGAGTGGGGTGCGGACAGCAGGAACTCAGTGAAAAGTATATCAGGGGCACTTGAATGATCTCTCTGAGAAATACTAACATAACCTACAATCCCCCATCCTGTCCACTCATATCCTTAGGTACAAGTAGGGGGTTACTCTTCTTGTGCAGCTCCTCTCCCTTGGCAACTGAGTAACCTGAAGTTGGCACTACATATTCAACTGTTTAAGATCTTTATTGGGCCAGTCTACTATTCCAAAAATACAGGAGAATGTGGGAATTTCAAGTTGATTGAGAGTTGTATCTTATTTCATGTTGATTCAAGCTACTAGCAATATGTGAGGAATGCTAGAAATTTCATTATGAGAATCTGAGCGGGAACTTGCAATATGAAATGCCCATGTTATTCTCAAAATCCCTTAATATTTGTTTGACATAAGTTCCTCCTGGCCTGGTGGAATCTAATTGCCCTCCTTTTTTGAGCAATTGGTAGAGTTTAAAGTTAATTTGAATACCACCATTGTGATTGGGGATCTTAACCTTCATGTTAATAACAAGCCCCATTTCCCTAATTGTGATCTCTTTATAGACTGTAAACAAACCTTAGGATGGGATCAGTTAGTGGGAATAATTAGGCTTGCATTTTATTAATTCTTCGATAACAGCCTCTTTTGATGTGCATTTTAGAGTTAGGGACGTACCCTGGTCACACCACAGTCTGATCTCATTTTATTACCTTGGGATCAATATCCCTTTGGTGCCCTTAACTTACATCAGAGTTCACCACAAAGGGGCTTTATTGAAAGCAAACCATTTGGTAACCAGCTAATGCAATCTGAACCACAAAATACGGATGAGGCACTTGACCTATGGAATGAATCTCTAAGTAACACCCTTGATGCTATCGTACCGCTGAAATATCACTAAAGAAAGGCCAATATGACTGAATAATGGCTAACTCTTGAAGTAAAGGAATGCAGGCAAGCCTTAAGGAAAGCTGAACATGCCTGAAGAAAAGCTCAATCTTGAGAATTAGTAACCTCCTGGAAGGCACTCCTAGGATGAAAAAGCAAAGTGTCTTGTTTTTAATTCTTTGATTGAAAATTATGGAAAAAATATTAAAGCATTATTTGGGATACTGCATAACTTAAGTGTTGATAATAATGGCAGCCCCTCTGGATTGTCTGTCTGCCCTAAACTATTTAAAAGTAAACTTTTGCCCTAAACTTTTTATAATCTATAACATGAAAAAGATCTCTGAAAATTTTACAAACATTCCGCAATGGTACAACCTGGTAACTAAGGACTTTGAGGTAAAATGGGATTCCTCCCAGGAAGTCTATGCACTTGACCTCTCTACCATCATCCATAAAATGTCCTTTAAATTCATGTAGCATTGCTCTGTTAAAAACAATAAGGGATGTGACTGATTACCCCTTTCTTAGTATCACTGGTCAATTTTTCAATCATAGAAAGTCGTCTCCCAGACTCCTTGAAAAAGGCAATGTTGTAACATCTCTTTAAAAAAGCTAATTTGGATACTTTTTCTTTAGTAAATTATTGGTCCACTTCATCTACCGGATATGTCACCAAACTATTTGAAGTCATTGTACTGAAACAATTATTAGAATTCATCGAGGAACATAATATAGTTTTCTGTCCTATTGATTTTACGAATATTTGTTTCGGAACTTCAAAGAAATTTTGATTTGTGGTAAAGAAATTCTAAATGTATATAAATTCTAAATAAATATATTTGATCTGTTTCAGTTTGACTTTGGTGCTCAATGAGTGCTGGGATCCTGTTACTCTCTCTATTCAATTCTATAAGGAGAGGACTAGAATCTGACCCAGAGTACGTCCCTGTGATGTTTGACATTTGATACTGTAGATCATAAGATACTGCTGTACATGCTAAGATAGTGACATTCAAACCAGCCCGTGCATGCACATTTGCGCACATACGTCAGTCCGCGCCCAGGGACAAGGCCATTTTATAACATACGGGCATGTTATAAAATAGCCTGGCCGTGCGCACACGTGCATCAAATTTTAAGTGGATGCAGGCATGTGTGCACAAATGCCGGTTCTACCATGTAAATCGGGGGATTTTAAAAGGGACACGTGCTGACTCTATTCCCAGTTTTACCAGTTCATCCGCAGTTCACCCAGTTAAGAGATACGTCCTCCAAACCCCTCTAGTTTAATAGCCTTCACTCCCCTGCCTCTTTTTCTTTATTTATTAATGTACACGCCATCCATAACAGAAGTAAAGCTACGCCGCGCGGGGGGGGGGGGGGGGGGGGGGGAGGCCTCAGGGTGCACTGGACCACATAAGTATTGAAGTGCACATCTCAGGTTCATGCCTAAAATGCCCTTGGCCCGCCCAGACTATGCCCACACCCCGCTCCTTTTTCCAAGATGTGAGCTTTTAAAATCTGCTTGGCGCGCACGAGCCCAACATATTCGTGCATCCCCTAATTAATGAGTGCATCGGGCTTTTTAAATTCACCTTTAAGGGAGGTCGGGATATTTGGAACTGTGCGGAATTTTTTCAGATCCTATTTAACAAATAGGCAACAGCAAGCAACCATTGATGCTGTTGCTTCAGATTGGTTTTCAGGGTGTTCCACAAGGTCTAGGTTGTCAGGAATTGCATTTAACATGTGCTTATCCCCAATGTGCCAATTGCTTGCTACTCTCTGCACAGGTTATCAAATCTATGCAAATGATATGCAGTTTTAAATCCCTTTGGCTAAGTCTTGATCTGATACGTCTAGGCTGATTGCACTCTGCAGTGGCTCAGTTATGACAAAATCTCTTTAAATATAACTGAAATCAAGATTGTTGTGATTCAGTGCTTTATCTCCATGAACATTCCACAAACATTTCAAGAAGGGGCCTAAACCATCCTAGATATCTCCACATGCCCATAGCTGAAGGGTGATTCTTGATACAAGATTATTCTGAAACCCGCCCCATATCAGATCTTTTCTCAGAGCTGGTTTTTATAAAATATGGCTATTAAGAAATTTTAAGTCACTTTTTCTTCTTACCAATTTTCAATCAGTGGACATTTTTATTTGCAATTTCAGATTATTTTAACTCTCTGTACCTGAGGATTCCCTTATCCTTAATTAAACCTTTGCAACTGCTACAAAATGCAGTGGCACGACTGATCACTGGACACAAAAAAAAAGTGATCATATTTTGCAGTCCTTAAAGATTTACATAAGAAGTTGCCATGCTGGGTAAGACTAAAGGTCCATCAAGCCCAGCATCCTGTTTCCAACAGAGGCCAAACCAGACCACAAGAACCTGGCAAGTACCCAAACACCAAGAAGATCCCATGTTACTGCTGCTAGTAATAGCAGAGGCCATTCCCTAAGTCAACTTGATTAATAGCAGTTTATGGACTTCTCCAAGAACACTAACTGCGCTAATCACATCTTCTGGCAACAAATTCCAGAGCTTAATTGCGCATTGAGTGAAAAGGAAATTTTCTATGATTAGTCTTAAACGTGCTACTTGCTAACTTCATGGAGTCAAGTATAAGGCAGCAATGCTAACACAAATTGTTCTCGATTGATTTGGTACGCTGGATCAGCACAGTGTTGCAGGTTTATAACCCTGTCAGAACCTTGTGCTTATCACAGAAGGCTCTTCTGGATGTTCCTTCAGTGAAATTAGCTAGAGATTGTGCCTTCTCAATTGCTGCTCCTATTTTTTGGAATACTCTTCCTTATGAACTGAGAGAGAGGTGGAATGTCCATATAAATTCACAGCTCTTTTATTTAAACAGGCATTCTGAGAATTTTAGCTATTGAGCTGACTTGATTTTATATTTTATCCAGATATTTATTTGTATACATTTGTATTTTTACTGTCTGTGGAGTTACTTTTTATGTATTTTATTATGTTTTTTTGTAAGCTGCTGCAGGCCTTGGTAAGTGGTCAACAAATACAAATAAATAAATAAAATAAAGTGCTTTTCAAAATCAGTTCTATAGCATTCTTTACTGTTTTTTTCTCTCAGTAATTTGTGCTGAATTGTTGCATCTTCCTCCACCCCTTGATATGTATATATGCCTTTTGCTCCAGTTCTTTTACGCTTCAGTCCTCAGAGAGATGTTTTCATTGTCACTTAATAATCCTTTATGGAAATTCACCTTAGCACATTTATTCAGGCTGAATGTTATCCTGATGTCATCCGAGAAGCACTTCTCTGAGTTGTTCTTCTAAATGATGATCACAAGATCTGAAACATGCCAAATCATCTAAAAACTGTAGGTGTGAAGCCTGGATCAATATTATCTCTGGAATTAAGGAAAAATCCATAGCTAAAAGAGTTAATAAGAGTACTAGTGGGTCCTGGCAAAACTAGAATGGTGAAAGGGAATCTTCCTGAAATATTCCTCAATTAATTTTGATAATCGGAATAACATACTATCATCTTGATAATGCAGATGAAGTGTAGTCTGCCAAATTTTCATGGTAAACAATATACTAAATTGAACCAGGATTAACTCTGTACATTTAAAAATATTTTATTATCCAAGCATGTGGGATATTTTCTATCCCCTCTCTGAATCCTTTGGGGCTGCTGCTGCTGGGGTGAGGGTTGAGTGTAGACTAGGAAGTAAATGGCCAGGGGTGTGTCTCATGCTCTCAATTGCCTGCTGTACATGGGAGGTGATCTTCTTGACCCCAGCAGGCTCATTACTACCTGTGGCATCCCATTGGATATCATGCCAGTAACTAGGTTCTCCAAACCCTTCTCAACTACTAGACTCTCAGTTTTGCCCTTTCTTTAATTCTTCAAATCCCTCACATGATTCATTTGAATCAGCAGGTTCTGAAAATATCTGCTGCAGACTTTGGTCGGAATGGAATAGAGTAGGGATGTGAATCGTGTCCTCGATCGTCTTAACGATCGATTTCGGCTGGGAGGGGGAGGGAATCGTATTGTTGCCGTTTGGGGGGGTAAAATATCGTGAAAAATCGTGAAAAATCGTGAAAAATCTAAAAATCGAAAAATCGCAAAACCGGCACATTAAAACCCCCTAAAACCCACCCCCGACCCTTTAAATTAAATCCCCCACCCTCCCGAACCCCCCCAAATGACTTAAATAACCTGCGGGTCCAGCGGCGGTCCGGAACGGCAGCGGTCCGGAACGGGCTCCTGCTCCTGAATCTTGTCTTCAGCCGGCGCCATTTTCCAAAATGGCGCCGAAAAATGGCGGCGGCCATAGACGAACACGATTGGACGGCAGGAGGTCCTTCCGGACCCCCGCTGGACTTTTGGCAAGTCTCGTGGGGGTCAGGAGGCCCCCCACAAGCTGGCCAAAAGTTCCTGGAGGTCCAGCGGGGGTCAGGGAGCGATTTCCCGCCGCGAATCGTTTTCGTACGGAAAATGGCGCCGGCAGGAGATCGACTGCAGGAGGTCGTTCAGCGAGGCGCCGGAACCCTCGCTGAACGACCTCCTGCAGTCGATCTCCTGCCGGCGCCATTTTCCGTACGAAAACGATTCGCGGCGGGAAATCGCTCCCTGACCCCCGCTGGACCTCCAGGAACTTTTGGCCAGCTTGTGGGGGGCCTCCTGACCCCCACGAGACTTGCCAAAAGTCCAGCGGGGGTCCGGAAGGACCTCCTGCCGTCCAATCGTGTTCGTCTATGGCCGCCGCCATTTTTCGGCGCCATTTTGGAAAATGGCGCCGGCTGAAGACAACAAGATTCAGGAGCAGGAGCCCGTTCCGGACCGCTGCCGTTCCGGACCGCCGCTGGACCCGCAGGTTATTTAAGTCATTGGGGGGGGGGGGTTCGGGAGGGTGGGGGATTTAATTTAAAGGGTCGGGGATGGGTTTTAGGGGGTTTTAGTGTGCCGGCTCACGATTCTAACGATTTATAATGATAAATCGTTAGAATCTCTATTGTATTGTGTTCCATAACGGTTTAAGACGATATTAAAATTATCGGACGATAATTTTAATCGTCCTAAAACGATTCACATCCCTAGAACAGAGAGTGATGTGCTTGTTTTGTCTGATGCCCTTCTAATTATAACATTCTCCTACTGCTCCTGCATCTCTCTACTGAGTTTGCCTTTACATAAGAACATAAGAAATGCCATAGTGGGTCAGACCAAAAGTTCATCAAGTCCAGCAGCCTCTCTCTGACAGTGACCAATCTAGGTCACAGGTACCCAGCAGTGTCCCAAAGAATAGATTCACTCTTTCTTGTTCATAGCCAAGCCTACATGGCTAGTAGTATTTTGTGAACTTTTCCTCCAGGAACTTCTCTAGACCACCAATCACATAAAACCAATCTGGATGCCAGTCAAAAAGTAGGATAAAATTTAAAAATGTCTGCTCTATCTTTAAATGTGTGAATTGACTGGCCCTAGAATATCTTGTTCTTCTTCTGACGTCCTATATTCCCACTAGGAAGCTTCAATCTTCAGAAATGAGTCTTTCTCTTCAATGAGTTTCACAAGACTAACATGCACTAGAATTTGTTCTTTCAGCTGCATTACCCTCAAAATATGGAAAACAGACTTTAGCCCCAGTCTGCAGCCTACTTATCTCACCTTTTGGAAAAAGAAAGTGTGGCTATTCAGTAAGGCCATTCCTTATTCTACACAAGAGACTCTGCCCTCGACCTTCTGAACTCTGACTATTCAGCTAGAATTCCCCCTTTCTACAATAGAGACTTCTCCTCCTACTCCTGATTCCTGACTTTCACACATCAGGTGCTTTCAGCATCTATGTAGAAATAATGGCATCAATATTCAGTGGCATAAGCCAGATAACTCATAAGTTATCTGGCTAAATGCTGACTTTTCATTAATTCCTCCACTTCAGAACAAAAGAATTGCCATACTAGTTCAGACCAAGTGTCCATCAAGTCCAGCATCCTTTTTCCAACAGTGGCCAAACCAGACCACAACTATTTGGCAGTATCCCAAACAGTAGATAGATTCCATGCTGTTCACACTCAGGGATAAGTAATGGCTTTCTCCAATTCTACCTGGTCAATAACAATTTATGGACCTTTCCTTTAAGAACTTGACCAGACTTTTCATAACTGCCTTTACTATAAAAATGACAGGAGGCGGATGGCACCAAATAGACTAACAAATTTATTGAGGCATGGGCTTTCGAGGACAGAGTCCACTTCATCAGATGCATGAAGTGTAGCTCAGGAAGTGGTTAAAATATATGGGGATGGGGGCAGGGAGGAGACAGAACAAAGAGAAGGCACTGAATTAAGCAGGCAAGATTTGGAACCCAGTATTAATAGTATTGTAGTCCAGCCTACTGACAACGGAGGTAAGTGTGAAAAAGACAGAATGATCTGACAACAGTAAAGCTCATAGATATCTGTTGTGTGCTATGAAGTCATTGTCTCTGCTCAGACCTAGGGTTTTCTGATGAGTTTCTCCAGAAATGAATTCCAGAGCTTAAATGTGCAATGCTTTAAATCTACTACTGACTAACTTCATGGAGTCTTCCCATGGAGTCTTCCCTAGTCCATGAGTTTTTTCAAAGAGTGAACAACTGATTTGCATTTACCCTTTCTACTCCACTCATGATTTAATAGACCTCTTCTCTAAGCTGAACAGCCTTAAAATATTTAGCCTTTCCTCATAGGGAAGCCATTCTATCCCTATTATCATTTTGGGCACCCTTCTCTACTTTTTCCAGTTCAGATATATATTTTTTTGAGATGCAGTGACTAGAAATTTTCACAGGTCTCACCATGGAGTTATATATATAGATATTGTGGCATTTTCCATTGTTTCTCCATTCCTTTCCTAATAATTCCTAATATTCAGTTTGCTTTTTTGGCTGCCACTGCATATTGACTTCAATGTAATATCAACTATGACACCTAGATCTTTTTCCTTGGTGGTAACTCCTAATATGGAACTTAACATCATATAACTACAGCATGGATTATTTTTCCCTATATGCATTAACTTGCACTTGTCTACATTAAATTTCATCTGCCATTTGGATGCCTAATCTTCCAGTCTTGCAAGGTCCTCCTGCAATTTATCACAATTTGCTTGTGATTTCACTATTCTAAATAATTTTGTGTCATCTGCAAATTTGACCACCTCACTTGCAATTCCCTTTTCCAGATCATTTACAAATATATTGAAAACTGATATGAATCGGTTCTGGAGTCATTTCCGGTATAGTGTTCCTAGACCTGTGGGAAATCTTCGTTTCCCGTGGTTCTGACTGCTATTTTTTTGACTATCCCGAGCTGAAAAAAACCCAAAAACCCATCCCGACCCTTTAAATCTAATTATTTAGAATCTCTCACCCTCCCAAACCCCCCAAAAACTTTCCTAAAGTACTTGGTGGTCCAGCAGGGGTCCCAGGAGCGATCTCCCACTTTCGGGCTGTCGGCTGCCAGTAAACAAAATGGCGCCGATGGACCTTTGCCCTTACCATGTGACAGGGGCTATCGGTGCCAATGGCTGGCCCCTGTCACATGATAGGAGCAATGGATGGCCAGTGCCATCTTAAAAAATGGTGCGGGCCATCCATTGCTCCTACCATGTGATAAGGCAGGCCAAAGGCACCAAAAGCCCCTGTTACATGGTAAGGGCAAAGGGCCATCGGCGCCATTTTGATTAGTGGCAGCCGACGGCCTGAGAGTGGGAGATCGCTCCAGGGACCCCTGCTAGACCACTAGGTACTTTAGGAAATTTTGAGGGGGGGGGGGGTCGGGAAGGTGGAAGATTCTAAATAATTAGATTTAAAGGGTTGGGGTGGGTTTGGGGTTTTTTTTTTCTGTGTGCCCTTTCTCCCCCCCCCCCCAAAAAAAAAAACGATAAGAAAACCACAAGAAAATTTCATGGGGTTTTCCTATCATTTTCGGGGACCCCCCTATACTTGACGGATTAGAAAATATTGTACAATATTTTCATCCTTCAGAAAAATGATGCACATCCTAGTCCCAAACAAATCCCTGGGACACTCCACTGTTTACTTTCCTTCATTGGGAAAACTGACCATTAAGTCCTATTCACTCTTTCCTATCTTTTAACCTGATCATAATTCACAGTGGGACATTGCCTCCTATCCCATGATTTTTTTAATTTTCTCAGGTGTCTCTCATGAAGGTCTTTGTGAAACACCTTCTGAAAATCCAAATACACTACATCTACCAGCTCGCCATTATCTACATATTTATTAATCCCTTCAAAAAATGTATCTTATTGGTGAGGTAAGACTTACCTTGGGAAATGCATGTTGATTGTGTCCCAGTAAATCATGTCTCTTTATTTGTTTTGTGATTTTGTTCTTTAGAAAAATTTCTATGCTTTTTCCCAGCACTGAAATCAGGCTCACCAGTCTATAATTTCCAGGATCATCTCTGGAGCCCTTTTTTTTTAAATTTTCTATTTATTGATTTATTCGGTTTGTACAAAGAATATCCTCTGCAGAGAAACAAACATATTTATGCAAAAACACAGTAAATACTGCTTAACAATAATAAAGAGAAACATTTATCTTATCTGACCACTAGTAAAACTGACTAGGGGGTTTATACCAAAGTTATGAGGAGATTAAGCAATAATAAATCATCTGCAAGTACAAACTTAGCGTTTTGGCTTTTCTTTTCTCTATGACTCACTGGTAGGGATGTGAATCGTTTTTTGATGATTTAAAATATCGTCCGATATATTTTAAATCGTCAAAAATCGTTAGGGCCACGATACAATACCAATTCCCCCGATTTATCGTTAAAAAAATCATAAATCGGGGGAAGGGGGAGGGCAGGAAAACCGGCACACTAAAACCCCCTAAAACCCACCCCCGACCCTTTAAATTAAATCTCCCACCCTCCCGAACCCCTCCCAAATGCTTTAAATAACCTGGGGATCCAGCGGTGGTCCAGAACGGCGGCGGTCCGAAACGGCCCCCTCAATTGAATCCTGTTGTCTTCAGCCGGCGCCATTTTGCAAAATGGCCGCCGCAAAATGGCGGCGGCCATAGACAAAAACGATTCGACGCAGGAGGTCGTTCCGGACCCCCGCTGGACTTTTGGCAAGTCTTGTGGGGGTCAGGAGGCCCCCCCAAGCTGGCCAAAAGTTCCTGGGAGTCCAGCGGGGTTCAGGAAGCGATTTCTTGCCGCGAATCGTTTTCCGTACGGAAAATGGCGCCGGCAGGAGATCGACTGCAGGAGGTCGTTCAGCGGGGGTTCCGGACCGCCGCTGAACGACCTCCTGCAGTCGATCTCCTGCCAGCGCCATTTTCCGTACGGAAAACGATTTGCGGCAAGAAATCGCTTCCTGAACCCCGCTGGACTCCCAGGAACTTTTGGCCAGCTTGGGGGGGCCTCCTGACCCCCACAAGACTTGCCAAAAGTCTAGCGGGGGTCCAGAACGACCTCCTGCGTCGAATCGTTTTTGTCTATGGTTGCCGCCATTTTGCGGCGGCCATTTTGCAAAATGGCGCCGGCTGAAGACAACAGGATTCAATTGAGGGGGCCGTTCCGGACCGCCGCCGTTCTGGACCACCGCTGGATCCCCAGGTTATTTAAAGCATTTGGGGGGGGTTCGGGAGGGTGGGGGATTTAATTTAAAGGGTCGGGGGTGGGTTTTAGGGGGTTTTAGTGTGTCGGCTCACGATTTTAATGATTTTCACGATAGTTTACACACCCAAACGGCAACAATACGATTCCCTCCCCCTCCCAGCCGAAATCGATCGTTAAGACGATCGAGGACACGATTCACATCTCTACTCACTGGTAGTAAATTCCTGGACTATGGGATTAGGTAACACTTTTTTCTTATTATCCAATAGTGCCCTCAATTGCTCAGGAACAAAAAAAACATAGGTAACATTATCCATTTTTAATATACAACGGCACAGGTATCTAAGCATAAATACAGCTCCCATGGATCGAGCTTCTTGCCTCATGGCAAGGAACCCTCTCCTCCTATCTTGGGTGACTTTGGCCAGATTGGGGAACACTTGTACAATCTTACCCATAAACTCCACTCTCATATTTTGAAAATAATTTCTCATAATTAAACTGAGGTCCTGTGAGTATATAAAAGACACTAGGAGGGTAGCCCTCTCTATTATCTCAGTCGTAGAAGTCTCTAGAAAAGCAGTTAAATTTGCCATGTCAATTATAGGTGCCGCTTCTCCTTCTCTTGTTTTAACATGAGGTAGGAAATATACTTTCTTGAAAACTGGTATATTTTCAGGTGCAATTTTCAGTATCTCAGTCATATATTTCTATATGGTTATCCTGGGTTGTTCTCCCAGAACCTTAGGAAAATTAATAAACCTAAGGTTCAAGTTTCTGGTCTTATTTTCCAATTGTTTCATTTTCCTATTCAGGATAACTCGGTCTTGTACTAAGGCCACCTGGATATCTTGAAACTTCTTAGTTTGTTCCTCCAACTGTTGAATCCTCTGTAATTGATTCACGCTCCTGAGTTGAAGTCTTGGGTAGCGGTTTCTAATTGTAAGGAAACACGTTTTTGCTGCAAAGAAACTGTTTGTAATGCTACCCCCATCTGGGCCATTAGTCCCCACAGGGAGTCCATGGTGACTACTGAGGGTTTGGGAAACATGGTTTTTGCAGCTTCAGACTGCACAACTTCACCAGTTATGGCATTTAGTGAAAACACAGCCTCAGGTATGAGGCTTGTCGCCTGCAAATCCACCAGGTTTTTCCCTTCCAGGCCTTGCTCTTTTCTCCCGCTTCCCACGATGACACCCACAGCTGCATCGTCTGATCCCATCAGGGCCGCTTCTGCACTCACCGGGCTTGAGAAGTTCTGGGGAGTCGGCACTGGAGGCATCCGAGAGTCCGGGGGGCTTATGCTGGTCTCTCCAGGATCTTTCACGGCTCCTCCCGCGAGCGTTTCAGCGGAGAACTGCTCCCCCTGCCTCGAAAAATCAGCAGCTAGCTCTGTTATGGTCCGCTGTCCTGAAGGGAGAGAAGGGGCTGAGGGGTACACCCTTACTCTCCCTTTTTCGCTTCAGAGGCATTTCGCAAAGAAGGAGGTAAAAAAGTCAATAGAAACCAGCGGTACGAGGTCAGCGTTCAGAGCTGCGCTGCTACTCCGCTGCCATCTTGGCTCCGCCCCCTCTGGAGCCCTTTTTAAAGATTGGTGTTACATTAGCCATCCTCCAATCTTCAGGTACATTAGATGATGTTAATGATAGCTTACGAATTACTATTAATAGATCTGCAATTTCATTTTTTAATTCTTTCAGAATTCTGGGGTATATTCCATCTATTCCAGGCAATTTGCTACTTTTAGTTTGTTTTGGGGTTGCATTGTTGCCCTATTACATCTTCCAGGCTCACCATAATTTGTTTTGGTTCATCCAAATCACCAGTATGAATTATTATTTCCAGTACAGGTATCTTCACAATATCCTCCTCAGTAAACACTGAAGCAAAGAATTCATTTAGTTTTTCTACTATGGATTTGTCTTTCCTAAGTGCCCCATTGACTCCTTGATCTAACGGGCCATCTGACTCCCTCACGGGCTTCCTGCTTTGGATGTATGTGAAAAGGTTTTTATTATAAGATTTTGCGTCTATGGCAAACTTCTTTTCAAAATCTTTTTTTGCCTGACTTATCATAGTTTAGCATCAAACTTGCCAATGCCTGTGCTTTTTCCTATTTTCTTCAGCTGGATCCTCTTTCCATTTTTTGAAAGAAGTTTGTTTAGCTAAAATAGCCTCTTTCATCTCACCTTTTAATAATGCATGTGTTGGTCTTCCTTCTGCCTTTTTTTTTTAACGGAATATATCTGGCCTGGGCTTACAAGATGGTATTTTAAAACAAAGTCCACACTTGATATAAACTTTTAACCTTTGAAGCTGCACCTTTTAGGTTTTTTCCCTTCATCAAATTCTCCCTTTTTGAAAGTTAAATGCTAGAGCTATAATTTACTTTAATCTTCTCCCATCCCTTCACTTCTCTAGCACAGTAAAGTAAGAAATATGGCCGATAAAGACCCTAGTGGTCCGTCCAGTCTCCCCAGCAAATGTATTTTTATTTCATGTAGTATTTTATTCCTTAGATTAGTAACTTCCACTCTCTGCAGGTTACCCCAGTTCACAGATAACCCTTTTTTCTTCATCTCCATCATGTAGCTGCTCAAGATCCTCTGTGTTAATCCCATGCACTCTCCAATCTTCAGAAAATGAAGATCCCAGAAACAGTAATGTAAATGAGTGAAAAAAAAAATACTGATACCTTGTGTGCCTGTTGCTGGAATTGCCTTTGTTTTAATTTTGTTACTTCTCAGAGGAAGTCCCATAATTAAAAAAAAATAAAATAAAAATTGCTGTTGTGGTAAAAACATGAGGCGAGCACACCCTCATTGCGCCTGTGCTATTTTTTTTTATCTTTTCCCATGCTATAGATTGCCTCCTGAGGTGTGAGAAGCATGGGGAGGACTGGAAAGGATGGGATGGAAGAGGCAGTGCAGCCCTTTCTTAGAAGGCAGCTGTAAGAAGGCGAGAGGAGGCAGGCAGTGCAAATGAGAGACCATTTCTACCACTAGTTTAAAATGAAAGCAAGGAATTTTGGAGAAAATAAGGTCAGAAAGATCTGTTCTTCTGCCCTTGGGAAGGTCTTAACAGTTGCTATAATTGTTGCTCTTATTTTCCCCTAAAATGGACCAGGGCTGGTAAGGAAAAGAGACAGGAAGTGACATCAGCACAGGGGTCTAGTAAAGGAAACTGTCATGGGGAAAGCCAGAATAAAATTATTTGAACTAATGCCAGGATAGAAGAAAGGAAGCATTGGGAAAGCCCAAACAAGTTTGTTTTAAGTTTCAGATGCTTAAGTTGGGTGGTGTTACACAGAGAGTAATATAAGCTAAGGAGAAGAAACAATCGCAGGGAGCAAAAGGGTTCTGTGTGTCACTGGGTCTCCTGCGACAGTCTAATCTACATATTAACAAACACCAGTTTTGCTGCGCTAAGATAGCGTTGTGCCTAGACCCAAGTTGCTTATCAGTAAGCAGTCTGCTGCTGCTGCAGGGATTTTAGAGGCTGTGATGTGTCTGTGTTCCCTGAAAGTTTTAAAGCCATTTTTAAAATTTCTAACGTAACGATATTAGTTGGCCTACCCATACCACCTTGAGAAGGTTATAAAGAGTCCACTAAGGGGAGCTTAAGGGCACGTGAGAACTATGAGAGGAAAAATGTCTTTTAGTGCCATCACCGAAGGCAGTCATCCTTTGGTGAGGAAAAAGTTACAATTAGAAATGAAGGTCAGTTACTGTGAGAAGAGGCGGGAGCTTACAGCGGCTGCTCTGCCCCTCTAAACAGTGTAAACACAGGAAAACACTGTCCCCAGACATAGGAATAGTGAGAACAGATAAAAGAACATGTTATTGTTAGGCTGTGAGTGAGTACAAGTGGAAATGAGATAAAAAAAAAAATGAAGAAAATATTGCGACAAGGTAAGAAAGAAGAGAAGGAATGCTTTAAAATAGTTAGCTGAACAGGGACGTGGTATTTACCGGTTCCATTCTGCTGTGAAACTTCATTTAAAGAGTGACTGGAAATTTTCACAACAAGAATTTAAAGCAGAAGTCGAGAATTAAACAACATCCCTTCTTAGAGGATTACTAATTAAGAAACCTGAAAGAATGTATGCCCTAGTAAGTTTATTCTGCATATCCCTGAAATAAACTCACTCAAAGTCTCTCGAAGCTCAGCACTGAAGCCTTGTATGGAACAGATGCTAGGAGGAATAAGTGGAAAAGCTGAACTGGATCATTTGGAGAAGCGACTACATGGGCTTCATTCTACTGAACCTGCGATGCACGTCCAATAAATTGTTTAAAGCGGTATTACAGATTCGTGAACAGCAAAAGAAATTACCCTTGACAATTAAAGTGGTATTTTGATCAAGACTGGCAGGGAGCCAGAATACTACAAGAGAATTCAAACTCAGACAAACCTCCATGCTGTACAAAGAAGGGAGTGTGACATTTCTGAATGGATAAAAGGAATGCCTGCAAAAAGAACAGTTTCTGCTCCTGAGAGAAGAGAAAAGAAGAATAAACTTAGTTAAGGATGCAACCCTATCTCCAGGTGATGATGAAACACCAATGGGGCCATAAAAGAATTTATATATCTTGGGGTTGATTTTAATTCCAAACTCTCTAGCTCTCAAGTCCCTTGCCCCAAGGCCAGGTTCCCCCTCCTGGCAGGGAGAAAACTTTATCTCTTCCAAGACCCCTGCCGCTTCTACCTAGGAGAGGCATGGATTTTCGGTCTCAACTCTAGGATGTAAGTGCCAATAGCCACACAGCAAACACTGGCTGAGTGTCCAAAAAGCTTTACTGTAGACGTTCTGGCATGAATAATTGGCACAGCTCACATCATATCTTGGCATAACAGTTGGACTACAGTCTCTTCTCTATCTGTGCAAGGGTTTCTCCTTTTACCATTATCAATGGTAACATGGGATAGACTTAGTTTTTGGGTACTTGCCAGGTTCTTATGGCCTGGATTGGCCACTGTTGGAAGCAGGATGCTGGGCTTGATGGACCCTTGGTCTGACCCAGTATAGGCATGTTCTTATGTTCTTATGTTCTTAGGGAGACACTTAGCCTCCAGGGCTTGGAGAAGTAAGGTTCCCGAGTGGGCAGGGCAGAAAAACTGGTATGAAAAATGGTCAAAATCAGTCTCTGCACAGTGTCCCAAAATACCTCTTCCCCAGGGTATAGACTCCTGCTGGGGGTCCTCAGACTATGGAAAAAGTACTTACTGGCTAGAAACAGGGTTTGCTTCCCCAATAAATAGAATTCAAGCTGAATAGAGGTAAGCAAATAATACATTTAATTAGATCTTATCAGAAAACTTTAAAAAAAATGTATTCAAACGTACCAATAATACAGGCTAACAAACATATATACACTCATATAGAAGTGTGCAACATTTTATCCAAAAAACATTTCATTATACAATGAATCCCTCGCTAACAAAAAACTCAATAACACACATACACACACACACACACACACATCCTAAAGTATTCCCACAGTCATTAAACACATATACCTATTTAAACACATTTTAAAAAGCATAAACAAATATCATATCCAGTATAAAAACAGGATTATCAAGCATATAATTATTTTTCAACATGAAATTGTTAAAGAGAGACACAAGAATTACCCAATAGATTGATATTTGAACCTACAAAAGGTTATGGCTTCCCACTGGATTCTGAACTTAACTTGCAGTCCCGTGCGCACATTGGCTGCTATTCAATAAGAAAAATAATGCCGCTTCTAATTACAATTACAATCCCATCTAGGGCCCAAGTTTTGCTTCAAAAACAAGGCTTTTGGGAGCTGTTGAAGCACATGCTGCACAGAAAGTATGAGTGAGTCACAGATACCCATGGGCCAGTTTTGAAAAAAATCCCCAGGCTGATATTTGCCTGCAAACCGCCCCTGTACAGAGTAGATGCTTCCTCTTCTTTCCCTCTTCTGATGATGCCTTTCCTTAACAGAAATACCTAAATGTCAAGTTTTGCCATATTCCGTCACTTGTCCAGCTAAATTATAGCTGGATAAGTCATTATTTTCCTAGACGCGTTTCAGGAAGAAGTTAAGTTATTCAGCTAAAATAGTCGAGTTTTAACTATGTCTGGCTAAGGCCAGATTCATTAAGGCTTTTCTCCCATTTTATGTGTATGGGAAAAACATTTAAAGGTGAATTTTAAAAGCCCTCGTGTGCAAAAGCCTGGAGATATGCACAGAAGTCAGCTGGAATGTTCTACATAGATTTTAAAAGGCACCCACGTATGCTTGTATCTCCTGGTACATGCAGAAACATTTTGTTTTGAAAAAAGGGGTGGGGTGTGGGTGTGGTCTGGGTGGGGCTTGGGGGTTTCTGGATTTATGAATGAAACCAGCTCATAAATACTTACATGCACACGTGCACGCCGGGGTCCCCTACCATGCAACTTTAATTCTGCTATGGATGGCATGTAAGTAATAAAATAAAGTCTACACTAGTCAGCGGTGTTTCAAAGCTATTTAACTAGGGGGATTAGGAAGTCCTATCTTTACCTGGGTGAACTGGGAACAATCTGGGGAAACTGGTAATTGCGTCAATGGACATATCTACTAAAATCCTCCCACTTACACGGTAGTGGTGGCATTTACACTAGGGATGTGCAGAGAGACGCCATACATTGCATTCGGGATTTGGATTTGTCGGGGGGCAGATACGTTGCATTCGGCCGTATGGCACCCCGATACGTTAATACATTGATTTCTATTCGTTTCCCCGCTAAAATTAAATTAACTACAACTCCCCATCCTCCTGACCCCCCCAAGACTTACCTAAGCTCCCTGGTGGTCCAGAGGGGGTTCCAGGAGCCATCCCCTGCACTCACACCCTCGGCTGCTGGTTTCAAAATGGCGCCGCTAGCCTTTGACCTACTATGTCACAGGGGCTACCGGTGCCATTGGTCAGCCCCTGTCACATGGCCATCGGTGCCATCTTGTGCTCCTACCATGTGACAGGGGCTGACCAATGGCACTGGTAGCCCCTGTGACATAGTAAGGGCAAAGGCTATCGGCGCCATTTTGATTACTGGCAGCCGACGGCCCGAGTGCAGGAGATCACTCCTGGATACCCACTGGACTTTTGGCAAGTCTTGTGGGGGTCATCAGGGTCCCCCAAGACTTGCCAAAAGTACCTGGTGGTCCAGCGGGGGTCCAGGAGCGATCTCTTGCACTCAGGCCGTCAGCTACCAGTAATCAAAATGGCGCCGATAGTCTTTGCCCTTACTATGTCACAGGGGCTACTGGTGCCATTGGTCAGCCCCTGTCACATGGTAGGAGCACAAGATGGTGCCAGCCATCCATGTGACAGGGGCTGACCAATGGCACCGGTAGCCCCTGTGACATGGTGGGTCAAAGGCTATTGGCGCTATTTTGAAACCGGCAGCCCAGGGTGTGAGTGCAGGAGATGGCTCCTGGACCCCCCACTGGACCACTAGGGAGTTTTGGTAAGTCTTTGGGAGGTCAGGAGGGTGGGGGGTTTCTTTAAATTGGCTTCTTTAGGTGGCCAAATAATTTGGCGAAGATTCGTGTATTTGTGGGGAATCGCGATACGTTTCGCTTCCCCACGAATTCAAGGAATATGGCCACATCTGTTGCAGATTGCCAATACGTAGGGAGCGAATGCACACCCCTAATTTACATGCACGCGTCCATATAAAATTGTGCTCACATCTATGCACGCACAGCCTATTTTATACCATGCGTGCATGTATGTGCCTATGTTATAAAATGGCCACATCTCTGGGCACTAGCCCGCATATGCACGTACATGTGTGCCCGGTATCAAAGTTATCCTTCCTGTGAATCTGGCACTATGTTATCTAGCCTTGTTTGGCGGATAACTCTCTACTTAACTGAATATCTTCAAATACATCCAGTTAAGTAGCATAGTAACTTTGAAGGAAAAAAAAAATCTTTGCAGCCAGTGGCCCAGTTACAACTCCGCTCCCCAATATGTGTACATTGGTCCCTGAGCTACCCCAATTCTCCCATACCCTGACAAAAGACTCATTTTTATGGGGGGGGGGCACGTTGCAAATTGCCCTTCCCCCCCCCTTTTTTTTTTTTAAATGCTTCCCTGACTTCTCCCTCACTACCCTCTCCCACCCCCTTCCTCCCGGACCACATGAAACCCTGTTGGGAGTGAGATAACCTCTTACTAGCTCCTGGCACTTCCAGTGCTATAGTGACAATGCAAGCACTAGAAGCACAAGCTGTGGGTAGCTCACGCTTCCAGCACTTGTGATAACAGAACTGCGCTGGAAATGCCAGGAGCAGAGAAGAGTTTCCCTTACTCCCAGCAGGGTTTATTGTGGTCTGGGGGAATGGCAGATGAGGGCCTACATGGTATTGCAAGTGTGGGAGAAGAGAAGGTGGGGAGGAGGGTGGCAGGAAGCCTTTATTAATAAAAACAAAATGGGGAAGGAGGGAGTGGGGTAATCTGCGACCCCACCTAAAAATAAATTTGAAACTTTTTGTCAAAATTTAGGGGGTTGGGTGGCTTGGCCTGGAGGGGCCTATGTACACATATTGGGGAGGGGATTTACAATGGGGCCTCTGGCCTGAAAAGATCTTTTTTTTTAAAGTAACTGTGCTAATTAACTGGATATCTTTGAAGATATCGGGTTAAGTAGAGTGTTATCCAGCCACACAAGACCAGATAACTTAACAACCAAACTGGTTGCATTCAAATAGAGTTGGTTAGGTTTTTAAGTTATCTGGCTACATGTAGCCAGATAACTTAAGATGAGTATATTCAGCGAGATATTTATCCCACTGATAAATATGTGGGACAAGTTATGCAGTTAACGTTAGCCAAATAACATGACCACTCACCGGCTTAATGAATATGGAACTGCATGTTTTTTAATCTTTTCATTCATGGTAAGTTTTGAAGCAAGGATCTTCAGAACCTTTGTCTTCCTTCTCTGATGTCCAACAGAGGAATGCAGAAAGATACACCTGCTTGGGTGCAGGATTTAACTTTCTGTATGTATGTATACATGAATACTAGGTCAACACGTGAACTTTCAATGCGGAGTTATTAAGTCTGCTTTGAAAATTCAAGCTAATGTCTGTGAGTACAAAGTACCTGTTGATCCTAGCCTTATGTGGTCTCTTATAAAATTACCCTTTCTATATGCATGAACATCACAATATATCCAACATTTTTAACTTTATCAATTTAAAGAACTCCCAGCATCTTTCATTTCACATACAAAGAATATGAAAGCATTCAGGATTAGCAGTATGGTGTTAAATTTGATTGCAATAGTATGAGAAAATGAAAATGGCCAAAATCAATTACAAAATTTGGGCTAAACTGAGTTTAATATTTACAATATGTGTTTGTAAGGTACCAATCTTTTATATTCAATAAAGCTCTCTCTCAATATCAATCTCTTTGTCTATCATCTCCACACTTTCCAATTAATTATTTTTTCTATTCTATAGAAAATAAAATAAGAAAGATCACCAAAGTGATTATTATAAGACTGATAAGCAGCAAGACAATTAATTTCCCCTTTGCAAATAGTAGATTGATGATCCAAAATTAAGGTTTTTAAATTCCTGGCTGTGCAACCTAATATGCTGCATTTACACATGATTGCATACATTAGAAAGGAAGAATTTGCAATCTGTTAGCTGGTTTTAAATTTCCCAACTATCTGGAGAGCAGCAAAATCCGTCGTAGGCATAGCAGGTTCAGCTATGTGAAAGGTCAAGTTAAGAGGAAAAGGGGAAAACAAATCAGCCTCTTCTTCTGACAGTGCTGTTTCTTTAAGTTATTGATATGGGCTGCTAACTATATTGATGCCTCTGGTTTTGCTGATGACATTGATGTTGCTGTTGCTACTGTTGAAATTTTTAATATTGGTGATAATGAAAACATTGACACTGGATATGGTCCAGTTATGAGGTAGATTAAAAATCTAGATACCTCCTCCCTTCCCCTCCCCCATTCTCGTGATGGCACCCTCTATGTGTGTTGGAAATCTGCAAATTGTCACCAGGAAGTTCGTTTAAATTTGAAAGCTAGCACATTTATTCCAACAAATGAATACAAAGATTTTAAACACAAAAATCCAAGGATTTAGTAGCTGAAAGTTCCACCCACAAATGATTAAGCAGTTCTTTACTTTGGAAGCAGTTCATGGATTATCTGCACTCACAGAGTAAGCCAGGTCCTTGGTTTTTAGGCCATTACCTGACTATATAGGAATGTCAGCAACTTTTCCCCCTAACTGGGCCGATACAGAAAACTTCACGGGAGAGCCGGCGAGCGCCTGCTTTCCCGACACGCGCCCAGGCCCCTCTCCTGGACATGCGATTCAGGAAGCTCAGGTATGCAAATTAGGGCCCGCGGTAAAAAGGAGGCGCTAGGGACACTAGCGTGTCCCTAGCGCCTCCTTTTTGACAGAAGCGGCGGCTGTCAGTGGGTTTGACAGCCGACACTTAATTTTACTGGCATCGGTTGCCGAACCCACTGACAGCCACGGGTTTGGAAAACGGACGCCGGCAAAATATTGCAATGATATTAAGTCGGAGGGTGTACAGAAAAGCAGTTTTTTTGCTTTTCTGTACCCTTTCACTGTGCCTGCCGAAATTAACTCCTGCCTTTGGGCAGGCATTAATTTCTGAGAGTAAAATGTGTGGCTTGGCTGCATATTTTACTTTCTGTATCGTGCGGGAATGACCAATAGGCCCATGAACATGCATTTGCATGTTGCGGGTGCTATTAGTTTCGGGGGGTTGACCATGCGTTTTCCACACGCTATTACCCCTTACTGTATAAGGGGTAAAAATAGTACGTCGAAAACGTGCGGCCAAACCGGGGCTAAAGGTGTGCTCAGCCGAGCGCACCATACTGAATTGGCCCGTATGTAAGAATCTTTCTTTCAATTGTCTCTATAACTTTGCTCCAGGCAGGGTCGGTGCTAGTATTTTTGCTGCCATGTGGGAAACATTATTGTGCTGCTTCCCCTCCTCGTTTTTTGTTTTTTTTAACATAGAATACCCCACCTCAGTTAAACATGCAGAACACAGACTTACCCTCAACAAATACAGAATAAAAAGGCTATAAACTATTAAAGAAATGAACTGGAAACCACAACAAGCCAGACTCTGTATACAATGCAGCAATGGGGAAACAGAAACATCACCAGTTGTCATAAATCATTCAGCAATCAATAAAATCAATCATATTACTAAAACCATACTTATAAAAAAGAATATTTCCAAAGATATAAGGACTAGAATAACATCCAATAATTAAGAGCTCATACAAAAGTTTAAAACTTCTCCAAATTCAATAAATTAAGAACATAAGAACATGCCATACTGGGTCAGACCAAGGGTCCATCAAGCCCAGCATCCTGTTTCCAACAGTGGCCAATCCAGGCCATAAGAACCTGGCAATCACCCAAACACTAAGTCTATCCCATGCTATTGTTGCTAGTAATAGCAGTGTCTATTTTCTAAGTTAACTTAATTAATAGCAGGTAATGGACTTCTCCTCCAAGAACTTATCCAATCCTTTTTTAAACACAGTTATACTAACTGCACTAACCACATCCTCTGGCAACAAATTCCAGAGTTTAATGGTGCGTTGAGTGAAAAAGAACTTTCTCCGATTAGTTTTAAATGTGTTAATCATAAATACAAATGTGTTAATTAACATTTGATTTATTATGTGAACCGACGTGATATGTTTTGACATTCATGTTGGTATACAAAAATCATTAAATACAAAAATAAATAAATAAATGTGCCATATGCTAACTTCATGGAATGCCCCTAGACTTTCTATTATCCGAAAGAGTAAATAACTGATTCACATTAACCTGTTCTAGACCTCTCATGATTTTAAATTATTTCAGAAGGGCAGACACAGACATCCGATAATTAAAACTAATAAGGATGGAAAATTCACTGCTCTCCATACCTGAAAACTTTTTATTTCCTGTCATCCTGAATAAAATTTGAATTAGTGGGTCAGCACAAATTTTCTTCACATACACACACACACACACCCAAGCAGGCTCATATTCACACGTGACAAACCAACAAAAATCTAAACCACCATCAGCGATATATATATACTGAACATCAAAAAAACCAGAATAGACTTCTGTTTGATCGCTGTATCTAAACCGAACTTCTGAGAATTCCTTCTATATATGATTTTTTAGTTTGCTCGAATATCTCTAATGAATTCAAATATTTTAAATGCCTACACGCTATGTGGATTAACAATATTTTTAAATAATGTATATTATGTGAAAATATTGTGATAAGAGAGATGAAGGTTTCATATAAACCGTATAGGCGTCCCCGCACCTTCGTTAGATGTTATAATCATAAACCTCTACCACCTCCTATATGTGAACTGTTTGTATTATGTAAAATTGTTTTAGTAATTCTTAATAAATCTATAATAAATTTAGAACTGTGATTTCTCCAACCAGATTTAAGCATATCACTTTAGCCAGAAAGTGGTGAATATATATGTTCACCAGCTACAGTTTAACTTCAGACTCAGAATGCCTCCATTGATGCCCCTTTGTATACGCACAAAATTTATGTAGTAGATAATGTGAAATATTGAAAGTTTGACTTTTGTGTACATAACTTGACAAGTTATCCACACAAATGCTTTGAATATTGATCTCTAAGGAACTTCCTGAAAAAGTCCAACAGCTTAGATCAAAAACAATCACGATTCTGTCCTAGACAGAGCAGGTACAGCATTTATCTCACTCACCGATGACAATCAACTATTCATAGATGAAGAGGGTTCATAATTACCCCCTCGGGAGCTTACTGGTGGTTTGTCCAGAACCACAAAAGTCAAACCGTTCAATTAAGGGCACATCCAACTGCTCATGGCATATGCGATTAAGGTATTCTAAACCTCACATATGCACCTCTTGTTTGGCCTTACCCACATAGACTAGGTGACAAGGGCATCAGATCACATTAACAACTCTAATAGAAATAAAAGAGGTCTATATTGTGTGGACATTCTCCAACTGATGTTGAGGTTTTTTATATGCACACTTTAATATGCACAAAACAATACACATTCCAGGGGACAGAGTTGGGGTAGAATTAGGATTTATGCATAAACTTTACATTTTAAGAATTGCTCGCATAAATTAACCTATACAAGTTATGGCCCTACAAAGAACTGGTGTAACTTTGTGGAGTTCATTTGTAAGCATTCTCACTAAAAATAATTTTCAAAGTGAACTTACGTGCATAAGTTCATTTTTGAAAATTGCACTATCTTATCCATGTAGCTCCTGCTTATCCATGATATTACAAAATTACCCTCTCAAAGTGGAGGAAACGTTTGGCACCCAACTTAATAGCCCAATTCTAAGGGGGTAATTTTCAAAAGGAGTTACATGCGTAAATGTAGCTACTATTGTAGCAATTTTCAAAAGCCATTTACTCAAGTAAAGTGCACTTATGTGAGTAAATCCTATAGACAAGTCAATGGCATATATTGTAGCAATTTTCAAAAACCCACTTACTCAAGTAAAGTGAATTTACCCCAGTAAACCTGGTTTTTACTCGAGTAAATGCTTTTTTAAAATCAGGCCCTAAGTGAATGAACTGCAGTCTTAAATGTATGTGCCTGAATTTAGAAACATTTTCATCCAAAAATAGGCCCCTAAGTGAATATTTGAGCATTTTTTGAAAATTTAACCCTAGTACATCTTTTCAACAAAGTAGAAAGCAAATATATAGAACTAGCAGGATTAGGTCTAATTTCAGAAATAATGAGCATAAGTAAAGTAGAACTGCTTCATATGCTTTAGTAGACCCAATAACCAAAGGTTTGTACTACACAGTATGTTTGCAAATGAAGTATTGACATTTAACCTTGCGTTTTCATTATGTTTTAACTCTAGGTAGAGAAGAAAGTTAATTAGATGGCGCCTTGGGTTTGCCTGAAAGGTCATCTCACTTGCTCTTAACTACCGAATGTATTGCTAGGTGTTGATAAGGCAGTTCTTAGAGGAGAGATGCATTTTAATGCTTGATCAGTGCGAAAACATAAGAGTTTAATGGAACACACTTGATTATGAGATTCAGTTAGTTTCAATGCAGGTTTCTAAACCCTCTGAGATAGCAATCTTTTGCTTACTGTAAGCAGAACCAAAATGGAAATAAAATCACCTTTAATTCAATCAACTTAGAAAGAGATCAAAGTAAAAAAAAACCAAAACCCTAGTTTATTGGCATGGGAAATTTCATTTTATTTCAAACTGAAAAAGTAGTTATTAGAATAACTGTTTACTCTAAGACCTATGAACTAAAACTCATGTACTCATTTTTTTTTATCCTGTGTATGTTAAATACTTTAATGTACATGCTAAAATAGCCCTTACCATATGATACACTACATTTTTAGTACATGTGCTAAAATTTAGCCTTCGTAGCTAAAACAAAAATTTTAGGAGTCAACTTTCAAAAAGTCACTGAGTTGCACAAAACATACTGGTCAAATTTAGGATGTTTTCAACTGCAAATTCAACTAAATCTTAGCTGGTCAAAATTGATAGTGGTGTTCCTTATGCATTTTTGTATCTAATGCATAGATTTATGTTCCTTATATCCCATATAGAATTCATATGAAATTCAGTCATTGCATTCACAGTATATGTATTTCATATACAATACTAAACACTCTAAAATCCCGATTTAGTAAGCTTCACACAGAAAGGGCAGTAATCAAAGCAATTTCCATAGGTAAAACTGTTTTACCCATTTAAGTGGGCTTTTTGATTATTGTCCACCCTCTCTGTATGTAAAAGTATCAGTAATTCAGGCACTTTTTCTTAAGTACTTTTGGAGGCATTCCTGTGATAGGGTTTGGTTGAAGGAGGCAATTTTGCAATTACCTACATATTTTTTGCCTGGAGAAAGTAGCAGCACAAAAAGCAGATGCATATTTGTATGGGTACTAAACCATGGCGCTGTAATCAAAGCTACGCACATAGTTTTGCTTTGATGATTCCGGAAAACCCAGCAAGTAAAACCTACCTGTGGTGTTTGCAGAAATGTGCCAGTCAGTTTGATTATTGCCTCTAGAATGGGGAAAAAAAACAACCCTTAATAAATCAGGTCAGAAGCGACTGACGATTGCTACATCCTTCAGTTGCCTCTCGGTTACCCTGGCAATGCATGATCAGCAACACTGATTTCAAGAGAGCATTTCTGATGGTGGAATTCCATTCACTTAAAGTGACTGACATTATATTATTAAACATTTTACTTTTCTTATGCGCTTCAGTTCTCAGTATGAATACATGGAATAGATTTTAATAGCTATGTGAGCACTGTTGAATATTTCAGGCTGTCAGTACCAAGAAGTCACAGATTTTTCTTGCACTCAAGTTAAGTCATTTGTTTATAAGTACAATAAAAAATGTGTTGCTTGTAAACTTCAAATAGGATGCACGAGACAGTATATCAATTTACTCAAGGTCTCTGTTCTCAGAGAGTTTACAATCTATATCTGAACACACAGAGAAAAGAGTTTGCTATAAAAATGGAGTGATAGAAATCTTTTCAAAGGAGACTGCAGGAGATTGAAAGGTTTGCAACAGCTCCAACCATGAGTGGTTGATAAGGGGAATTCAACTTCAGTCTTCAGGTTTATGACTCTGTGTGCTAATCCCTAAGCTACCTGCCAATGCTTTATTTAATGTTTTATTCAAAAGGGTGGTAATGTGGAAACCAGATGATGTAAGTAACATTATGTGTTCTATAGCACGCAAAGTACATTTGCTTAGGGAAGTAGATGCTTGGAGCAGTCTACCAGTAGAGGTGGTACTAAACCAAAGAATGGCAACATTCAAGCCTGCTTGGAACCCATGCAAATGATGGTGCTAAAGAAAAGGGTGGGAGATAACCAGAGGTCAAGTAAGCTTAGCTATGACATAATAGGCAGCAGCAACTGGGCAAACTAGGAGAGCCAAGAAAGTTTTTTTTTTCCAAATATGTTGATGAAAGTGAGTACACAGTTTCAGAAAATAACACAAAGTATAACAGACAAAATGAATGCAATCTTCCAAAAATTAATTCACTGTGTTTTAGTTATATCCAAACACAAACATCTTCCACATCCACTCATCCTGTTCATAACCCAAACCACACTCATCCATACCTTGGCAAGGGAGTAGAGTAATTTAGATTAACTCTTTACTAAATTATAACAGACATTTCATCTTCTCCCCACAACTGAAAATAACATCTGTACTTCACTAAAGCTTTTTTGCCAACCAAATCTCTTTGTCTCATTTGTTCCATATTCACAAATATCCGCTTTTCCAATTTCCACACTCGCAAAACAAGTAATTCATCGCAGTGCCAACGAGAGAGAATGACCTTCTTTGATAAAGTCAAAGCTATGCATAATAGTTTCTCACTACCTGCAGATATTTCTAATGATCTAGCAAATAAATAAATATATGACATTTTGCCATTCCATGTCAGGGTTTCTCCTAGCAAACAGTCTAACATTGCATAGACTTCTCTCCAAAATGCTTGCCATTTATGGCATCCCATATAAGCATATGAGATAGAGTACCATTTTGATGATTACATTTTAAGCAGAGTTCAGATTCCCACAGCTGCATTTTGGCATCTAAAATTCGAGTGATATATATTCTGTGAAGGATTTTAAATTGCATTTCTCTTAAATTTGCTGGTTGGAGATGCCTATATAGATTCACAAAAGCTGCAAGAATATCCTCATCTTCAAGCTGAAACTCCAAATCCACACCCCACCGATGTGCCAATTAACTGATTTGCATATTTGGAGTAGACTATTTAAGATGACATACCCAGATGCCAATTTTATTAAATTTAGACGCTGTCCATGAAAGTTTTTCATCATCTATGAGTGTAATCCAGTCCAAGCCCCTTACTGTAATTCTCTTAGAGCCCGATTTTAAAAAGCAGTTACTTGACTAAACTTGGGTTTTACTCAAGTAAATGACTTTTGAAAATTGCTACAATAGTAGTTACTTCAGTTCTGTGTTCTGTGTTCACTAAAGAGGACCCTGGAGAAGGACCGTCACTAAACAAGAAACTGGAGGGGAATGGAGTAGATGTAACTCCATTTACAGTAGAAAATGTATGGGAAGAACTGGTGAAACTGAAAGTTGACAAAGCCATGGGGCCTGATGAAGTTCATCCCAGAATACTGAGGGAGCTCAGAGATGTGCTGGCGGGTCCGCTGTGTGACCTGTTCAATAGATCTCTAGAAACGGGAGTGGTGCCGAATGATTGGAGGAGAGCGGTGGTGGTCCCGCTTCACAAGAGTGGGAACAGAGAAGAGGCTGGTAACTACAGACCGGTTAGCCTCACTTCGGTGGTGGGAAAAGTAATGGAGTCACTGTTGAAAGAGAGAATAGTGAACTATCTACAGTCGGGAGAATTGCTGGACCAGAGGCAGCATGGATTAGGGATGTGAATCGTTTTTCAACGATTAAAATTATCGTCCGATAATGTTTATATCGTCTTAAATCGTTATAGAACACGATACAATAGAAATTCTAACGATTTATCGTTAAAAATCGTTAAATCGTGTTAGTGCGCACTAACTCGAGTTAGTGCGCACTAACTCCCCGTTAGTGCGCACTAACTCGATTTAGTGCGCACTAACTGAAAATGATACAAATAAACACTTTCCAGGTCACTGAAGGTCAGTTAGGAATGAATATGTGTTCCTATTGGCTGGCTGCCCTCTTATCTATTGATGTTACCAAGGTTACCACTGAGGTGATGGTTGGGGGGATGGAAAATGGAACTGGAAACTAACGAACACCAACAGAAAATGAAACAAAGTGTTCACACTTCCCAGGTCAGTAAAGGTCACTTAGGAATGAATATGTATGTATGTATTCCTATTGGCTGGCTGTGCTCTTATCTATTGATGTTACCAATATGGTTGGGGGGATGTGAAATGGAAACAGTTGGAAGCTTGACAAAAAAAGTAATGTAATGATCAGCACTCACCTGACTAGAACTTGTTTGTTTATTATTTTTGTTAGCAGGCACCTGAAATGCTAGTGCATGTTGAATTTGCCAATCACTGTGCATTTTAGAAAGGTGGTCCTGGCTGGAACTGTACATAGTTCAAATATATGTAATTGATTGTTGGTAAGTGTATTTTTTAAGTAGCCACACTGGCACCAGTATGTTTACTTTTCCTCCTACTTAACTCACTAGCTCAGCTTTGTAAGAAGGGCTTCTCTGCTTGTGTGTTGTTTTTGTTTGGTGTGAGGAGAGCAGAAACATCAGATCTTTATTCAATCTACTACAGTCATCTCTTACAGTGCCCTATCCCTATTAATACCAGGAGTGTTGTGATCTTCCTGCACACAGTGCCCTAACCCTGATACCAGTCTGAGACAGCTCCCTCCCTGCATTACTAGTGAGAGGCTGGCTTCACAGACAGGGGGGAGCTGCCTGACCCTCACTCCTGACTTCCCCCATGTCCCAGCTAGTGAATGGTGTGTGGGTGAGGGGGGGGGGGGAGGATGGTGAAGTCTGAGACAGCTCCCTCCCTGCATTACTAGTGAGAGGCTGGCTTCACAGACAGGGGGGAGCTGCCTTTCCCTCACTCCTGACTTCCCCCATGTCCCAGCTAGTGAATGGTGTGTGGGTGAGGGGGGGGGGTGGATGGTGAAGTCTGAGACAGCTCCCTCCCTGCATTACTAGTGAGAGGCTGGCTTCACAGACAGGGGGGAGCTGCCTGACCCTCACTCCTGACTTCCCCCATGTCCCAGCTAGTGAATGGTGTGTGGGTGAGGGGGGGGGGGGGGAGGATGGTGAAGTCTGAGACAGCTCCCTCCCTGCATTACTACTGAGAGGCTGGCTTCACAGACAGGGGGGAGCTGCCTTTCCCTCACTCCTGACTTCCCCCATGTCCCAGCTAGTGAATGGTGTGTGGGTGAGGGGGGGGGGGGGTGGATGGTGAAGTCTGAGACAGCTCCCTCCCTGCATTACTAGTGAGAGGCTGGCTTCACAGACAGGGGGGAGCTGCCTGACCCTCACTCCTGACTTCCCCCATGTCCCAGCTAGTGAATGGTGTGTGGGTGAGGGGGGGGGGGGAGGATGGTGAAGTCTGAGACAGCTCCCTCCCTGCATTACTACTGAGAGGCTGGCTTCACAGACAGGGGGGAGCTGCCTGACCCTCACTCCTGACTTCCCCCATGTCCCAGCTAGTGAATGGTGTGTGGGTGAGGGGGGGGGGAGGATGGTGAAGTCTGAGACAGCTCCCTCCCTGAATTACTAGTGAGAGGCTGGCTTCACAGACAGGGGGGAGCTGCCTGACCCTCACTCCTGACTTCCCCCATGTCCCAGCTAGTGAATGGTGTGTGGGGGAGGGGGGGGGGGGGAGGATGGTGAAGTCTGAGACAGCTCCCTCCCTGCATTACTAGTGAGAGGCTGGCTTCACAGACAGGGGGGAGCTGCCTGACCCTCACTCCTGACTTCCCCCATGTCCCAGCTAGTGAATGGTGTGTGGGTGAGGGGGGGGGGGGTGGATGGTGAAGTCTGAGACAGCTCCCTCCCTGCATTACTAGTGAGAGGCTGGCTTCACAGACAGGGGGGAGCTGCCTGACCCTCACTCCTGACTTCCCCCATGTCCCAGCTAGTGAATGGTGTGTGGGTGAGGGGGGGGGGGGGTGGATGGTGAAGTCTGAGACAGCTCCCTCCCTGCATTACTAGTGAGAGGCTGGCTTCACAGACAGGGGGGAGCTGCCTGACCCTCACTCCTGACTTCCCCCATGTCCCAGCTAGTGAATGGTGTGTGGGTGAGGGGGGGGGGGGAGGATGGTGAAGTCTGAGACAGCTCCCTCCCTGCATTACTAGTGAGAGGCTGGCTTCACAGACAGGGGGGAGCTGCCTGACCCTCACTCCTGACTTCCCCCATGTCCCAGCTAGTGAATGGTGTGTGGGTGAGGGGGGGGGAGGATGGTGAAGTCTGAGACAGCTCCCTCCCTGCATTACTAGTGAGAGGCTGGCTTCACAGACAGGGGGGAGCTGCCTGACCCTCACTCCTCCGGGGTATTGTGATCTTCCTGCACACAGTGCCCTATCCCTGATACCAGGGGTGTTGTGATCTTCCTGCATGCAGTGCCCTATCCCTATTAATACCAGGAGTGTTGTGATCTTCCTGCATGCAGTGCCCTATCCCTGATACCGGGATGTGTGCAAGAAGATCACAACACCCCCGGTATCAGGAATAGGGCACTGTGTGCAGGAAGATCACAACACCCCCAGTATCAGGAATAGGGCACTGTGTGCAGGAAGATCACAAGACCCCTGGTATTAGGGATAGGGCACTGTGTGCAGGAAGATCACAACACTCCTGGTATTAATAGGGATAGGGCACTGTGTGCAGGAAGATCACAATACCCCTGGTATCAGGGTTAGGGCACAAGTTCTAGTCACATTGACTGATCACATTACTTGTTTTGTCAAGCTACCAACTGTTTCCATTTCCCATCCCCCATATACTGTCAGTAGGAAACTTGGTAACATGAATAAATAAGAGGGCAGCCAATAGGAATACATATTCATTCCTAAACTGACCTTAACTGACCTGAAAAGTGTCAAATTGTATCATTTTCAGTTAGTGCGCACTAACTCCCAGTTAGTGCGCACTAACTCCCAGTTAGTGCGCACTAACTCCCAGTTAGTGCGCACTAACTCCCGTTAGTGCGCACTAACTCGAGTTAGTGCGCACTAATCGGAAAAAACGATTTTTAACGATTTTTTAACTAAAAAATCGTGCCTAAGACGATTTTCTTGCCCTGCCACACGATTTCTATCGTTAAGACGATATGGAAAACGATTCACATCCCTAGCATGGATTCACCATTGGAAGATCCTGTCAGACAAATCTGATTGACTTTTTTGACTGGGTAACCAAGGAGTTGGATCAAGGAAGAACACTCGATGTCATCTACTTGGATTTCAGCAAAGCTTTTGACACTGTCCCGCTTAGGAGTGAGTGCCGAGGTGGTGGCCTGGATTGCAAACTGGTTGACGGACAGAAGACAATGTGTGATGGTAAATGGAACTCTCTCTGAAGAGAGAGCGGTTTTAAGCGGTGTACTGCAGGGATCGGTGTTGGGACCGGTCCTTTTCAATATCTTTGAGAGCGACATTGCGGAAGGGATAGAAGGTAAGGTATGTCTTTTTGCGGATGACACTAAGATCTGCAACAGAGTGGACACGCCGGAAGGAGTGGAGAGAATGAGACGGGATTTAAGGAAGATGGAAAAGTGGTCGAAGATATGGCAGCTGACATTCAATGCCAAGAAGTGCAGAGTCATGCATATGGGGAGTGGAAATCCGAATGAACTGTATTCGATGTGGGGAGAAAGGCTGATGTGCACGGAGCAGGAGAGAGACCTTGGGATGATGGTGTCTAATGATCTGAAGTCGGCGAAACAATGTGACAAGGCGATAGCTAAAGCCAGAAGAATGCTGGGCTGCATAGAGAGAGGAATATCGAGTAAGAAAAGGAAAGTGATTATCCCCTTGTACAGGTCCTTGGTGAGACCTCACCTGGAGTATTGTGTTCAGTTCTGGAGACCGTATCTCCGAAGAGACAGAGACAAGATGGAGGCGGTCCAGAGAAGGGCGACCAAAAAGCTGGAAGGTCTTCATCAATTGACTTATCAGGAGAGATTGAAGAATCTAAATATGTACACCCTGGAGGAAAGGAGGAGCAGAGGTGATATGATACAGACTTTCAGATACTTGAAAGGTTTTAATGATCCAAAGACAACGACAAACCTTTTCCGTAGGAAAAAAATCAGCAGAACCAGGGGTCATGATTTGAAGCTCCAGGGAGGAAGATTCAGAACCAATGTCAGGAAGTATTTCTTCACGGAGAGGGTGGTGGATGCCTGGAATGCCCTTCCGAAGGAAGTGGTGAAGACCAGAACTGTGAAGGACTTCAAAGGGGCGTGGGATAAACACTGTGGATCCATAAAATCAAGAGGCCGTCAATAAAGAGTGGGTGGCTCGCAAGAATGACGGCTACTGCCTGGAGATAATACCCTTATTCAATAAACATACACATGGTTACTGTGACTCCAACATCGCTCTAAGCTACAACAGCAAGAGGAAATGTGGAAAAAAGGATTCGCACTCACAAAGCGGGGAGTAGCTGGCTTGTTACAGCGATTACTACCCCAAACCAAATAAGCCTGATACTTCACTTTCAATGCATATCCAGCATAGTTCTCTGCTTCAACAGCAGGAGAGAAGAAAAACTGATACTTCACACATATCCAGCATAGCTCTCTGCTTCAACGGCAGGGGAGAAGAAAAACTGATACTTCACGCATATCAAGCATAGCTCTCTGCTTCAACGGCAGGGGAGAAGAAAAACTGATACTTCACGCATATCCAGCATAGCTCCCTGCTTCAACGGCAGGGGAGAAGAAAAACAACCAATAAGGGCTGAATAACATAGTCTGGGTAAAACAAATAAGCATGGGTGTAGCTTGCTTATTGCGGCGGTTACTTCCCCTACTACCCCTAACTAATCAAGCTTGATATTTCACTTGGATGCAGCTCCATCACTGCTCTCTACATTAATGGTGGGGGTGGAAGGGAAATAGAACCAAAGAGCTAAGAGAAACAGATAAGTATGAGAAAAAATGTGTGAAGCTTGCTGGGCAGACTGGATGGGCCGTTTGGTCTTCTTCTGCCGTCATTTCTGTTTCTATGTTTCTATGTAAATCCTTTTGAAAATTACCCTCTTACAGTAGTATATAGCAAAAAAATTGTTATTAGGAATATCCCAGGTTTCTTTCAGATGTTGAAATGAACATAGACACGACTGTTTAGGATGGACTAATTGTCCTAAACAGTACAATCCCCTCTCCTTCCAATGCTGAAATATAGCGCTCTCCGTTCCAGCTTTTCTATACTAGTTTTAGGAGCGCTCAGCAATTAATGCCTGCTCCAGGCAGGCGTTAATTTCTGATCACTAAAATGTGCGTCCTAGACACACATTATTTTTTTGCATTGGGAGTGAATAGCTAATAGCCTCATTCACAAGCATTTGTATGTGATGAGCGCTATTAGTTTTACTCCACATTGGAAGCAGGTTGTAGGGGTGCTAATCCCCTAATTGCACTGTATTGCATCGTCCCTAATGTTAGGGAGAAGTTTACTTGTAGTGGGACTCTGGTTGCTTCACAATGCTTGGTGCCAACAACAACAAGATCAACAACAACTACAACAACAGGCAAGGAAAGCTGGAACCTCTCCTAGGGAAGTTCCTGCACCAGAGCCACAGCCACTAACCCTGCCAGGAGAGCATCGGGGCCCAGGGCAGCGCTTGCCATTGCAGGAGGGCATGGCAGTGATACAGGGAGAGCATCTTTCCTCCATAAACCACATTTCTGGGCATGCCTGAGGAACATGTGGTTAGCAGGTATCACCTCAGCTCTCAGGCTATCATGGAATTATATGAAGAACTCAGAGGGGATCTGGATCCGGTCACAGAAAGGTCTCAAGCTGTACCGGGCCTCACAAACTATTGTCCACTAGGGATGTGAATCGGGCTTCGGACGATTGAAAATATTGGACGATATTTTCAAAATCGTCAGAAATTGGGGGCTCCCCTGAAACGATAGGAAAACCCCATGATATTATTCGTGGGGGTTCTCTTATCGTTTTGGGGGAGGGCGGGAAAAACGGCACACAAAAATAACCCCTAAACCCACCCTGACCCTTTAAAACTAGTCCCTTAGCTTCCCCCACCCTCCCAACCCCCCCAAAAACGTTTTACAGGTACCTGGTGGTCCAGTGGGAGTCCCGGGAGCGATCTCCCGTTTCCGGGCCGTCGGCTGCCACTAATCAAAATGGCGCCGATGGTCCTTTGCCCTTACCATGTGACAGGGTATCCGTGCCATTGGCCGGCCCCTGTCACATGGTAGGAGCACTGGATGGCCCCTGTCACATGGTAGGAGCACTGGATGGCCCGCGCCATTTTTAAAGGTGGCGCCGGCCGTCTATTAGTCCTACCATGTGACAGGGGCCGGCCAATGGCACGGATACCCTGTCACATGGTAAGGGCAAAGGGCCATCGGCGCCATTTTGATTAGTGACAGCCGACGGCCCAAGAGCAGGAGACCACCCACTGGACCACCAGGTACTTGTAAAAAGTTTTAGGGGGGTTCGGGAGGGTGGGGGAAGCTAAGGGATCAGTTTGAAAGGGTCGGAGTGGGTTTAGGGGCTGTTTTGGTGTACCATTTTTCCCGCCCTCCCCCAAAATGATAAGAGAACCCCATGAACAATTTTGTGGGGTTTTCCTATCGGTTTCGGGGAGCCCCCGATTTCTGACGACTTTGAAAATATCGTACGATATTTTCAATCGTCAGAAGCACGATTCACATCCCTAATCTATATTAGGAGTTACCATCCATGAAAAGGACCTGGGCATCATAGTGGAAAATACTTTGTTCAGTGTGTGGCATTGGTCAAAAAAGCAAACAGAATTGGAGCCTGTTTGTGAGAAAAGAGAGTGCATGTGAGAGCAAGAGAGAGAGCATGTGAGAGAGAGAGAGAGTATGTGTGTGTGTGTATATGTGTGTGTAAGGGAGGAAGGGAAGAAGAGAGGAGGAGAGAGAAGAAATAGAAAGAGAAGAGTGACCTTGGAGAAAGAATTAGGAAAAGACTGACAATGGGAAAGTGGAATAAAGAGACCAGGACCAACCGATTAGAAAATAAAAAGATCACACAAAGGTAAAATACAAATTGATTTTTTAGCAATTGCAATATGCCATCTTTGGGAATGTGCATTTCTTATGTATTTGCATTTTGCTGTTACTTTAGAGTTCCACTGTTCAGAGTCTGGTTTCTCAGGCTTTCTGTTTTGGTTTTGTCTGCATGTTTTGGTTTCTAATTTGCAGTTCCTTATTTCTCTATTAGATAAGGGTGGGCCTGTGTTCTCCTAGTGTATATTTTCTCTGTAGGGATTTGTACCAGTCTAGCTTGCTTGCTTTCTCCAGTAGGTGGTGTATTAGTGTTCTGGGGCCTGGTGTAATATTTGTATTGCTGCCTTTTATAAATAAGAGTTCTGTTTGATGCCTGAGAATTAATGCTATGATTGTATCGAATGGCAAGGCTCTGGGTGTCTTTGTTTTTTTGTTTTACTTTTTTTGCTGGGGGTTTGTTACTTCACTAAACGGTAAATTTTAAGAGTCGTGCAGGCGCACATTTGCCGGCGCGCACACATGGACGTGCTAATTTTATAACATGCGCGTAAAGGGTGGAATTTTAGTAAGTACGCATGGCGACGTGTTAACCCCATTTCTCAGTTCCCTCCCAGTTCACCCTTGTAAAGGAGCGAACTTCCTAAACCCCTTACCTAACCTGCCTCCCTTTTACCCTACCAGTGCCCACCCCTAAAATCCCACTGACTACCCTAGATTTTTTTTGCTTTTATACTTACCCGCAGTCCGTAGCAGCAGCAGGTTATGCAGTGCTCGGATCCTGGTGCGTGCTTGTACGCCGATGGCGCTGTCCTGGCCTGCCCATGCCCCGCCCACACCCCGCCCCTGGTCTGCCTCTTTTTAAGAAACCCTTCTCAGTGCGTGCACCGAGAGATACGTGCGTGGCTGCAGGCATCTTAAAATCTGCGTAGCCCGCGTGCGTCCCAGTCACATATGTATCTTCCAGATTAGCCGTGCGTAGGATTTTTAAAATTCGCAGTGGAAGGATTTTTAAAATTTAGCAGTGGAAGGATTTTTAAAATTTAGCAGTGAAAGGATTTTGTTTTGCTGAGGTGATACCAGAATTTGAATTTGTTTTTCTTTTCCACGTTGGGTTGTAATGTGATCTGTCCTAGTTCTGCTCTGCACTCATTCTTATGATTATGATTGGAGCTATTTTATTGTAGTTATGATGATCTCTGCCTTTTTAGAAAGAGGATTCATGAAAGAATACATTGATATTTCTTTTATTACATGATTGATTGGATCTGATGTTTATATTCTTTGCTTTTCACATGATATTTTTATGTTTATAAACTACAATATAACTAATACAGATTAATAAGACATTTTTAATGTTGGTAAGTGCTTGAAATAATTTAAAATATTTTAAAGTTTCACTCATGATGCATAACAGCTGTTGTAGTCTACTTAGAAATTCTTTGACAGGTGCACTCTAAGGTATTATTTATGGATAAGAGTACAACTAGTAGGGCTCAGACCTGTATGCCTACTGCCTACCCATGTTAACTTTGAGGCCCCCTAAAAAAATCAGTTTTGGCTACGCCACTGGCCCGCCACCAGCAGAACCCAGCCGGACGCAGAGAGACTGAAATGCGGAGAGCGAGGTAGAAACAGTAATAGGATCCAGTGCCGAAGAGCAGCCCCAGCAAACAGCACAAGACGAGCCCAGGCCTAGAGTCCCCTATCCCCGTTCCCCACGTCTGAGTTGCTACAAACCTGGTAAGACTGGCTGATGGAAATTAAGTCCTGTGTAAACCCGGGCTAGCCTGCTCCTCTCCCTAGAGATGCCATCTGAAGTTAAAAAATATATATATTTTCAGCACCTGGGCCCACCTCCTTCCCCTGACCCTATAACTTTTGGATGTGCCAATAATCAGCCCAAGAGAGGGAGAGAGAAAGTACAAATGAATAACACAAGTTACCTCTTCCCGTCCTGCTAAATAACCCTCTTTTGCTGATTTTCCTAATACCATGGTCTGTCTGCACAATGTGGATGCACTACTGAGACACTTTTTCAAGGGCGCACATTGCTGAAGATTTGTGAGGTAAAAGGGAGCTTCCCGAGTCACCAGCCCAAGCATTTATGTGTGCATCAGTGAGAACAGCACGTGGAAATTACTACTGCTCGAAGGAGCAGGGAAGTTTTTAAACAAAGAAAATGAGGGTAGATGGAGTAGATTTAGGGGTTGGGGAGGAGAGGGGAAAAAGGAGGAAGATTAGGTAGGGGGATAGGGAAGTTCCCTCCCAGTCCGCTCCTTACTTGGAGCGGACTGGGAGGGAAGTGGGCAAAGGCCCCAGCGCATCACCGCACGTGCTTTAAAAAATTGCCCCCCCCCCCCCAGCGCACACGAGTGGGCACCCATGCCCGTGCTGATACAAAATCAGGCACCCATGTGCGCACGGAGACGCGCGCATGTTATAAAATCGGCACATCTTTGAAAATCTACCTTTAAGTGATAAAACAAAAAGATCTATTTATTTTTTTATTTATTTTGAATTTTTCTATACCGGCATTCGCGATGGGAATCGCATCATGCCGGTTTACAATTAACAGGGGTGAAAAGAAGATATAATAAGAACATTAACATTAACAGGTGCTGAAAGAAAGGTTGCAGTTACAAATAAACAGGGAAATATACAACTTGGAGCAGTGAAGAGGCAATAGGAATTTAACATAGAGAACAAATTTGCCAAATTAATGGTGTTAACAAAGTTATGAATAATTGGAAGGTTGTTAATTACCATGTTACTGTAAAGTTATTGATTACCCTGTTAAGGTAAAGACAGGTAGATCTAGGTAGATCAGTGGGATTTTAAAGGTCAGGGCTAACAGGGGGAAGAAAGGCTATTAAACTATGGGAGTTTGGAAGATCTATCCTTCAACAGGGCAAACCGGTTTTAGTGGCAATGGGGTTGGCTTGTGTCCCTTTTAAAATCCTCTCACTTTCACAATAGAAGCAGAATTTGCACACACAGGCACACACCCACTTAAAATTGAGAGCGCACGTGCGCTCAGTCAGCCTATTTTATAACGTGTGCATATATGTGTATATGTTATAAAATAGCCATGTCCCTGGATGCGAGCCAATGAATGTGGGCATGTTGCACCCAGGCACCGGTTTAAAAGTTGCCATCTATGATTGATGAGACCAAGATGGCTGCCGTATGAGAAGCAGAAAGAAAGCTGTCTCTCCTCACTTTGTCCTTTTTGTCTTTATATTGGTTTCTTTTTTACAGATTTGCCTCATACTAAGCGCAAAGCTAAACTTGAAGAAACTTTACAGTCAACTGTTTCTTCTGATATGATACAGCACAGGATTAAGCGATTTCTCTCGTCCACACCATCTATACCGGTGCAGTGACCGCCGTGGGAGTTGACGCAGAGCGAACGCCAACCCCACTGGCCGACGAAATCTCATTGAGCCCCGGAGCACCAAGAATGCCGACTCCTCCCTGTGGACTACCTTTGGTATATCCAGATTTTAATTCGTCATTCCCTTTGCAAGATAGTGAAATGTCTGCCATATTGGGTGCAGGATTGGAGCCGTCGGGGGTCTCTGAGTTTACGGTGTCTTCCGCAGGGAAAGAGTTTGTCATCTCCTCTGCTATAGAGACTCCCGTGGTTATCCCCATGAAAGCCATGTGTTAATACCCTGCAGAGTGAAGGTGGTGAGGTTCCATCTGTTCTAGGTATGCAACTTACCTTAAAAAAAACCTGCTGTTATAACACTAGATTGTGTCTGGAATATATTGGTCTCCCTGGAGACAGCTATTACCTCTTTAACTCAAGTTTCTTTAGATAGAAACCAAAGAGTATTGGCAATGGAAGGAATGGTTACCTCGCAAGACTTGAGAATAAAATCTATGGAAACCAAAATTTTCTCTTTTGAAAAGATCCAACAAGGATTGCTCCAGTCTGAGATTATCGACTCAAAAAAACTTGAGAAAATAGAGAATTCTCTAAGAAGCTTAAATCTAAGGGTACTTAGTTTCCCAGTTCTTAAACTTATTTCTCCAATTGATCTCTTTAAAAGCTATGGGGCAGATTTTTAAAAAGTACGCGCATCCGGCGCAAAGAAGAGTACGCCGGATTTTAATAGATATGTGCTTAGCCGCACGTATCTTTTAAAATCCAGGGTCGGCGTGCGCAAGGCTGCCAAAATCAGCAGCCTGCAGGCACCGAGCCGCGCAGCCTGCCTCCGTTCCCTCTGAGGCTGCTCCAAAATCGGAGCAGCCTCGGAGGGAACTTTCTTTCCGGTGCCCCGCACCTTCTCTTTCCTTCCCTTTCCTTCCCCTAACTAACCCGCCCCCCGGCCCTAACTAATTCCCCCCCTACCTTTATTGCAAAAGTTACGCCTGCCCGGCTGCCGACGCACCATGTTCCAGTCCGGGGGCTGGTCCGGAGGCCGCTGCCACGCCCCCGGAATGCCCCCCCGATGATGCACCGGCCATGACACACCCTCTGACATGCCCCCAACATGCCCCCCCAGGAAAGTCCCGGGTCTTATGCATGTCTGGGGCTTGAGCGCGCCGCCGAGCCTATGCAACATAGGCTTGGCATGCGCAAGGGGTGGAAGGGGCAGCTTTTCGGGGGTTACGCGCATATCTTACATGTGTACCCCTTTGAAAATCTGTCCTTATATTTCAAATATTCTCAAGATACCATCTAATGCTATACATCTTATCACGAGAGCTTATTATTGATCCCGAGATGAGACAGAATCTTTGGCAATTACATCTCAAGATCAACATCCTATGAATATTACAGATATATTGGAACTCTCTCAAGAGATAGAGGTTATGCAAAAAGGGACTATGTTGGTCACCTTTGCCTTTATAATTGAAAGGAACACTGTCTTATGGTTTTTTCTAAGAAATAGGAATCTTTCTTTTCATGGAAAACAAGTTTGGATCTATCCAGATGTGACGAGAATGACACAAGAAAAACATAAGAAACTTTTGTCCATGAGAGCTGAGGTTCTCTCTCGTGGGGGCAATATATATTGCGCTATCCATGTAAATGTTTGGTGAAATATTCAGATGTTAACTATGTGTTTTTTGAGCCGTCGCAGTTAAGGGTCTTTCTGGACTTTCATTCCTAAGGAACACTTATGTAGTCTTGGCAGTAATGTTATAGCGTAGGTTATGCTCTCATTTTCTTTTTATGATTATTCATTGGAAAATTTGCTCCTTCTTTTTCTTTCTTGGTCATCTAAATTTCCATTAATTTAAAGGAATGTCAATATTTTTCTTGGGAAATGTATTTTGTTCTTATTGTTTTTTCTTTTTCTTTCTCTTTTTGATGTTCCTATTGCTGGTACAAGGTATTCCTTGTGTTTATTGTAAATTTATTAAAAAGAAAATAAAAAAAAATAAAAGTTACCATCTATGTGAATGCATGCATAGGGGCAGATTTTAAAAGGTACGCACGCCGCCTACATTTGTGCGCGCTACCCGGTGCACACAAATGTATGCCCTATTTTATTACATGTGCGCGCAGCCACGCACATGTTATAAAATCAGGAGTCGGCGCGCACAAGGGGGTGCACACTAGTGCGCCTTGCGCGTGCCAAGCCCTCAAGGAGACCAGCTGCTTTTCCCCATTCCCCCCACTTCCCCTCCTTTCCCCTACCACCGTATCTTTATTTCACAAGTTACGCCTGCCAGAGGCAGGCGTAACTTGTGCGCGCTGGCCGACTGCTGGCGCACGATCCTCCGGCCCAGCGGCCATGGAGAGGCCGTTTGCCACGCCCTCGCCCCACCCCGGACCGCCCTGCCCATGCCCTGCCCCCGGACCACCCATTTTTTCAAGCCCTAGAACTTACTCGCGTCCCAGGGCTTTACGCGCGCTGCCAGGCCTTTTGAAAATAGGCCCGGCGAGCATAACCCCCCTAAGCGCATAAATCCTCCTGGATTTACACACATAGGGCTTTGAAAATCTGCCCCTCAGTGCGTACATTTACCCTCAGTGTGAAGAGTTGTCCTTGTGGGCAGCATAAGTGCAGGATTTGGAATTATACACAGACTTTTGCATTTTCAAAAAAATGCACTTTTTTTTTTCAGAAAAACTACGCACACAAATTAGCAGATGTAAATGTGTGCAGGTAGTTTTTCTGGGACAATTTTCAAAGGGAAAGTATGAGTGTACTTTTCCTTTGAAAATTTGTGAAAAGTCTATGGCTAAAAAGTAAACACAGACTTTGCAAAAACGTGGGTGGTTATAAAATTACCTCCAAACAGGATAACTTTCAGACCTATTGACGTTATTGGATTTGCACATGTAAGTGGATGTGAGGAGATTTATTTGTGTTTTCTAAGCTGTGCAGCAGGTTGCTGCATAGTTTCAGAGTTGAATGATATTGTAGTATGTAAAGTATCCACGTATGTTTCAGTATGCATGAATATTTGCAATGCATTGAAAGGATGTACTTTACCTATTTTATAAACATAAGCACATATTGTTTCCATGCTGAAAAAAATATAACTTGTATGAGTAAAACCTGGTTTATAGGCGGAAGTAGCTATATTTTAAAATACGCACATGTATTTGAAATCACCAGTTTTGCAATATCTCCATCAGTTCACCCAGTCCATCTCCAGTTCTTAGACACCCTCCTAATACTTCACTTTGAACTCCCACCAGTTCACCCAGACCTCCCACCCAAAAATAGCAGACAACAGGTGAGTCTGATATCAATTGTGCTAGTTAATCAACAGGTATTAAATCGCCTGAACTAGCTGTCTAATGTATTCACATAAATCTCTTATACATAACAACTACTATGTGTATCTCTTGGTCCAGCACTGGCATGCCCCAGACCAACCCTTTTTTGCAGATGTAAGTGTGAGTGAAACCAAAAATATGTGTGTACCCTCAATGTACATACATGAATATAAGCTATTTACATGCAAATATGCTAATTTTCCAGGCATAACCCCCTTCGAAAATGTATTCAAAAGGTAACAACGGAGACTTCAGAACACTAAAAGTAATATTCTCTCTTATGCTTTCTCCTCTTCTTTCTTCTGTGTATGCTTTTAATTTGTGTGCTCTATTTTAATAATGCTGAATACTGCCAAAGCGTTAACAGCACACTCTAGCAGTCACTTAAGGATAATTAACTTGAGTTATTTTTTGCAGTTAATTTACAGGTCAGATACCTCGTCAGAAACATGTACATTTGTTCTGCCCTTATAAAGTACAGTCAAGTATTATAGTTAGGATCTTGGACGCCTCCATTTTTCTAATTATTATCTGGGTGTTGTCATAGCTGTTAATGTCCTGTTTAGCAAACTAAAAAAAGAAACGTGGAACAGGTTATTTATAAAATCTGCACTAAAATAGCATAACTGTGGCTGTCCTATGACTCAAGCCATACCACTATGTGTTGCTATGTGAGATATTCAGTCCATAGGGACTTACTAGGCCTGGGTACACTGTGCTAATGGTGCATCCAGGCTGAGGTGGGGAGGGAAAAAGGCTGGCACTACCATGATGGCACTTTATTTATTTATTTAAAAATATTTCTATACCGGCTTCATGAATGGGATTCATATCAGGCCGGTTTACATGGAACAAGGGATAAACCAAAGTAACCATAAATAAGAAAGGTCGAAACTAGCAAAGTTACAAAATAACAGGGGGATTAAACTTGGGAGCTAGAGTAGCTAGGAATAAGAGAGATAGGAGTAAGAGAGATAGGAATTAACTACATATTAATCATATAAGATGGTTATGAAATTAGTAAACATTCAGTTCCTTGGTGGCAAAGGCAGCACTGAGGGCATACCTCAGACAAGGCATCTCTCCAATCCTGTGGGCTAGCAAGCATTCTCCGAGCTTAGTCTACCATGCAGTCAGATGAAGGGAGTCTGGAACTGGATGATGAAAAGGGGAACAAGACAAAACATATCCAGACTATGATTAATGCATTATTGCAAAGCACTGGGGGTATTCTCCAAAATGATTTATGTGCATAAAAGTAGCATAGATCATAGCAAGTTGCAAAAACCCATTTACATGATTAAAATGCACTTAGGCACTTGAAAATTCAATAGCAAGTATTGTAGCAATTTTCAAAAGCCTACTTATGCACGTAAAATGCAATTACATGCTTTAAACCAAGGTTTAAGCAGGTAAATCCTTTTGAAAATTACCCACTTTGTTTTAGTCAAGGGAACGGAGCTGGGTTTGCTCTTAACAGGGGATCTTGGATGCTCGTCTACCCGTGATGAAGCATACAAAAGAGAAATGACAAAACCGTCCTTGGATTAGGAGAGACTTCTTGCAAGCTGTAACAGTCTTTGGCTGGTGGCTGGGATCTATTCTTCGCAGCGTGGACAGGCATAACTGAGCAGACTGGATGGGCCAGTAGGTCTTTCTCTGTGCCATCAGGCTGCTTCCATCCCTGGTCATGTTAACAATTTTTTTTTTTTTTACTTAAGCAAAGTTTATGGTTGAACAAATCATCCCTCTTCTTTTTCCTGTGCAGATTGTTTAAATGACTTTTAAACTTCAGTTTTATTCACTATGCTGATACAGCATCTAATTTTGTTTTTCATTTTCAAATCAGGAAGCCTTTGCTTGAAAATAATGAGATGGAATTTATAATGGAAAAGGAAAAAGTCAATCATCTGAATTGAGGGAGAGAGAGAGAGAGACATTAGCATGCTAAGTATAGCTTTATTTGCTCTTTGGAAGCAGTTTAGAGTATTTAGAAAAGGTACTATAAATATTAAATCTTTATATTTTTTTCAGGAAAGCAGTATTGCGTGTATACAAACTTTTTTTTTTTTTCCCGGGTGATACTTCAGAGGTTACAGAAAAGGAGAATGGATGGTTTTCTACAGGCTTTCTGTTCTGTCCTGTTCTCATTCTGTTGAGACGATGGCACCAAAATCCTACTTACAGGCCACTTAGCAAAAGCTCATTCAAGTGAATAAAGTGTGGGAGGCGAAAGTGTGAAAAGTCTGGTCTGGGTGCTAAAAGATGCGTGCCCCATGGAAATTCTTAAATACGAGGAAATCTGAGCATCTGAAGCGCGCAGCAGCATCTACACAAGCTGTGATCAAGTTCACGTGTAGCACTATGAGGCAGAAGGATGGGGAGGTCAAAGTCATACTCACATTTTAATTTGAATATAACAAATGCAGTAAATTCAACAGCCATTTAGCTGCAGAGTATTCAAAGATTTAGGTTACTCTCTGAAAAAAATGCTTGCTAGTAGGTACAAGAACACATTTTACTTTGAAGCTGAACCAGGTAGATTTCAGTCTTCTTTGAACTTAAAAAAAAAAAAAAAAAGCAATAGATTTTTTTCTCTGGTGCACTGGAAGGTCCTGTTGGGAATTATTTTTCCTGGAGCCCTTGCTGAAATCTGGAGATGTCTGCAGCAGATTTTACTTGCAACTGCTAAACATGGAGTCCAGCATTCCTGATACCGTTTTATATTTGAAAGCGCTTTTTAAATAAGAAACCATTGCCAAATCATTTTGATGGCAAGTAAGCCAAGAATGTTTGAAGCCATCTCTGATGAAAGAGGGCGGCAATACTGTAAAACACCAAGCCGGAGGAAATGCGAAAACTTTTAAAACTAAAAAGTTCACAAACTAATCTGATGAACATATCCTTTAGGGATATGATGGTTCCATTGTTTGTCTCAGTACTGAATCCTAATTTTAATGCCCTTTTCTCAAAATATATTTATGTCGTTTTGCAAATGAGATACAGGAAAAATAAAAAAAAACATCCTATAACGTTTGCAAGTATTGAACAACATAACAATGTTTCTTATTTTCTTAGGCCTGGATACACCATTCTGTCGCAGAATGGTGAATCCAGCGAAAACGGGAGGTGGGGGGGGTGAAGAAGGGGGCGTGCCTGTGAAAGCCGGCAGCCTTCGCACCACCGCGGTGTTTTCGCTGCCGGCTTTCGCACTCAATAGCGCCACCGTGAAAGGTGGCGATATTGGGCACGCTACTTGAGACAATAACGTTTCTTACTTTATCACCGTCAGCAAAGACACTGCGGAGTCCGCCTCCTCGCCACCCCGACTCTTCCCCTCACCGCCCCAACTCCGCCCCTAGCAAGCTATCGCACGTAAAAAGGAACGTTTTGAGTGCGACAGAGGGTTATCGCACGCGATAAGCCTTAGAAAATGACCCCCTTAGATAGTTATCACAAATAGTAACAAATCTAGGTAAAGGACGAACAGAACCATCAAATTCAACAAAGATTGATTGTTTCTTCCCTTTCTCTCATTTCTTCAACTAAACGGAACGCATTTTCCCTAATCGCACTGGCAGCACCTACTGCACAGGATCAGGCTGCTCCTCAACATTCATAGGCTCTGATAACACAATGGAAGCTAATATACCCCGTGGCACTAATTTCCATTATCCCCAACCTCCAGTGCCTATTTTTGTCAATTTTGTATATGTTTCCTTGCTTTCTTGTCTGCTTCTACTTCTTTCTTTTTCCTCATCCTATTCCAGCAAGTAGAGAGCTGCCCAACCCAATTTTTCTCACTGAAATCTTTTCAGAAATGGCAGAAAGAGAAGACTGGGCACGCTCAGAACCGCTGAGGGACTAGAATGCTTTGAAGCAACTACAAGTGTTGTTCTCTTCCACGGCACTACAGGAGGAGCCACCACTGTCCATATCTACGCTTGTGTTTCACAAAATGGGCTTCCATCCAGTGATCTGCCTTTTGCAGATCTGCTTGGCTTTGGGATTGCACTCTTAGGGCAACTCCTGGATGCAAAGAAATCCATGTTTATTTTTAAGCATGCCCATCTCTAGTGTTTACTCATTGTGGTTAATGGGGGATTGCTAATTTAAAACGACATGATATTAATGAGGCATTTTGTATCCAAATATTGTTTTGCTTAAAAGATTTCAAGTACTTACTCATTAGGCTTAGAGTAATACATGTTGATGTCAATGAAATCATAATATGGTTAACAATTTTTTTTTTTTTTTGCAGTGTGTTAAGTGGGGTTAGGGGTATTGATAAGTAAAGCAATAAATATAGTGAGATAATAAAAACACACTTACTAGCAAGATTCACCTGGGATAAACGCTCAGCATTTGTCTTTACCACGTGAACTGAGATTTGTGTAAAATCATTCACATGACTTAATATCAGTTAAATTAAGGAAAGCCAAGTATGGAAAAAGATGGAAAAGATGAACATGAACTGGAAAAGGTTCAGTGTTTTTGAACTGATAGGGAGAGGTCACAATTTAATCCATAACAGGGATGTGGAGAGGCATAAATGTTCCTTCAGCTTGTTTATTCATTCTGAATGTCACAATCCTTTGGTTTCTTTCAGAGAAAAAAAAAAGTGTATTCATTCCGTTCATTTGTTTTCCATTAAACCCAACAGGGGAAGAAATACTACTTAGTTTGCCCTCTAATCAATTCTAGTGAGACTTGTAGGATAGACATCATCAGAAGGGGGAAAAGCAACTCCAGCACACCAAGACGGTGTCTAGGTGGTATTAAAAGTGGCACAAATAGCCCGAGGCACTGTAAAAGGGTGCACTGTAGGCAGAGAGTGTGAGCGATACGTCGGTCCTTTCCAGTGCCGGCAGCAGCAGTCCCTAAGGATCAAGAGAGGATAATCATGGAAGTCATCTGTGGCGAGGAAGCACTTTTAAGTGAAAGAGTACCCATGTTTTGCTCAGTGTATTTCACTTCAGTAAGACCATCGGGCGAGAGAAATTATTGGGACATCTGACAAATGCTGTGGTCTGCAGCATCACCTGCAGAAACACCACCTGCTATTATTAGCAGTACTGATCTGGATAACCCTTCTGCCACTCAAAGCATAAGAAAGATGCTGAAGCCTGGCTGCTAGACTGGAAAGGCAGAAGTGTTCTTGTAGGCTTTTTTTGTGACAGACAGTGGTGCAAATATGGTACCATGTTACCCTTTATGCATTCCTTACTACTTTCCCAGTTTTTCTTAGCTGTTCCAGATATTGTCACCTGCCTCCACTTTCTGCGATCTTGTAGTTTTTGAAAGCTAACCTTTTCTTCTTACCTTTTCAGCTACTTCTATAGAAAACCATAGAAACCTTTTTTTTCCTCCTTCCTTTATTTATTTTTCTAACCAAAAATTTAGCTTCCTTTACAATATCTCCTTTTAGTTTTGTCCACCGCTTTTCTCCTTCCCCTAGATTTTCTCATCCAGCTAAAGACTTCTTGAGATACTCCCCCATTTTAACAAAGTTAGATTTCCTAAAGTCTTGGACCCTTGCCTTTGAATGAACCTTAATAGTAATGGATTTCAAAGTATGGAACACCTATGCCATAAAAAAAAAATATAAGATCATTAACCTACAGTTCAACAAACTGTATCTGGAACTAAAATGTCCTCCATTAAGGTGGGGATAAGGTCCGTTGCTTAAAAATGTAGGGGTCCATTTTCAGCTGCTGTGCAACTTGGTTAGTTAGCTGGATCCAACTAACCAGCAGGGTATATGCAGCAGCACGGTTGCACCGCTGAATATACACGGCTAACTTAAAGTTGGACAGTTATGGCTAATTGGCTAATTTTAAGACAGCCCTATGGCCTGACCAGAGTTAGTCGCAGAAGGTAACTTATGCATCTAAATGTGCTTCTCCCCAGAATGGCCCTGGCTAGAATTTAGCCAGGTATGGCCTGAATATAGCCAGGTAAGCCATGCAGATGGATAACTATTATGTTATCCATCGAAATGACTTTTGAATATGGAGCTCCAAGTTTTTAAATATTTTCTCAAGCCTACCCAGCTACACCTTGATGTCAAGGCCCCCTCCCCCAAATATCAGCCCCCCCCCCCCCCACCACCACCACCACCATTGTCCCCCAGCTCCTATTGACCTTTCCCTCAAAAACTGGCCTCATAGCAAGACCATGTCGATTGGCTCCCCTTTGTTCTTTGTTCATTTTTAGGCTAGATTCCTCTTTAGCGCCGAGGTCGGTTCACCCTGAGCCGACCCGCGGCTTGTACCCGACCCACCATAATTATTTAAATAACATTCCTTTGAACATCATGTTTCAAAAAGGTAACTTTACTCTCCTAGCACAGCCGTTTTGCTTGTATGTTGTTTCTCTTTTTTTCACTTTCAGTATTTACACTCCTGTTCCTTCCTTGATGCTTTTACGAATCACACAAGAACAGTGAAGCCCTCTCCCTGTAAGCTTTCTTTATTGGTTACTAGCACCTCAGGACCCTTTTTGGCCATGCACCCTTTCTCAATCCTCCCCCCCCCCTTTTTTTTTGTTCCCCTAGACCATGTACTGTCATCTTCAAGGTTTATCTAGGTTTAAAGAGTATCCATTTTAAGATATAAATATAGATATATAAATCCCCCCATCCCCCTCTTCCCTTTCCCCCTCTCCTTCCTGCCCTTCCCCTGTTTTCTCTCCCCCTCCTTGCCCTCCCCCTTTCCCCCATCCTCACCCCTTTCCTCTCCCTTCCTTTCCTTCTTCCCCATAAGTACTTTTCAGTTAATTCGTTTTTTGCCTGCTTTGCTGCCTCAATTGATGCCTTCTGCTCTTTATTTTTACGTGTTAACATTTTTTTCACTCCTAAAATCTTTTTGCTTTTAATAGTCTTTCCTCCTTCAGTTTGTTTTTTTGAACAGTTTTCAATTCTAGTGCTAGGTGTCCTGCTCAATACTTTATATATGTTTGACTTTTGTTTACAGACTTTCACAATATCCGGTCACCCTGACGCAGCCCTGATGCGAAACATGGCCATGTCGGGGTCCCTGTATTTACGTTATAAACCATGATATTTTTTCAATGTACGCCACTGATGTATCTCTACAATAAAAATCCTTCCTACTGAGATGTATTGACCAGTGATTGATGTCCGCCATGCATTAGTTACGCTGAACTGTAGGATGTTCCCAGATGGATCCCTTGAATAAACCATACACAAAGCTATGACATGAGAAGATACCCCACCATTCTCTATGCTCTACCTGCTCTACCTTATCAGCCTCCCCTACCCTATACTTGAATCTAATGAAACCTACTATCGAGAAGACATCCTGTACAAGGGATGGCCTAGGACAGCAATCTGGCATGTGGCACCAGCAAGAGTGACTAAGCTCTTGCGCTCCCTGGCCTCCGCGGGCCCATGGCCGGGCTCACTCACCCCTGATGCCGGCCCTCCAGTACGGGCCCATCCTCTTCGCTGGCAGCAGGCAGCTGTCTCTGCACTCGCCCTGCTTTCTTACCTCCCGGGCCTCCCCGAGCGATGGGGAGTTCCTCTGGTCCTGACTAGGCCTCTCCTTCTGCCTCGCTGTGAGACGCCACCACCACCTCCCTTCTGGATTTAAAGGGGACGTGGCGTGAAATCCGCCCGCCGCCCCTCCTGAATACATCCGCAAGCCTCACTATATAAGGCAGGCTCTGGCAGTCAGAGCTTGCCTTGGTAACAGCTCTCCTTACAGTCTTGCTGTGCTCTGCATTGCCTGGGTTCCTGTTCCTACGTCAGTTCCAGTTCCAGCTCCTGTTCCTGTTCTTGCTTCAGTTCCAGTTCCAGTACCTGTTCCTTGTTCCAGCCTTCCTCTTCTTTGGATGGATCTCCTTGGCTTTGACTGGGATCTGGACCTGACCACAAACCTTGCTGCCTGCCTCTGACCATTTGCCTGGACCTGCTTCCCAGTTTCGCCGTCTGCTTCTTCTGCAGCTGGGCCTCTCTGATAGTTGCTTCCCTCCGGTGTTCCATCCTCCAGCCTACCCTACAGGATCATCCATGCGGAGGCCCACCTAAGTCCAGCCAGCCCTTATACCCAAGGGCTCAACCTGCAGGAACGAGGGCTGGTGCTGGTGAAGCTCCAGCTGACCTCCGCTTCCCGTCCGGCCTCACCTCATGACAGTGGGAACCTGTGGGAGTTTCTCCCACAGGTGGCGCCAACACCACCTCAGGCCAAGGATCCACCTCTGCAACATAAGTTGGCCTACACTTGGCTTTCTTGCACCTACCAGAATGTTTGGCACCAGCCTACCCCCACTGCAGCTATTGGCCGCTACAGCTAGCTCAATCTCAGCTGACTCTTCATTGAGGACCCTGATCCAGAGCCAGAGCTCAGGCAGCCATTTAAAGCTGGAGGCAGATACCATGCCAAGTGATAGCAGGCATGTTGTGCCCTCAGCCATGTTAGAGCGCAGCAGGTCAGGTTCTAAACAAAGTTAATCTATTTCTTGATATAGATGAACAGGAAGAGAGTTTCATGGTAGAAGGACTGCCCATACAAATGCCGTAGCCTAGTTTTAACTAATGAAAGGCATCTCTGGGTGAACTTCATAATTATCTCTAACACTGTGAGACAAAGAACACCAAGTAAGGTGCACTCTCAGATAACATGGTCCATTTAAGGTAGCCTGGTGACTGATGCTCTTACTTTGCGATGGCATCATTGTAGAAACATTACTCAGAGCGTTTCTTCCGCCCAATTCCAGATGTTAGTAATTTAGAAGAGCAATTTTGCATACAGATATTGGGATGAAGAGGGCTCAGGAGTGAAGGTTTACATGACTTTTCTGAGATACAAAAAGCTTTAGAGATTATTTTTCCACAAAGGATGTGATCATTCTTATTCACCAAATATGTCAATGAAATTTTGGCTGTTACACTTTCTAAATATTAAATTTGGGTGAAATGAAGCCCCTGGTGCCTATGCCATTCAATATATAACAAAAGATGACATTTTGATCCTAAGAATCTGTAAATACTATATAGAAAGCACATGCTTAATGCTTGCAATGATAACCTAACTATATCTTTATGGGGGAAAATGGCAAAGAAACACATGCACTTTTCAATAATGTGAAATCTCTTTCATTATTACTTAAATGCATCTTGTGTGAAAATACTGCCGAGAGCAGGATTTAATTACAGCTAAATAGTTGAATATGAAAGGCTATTTAACGTCATAGGTATTGCCAACTTTGCCATTAACAATTTTCTACTGCTTTTTAATGTTAGTTCTTTTTCTCTAATGCTCTCTTGAGTAATGGCTCATTGTACTAACTGCTAATTAATTAGGTTTGCATGCAAAAGAAAATGAAAGCAATTTTTGGATTATTGGCAAGAGGATGAAGGAATATGAGGCATTGTTTTTTGTTTTTTTTTTCTTTACAGAAAGGTTTCTGTTGGCCCCTAAGACTTTGTAGCATAATACAGCTGTCAGAAACAATTGTCCTAGTTCTGCTAATTGATCTCCTGTGAATTTTGTATACCTGAGCACATCCTGCCTTAACCATTAGATGTTTAAATAGTCTTCATTCACAGGAGGCTAAACACTGTGCTACCCAGGTTTGTCATCTAAATCTGAATTGAAAACAGTTTATTTATAACAGCATGCTAGCATTCTTTTCTGGGCTCCATGGACCTGTGAACTTCATTTTATTTTATTATTATTTTTTTTTTATTTTCTAGAATAATAGTCAATCTTTTCTCCAAGTGCTTAACTTCAGTTAAAATCCTATTTATGATAGCATTTATTTTCCCCTGTATGGTTATCTCCTTCTCTCTCTCTACCTAATCTCTAAATATGTTTTCTTCATTTTATATCTTTTATTTACATGCAGATAACATACATATAACCTGGCAGAAAGGACGTGCAGGGGAGATATCATACAGACCTTCAGATACCTGAAAGATTTTAATGATGCACGAACTTCAAACCTTTTCCATTGGAAAGACATCAATAGGATTAGACAACCAATGAGGGCCCCCGACTTTTATGTTTTGGGGAACTGATAAACATGGAAGTAGTCTGCACAGAGCAGCAGTTACTACCCTTAACCAATAAGCCTTGATGCTTTGACGCAAGTACAAATCACTTTCTGCTTTGACAGCAGTGGGTTGGGTGGGGCGGTGGAAGAAGAATCAGATTCAGACGACAACCAACTCAGGTCCTGACTTTTACGGTCCGGGGTACTGATACGCAGCCACAAGTGAAAAAACATAAGACTGCTCTAAGGCCAAGTCCATAAGCAAAACACGTCAGCACTGTCTGAATTTTCAAGAAGGCTCATCACCCAGTTAAACTGTTGCTAGCAGTAAATTTTTTATGGGTTATCAGAAAGCCTGGGAATAAATGCACAGAGCGGCAATTGTTCCCCTTAAGAGAAACATGGGGGCAACCTCCACAGCACAGCAGATACTACCATAGGAAGCTTGCTGGGCAGACTGGATGGACCATTTGATCCTTTTCTACTGTCATTACTATGGTACTATGTTACCTTTTTTTCGTGTATTAATTAGTTTCTCTTCTCTTACTACTTGGATATCTGGCCATCACCTGAAGTTTAACAAGGAAAAACGTTCCTATTGTCCCCTGCTCCCATTGCCTTTCCTTTTCCCCTATCACTCTCCTCCTAGTAATATCTCTCTTTTTTTATATCTAGCTCTTGCTCTGCATGTAACCTCTGAGTCACCTTTTATTCCTTCTTTTCTTTTAACACTCACATATGATGTAGAACCTTGTCATAATGTGTAACTTCCAGCCTTTAAATATTTATCAGGCACAGTCTTTCTTACCAATGAAGGTCACACTAGAGGATCTTTTGCTAGCTAGGCAAGGAATTCTCAGCAAGGGCCACAACCAGGTCTGATTTTCAGGTTTATCTACAATAAGCATTCATTACATATGTACTAAGAAGAAGACTAATTGACACAGAGCCTAATTTATTAAGCTTTTTTCCCAGCCTAGACACTGAATGGGCGAAAAGTGTTAGTAAAAAGACTCATAGTGTGATTATCTTGAAAAACAGGCCCGCTTGTGGCCCGTGAGAATTGGAAATAAGAGCAAACATCTTGATCTAGAAACTGTTGTTAAGCTCTTGTTCTGTCTTATCTAGAACTCTGCCAGCATTCACCCCGTACAAACCCAGCTGCAACCAGCTACTTCACTCACCCGGATTTTTTCCTGAAATCATCTTAACCTCCCTCGACACTGTACAGTAACTTGCTAGACCATCCCTTTGTCCCACAACACCTTTTCAGCCTCCTTCCTCCTATAAACATCTTCTTTAACTATACAACTCTCAGTCCACGACACCAGGACCAGTGAGACACCAGAGCACTCCAAGAAACACTATAAATCACAATCAAGGCATCACCAACCAACATGTATCATAAGAACAAAAACAGATACCTGATTAACATCCCACTGATGAAGCATATCAAAAAACTATTTTATCTCACCTTCTTTCTGGTAAACGCCCAATCTTTAACCAAAAAATTCATGCTAATATCAGACATAATCCAAGAAAAGAACCCTGACTTCATCGCCATAACCGAAACATGGTTTAAGAATACCGATCAAGTTCTAACGAACCACCTAACCAACAACAATTACGACTTATTTTCAGTCCCACGCAAGTCTCACAGAGGAGGAGGGCTACTCCTTATCATAAAAAAAACATCTCTCAATGAAATTGATCCCTCACAACCTTCCTAAGAATTATGAAATCACACTATTTGAATAGGAATTCCTACAAATATGTCTAGTTTACTGCCCTCCCAAACTTCTAGACAATGAAATCTCTCCACTCTTAGAATTCTTAATAACAAACATCAGTTTGAAAAAACCTACTATAATTCTCAGAGACTTCAACCTCCACACTGATGACAACCCCAGGTCACAAAACTGCCAAACCTTGCTAGACATGCTTTTCAGCGTAAACCTGAACCAACTAGTGAACAACCCCACTCATAAAGCAGGCCATATCTTGGACCTGATTTTCACCAACCACTACTTCTCAGACACATCAGTTTCATCCAAACCAGGCCCTTGGTCCGAACACTACCTATTACATTGCAGGACACAAGTGAAAACCAATCACATATCAAGAACAAATGAACCACTATCATTCAAATACAGACCTCCATTCCAACCCAACTTACTCCAACAAGAACTAGGAAAACAACTCGCTAATCTGACCTCTCCAATATAAACAACGCCACTCAATCCTGGTTCCACATTACAGAACAAACTGCAAACAACATAAACCCTGAGAAATCGAAACTAATTTAAAAAAACAGAGGGAAAAAAACCCATGGTTCAACCCTCATCTTAGATCCATGAAATCCAACCTTAGGAAAATGGAAAAGGAATGGCGAAAATCCAAAAGCCCAGTAACCCTACAAAGATACTGCATGCAACTCGTCACCTATAAAAAAAACGATTTTGAACAACAAACGCGACTATTATAGTCAAAAGATAAAAAACTCCACAAATCAACCAAACGCCCTCTACAACATTGTAAGAAACCTCATAGATGAGAATAATAACAACACCCCCACTTCCGAAACAAAAAACTTAAGCCAAGACAAGACCTTGACATGTTCTTTAAGAATAAAATAAGCAAAATAACTGTCAACATTAACAAATCCTCAATAACAGAAAAACAACCGGACACAACAAATATAACACCATGGTCGAACTTTGACCCAATCACAAAAATTGAAACTGAAAAAATGCTAAGAAAAATAAACTCAGCTTGTCATGCTCTTGATATAATCCCAACCCGTGAGTTAAAGGAAAAGGCACACTTTATTGCCCCAACCATAGCAGCAATTATAAACAAATCACTCGAAGAAGGTGAACTACCAACTAAATTAAAAATCACAACTATCATGCCAATATTTAAAAAAAAAGAACCTAGATCCAGATGATCTGAATAACTATCGTCCTATCTCTAACCTTCCCTTACTTGCAAAGGTAACAGAGAAAGCAGCACTATTACAGCTCAATGAACACCTAGAGAACAACATAATTCTACATCCATCACAACATGGGTTCAGGAAAAATCACAGCACAGAAACCCTACTACTCAATTTATCAAACAAAATAATAAGAGGTTTCGACAATAATCTAAGCCACCTACTAATTCTACTCAATCTCTCTATGGCTTTCGATACCGTAGACCACAAATGCCTGATATCAAGACTTGCTAGCATATGTCTTTCTGGCAAAACGCTTGATTGGTTCACTTCATTCCTAAAAGACAGGTTCTTCAAAGTCACCTTTAACAACAACTCCTCTGATCCCTTCCCCCTCGAAACAGGGGTACCACAAGGGTCTGCCCTCTTGGCCACCCTCTTTAATATCTACCTAATCCCACTCTGCCAACTCATCTCAAGTCTAGGCGTAACATACTATATGTACGCTGATGACATTCAACTCCTCATTCCAATAACTTCTACGATCGAAGACGCTCTGAGACAAACAGCTAACCACCTTATCGCAATTAGAAACATGCTGAACCACCTAAAACTATGCCTCAACATGGACAAAACAGAATGCATACTCATTGAAAGAAACAACACAGGCCAAATGACCCCACTGCCTTCCCTACAAATTGACAACACTAACATTCAACTGAAGAATAATACAAAGGACCTCGGGATTTGGATCGACACCGAACTAAACTTCAAAAAAACCATTGCAACGAAGACTAAAGAAGGCTTTCATAAACTTCACACATTTAAACATCTTAAGCTGCTTTTACACCAACAAGAATTCAGAACCGTCCTGCAATCCCTCATTTTTACCAGCCTTGATTACTGCAACTTGCTGCTAATTGGCCTTCCAAAATCTGCCCTAAAACCACTCCAACTGTTACAGAATGCTGCAGCCAGAGTTCTAACTGGCAAGAAAAAAATCAAATCACATCACCCCTGTTCTAAGGAGTCTTCACTGGCTACCGGTTGATCAAACATTCAAGTTCAAAACGTTAACAATCCTACACAACGCAATTTACAGATCTGATAACACCACCCTCGATAACATGATTCAAACACACAAACCACAATGCACGACAAGAACCTCCAGCAAAATGCACCTAGCCATACCCTCTCTTCCTTCGGTAAAGCTCTCCAACACTAGGAACAGAGCCTTCTCCATTGCGGGACCGAAATCTTGGAACTCCTTACCAGATTACTTAAGCACAATCAGCGACATAAAATCTTTCAAAAAGGAACTCAAAACTTGGATTTTCAGACAAATATTCACAGATGGTGTTGGCTAAGCCTATAGCTAACACAACAGAGACTCAATGTCTTTCTCTAGTTTTTACGAAATGCAGTACTCGTTTGTACACTGATTAGACAATGTTTATACTCTATAAGACCTGTTTCATTACGACTATCTATAGAATGTTTTAATGTTCAGTTACTATGTTTCCCGTTTATATCGTTCATTATCTGTAACAAGTTGTTAAACTGTAAACCAGAGTGAAGGCAGATTGCTATACTTTGGTGTATAAAAGACGCAAAAATAAATAAATAAATAAATAAATAAATACATTCTCATCTTGATTAAAGAAATTGAAACAAATAAACCCAAAGTCCCTGGTGATGTGTTGCCATGTCATTATTTTATGATAAATTTAGAAATTCAGTCAGCTGACAATTGAGGGATATATTAGGACTGTTCTAATAATTGAATTACCTAGGACAATATTGTGTGCCCTTACAACAATATCTGAGTCAGTTCACATGGAAATAATGGTGTAGAAAAGTCATGTGCATTCTATTTTAGTTTTGATAGATCATTGGTTCTCAAGACCCACCAACAGTTCTTATTTACAGGGCAACCAAGTATATAAATTAGCTTGAATTTTCTGAATTCTAGACTTGTTTGAAGGTCTCAGGGATGGAAATTCAAAGCCTTGCTGTTACAGATTTTATAAAAGTGGCATAAGAATCTGAAACGAGTCTCTGATGATTAAGGGTAAGAAAGCAAGGGGTTAATTTATCTAGCACCAGTAAGGACCAAAACAATAGCTAAACTATGAAATTCTTAGAGTTATCTTTTCTAAGACTATTTCCCTGGAAGAAGAAGCTCTGATTTCAAAAACATCTTAGGGTGGTATTCATTCAATGCTTGCTGAGCCTGATAAAGATATCGGGTAAGTTTAGCAGTATGTGTAGCTACGTTTACCTGGCTAATTTTGCAACTGACTAGGACGGTAAATTTCAAACTGGTGTATGGGTGCTCTTTGGTGTATTATTTATTATTTATTTAACACTTTTTCTATACCGACCTTCATAGTTAAAAAACCATATCGGATCGGTTTACATCGAACAGGGTAATAACTGGATTGACAACTAGAATAAATAAGCAAATGAAGTGGAAGAGACCAAAGTTACATTCAAACAAGGGATAAGAACTTGGAAGCTTAATCAGCTGGAAAGAGAGGTTAAAGCGGCGGTAAGAATATAATATAATACAGTAGAGAGAACAAAAAACAGATTAAATCATCATGTGCTTTGAAGTATCAGAGTCCATCGTTCAGTCAGCGGATAGGACCAGCGCCCGCCCAGAGACACAGCCATTTAATAACTTATATGCATATATGCACTCATGTTATAAAATAGCCTGTTTGCACGCACATCTGTGCCTAATTTTAAGTTGCCATGTGCAAGGGGCTCAAATCTTGCTTTTATCGTGTAAGGTGAGCATTTTAAAAGAGGCGCACACCTACGCCATTGTCAATTTCACTAGTTCGTCCGCTAGTTCTCCCAGTTAAGAGCAAGGTCCTCCGAACCCCACTAGTTTAATAGCTTTCACTCCCTCCAGACTCTTAAATCACCTCAATTATGGCTAGTTTTTTTTCTTTAAAACTTACATCTCCCCCATAGCAGCACGTTTCTTGACCATACCCTGAAATGCCCATTCCCCGCTCAGACCACACCCATTTGAAAACGTTTGAGATGTGCGTGCAGTGGGAGATATGCATGTATCTGGGGGGCTTTTAAAATGCGTTGGGCATACCAGGCCGACCGGGTTGCGCATTCCCCAATGGATGCGCACCGGGCTTTTAAAATTCAAAATTTGAGCAGTTAGATTTGGGAGGCTGGACTTCTGTGGGTTAATTTAGCTGAATATTGCAGTAGCTGAGCTAAATAATAATGAAAAGTAAAATGCCTGGGAACACCTCTGACTGGGTCCTTTTATTGCCTGAATAAATTTGTGTGGCTTGTGATTTTGCCTGCATAAATGTAACTGGTTAGAGAGGACCAGATTTTTAAGCAATTTGATTTACCCAACTAAACCCCAGTTTTAACCTGGTAAATCTTATGAACAGCAACCTTATTTTTTTTTTTTAATCTCCAGAATGTTTACAATGTAATTAGATTCTTAATTGATCAACAAGCAACAGGAGTTTCCGAGACCACACAGATGTGACCAAAGAAGGAAGGGCTGTATTTTTGTGTATCTAGCACATACAGCCCCTTACAACTCCAGATACCATTTTCCCTCACCTTTTCATTCTGGATATATATTTTTTTTGGTTGAATATTTGACAAATATCTACTATGACAGCAGTTAATTGTTAGCATGCATCCTTTATTTGACCTCCAGCAAACAAACGTATTTTGGAGTAATGAAGCCCACAGACTTTGAATGTGGACTCAAATATTTTCACCATGTTACTTAATTAGTGGTTTTGATAATGTTAAAAAAAAAAAGTCAGACCAAAGCTACTGCTTGACTATTAAAAATCAAGTTGAAGTTTTAAATAGTATGGGTATTTATTTTCTCATTATGTGAGCTTTTCACACATTGCTTGATTTACTTCTCCTCTGAATAGCTTGATGCTATGTGTATTTCTCCCCCATCTGCTGCCAAATCAATAGAGCAACAAGACTCCTGGCTCCCACCGGGGAGCAACTGTGCTGAAAATGGGAGGTGGGAAAACTACTGAATATATCTTTAGACATCAGTAAAAATAAGCAACCATGGAATTATATTGCAGACATGCTGTGTGCCTACACCAGTCCAATGTCTTATAGAAAGGATAGAACAAAGATAAATCGATGTAAGCGATAGCCAGGGGCGGTTCTATAATGAGGCAGGGTGAGGCGGCCGCTTCAGGTGGCAAGATTTTGAGGCGTCAAAATTGCTCCCTGAAACCTTCCTGCCATAGCTGCCTCACCCTTCATTCAGGCAAACTCTGGAGGCAGATAAACCTGCAGTGCTGGCGGCATGGAGCGGAGACATGCTGCAGGGTTTCCTCGCCTCGCCAGCAAAAAGAAGGTCCCAGCGGCATGGAACTGTGATGTGCTGGAGGGATTCCCACTCCCCACCAGCAAAAGGACGATCCAGCAGCCAAAGAAGAGTCAGTGCAGTGCCGCCAGCATTTCCCCCGCAGATGGCGGCTGGAAAATGTCTGAGGTGCCGCCAGCATTTTCTCTGCAGCCGGTGGCAGAAGAGGCCTTGCTGTGCAGCCAGAAAAAAGGTCCAAAATGTGTGTGTGAAAGAGACTTGCCCTGTGAGAGTGAGTGTCTGTGTGTGGGAGAGACTTTGTGAGTGTGTATGAGAGGGTGTGTGCATGCATATGAGAGGGAGGGGATGTGTATGTGTGAGTGTGAGTGTGAGTGTATATGAAAGGATGGGTGAGTGTATGAGAGGGAGGGTGGATATGGGTGGATGTCTTTATGAGAGGGTATATGTCTATATGAGAGGGAGGGTGGGAATGTCTGTTTGGGAGGGTGGGAGTGTCTGTATGAGAGGGTGGTGGGGTAGTGTGTGTATGAGAGTATGGTGATGTCTGTGTATGTGTGTGTGTATGTGTATGAGAGGGTTTTGTGTATGTATATGTGTATGTGTGTGTTTATGAGGGAGAGTGCCTGTGCACATGTGTGTGCATGTGTGAGAGTACCTATATATGTGTGTGAGACAGGTTAAAGTTTGTGCACCCTCCTCCAATCTACGACAATCTCAGGAGGACTGGAAATCTAAGGTTCCCAGGTATGGAGAGTGGGAGATAAAATAAAACAAATCATAAGTTTTAATTATGGGGGAGGGGAGGGAGGGGGAATGATATTTGTCTAGGGCATCTTATAGCCCTAAGAGAGAGTGTGCCACACACACAGACTCTCACCATTCACCAACCTCTCACACCCCCAGATCCTGGAAAAGGGTGGGAGGCAGGCAAGAGGGAATGGAGGAATTCTATTTCTAGACCAAGGAGGTGGGGTGGCCAAAGCCCGTCCCATTAAACATTTCTCTGGCGCCCCCTAGTGCAGATGCCAAAGACTGAGAACAAAAAAATATCAGGTCCACAAACTGAGTGGTTAGAGCAATGGGTTGCAAACAAGGGTAGTCAGAGTTCAAATTCTATTCCCATTACTTGCCACCTTGGGCAAGTCACTTCACCCTTCATTACTTCCCACTTCCCTGGCCCTCGGTGATTTCACCTGCACCAGGCCAAGGGGGAGGGGGGGGGGCCCACTTCATCCTTCACCTCAGGCCTTGAGCTGCCCCTGGGGATAACTAAGGCATCAATGTACTAAAGAGTATTAACGGCAATACAGGAATGAATGCCTGTTAAATGCTGAGTTATCTAAAGTTGTTTCACATGTGTTAATTAATTAATTAATTAATTAATTTGTTTTTTATACCAACATTCGATCGAGATATCACATCGGTACACATAAAAAACTGAACAGTAAATAAGTCACGGGCTGCTTATTTTTATAGTATAACTTAGAACAGTTAACAAGAAACTAATTATAATACATGTGCCAAGGAATATTGGTGGCTTGCATATTAAAAACTTAGTTTAGGAAAGGATTGCATTCATAGCTTAGGAACGGTTTACAAAGAGATGTTTTAACAGGGTGCAAGGGCAACTTGGAGGAGAGAGGAATTGGGCATGACAACTTGTATGCGTATAAATTAGAACCGGGAAAAATAAGATTGGCTAGGGGTAGGGTGAGGAGGGGGCAGAGGGGGGAGGGGGAAGACAGGGGAGTCAAGGGAGACCATAGGGGTTATATATGTTGACTTTTACAAAAGTGGGGGTGAGAGAGTGATTAGGTTTAGGGTCGGGGGGAGGGCGGTATGGAAGGGGGGTTTTGGGCTAGAGGGAGTGCTTTCACTTGCAGGCATTGGTTAGGGCTGAGGAGTGTATTCTTGGATATCCCGGGATGGGCTAGGTCTCTGGTGAGAAGGCTTTCAGGAATGGCCATGTTTTGAGGAGTTTTTTGAAGGTTTGTGTTGAGGGTTCCATTCTGAGCTGGGGTGGAAGGGAGTTCCAGATTCGGTGAGAGGTATAGGGGAGGAGTGATGTAGTTAGCCAGTCCATCTTGTTGTTGATCATTTTTTTGTGAATGAGGGCAAGGATTTTGTATTGGACTCTATAGATGATGGGTAACCAGTGAAGGTCTTTGAGTATGGGGGTGATGTGGTCTCATTTTCTGTTGTTTATGATGGATCTAGTAGCAGTGTTTTGTAGTACCTGTAGAGGTTTGAGGGTGGAGGCAGGGAGGCCAAGGAGGAGAGAGTTGCAGTAGTCGAGCTTGGAGAATGGGTCGATAGTCTTGGGCGTGGAGGAGCGGTTTGAGCTTTTTCAGGGTTTGTAGTTTGAAGAATCCGTCCTTGATCATTGTGGAGATGTGATGTTTGAGGTTTAGTTCATTGTCAATAGTTACTCCAAGGTTTTTTACAGCATGCATGAGTTGGGTCCCTGTGCAGTTAGGTGTGAGGTCAATGGGGAAGAGTGTGGTGTGGTTGTTTGTTATGTATATGATTTTGGTCTTGTTTTGGTTGAGGGAGAGGGACAATTGTGAGAATAGCTGGGTTATTTTAGACAGGAGTTGGTCCCAGGTTTTCAGTGTGTTTTCAATGGTTTTGTTTAAGGGGAGTAAGATTTGTAAGTCATCTGCGTAGACATAGTATGTGAGGTTTGATTCAGAGAGGAACTTGCAGAGGGGGAGGAGGTATAGGTTGAATAGGGTGGATGAGAGGGATGAGCCTTGTGGGATGCCGTGAGGCAGTGATATCTTGGAGGATTCTGCTGTGTTTATTTTTATTTTGAATGTTCTGTCTATGAGGTATGATTTGAACCATTTGATGGTGGTGTCGCATAGTTCGATTTCTTTGAGTCTGTTTAGTAGTGTTTTGTGGTTGATGGTGTCGAAAGCGGAGGAGATATCAAGGAGTATCAAGAGGTAGGATTGGCCACAGTCGAGTCCTTGGAGGATTGTATCGTGAAGGTGAGGAGAAGAGATTCTGTGCGGGTAGTCTATTGTCATCTTGGTTTGGGAATGCTCTCTTGAAGAGGAAAGTTTTTAGGACTTTTTTGAAGAGAGTTCTTTCTTGGCAACATCTAATTGTCTTTGGTAGGCTGTTCCATAGGAGTTGTCCAGCGGAGACGAGAGTGTGTTCTCTGATTTCCAAGAGTTCTGTGAGTTTTGTGGGTGGAGCCTCTACTAGCATCTGGTTGGATGATCTGAGCTTTCGGGTGGGGAGGTAGATTTTTATTGTTGAGGAGATCCATGGGGAGTTTGCTATGGATTGAGGAGTGGACGATCACAGCTAGCTTATATTGTATCGGAAGGAGATAGGGAGCCAATGGAGAGATTTTAGAATGGGAGAGATGTGGTCTTGCATGTGAGTGACCGTAAGGTATGATCTATAGTAATTGGGTTGTGTTTAGAGGTAAGCCAGTCAGAAGAGAGTTGCAGTAATCTATCCCTGAGAATGATAGGGATTGCAAGACAGACCTGAAATCCGAACATTCAAGGAAAGGTTTAAGATGGTGTAGCAAGTGCAATTTGTAGAAAGAGGAGTTGTAAACGAGGTGTGAACCAGGTGTGTATGAAGGGGTGCAGAAAGGGGAAAGCTCTTTTGTTGTGCTCCTTTGTGAATGCACCAAGGGTGCACATACCCTCAGTGTGAGTGCCTTTGGCGTTGCCGCCGTGGGTTTAGTGGTTGCGGGTTTAGTGGTCGGTAGTGGGCGGGCGGTGGGCTTCTGCTCACCCTCGCTCGTTCCGGTGGGGGGAAGGGCAGCTTAGCGTGTCTGCATGCTGGTTCCTAGCTCTCAGGGCCTGCGGAGGGCCCAAGCCTGAGTGCGGCTCGCAGCCTCCGGCACAGCTGTCGTGGGTTTAGTGGTCGGTGGTGGGCGGGCGGTGGATGGGTTGGCCGTGCGTCCCTGTGGCTTCCGCTCACCCTCGCTCGTTCCGGTGGGGGGGGGGGAAGGGTGGCTTAGTGCATCTGCGTGCTGGTTCCTAGCTCCCAGGGCCTGCAGATGGCCTGAGCCTGAGTGCTGCTCTCAGCCTCCGGCATCGCCACTATGGGTTTAGTGGTCAGCAGTGGGTGGGTTGGCCACACGTCCCTGCAGCTTCCGCTCACCCTCGCTTGTTCCAGTGTGGGGAAAGGGTGGCTTAGCTGTCTGCCCGCTGGTTCCTGGCTCCTAAGGCCTGCGGATGGCCCGAGCCTGATTATACTGTATTAGGGGAAAACGAAAAGAAAGGCATCTCAAAGCAGTAGATTCAAAAGAGAAGCAAGTCAATATTTTAATGCAGGGGTTCCCAAACTTTCAAGGAACATGGACCCCTCATCAGCATCTCACACACTGTTCTTCTTAATTTTTTCATGCCATAACTAAAGCAAAAATGATATACACGCCAGGATCGTTCATGATGCGGCAAACTTCATATGAAATAATGCTTTAGTGGTTTTAAAATGAATACATAGGAGTGGCAGCTTCCAAAGCTATTTAAACATCGCCCTCCTAATTGCGTGTTGGGGCCTGCAGCATCGTTCACTTTTCACTCCAACTTCAAAGGGGAAAAAGAAAGTTCAAAAAGCTTCCGGGCTGGCGTCCTGGTTTGAAGGGGTAGAAAATCAGCACTGGTACCTGCTGACCTGCAGACCTGCTTTTTCAAAGGGTCGGCAGAGGGAAGCAGGAAGCAAGTTGTCCCTGCATACTTTGCCTCTGCTTTGAAGCAGGTGCAAAGTGCATGCCGGAAAGCATACACGAGGTCTTCAAAATTAAATCCCTGCACGTGCTTTCCCTCTCCCAACCTAACCATGCTCTTTTTTTCTCCCGCAGGTAAACGTAAGCACCCTGTCGACAGCACAGGTACTTTTGCCTTCAGTGGTGGGGAGTGGCAGTTCTGAAAGGGCCTGTTTTAACATGGGTAAACTATCCACCCCTGAAAATAACCCTCCCCGTTTAGCCTGCTTTTCTTTTATACTTTATTAATTTATTTTTTTTTTTTACGATTATTACAAACACCTACAGAAAATGACAGTCATGAAATAAGTTGGACAAAAGCAAAACAATAGCCTGCTTTACAAAAGGAAGAAAGCTTATGAGATCTCCTTATCTGCCTGAATGTCTCCTAAATGTCCTAAATGTCTCCGCAGGTCCTTATGAGATCTCCTTATCTGCCTGAATGTCTCCTAAATGTCCTAAATGTCTCCGCAGGTCCTTATGAGATCTCCTTATCTGCCTGAATGTGTCCTAAATGTCTCCTAAATGTCCTAAATGTCTCCACAGGTCCCAAACAGTGGAATTTGCTCCCTCCCGACCTCAGGCTGGAACAATGTCCACTTACTTTCAAGAAGAGACTTAAGACTCTACTGTTCAGACAAGCTTTCCCATAACCCCTCACCGTTCACCTCTTCACCTTGGAACTTATCATCCCCAGCTTAGGTTCCTAAACTCATCTGCCTCATCGCCCCAGCTTACTTTTTTGCTATTTTGCTCCTGATCCCCTAAAAATTGTTACAACCCCTCTTCCTCCCACACCCCTTTTCTTTCAGACAACTCCTCCCTCTCCATGAGTTACCAATTTGTTCAAGTCCCCTTATTTGCCAGTTTCTTTAAGTTGCGCCCAAGTTATCTCCTCCCTTGTTCTCTGTAAGACAACTTTGGTTACTGTCAATGTTTTTGGTTGTAATGTAAACCGGAATGATAATTAACTCTGTTAATTGAACTTCGGTATAAAAAAGTTATAAACAAAATAAGTAAATAAATAAGTAAATAAATAAATAAATAACTTTTGTGTTTAATATGGCCACATCTGGCTGTATTCTCTTCCTCCTCCCCCCTTTTGGTCTATGGAAGTTATTTCTCTCTACCTGTGGCCCACCTTAATTCCTGGGGTCCTTACCCTCTCCTCCTCTGGTGGTCCTCTTTCCCCTGATCTCACACACCTTAACCAGGTCAGTCATGGGTTCCTGTCTCATTCCTTCTCCCCTGTTTTTTCCCCCTCATACTGTCAACCCCAGTCCTATTTCTTCCATTTGTCTTCTACTTCCTGTTATCCAACTCTCCTATGAGGAAAGACTAAAGAGGTTAGGACTTTTCAGCTTGGAGAAGAGGCGGCTGAGGGGGGATATGATAGAGGTGTTTAAAATCATGAGAGGTCTAGAACGGGTAGATGTGAATCGCTTATTTACTCTTTCGGATAGTAGAAAGACTAGGGGGCACTCCATGAAGTTAGCATGGGGCACATTTAAAACTAATCGGAGAAAGTTCTTTTTTACTCAACGCACAATTAAACTCTGGAATTTGTTGCCAGAGGATGTGGTTAGTGCAGTTAGTATAGCTGTGTTTAAAAAAGGATTGGATAAGTTCTTGGAGGAGAAGTCCATTACCTGCTATTAAGTTCACTTAGAGAATAGCCACTGCCATTAGCAATGGTTACATGGAATAGACTTAGCTTTTGGGTACTTGCCAGGTTCTTATGGCCTGGTTTGGCCTCTGTTGGAAGCAGGATGCTGGGCTTGATGGACCCTTGGTCTGACCCAGTATGGCATTTTCTTATGTTCTTATGTTCCTTTTTTGGTGCACCTCTCCTCTCTCTCTTTCTGCCAGGCCAGTGGCAGTAGTGGGAAATTTTTCCCACCACTGTGATCACCCTGCTTTCTCCTGTTTTTCCGAGTGTGCAGCAGTGGCTGCTGAAGGTTCCGGCAGCCGCAGTCAGTTCCTCTCTTCCCTATATGCTGTGCTGATGTGCAGCAGTTGGTATACGGCCCTAGAGGGCTGCAATCGTTCCCTAGCTTCCCCACCTCTGCAGGACACGTGGCAGTGCGATTTGAGGCTCTGTCACACCTCCTCCTGCAGGATTGTGGTCTGAAGTTTCCCGGGGAACAGCAGTGGGGCCCCAATCTCACTCTGTGGCATTAACTCAACTAATCCCACGGAGCAGCAGCCCACTCTTTTTCCCCCAGATAAACTTTCTTGCATCCCTTTTGGCAGGCCCCCTGTGATGATACCATGGAGCTCTGGGAGGTCCCTGGACCCCAGGTTGGGAATCACTGTTTTAAAGCATCAAGTTAGATATGACTTTTCTTTTCTGCAGTGCTATCCATCTAAATATATATACATCTCTATTAGAATAAATTTATATGATAGATATAAAAAGCACTAACTCTGCTTGTCAGTCACGCTAAGCAAGATATATCAGTTCAGTAAATTATGCAAAAAAGCTAATTAACAATTTGCTAATCCTTTCTTAGCTAGACTAGTGACATGAAGATTGCCTGCTGAGACCTAAATTACTTTTGCAGCAAAAATAAACAAATGTCCATTAATATAGTAAAATATTGTTAAAAGAACCTATAGATTGACAGATAAATAGGAATTAGCTCCAGAAGTATACATGGCAGTTCTAAAAATGTATGAAGAATGAGCCAGTTTATTTGTAATATGTGTGATGTGTGATGAAGTAACTATTCCTGGATATTAACATAAGGTGATTGATAATGTATGAGGGAAATCAATTAGTTATTTCAGTTATCAGTGACATCAATAACTGCCAACTACAGTGAAAAAGGTCTACTTTATTAAAATAAAGAGAACTAATGGAGCTGAACTGTTTTATTAAATGCAATTTTAGAGCCTTAATTGAATTGTAAATTATATATTCAACCAGGTATAGGCAATTCTTCTCTCAGTGCTGTTATTTTGGGTATTCAGGATTAGATTAAATAAAATTGTTTACAATAGCACAGAGAAGTGATTCTCAACCAGGGGCTAGGCGTTCCCCTGGGGGTACTTGAAGCCTGTCAGGATGTACACAGACTGCCGCCACTATGGAGAAGGGAACCCAGACTGCAGAATGCAACTGCATGTTTCTGCTGCACAAAGCAGCAACCACCTGGGCTCTCCGTGAGCTGTGATGTGCTGAGCTGGGGAAGCATAATGGAACCATGCGACATTGCTGCTACCATAAAAATATAGAAATGACGGCAGAAAAAGACCAATCGGCCCATCCAGTCTGCCCAGCAAGCTCCCAAACTTATTTTCCCATACTTATCTATTTCACCAACCACCAATTTCAGTTCCTGCCACCCCCTGCCATTGATGCAGAGAGTAAGTTTGGGATTGCATCAAAGGTGAGCATAAGGCTTAATGGTTAAGGGTAGTAACTGCCGCATCAAGCAAGTTACCCCGATGCTTGTTTACCTAGACTGCACAGATCAATGCCTTGTTGGATGTTGCCTGAATGAAAATCCTGTTTTCCACATTTCCCTCTGCTGTTGAAGCAGAGAGCAAGGCTTTATATGCATTCAAAGTGATGAATCAGGCTTAATTGGTTTGGGGTAGTAACTGCCGTAATAAGCAAGCTACCCCCACGCTTCTTTGTTTACCCAGATTGAGAAGTTCAGTCCTTGTTGGTTGTTATCTGAATGCAAATCCTCTTTTCCACATTTCCCCTTGCTGTTGAAGCAGAGAACAATGTTGGAGTTGCATTAACCTTGCAAAGGCTTATTGAGTAAGGGTAGAAATCACCAGGTAGTAGCCTCCACTTCAGTATTCCACCTCCATGGCTCTTCTCTTCATTCCCATCCTCTAGCCTTTATGGATCCACAGTGTTTATCCCATGCCCCTTTGAAATCCTTCACTTCCTTCGGAAGGGCATTCCCGGCATCCACCACTCTCTTCATGAAGAAATACTTCCTGACATTGGTTCTGAGTCTTCCTCCCTGGAGCTTCAAATCATGACCCCTAGTTCTACTGATCTTTTTCCAATGTAAAAGGTTTGTTGTTGACTATGGATCATTAAAACCTTTCAAGTATCTGAAAGTCTGTATCATATCACCCCTGCTCCTCCTCTCCTCCAGGATATACCTATTTAGGTTCTTCAATCTCTCCTCATAAGTCATTTTAAGAAGACCATCCACCTTTTTGGTCGCCCTTCTCTGGACCGCTCCATCCTGTCTCTGTCCCTTTGGAGATATGGTCTCCAGAACTGAACACAGTACTCCAGGTGAGGCCTCACCAAGGCCCTGTACAAGGGGATCATCACTTCTTTTCTCTTACTAGATATTCCTCTCTCTATGCAGCCCAGCATTGTTCTGGCTTTAGTTATCGCCTTGTCACATTGTTTCACCGCTTAGACACTATCACCCCAAGGTCTCTCTCCTGCTCCGTGCACATCAGTCCTAGACTCCCCCATCAAATACAGTTCTTTCGGATTTCCACACCCCATATGCATGACTGCACTTCTTGGCATTGAATCTCAGCTGCCATATCTTCGACCACTCTTCCAGCTTCCTTAAATCCTGTCTCATGCTCTCCACTAGGGATGTGAATCGTTTTTCAACGATTAAAATTATCGTCCGATAATGTTAATATCATCTTAAATCGTTATAGAACACAATACAATAGAAATTCTAACAATTTATCGTTAAAAATCGTTAAATCGTGTTAGTGAGCACTAACTCCCGTTAGTGCGCACTAACAGAAAATGATACAAATTGACACTTTCCAGGTCAGTAAAGTTCAGTTAGGAATGAATATGTGTTCCTATTGGCTGGCTGCCCTCTTATCTATTGATGTTACCAAGGTTCCCACTGAGGTGATGGTTGGGGGGATGGGAAATGGAACTGGAAACTCACGAACACCAACAGAAAATGAAACAAAGTGTTAACACTTCCCAGGTCAGTAAAGGCCACTTAGGAATGAATATGTATTCCTATTGGCTGGCTGTGCTCTTATCTATTGATGTTACCAAGATTCCCACTGAGGTAATGGTTGGGGGGATGTGAAATGGAAACAGTTGGAAGCTTGACAAAAAAAGTAACGTGATGATCATCACTCATGTGACTAGAACTTGTTTGTTTATTATTTTTGTTATTTTTGTCAGGAAGCTCCCCCCTGTCTGTGAAGCCAGCCTCTCACTAGTAATGCAGGGAAGGAGCTGTCTCACCCTTCACTATCCTCCCCCCCCTCACCCACACACCATTCACTGGCTGGGACATGGGGAGGGGAGGAGTGAGGGTCAGGAAGCTCCCCCCTGTCTGTGAAGCCAGCCTCTCACTAGTAATGCAGGGAAGGAGCTGTCTCACCCTTCACCATCCTCCCCCCCCCCTCACCCACACACCATTCACTGGCTGGGACATGGGGAGGGGAGGAGTGAGGGTCAGGAAGCCCCCCCCCCCTGTCTGTGAAGCCAGCCTCTCACTAGTAATGCAGGGAAGGAGCTGTCTCACCCTTCACCATCCTCCCCCCCCCCCCCTCACCCATACACCATTCACTGGCTGGGACATGGGGAGGGGAGGAGTTAGGGTCAGGATGCTCCCCCCTTTCTGTGAAGCCAGCCTCTCACTAGTAATGCAGGCGGGATAGGGCACTGCATGCAGGAAGAACACAACACCCCTGGTGTCAGGGTTAGGGCACTGTGTGCAGGAAGATCACAACACTCCTGGTATTAATAGGGATAGGGCACTGTGTGCAGGAAGATCACAACATCCCTGGTGTCAGGGTTAGGGCACTGTGTGCAGGAAGATCACAACACTCCTGGTATAGGATAGGGCACTGTGTGCAGGAAGATCACAACACCCCTGGTGTCAGGGTTAGGGCACTGTGTGCAGGAAGATCTCAACACTCCTGGTATAGGATAGGGCACTGTGTGCAGGAAGATCACAACACCCCTGGTGTCAGGGTTAGGGCACTGTGTGCAGGAAGATCACAACACTCCTGGTATTAATAGGGATAGGGCACTGTGTGCAGGAAGATCACAACACCCCTGGTATCAGGGTTAGGGCACTGTGTGCAGGAAGATCACAACACTCCTGGTATTAATAGGGATAGGGCACTGTGTGCAGGAAGATCACAACACTCCTGGTATTAATAGGGATAGGGCACTGTGTGCAGGAAGATCACAACACCCCTGGTATTAATAGGGATAGGGCACTGTGTGCAGGAAGATCACAACACCCCTGGTATTAATAGGGATAGGGCACTGTGTGCAGGAAGATCACAACACCCCTGTTATTAATAGGGATAGGGCACTGTGTGCAGGAAGATCACAACACTCCTGGTATTAATAAGGATAGGGCACTGTGTGCAAGAAGATCACAACACTCCTGGTATTAATAGGGATAGGGCACTGTGTGCAGGAAGATCACAACACTCCTGGTATTAATAGGGATAGGGCACTGTGTGCAGGAAGATCACAACACCCCTGGTGCCAGGGATAGGGCACTGTGTACATGAAGATCACAACACCCCTGGTGCCAGGGTTAGGGCACTGTGTGCAGGAAGATCACAACACTCCTGGTATCAGGGTTAGGGCACAAGTTCTAGTCACATTGACTGATCACATTACTTTTTTTGTCAAGCTACCAACTGTTTCCATTTCCCATCCCCCATATACTGTCAGTGGGAACCTTGGTAACATGAATAAATAAGAGGGCAGGCAATAGGAATACATATTCATTCCTAAACTGACCTTAACTGACCTGAAAAGTGTCAAATTGTATCATTTTCAGTTAGTGCGCACTAACTGGGAGTTAGCGCGCTAACTCGAGTTAGTGCGCACTAATCGGAAAAAAACGATTTTTAACGATTTTTTAACTAAAAAATCGTGCCAAACACGATTTTCTTCTCCTGACAAACGATTTCGATCGTTAAGACGATAGGGCACACGATTCACATCCCTACTCTGCACTCCTTCCGGCATGTCCACTCTGTTGCAGATCTTAGTATCATCCGCAAAAAGACAAACCTTACCTTCTATCCCGTCCGCAATGTCGCTCACAAAGATATTGAACAGGACCGGTCCCAACACTGATCATTGGGGCACTCCGCTTAACACCGCTCTCTCTTCAGAGTAAGTTCTATTTACCATCACACATTGTCTTCTGTCCGTCAACCAGTTTGCAATCCAGGCCACCATCTTGGCACCCACTGCTAAGCTTCTCATTTTATTCACAAGTCTCCTGTGCGGGACTGTTTCAAAAGCTTTGCTGAAATCTAAGTAGATGACATCGAGTATTCTTCCTCTATCTAATTCCCTAGTCACCCAATCAAAAAAGTCAATCAGATTTGTCTGAAAGGACCTTCTCCTGGTGAATCCATGTTGCCTCTGGTCCAGCAATTCTTCTGACTGTAGATAGTTCACTATTCTTTCTTTCAGCAGCGACTCCATTACTTTTACCATCATCGAGGTGAGGCTAACCTGCCTATAGTTTCCAGCCTCCTCTCTGCTCTCACTCTTGTGAAGCGGGACCACCACTGCTCTTCTCCAATCACTCGGCTCCACTCCTGTTTCTAGAGTTCTATTGAACAGGTCACGCAGCGGACCTGCCAGCACATCTCTGAGCTCCCTCAGTATCCTGAGATGAACCTCATCAGGCCCCATGGCTTTGTCCACTTTTAGTTTTCCTAGCTCTTCCCATACATTCTCTTCTGTAAACGGAGTTACATCTACTCCACTCCCCTCCAGTTTCTTGTTAACTAGCGATGGTCCTTCTCTAGGTTCCTCTTTAGTGAACACCGAACTGAAGTATTCGTTTAATATTTCTGCCATTTCATCGTCTCTCTCCACACATTGATCCTTTTCACCTTTCAATTTCACTATACCACTTTGAACTTTTCTCCTTTCTCTGATGTATCTGAAAAATGTTTTGTCACCTCTCTTTACCTCTTTGGCAATCCTTTCTTCCGCTTGACTTTTTGCTGTCTTGATTACTTTCTTTGTCTCCCTCAGTTCCACCAGATATTCTTCCTTTTTGCTCCTCCCTTTGGGATCCTTTATATTTCTTGAACACTGTTCTTTTAGCTTTTATTTTGTCAGCCACCTCCTTTGAGAACCAGATAGGTTTCATTTTTCTCTTGCTTTTCTTTACTTTTTTAACATACAGATTAGTTGCCTTGGTAATTGCTCCTTTTAGTTCAGTCATTGTTGTTCTACATCTCTCTTGTTCTCCCAGCCTTCTAGTTCTTCCTCCAGGTACTTCCCCATTTCATCAAAGTCTGTGTTTTTGAACTGCAAAATTCGAGTCTTCATGCTTCTTCTCCATATTCAATTTGTGATATGAAACCATATCGTTTGATGATCACTGGTGCTGAGGTGGGCACCCACCTGGACATTAGAGACATTATCTCCATTAGTGAGCATTAAATCGAGTATAGCTCCCTCTCTTGAGGTTTCCATTACCATTTGTTTGAACAGAGCCCCTTGCAGGGCATCCGCTATCTCTCTACTTCTGGTAGATTCTGTAGATCCTCCAGTCTACGACTGGCAGATTAAAATCTCCAACAATCAACACTTTTCCCTTCTTTCCCACCTTTTGGATGTCTTCAACCAAATCTCTGTCAAGCTCTTCCTTTTGATTTGGAGGCCTGTAAACCAATCCAATAAAAATGGATATCTTATCTTTTTTTAAGTTGGCCCATAGTGCTTCTTCTTTGCCCCATCTTCCTTGCAGCTCAGATGCTTGGATATTGTTTCTGACATAAAGAGCCACTCCTCCCCCTTTCCTGTCATCTCTGTCCAAGTTATAGCCCGGTATTGCTGTATCCCAATCATGAAATTCCGTGAACCACGTCTCCGTGACAGCAACAATGTCCAAGTCCGCATCCACCATTAGGGCTTACAGATCTGGGATTTTATTGCCCAAACTATGAGCATTTGTGCTCATAGCTTTCCAGCTTTTCTCGTTCAGGTTACTGACTTATTTAGTTGAGTTTTGTTATCCACTTCACCCTTTTCCATTGCATTTGTATTTGGGGGGTGACATTCTAATTTCTTTCTGCCACCACGGGCATCTAGTTTAAATGCCTTATGACAGAGGATTTTAATTTGTCTCTTAGGATCCTTTTTCCTGCTACAGATAGATGTAACAATCAAAACATCTCTCCAGAAAAGGAGGAAATATACTTTTCCCTTACTACCACGCAGACATTTTTGGGAAATTGTATCAGAATAAATGTGCCTTCACAGTTGCCTGGCTCTTGCCCTTACAGGGCTACAACCAGTATCATGTATATAGCACACACAGGCACCTCATTTACTCTTTCCCAATTCACTTTTTCATATTTTAAAACCCCATCATGTGACCCACTACTTTCTAAAAAACTTGTCTCTCACTCACTATTTAAACTTAGCCCACACCTAAGTGCTCCACACAAGTCCTCGAAACATATCTTTCAAATTCTTAAATTTTTGATCATTTTGAATCTTAGACACGTTTAAATGCTTATCTCTTCCTTTTCCCGCTATTCATTCAGCTCGTAGTCTCGTAGTGCCGACATCGATGATGTTTCGGCGGAAACACCCGCCTTCTTCAGGGGATCTCTCCTAAATATGAAAACACATTCATTCTCACTAATCACAATAGTTTTCAAACATTTTTAACATTTGTATGGCTCTAGCTATGCGACTTACTTTCAGTGCTGGCCGCGACCGGCTCCTTTCCCCAGCTCTGCTTCAAAAATGGCACTTGTAACTCAAACTCCCAGAAACCACTGCTTTTAAATCAAGCGAGTTCCTACACTCTCCTCCAATCAATTTTCCAGAAAAACTGACCAATCCACTTCTTTGTTAAGGCCCTCCGGATGAACTGTGCCTAATTTAAATATCCATTTTTGCTCCTTCTGCAACAGTTTAAGATCAACATTCCCACCCCGCTGATCATCTTTTACAACTTCCAATATTGTACATCTCAGATCTTCAAAACCATGGCTCTGCTCGGTACAATGTTGTACCAAAGGGGTTTCCATCCTCAGACTTTTCAGGGCACTGTTATGTTCTATGAGCCATGTTTTTAATTTTCTCATAGTTTTACCCACATATAATAAATTGCAAGTGCACCATATGACATATACCACTCATGACGTGGCACAATTTGTCCGCACATGTGGAACATATCCTTTTAATTTTTCATTTGGAATATCACAATTTGAATGTGCTACCACACACATGGAACATTCCTGGCACGGAAAATGACCCACCTCCTCATTTTCATTTCTTTCCGTTAACTCATAAAAGGAGGAATGTACCACCATATCTTTGATATTACTACCCAATTTATAAGCCATCATTGGGGGATCCTTAAAGACTGGATACACTTGCAAAATACGCCAATTCTTTCTGATACTTTGAGTCACCCCTTGTATCCCTTCAGAGAACGGTAATACACATGTCATTCTATTGGGTAAGATTCTTTTTTGAGGGTTTAATAGAAGTTCCCTGTTGTTCCATCGGGCCCGCTTTAAAGCTCGTCTAACAACCCTTTCAGGGTACCCTCTATCTAAGAACCGTTGCCCCATTTCTTTAGATCTTTCTTTAAACTCTGCAACCATGGAATAAAGTCTCCTTAGCCGCTGAAACTGTCCTTGGGCAGTACCAAGTAATCTGTTCTCTAAAGTGAGTTGCTTCTAATCTGTGTAAATATTTAAATGTCAAGCACAAGACCTTAAATCTAATTCTGTGTTCATCTGATAGCCAGTGAACATTTGCCAAGATAGGAATAATCCTCTCCTATAATCCACATCCTGTTATAATCTAGGGTGCACGATTCGGAACCATTTGCAGTCCAGAATATGTTTCCTAGGAAGACCAATTAATAGGGTGTTACAGTTATCTAATCTACTCCTTGCAGAGGCCAGCATCAGGCCTACTCATTCAAACATCTCCAGAAGGTGGCACCTTGTCAGATTTGCTTCAACTGATAAAAAAGGCAAGACTCTTATGTATGGCGCCATTTATGTATGATGAGATATTCCAGCCCTTTTCTACCAGAAACCCCTAAATTCTGACTCAGCCTCAGTTTGGGACTTTAATGTATCCAAATTAAGGAGGTACTTAGGGAAACCACTTGAAGCAGTTTAATATTAGCATAATTCCATTGTAATCAGCTCCTCCCCAGCCAACCATTCGCTGCAAACAAACACTTTAGCATGCAACTTCCCCAAGGGGACCTACAGCTAGATATCATCTTCCTAAACCTAGTGTCTAATACCAAAACCTGCAAAAGGAAAGAATGAGAGTGATGGTGTGATGGAGAAAGCAAGAGAAAGAGAGATGGAGGAGGGCTGGGAGGTGAGGGGAAAGAGTCAAGGAGAAGGAGATGGGGAGCGAGAGATGGGAGAGAGAGAGAGGCTGACATGGAGGGCTTAGAGGGGATCGAGAGGGTAAGAGACAGGGAAGTAGAAGGGCAGGAAAGAAAGAGATGGAGAGTGAGAAATGGAGAGGAGAGGAAGAGCTAGAGAAAAGTGAGATGAAAGAAAATGTTTTGAGAGATAGGTGAGAGTGAGATGAATGAAGAAAGGAGACAAGCATGGAAGGAAATGGGAAGGAGAACAAGGAAAACAAGGTAGAAGACAGACATGATGAAAATAGAGGCAAGGCCAAGGAGAAAGGGCCCTTCTAATGAAGACAGAGCAAAAACAAATCAAGGACAGGGCTGTTATCTACATAAGTTTATCTGGTTAACTGTGATATTAAAAGTTAGATAATCAGGTAGGTGGTCGCTACCAGTATTGCTGTCAAAACAATGCCGAATCCCATTTGAGGGTATAACTTTACTGCTCTGTCCAGCCTTGGAGGTTTGGGGGAATTCCAGGTGGGAGTGTGTGGGTAAGGGGCTCTGAGCGAAAGGGGAGGAGGCAGGAATCCATAACCTTTAATTTTAAATTTTTTGCGGGGTATGATCCTCGGGACTTTGTTTTTTATTTTGGGAGGTTCAGACAGAGGGGATCAGGCACTATGCTGAGCCTTCCCAGGGATACGGTTAGGTCAGGGGGAGAAAGTTAGGCTGGCCTCTCTCCTCCACGTCCATCTCCACCCCTGTGTTCCCTCTGCCACTCCTCCCACCCACAACACTGGTAAAATTTTCAGAACTACTCTGTCGTCCTGGCTTGGCTGGGAACATTTTGGAAAGTTCAGAAGAGTTCATGAGGGGATTCAGTAAACAGGGTAGCACATGGGGATGGGTTATGGAATTAGGGGAATTGGGAAGGGACACCGGATTAATCTTATTTATTTTATTTTTATTTGCACAACCTTGGGTACCACTGATTCCCAAAAATGGTCCAACGTGGTTTGCAACAATGCATTCATAAATCTTATTAATTCCAAGTAGGTAGGGAGGAGAGGTGATAGCAAAGGGATTGTTGCTTCTACTAATTTTACCTTGGGCAGGTGGGAGAGGGATTGGGGGAGGGGCTATCATCCCTCCCATCCCACTTTTCACATTGGGGGCTGTGAAAAAGACTTCCTAGATATGTTCAAACTATTGCCACTTAAGTACAAATAAAACCTTTTTGAGTCACCAGGCTCGATCTTTCACCCCCTCCAAAATCAGTAAAAATTATGTTGGGCGTTAACAACTGATGCACGCCCCCGCCCTTTCCAATCCTCCAAGCAAATTAGACTAAGTTGCGGACCATAGACTCCTCACACCCCATCCCAAATTTTGAAAATAACAAAATATGAAGGCCTCCTCCTAACTCCACCCACAAAGCCTACCATGCCATGCTCGCAATGTAAGAGGCATTATGATGTCTGGTATTTCGAATGGTGCATGTTATCGCTGCTAACAGGTTTATTTTCCAACCCGCGAAAGACCTTATTGCTGCAGTAGCATTCAAATTAGGTGGAGGGGAGGAGTCGGGGAAGAGTTAGGGAAGGGATTAGGGAAATAGGCCGGCGGCACTGCTGCTGGTGATAATGTTTAGAACATTATCGCCGGCAGTAGAGTGGGAAATAGCACCACCTTTTACGGTGGCCCTATTCCCACGAAAGTGTGCAGCATGGCCGCACCGCAGCAGGCGAAACCGCACCGCCATGGTGCGGCCGGCTGCAGGCTATCGCCCGACCGCCCCCTTCTTTGCCCCCCGCCCCTGTTCATCATTCTGCAAGGAATCCTGGCCTAAGTTTGTACCTGAGGCAATGGAGGGTAAAGTGACTTGCCCAAGGTCACAAGAGTGACAGTGGAACTTGAATCCTGGTCTCTTGGTTCATAGCCCGCTATGGTCTCTTTATTCTATATTTGGTGAGGGTCTGACTATGTCCTGCATGTGTGACCAAGGTGAGGTATTCTACTAGCGTGTAGTTTCTGGGTAGGAATCTAAAGCAACCTGTCTTGTTCTGTTTCCTCTTACGAGATGTATTGGTATTTTAGGGCCTGGTGTAATATTTACAATGTTGCCTTTTCCATTGGGTTGTTACTGTTTGTGTGCTGGCAGTTAGTGCTGTTTGGTATGGGAGGTTTACTATTTTGTAATTGTAATTCAGTTTGCTCATGGCTTTCTGAGGGCCAAGCCCATACCCACATGTTGTACAATAGGCTGAATACCATATGGGTTCCAAGTGTTTTTTGTAAACTTTTGTAGGGTTTTCTGGTTAGCACCAAAACAGTGTATATAAATAGAATAGAACATACATGTTGTAAGTGATATTTTTACTTTAAAAAAGACCACACTTTCAGTGTCATATTTTATATACAATCAATTATTTTAAATGCATAATTTTTAATTATGTGTGTGAGGGGGGGGAGAGGGGCACAAGGCTGTAAGATTCACCTAGGGTACCTAATATCCTTGCAACAGCCCTGAACTTACACAGGTGATTACTGAATTTTTGTTTTGCTGCATAGGGTTGTTCATGAAGTTCTTTCATTATCCCATTGTTTCTCCCTGAATTGGGCCGAGCTGGACTGCGATTCCACCCAAAATGTGTCTTGTGGGCAGCAGTGACAGCTGTGTATTGTGATGTACGCCATTAGTGATGCCACATGAACTGACAGTCTCCTATTTTTAAGAGAAATGCTCACGCAATTCACCGGAGTCACAGTCACTGAGCTAAAAAAAAAAATAGATGAGCAGAGGCGCCAGACCCAACAAAACATTTTAGTCTGTGGCTATTTTTGCCTCATACAGAAATGCTAATATATCCACATTAGGAAATTATTAAAATAGAACTAAGATTGCTTTTAATTTTCATATACTACTGAACCTTCTGCTCTGAGAACATGTATGATGAAAATGTGGATTTATTTTCCATATGTATACTAGTCCACATTTTTTCATTTCTCTGAAGATTTACATTGGTTTTAGCTATTGGGTGCTTTATAGAAAACCAGAGGTCATTTTAAATGTAACATTTTTTTCGATTTAAATTTCATTTCTACAATTGTAACCATTAGCAACCTAGAAAGTTTTTATTAAGTGGTCTAATTAACCCTTATTTCTCCAGATGAAATGCTCCTGTGAGACTGTCTATTTTTATATAATGTGACCCTGGCAATATCATGTCATTATAACAAGGTAAGCACAGGGAAAGTTGTCTGCCTTTTAGCACTGGTTGAGATGCATCTGCACCCCAACAGCCACTAACTAGCAAATTCAAAATAAGAAAAAATAAAGACCGGGTCAAGACTAGCCTACTCCCCTTCCGCCCTTCTGCCCTTCCCCCCTTCCCCCCACCTACCAAACCCACACAAGCAAATGCCCCCAGGATACCACACACACACTCCAGACCTATCCCCATCGTAGGTCCACTCATTCTGGGGCAGCAGTTATCCTCTGTCGCTCCTCCCCCCCCTCCCCCACTCCCAGTTTGCAAAATGGTTGCCCGTCCAGCTGAGTCTGGCACTATTATGTTGAAAAATTGTTCACTCCCTGTCCATGGGTAATCAGCTCGCATAGTGAGTTCAGGAGTCAGTCTGCCATCCAAGACTCAGCTTTCTCCAGAAAAGAAATCCAGCAGAGAAGATGAAGAGGCTCGCAGCCATGCGCGTATCTCCCAGTACGCGCATTGGAAAGGTTTTTGCAAAGGGGGCGGGCCGGGACAGCGCCGTTAAGTCAGTGTCGTGCACAAGCTTGCGCCGGGATCCCACAGCCACGTAACTTGCTGCTGCTATGGACTGCGGGTAAGCAGTAAAATAAAAAATATAGAGTAGTCTGCTGGGTTTTCGGGGTCGGGGTTAGTAGGATAAAAGGGAGGCAGGTTAGGTAGGGGGTTTAAGAAGTCCACTCCTTTACTGGGACAAACTGGGAGGGAACTGGGAAATAGGCCCTAATGCATTGCTGCACGCATCTAATAAAATACCCCCAGTTACGTGCGTGAGACGGCATTCGCGCACATCGGTATAAAATCATGCATGCACATGTGCCTGGGTAACGGATTTTATAACATGCGTGCCTGGACGCTTGCAGAACATAAAATCGGCGCACCCCAGCAAACGCATGCACATGTGCGCCCGTGCGCAGCTCTTAAAATCTACCTTTTTATTTTGGGGATATGGTTTTAAAATGTGTCTTAAAATCTTGTCACCTGCTGTATGTCCTAAGTAAAGGAAACGAGACCTTCAGTGAGAGTGAGCGCCTCAGACAGAGAGCTGTGAGAAAGTTTTCAGAGAGAAGGTTCTGGTTCGGGGAGCTGGCGAGAGTCGCTCAGCTGGTGAGCAGAGAGTCTATTAGTTTCACCTGCTTTAACTTGTAGACATTTCAGGCGCAAGAAACATGGCTGGAAGCTCAGGAGGTCAGCAGGTGGACAGTTGGATGTCTTTTTGTGCTCCTCTGTTACAAGTCTTCTGTGGTGCTAAAACCAACCGTATGTGAGTATTGAACTGAAAACTACCTCATTTCTGACTTCTTGGATATTTTCTTTAAATAAAGCAACAGGTGCAGGAGTTCTGGGTTTGTTTGTTTTTTTGAGAGACGGTGGACTGCTGTACCGAGTTTTGATCCTCAGGTTTCAAGAACAACCCAAGATAAATTTTATTTGTCTGTGAGTTAACCTTGTGATTCAACATCTAAAAATGTATCTGAGATCCTGGTGCTGGACAGAGCTACACTCCTTATCCAGCTGTTTTCACCATTTTCTTGCTACCCAACTGACTGTATCTCCCTTATTCTAAGGATGTGCTTTCAATTGAAACAAGACAATGTCAATTATATTATCTATGTTGTTTCATGTCATTTTTTAAGTTAAATGATAGAAAATGACACAACACTTCCTGTTTTACTAGTTTCTAATATTTCTTGTGCACATTATTTACAAACAGTGCACACTAGGTTCAGATGCAGCGCACACTATTTGTAAAACAGTGTGCACAGGTTCCCCGACAAACCTTGAAATCTGGGGGTCTCCAGAGACCCCCTACCCTAGCCCCTCTCCCCACCACCATGGGAAGCAACTGGTTCCCCCAGAAACCTAATATTTGGAGAAAAACCCATATTCAAATGTCCTGCCCCAATCCCTTCCTTTTGTTTAAAAAAATAGCCACCTCCAGCTTCCAGACACCCCATCATCCACCCTAGCCCACTCTTCTGGACCCCCTCCCCAGACTTACTAAAATTACCCTGGTGGTCTAATGGGGGCCCAGGAGTTACCGCCCCCTCTCTACTTCTGAACCTAGTGGCTACAATTTTCCAAAATGGTGCCAGCCTTTTGCTCCTATAATGTGACAGGGACCACCCAATGGCTTCCTGAGGGCTTTAGGTTGGCAGTCCTCTCCTTCATCCTTCCAACTTTTCTTCCACTCTTTCAGAATTCTTCCCACCTTCTTCCTCCCTCTCTCTCTCTTTCCTTCATTTCATTCTGCATACTCCTCAAAGATGTAAACATCCACAAACACCCTCCTGTTTACAGCATCTTGCTCATAAATGGCTGCCTGTGAAAGAACTTGTTTTGTAAGACTAACAATGATGCTGCTAATTATTTCATTTCATTTATTTAAACTTCCGCGGATGTTTTTTTTAGAACAAATTTGAAATTGTTACCTATGCAAGCAAGCTGACCAATAAAAAATACAATTTCAATTTTTTCACAAATACATAAATTAACAACACAGACAATCCATCCAAACATAACATAGAGCCTTATCTTGAAGCTCTGTGTCCTAAAAAATTCTATTACCCAGAGTTATGAGTCGTAATTGATCCAGCTAGGTTACTCTTCCCTCAAAGACTGACAATAGTGGTATTGTGCTAACAGCATAACGTCACATCTAAAATTATGTAAAATTTTGGGCATTAAAAAAAAGCGCTAAATAATACCTGTTTTCATTAATATTAGGTAGCGAAGAAACAAAGAAGATCGGTGTATCAAGGGACTTTTATTAGAACTTGCCCGACTCAGGCTGAGTTTCGCTCACACAGGATCTGCCTCAGTGGCTACTGTATAGATGGATTTCTGATTACAGATAGTTCAGTGCAAAACCATCAAACTTTGTACATAGTGATTCTGTGTGTAGTCAGTTTTAAAGATCAGTCTCATATGCCAGATTATATCTTATGGTCTTTCCTTGTATCACCATCACGGCACAGACTGTCTCTGCTCTGATCGATCTGATCGACTACACGCAGATTGTTTGTTTCTTTGCTGCTCAGCAGTATTGGATCGGTTTCCGCTTTGTTTTTTGGGTTCATTAATATTAGCATATGGGATGTTAAGTTTTTACATGTATGTCAAACTTCAATTGCATGAGGAATATTTATTTATTTATTGAAATTTCTATTTCACCCACTTACCAGACTATGGGGCGGATTTTCAAAGGGTTACGCGAGTATATTTATTTTATTTATTTATTTTTTTATTTTTAACTTTTATATACCGACATTCTTACATCAAATCCAAATCATGCCAGTTTACATAAAACAGAAAAAGCAGGAAATATATTTCCATAGTCTAATACAATGAACATTTATAACTAAAATTAACAGGCCATAAAGGTAAGAACTTGGAAAAAAAAGGGTTAATTAACAAAAAAATAAATGAAAGAATTTTAAATAAAGCACAAAGGGATGCACGAAGGGGTGCACAAAGGGGAGAACCCCTTTGTCGCGCCCCTTTGTTGTGCGATGCATGGCGCGCGGTGCCTGATGGTGATGCGCTTTTCAACTGCCGACGAAGCTCTCAGTGACGTCGTGGGAGGGGACGTGGTTTCTCGATCGGGTTCCTCTCAGTCACAGTCACACATCTCACTGTTTCCCTCACCTGCCGATGTTTGTTTCCCTTCATTATTCTCATGTTAGTGTTAATTTCTTGCGGGGGCCCAAGATGGAAGGAGGCCTCCCCACTCGCCGGCGCCTGGTGGTGAGGTGCTTTTCAACGCATGTAACCCTGAAAACCCGCTCCTGTGCGCGCCGAGCCTATTTTGCATAGGCCTGGCAACGCGCGCAGGCCCCGGGACGCGTGTATGTCCCAGGGCTTGAAAAAATGGGCGGGGAGTGGGAGGGCTGGGGTGGGGCAGTGAGGGGTGGGGTAGGACAGAGGCCTCTGGCACAGCAGTTGTGTCGGGGGCTCGCGCGGGGGCACTTGGTCGGCATGTGCAACCTACGCCTGCCCAGAGGCAGGCGCAACTTCATCCACAAAGGTCAGGGGGGGGGGTTTAGATAGGGCTGGGGGGAGGGGGAGCGGCCTCGGAGGGAACAGGGAAAGCCATCGGGACTCCCCTAGGGCACCCCCTTGCATGCGCCCCCGGATTTTATATGTTATAAAATCGGGCGTAGATTTATGCGCACCAGGTTGCGCGCACAAATCTATGCCAGCGCATAGGTTTAAAAATCTGGCCCTATTTGTTCTAGGCAGATTACAACAAAGTAAAATACAATAGCAGTACATTTAAATTAACAATAAATAAAATACAAATCAATCTAAACAATTTAAATACATATAAAATAAATAAACCAATTTTACAAGAAGGAAATAATATCTGTTCCTAAGACCTCATTAAATAAGTGAGTCTTCAATTGTTTTCGAAAAAGTTTATAATCAGATCTGAAGGCAATCCATTCAAATCCATTCCAAAGAATTGGAGCAATGCAAGAAAATGCCCAATGATTAGTTATTTTCAAGTGTGTAGTTTTATCACTCAGAGCCAACAGTAAGTTCTGACTAATAGATAGTAATGTACAGGAAGGGACATTCTCAGATATTAGCTTCTTCAAATAAACTGGACATTCACCATGCACAGTGTGGTGTGCCAGGGTCAGTATTTTAAACTGTAAATGCTGTTCAACTGGCAGTCAGTATAAACGTTTTAAAATCAGTGAAATATATTCACAAATTCAACTTCCTGATACTAACCATACAGCAGCATTTAAAAAAAAGTTGTAAGACCCTAAGATGTGACTTTGGCAAACCAATATATAAACTGATACAACAGTCAATAACAGACAAAAGAAAAATCTGAACTACATTCCTAAAAACATAATGATCAATAATATACTTTAAACGGCAAAGCTTAAACAATTTAAAAAACAAAAACATTTCACACAACTGACTATAATTGAACCTTTAGGCTGCAGGTAGTATCTAAAATAATGCCCATGCCCATATCAAAGACTGAATCTGAGAAAACCAATGTATGCTCATCTAACTTTAATGGAATTATTCCAAGTTCTGAAGAAAGCACAAACAATTAAACAACCATACACACTGCAGATATTCACTAAGGGGCTAATATTCAAAAGGATTTAAAGGTGTAAATGTAACTACTTTTGTAGCAATTGTCAAAAGCCATTTACCTGTGTAAAGTGCACTCATGTGAATAAGTCCTATGGCAATTCAATGGCATATATTGCAGCAATTTTGAAAAGCTTACACAGGCAAAGTGCATTTACACGTTTAAAACCCAGTTTTGTGCGTGTGAATACTTTTGAAAATCAGACCCTAAGGGGTGGATTTTAAAAGCCCTGCTCACGCACTGGTGCACCTATGTTCCATAGGCCTACCGGCGTGTGTAGAGCCCCGGGACTTGTGTAAGTTCTGGGGTTTTTTGAGGGGGGTGGGGCTGATCAGTGCAGCAGGCCTGGGGGTGTGGTTTCAGCCCAGGTCTCTCTCCCTCCCTCTGGGGGGAAGAGAGAGAGAGAGAGAGAGAGAGAGAGAGAGAGAGAGAGAGAGAGAGAGAGAGAGAGAGAGAGAGAGAGAGAGAGAGAGAGAGACTTACTATAGTGCCTATGCCCTAGACAGGTATTTTAATCCCTATGGGAGGGCCACCTACTAACTCGGGGTGGGGATTAGGTATCAGTGTCGGGGGTTGGGGGCCACTTTCGCATTCCACATGAGACCTACGGAAAGAACAGTGGTCTCTAGTGAAGATTTGCTGGCCGTCGGAGTGAGGAAACTCACTCCAAGAGGAGATTTGGGCAACATTCTCTCCACCTAGCTTGCTGGACACTCTACCTGGGCAACAACAAGCTAGGTGGAGAGAACGTTGCCCAAATCTCCTCTTGGAGTGAGTTTCCTCACTCCGACGGCCAGCAAATCTTCACTAGAGACCACTGTTCTTTCCGTAGGTCTCATGTGGAATGCGAAAGTGGCCCCCAACCCCCGACGCTGATACCTAATCCCCACCCCGAGTTAGTAGGTGGCCCTCCCCTAGGGATTAAAATACCTGTCTAGGGCATAGGCACTATAGTAAGTCTCTCTCTCTCTCTCTCTCTCTCTCTCTCTCTCTCTCTCTCTCTCTCTCTCTCTCTCTCTCTCTCTCTCTCTCTCTCTCTCTCTCTCTTTCTTTTGAGGGTTGTAGTTATCAGCTGCACACGATAAACAGGTTCAATTTATCGCACGTGGTAAAGTGCTTGGAAAATATGGCACCTATCAAGTCACAGTATAATTACTTTTATGTCCCTTAATGTAAACCGTTGTGACGGTCCCAACCAAACGACGGTATAGAAAAGATTTAAAATAAATAAGTAATACTTCCGTTTTTGCAATGTTTAAAATTCTTGATTCTCAACATGGATTCACTTACTTTGTATAACCTGGACTCTAAAGAGTCAAACACAAAAAATAAAAGTTGCAGATCATTAACAGAAAATGCACATGGATCTAGAGGGCTTTAAGAAGATATTAATTGAGCCATTGCCATCTCAATTTCAGTAGATGCGTCAAACTGAAAACAAGTCCAAGATACCTTGTGATTATCTACCCTGGAAGAGGATGAAAGTGGAAGACAACTTAGGACCCCATCTTCAAACAACAAAGGCCCAGGACAGATTGATAAATTATCCCTAGTTTTCAAAATTTTCTCATCCAGATAAGAAGCAAAGGAACAACAATCTACAAGCTGAGGTTTATCCGCAAACACAGTCAACTTTGATATCAATGAAAACAGTTCCCAAGGATGGCTCAAGGTTGCAGCTAACTAAAAATCCCTAGATTATCTATGCTATAATTTTGCATGGATACCACCCGTTTTAAGAAAAAGGGTCATGGTTATGATAATTTTATGCTTAAGAACATAAGAAATTGCCATGCTGGGTCAGACCAAGGGTCCATCAAGCCCAGCATCCTGTTTCCAACAGAGGCCAAACCAGGCCACAAGAACCTGGCAATTACCCAAATACTAAGAAGATCCCATGCTACTGTTGCAATTAATAGCAGTGGCTATTCCCTAAGTAAACTTGATTAATACATAGATAGTGAGAGTGAGAGCCTCTTTATAAGGCCTTCATAGTAGTCAACTATTTGTATCACTATAGGAGGGCCAGCTAATAACTCTTGGTGAGGTTTTAGTGGTGATTTTTGGTTTTGGGGCCAGTTTTACTTGCAGAGTACACCTCATTGAAGATTTGACATCCAAACAGCACAATACACTTCAGTGAAGATTTGACGCCATTTGGAGTGAGGAAAGTCTCACAAAGATGAGATTTATACAATGTTCTCTCACCCTAGCTTGACGGACTCTATACCAGGGTACTACCAAGCTAGGGCGAGAGAACACTGTAGAAATCTCATCTTTACGAGACTTTCCTCACGCCAAATGATGTCAAATCTTCACTGAGGTGTATTGTGCTGTTTGTATGTCTCATTCTGCATGTAAAACTGGCCCCAAATCACTAAACCACCACCAAAACCTCACCTCGATCTATTAGCTAGCCCTCCTATAGTGATATAAATAGCTGAATACTGTGACAGCCTCCTCAGAGGCACTCTCTTCCCCTTCCCCCTTTCCCTCTCCCCCCTCCCCCTCCCACTCCCCAAGGCCAAAATTCAACTTGCAATCTTTATCACAAATACCAGGAAAAAGGTGGTTATTTTATTTCCGGCATGCGTTACGCTATCGCATAGTGTGGAAATGCCCTTCATTTTCATTAATCCCACCCAAACCCCTCCCCAAGTCCACCCCTTTGAAAAATTTGCATTTGCGCCACGCACTACCATTACTAACGTATGCATTATGGCATTAACGCATGCGTTGTGGCATTATCTGTTGTGATCGTGGACCCTTGGGCCGGCTGAGACAGGTGTAGCTCACCGTGGAAGGCCCACAGTGGAGGTCAGAGCCGGGCGGCGGTACAGCACAGGAGACCGGGGGAATCTTCACCACTGGAAGCCCGTGGTCCCTCCAGGAGGAGCCTGTGAGGACCCGAGCCGCTTGGACTTATGCCCGATCTCCTATTAGGTCGAAGGACGTCACAGCATAGAGGAGAGGAGAGGAGAGTAGAGGAGTGAGTCGAGAGGAACCAGGAGGACAACTGGAACTTTACCACTGGAAGCTCGCAATCCCCCCAGGAGGAGCGTGTGAGGACCTGAGCCGCTTGGACTTAGGCGAAACCTCCTGGTAGCGTGAAACGGAAGCCAAGGTCCATAGCGAGGGTCGAAGACAGGAACAGAAGTCGGAATTCAAAGTCAAGGGTCAGAAACTGGAGCAGTAGTCGGAATCCAAAGCAAAGGGTCAGAAGCTGGAGTGGAGGTCGGAATCCAAAGCCAAGGGTCAGAAGCTGAAGCTGTAGTCGGAATCCAAAGCCAAGGGTCAGAAGCTAGAGTAGAAGAAGCACAACTAGCAACTCTGGAACAGAGGAAACCTTGTTGAAAGGCAAGGATAAAGCCTGACAGGTAGGTTTAAATAGCCGGGGCATCTGACTTCACGGTAGAGGTGGAGCTGTCCCTTCCCGCTCTGGGTCCTTTAAGTCCCATGCCCTTGCGTGCGCATGCATCTAAGGGGCGGGCCTGAGTGCTCCGAGTCGGTGGCATCTCCCTCCCACAGGGAGCGCCACGAGAAGGCCCCGACCAGGCCCGAGGCACATCAGAGACGCCGGGAGCAACGAGAGAGGTAGGGAGGCCGGCTAAAGGGCCCCGCAGGTCGGGTTGTAACATTATTGCGGGCATTAATGCCATAACACATTTTGATGAATAACCCTGAAAGAGTTAAAATATGCTTTACGAGTCTGTAAGAACGTAGTATGATAATTATTTCTCAAAAGGTGGTAATTATTCTTAACTGAATCAGTCTTAAGCATATAAAGTGCATTAAGTCATAAGATATTCTGATATACACCCTTTTTGGTGCATTAATGCATTAGTAATTTGGAAATTAAGTAGAGGACACTCAAAGAGTTCATTAAATTTGAATTAAGCATTATCTATTGGCGCCAAAGAGAGCACATTGAGGAAAAAATAATCCCCACCAGTACCCTGAGTTACAAATATCATAAACTGGTGGGCAAAAAAAAAAAAGATAGAAATATAGACACATAAGAACATAAGAAATTGCCATGCTGGGTCAGCCCAAAGGTCCATCAAGCCCAGCATCCTGTTTCCAACAGAGGCCAAACCAGGCCACAAGAACCTGGCAATTACCCAAACACTAAGAAGATCCCTTACTACTGATGCAATTAATAGCAGTGGCTATTCCCTAAAGCAGCGGTTCTCAACCGGTGCGTCGCAACACACTAGTGTGTCGCCAAGCACCGGCAGGTGTGTCGCGTGGCTCCCGGTCCCTCCCGCTGCTCCTCCTTCCCTGCTGCCGTTGCCGCCGGGCTATCAGCACGTTCAAGCCCAGCGGGAACGGCAGCGGTGCAAAAAAAAAAAAAGCTGTGGCATCCGCGGCTGTCCTTTTCTTCTTCCCGCGCCTGCATCCCCCCCCCCCCCCCCCCGGAACAGGAAGTGGTGCACGGGAAGAAGAAAGGCCGTGCTGCTCGCGCGCCATCACGGCACACATGGGGAAGCGCTGCTGCGGCCGTATGGCCAACCGGTCTTCCTGTTGGGGGGGGGGGGGAGCGGAAGCGCCGCGCGCAGCTTCCGCTTCCTCCCCCCAATGCAGGAAGATCAGCTGCCTCTCCTGCTGCCCCCCGTTCTCCTGCTATCTTCGGGCGTCAGGCCGTATGGTCCGTCGATCTTCCTGCTTGGGGTGGGGGAGCGGAAGCGTCGCGCACAGCTTCCGCTTTCTCCCCCAAAGCAGGAAGATCAGCTGCCTCTCCTGCTGCCACCGGCCTCCTGCTATCTTCGGGCGTCGGGCCGTATGGTCCGCCGATCTTCCTGCTTGGGGGGGGGGGGAGGAAGCGGACGTTGTGCGCTGCGCTTCCCCCCCCCCCCCCGACAGGAAGTTCGGACGCCCGAAGATAGCAGGAGTCCGGTGGCAGCAGGAGAGGCAGCTGATCTTCCTGCTCTGGGGAGAAAGCGGAAGGGAAAGGAGAGAGCAGCATGAGCCTCCTGCGATCGATGGAATTCTTCCTTCTTGTCTTGGGGGCTGGAGGAGCAGCTACCGTTTGTGCTGGGGGGGGGGGGGGGAGAGGAAGTGAGTGACAGAAAGAGAGAGAAGCAGCCAGCCAGCCTGTGTGTAAGTGAGAGAATGTGTGTGATTGAGAGCCTGTGTGTAAGTGAGAGAATGTATTTGATCGAGAGTATGTGTGTGATTGAGAGAAACTGGTCAGAGAGCTGATGTATGTGTATATGTGAGAGACAATGAAAGTGACTGCTCAAGGAGATGACTGATGTGTATGTGAGAGTGTGAGACAGTCAGGGATGTGTGTGTGTGAGAGAGAGAGAGAGAGAAAGCATGGAAGTGAGAAATCTGGGTATGTGAGAAAGCATGGGAGTAAGAAGCCTGGTGTTGTGGGGGTGTATGTGAAAGAAAGCATGGGAGTGAGAAGCCTGATTATGTGAGAGAGAGCATGGGAGTGGGAAGCCTGTGTGTGTGCATGTATATGAGAGAGACTGGTTGGTAAGGTGACAGTGTGACTGGTGTGTATGTGAATGTGAGAGAGAGAATGTGATTCAGGGAATGAGAAGCCTGTGCACGTGGAGAGCGAGCATGGAAATGAGAGAGAGACTGGGTGTGTGTGTGTGTGTAACAGAGAAAGTGATTATGGGAATGAGAAGCCTGTGCATGTGAAGAGAGTGAGCATGGGAGTGAGAACCTGGGTGTGTGTGAGACACAGCATGGGAGGGAGAAGCCTGTGTATCTGAAAGAGAACATGAGAGTGGGAAGCCTATGTGTGTGTGTATATGCATGAGAGAGATCAGGTGACTGGTGTGTGTTTGCGTGTATGTGAGAGAGAGAAAGTGATTTTGGGAATAAGAAGCCTGTACATGTGAAGAGTGAGCATGGGAGTGAGAAAGCTGGGAGTGTGTGAGATACAGCATGGGAGTGAGAAGCCTGTATATCTGAAAGAGAACATGGACGTGGGAAGCCTGTCTGTGTGTGTGTGTGTGTATGCATGAGAGAGATCAGGTGACGGGTTTGTGTGAGAGAGAGAGAGAGAGAGAAAGTGATTATGGGAATGAGAAGCCTGTGCAGGTGAAGAGTGGGCATGGGAGTGAGAAACCTGTGTGTGTGTGAGACACAGCATGGGAGTGAGAAGCCTGTATATCTGAAAGAGAACATGAGAGTGGGAAGCCTATGTGTGTGTGTATATGCATGAGAGAGATCAGGTGACTGGTGTGTGTTTGCGTGTATGTGAGAGAGAGAAAGAAAGTGATTATGGGAATAAGAAGCCTGTACATGTGAAGAGTGAGCATGGGAGTGAGAAAGCTGGGAGTGTGTGAGATACAGCATGGGAGTGAGAAGCCTGTATATCTGAAAGAGAACATGGGAGTGGGAAGCCTGTGTGTGTATGCATGAGAGAGATCAGGTGACTGGTGTGTGTGTATGTGGGAGAGAAAGAAAGTGATTATGGGAATGAGAAGCCTGTGCATGTGGAGAGAACAAGCATGGGAGTGAAAGACTGGTGAGTGTATGTGAGAAAGAGAAAGTGATTATGAGAGTGAGAAGCCCATATATGTAAGTGGAACACGGGAGTGGGAAGCCTGTGTGTGTGTGTATGGCATGAGAGAAACTGTTCAGGAAGGTGACTGGTGTGTTTGTCAAAGACTGGGAGATGATTGGTGTGTGAGAGACAGAAACTGGTCATGGGGGCATGACTGGTATGGTGTGTGTGTGTGTGAGAGACATGGGCCCTAAGGAAGAGGACCAGGAGTATAGAGCTTAGCCACTACTGCTGCTTCTGGTGTGTGCTACAGCCTGCATGGAACAGGAGTAGGAAAGCTGCTGGAGGGGGTAAGTAAAGGTGGCTTTTTAAGTTTATTTTTCTTGATTGACTGCTATTTTAATTATTTAATATTATGTGATGTGTCTGCTTTTTTTGAAATATTTTATTGGTGTTTGGATAATTTTTAATAGTTTTTATGAGTTTTTAATTGTTGGATGTTATTCTGTTCATAGTTGTTGTGAAACATTTATTCTGCTTATTAGTATAGTTTTACAATTATTTCTGTGTGGGGATCTATAGCTGCTTGCTAGTTCTGTTTTCCTAATAAGAGGTGTATTGGTTTTTAGGGCCTGATTTAATATTTGTAGTGTTGCCTTTTCATAGATAGGGTTGCTCCTGTTTGAGTGTATTCCATAATACAGGTGTAACTGTGTGTGGATTAGTTTATGTGCATTACTACAGATCCTGGGAGTATGTTAGGTCGGTTCTGTGTCTGTTACAGAGATATTTTACTAGCATGTAAGTGTTTTATCAGTCTTATTTGTTGCGTTTTCTCAAGAGGACATGCATTGGTGGTAAACTGCTGTCTTTTCATAAGTAGGGCTATTGAGCCTGAAAGTAGAAGGAGTTTGAGTTGCTGTTACTGAGATGACACCAGAACCAGAATATCTTTTTTTGTAGAGTGAGTTGAACGGGGAATGTCATAATTCTGCTTTACATCCATTATTGTGGATCAGGGGGGTTCCCGTGGATGCAAACTGTACATTTACATCTAGCCCTGTGACGATCATGGGTCAGTGTGTCACGCATGTGAGAACCATCTGTCAGGTGTGTCCCGACAGAAAAAAGGTTGAGAACCACTGCCCTAAAGGGTACATTTTAAAAGTCAGCGCGCGCACGTACTTTTGTTCGCGCATCAGGCGCAAACAAAAGTATGCTGGATTTTATAAGATACGCGCAGTTACACTAACTGCACCAACCACATCCTCTGGCAACAAATTCCAGAGCTCTACTGTGCGTTGAGTGAAAAAGAATTTTCTCCGATTAGTCTTAAATGTGCTACTTGCTAACTTCATGGAATGCCCCCTAGTCCTTCTATTATTCGAAAGCTATTTCTCCCATACACTTATGTGTATTTGGGGATCACTTCAGGTTCTGGCATTTGCTCGTCCTTCTCCTCCCTGCCGTGGTTTGGACTGGGGTGTAAGGTTCCCGAAGGGTGAGATCTTGCTTCATCAGGGTGTAGGGCGCTGTCGTGTTGGTCGCTCCCACACTCTGAACACTTAATGGCTATTTCACAGTCCTTAGCCATGTGGTTAAATGAAGAACAACACCGGTAGCAAATTCTGTACTTTTTCTACAGTTCTTTGCACACTTAGAATATGACAGCAAATAAGAGCCATAAGAATAATTTAGACCCTCAGTTACTTTCTGGCTTGTCCCTCTCTTTTTCACAATTACAGATCCTCTGTGCTTATCCCAGACTTTCTTGAATACTGTTACCACCTCCACCGGGAAGTCGTTATAACCAAGCAATAATTAGGCAGTTATAATTAAATGTTTTATATTTCTAAGATAATTCTTAAGTGCAGCAAGGCAGAAGATTTGCTGTATACATGTATTTTTTTTCTCACTGCTTTAGGGTATTTTTTCTTATTGCTGGCTTATATTTTTGTTTTGTCCTCCAGTTTATTTTTTTAAACAACATTTAAGATTATTCTAAATGATTTCCCCCCTCCTTGCCAGTGAATATTCTACACCATCAAATGAGTGCAAGCAGGAGCCATAGCTGTAAAATTCAAGTCAACCGGAATTTAGAGGACAAAAATAGAGCAGCAATCTCTAGTAACTTCCTGAAAAGAAAAAGAGAAAATAGCATTAATGTTAAATCCTAGGGGTGTGCATTCGGATTGACCGCATTAGTAAAACGCAACTCATATTTTTTTTTTACTTAAAAAATTGATTCGACATAAACGATCGGATTTCCCACATATCGAACATAGATATGTTCGATATGTGGGAAATCGCGATTGTTGAGCCAAAATAAAAATATAAACCCCCTCACCCTCCTTAATCCCCCCCCCCGACTTACCACAACTCCCTGGTGATGGAGCGAGGAGTGAGGACGTCATTTCTGTAATCCTTGGCGAGAAGCATGTGATGTCGGCGGCACGTTGAGTGACGCCGGCGTCACGTGATTCCCGGCTCGTTCGCGCCGGACGGCTCGTTCGGCCCAAAAAGAACTTTTGGCCAGCTTGGGGGGGCCTCCTGACCCCCTCAAGCTGGCCAAAAGTTCTTTTTGGGCCGAACGAGCCGTCCGGCGCGAACTCGCCGGGAATCACGTGACGCCGCGTCACTCAGACGCGACGTCACGTGATTCCCGACAAGTTCGCGCCGGACGGCTCGTTCGGCCCAAAAAGAACTTTTGGCCAGCTTGAGGGGGTCAGGAGGCCCCCCCAAGCTGGCCAAAAGTTCTTTTTGGGCCGAACGAGCCGTCCGGCGCGAACTTGCCGGGAATCACGTGACGTCGGCGTCACGTGATTCCCGGCTCGTTCGCGCCGGACGGCTCGTTCGGCCCAAAAAGAACTTTTGGCCAGCTTGGGGGGGTCAGGAGGCCCCCCCAAGCTGGCCAAAAGTTCTTTTTGGGCCGAACGAGCCGTCCGGCGCGAACGAGCCGGGAATCACGTGACGCCGCGTCACTCGACGTGCCACCGACGTCACATGCTTCTCGCCAAGGATTGCAGAAATGACGTCCTCACTCCTCGCTCGATCACCAGGGAGTTGTGGTAAGTCTGGGGGGGGGGATTAAGGAGGGTGAGGGGGTTTAAATTTTTTTTTTGCACATATGTACATATACCCAACTCATTGGATTTTTTTTATGTCCATATTGGCCGCAAGTGGGACCCCCTTTCGGACATAAAAAATATGAACATAAAATTTTGCTCTGCACATCCCTATTAAATCCTACTGAAAGAAACTATGGGACTGTTCCTGCATTCTAGTCTTGTTTTCCCTGTCATATGTAAACACGTTACTTTAAAGGATCTTTAATGTGTTAAATGGGTAGACTAAAAACTCCAGATTCTATTCATCAAACTTGTGAAAGCCTTTTATTTCCTGGGTCATGACATTAGGTGTCTTTTGCTGCACATAACTTTTCCATTTCTTTTCAGGTCAGTAAGCACATTTCTGGATCTTAATATTTCATAAACATTGTCAGTTTAACAGTAGTTAAGAAGCATCAACCAGCAATCACACTTAAGGAACATTCAGTTTTTTCCAGAAAATGTCACATTGCATGGATCTAGGAGTAGTCCAGAAAATGATATATTTGCATTGATCTAGGAATTTAGCAATCTAACTATACAAGCAATAATTTTATCTTATAACAATGCATTTAATACAAAAAAAGATATATAAACAATTGTAAACATGCCTTCTTAAATCTAATACTGCGGTTCTCCAAAATAAACATTGTATTTAGATGAAAGATAAATGTCTATTTGATGCCTTGCAACAAATATACCAGCATACTTTTCCCCACTTTAATGCCCTCTGACCGAAATGTCATGACCTTTTTGACACTAGGCACCCTTACCAGTTCTGAGGACTAGAGGGGTTTCCTGTTGCGGAGAGCGTGAGCCCTTGGGCTATGGCCCAACCCCAGGGCAAGGCTCCATGGTATGTGCCATGGGTAGGCGAGCACATCCGGGTACGGGCTGGGCTTGAGACTAGAACACTCTTGAACTTGCAGCTTGGTTTGAACTTGGAGTATAGCTTGAACTTGGATCATGGCTTAAATGTGGAACACTTGAAGGTTTGGTCTTTCGACAGCCCTTTCATACCTGCCACTTGGGAACAGCTTGTGCGTCAGGACAGACGGAGGCAGAGGACTCAAGACAAGATGTGATGAAGGCTTGAACATGATTCTGAAGACTAGGAACTTAGCCGAAGGCTCTGAAGATTTGGACAAGATGAAGGCTCAGAAGAAGCTCTTTACTGCAGCGTGCCCTACACAGTCCATGGGCTGGTCGGAGACCACGCTGATGGTGGAACAGACTCTGGACTTGGAACATGATGAGTAATATCAGTCCATAGGAACATAAGAAATTGCCATGCTGGGTCAGACCAAGGGTCTATCAAGCCCAGCATCCTGTTTCCAACAGAGGCCAAACCAGGCCACAAGAACCTGGCAATTACTCAAACACTAAGAAGATCCCATGCTACTGATGCAATTAATAGCAGTGGCTATTTCCTAAGTAAATTTGATTAATAGCCAATAATGGACTTCTCCTCCAAGAACTTATCCAAACCTTTTTTGAACCCAGCTACATTAACTGCACTAACCACATCTTCTGGCAACAAATTCCAGAGCTTTATTGTCCCTTTTGGTTTTCATAAAGTGTAGGCGAAAGTTAGGAGCTTGGATTTATTTGTTTTTCAGGCCCAGTCAGCATAGCCAGGCGAACCCTGTTTGGTGGTCCTGACCAGGGTCAGGAGGGGTTTTACTTCCCAGTCCACTTGCTGGCTGGTTTGGATTTTCCCTCTGGGTACATTTTTTGGATATTTTATTTTAAGTGGTAGGAGCTTTGCAAGAGACTTTACACCATCTGGGAACGAGGAACCCTGTGTTCAGGGCTGTTCAGGTTAGAGAAGACCTGCCCTCCATACCCTCCATGAGGAAGGGGGTGCCGGTGACCTACAACAAGGATGCACTCTGGTTTTGTCCTATTGGAAAATCTTTGGTTTCCAGATCCAGGGCTAAGTTTTGGCTGCCCTTTCTTCCTGAGTAAAGCACAGAGAGTTGCCTACTTCAGGGCATCCCTGCCATCAGGGATCAAAACAGTTGAGATAAAAAGATGGTTCAGAAGCAAAGAAGTCTGGGAAATCATCTAACAGTGAGTCTAAGCAAAGCCTAACATCCTTGAAGACACCATCCAGTAGGGATGTGCAGAGCAAAATTTTATGTTCATATTTTTTATGTCCGAAAGGGGGTCCCACTTGCGGCCAATATGGACATAAAAAAAATCCAATGAGTTGGGTATATGTACATATGTGCAAAAAAAAAATTTAAACCCCCTCACCCTCCTTAATCCCCCCCCCAGACTTACCACAACTCCCTGGTGATCGAGCGAGGAGTGAGGACGTCATTTCTGCAATCCTTGGTGAGAAGCATGTGACGTCGGTGGCACGTCGAGTGACGCGGCGTCACGTGATTCCCGGCTCGTTCGCGCCGGACGGCTCGTTCGGCCCAAAAAGAACTTTTGGCCAGCTTGGGGGGGCCTCCTGACCCCCCCAAGCTGGCCAAAAGTTATTTTTGGGCCGAACGAGCCATCCGGCGCGAACTCGCCGGGAATCACGTGGCGCCGCGTCACTCAGACGCGACGTCACGTGATTCCCGGCAAGTTCGCGCCGGACGTCGGCGCGAACTCGCCGGGAATCACGTGACGTCGCGTCTGAGTGACGCGACGTCACGTGATTCCCGGCGAGTTCGCGCCGGATGGCTCGTTCGGCCCAAAAATAACTTTTGGCCAGCTTGGGGGGGTCAGGAGGCCCCCCCAAGCTGGCCAAAAGTTCTTTTTGGGCCGAACGAGCCGTCTGGCGCGAACGAGCCGGGAATCACGTGACGCCGGCGTCACTCGACGTGCCGCCGACGTCACATGCTTCTCGCCAAGGATTGCAGAAATGGCGTCCTCACTCCTCGCTCCATCACCAGGGAGTTGTGGTAAGTCGGGGGGGGGGATTAAGGAGGGTGAGGGGGTTTATATTTTTATTTTGGCTCAACAATCGCGATTTCCCACATATCGAACATATCTATGTTCGATATGTGGGAAATCCGATCGTTTATGTCGAATCAATTTTTTAAGTAAAAAAAAAATATGAGTTGCGTTTTACTAATGCGGTCAATCCGAATGCACACCCCTACCATCCAGTGCTTTCAAACTCCCGGGGAGAGACTCTGCAGAGACAGTAGCTGTGTGGTTTGGGCCAGTTGGAAGGGGTATTCTGCCCAAGCAAAGAGCCCCCTGCCCAACTGGGGACTCTATTTTTTCCAAGCCCTGGAGAATAGAAGTCCCCCTGGTTCTGGCATCAGATATTCCTGCACAGAATGAGGAGATTGTAAGAAGGAAAGATTCTGTAAGTGCTGTGCATTAATTTGCTGTGCAATCTTTCAATCAATTGCAACAGTAAAGATTTTGTTCGGACACTAACACAGTGACTTTAATTGGTACATCCAGCATAAACCAGGACATACCAGTATCCCTCTCCCAGGGGATCAGAACAAGGACATAAGGGGGTCACTCGGGACCTTGGGAGATATCCCCCCCCCTCCCAACTCGACAAAAGATCCAGGTCCTGGAAATGAGAGTCCGTGTTCAGGCTAGCCTGCCTGGCAAGGTTCCAGCCCTGAAGAGTCAAACAAATACTTTTATGGCACCACCGGACAGCAATCCGCACCCAGGGAGGGACTTACATAAGGAATGTTGGTGCAATGTGTTTTACAGTTTGCTATGTGTTATACAAAGATTTCGCTATGGAATAATAAGTTCAAAGATACTTGAAAAAAAAAGATTCTGTAGGTACCGTACATAGATGCAGATGCATTATTGGGTGAATGCACAATTAGGAAGCCCCATGAAGTATTCTTGCATAGCTATAAAATATGTATCACTACAGTCCTAGATGTTATATCAGGAAACGTATTTTTCATGAGAAAGGATGGAAGCATTGCCTTCCTGGAGTAGGTCATGCAGGGCTAAAAGAGTAATAGAATTGAGGAGGACATGGAATAAGCATAGATGATTCTGATGGGGTCAGTTTTCAAAGGGCTCTAGATGGCTAAATAAAAACGTACAGCAAAGCCTTTGAAAATTGACTGGAATAACTGTCCAAATGTACCCCTCTGATTTCCACTAGGCGGCTTTAGCTAGTCAACCTATGGGAGAGCATAGTGTTGGGGTACTTAACCTTATTCCCTGGGCTTTCCCATACCTAAATGTATCTCCCAGGGATAGGTAAAAGTTAGGCAGCTGGTGCTGATTTGCATTGCAAGCGTTCATCAGGCATTGTAGCCATATTGCAGCTTAGTAAATCTAGGCCTTGCTTGGCTAAATCTAGGCGATGCAATAGCAGACCTAAATCTGATTCGCCAGCTCCCCAACCCCTCCCGGTCACCCTGAACTCCCTCTTCCCTCCACTCTCAAGCCTTGGTTTTGAAATGAGTTTCCTTCTGGCCCGATCTTCCACCAAATCTCCCCCCAACTTCCAATACTGCAAAAAGTCTCTGCTAGTCCAACCTTTTTCCCACCTGCCTTCCCTCCAAGTCCCAGTGTTACAAAAAGGTCCCTACTGGCCTGATCTGCTTCTCACCCCACCCAGAACATGTTTTAAAGTCCTCATAGCCACATTTCCCCTCCTGTCCTCCCTTCTGAATGTAAAATCTATAAAAAAAAAAAAAAGAAGTCTCTGCTGTCCATTTCTCCTTCCATCACTGCTTCCCTGCTGTCAGAAGAGGCTACAGTGCCAGGTGGGACCCTCTCCATTTCAGCTATCCATAAAAGGCTTCAGTGCTAGCTGGGCTCCGTCATTCCTCCCTCCTTCTCAGCAGAAAAACAGGCTAAACTGGCATCTCCACTTATGGAGAGGAGGCATCCCCCAGCTGGCACTGTAGCATATTTTGACCAGTAGGGAGGCAGAAAGAGAAGGGAGATTGAGCTTTTTAAAAAATGTTAATAATGTTGAAGGAGGAAAGGGTATTGCTGGCTTGGTTGAGAGCTATTTTTTTCTTTGTAAGAAGACTTGGCCAGCTAACACCAATTTTCAATACTAGGCCGCTAAATTTAGAATGCCAGCCTGAGCAATCTAAGTTTTAGCTCGCTAGAATTAGGTACATTTTCAGCTGAAAGTCTTGCCAGCCTTTGCTGAAAATCATCATTAACAATTTTGCCAGCTAAGATAGGATGTCAGACCTTCTTCGAAAATTGGTCCCCAGGTTACTAAAAGAAGACACAGCAGAATGAACAACCTAGCAGCACATTTAAGAGGGCAACTTTCAAAGTGATTTATGCAATTATAGATGAATTTTCAAAGAGTTACATGTGAAAAAATGGCCATATGCATGCATGTGTGACGCTTTCACATAAATTCATATTTTAAAAAGGGGCCACATATGCATGTACATGTGCATTCACGTGCTCATGTACATGCTTTAAAAAAGGGGTCTATTAGCTACATATCAGGGCAGGGCTTATGCTTACATGTGAAATGAGCTATTTTAAAAATGCCATTTGTGCATACATCATCGCAACTACGCACGTACATTTACTACTGCTCATTTAGGCACACAAGTACAAATTTTCACTTTCACTAATGATTGGCATTTGGTGCACTGGCTTCCCTAGGTGACAGACTGGGACATACTGGGAAAAACTTGTAAACCCTGGGTCATACAGGAGGGTTACAGGAACAGACTGGGTCATATGGTTGGGGGCTTTGGAGTGAGTATATCTGGAATAGACTGGGCCATATTGGGTGGTAAATGGTTGAAGTTTATACTGGAAAAGGACAGGAAGGCTCATTTCCATATTCTGCCCTACAGCCCCCGGAAGTGGACTCCAGAGGTTACAGTAAGCGATACAAGCTTTGAACTCCACAGCCCCAGCTTCAGAGGCCCTGCACCCCTTACAGCAGAAGAGAACCAGATGGCTCATCTACATAGTTTCCAGCAGCCCTCAGGGGAGGACTCCAGAGGTCACAGTGAGTGATCCAGGCTTTGAACTCCACAGTACCTGCTTCCAGAGGCCTCGCTCTGCTTGCAACAGAAGAGGACTGGAAGGCTCATGTTCATACTATTCCCAACAGCCCCCAGGAGAGGACTGAAGAGGTCACAGTGAGCGATCTAGGCCTCTTACTCCACAACCCTAGCTTCCAGAAGCCCCACATCCCTTAAAGCAGAAGAGGACTAGAAGGCTTATCTGCATACCGTTCCGAGCAGCCCCTGGGAGAGGTCTCAGAGGTCATAGTGAGCGATCTAGGCCTCTTACTCCACAGCCCTAGCTTCCAGAGGCCCCACATCCCTTACAGCAGAAGAGAACCAGATGGCTCATCTACATAGTTTCTAGCAGCCCTCAGGAGAGGACTCTAGAGGTCATAGTGAGTGATCCAGGCTTTGAACTCCACAATACCAGCTTCCAGAGGCCTCGCTCTGCTTGCATCAGAAGAGGACTGGAAGGCTCATGTTCATACTATTCCCAGCAGCCCCCAGGAGAGGACTGAAGAGGTCACAGTGAGCAATCTAGGCCTCTTCCTCCACAGCCCTAGCTTCCAGAGGCCCCACATCCCTTAAAGCAGAAGAGGACTAGAAGGCTTATCTGCATACCATTCCGAGCAACCCCTGGGAGAGGTCTCAGAGGTCATAGTGAGCGATCTAGGCTTCTAACTCCACAGCCCCAGCTTCCAGAGATCCTGCACCCTTTGCAGCAGAAGACGACTGTTTCCATACTGTTTGCATACTGTTTCCATCATCCCCCGATGGAGGACCCCAGAGGTCACAGTGAGCAATCCAGGCTTCAAACTCCACAAGGATAAAGGACATGGAATTCACCTGGAAAATCCTAAATAACCAGCTTTCTGTCTTGACATTTTCTGCCTCATAACATGGGTAACCCTAGACATTTCAGGAAAATTAAAATTTTACAACCATCAAAAGAAGTATCACAGCACTAATAAAACCGCCTTATTATCCAGTCTCTGTCTGAATCAAAGTTAAACTTAACAACAAGGTTCCCTTTGAAACTACTTTCTGATCTCCAGATCCTAAAAAACTGTCCTATCTTATTAACTTCTTCATTGTATAAAGCCATGGTGCTTCCATGTTTAACAGGTTAAAAAAAAAAAAAGCTTTTGCAAGCAAAGAATTTGCATTCAGAATTTTCTGACATACTTACAAATGACCTTTTGTAAAGTAATAAATGCATTCTGAAATTCCAGAAAGTTCACAAATTTTAAACTATTATATTGAAAAGAACTGAAAGTTTCTAATCTGGGTTTATTTAAATACACAATTTATTTCTGGGTTTCTACACAAAGTTTATTTCAAATCACAGAATTAAAAAAGATGCCAGGCATAAGGGTTTCTTCACCCCGGGGAATGCTAATTTAAATATCAGGGCAGAGAAACAGTAATTCTCTGTTTCTTAACAAGCCCAAATTACTTCAAAGCACTCACAGCAGGTCAAAGATTTCAGGTCCAATCCAAGGTCAGATTATCCAAAAAGTCATAAACTAGTTACTTCACCTCATTGAGGTAATTTTCAAAGGAGTTACACATGTAAATGTAACGTAGTATCATAACAATTTTCAAAAGCCATTTACGCACATAAAGTGCACTTACACATGAATATGCTATGGGCAATTCAATGACATATATTGTAGCAATTTTCAAAAGCCCCTTTACATGGGTAAAGTGCCTTTACATGTATAAAACCCAATTTTAAGCATGTAAATGCTTTTTAAAATCAGACACTAAATGCATAACTTTCAAAACTGCTCGCATGCGCCCATGTACGCATGTATATGGACGCGTGCAAAGTTGCTACTGTATTTTATAACCTGTGCAGAAATGATATGCACAGGTTATAAAATAGGAGGACATATGTGCCCACAAATGCTTGTGCATGCAAAAACCACAAGCCGTGCAAGTTCAGACTTATCCAGGTAAATGCCGATTTAGGCAGCTAGTAAGTAGTGGCACTTAACAGGATGAATCCGAAAAGTGCTACGTAGGCAGACAAGTAGCACTTTTCAGACTTATCTAGCTAAGTTGCGTCTACTGTTACTTAGCCAGAGAAATCAGAATATAGCTGCATAAGTGCCACTACTTATCTGGATAAGTTCAAATTTGTCCGACTAATTGACGGCAAAGGTGCTTCTTAGCCGGATAAGTTGGAATTTATGTGTGTGCAAATGATATACCCACGTATTTGTACTTCAAATTTTAAAAGTCTACATAAGTAGATTTTACTCGCATTAACTAGATGCTTTTAGCCTCCTTAAGTCGGCTTTTATATATTTAAGTCAAGGGATCTTAAATCCTGCACACGGCAATGACATAACCAGTTTTACCAATTAGTCTACCAGTTTACCCAGTCCATCTGCAGCTCATGAAGACCCTCCTAGCTCTTCAGCCTGAAGTCCCCCCATTTCACCCAGACCTCCTATCCATACGGCCGGCGCCATTTTGCAATACGGCAACGAGTGCAAGAGGTCGCTCCCGGACCCCCGCTGGACTTTTGGCAAGTCTTGTGGGGGTCAGGAGGCCCCCACAAGCTGGCCAAAAGTCCCTGGGGGTCCAGCGGGGGTCCGGGAGCGATCTCCTGCGCTCGTGACGTTGGGGGACAGGAACAAAAATGGTAGCTGGTGCTAACTTTGCCCTGTCATATGACAGGGCAAAGGTAGCGCCGGCGCCATTTCTATTAACGCAGCCATGGCCCGAGAGTGGAAGATCACAACGGGACCCCCCCCCCCCCCCCACTGGACCCCAGGTAATTTAAAACATTTTGGGGGGGTTCGGGAGGGTGGGGGATTTATTTTAAAGGGTCGGGGTGGGTTTTAGGGATGTTTTAGTTTGCCGGTTTTCCCGCCCTCCCCCTTCCCCTCCCCCCTCCCCCGATTTACAATTTTTGACGATAAATCGGGGGAATTCCTATTGTATCGCACCTCTAACGATTTTTTACGATTTAAAATATATCGGACGATATTTTAAATCGTCAAAAAACGATTCACATCACTAATAAATATACGCAAGTGAAAGTCTTATGTGCGTCACTTTGGCAGGCTGTAAAACAGTAACTTACTCGCGTAAACGCTGACCCCCTCGCCAGAACATTCCTGGCCCGCCCCTTTTTTACACGTGCAAAGTTGTTTGAAGACCCTGATCCATGTTACAATTTTAGAAATAGCGTACACTCACCTGTATGCTAATTATATTTGTGCAAATGCTTATTTTTATGCAGCATTTGAAATTACCTATGCAATTCACAACAACAACAAGTATCAGAGATCTCAGTATTGAGATTCTGAAGCACATCCCAGCATCCCTCAACTTGCTGGGATTAAGGGAGTTTTCCTAGAGATCCATTTTTAAGATTCTATGGGCCAGTCCATCTCCTTGGGATCATGGCTGCTGGCCCTTACAGCTGCTTCAATGCAAGGTCTCTTTGCTAGCATAAGTCTCTAAGTGGCATGTTTGCAAATTGGGATTATTTGCTATGTCTCTCTGAATTAAAAATAAGAACCATCTAAATACCAAAACTTACCATCTGGGATTCAGATAGCGCCTGCGTGGGCACACTCAGGCACCCGGTCATTTTGGGGATATTGTCTGGCAGAACTTTAACAAGATGATATTCTATTGGACTTGAGGTTGAGGATATGTTATCACTAGGAGGATTAGGATGAAATTTACATTCCCCTTCCATAATAATAATTCTTCACAATAATATACACAGCCCTCTTCTAATGATAAGCTCCTAAAAAGAGCCTAAAAATAGTCTACCACTAGCAGGGCTGGATTAATATGAGAAGTGGCCCTTAGCTTTGTCAAGTTTAACAGGCCCCATAACATTACAAACAAAAATATGAAACTTGATGTAGGGGCTCCTCATCATCTAAGGCCCTAAACTGTATCTCAGGTGTCCTGTGCCTAATTCTGGTGCAACCCTCTGTTTCTTCTCAAGTCAGACGCTCCAGGTGGCGAGAGAGTGAAAAACCATAGCCTCAAACAGCAGCCTACTTATTTTTAGCAGAGTTCTGCAATTTTTTTTTGCCTGCATTTTATGCACTTTTAAGCAGGAGAAGAAGTCAAATACATCTCCTATGCATTTGTAATTTCTGAGCATACAAAAGTTGAGGCAACTAGTAACAATAAACAATTCAGTGCAGAATGGAAATGCAAGAGACAAGTTATTACTGAAGAAATCAGATAAGGAAAATAATCTTTGCATTAATATGAGTATGCATGGATTAACATAGCCATTTTCACAGAATATAGAACACTTTGCTAGAATTGGGTTATTTCAATTTGCAATTACATATTGTTGCTGAGGTCAGTTCCTTGGTCATAGTGGAGAAAACCAGTTTATTTGTGTGTGTGTGTGTGTGTGTGTGTCTGTGTCTGTGTGAGACCAGGTTTTTTTTCAAATGCATGCCTGCTCCCTCCACATGGATATCTTCCTACAGGAGTGAAACTTCTAACAGCAGGGGAATGGCTAGTTGCTCAGTCTTGCAGCCTGCTTGCTTCTCAGCTAACTTTTGCAAACAAATAATAATTTTAGGATCCCGCCACAGGCTTTTATTCTGAATTCGATTAGCTCTGGAAATGACTTCCTCTGCAGTGTTCTGCTTGCCTGCTATGCAATTAATTTACAGGGCAGGCCAGAAGCCCCTAGTGATGACTGCAAGATCTGTGGAAGTCTTAAAGGGATCTCGCTCTTTTTAATGTGTCAGAGCAGGAATTCACAGTAAGGGTTGGTCCAGTGCTGTACATTAGTCTTGTCCAAACATTTCAGACAAAAAAAAAACAACCCTGCAGTCTGCAGCCTTAAACTAGAGGGTCAGCTACCATATATGAGGTAATCTAATTCATCAATGCTCAGGTGACCCTATCTCACTATGTCTCCTTACTTAAAATTACTGAATCCAAGTCACTGTATCATTGTACTGATCACAATTGTTCTTCAGAGCCCTTGCCAACAGCATCAATCTGCTAGCAACTATCACACCTACATACAAAAAGCTGGGGTTGAATATACAAACCACATGCAATCAGAACCTCCATAAATATTTAACCCAGTGGTCATCTTGGAATTTTGTAGGTTGGTTTTTTTTTACATATCCTGCACCTCCCCAGCTCTGGGGTCATCCTCTTTCTGGGGTGGGTCTTAATGGATATAAATTGCTATTGAGCACATGCAGAAGGCAGAAGGAAAGAGAGATGGAAAGGGTTAGGAGATGCTGCAGAGAATCGGAAGATCATCCCAGGATCTTGTTCTGCAGAGGGTTGGAAAGACTTTTAGTGGATCCTCAAGGCCTAGTCAAATGAAGGTGCTTTTGAGATTAGAGTTTTTGGAGAAAACTGAGAGTGATTTTTTGATATTTCCATTCAGCTCCTGACTGAAAGGGAGGACCCCATAGAAGGAAGGGCTGTATCCCTGGTTTTTTGCATCTTGTGCCCAGTTAACAGCAAGGTGGAAGTCAGATTGAAGTTTTTGACCATTCTGAGAAGTATTTTGGAGAATCTGGGGAAAGTTTTTCCATCATCCCTGGAAAATGTGGGAACTGGAGGAGAACTTACCTACCTTTATTGGGGAAGGCATTTTGGACCAGACCACAGTGAAGAGGAAGAAGATCATTAAAAAGAGGCATCTTGAACAGAGAAACCTATTTTTTCTTGATTTGTATTTTCCTCATTTAATTGATGATTTTTGGAATCTTTGCCTGGATATTATTATTCAGCTTAGGTAAAACTTTTAAATATTTGAACACCAACCTTGGACTCTGAGCCGTTTTATTTAAGTGTGCCCTTTTGGGTCAATTAATCCCCTTACTGTGAATATTGATACAAGAGTGAGAAAGGCCGGAGCTGCACAGTTTATAAAATACCGCGTCGTTCTGCTCTGAAAATATGCAGATAGGTTGCAGTACATGTGAATATTTCCAATGCAAGAAAACACATACTTTCTCTACCTATTTTATAAACAAAGGTGTGTATATTTTAATAGTTAAAAAATATAGCATGCATGAGCAATAACCATATGTAGAGGCAATATTTTCTAAAGTATGTGTGTATACCATACTGGAAATCGCCAATTTGCCAATATCTCTTCCAGTTCACCCAGCAAAACTACTGGCTGAGCAAATACATCGAACTCCACACTCCAAAACTGAACCTACGATCAACGAATAAAGGCCTCCTCAAAATCCAGCACGTAAGAACCACTTATCTGAACACAACCCATGAGAGAGCTATATCTATCGCCAGCCCCGCACTATGGAACTCATTACCAATCAAAATAAGAACTCCTCCAAACATAAAAACTTTTAAAAAAGAGTTGAAAACCTGGCTTTTCACCAGAGCCTACTCAAACTCCACACCAACAGACTCCCACCCAATCCAACACCAAGAAGAAATCCACATCCTTCAAGCAACATAATAACCTCTAAGACAATGTGCGATGCCCTATCATCATATACAAATAACCTCTTAAGTATCCCTTGAACTGGAAATACCTGCTGTAACTATCCTAACTGGATAAACCATCCAACTTCTTGAGACTCACCTCAACCATAAAACCCATTCTACGCTGCATGAGAACATTTTTAGTATGTAATAACTAACACACAACCTGCTGTAACTATGTTTAGCTAATAGGTTCACCTAATATGATCACTGTAGAGCTCTGATGTAACTTTGTTTACCTAATATGATTACAGTAAACCATTCTGATGGCGAAACCGAATGACGGTATACAGAACATGTTAAATAAATAAAATAAATAAAAAGTCCATCTCCAGTTCACCTAGACCCACTAGCCTTTCTCTCAGAAACCCCACTAGTTCCACCAAGACTTCCCATCCAAAAAATTGCAGACAACAGACAAGTCTCATTTCACTTTTGCCAGTCAATTAGCTCAATGGTCCCCAACCCTGTCCTGGGGGCCCACCAGCCAGTCGGGTTTTCAGGATATCCGCAATGAATATGCATGAGAGAACATTTGCATGCACTGCCTCCATGATATGCAATTTTTCTCTCATGCATATTGTGGCTATCCTGAAAACCCGACTGACTGGTGGGCCCCCAGGACAGGATTGGAGACCACTGAATTAGCAGGTGCAAACCCAGAAACTCAAAATAAATTGTTGATGTAAATAAATCTCGATTGGAAACGTTTAGTTCTTTTGAACTTGCAGAGGTAAAAATGCCGACTAAGCCTACTATTCTCTTACAATATGGCCACTGCCGTGCCTACTTTTGAACCCTGACCTGGAATGCCCCAGCCCACTCCTTCTTTTTTGCCAGTAAAATGTACGTGCAAAATGGAAAATGCAAACGTACTCATGACATTTATAAAATAGCATATCCATTATTACATGCTATTTATGCGCATATCTGCCATTTTTATGCACAAACTGCTGTGAAAATGTAATCCTTACAGGTGAAGTTGAAGAGCCCGGTGTTTGCATTAATTAGGGGATGCGTGAATACATTTTGCCAATACATGCCGAGCGGATTTTAAAAGCCGCCTGAATGCGAGCGTATCTCCCACAGCAAGCACATTTCCAAAGTTTTCAAAAAGGGGCAGGGCGTGGCCTTGGTCTGGGCGGGGCATGGGCATTTCGGAGCGTGAACCCGAGATGTTCACGTAAAATACTTAGGTGCCTGGATGTGCACCCAGAACCCATGACGCGTACGTTTACTTCTGCTGTGGAGGAGGAGTAAGTTATAAAATAAAATAGGCAGATCTGCGGGGTTTTAAGAATCGGGGCTAGCTGGGGGCGTGAAGGCTGTTAAACTAGGGGGGATTGGAGGACCTACCCCTTAACTGGGCAAACTGGGGCCAAACTGGTTTTACTGGCAATGGCGTTGGTACGCGCCACTTTTAAAATCCCCGACCTACGCGGTAGAAGCAGATTTGTGAGCGCATGCACAATCACTTAAAATTTGGCACACATGTGCATGCAGTCAGGCTACTTTATAATATGCACGTATGTTATAAAATGGCCCTGTCCCTGTGCGCCCAGTTTGAAAGTTACCATCTTAATGTAAGTAATTATTCAATAAGCATTGTTAGTTTACTGACTGTGCTCTGTTTGTGAGAAAAATGATTGCTGTATCTGTCTGCCGTAGGGTGAACAAACATTGTAATACTAAGATACTAATAAAATACTAATAAAAGCCCTTTCCCACTAGTTATGTGTTTCAATAAATTCCATCATGCCACTGACATCAAGAGACAAACATAGCAATGGGACAGGAGGAGGGAAGGCTCTTTTTCCACAGAGACCTTGAGCCGGCACATGTAGGAGGGGTGATGATGAGAGGTGAATGATGGCGACTAGGAGCTCTCCTACCAAGCCCAGAAGGCATCTTTTTAAGAGGGCAGAACCAGCTAGAGATGGTGGGTTGGCTGGGAAGCTGGAACTGTAGCTGCCTGCCCCCATCTCTATTGTTAGCATGGTACAGAAGAAGACAGATCACTGGAGGGTGGTAACAGTGGTGGGAGAGGACTAGAAGGGTATCATCTAAAGATATCACAGCACTGCCCCTTCCATTCTGTCCAGTGTCTGAAGCAGATGACTGTAAAATCTACTGATGCAGCTGAATCATGAGGGATCTGAAGAATTAGAGGAAGAGAATATTTACAATTTTGTAGCAGATCAGGGTTTAAATAATCAGTACTGACCAGCATGATATTCAGTGAGCAGCAACTGATAGATATCAAAAACTGCAGAGGCAATAAGCGTCAGTGATCCTGCCAGAGCTAAGATAACCTGCCCCCAGGAACAGCCGGAAGTTAAGAACATACAGGATGCCTTTGGCCTTTAATCTCCTGGTCAGCCCTCAAACCCAGACCCATCAGCAGTAACTAAGGATTCAGAGAAGGGATCCTGCAAGACACCAGAGGTGCGGAGGCACTTTATGCTTATGAGGGATCAGCATTTTACAGAATGCATGAAAGAAGGTATTAAGGTATTTCTGCTATTGTTGGTGCTGTTTTGTATCTCTTATGGTGCCTTGGGGTTTTCATGCCACTGTGGTTGGTGCACTTTGTCCTTCTTTTGGTGCCTTGGACTGTTCATGCTAATGATGGCACGTTTTGCCATCCTTTGGTGTTTTGGTGTGTTCAAACCATAATTTGTGCTATTCTATCCCCTAGTGGTTTGGGCTAGGGATGTGTATTCGTCCAGGACGAATTAGGCAATTTCAACGAAATTTCAACGACATTGCCTCATTCATCCTGGTTCGGGGAGCCCGAAACCCGAAGGAATTTTTCCGGAAATTTCGGGAAAAATTAGTTTTTGGGTTTAGTGCGCACTAACTCCCATTAGTGCGTGCTAATGAAAAAATGTTAGCGCACACTAACGGGAGTTAGCTCGCACTAACAGGGAGTTAGTGTGCACTTAAACGAAATTCGGGTCTCCCCGAATTTTAAAGGCCCGAACTGCGGGAAATACGAAATTTCCCGTGGCGGGCCGAAAACGAAGCCTGAACCAATAGGTTCGGGCTTTGCACATCCGTAGTTTGGGCTATTCATGTTGATGTTGTTGATACCTCTTGCCGTTCTTTTGCTGTTTTGGGGTTATTCATGTCTGTGAACTGCTTTTCCCCCTTGTGCCTTGGACTGTTCATGCCACTGTTAGTGGAGCTCATTTCTCCTCTTTTGGAGTAGGGGAAAGGGTTCAGTCACAACTACTATGGGTCTTAATCTTGTGCCTGAGGTGAGGTAGAAGGTAGGCATCAGTCCGGGCTACCGGTGATCATGATCTTATGTGCAAGGTTGAGTAGGGTGTGGTAGATTCAGTCACATTTGCCTGGGGCTTGATCTTGCTGTGAAGGGGTGTGTGTATGTGTGTGTGTGTGTGTGTGTGTGTGGGAGTCAGTTGAGGCTATTGGGGTTCTCGATCTTGTGTGCAAGGGAAAGTTGGGGTCACTGGGAGTTTCGATCTTTTTTCAAGGAGTGTGCGTGGCACCAGTCAGGGCTGCCAAGTCCTATGTTTAACCTTCTTGTTTCGGGGGTTAAGGTGCCTGGGAAATGAAATTCACCATGCTAGCGAGGACATTTACTTGGGGCTGATTAGCATGGAGGATTTCTGCATTGTTAAGCTTATCATTCATGCTATTTTCACTTGCCTGCTAGAAAGGCTTCCATACCTGTGTAGTGTTAGCATGGATAATAAAAGATTTGTTCATGCATTCTAAAACCTTTTAAGCATGAGTTTTAATACATGGACTCCCTAAACAAGAATCTACTGGCGGGTGGGATAAACAGACAACTTTTCAATAGACAATTCAGTAGCATTTTAATCTCTGACATCCTTGAACAGCAAGCACAGGTGACAGGAGAATAAAATGAGCTTGTGGTCTGCGACCACATTTAGCTCATTATCTACCTCTGCAGGTGAGAAATCCAAACAAGTTCCTTCATTTGCTGGCCTTTTGAGTAGCCGTTGCCTGGAAAAGTTTGAGATGAGCTAACTTAGCAGCAGATTTCATTGCAATCTTTATTAGGGAAGGTGGAATTATTTTACCCATTCAAATCAAAGAAAACTCAGATAGTGCTTAATGTTTTCATAAGATCTCCAGAGGTCCCTTCCTGCCAAATAACAGAATTTTCATTCACTGTGGGGGGGCTGGAGAGGAACGGTGAAGCAACACGTCAAAATGGATCACAGGAGGTGCCCTATAGTTCAATTACAGAAAGCCTCAGGAGCTAGCGAAAGAACAAAGCCGGAGTGAGGTACGGGCATGAAAGTTTAAAGGGTTTCCCATGGTGGAACACAGTGTTCCGAAATAAGTTTGATTGAAACTCTCTGATCCTGCACCATTAGCTGCAATTTCTGTCTCCTATTTCAGGCTCTCCATCATAGCAAGCACGTGAATTTGGGAGCAGGCTAAATAGGAGAACGACGTTGAATGATTCATAATTAATGGAGGAATTATTTGTTTAATGAAGCAAAAACCACCAGGTTTGACTACCATATATATTTTTTCCCTTTCTTTCTTTCCATATGTGCTTTATATTCACACTGCTTCATGGGCCTGTAGAACACGCAGGAACTGCTGTGGCGGATGATATAGCAATGCATTGCTGGCACCTAGACTAAATGTCAGTTTCCAAAAAAGATTATTAGCACTACATTTTGGATTCATCTTCCAAAAAAAAAAAAAAAAAAGCTGTTAAGTATGGCTTTTGCCGCAGACCTATTGATTTAAATGGGACTGCCTGCAGTCGCAGCCGCTCGGTGGTTTGTGTTGGATGGATTTCCACAAAGAACGTACAGCAAGTTCCCTAAGGTTGTGCAGAGACCTCGGTGCTATAGCAAGTCTTCGTCCCACACCCAGAAACGTTTTCCAGGCTTGCCCCAGTACTCCTAAGGTTTCAACCCCCCGAGCTATTACAGACAGCATTCATGTACTGCTGCATAAGAAAAAAAAAAAAACCAACCCCTAGCATTTCACCTTTGACAATTCTCTTATTTCTTTGGGGAAAGCAAGTATTTTAAAGTGTCAAGTCCAACAACAGTTAAGGCAGAGGTATTTTCAAGTACTTCTTTGATTTTTTTTTCAGTGTTTTCATCAAATAGAAAATGCATTTTACATTTTCATTGCAAAAAAGTGAAAACAAATGTAAATATAGACAATATTCAAATTGCATACACACACACACACACACACACACAGTTCTTTTTTTTTGTGTGCATTTTGATTGTTGAGGCTCTAGGTATAAAAGAGAGGAGATTTCTGATGTCATTACTGCTGATCATTGCACAATGATTTAGTGAGATTCGCTTTTCAGAATTTTGATAATGACTGGGGGATATTTATCAGAAGCATAGCAAATTTCATATTTCACAGGCTTAGATATTAAGAATTCCCCTTCATCTTGACACATTGTTAACAGCAGGAAAGGGGGAATTGTTTGGGTCCTGGCTTGTCCAAAAAATATAAATCGGGCGGTGGGGGGGGGGGGGGGGGTGGACAATTTTCAAAGCCATTTTCACAGGTAAAAGAGTACTTTATCCCTGGAAATGGGCGTCTGGAAAATTGCACACCCTGTATACAGGTAAAAGTGTGCATACAATGGCACTACATGCCTAATTTTACCTGCATTTCCTGGCGTTCTTGGGGGCAGGCTTGGGATGGCGATTGAAGCAATGCACAATACTTTTGAATGTTCAAACTCATGCATCCTGTTTTATTCACATAAACGTGTCTGCTCAAAAAAGGAGGTGCCAGTAATGTTTTCTTAGAAAAATCCAAGGGTAAAGGTATCTGCAGATTTTGCACTTCTGCAGTTTAAAAATGTCCTAAACATTCTGCTATGCTAAAAAAGAAATAGGAATATGCAGTCATTTTTTTGTTTTATTTCAATTTATTTATTTGTAAACTTTGAAATTCTGCGTTTTCATAAGATAGTCTGGAGACAGATTACATTTGTCCTGAGGTGCCTGCCGGAGAAGATCCCAAGTTCCCTCTGTCTGCAAATTGGGCTTCCCAGGATAGTTCCACACTGCAGGACTCTGTTGCGGATCTATTGGAGGGAACACTAGGGAGTGTTCCCGATCCCGGGGAGAGTGTGCCCTTGGGCCCCGGTGAACCAGGAGAGGAGCTCCAAGGAAGTGCCGAGGCAGATGAGACAAAGTCCTGTCTGGGCTAGGACCGGAAGCCCAGGCCCCCGCCGACCTGCACAGCCTTGGTGAGGCCAACCACGCAAGGTTGGTCTCTGAGTGGTCCTCCGACCATTCCAAGCCCTTTTGGACCTGCCGCTGGGAATGGCAAAGGCGGCAGGCCAGACAGGAGACAAGGGCGGATGAGGACTCTGAAGCATGGAACTCAGATGTGGAGACTTGGAACATAGACTCAGACGTGGAGACTTGGAACATAGACTCGGACAAAGAGAATTGAAATGTAGACTCGGATGAGGAGATTTAGAACGTAGACTCAGACAAGGAGACTTGGAATGTAGACTCGGATGTGAAGTCTTGGAACGTAGACTCAGACATGGAGACTCGGACGGAGAACAAGCAAAGTCCCTCAGGTGCCTTACACAGCCCAGCTGGTCTGGTTACAGACCACACTGGAGACTCAGATGTGGGACGTGGAGCGAGGATACAGACGAGGATGAGCAAGGCCCCTCAGGTGCCCTACACAGCCCGTGGGATGGTTGCGGACCACACTGTCCCTTACGTGCCCTACACAGCCGGACGGCTGGTCGCAGACCACGAGGGAAGCAGGACAAGCTCAGGAAGTCTCACAGCTCAGGAACGAATTAACCCCTTGGATCGTCTGAAGTCGGAACAAGATAGGCTCAGGATTAAAACTTGGAACTTGGTAACCGGAACTCGGAATTAAAAGCAAGGAACCTTCGGAAGCACGGGTTATTCAGGACCTGGAGCATCAGGACTGGAACTTCAGGACTTGGAAAACAGAACATCAGGACTTGACTCATGGAACATCAGGACTTGAATCAAGGAACATCAGGACTGGATCAAGGAACGTCAGGACTTGAATATCAGGACTTGGACATCAGGACTGGAACTCGGACATCAGGACTGGAACATGAAATGAGAACAAATACAAGGACAATGAGGAATGGAATATCTTGAATAAGAGGAGGAGGATGTCATCGGAGACTCCTGGAGCGAAGAGCTGGAACAAGATCCAGGAGCAGTCCAACTCCTGAACTGGCTCCTTGTGAAGGCCAGGAGTGAATGCAGGCAAAGCCCTTTTGTAGGGCTCTGCAGGAAACGCCCAGGGAGGAGTCCACAGGTGGGGCCCGGGGCATATCCTGCCGCGGGCCCTTTAAATCTGACAGAGAAAGGAAAGATCCACTAATTGGATGCAGCTTTGTAGGTTAGGATGATGGAATGTTAGTGAAATATACCTTTCAATCAGGCTCTTTTAGGTCCCTGTTGAAATCTGGTTTTATTGCTGTACAGAAAATGACTTTTATTCATGAGGAATGAAATCTGATTTTATGATTCTCTATTGTCTGGTTTGTTCAAATGCTCTCTATATGGACTGTACTCTACTGAAATAAAGGTTTTTACCAGGCCAAATATAGGTGCCTTCTATGACAAATGCCTTTACTTTGCTGTGAGAGATTCCTCAGCAATATTTATTTATTTATTTATACTTTAATGAGATGCAGTAATTGTTCAGATGGTGCACATACACATTGTGGTTTTATCTCATTTATCAAACCATTGGCGATATTGATGTAGCCATCGTATAGCAGCTGACTAATCATCAGCTTATAAAGCTGCTGACGATCTTTCAGACTTATTTTGTATCGATACATGGTGAGCAAAAAATGCCTATATAGAGTATCGAACTGCCAGCGACCACCAATAATATGACCCACAACACAGATCCCGGTCAGGTAACATACTTTTTTACTTTTGGCCTACATTCTAGCATTTCAGCATATTTTGGCATGTGAGAAATTCTCAATAATTCTACAAGTCTAATCAGTATAAATTCACAGTGTATTAATAATAGCTTTATAGGAAAAACCTTTTCAAAGTACCCTGTTTTGATCGGCGGTCTGCAGGCTGCATCCTTGGACTGCCACTCTCACATCTACCCTGGTGCAGGTTGGTGCATCACATCTCGGCATGGGAGGATCTCCCTGATGTGCCATGCCGCCAGCCGCTGCAAGCTGCTGAATGTATCTTCTCGCAGCAGGACACCAATGCTGTTTCCAATGAGACAAGGCCCTCTAGGCATATGTGCACATGTCTGCCTAAAACTTAAAGGGACCGCGGTGAGAAATCCCCCATGGTGCCCACTTATGATGTCATTGCCTTCACTCTTTATAAAGGCCTTGCTCTCAACAATCCATGCCTCAGCAATAGGTCAACTATTTGTTTGGTAGAGTGAGATTTATTTATTTATTTATTTCGAGGCTTTTATATACCGAAGTATAGCTGGTTGCCTTCACTCCGGTTTACAAGATAACAACTTAATACAATTTGGTAACACTGGAACGACTTAATAAACTGTGAACGGAGTAAGGGATGAGGTAAAAAGGGAGCAACGATTACAAACTGAAAAGAGCATGCGTGTCTCTGCATTCCTTGTTGCTCTTTTGGACCGGAAGGCTCATCTGCATACTGCTCCCAGCAACCCCCGGGAGAGGAAACCAGAGGTCACCACAAGTGATCCAGGGATTGACTTCCACAGTCCCAGCTTCCAGAGGCCCCGCGCCCTTTGCAGTAGAGGAGGACCGGAAGGCTCATCTGCATACTGCTCCCAGCATCTCCCGGGAGAGAAGTCCAGAGGTCACCTCAAGCAATCCAGGGATTGACTTCCACAGCCCCAGCTTCCAGAGGTCCCGCACTCTTTGCAGTAGAGGAGGACTGGAAGCGCGTGCCATTAGGTGCACAAATCTCAAACCCTTCCATTAACTGAGTGAAGATAAATTTAACGGTGGATAAAGAGAATTGGTAAGTATAGCTTTCAGAAATTTTTGGGCTTATAAAAGTTTGGTGAAAGGTGAAATTAAGGGATATATTCTTTAGAGTTTGTGTGTGTCTGAGGTAATAAGCAAGCCAGAGATAGTTAATTCTAGTGTCTGTCTTTCCCTCCCACTCAACCATTGATTTTTAGGCATGAGACACATTCTCATTAAAAATCAACCAGGGTCTTATCTAAATCATACTATTGTACCAGCCCTTATTGAAAGTTTAATCATCCCTTTGTAGGACACTAGCTGATTAATTAGTAAATTCACCTGTAAATTTAAAGTACTCTCATTTCAACTCCCTTAGTATCCTAAACATAACTAGGAACTCAATAAAATTAAGATGAAGGCAGCAGTCCAGCAGTAAGAGGGGGGGCTTTCCAGTCTTTTGCATTGAGTGTCACATGTATGATTTTTTTACCTGTTGGTGAGAGATTGTATGTGTGCACTCAGTGTAAAGAACTCCTGGCTCTCAGGGAACGAGTCCGATCTCTGGAGGCTAGAGTAGCAGACTTGGAGGACCTGAGGTACATTGATGAGACTTTCTGGGACATAGAAGCCAAGTCCCAAATCCAGTCTGGCAGCCCGAGTGCTGCCTTGGATCAGAAAAGTCTCCCAGTAGGAGAACATCATCCTGGTGTAGCAGGAAGTGATCCTGTAGCAAGGACCTGATTTCCAGGTGATGTCCTCTCGCACTGAGGACAATTCTCCCAGGGCTACTGCCCAGGAGGGAAGGGTTAGGCCAGCCATCATAGTTGGTGATTCGATTATTAGAAATGTAGATAGCAGGGTGGCTGGTGAATGTGAGGACCGCCTGGTAACTTGCCTGCCTGCTGCAAAGGTGGCAGACCTCACTCGTCACCTAGATAGGATTATAGACACTGCTGGGGAGGAGCCAGCTGTCGTGGTACATGTGGGCACCAATGACATAGTAAAATGTGGGAGAGAGGTTCTGGAAGCCAAATTTAGGATTTTAGGTAGGAAGCTAAAATCCAGAACCTCCAGGGTGGCATTCTCTGAAATGCTTCCTGTTCCACGTGCAGGTCCCCAGAGGCAGGAGGAGCTCCAGAGTTTCAATGCGTGGATGAGACGATGGTGCAGGGAAGAGGGATTCAGCTTTGTAAGGATCTGGGGAAACGTTTGGGGAAAGGTGTGACTTTTCTGAAAGGATGGGCTCCACCTTAACCAGAGTGGAAGCAAGCTGCTGGCTCTAACTTTCAAAAAGGAGATAGAGCAGCTTTTTAAACTAGAACAAGGGGGAAAGCCGACAGTCACTCAGCAGTGCATGGTTCGGAGAAATGTATCCTTGAAGGATACTAATCAAACAGGAGAGTTAGGGCATCCCAACAGATAGGTTCCATTAAAAGCAAACATAGTCCATGTGCCTATACGTAAAAAATCACCGAAGCTAATGATTTCCGAATTATCCCTAACAACTGAAAAGCAGGCTGTTAATACAAACAAAAAACAAACTTTGAAATGCCCGTATGCCAATGCCAGAAGTCTAAGAAGTCTAGAGGTATAGCAGCAAATGATGAGATTGACATAATTGGCATCCTTGGTGGAAGGAGGATAACTAATGGGATAGTGCTATATCAGGGTACAAATTATATAGCAATGATAGGGAGGATCAACTTGGAGGGGGTGTGGCACTTTATGTCCAGGAGGGTATAGAGTCCAACAGGATAAAGATCATAAAAGAGACTAAATGCTCAGTAGAATCTATATGGGTAGAAATACCTTATGTGTTGGGTAAGAGTATAGTGATAGGAGTATACTACCATCCACCTGGACAAAATGGTCAGACAGATGATGAAATGCTAGGAGAAATCAGGGAAACTAACCAATTTGGCAGTGCGATAATAACGGGAGATTTCAATTACCCCAATATTGACTGGGTAAATATAACATCAGGAATTGCTAGAAACATAAAGTTCCTGGATGTAATAAATGACTGCTTCATGGAGCAATTGGTTCAGGAACCAACAAGAGAGGGAGCTATTTTAGATTTAATTCTTAGTGGAACACAGGATTTGGTGAGAGAGGTAACGATGGTGGGGCCACTTGGCAACAGTGATCATAACATGATCAAATTTAAACTAATAACTGGAAAGGAGGACAATAAGTAAATCTGCAACTCTAACACTAAACTTTCAAAAGGGAAACTTTGATAAAATGAAGAAAACAGAAAAAATCTGAAAGGTGCAGCTGCAAAGGTTAAAAGTGTGTTCAACAGGCATGGAAATTGTTCAAAAATATAATCCTAGAGGCGCAGTCCATATGTATTCCACACATTAAGAAAGGTGGAAGGAAGGCAAAACAATTACCATCATGGTTAAAAGGTGAAGTGAAAGAGGCTATTTTAGCCAAAAAAACATACTTCAAAAAAAAGAAGGATCCATCTGAAGAAAATAGGATAAAACATAAGCATTGTCAAGTTAAGTGTAAAACATTGATAAGACAGGCGAAAAGAGAATTTGAAATGAAGTTGGCCACAGAGGCAAAAACTTGTAATAAAAACTTTTTAAAATATATCCTAAGCAAGAAACCTGTGAGGGAGTCAGTTGGACCATTAGATGACTGAGGGGTTAAAGGGGCTCTTAGGGAAGATAAGGCCATCACGGAAAGATTAAATGATTTCTTTGCTTCGGTGTTTACTGAAGAGGATGTTGGGGAGGTACCGTACTGGAGAAGGTTTTCATGGGTAATGATTCAGATGGACTGAATCAAATCACGGTGAACCTAGAAGATGTGGTAGACCTGATTGAGAAACTGAAGAGTAGTAAATCACCTGGACTGGATGGTATACACCCCAGAGTTCTGAAGGAACTAAAAAATGAAATTTCAGACCTATTAGTAAAAATTTGTAATCTATCATTAAAATCATCCATTGTACCTGAAGACTGGAGGATAGCAAATGTAACCCCAATATTTAAAAAGGGCTCCAGGGGAGATCCGGGAAGCTACAGACCGGTTAACCTAAATTCAGTGCCAGGAAAAATAGTGGAAAGTGTTCTAAACATCAAAATCACAGAACATATAGAAAGACATGGTTTAATGGAACAAAGTCAGCATGGCTTTACCCAAGGCAAGTCTTGCCTCACAAATCTGCTTTACTTTTTTGAAGGAGTTAATAAACACGTGGATAAAGGTGAACCGGTAGATGTAGTATACTTGGATTTTCAGAAGGCATTTGACAAAGTTCCTCATGAGAGGCTTCTAGGAAAAGTTAAAAGTCATGGGATAGGTGGCAATGTCCTTTCATGGATTGCAAACTGGCTAAAAGACAGGAAACAGAGAGTAGGATTAAATAGACAATTTTCTCAGTGGAAGGGAGTGGGCAGTGGAGTGCCTCAAGGATCTGTATTGGGACCCTTACTTTTCAATATATTTATAAATGATCTGGAAAGAAATACGACAAGTGAGATAATCAAAGTTGCAGATGATACAAAATTCTTCAGAGTAGTTAAATCACAAGCAGATTGTGATAAATTGCAGGAAGACCTTGTGAGACTGGAAAATTGGGCATCCAAATGGCAAATGAAATTTAATGTGGATAAGTGCAAGGTGATACATATAGGGAAAAATAATCCATGCTATAGTTACACAATATTAGGTACCTTATTAGGTGCTACAACCCAAGAAAGAAATCTAGGCGTCCTAGTGGATAACACATTGAAATTGTCGGTTCAGTGTGCTGCGGCAGTCAAAAAAGAAAAATAGAATGTTGGGAATTATTAGAAAGGGAATGGTGAATAAAATGGAAAATATCATAATGCCTCTGTATCGCTCCATGGTGAGACCGCACCTTGAATACTGTGTACAATTCTGGTCGCTGCATCTCAAAAAAGATATAATTGCAATGGAGAAGGTACAGAGAAGGGCCACCAAAATGATAAGGGGAATGGAACAGCTCCCCTATGAGGAAAGACTAAAGAGGTTAGGACTTTTCAGCTTGGAGAAGAGACGGCTGAGGGGGGATATGATAAAGTTGTTTAAAATCATGAGAGGTCTAGAATGGGTAGATGTGAATCAGTTATTTACTCTTTCGGATAATAGAAAGACTAGGGGGCACTCCATGAAGTTAGCATGTGGCACATTTAAAACTAATCGGTGAAAGTTCTTTTTTACTCAACGCACAATTAAACTCTGGAATTTGTTGCCAGAGGATGTGGTTAGTACAGTTAGTATAGCTGTGTTTAAAAAAGAATTGGATAAGTTCTTGGAGGAGAAGTCCATTACCTGCTATTAAGTTCACTTAGAGAATAGCCACTGCCATTAGCAATGGTAACATGGAATAGACTTAGTTTTTGGGTACTTGCCAAGTTCTTATGGCCTGGATTGGCCACTGTTGGAAACAGGATGCTGGGCTTGAAGGACTCTTGGTCTGACCCAGTATGGCATGTTCTTATGTTCTTAAGTTAGCAAGTACCACATTTAATACTAATTGGAGAAAAGTCTTTTTCACTCAACGCACAATTAAGCTCTGGAATTTGTTGCCAGAGGATGTGTTTAGTGCAGCTAGTGTAGCTGGGTTCAAAAAAGGTTTGGATAAGTTCTTGGAGGAGAAGTCCATTAACGGCTATTAATCAAGTTTACTTAGGGAATAGCCACTGCTATTATTTGCATCAGTAGCATGGGATCTTCTTAGTGTTTGGGAGCTTGCCAGGTTCTTGTGGCCTGGGTTGCCCACTGTTGGAAACAGGATGCTGGGCCTGATGGACCTTGGTCTGACCCAGCATGGCAATATCTTATGTTCTTATGTTAAGAACATAAGAACATAAGAAATTGCCATGCTGGGTCAGACCAAGGGTCCATCAAGCCCAGCATCCTGTTTCCAACAGAGGCCAAACCAGGCCACAAGAACCTGGCAATTACCCAAACACCTAGAAGATCCCATGCTACTGATGCAATTAATAGCAGTGACTATTCCCTAAGTAAACTTGATTAATAGCAGTTAATGGACTTCTCTTCCAAGAACTTATCCAAACCTTTTTTGAACCCAGCTACACTAACTGCACTAACCACATCCTCTGGCAACAAATTCCAGAGATTTATTGTGCGTTGAGTGAAAAAGAATTTTCTCCGATTAGTCTTAAATGTGCTACTTGCTAACTTCATGGAATGCCCCCTAGTCCTTCTATTATTCGAAAGTGTAAATAACCGAGTCACATCTACTCGTTCAAGACCTCTCATGATCTTAAAGACCTCTATGATATCCCCCCTCAGCCGTCTCTTCTCCAAGCTGAACAGCCCTAACCTCTTCAGCCTTTCCTCATAGGGGAGCTGTTCCATCCCCTTTATCATTTTGGTTGCCCTTCTCTGTACCTTCTCCATTGCAACTATATCTTTTTTGAGATACGGCGACCAGAATTGTACACAGTATTCAAGGTGTGGTCTCACCATGGAGCGATATAGAGGCATTATGACATTTTCCGTTTTATTAACCATTCCCTTCCTAATAATTCCTAACATTTTATTTGCTTTTTTGACTGCTGCAGCACACTGAGCTGACGATTTCAATGTATTATCTACTATGACGCCTAGATCTCTTTCTTGGGTGGTAGCTCCTAATATGGAACCTAACATCGTGTAACTACAGCTAGGGTTATTTTTCCCTATATGCAACACCTTGCACTTGTCCACATTAAATTTCATCTGCCATTTGGATGCCCAATCTTCCAGTCTTGCAAGGTCCTCCTGTAATGTATCACAGTCTGCTTGTGATTTAACTACTCTGAATAATTTTGTATCATCTGCAAATTTGATAACGTCACTCATCGTATTCCTTTCCAGATCATTGATATATATATTGAAAAGCACCGGTCCAAGTACAGATCCCTGAGGCACTCCACTGTTTACCCTTTTCCACTGAGAAAATTGACCATTTAGTCCTACTCTCTGTTTCCTGTCTTTTAACCAGTTTGTAATCCACGAAAGGACATCGCCTCCTATCCCATGACTTTTTAGTTTTCGTAGAAGCCTCTCATGAGGGACTTTGTCAAACGCCTTCTGAAAATCCAAATAGACTACATCTACCGGTTCACCTTTATCCACATGTTTATTAACCCCTTCAAAAAAATGAAGCAGGTTTGTTAGGCAAGACTTCCCTTGGGTAAATCCATGTTGACTGTGTCCCATTAAATCATGTCTTTCTATATGCTCTACAATTTTGATCTTGAGGATAGTTTCCACTATTTTTCCCGGCACTGAAGTTAGGCTCACTGGTCTATAGTTACCCGGATCACCCCTGGAGCCTTTTTTAAATATTGGGGTTACATTGGCCACCCTCCAGTCTTCAGGTACAATGGATGATTTTAATGATAGGTTACAAATTTTAACTAATAGGTCAGAAATTTCATTTTTGAGTTCCTTTAGTACCCTGGGATGCATACCATCCGGTCCAGGTGACTTGCTACTCTTTAGTTTGTCAATCTGGCCTACTACATCTTCCAGGTTGACAGTGATTTCGTTCAGTTCGTCTGACTCATCACCCCTGAAAAACAACTCCGGAACTGGTATCTCCCCAACATCCTCACTAGTAAACACGGAAGCAAAGAATTCATTTAGTCTTTCTGCAATGGCCTTATCTTCCCTAAGAGCCCCTTTAACCCCTCGGTCATCTAATGGTCCAACCGACTCCCTCACAGGTTTCTTGCTTTGGATATATTTAAAAAAGTTTTTATTATGAGTTTTTGCCTCTATGGCCAACTTCATTTCAAATTCTCTCTTCGCTTGTTTTATCAATGTTTTACACTTAACTTGACAATGCTTATGTTTTATCCTATTTTCTTCAGATGGATCTTTCTTCCAATTTTTGAAGGATGATTTTTGGCTAAAATAGCCTCTTTCACCTCACCTTTTAACCATGACGGTAATCGTTTTGCCTTCCTTCCACCTTTCTTAATGCGTGGAATACATATGGACTGCGCCTCTAGGATTGTATTTTTAAACAATGTCCAAGCCTGTTGAACACTTTTAACCTTTGCAGCTGCACCTTTCAGTTTTTTTCTGACTATTTTCCTCATTTTATCAAAGTTTCCCTTTTGAAAGTTTAGTGTTAGAGCTGCAGATTTACTTATTGTCCCCCTACCAGTTATTAGTTTAAATTTGATCATGTTATGATCACTGTTGCCAAGTGGCCCCACCACCGTTACCTCTCTCACCAAATCCTGTGTTCCACTAAGAATTAAATCTAAAATAGCTCCCTCTCTTGTTGGTTCCTGAACCAATTGCTCCATGAAACAATCATTTATTACATCCAGGAACTTTATATCTCTAGCAAGTCTTGATGTTACATTTACCCAGTCAATATTGGGGTAATTGAAATCTCCCATTATTATTGCACTGCCAAATTGGTTTGCTTCCCTGATTTCTCTTAGCATTTCATCATCTGTCTGACCATTTTGTCCAGGTGGACGGTAGTATACTCCTATCACTATACTCTTACCCAACACACATGGGATTTCTACCCATATAGATTCTACTGAGCATTTAGTCTCTTGTATGATCTTTAGCCTGTTGGACTCTATACCCTCCCGGACATAAAGTGCCACACCCCCACCAAGTTGATCCTCCCTATCATTGCGATATAATTTGTACCCTGATATAGCACTGTCCCATTGGTTATCCTCCTTCCACCAAGTTTCTGTGATGCCAATTATGTCAATCTCATCATTTGCTGCTATACACTCTAACTCTCCCATCTTACTTCTTAGACTTCTGGCATTGGCATATAGACATTTCAAAGTGTGTTTTTTGTTTGTTTTAACAACCTGCTTTTCAGTTGTTTGGGATAATTCGGAAATCATTAGTTTTGGTGATTTTTTACATATAGGCATATGGACTATATTTGCTTTTAATGGAACCTCTCTGTTGGGATGCCCTAACTCTCCTGTTTCATTAGTATCCTTCAAGGATACATTTCTCCGAACCATGCACTGCTGAGTGACTGTCGGCTTTCCCCTTTGTTCTAGTTTAAAAGCTGCTCTATCTCCTTTTTGAAAGTTAGTGCCAGCAGCTTGGTTCCACTCTGGTTAAGGTGGAGCCCATCCTTTCGGAAAAGTCTCCCCTTTCCCCAAAAGTTTCCCCAGTTCCTTACAAAGCTGAATCCCTCTTCCCTACACCATCGTCTCATCCACGCATTGAAACTCTGGAGCTCTGCCTGCCTCTGGGGTCCTGCACGTGGAACAGGAAGCATTTCAGAGAATGCCACCCTGGAGGTTCTGGATTTTAGCTTCCGACCTAATATCCTAAATTTGGCTTCCAGAACCTCTCTCCCACACTTTCCTATGTCGTTGGTGCCCACATGTACCACGACAGCCGGCTCCTCCCCAGCACTGTCTATAATCCTATCTAGGTGGCGCGTGAGGTCTGCCACCTTCGCACCAGGCAGGCAAGTTACCAGGCGGTCCTCACGTCCACCAGCCACCCTGCTATCTACATTTCTAATAATTGAATCGCCAACTATGATGGCAGGCCTAACCCTTCCCTCCTGGTCCAGCACTCTGGCCTGTGACTTACCTACCTCGATGGCTCTTCACCTCTACAGCAGAGGCCAGCTCCTATGTCCTGCTGGCCACAGCACCTGTGGGCTCAATCTAAGGGGAATGAGGGCTGGTATAGATGAAGATCCAGTTGGGCTTCTGCCACAGCCATCTCTGCCTGCCGATGGTGGGGACCTGCAGGTCCCTCCCTGCAGGTTGTGCCAACTCCACCTCGGCCCAAGGTTCCACATCTGCAACATAACCTTTACTTTTTCAAGAGAGTACAATGGTTAAACCTGGGAAAAATCATAGAGCAGAAGGAAAAGAGTTAAGAAACACGATATAAAACAATTTTTGGAAGAAGTTAGATCTGAAAATATACAACAAGGTCGATTTTCATCAATACAGCAGCTAGTTAGGAAGGTCATTTATCAAAATGTGTTAGGGCCTTATCACACATTAGGGTCCTAATACCCGTGGATAACACCGTAACACATATGATAAATTCTGCATCGCAAAATATGTATGCAAATTTTACATTTGTATTCATGTGGGAGGGGTTTGGGTTGAGTAAATGGAAATGAGAGTCAGTTAGCATGGCATGCAATAGAGTAACGCAGGTTTTAACATCAAAAATAGCTACACATTTTTCCTGTGTGTTGTGTTGTGCCTGTTTTAGCTCTGTGTTTCCACCCAAAAACATTTTTATCTTGAATTGCAGTTCAGGAAAGGATAGAGGGAAAGAGTGAGAGAGAAAGGAGGAGAGAGAGAGAGAGCGCCTCTGTGGAGACTCACTTATCAGTCAATTTTTTATTTCGCTGTAAGAGGAGGCATTATGAACTCGTGGTGAGGTTTGGGTGGTGAGCTAGGTTTTAGGGGACAGTTTTACATGCACAGTCAGAGGTACAAACAGCACAGTAGACATCAATAAGATTTTATGAGATTTGGAGTGAATAAAGATACAAAAAAATTAGCTGCCATCATACTAGGTACTCTCTACCTAGTATGATAGCAGCTAGGTAGAGAGTGCATCAAGCTAGCTGTGTTGCTGAGATGGCTACATTCATCAAGATTTTTAACATGCTTAGATACTTCAAATCAACTTTTGGTTTTCATATCTTTTCATTAGGAATGTAGCAGAAACACAACCTATATTTTAATAAGAGCAATTTACAGATAGATGAATCAAATGTGAACATTTTTACTTTTAAAGTTTCCACTTGTCAGTTTAAAAAACTCATGTTTCTCCATTAACAATTCCTTATCTCTCTCAGCCATAAAAGACATTTTTTAGAAATAAGGACCTGCAATTTTGTGGTAAGAAGGTTTATATGTTTCCAGATGTGTCAAGATCTACGCAGGTCCGTAGGAAACAGTTCTTGGCTCTGAAAAATAAGACCCTGGAAATAGGGGCAACTTTTTATTTGAGATATCCTTCTAGATGTTTTATTAATTTCCAGGGTAAGAAATTCAGTTTCAATGAACCGTTACAGCTAGAAAATTTTCTGAGAGATAAATCTGGTTCTAAGAGTAACCAAGAATCAATGCTAGGAGAAGCTATAGAGATGAGAGAAAATGTTGTCCCTTCATAATGAGTATTATGGGAGTTTATTTGTAAAATGGCCCCCCAGCATTATTAGTTTCTAACTTGGGGAAAGATGGATAAAAACATGTATTATTATTTGAATTATTGTTTTGTTTCCAAGTTAGAATTATTTCATGGAAATGTGAAGAAACATGTTTATGTTTTATGTGTAATATTCGATAAAACAATAAAGAGATAATTATAAAAAAAAACAAAAAAACTTAATGTTTCTATATTATATTCATTATAAAAAATAAACCACAGATTATTTTTTGTAACTAGCTCTCTAGTAGTTATTTCTTATTAAATTCCTCTGCTACACTGCTACTTAGTTCAAGGACAAGGTAGATTATGCAATTCAATTTTTGTTCCATTTTTCATTCCTCTTTACTTTCAAAAATAGACTTAAAATATTAACATGGTTAATGGAAGTTTGAAGCTGAACCATAAATTTGTGATACCATAAAATGAATGCAAGTAAGGTTAACTGATAATGCAGGAGACACAAGAGCTGTTTTTTCTCTGCAAATTCTGAAAAATGGAGAAAGGGGGTAAAAAACAACAATAACTTAAAAACATTTTTCATATAAAGCAATTATTACTACACTATGGGGCAGATTTTCAAAGGGGTACGCCCGTAAGATATGCACGTAACCCCCGAAAAGCTGCCCCATAGGGCAACATAGGCTCGGCGTACGCAACCCCTGCGTATGTCGAGCCTATGTTGCATAGGCTCAGCGGCACGCGTAAGTCCCGGGGCTTTCCTGGGGAGGGCGTGCCGGGGCGTGTTGGGTGTCGTGTCGCGGCGGCGTGTCGTCGGGGGCAATCCGGGAGTGGGGCCGCAGGCATGGTTCTGGCCCAGGGGCATGGCCGAGGCCTCCGAAACTGTTCCCGGGCCGGGGAATCGCGCGAGTTGCAAACCCACGCTGAAGGAGAGATTCTTCACGCCCCGAGCGATACTCCTGCCCTGCCTGGAGCAATACTCCTTCAGTGTGTGTTTGTTCACTCCGAAATGATAAGTGTCATTTGATTATTACAAAAAAAAGCTCGAAATATCAACTCTAAAATTTGTTTACAAAATTTAGTGAAACAGAGACCAATGATTATAAATAGGTAAACACAGCAAGATACTGTGCTGCTCAACTAGTAGTGGTGTATGTTTAAAAAGAAACCACACTTTTGAGAGAGAGAGAGTTACACAAGGAAAGCTCTCTTGTATTGTATATGAGGTCTCCTTTCACAACAGAAAATTGATGTGGAAATTAATGTTGAAGTTTCCATAATTTATATGATGTTCTAATAACAAAGTATTAAGTGATTACATCATATTAGAAGTTTTTATTATATTGTTTTCTAAATGGGACCAACCAGCCTTTGCCCCATCACGTGCTAGGCCTCCCTAGTTCATTAGAGTTAATTTTTATGTAAGGGGGTGTGGAAGGGGGTGAGTAGGTCACTAACCTACCAGGGATTATGGTTTATGCTGGGGTCAGGGGGAGTCTGCTGCTTGGGGAGGGGTTAGATGTGATAAGATGTCTTTAGTTGGGGCAGGGTAATTTTGAACAAAGGGGATGGGCTTGGGAAGTGGCAGGGCATCACTGCATGACATTTAATTTATACTATTTTGAGCCTGGGGTGCCTTGACAGGCAGTGGGCAGTGGATGGGAGTTGCTCAAGACCCCCCAAGGTGATTTTTGAATAGTAGGAAGGGGGTTATTTTGGGCCTGCATGGCCCTTTAAGAAGCATTTCAGGGACAATGGGATGCACATTAGCATCCCAGTGCCCCCCGGATCTTTTATCTATAACCTCTGAGTTTCGCATTACAATAATGCAGCCTGCATTTGTTTGTGGCAAGCCATTTTATTGTATTTGCATAGGATTGCCTATGCATTTGCAGCTTTGCATGCATTAGTAAATTTTATGCATTCAGAAGTATTCAAAGCAGCTAATTTCTATAATTAGCAAATTTTGCGTGAAAAAAACCCACTTTATCGTGAATATCGCACTATTAGGCACATTATGACCTTATTGCATCTTAGTAAACGTATCCCATAAATTATAATGCTCATTGTACCTGAATGTAATCCATTTTGAAGGGAAAGGGAGAATATAAATTAAAAACATAAATAAAATAGAAGCCTGAGTCAATCAGGATTAGCTTTGACACTGATCAGCTGCTCAGATTCAATCAGAGTCACTTGGGGAGTGGGAGTGAGCAGAGGTTGATACAGTCTGATAATCTATAAATTTAAGTCACATCCGACTCCCACACACCTACAGTACTAGCTCTTTCAACTTTCCAAAGCTTCTACAATTACAATTTGCTGTGTCACCTCAATGAAAATATATTCAAGCATTTTCATTATTTGCAAAGGGTGATCTTTTGGATTTTCAGCTTAAAAATATTGATTCCTAATGGTTTGAATTTTGGAAATTATTTTCCACACCTCTAAGTATGTTCACATAGGGCCAGATTTTCTAACATATGTGCGGGCGTAAATTTGGGCGCACAAATCTACGCCCGATTTTATAACATGCATGCAGCTGCATGCATGTTATAAAATCCGGGGTCGGCGCGCACCTAGGGAAGCCCCAATAGCTTTCCCTGTTCCCTTTCGCCCCCCCCCCCTCCCGTACCTTCCCCTCCTTCCCCTATCTAACCTGCTCCCCAGCCCTACCTAAATCCCCCACTACCTTTATTATTTAAGCTGCTCCTGCCTTCGGGCAGGCATAGGTTGCTCGCGTGATCCCCTGATCTAGCAGGCCTTCGGAGGCCTCTGGCCATGCCCCCACCCCAGACCACCCCCACCCTGCCCCTTTTTTCAAGCCTCGGGACATACGCATGTCCCGGGGCTTGCGCGCATTGCTGAGCCTATGCAAAATAGGCTCGGCGGGTGAAGGAGCAAGTTTTCGGGGTTACGCGCGTAACCCTTTGAAAATCCGCCCCATAGGATTTAAAGTACAAAAATAATGCTTGATGAAATTTGTATCTTTCGCATTTCTCAATGTCACAGAGCCTTTAATTACATCTATTTGAACTAATTATTTTCTTTTACTTGAATAATTGACTCATTTAATGTATTTCTTAGTGAATTTTATTTTTACTGCAACATTATTCAGTGTGATATACACTGCACTTAGAATGACTAATCTCCACATTTTCACTATTGACTCATTGGCTTTTAATGATTCAGTATCCCTAGCATAGGATGCTGTGATGACACTCTGATGATGACTCTGTTCATTGTCAAAACCGTACAGCTACACATGACTCATTTTCAGCTCATACATTTTTCAATTTCAATGATTTTCTTTCAGCTTCAATGTTTCTTAGTGAACTGATCACCAAAGAAACATTTGATATAATAGCAGTCACCCGCTGAAGATTTACCAGACGCTATTTGCCCTTCTTTCCAACCTAGACCCAGCACTTTCCTCTCTCCTTGCCCTCCACCCCTGCACTCTCTCTCCCCCCTCCCTGCTCAGCACACTCTGACACAAGCTCTCTCTCTCAGCCCTTTCCCCAACCCGACCCAAGTACTCTTCCTCTCTTTCCCCTCGAGCTCTGGCCAGCCACCTTTGCTGCCCTCCAGCTCCACGGGTTTGTAGGGATCCTACCCCAGCCTTGCTTCTTTCAGGGTGGCTGTCCCTTCACCTGTCTGCAGTGCCACATCATATCCCCCTGCCATCCTTCCTGCTTCCAGATTTCAGGGATGCTGTAATGGAGCCAAATGCATTCTCTATCCCATTACATCACTCATCTCCTAATTTTCCTATACTTTTTTTTTGTGTTCATATATTTAGGTGTTCTTTATAGTACATGGAAGATACTTGATATAGATGACAATTTCCAACCTTGTCCTTTTTAATTTGGTGCTCATAATTTGCTTTTATAAGGGAAAAATAGTTGAAGAAATGCATGGAAATCAGCATGATACTATGACAGTATGGCGCCGGCCATCCAGTGCTCCTACCATGTGACAGGGGCCAGCCAATGGCACGGATACCCTGTCACATGGTAAGGGCAAAGGGCCATCGGCGCCATCTTTATGAGTGGCAGCCGATGGCCCGAGAACGGGAGATCACTCCCGGGACCACCACTAGACCACCAGATAATTTTAAAATGTTTTGGAGGGCTCGGGAGGCTGGGGGAAGCTAAGGGGTCATTTTTAAAGGATCGGGGGGGGGGGGGTTATTGGGCCATCGGTCCCCGCGCCCCTACTGGACCACCAGGTACTCGTAAAAAGTTTTTGGGGGGTTCGGGAGGGTGGGGGAAGGTAAGGGATTAGTTTTATAGGGTCGTTGTGGGTTTAGGGGTTGTTTTGGTGTGCCGGTTTTCCCGCCCTCCCCCGATTTACGATTTTTCACGATAAATCGGGGTCATTTCTCTTGAATCACGACTCTTAACGATTTTTCACGATTTGAAAAATATCAGACGATTTTTTTAAATCGTCAAAAAACGATTCACATCCCTAGCACATATATGCTCATTTTTACATGTGTAACATTTTAAAAATTCACCCCAAGGGGGTGAATTTTCAACAATATTTTTAGTGCTTCAATTAGGTTATTGAATGTTAGGGTTCTAAATGTAGGTGGGTTTGCCGCTGAAAATTTCCCTAAGTTTAAGACTCTAAAACTTAGATACCTAATTTTGAGCCTACAATTCATTTACGTTGATTTAGGCACCAAAATTAAGTGCCTAGTGCTGAAAAGCAGTGCTAAATCCCTACATTTTCTCCCCTGCCCCAACTCTTTCCCCATAACTGCCTATTATTTAGGGACCGAAATTTAGGTGCCTTGTAGAAATAGGCTCTTAATCTTAGGAGCTCATCCCTCGTCAGTTTCCAAAGGGGTTCATTTAGGTGCTGATCAGGTGTCCAAGACTAATTATCTTGCATAAGTGATATTAAACATGTTTATTATGTTCTAATGGCCAGGTGCCCGGGTGAACTGGAGGGAGTTCAGGCTCGATAACCAACCAGCAGGGTCTTGAACACCTGGAGAAGGACTGGGCAAACTGGTGGACTAATTGATAAAACTGGTAATTTCCTTGACCCTTGCATGTTTAAAAATACACTGAGTTAAGTGCATAAATCCCAATATACGTAGGTCCTACTTTATTTTCGCTCCGGAAAATATACACAAATATATTTTTTTAAATAGGTAGGAAAATTCGGTGTGTTCAATGCATTGAAATATATGTCCTTTCAATCTACTGCATGTGTAACCCTTGAAGTTCAATTTTCTTTATGACTCCTTGTGTCTGAAACCTGCACTTTGATTCCCAACCCAGTATCAGAAATGAATCCACACGCTCTTTAGTGAGTAACAGTTTTATCTTTACTGGAATGAATGACTGAAATAAATCTGTTCACTTCCTAAGCATCTGCATTTGTCATATAAACACATGTATATAGTTCAAGAGAAAACTCAACTTTGTCATAAACTCATGTTAAGTATTTCAACCAGAATCAGCATGTGATATAGCACCCGACCTTAAGCAGTCTCTGAACAAGCAAAGTCCCAGATTGTTTCCTACTGTGTGTCCATTTGAATTTAGAGCTGAAGAGGGCGTCAGTATTGCTGCTTCAACTGCCAAATCCACAATACAGCAGCCTCTATCCGAAAGAAGAGCTTCAAATCCTGACAGGGCACAGTTCAACTACTCCCAAGTCGTCCACAGCAGGGTTCCAGAAAAGAGAACCTTAATCAGCACAGATAATATTTATTAGTTCAGAGCAGGGCAGGAACTCTGTTCAAGCTGAGCAGTGATCTGTTCGCACACGCTCAATACAATCAAATTTTGAATCTCCTTTCCCCCCCCTCAGCTCTTAAAGAGACAGCACTCTATTGTCAGTCTTTTCATGTCACAATGATGATTCAACATTTCTCTGCCCTAGTTCCTAGAGGTATGTTACATGGTCCCCTCCTAAAACCTGACGTCCCCGGCAGGTATTTATGTCCACAGCTTATATATTAACTCTGTTTGTTTGCTCAATATCTCTTGCATCATACTACTTAGTTGCTTCATGGATATACACGTCTCCAATGGATTCCTTGAATATGACTATCTCAATATGTTGTGGCTGTGCAACCCCTTGGGCAATTGCACTTCAAAGTCATCAAATCTACTAGGCAGTCTCCTTGGTCTCTGTGATCTTTGAGGTAACGGTAGAAGTCCTATTTTGGTCATTGATTCATCAAGAGTTTTCCTCTTCCCCGAGGAGGATGCACGCTGTTCTTCATTGACTGAGCTGTTCAAATCGCATGAATTGTTATGATTTACTGGTATACTAACTTCCACAGGATCCTCTTCCCATGACTCTGGATGAAACTCCTCCGCATTAGGATTTAATGTTCCATTTGACTGAATTTCACCAGTAATTGGACTCTCTTCCAGTTCAGCTGGATCTGAACTTCCGCTCTCCATGATAGAGCCATCCATACTATCCTCAGCGTCCTCCTTCTGCTTTTTCATCAATTGCTTGGTACTATTGAATGGTTCACAGTGAATATCAGCCTCTTCTCTTCCAGAAATAAATCCACAGGGGCGCAGTAGATCCCTGTGTAACGTCCTTTCGGGTCCATCCCCTGTTTCTGGCTTCACCACATAGACTGGTATACCTTCAATTTGTTTTACCACAATATACACTGAAGACTCCCACCGATCAGCCAATTTGTGCTTGCCCCTCAACTTCACATTCTTGACCAATACTCTATCACCCTCTTCCACTGAGGATGGCATTACTTTCGCATCCCATCTGCGTTTGTTGGCTAGTTGATGTTTCTCAGCTTCCTGAGTAGCCAGCTCGTATGCATACTTCAACCTCTGACGTAACTCTCGTACATATTGGTGATGAGTTTAGCGTTATGACCCACTGGACTGATGCCGAAGCATAAGTCTATTGGAAGTCGAGGTTCTCTTCCAAACATGAGAAAAAACGGAGAAATTCCAGTACTGTCATTCCGAGTACAATTATAGGCATGTACTAGTGGCCGAACATATTTTCTCCAATGTTCCTTACGCTTATCCTCTAATGTACCCAACATTTCTATTAAGGTTCTATTGAAGCGTTCTACTGGATTTCCTCGAGGGTGATATGGAGTGGTTCTGGATTTAGTGCCTGCTATTCTACATAGCTCTGAAATGAGTTCAGATTCAAAATTGGCTCCTTGGTCACTATGGATTCGTTTTGGAAATCCATAGTGGCAGATGAAATTCTCCCACAGGGTAACAGCAACAGTTCTTGCAGTCTGATCTCTAGTGGGATATGCCTGAGCATACTTAGTAAAGTGATCCGTGACTACCAAAACATTTCGTGTATCCTTGTCGTCAGGCTCTAAGGTAAGGAAGTCAATGCAAACTAGCTCCATGGGGGCGTAAGCTTTTATATTTACCAAGGGGGCTGCTTTTTCTGCTCTAGCTTTTCTCCGCACACATCTTTTGCATGTCTTCACCCATTGCTCTACCCCATGTGCCATTCTCGGCCAATAAAAACATGCATGTGCTAAGTCCAAGGTCCGTTCACAACCCAGATGGCCAGTTTCATCATGTATCCCCTCCAGAGCTCTCTGACGATATTTTCTTGGAAACACAAGTTGTTGGTGTGGTCCTCCACTCCTCATCACTTTTCTGAAAAGTACTCCCTCTTGAAGACATAGTTTTTGCCATTCTCTGAAGAATAATCGCAATTCTGGATGCTCCCGATTCCTGTCTCGATCTTCAAATTTCTCACCTCTCTCCAGCATCATTATGACTTGGGATAAACATGGGTCTTCCCTCTGGAACACTCTCCAGTCACCCAAGGTAAACCCAGGTAGGGTGGGTTGTCCAGGCCACAGGTCCGGGTCATCAAAGTCATCTGGAACAGCATCTCTTCCTGCAGGTAAGATTTCCACCAAGGCACCAGGGCTGCACTCAAACTTGGAAGTAGAATGAGGTGTAATGGGAGTGTCGTAGTCTCCAGAATCTTCTGAAATATGTGTCAAAATAGAGACATCATGCTTCTGGAATGCCGCCTTACATATTACCTTAGATAGAGTGTCCATTCCTTCTTGATCTGTCTTCACACGAGATAGCATCTTGGCAACCCTCTCCTCATATTTAAAAAATTCTTCATCATCTTCTTCAGGATCATGTGGTCTCCTAGACAACCCGTCAGAATCTATATTGGCTTTACCAGATTTGTATCCGATGTCAAAGTTGTACAGGGAGAGGGATGCTAACCATCGATGACCTGTGGCATCCAGTTTAGCAGTCGTCAGGACGTACGTCAGAGGGTTATTATCTGTCACTACTTTAAACTCTGCACCATATAGATAATCATGAAATTTTTCACAAACTGCCCATTTAAGGGCTAAAAATTCCAATTTGTGGATAGGGTAATTCCGTTCACTTTTAGTGAGCCCACGACTGGCATATGAAATCACTCGCAGTTTTCCTTCTTGAATTTGGTAAAGTGCAGCGCCTAGCCCTGTAGTGCTGGCATCAGTGTGTAATACATAAGGTAGCTTCCAATTTGCGAAAGCCAACACAGGGGCAACCGTGAGTTTTTCCTTTATAATTTCGAATGCTTTCTGACATTCTGAGGTCCACCGCGTACCCAATAGCTGCTGACTTTGAATCCGGGCTTCTTTCCTATCCTTTCGACTGTTTGTTAGTCCCACCAGCAGATTACTGAGCGGCTTCACCAAGCGTGAGTATTGATTCACGAATCTTCGGTAATAGCCCGCAAATCCTAGAAAAGATTGCAGCTCTCTAATGTTTTTAGGTTGTGGCCACTTAGTAATGGCTGAAATTTTCTCTTCATCGGGGAGCACCCCCTTCTCTGAGATATGATGACCCAAATATTTCACTGACTTCTGAAAGAATTTACATTTAGATGGAGAGAGCTTCAATCCACATTTCAACAGTCGTTGTAACACCCTCATCAATCGGTCCTCATGCTCTTCCAGTGTGTCCGAGAATATTATAAGATCATCCAAGAAGGCCACAACTTCATGTAGATTAATATCAGTCATTACTTTCTCTATCATTCTTTGAAAACTTGCTGGAGCATTTGTCAGTCCTTGAGCCATTCTCTTAAACTGCCAGTTTCCAAAGGGCGTGGTGAATGCAGTTTTAGGCCTATCCATTTCTTCTACCTCAATCTGATAGTACCCACTCTTGAGATCTACTACTGAGAACCACTTGCTACCTGAAAGGAGAGTGAATGTCTCCTCAATTCGAGGCAACGGATAGGAGTCTTTTCTGGTTATGTTGTTCAATTTACGATAATCAACAACCATCCTCAAGGTACCATTCTTCTTTCTAACCAATACCACAAGTGAAGCATAAGGGCTATCAGACTCCTCAATCACTCCTGTGGCTAATAGCTCCTTCAGGTGCTGCCTGAGATCCTCAAAGTCAGCTGGGGATACATGACGTGTGCGCTCTTTAAATGGAGTTGGATCCAACAGGGTGATTTTATGCATTATTCCTGGAATACATCCAATATCAAGGTCATGACAGGAAAATGCTCCTTTTGCCTCTTGATTAATTCTCTTTTCTATATGCTGTTTAAACTCTTCAGATATTGGAGAATCTCCGAAGTCTAGCGACACCTTCTCAGACTCCATGTTACCCTCTCCAATAGATTCTAGTTTAGCACCATCCTTATAGGTCGAGCCTGTAACGTTCATGGTCCTCACTATATCGACTGGCTCACCTACACCCAATGTCCTTCTAGGAGGCAAACTGATGCTACAATCCGATATATTCATCAATAGGGATGTGAATCGTTTTAGGACGATTAAAATTATCGTCCGATAATTTTAATATCGTCTTAAACCGTTATGGAACACAATACAATACAGATTCTAACGATTTATCGTTATAAATCGTTAGAATCGTGAGCCGGCACACTAAAACCCCCCTAAAAACCCACCCCCCCCCCCTTAAATTAAATCCCCCACCCCCCCGAACCCCCCCCCCCCCCCCAATAACTTAAATAACCTGCGGGTCCAGCGGCGGTCCGGAACGGCAGCGGTCCGGAACGGGCTCCTGCTCTTGAATCTTGTCGTCTTCAGCCAAAATGGCGCCGAAAAATGGCGGCGGCCATAGACGAAAAAGATTGGACGGCAGGAGGTCCTTCCGGACCCCCGCTGGACTTTTGGCAAGTCTCGTGCGGGTCAGGAGGCCCCCCACAAGCTGGCCAAAAGTTCCTGGAGGTCCAGCAGGGGTCAGGGAGCGATTTCCCGCCGCGAATCGTTTTCGTACGGAAAATGGCGCCGGCAGGAGATCGACTGCAGGAGGTCGTTCAGCGAGGGTTCCGGCGATTCGCGGCGGGAAATCGCTCCCTGACCCCCGCTGGACCTCCAGGAACTTTTCTGAAGCCTCAAGCAATATGGACAAACTCTGACCATATCTGGGCATTCTCAGAATGCATTCCACTTCCTTCGCTTCATCCCTTTCGAACACTATTGGTCTGGTGCTGGTCAATCTAGCCATCATTGGCCTAGTAACTCTTTGATTGGAACTTTGATGAGAAACATAGGTCTGATATGTAGTTACCCAATTTTTGTCCATGGCTAACTCCTTAAGGTAATTTGGGCCAGCCAGTTCTTTACAGTCATGTATTAGATGTCTGAGAATATTTGTTCCCACTATTAAAGGCAGGGGTTTGTTCTTTTGATCGGGACAGACTAGAGCAAGGACAGAATATTTGTTCCCACTTCCACAGGCCTCCTTGGGAAACTGTACTTCAACTTCAATATACCCCAGATAAGGAACAGGTTGACCTCCTGCACCCGTAACACAAAGTAAGTCTTCTAGCGGGTATAGCTTCCGATGTGATAAATAGTCTTCATAGAAGGTTTGTGTTATGCACGTCACTTGAGAGCCAGTGTCCACTAAGCAAGGGCACTGCACACCATCCAAATAAGCGGTTGCAGAACAAACCTTTCCCACGAGGCGTTTCAAAACATCATCTGGTAGAGGACATGGTGGTATATGATCACTGGATATTTTTCTTTTGGGACTTATCTGAATTGTATTTGGTGCCTTTGTCTGCCCCTCGCAAAAGCACCTTTTTAGTTTAAAGGAGTATTTGAAACCTGCCTAATGCTGGGTATTTTTTTTTTTTCAAATTTTTCCCGCAATTTCTGTTGGACTAGAGCAGCATTTACAGGATTGATGCATTCTCCCATCATGTGTCCATTCTCTCCACAGTTATAGCAAAATGAAAGTATCTTGGGATGATGCCTCCCTTTTTGAGGCATCTTCTCTACCCAAGAGTTTCTTCGCATCATGCTGTTTGCAACAGGGCTATTTACTATTTCTGAATTGGCAGCTCTACAATGAGTGATCAATGGGGCGAGCAAAACATTATCTTCTCCTGAAAATGTTCCCAACTCAGATCCCACCTTAAACTCACTTGCCTCTGGTGTCATATGTTGAGCAATGCTTATGTCATTTGCTAGGTAAGTCCTGCTTACAGGTTTAATCTGGGTAACTCCCAATTGACGTATCCTCCTAGATTCTTTCATGTTTCTTTCTTCCTCAATCGTTCTGATTTTAAATAGCAGCTCCGAGTACTGTGGCAGTTTCTTCGACTGGCTCTCTAATAAGTCCCTCAATTGCAGTCGGGTAATCAGGGTCTCCTCCCAGCACCCACGTACAAACTGTTGTAGTAACTGCCTGTCTGGGGCGAGCCCAAAGAAAATTCCCCGCTCCACGACTTTCTGTAACAGGACCTGAAGCCTTCTCAAATAGTCTGAAGATTTTTCTTTGCCATTCTGGAAAGTTTCAATAAATTGAAAAAATAATTCCTCTCCATTAGTTACACTGCCATATGCCTTCTCCAGTTCCTCTAAACACTGCTCTGCTGTGGCGCTTTTATCTATGTAAGAGACAATATTTAAAGCTGGAGGAAGGAGACTTTCAATTAATTTCCTTTTTTTTGCACCTGCGGTGAGATCTGGATCCTGCAGTAATTGCTTAATTTGAATATGCCAAGTTTCATAGTCTCCTTCATTACTAGGTTTAGGGACATTTCCAGAGAAAACTTTAATTTTGTAGTACGTATGATTCAACTCTGCGCCCTTTTCCTTAGGAGTTTTGATCACATGCTCCACAATAACCTTTGAAACATCCGCAGGAATAGAAATTGGTGGAATGGAATATTGAGAAGAATTGACTGCCACAGGATGTTGGGTTAGCATAGCATCCAAGCACTTGGGGACTCTTTTTCGGCTTTTAACTGGAGTTTGCAATATATTCTGGGGTGATTGATCTATATCTCGTGTTTCTTTTTCTTGTGACCCCAAACTCTCAATCATGAGAGCAAATGTTCTTTTTCTCAGATCTTGAATATTGATTTTATGACTGTCAGCTATATATGCTAATTCTTCTTGAAGTCGATCTGTCATATCTAAAAGTATGTCACTCACTAGTGGGTCAGTGCATGCTTCAGGGGACATCGACTCAACATTCTGTTCTGATACTGTCTCATCTAAGACAGGTAAAATTATCCACTGACTGTCCAGTTCCCCTTTTAAGCTCATTCTTTCTAAAATAATTATAGAAAGCGGTTCTTCAAACTCACACAAAACTTGATCAGATGACTCAGTTCTTAAACGTTTCAATTTTGTAACTACACCCGCTGGGCTTAATGCATCTTCTACACTTGCTAAAGATATTTCAGGATTTACAGAACTCAGAATAACAGATCTATCAGGAATACAATCATAGTACTTGCAATACTCCATTTTGTATGAGAAAGAAACAAAGAGAATACTGTGCTCACTTCACTAATGATGCTGGGTCGCTCAGTAGCAGGTCAGACAGAGAGAAGAAAAAAAAAAAACACCGCCCCACGTTGATGCGCCAGAATTTGTTGTAACCCTTGAAGTTCAATTTTCTTTATGACTCCTTGTGTCTGAAACCTGCACTTTGATTCCCAACTCAGTATCAGAAATGAATCCACACGCTCTTTAGTGAGTAACAGTTTTATCTTTACTGGAATGAATGACTGAAATAAATCTGTTCACTTCCTAAGCATCTGCATTTGTCATATAAACACATGTATATAGTACAAGAGAAAACTCAACTTTGTCATAAACTCATGTTAAGTATTTCAACCAGAATCAGCATGTGATATAGCACCCGACCTTAAGCAGTCTCTGAACAAGCAAAGTCCCAGATTGTATCCTACTGTGTGTCCATTTGAATTTAGAGCTGAAGAGGGCGTCAGTATTGCTGCTTCAACTGCCAAATCCACAATACAGCAGCCTCTATCCGAAAGAAGAGCTTCAAATCCTGACAGGGCACAGTTCAACTACTCCCAAGTCGTCCACAGCAGGGTTCCAGAAAAGAGAACCTTAATCAGCACAGATAATATTTATTAGTTTAGAGCAGGGCAGGAACTCTGTTCAAGCTGAGCAGTGATCTGTTCGCACACGCTCAATACAATCAAATTTTGAATCTCCTTTCCCCCCCCTCAGCTCTTAAAGAGACAGCACTCTATTGTCAGTCTTTTCATGTCACAATGATGATTCAACATTTCTCTGCCCTAGTTCCTAGAGGTATGTTACACATGTATTTATACATATTTAATAAAACATATGTTTATCATACTTGCAAGTTATAAAATACTAACATAGATCTGCTGGCGGCCTTATATGCACGTATATGCCGCCACATGCATTTGTTTTAACGTTATCCTGCCACACTATTATAAATGCATACTGAATGCACTTGGTTGCGAGCTAAGTTTTATATATAAAACCCTATATCGTGCTAGCTTTTGTGTCTTCAAGCAATGACTCTTTTCAGACAACACAGTTTTTTTTAAAAATAACATATTTTCAAATTTTCATTCTATTAAAAAAAAATTACAGCACACCCTGGTTTTGTCTATTTGTTTCTTCCAAGAAGGAAATGTTCTGAACATAAACTAATAAGTCGGCAATGTGCACTCCCACTGGTTATATACAGACATGTGAATGGCATTCTGTACCAAACCAAAAATAGGATCAAACCAAAGTATCACTTTCATCTCTTATCTGCATTCAGGGCTGGATTAATGCATGTTAAGGCCCTAAGCTATGTCAAGTTTCTCAGGTCTCATAGCATTACCAAAAAATAAAACCATTTTAATTTAGGGGGTTTTTTTTTGTTTTTTGTCATTAGTTACCCTTCTTAACCTGAGACCCTAAACTCTAGCTTTGGTCACTTTTTCCTAAATCCAGCACTGTTTGCATACAGCTCTCAAATATCAACAAAATCCGTTTGTTGGTTTCTATGCTGCAAGGAAATCGCAGGCAGGCAGACACAGCCTCTCTCCATATGGTGATCTTTTCTTCTTCATAAAAGAATGCCTAGAAATTGAAACAATGCAGCACAGAATAGTAATGAGAGGCATGCTCTTAGTGCTTACACATGTTCAAAATTAGTAAAGTGGCAACTAATAGGATAAGTTACCGTAATCAACAAACACAACTGGGTTGATATTTGGTACCATGCACAGGACCCTTATGGTGCATGTGCCTTTTGAGATACTAGCACATCTGGAAAATTAAGAACATCTGGATGATGAGATTTAGTTGAACAAAAGAATTCCAACAACTGGAAACAGAACGAAATGAGAAAAGAAGAACAAATAATGAGGAAAAAACATAGCAGAAAGACTTGGAACACTTGAAAGGCTAATGGAAGACAAAGACAGTTCATTTCAGACGAGTGTAGCATAATCATGTCTTTGATGAGTCTTTGTTAGAAAAGTCTTTGTGCATCATAAACCATAAGGAAAAGAGAGAGCACAATAGTCAAGGCACATCTGTTTTTTTTATCTTTATGGAAAGATGAGCAAGGGGAAGACAAAGAGTGCTCAATGGGTTTGATGAGTCTTTATCACTTATGTCTCAGTGTAATATATTATTTGACAAATGAAAATGACTAATGCAGGGGTCGAAAAGCTTTCGAGTTTGTATACTATAAAATATGTGAAACTTTTGAGCGTTTGCTTTGCAGTCTGGTTGCACCGCATTGACTATGATTACCTTGAAATGTTAGAAGCATGACACGTCAGGCTCGGGTTATTAAGAAATGACAGCTAGGAATAAAGAAAAAAGGGAAACCAAGGAGACTAATATTTAGACAGCGGGAAGAATTTGTCCCTACTGCTGTATTAAATATCATCTAATATGTAATCGAACCAAAATGGAAAAGTTTTTAAAATGTGCCCTGGCTAGCAGTAGCAACCTTTGGCCTATAAATTGAGTAGAGATGTGAATCGTTTTCCATATCGTCTTAACGATAGAAATCGTGTGGCAGGAGAAGAAAATCGTGTTTGGCACGATTATTTCGTTGAAAAATCGTTAAAAATCGTTTTTTCCGATTAGTGCGCACTAACTCGAGTTAGTGCGCACTAACTCAAAATGATACAAATAGACACTTTCCAGGTCACTGAAGGTCAGTTAGGAATGAATATGTGTTCCTATTGGCTGGCAGCCCTCTTATCTATTGATGTTACCAAGGTTACCACTGAGGTGATGGTGGGGGGATGGGAAATGGAACTGGAAACTCATGAACACCAACAGAAAATGAAACAAAGTGTTCACACTTCCCAGGTCAGTAAAGGTCACTTAGGAATGAATATGTATTCCTATTGGCTGGCTGTGCTCTTATCTATTGATGTTACCAAGGTTACCACTGAGGTAATGGTTGGGGGGATGTGAAATGGAAACAGTTGGAAGCTTGACATGTGATGATCAGCACTCACGTGACTAGAACTTCTTTGTTTATTATTTTTGTTAGCAGACACGTGCATGTTGAATTTGCCAATCACTGTGCATTTTAGAAAGGTGGTCCTGGCTGGAACTGTACACAGTTCAAATATATGTAATTGATTGTTGGTAAGTGTATTTTTTAAGTAGCCACACTGGCACAAGTATGTTTACTTTTCCTCCTACTTAACTCATTAGCTCAGCTTTGTAAGAAGGGCTTCTCTGCTTGAGTGAGGGTCAGGCAGCTCCCCCCTGTCTGTGAAGCCAGCCTCTCACTAGTAATGCAGGGAGGGAGCTGTCTCAGACTTCACCATCCTCCCCCCCCCCCCCCACCCACACACCATTCACTAGCTGGGACATGGGGGAAGTCAGGAGTGAGGGTCAGGCAGCTCCCCCCTGTCTGTGAAGCCAGCCTCTCACTAGTAATGCAGGGAGGGAGCTGTCTCAGACTTCACCATCCTCCTCCCCCCCCCCCTCACCCACACACCATTCACTAGCTGGGACATGGGGGAAGTCAGGAGTGAGGGTCAGGCAGCTCCCCCCTGTCTGTGAAGCCAGCCTCTCACTAGTAATGCAGGGAGGGAGCTGTCTCAGACTTCACCATCCTCCCCCCCCCCCCTCACCCACACACCATTCACTAGCTGGGACATGGGGGAAGTCAGGAGTGAGGGTCAGGCAGCTCCCCCCTGTCTGTGAAGCCAGCCTCTCACTAGTAATGCAGGGAGGGAGCTGTCTCAGACTTCACCATCCTCCTCCCCCCCCCCCCCCTCACCCACACACCATTCACTAGCTGGGACATGGGGGAAGTCAGGAGTGAGGGTCAGGCAGCTCCCCCCTGTCTGTGAAGCCAGCCTCTCACTAGTAATGCAGGGAGGGAGCTGTCTCAGACTTCACCATCCTCCCCCCCCCCCCCTCACCCACACACCATTCACTAGCTGGGACATGGGGGAAGTCAGGAGTGAGGGGCAGGCAGCTCCCCCCTGTCTGTGAAGCCAGCCTCTCACTAGTAATGGCAGGGAGGGAGCTGTCTCAGACTTCACCATCCTCCCCCCCCCCCCCCTCACCCACACACCATTCACTAGCTGGGACATGGGGGAAGTCAGGAGTGAGGGTCAGGCAGCTCCCCCCTGTCTGTGAAGCCAGCCTCTCACTAGTAATGCAGGGAGGGAGCTGTCTCAGACTGGTATCAGGGTTAGGGCACTGTGTGCAGGAAGATCACAACACTCCTGGTATTAATAGGGATAGGGCACTGTAAGAGATGACTGTAGTAGATTGAATAAAGATCTGATGTTTCTGCTCTCCTCACACCAAACAAAAACAACACACAAGCAGAGAAGCCCTTCTTACAAAGCTGAGCTAGTGAGTTAAGTAGGAGGAAAAGTAAACATACTTGTGCCAGTGTGGCTACTTAAAAAATACACTTACCAACAATCAATTACATATATTTGAACTGTGTACAGTTCCAGCCAGGACCACCTTTCTAAAATGCACAGTGATTGGCAAATTCAACATGCACTAGCATTTCAGGTGCCTGCTAACAAAAATAATAAACAAACAAGTTCTAGTCACGTGAGTGCTGATCATTACATTACTTTTTTGTCAAGCTTCCAACTGTTTCCATTTCACATCCCCCAACCATTACCTCAGTGTTAGCCTTGGTAACATCAATAGATAAGAGCACAGCCAGCCAATAGGAATACATACATACATATTCATTCCTAAGTGACCTTTACTGACCTGGGAAGTGTGAACACTTTGTTTCATTTTCTGTTGGTGTTCGTTAGTTTCCAGTTCCATTTCCCATCCCCCCAACCATCACCTCAGTGGTAACCTTGGTAACATCAATAGATAAGAGGGCTGCCAGCCAATAGGAACACATATTCATTCCTAACTGACCTTCAGTGACCTGGAAAGTGTTTATTTGTATCATTTTCAGTTAGTGCGCACTAAATCGAGTTAGTGCGCACTAACGGGGAGTTAGTGCGCACTAACTCGATTTAGTGCGCACTAACACGATTTAACGATTTTTAACGATAAATCGTTAGAATTTCTATTGTATCGTGTTCTATAACGATTTAAGACGATATTAACATTATCGGACGATAATTTTAATCGTTGAAAAACGATTCACATCCCTAAAATTGAGTAGCGCAAGAGAGTGGGGGTCTTCCTCCTCCGTCATGTCCCTCTCTCTTTCTCTCTTCTATTGTCTTCTACTCTCCCCCCTCCTCCCTGCTCTCTCTTGCAATGGCAGTTCTCAGCTAAATGCGCCTCTGACTTAGTACTAGGCTCTTTTCTGGGCCTTGGAACAGCAGCGCTAGCAGCAGCAAGGGCTCAGCTCCTCCCGGCTGGGAGAAGTCTCTGGTGGCTGCTTCTTCTGCTCTACTAGGAGGACTTCCTTTCCATCCTCGCGCACTGCAGCTTGGATCCACCCTCACAACCGTTCTGAGCACAGAGCCCAACTGAACTGATTGCACCGGAGGATGCGGTTATAGTGAGGATGCCACTGGACAAAAGATGTCTGCTCTCCATGGATATTTTCCCTTCCTCCCTCCATTCCCCGGCAGTTGTGACGGAGGAAGCACCAGTCAGTAAGGGTTCAGGAAGGAAAAGAGAGAGCCAACCACCTTGAATTGTTTGGCAGAGAGTTAGTCATCCTTCTTTTGAGCAAAAGATTTTAATTCCATGTTAGTTCACTTGGATATGTGGATTTAAAATGTGTAGATGATATCTTTTCATTGGAATAACTTAATAATATGTGAGGAGATTTTATGTACCTGGTTGGGTCCAGCGGAAACCTCCACCTTCCATTTTTTTTTCCCCAATGGAGAAAAGGAAGCAAGTTCGTAAAAGTTTCCAGTTGGTGACCTGGCAGAAAGTCACCACTGATTTAAACCCACTGTAATTGTGCTGTTTCTTCAAGGACCTGATGAAGGGCGTATAACTCTCGAAGCTCGTCACAGATGTAATAAGTTAGCCCAATATAAAGAAACCACCTTCAACTTGTTTGCTGACCCTTAATTCCACACATCCTTCTTTTGAGAGGTACGGATATCTTTGTGGTGAAATTGCACCATCGCACGTTGACACCAGTTCCCACTGCTGGCTTCTCTCATCTATCTAAAGGAACCCTCACTGGTCTGTCCATCTCTTATCCATATCCTTTCCTCACCTTTGTTGATTCATGGTGGAAATCCAGCTCTATAAGCCTCTATAGCAGGGATGGCCAACTCCAGTCCTCCAGTCCTGATGTTATCATCCATCTGGGAACCAACAACCTCATTATAAACAGCATCCAAGAAGTAAAGAGAGATTTCCAGAATTTGGGGAAGCATATTAGGCACGTAGAGAAGCGTTACCCGTCCACAAAAAGGAAAGGGAAAGATTAGGTCATGTATTCAACTTCAATACGTTGCTCACAAAATATTTGAATATATTGGGCATTGGGTCAGAATATATCATAATAAAAATCTATAGAGTAAAGATGGCCTGCATCTGCCTGTAGCAGGAAAAAGCATCCTAAGTGAGAAACTCAGAATGTACTGTATATCATCAGGCATTTAAACTAAAGATTGAGGGTGGCAGAAAGAGGTCAATGGAACTGAAATGTCACCCTCAACGCAAAGAAATACAGGAAGTAGGTGGGAAAAAGAAGAAAATCAATTCACTTTTAACAAAAGCACAGAAAAGCCAAGGGAAAAATGCTGGAAAGCTATGTGCACGAATGCTCGCAGCCTGAGCAACAAAGTTCCAGATTTGCAGGCCCCGATGGTGAAGGTGGACTTGGCTATTGTTGCTATTATGGGGACATGTCTCAGTGAGTCTCACGAGTGGGATTCGATCATCCCATGCTATAACCTGTTGAGGAAAGATAGAGAGGGCAAAAAAACAGGGGGGGAGGGGGGAGTAGCTCTTTATGTCAAAAACAATATCTTAGCAACTGGAGCAAAAGACACGAGGCCATGCTTTTTCTGGTTTGGCGTCTACATTATGCAATAATCTTCCTCCAGATGTTAGGCTGTTAGAGGTTAAAACTTGGCTATTTCTTCAGCTCCAGCTTCTGGGCCACTGGAAATCATGATATTGGGGTCTGCCACATCCTCGTCTGTGGACCTTTGAGGGTGTTTTGGCCTCTCCTGTCAAAGATGGAGGAAATCTTCCCACATAGGAGCGCTGTGCAAATTCTCACAAAGGTTCATGTTTCCCTTCAAGGACTTAAAGCAATGGGGAAAAACCCTCCCTGAAGTCATAGATTAGATTCACTTCCTCCATGGGAGTCCTTTCATGGATCAGAAGGGGAAGAAATGGTATCAGTGTACTCTGAATTCCACCTGGGAAACCTCACCTACTCCTGTTTCCGGGATAAGATGCCAAAGACATATTCCATCAAAATACATATACTCCTCGGAGCATTGCCTTCCCCACCCTTCCTTTCCCTGATAAATCTCCATCTTCCAACTCCACCAGTGGCCCTGATCCACCACTACTGTCACAAAAACTTTCAAACAAAACCTTAAAACATGGTTGTTTGAACAAGCCTTCTCTCAATGATTAATATCTAACCTAAAATTCAGCTATCCCATATTCTCTCTTACCTGCTTCATGTTCTTCCTCTATCCATTTGTTTTTCTCATACTGCTAATCTTTACCCCCCCCCCCCCCATTCCATTCAACGTCTGTGTATTGATTTTTATTTGACATTGGACTTTGCCCTCAACAGTTTATTGCTCCTGCGTAATTCCTGAACATTAATATATTATGGTTATTATAGTTAATGAAGTTAGCAGGTTTCCTTTGAACCCCGTTATTACTGTAAAGCTTGTAGCTGTTATTTGTGTTACCGTTTAATCTGTTATATGTAAAGCCTGTTGCTAATTTATTATTTCTCTGTAAACCGAGGTGATGTATAACTATACGTACCGCGGTATAAAAGAATCTATAAATAAATAAATAAATAAACTACTCAAAAGGTCCAGATTCGCTATTGATGTCCCTTTTCTCCCATATGGTCCTGATCCATCATGGTTCACCTTTCCCTCCCAAAGGTGCCCTTTTCCATTCCTGCCACACTTCAAAAGATTTTGATCCACCACGATTCCCCACAGTCCTGATTTGCTGATGCCTCCTGTTACGCTCCTGCCCGCAAAGAGCGTGGGCAGGCTCTTACCTTGTTACAGCCACTGCCAGTCGGGCTGCTTCTTCCTCCCTGAATCAGCTGGGGCCGTTCCCACAGCTGTTGCCATGCGGTCTGCTCCTCGGCTGCTGTCTCTGCCTTTCCCCGACGTGCTGCTGCGATCCCGGGACCTTCAGCGAGCAGGCCGTCTCTCCCAGTGCCTGTTTCAGTCCGGGTCCTTGCCTGGCTGGGAAGCCGTCCCTGCCAGTGCCTGCAGCCTGCTTCAGCTCTCTGCTCTGCCTGCTGTCTTCACGGCATGGAGCCGTTCCTGCAGTCAGCCCTTCCCCCGCTTCCTCTGCAGCCAGTCTTACCTCTCTCTGCTTCCTCCTGCTTCTGTCCTTGCAGCTGGGAGCTGCTCCAGTGACCTGCCTTCACCCAGCTCAAGTCCAGGGCTGCTCCGCGGCTTCTTTGGGCCCTCCACGTGGCTGAGGACGCCACCAGCTTCCAGCTCTTCTCTCCAGCTTCCTAGGGCACGGGCGCGCGCCTCTCTGCTCCTCTTAAAGGGCCAGCCAGGTGTGGCCCCCTGCTGACCCCTCCCTGGGCGTTGTCCACCTCAGCCCTACTAAAGGGCTCAGCTTTCAGTGTGTCTTGGCCTTCGCAAGGAGTTGGTCACTCCTGAGATCCTTCGCTCCAGGAAGTCGTCCGTGTTCCAGCACTTCTGCAAGGTCCTGTGTTTCGTGTTACCTGTCGGAGCTCCTCGTCCAGTCCTGATGTCTGCCTGCCGTTCCAGTCCCAAGGTCTGTCTCTTGATCCAGTCCTGATGTTCCTGCTGTTCCTGATGTCCATGTTCCAGCCCTGCGGTGTGTCTCCTGTTCCAGTATCTGTGTTCCAGTCCTGATGTTCCTGCTGTTCCAGATATCCTTGTTCCTGATCCTGATGCTTTTACCTGCCTTGTGCTGCCAGGAGAGCAGCGTATCCTTGCCCAGTGCGGCCAGGAGTGCAGCGAATCTGCTTCCTCTTTCCTGTGCTCTCCCGCTCTCTGCATGGTCCGCGACCAGCCTTCCAGGGCTGTGTAGGGCGCGCATGGGACAGGGTGGTCCGCGACTCAGTCCCGCGGGTGGTCTGAGTAGGGCGCCCTGAGGGAGAGTGCCCATGTCTTCCTTCAGCCCTCGTTCCTGACTCCACCTCTGTGCATCCAGTCCTGAGTCCATGCCTGTGCCTGTCCACGTCTATGCATCCTACACCTCATTCCTGAGTCCACGTCTTTGCCTGAGTCCACGTCTAAGGATCCTGCATCTATGCCTGAGTCCACGTCTACGGATCCTGCACCTCGTCCTGAGTCCACGTGTATGCCTGAGTCTACATCGTTCCTGAGTCTCGTCTGTTTCCATGTTCCAGTCATCGCTGTCCTGGCCTCCATCTGGCCTGCCACTTCGTGCCGTACCCTGCGGCAGGTCCGAAAGGGCTGGGAATGGTCGGAGGACTGTTCACAAGACCAACATTGCGTTGTTGGGTCTTCCGAAGCGTGCAGGTCCGGAGGAGGGCCTGTCTTCCATGTCACTCCAGCCCTGCTCCCGTCCAGCCCATGCTCGGGCATGCCACGCCTCCCGCGGCACCTCTTCAGAGCCCTCTGGGGTCGAGCCGTGGCCCAAGGACACACATCACCCAGGAGTGGGATCGCTCTCCTAGCGCTCCACAACACCTCCGTCCTCCCAAAAGCTCCAATCCACTTTTGCTGTGAAAAATACCCTAATTCACTCAAAGGTCCTGGTCCACTATTTCTGTCCCTTCTCTCAAAAGGCTCTGATCCAATTCTTTTCCCCTTTCCACTCTCAAAAGCACTGATGTACCGCTGCCCGTTCTCAAAGATCCCGATCTGTTACTGCTCTCTTTTCCAAAAGGCCCTGATCCAGCATTGTGCTCTCTCTTTCTCCGTCACCCATCCAAAGGGCTATTACTCACACTGTTGCCTCTTTCTCCCCAAATGCCCTTATCCTCTTGTGCTCCCTCAAAGTCTCTGATCTGCCACTGCACTCTCTTAGAGGCCCTGCACTGTTACTGCTCGCACCCTAATTTGCTCCCTGACTTTCACCTCCTCCAGCTCCTGTGCGAGCTTTTCTATCACAGCTCTTTCCCCCCCTCCTCTCATAACCCCTCTGTTTCCAGGCACAGGCTTAAACCATTCTTCTTCAGCTGGTGGTGCCCGAATAAGGCTGCAGCTGCCAACGCCTTCCTCACTCCTTTGGCTGGCAGGCCTTAGAAATCCATCTAGATCCTCTTTGACCCTGAGACTCAGGAAACTTCACTAGCACCAGCTGCCAGTGATCAAAAAGGAACATATTTCATGGGGAAGAAAGGGGTGACTTTTTCATGCTGTGGTAGTGCCGTCCTCCTGATCAGAGTGCTAATTACAGCACTCAGAACGATACAGAATGGACTTAGGTTAAAAGTACCTGTATACAAATGTAATTGATGTTTATTAATTCTGAAGACAACTTGGCCATGAACCACTGGAAATTATGCTGATGCCATGATAGAATGTAACTTAACCCTTGGTTGCTAATCATATCGTACGTTCCAGTCAGCCCCATGCAGAGGGGGATCATGTTTTCATCTGATGGTGTACTGAGCAGTATTGCTAAAACTATTAGACAAGATAGAGAGAGAGAGAGAGAGAGAGAGGCAAAGCCGCATAGTGTATCAGTAAATGCAGTCAGTGAAGAATGTGAAAGAGATACCCTGTCTCTTATAGAGCATCTCACTGGTTCCTGGAGGGTACCGCTATGCTCTGAACCATGTGAAACTACAACAAGGAGAAATCTTTATTTCAGAGCAGAGCTGTGAATGCTGGCAGATCTGATGAAGCGCAAGCTATCTCAGGGAGTTCAGGCTCTGAGGTACCATGCCCACGGATGATGTGGAAATGATAGGACTGACTATAACATCAGATGACAACGGGGAAAGTAGGATGCAATATAATCTGGGTATAAGGATCGAAGAAATGTGGATTGTAAAACTGCAGGCAAATGTTTATTGAAATCATGCTGTAAATAAAGCAAGTTTTGAAAAAAAAAAAAAAGACAGAGGCTAGGAACCTCAGGACCTATCATAGACCCCTGTTGAGGGTTCATTATTGAAAGAAGCGTGGTGAAGTGTCTGCCATAAGCAAAACTGGATTATTGCTATGCCCCCCCCCCCCCCCCCCCCCAGCTGCAGTGCTGTGTTAAGAAAGATGGAATCAGTTTTCAAAGAGCCATAGGGTGATGGAAATAATGGGCTAGTTTTAGCTTATTTTAGACATCTAGGTTTTCAGCTGAAAGTTTTCCTAAATCTAGCTGAGAAAAATGCCACCAGGTTAGGACTGCGCTTTGTACAGCTGGGATTGCCTGGCCAAACTCAACTGGTTAGGGCTGAAAGTCAGTGTTAACCTGCTGAATCGTAAGCCTGCCCCAGGAACACTCCGAGTCACATTTCTCTTTTCTGCCTGGATACGTTTGACTGCCTTCTGAAGTTCGGTGGGTAGCGGGGAAAAGTTTGAAAGTCAGAGGTCTGCCTGGTTAACTCCTGAAGTCACCATTTGAATATTGACCCTGATAGTGTTAATCTGTTTATTTTCACTTCACCTAGAAAAACTGAGTGGCAGTGTAAGGTCTTTTTTTTAGACGGAAGTTTATATGGGTTTGTTTTTTTTTAAATGTTTCATAATGAAAAATCAATCCCCCTCCTTTGGTGCCCGTGCCAGCCTTTATTTGCAAGAATGTATGGAAGATTATTTGTTCCTGCTTACAATGTTAATTGCACAGCATTCTAAAAGCATTGCTTTCCCCTGAGTAAATATTTTATTTGCATTTTAATAGGCTTGTAGGACTATATTAACAGTCCTTTCTTGATTATTAATGTGTGAAGGGAAAGGGGGTCCTTATTTAGAGTGTGGGGGCACAGCAGACTAATTAAGATGCTATATCATTTATATAAATATTTTTAAAATGTCATGTTGATATTAGCAGGCGGTGTGTTATATCAACTTCAAATGCAAGATATCAAATTGGTATGCAATGCATGGGGTAGCATACAGTTAATATACAGGGCAAATCCAAGCCCCTGTTTCTGTACTTTACTGCATTTCAGTGCGAAGGTTACCATTATTTCTACTCTCCCCAACCAATTTTCCTTCAATGTTAACCCCCCCCCCCCCCCAACCCCAGACGGCATGTCTGTCTGGATGCTACAGGGAATCTTCGCTGGCCCTGGGAGATGGAAGGACATCTTCTTCACTCCAAGATGATCCCTCAGTGCTCCGTTGTGGCTGTTTTCCTTCCCTCCCTTATCTTGAGCGCATTATGTGATATGCAAATGTTCAGCCAGTCCCATCAAATGCCAGACTCAAACCTGAATTTGCTGTATATGTATCTATCTATCTATCTATCTATCCATCTATCTATCTATATAATTTTAATTAAGTAAAAAATACATTTAAAATACATAAATTCTCTCATTGTCAGTGCCTAACAATGCAAACATTACTATTCTTATTTCATAATAATACTGTTGCTGCTTTCAAATATTTCATAGCCTCCCTCCTTTTACCATGTTAGTTACTGCAACAATGCGATCAGTCTCATTTTGAAAACAAGGTGCATTTTACCAGTTGTTCTATTCATGAATTTCTTCCTTGCTCTATCTACATCTTATATCTTGTCCTTGTTTTAGTTTCTCTCTCTCTCTTTCTGACCCTTTGTGAAATAGAGACTAAAATACTATAAAGCTGGATCAACCTGTCAGGGTTGACTTAGGTCAGGTAGCAACCCTATATGCATGCAATCCATTTGTAGGACCAACCCTAATTTTTTTCATAGCTCTTCCATCAATTTTTGTACAATGAAAGCGAAAGGAACAAAACACATGCAGTAATATGAAGTTAGTGTTTATATGACACAATAAACAGGAATGTGGTATGTGGGAAATAAGGCTTCAGAACAGTTCAAATGCCTGTATATGCGTTCCTGATAATCTAATTTCACAAATCTAGCTTAATTTTATATAAATATATGTTTAGGAAGATCTCAGCACTCCAGCTAAAGCAACTTTCCTGGCAATTTAGGTGTGCTTGTTGGCAGATCATTAGAAATGGTCTTCTCCATGGATGAATCCTTCATTATGGTTTGAGTGCACACTCCACAAGCTATCATTTTCTGTTCCCCATGACCCAAGACCCATCTCCTGTGCAACTGACTCTGACTGCATCCTGTCTTGTTCCATTGATAGGCAAATGGGTGCACTGTAACTCACACAGCTATAGCTAAGACAGTAGGGACTGCCTGTGCGTCACAAATTTAAATTTATGGCATAACAAGGATGCTGATAATTCTAGTTATTTACATTCCCTTCTTATATCTGTCATCATGAGATGAAGTCAAGAAAGAAATGCTATAAATAATAGGGATGTGCATTTGCTTTGATCCAAATAGAAAAACAAGACATTTCGTTTCAGGGGAACCAAACTGAATGGGTGCTGTCCATGAAAAAATCAGATTCTTTATTAGCTCATTATGGTTCAGTCCCATTAAAGCCCATGGGGGAAGAAAATCCATACATTTTTTTGTGTTTCGCGCCAGGCAGAACATAGCTGTTTGGGAATGAGACTAGGAAGGAGTAGGTCCAATCATGTTTCAACACTTTGTCAATTAGTCTTTTCTAACTGGCAACTGAATGTCATGACGTCTTCATTTTTTTTTTTAAATATAAGTGAAACTTTGAGCACTCACTATTTTGTTCTCAGTCATTCATCTGTAGGATTTTAGAGAGAGAAGAAAGAGATTCTGATGTATTCGGCCCATTAATCATAAGTGCTTGTAGTGAAAGTAACAGCATAGTAATGTCTCCACTTTCTGGGAGAAAGAGAAATAGAAAATGTACAAAACGTCAAGCTTTGTGATATCCTTTTTTAGCTGCAAATTTAAGTCCCTCCTGCCATACATCTCCCCCAATCACTCCCATACATCTCCCCCAATCACTCCTGTTCTTAAATAGACTTGCTTACTCTAGTCTTTCCAACCTCCTTCTTATTTGCTTTCTTTTTTCTTATATTTTCCCAGACCAACATTATTCGTCTTCCTTCTTTCCACTTCTTATGGTTCCACTGTTTTTCCTGACCCTGAAACATACCCTTCATAGTGTTATTTCTCACTGCAAACTATTGCATGCATCTTGTCCACTATTCACATCTTCCCTCCCAGCCATTCATTCTGTCTTCTGCTCTGTCTAATTCTCTTGAACTTCAAGATATTCTGGCTCTCATCCAGCTTTCATCTGTCTCTTTGCGAGCATAGTATGCTGATCGTTATGTCTCTCTTTTCTCCATACTCTTCTCCACCTCCTTCTCCTTTCATCTGGAGACATCAATCCCCATCCTGTCCCTCCAAAGCAACTGTTATCCCATTTGACTTCTTCAACTCGTCACTGCTCCATAACAATTCCTATCCCCCTCCTTTGTGCCTCTTCTTTCCATGTCTCATGTTATCTGTGAAATGTCTACTTTATATCCTGCAAGCTTGCCTTCATTCATGAAATTTGTCTCTCATTCTATCTTCTTACTTTAACTGAAACCTGGTTACCCCTTATGACTCTGTTTCTGTTGCTATGCTTTGTCATGGAAGTTATCATCTCACCCATACACTATGCTCGGTAAGATATGATGGCAGTGTTGGGGTGCTGTTTTCTTCCTCCTACAGGTTTCAGCTCCTTCTCCTCCCTTAAGCCCACTCTTTTTCATTTGAGTCACATTCCATATGGCTTTTCATATCTCTTTTTCTCTGGGTAACTACCATTTCTCATCCACCTTCTCTTTCTTTGCTGACTTTGATCCCTGGATTTCCTTCTTTCTGGAAACATTTTCATCTTCCTTCATTCTTGGGGCATTAACCTCCATGATGATGACCCCAATGACACTTTTACCTCAAAATTTTTCACTTTAACTTTCTCACTTGACTCAAGCTATGCTCTACTGTTCCCATTCACCATAAGAACATAAGAAAATGCCATACTAGGTCAGACCAAGGGTCCATCAAGCCCAGCATCCTGTTTCCAACAGTGGCCAATCCAGGCCATAAGAACCTGGCAAGTACCCAAAAACTAAGTCTATTCCATGTTACCATTGCTAATGGCAGTGGCTATTCTCTAAGTGAACTTAATAGCAGGTAATGGACTTCTCCTCCAAGAACTTATCCAATCCTTTTTTAAACACAGCTATACTAACATCATGGCCACTGCCTTCACCTAGCCATTTCCTCCAACTGTATACTCTCAGGCTTCTACACTTCTGTTCTTCTCTTATCTGAACATCATCTGATAACTTTTACACTTAACCACCCTCCCCCACAGCCTTGTCCAATCACCACTAACAGTTTTAGGAATATAAAGGCTATTGATCCCTGCATTCTCTCCAGTACTGTCTCATCTCTCCTCTGCTCTGTAACCTTGTCAGAGTCTGATGATGAGGTAGTTTCTTCTTATAACATAATACTGTCCTCTGTTGTGGACATTCTAGATCCATCCCTCCCCATCTTATAAGGTATGCCAAACTCCAGCCTTTGCTTCCTATGTTCCTGTACCCACTCCACAGAATATTTTAGGCTGAATTCCTGCTCCCATACTAACTTCAGTCATTTATAAATCTCTGTTTATGTATTACTAATTTATTGTTTTTGTTGATTATATTTATCACTCCTTATTGTTATAGTTTAATTAAATCTGCCCTATCTTCCATCTTCCAAGTTTTACGCTCCATGTTTTAATGTAACTTTTCATTTCTACCTAGATGTTAATTGGTTTCCCCCTGTTCCATTGTAAACCGGTACGATAAGACCTGGTCTTGAGTATCGGTATAGTAAAAGAAGTTAAATAAATAAAATAAATAAAAAAAATTCAATTTCATACTCTCCCTCTTCTGGTCTGCTCTTTTGTCAACAAGTTTATGCCCATTTTTTATTTATTTTATTTATTTAAGTTTTTTTTATACTGGCATTCAAGAACTCGTTCTCATCATGTCGGTTTACAGAAAACAGGGGTGCAAAAAATAGAACCAAAAAACATAAATAAACGTGATGAAGAAATGCAGTTACAAATAACAAGGGTAAATGAACTGGGGTTGTAAGAAAATAAAGTGAGTTAGAGGAGATTAATTATATACAAGTGTACATTATAAATATGGAATATTTATAATGTACACTTTATTTATAATGTTTATAATATTTATATTTATATTATATTTATATTATAATATAATTATATTTTATATATATATTTTATATTTTATATTATATAATTATATATTATATAATTATAATATAATTATATTTATATTATAATATTTATAAATATTTATAATATTTATAATGTACCATCTGAGAATCATCCTTGTATTCAACCCTCATCATCTTTTTATCACACTTTACTTCTTCTCAGACTGCCATTCTGTTATTGTTTGGGATATTTGTGGGTTGATCCTTGGGCCGGTGGCAGATGACCACGCCTTCTGGGGAAGATCCTGAGAGGGGCCACCGGTCAGGCTCAGAGTTTGGAGACAGACACACACTAGTTCTTTTATTAAACAGTATATTGAACCACAAGAGGTGGCAGTAGTGAGCTGGAAGTGCCCGGCTCAGCTGTAGCCCCTCAGGTACTGGAACAGCAATCCCAGGATGGCAGAGCTGTAGAGAAACTAAGTATAGTGAGTAGGCAGGGTATGCAGATTTCAAGAATAGAACCTTGATGGTAACACTCACTTAATAGTCCCTTGAAGCAGCCCAGGAGCTGGAATGGATTAGGCCCTCGAGGAGCGAGTACCTGGTTCAAGGGAAAGCTCTGAGAGAAGGATGGTAACTCACTGGTGTTATAGACAGCAATGACTTCCTGGCAGAAGTGGTATTCAGAAGCAGGTCCAAGAACGTGGGCCCTCGAAGAGCGAGTACCGGTTCCAGACTGCAACCTGAAAGGCAAAAGAGAAATGAGGCTCCCGAGGAGTGGGTACCCCTGGTAAATCCGAGGAGGCAGAGTAGCTAGGAGCATAAGAAACTCTTTCCTTTACTTTACTTTCCTTGCTAACTCAATTAGTTAGCGAATTCAAAGACCTTAAATATCCAGTGACGGCATCTCAGGGGGATGCCCCTGAGGTTCACGCCACTGCTGGTACTTGAGTTGGGGCTGCGCTGTAAACGCGCGCCCTTAGGCTTCTGGGAAACATGGCAGAGTGCAGCGTCCTCAAGTACGGCAACACGATTCGACTGCAGGAGGTCGTTCCGGACCCCCGCTGGACTTTTGGCAAGTCTTGTGGGGGTCAGGAGGTCGTCAGGAGGTCGTTCCGGACCTCTTGTGGGGGTCAGGAGGGTCAGGAGGTCGTTCCGGACCCCCGCCGGACCCCCGCTGGGGGTCCGGCGGGGGTCCGGAACGACCTCCTGCAGTCGAATCGTTTTTCCGTACGGAAAAACGATTCATGGTAGGAGGTCGTTCCGGACCCCCGCTGGACTTTTGGCAAATCTTGTGGGGGTCAGGAGGCCCCCCCAAGCTGGCCAAAAGTCCCTGGGGGTCCGGGAGCGATCTCCTAATCTCCTGATGTCGGGGGACAAAAAATCAAAATGGCGCCGGCGCTACCTTTGACCTGTCATATGACAGGTCAAAGGTAGCGCCGGCGCCATTTCTACAATGCACGGAGGTCCGAGAGTGAAAGATCACACCGGGACCCTTCCTCTGGACCCCAGGTAATTTAAGGCATTTTGGGGGGGTTCGGGAGGGTGGGGGATTTATTTTAAAGGGTCGGGTGGGTTTTAGGGTTGTTTTATTGTGCCGGTTTTCCCGCCCTCCCCCTTCCCCTCCCCCTTCCCCCGATTTACGATTTTTTGACGATAAATCGGGGGAATTGTTATTGTATCGCGGCTCTAACGATTTTTGACGATTTAAAATATATCGGACGATATTTTAAATCGTCAAAAAATGATTCACATCCCTAATGAATAGTTTAAGGCTCCATAAAGGAGCAAAGAGGTATGAGCAATGGCAAGAATTCTTCAAGGCACCATGAGAGAAGCAAAAAAGGCTTCAAAGGAGGGCACCTACAAGAGTGGCATTCATTCTCAAAAGCTGCAAGGGAAACAAAGTGGCACCAAGTGTTGCATCAGTGCTCTAAGGCATCATGAAGGGGAAATGAAGAAAAGGTGGCAGGAAAAACCCTAAGCTACTGATAAAGATGCAAAGCAGCACAAAGAGTGCCATCAAGACACCAAAGCAACATGAGAGTTATTTATTTATTTATTTATTTCAGATTTTTATATACCGGCATTCGAGACAGCAGTCACATCATGCTGGTTCACATAGAACAGGGGTGCATAGTAAACATAACTATAACAATGGTGCTGAAAAGGCAGTTAAATATAACAGGGTGATAAGAACTTGGCTGAGAAGGAAGAGAAAGGACAGGTTATTAATTCACACAGGTAAACGATAGAAGATATGGTTAAACAAGGTGTAGTTGGAGATTAGTTGCAAAATAGCCACCAAAAATGTTTTGTTCACTGCTCACAGGATGGCCCCACAAGTGATTATACTCACCGTGATGCTGCCAGTTGACTTAGGCTGCTTAATGTAGCAGGGAAATGCCACTGCTCCAGGCCTGCCTTTAGGTACTCGCAAATGGCACACACCAACATATATGAGGACCCTGCAGCAGGAATCCAAGCTCCTGGCAAATCTCGATGATGCCACACAAACGGGTTTTTAAATCCCGGCCATGCAACACAGCATTGGTTCAGCAAAAAGGTCTCCAGCCTGGTTCCTTGTCTTCAGCCAGGTTCTTTGTCTTCACCCTCGTTCCACTCCAGTCTTCAGTCTACAGCCTTGTTCCACTTCAATCTTCAGTCTACAGCTTTGCTTCACTACCGTCTGCAGTCTACAGCCTTGTTCTGCTTCAGTTTTCAGTATACAGCCTTGTTCCACTCCAATCTTCAGTCTATAGTCTTGTTCCACTCCAGTTTTCAGTCTATAGCCTTGATCCGCTCCAGTCAACAGTCTAAGGCATTGCTCCACTCCAGTCTTCAGTTTACAGCCTTGCCTCTGTCAAATTTTCAGCCTCACTATAGCCTCTTGGACTCTGTCTTTTGTGCCCATCAGTCGCAGATGGCTGTGACCTCTGATGCTCACCTCTCTTTTCCCTGCACCAGCGATTCTCAGAGTCATGGTGGCTTCTGCCTGCAAATGCCGCTTTCCCCGGCATACCTGGATGGCTTGGGCGATCCCGTCCGCCATCTTGAATAGGGGATTACCTAGGGCACGCGCGTGCCAGGCCCTCTCTTATTCACATCATGGCGGGAACCTCGGGGGCGTCCCCTCCGCATGACATCACCCGCCAGTGTATTTAATCAATCCAGCCTTTGCTACCTATGAGTTAGCAAGGACTTCCTTCCTGCTTATTCCACGCCTCTTGGAGTTGCTTCCCTTCACTTCACTGAACTCATTCCTGAACTCCTGGACTTAGAATGCCTTAGGTACCCGCTCCTTGGGGGCCTTGTCGCGTTCTGGCTATCCATTCCTCGGAGGACCTTCTTGCCTGTAGAATCCATCTATCCTTGTTTGAGATCCTGCCTAGTTCAGCCTTGTGAGTACTCTTCTCATTCTACCATCTTGCTGACGGAACCGCCGGTGTACCCCGTGCTTCGGGCCACTACCGTGCTCACCTCAGCTAACCTTCATCTACACTTCGGAGTGAGTACCATCATCTACATTGCTCTGCTGACCTCCTGCACCTCTCTGATCTCCTACTACTGATTCTCGACATACCCTGCGCTGCAGGCCACTACCAGATCTACCCTGAGAAGTGTCATTGGGAGAGGAGTTCTCTTGTGACCCCGCTCTGCGGGCCACTACCAGGGATATTGTTATGTTCACTGATTGCAGGATCGCCTTTGAGTGGTTATACTCAATGCCACCAATTGACTCAGGCCGCTCGATGTGGCAGGGAAATACTGCAGTTCCAGCCCTGCCTCTAGGTACATTCCAACATATGAGGACCCTATGGTGGGAATCCAGGCTCCTGGCACGTCTCGATGACCTCACACGACTCACTCACCCGCCGTCGGTGAAAATATTAGGGCCACGAAGTTGCGCCAATTGCGCCACAGCAATAGGGGTTCATTCTCACGTCATTCGTTACACAGAATAGCAGGAACACCATAAGGTGTAGGGTCTGGGGTATCTCAACAAGGCAAAGTGACAGAAAGAACCCCAAGGTGTAATGTCTGGGTATGGCAGCAAGGCTGATTAGCAGAAAGACCCCCCCCCCCCCAAGGTGTACAATGAGACGTATAGCAGGAAAGCAGAGTGGCATGGGAGATGTCAGTCATTTTGTCAAAGCACGTGCCAATTGTCAGATTTAGTACAAGAGAAAGAACTGTGACAAGTACCATTTTCATGACATAAGCTTTATTACAGTCCTTACTTGAACTTGATCTAGCTGCTGAGAGGAGTTATGGGTTTCTTGTGAAAAAGCCTTGTCAGATAAAACTGTTATCACATTCAGAACAAGTAAATAGCGTCTAATATATGTGCATTGTTTCAATTGTTACACTCGTAAAATATATAAATGTATTTTTATAAAATGGGTAGAGAAAGTATGCATATCCCTGCATTAAATGTATTTTCGATGCAGAAATATGTGGTAGTTTTTAAACTGTGTGGCTTCCATCACACAGTTTATAAAATTTTAGCATAAATCTCCATGTTCTCAGATACACGTGCAAATGGCCTACTCTATGCAGATTAGAAAGTTGGGCTGAAAAAGGGCAGAATGAAAATAGAAGCCAAGATAATAGCAGACTGAATAGTTTCAGTAGGAAAAGCAAATGCTGGAGTGATCTGCAAGGATTTGCTACTACTATCCAAGAAACTATCATGCAAGTAATTAATATGCCCACCCACTGGCTAGTCAAGTTTGTGCCAATAACTGAGACATACAGTATGACAATTGTGAATAACCTTCACATTCTAACTGGCTTGACTATGTATAAATCCTGACACATTATCACTGAGGAACTTCTTTATAAATCTCTTATGCCTTGTGTCAGCCCATGTTATTTGTGAGTAAATCATGAAGCAAAGGCAAAACATAAAAGCAAATAGTCTAAAATAACTCAATCTAAATTTGTGAGCATTTGTAAACAGGTAAAATTGCCTAAGTTTTAGTGTGAGTTCTATTTCCCATGCAGGCTGCTGCAAGGAAATATGCAAATCTGTAAAACGATTAAGGTATTTCTAGGATTTGTTTAAGACGTGATTTTATTAAAAGCAGTCCTTTGATTCAGTTTATTATTAATAATAATAGTACAGCAAAAGTAAATTGTGTGAAATGAAATGAAGTTAATATGGTTCTCCCTTCACTGTAAGTCATCATAAACAGATCCCCATTGATATTAATTTTTGGTAGTGAAATTTTCCAGTTGCCATGCCTTATTGAGACCTTCACTGTAAGTACAATGTATGGTATGCAGTTGGACGTGTTTAATCTTCTAAAAGCAATCATTCAGTCTCCCTTTTTCACCTAAGGTACTGAAAGAAAATGTTCATTTTCTTTCCATTAACTGGTTTCCGTGTCTTTTCCCGTCTTGTACTAGGATTGACTATTTCACATAATCCACACTGTTCATGCTATGAGCATCTACAGTATTATATCTAATTTTTATTCTTCTCACCTGGTCGGCAGAATTTGATATCATCAGCCACCCCACACATTTTATGATAGCTCTTCATTTTTTTTGTTCTAAAACTGACTTCACATGGTTATTTTTCTGACCATTCCTTAAAATAGCATAATATGTGTATATATCCATGTCACAATATCAAGCTCTGTGTTGGGCCGTTTATTATTTTATTTGGGCTTTCTTTCCATGGATACACGGACTTGGATTCAATCTGACTCCTACTGAACTGGAAAAAGAAGGGAAAAGAAGGAGTACTCAAATAATCAGAGCGGATCTGAGACAATCTTGGAACAGATTCAAATAATTCAAGGCTTTTAAGATTTAGCTTGATTTTCTTTATTCATGCTGCTGAATACCCAGGTATCTGGATAACTTTAGGCTTGCTATTTGTGTGGATTGACTTCTGCACACAAATTTAGATGAATATATTTTAATGTGGCTCAGATTTAACTGACTATATCTCAGTATGCCTCCAGCTCTGTCCCCTTTCTATCTGGGCAGTTTTATCTGTACAAAAATGTTGTGCAGATAAAGTTACCCAGACAAAGGGGACAATTTTAAAGGGGAAGATTTCTGAGGGTGAAAGTCAGTTTTATCCTCGTAAATCTTTTGAATTTTGACTGCTATGTATTTTTCCCATAGACACAGAGAGGGCAATTTTCAAAGCCATTTACCAAGATAAACAGCCATTCACTATATTTTCTGTGGTATAAGTCATATTTGTTTTCACAGAATTTCGGAGACACGACTTATACTCTCTCTCTCTGTAGCCCATCCTGTCTGCCAAAAAGTCTGTGCATGAGCACTCCTGGGCTTACTCCCGCACGCCACTGACCAGGCACACTACTGGCGGGGCGACTTATACGCTTCTCTCTCTCTGCAATGCTCTTGTCGTAGAAACAGATCCTGAACTTTGAATGGAAGAAGAGGAGGAGCCAGAAGAGCTGCTAAGTGAGGAAGACAAAAACAACGTCTGCCCGTGCCTCAGCCGCTTGCGCCTATCCCTGCTTTTGAGCTCCTTTAGTGGAACTTCTTCTACACTTTGCACATCAGGCTAACCCTGTTCCTCAACCCAACCATGCCAACGGTGAAGGGATGCTTGGAGAGGGCTACAGTGTCAAGGATTGCAGGCAGCAATGCTGTGATGAGACACTGCAAAGTGCACTGAGGATGAGTGATGTCTCAGACTGCGAGCATCGCAAACTCCATCTCGCTGCGGGCCATCCAAAAGCGCTGTAGGCCATTTCTTATGACTGTGGCTAAATCTGAATTGGGTAGGGAAGTGACTACACTCTCCGGATTCCTCACCACTGTCAGGATATGGTGAGAAATCTCCTGTGAGGGAGGTGGGGATCGAAATTCGGTAGGTGAATAGTGAGGCTATCTATCACACTTGGGCTATGGGTCGATGTTGTAAGGCCTGTATTCCCAGTAATGCGCGACGCCATCCAGATCCCCATAGGGGTGACTGTCATAGGAGGGCCACGGTACAGTCTGTGCCATGGGCGGGGGGCTGGTGTGGAAACACTCGGATGGTAAGCGGAAGGCCGGCCAGGATTGAGATCTACACCAGATCTCATCCCCTGGGGATCTGTTCTGCATCTTGTCCCTTGAACTACGTGAGATCCTAATATTGGGCTTGCAAGGAGATGCTGAGGCATGCCTTGCACAGTCAGCCAGACTTTGCACACCTGGATCAAGTACAGCGCTAGTAAGGATAGGCGGGACGACTTGCATCTGGATGACTGCCCGATCCTTGATTTCTTCGGGGTGAGCTGCGTCATATTGGTGCTGAGAGCACCAATGCCACTGTGGCTACCCTCTGACGCTTTTCCTCCTTGGCCCCCATTTTTTTCCTGAATTAGCCAGATTATGCTTTCCCTTTTGGGGCTTTCCGCCATACTTCAGGGCTCCCTTTTTAGTAACTTTTGCTCCTCCCTGTCAGCTTCTGGCTCCCCTGTGGTCAGAAATGCCAGTGGGTAGGAGGACCACAGGGTTGGAAGCAGAGGGTTCTGAACCAGTGGGCACCTCAGGGACGGGGGTGCATAAAACCCCCATAGCACATGGTGTTGGGGCCTGCTGAGCTACAGCTGAGGAGTTGGACCTCAGGGACATCTTACACACGTTGGCAGCACCTCCTTAATATAATGGCCGAATCACAAACAAATTAAGATAATATAAATTATATTTTTGTAATCGGAGTGCGACAGGAACTGGCAGGAGCGCTGCAAAAGCAACGGGCAGCTCTAAATGTAAAGCCTAAGGGGCTGTGCAGCCAAAGGTTCCGCTGAAAAATTCCCCATGGGAAGATACAGCAGCTCAAAGTTCCATAAACAAGGAAGTGATTGAATTTATAAAGTTGCTGTAAATTTGTTTGGGTTTTTTTGGGTTTTTTTTTTGAAGTGGCAGTCATCAAACCACGGAGCTCTGGAACGGAAATCACTCTGCTCAGGGGGCTGAAGAGGCTGAACCAAGGGGAGCTGGCAAGTTTTAAATTGCCTGCCAGCCGTCCTTCTCTCAAAGCAGCGATGTGCACCCCTACCTGACCAATTGGATGACCTGGCGTTGGGGAGAGTACTGATGACATCGCTGCCCTTGATACCGGGCCAATTGGGTGGGAATGACATCACAGGCGACACCGCCATGCCACAGCAATCCTTAGCACTGGCAGCACGAGGTCGGCGCCATTACCTCCACCCGGGGGAGCAGGGTCGGAGCCCCCTCCCCTCCAGGCAGATGCAAGGTACTGGTGTGGCGGGTGCGGCCGCCCAAACTGGTGCATCGGGTGCCTGGATACTCGCGGCACCTACACATCCATGCTGGGGGCTGCCTATGGAGTTTTAAACAATACTGGCCAAAGCATTCAATGAAGTGAGCATAAAGCAAATCAAGTTTGTGATTTCTTTTCTCCAAAATATATACATATTTATTTATTTGTTTAATGGCTTTTATATACCGATAACCGTTTTCACATCGTATCGGTTTACAAGTAACAGTAACGTTTACATGGAACAATTGTTGTGATATATCGTTAACAGGAGATTAATTAAATACAGCAGTCAGGGGGTAAAAAAGAGTTGAGAGGATAGCATTAACATATTTTTGTTGGACTATGTACAAATGGTAGCATATATATGTTGTTAGTGTACTGCAAGTAATAATATTTCAAAATGCTCTTTGTTAATCTTCGTAAATAGTAGAACCCGTAATTACAGCTGAAAAAAAGAATCAAATCAGTATTAAATATATTCAGCTGGAAAAGGAACTCTTATTGAAGTGTGTTTCGCAACCTTCATAAATAGCCTCAGTTAATTTGTGGCTTATTTGGTAAAGCCTATAATATTCTGGGCAGATATAATCATAGGTTGCATGGGTTGCTTGAACACTTGTTTATGCGCCTACCGGCGCTAAAGATAAGGCACAATCGCTGTGTAATTGAAATCGCTAGTGTGTGCACTTATCTTTTTCTTTGTTGAACGCAGGAAAAGGTGGCAGATAATCCTGAAGTATAGTCTCCGACACCTTGGTGTTTCGGAGTATGTCACTCCTTCCTCAGGGACCTTCAGGTGTAACCGAACCTTCTATATGCTTCTGCGTAAAAGATAAAGTTATGAGAGTCCTTGGCATGCTGTGATGCTAAAGAATACAATGGCTTTCAGTTTGGAAATGTAAAACTTACTCAGCGTCTTCTTGATCAGTCATATTACATTTGAAACGGCAATAGTCTGTGCGCTAGAACAATGAAAAAGTTTTAACAGGATAAGCATAATATTGTTCCCTAATCTTTGGAATGTCTTTCAAAAAGTCGCAGAACTTACGTGCACTTCTAGCGTTAACACCTGCCAGCATAGCATTCAAAGACTGACAGCTTGCGCGCCAGAGAGACGCTGATTTTAAAGAGAATCCGTCGACTCGTTCCTGTGCAGGAAATGACGTACAGAGCCACGAATATGGTCATGTCTAAAAAAGGAAAGTGACGTGTTGTGGGGAGCCCTCTGAGGCTAACTCCAAAAAAGGAAAATGATGTCATGAGCAGCCATCTTAAAAATTTTGACAATTAAAAAAGCGAAGGTAAGGGCAAACTTCAGGACTGGAGAGAATGATTGTAAAAAAGATTAAATCAATGAAGGGTTTAAATGAGTGAGAACCATTCCACCTTCTCGTTGAGTCCATGTGGCTCTGTGCACTGTAGCTTAAAAATCCATTCGTTCTCCTTGTAATTTAACAAACTGGAACGGTCTCCCCCCCTCCAATTGGTGGGGATATGTTCTAGTATTACCCACTTGAAGTCTGAGAATGTGTGTGTGTATGAGATACAATGTTGGACAACAGGTGCTTTCACCTCCTTGTTATTGATCCTGCTCCGATGTTCCGTGAGACATGTGCGTATCTTACTCTTCGTGCGTCCCACATAAATCTTATTGCAGGGGCATTGCAAGGCATAGATGACACATTCAGAATTACACGAGACTTCTTGTTGGATCCAGACCCGGTATCCTGTCTGAGGGTCTTGCCAATGGGTGCCCACATATGCCTGAGGGCAAAAGGAACAATTGCCGCATGGTATTTGTCCAGTTTGTCGAGGATGGGAGAACACTTTTGTGACTGCTCTAACTACCCTTTGTTTGATGTTGGTCCCACGGGAGTATGCGAACATGGGAGGATCTTGAAATATAACATGAGGACTTAAAATATGCCAATTATCTCATTGTGTCCACTTTATCTTGATGATTACGCAAGGACTGAACATTCTCACTCATACCCGCAAATTGTTAGGCATTTGTCTCTCAATGTCATAGATAGTGAAGCTATGCTGGATGAGCTCACTTTTAGCCAAGATATGAAAATTTTAAAAGACTGAGCAACCATATCTAATGCTTCTCTTCCAGAATTGGCTGTAATTGTGTGTCTGCCTATGTCTGTTTGTGTGTGTGTGTGTGTGTGTGTGAAAATTTGGGTTTCTGCCTCTGTATTTCTGTATGTATATGTATCTGCCTGCGCATGTATGTGTGTGTGTCTGTCTGTGCTTGTGTATCCATGCCTATGTACTGTATGTGCATGCCTCTGTGCCTATGTCTGTGTGTGTGCATGCCTGTGTGTGTATGTGTATATGTCTGCCTGTGTTTGTGACAGGGATTTGCAAATAGAGCATATTGTATTTGCACAGTGCATCTTCTACTGTTCCGGGCGCCACCTGGTAGCCACAGACAGACACAACAGTGTGACCGACCCACTGCATAATCCTAAATCCTTTGATATAGATAGATATTACACATATAGATGGATAGATACAAGATTATCTATATATTTATCTATCTATACACAGAGAGAGAGAGAAAATGAAGAAAGTGCTAGGACATTTCATTTCTTTTCTGATTTATTAAACTTTTCCCAGAGGTACATGCTTGGGGCTAACTGAAGCAAGTTAAAACAATAAGGGTGTGATTTTCAAAGTTGATTACATGAATAAAACCTGGTTTTACGCATGTATATGGCAGTATTGAAATAGCCTGGAGCTGAATGCATGTCCTTTTGCGCAAACTGAACAGATGAGTTCCAGGGGGGCATAGTTTGGGTGAAGGAAGCAGTTATGTGCATACTTTTTGATTTTAAAAAGTATGACAGTAACTTTAAAATGAGCGCACGTGCAGCCACATTATGTGGCCATGAGCCCACATGTGCTAGAATTTAAAATTGTCTATGCAAGTGTGCACGTACTATTTAAAATAAGCCTAGCACACGTAAATGTGCCCCTAATTTTAAGCGGTAACATGAGGAAACTTTATTAGCGTATCTTTCCTTAGGAATTGTTTCTTTACAGGCACAAGTGAGGACATTTTGAAACATGCGCGTGTGAAGGAAATAACCAATTTGCCCAGTCTATCTCTAGGTCATCAAGACTCCTCTGGTTCTTCAGCCTGTACCCCCCCAATTTACCCAGATCATTCACCCAGCTAGGTTTGGACTGGACACTATGATTTAGAGTCTTGATAAATGATTTCCATTCCGCTTTTGTCACCACCCCCATGGTGCAGCTCTTCAGCGAAACATGATGTGTCGAGATAAAGAAGGATGTTTTACTAAGGTGGCTGAGTGCAATGTCTAAACTTGATTATAAACTGCGATGTTGTAAGAAAGGCTTTGTGATCGAGGACACTTATGTGTACAACCCTTCCTTTCCACATTGTATGACTATTGGTTGGGTATCGATTATGCTGATGACTGTGTAAGTCCCACATCAGGATGGAAATTTCCAGTGCCAACTGCAATATAGAGTGGCTGCAGTATATTGCTTCCAGGGTAGGCGACATTCTTGCTGGGGAGGTCCTAACACCAAATTGTAGAACAGGTAGGTAGGATGTTCAAGTTCTTGTTGGATCTGTCTCCTCTTCCTTAGCAAGCAGTTAAATGAGAAAGAGAGAGAGAGAGAGAGAGAGTGAGAGCAAGAAAGAGTGAAGTAGAAAGGGCAGGAGAGAACAATACAAGATTATATATAGTTCTAAGGTGAGGCTATTCTTTAGTTAATGATATGAACCACTAAGCATTATAGAATATAGACCTATGTTTAATGAAATGCTGCATTCATTCAATAATACATTTTCATGACTCTTATTGTGAGCCCGAGAATATTTGTAGCTCATATATAGATTGACTCACACTAAAAACATTATTTTTCTCTCTCACTGTCTAGTTTCATTTGCATAACTCACTTTGTGTACCGTACACAAAACATTGGTATTTCTGCATCCTCCAACTGGATCTCACCCAAGTTGTCAACACACTTCATTTAAATCTAGAAAAACAAAGCTATACTATTTTCCATCTCCTCTTCCTTTTTCTTTCTCAAATGTACTCATTTTTCCTTCACAGCCTACCTTCAGACTTGGTGCAATATTAGATACTGCTTTATTATTCCCATCTCACATTTCTGCAGTTGATAAAAAAAACACGCTGCCTCCACTTTCTGAATATATGAAAAATTCATAGTCTGCTTGCTTTCCCAGTTGCTTAATTCTTAATTCTATCAATGTTTAGATTTTAAAAAAATACCCTTGACACCAAGCTTCTTGTTTATGCTTTACTACCATTTGAACTTGTGTGGGATGTGGCCTTGCACGTAATTTGCCTGTGACTGCAGGGTTTTTTTTTAAATTCTTTATATTCTAGGCAGAAAAACAGCATTTACTTGAAGTTTCAAACTTTCAGGGTCATTTTTCAAAACACGATGAGCTGTTGTCGCGTGCATTAGGGGCTTATCATGTGCGATAACGCCCTAACGCACCTGATATCGACTGCATCGCGACAATAACATTTAAATGAGGGAAAGGGAAGGGGCTTGGCGGGGATTGGGCAGGGTTAACAAGCTTTTGGGCCCAGTTGCGCTGCGGATGATAATGTTTTACACATTATTGCCGGCAGTAGGGGCAGAAATAGCTATACCTTTTGCAGGGGCGTTTTGGGGGCAATAGTGTGAGCCGCAGCTGCGTCCGTGGTGGGCGAAAATATCTCCCTGCCCCTTTTCTGGCCGCAGCTCTTCATTCTGCTATTTTTATAGTGGAATGAAAAATCTAGGCCTTTGTTTGTCAGTTTCATTATAACAAATCAGGGATATCAGCCCTAAGTAAATAGAAAACATGGATGCTTGAATAAAATTTAAACCACTTGGATGATAGTAGGCTTAATAAATAACGGCCCGATTTTAAATGGCCAGTGCACGTAAAAAATGGGGGTTAGGCACACAAGAGCCAGGCCGAAGAAAAGGGGAGGTCCAGAGGGCAGGGAGGAGCGGGGCTTGAGGTACTGGTACAGTGGCCATTTGCCACTGTGCCGAGGAAGCATGTGCCGGCAGAGTGCTGGCGCGCTCAACTTTGGAGGAGCAACAGGTAAGATATAAAAACAAAGGTAGATAGGATAGGGATGAAACATAGAAACATAGAAACATAGAAATGACGGCAGAAGAAGACCAAACGGCCCATCCAGTCTGCCCAGCAAGCTTCACACATTTTTTCTCTCATACTTGTCTGTTTCTTTTAGCTCTTGGTTCTATTTCCCTTCCTCCCCCACCATTAATGTAGAGAGCAGTGATGGAGCTGCATCCAAGTGAAATATCTAGCTTGATTAGTTAGGGGGTAGTAGGGGTAGTAACCGCCGCAATAAGCAAGCTACACCCATGCTTATTTGTTTTAACCCAGACTATGTTATACAGCCCTTATTGGTTGTTTTTCTTCTCCCCTGCCGTTGAAGCAGAGAGCTATGCTGGATATGCATCTAAAGTGAAGTATCAGGCACATTTGGTTTGGGGTAGTAACCGCCGTAACAAGCCAGCTACTCCCCGCTTTGTGAGTGTGAATCCTTTTTTCTTCTCCCCTGCCGTTGAAGCTATGCTGGGTATGCGTGAAGTATCAGTTTTTCTTCTCCCCTGCCGTTGGAGCAGAGAGCTATGCTGGATGTGCATCGAAAGTGAAGTATCAGGCACATTTGGTTTGGGGTAGTAACCGCCGTAACAAGCCAGCTACTCCCGGCTTTGTGAGTGCAAATCCTTTTTTCCACATTTCCTCTTGCTGTTGAAGCTTAGAGTGATGTTGGAGTCACAGTAACCATGTGTATGTTTATTGAATAAGGGTATTGTGTCCAGGCAGTAGCCATCATTCTGGCGAGTCACCCACTCTTCATTGGCGGCCTCTTGACTTTATGGATCCACAGTGTTTATCCCATGCCCCTTTGAAGTCCTTCACAGTTCTGGTCTTCACCACATCCTCCGGAAGGGCATTCCAGGCATCTACCACCCTCTCCGTGAAGAAATACTTCCTGACATTGGTTCTGAATCTTCCTCCCTGGAGCTTCAAATCGTGACCCCTGGTTCTGCTGATTTTTTTCTTATGGTAAAGGTTTGTCGTTGCCTTTGGATCATTAAAACCTTTCAAGTATCTGAAAGTCTGTATCATATCTCCTCTGCTCCTCCTTTCCTCCAGGGTGTACATATTTAGATTCTTCAATCTCTCCTCGTACGTCATCCGATGAAGATCCTCCACCTTCCTGGTCGCCCTTCTCTGTACCACTTCCATCTTGTCTTTGTCTTTTTGTAGATACGGTCTCCAGAACTGAAGGGGAGGGGAGGAGAGGCGAGGGGAGGGGAAGGGGAAGGGAGGTTAGGGTAGGGGGTAGGGAAGTTCCCTCCCAATCCGCTCCTTAATTGGAGCGGACTGGGAGGGAGCTGGGGAAGGCCGTGATGCATCGCCATGTGAAACTTGCAAAATTCTACCCCCCCTTGCATGCACCACCCCGGATTTTATAACATATGCGCGCCAGCACACACTTGGTATAAAATCATGCGTCCATGTGCGCACGCTGGGTAGCGCACACACATGGACGCGCGCGCATATGTTTTTAAAATCTACCCCTAAGTGTGGTCAGACAGCTGGACCAGCAAAATGGATCTGTGGTACATCCTACCTGTTCATTGAATGATGAACCCAGAATCGCTCCCAAATCAACTGTATTTTATGCAAATCTCCTTTTAGCAAGTAAGTTAATTTTTCTATGCATGCTATTTAAAACAATTGCACTCTCTAGGACTCAATAGTTTGGGATGACTTCCAGAGAAAAGCAATAGCGAACCTTGCTACTAGGAGCATGATTTAAAATGATAAATAATGATATAGAGGCTTTTAAACATCTACTGGGTTGCAAGAGCCCTTTAGACCAAAGTCCAAGATTGAGTTACCTGTCATACCTACTGTTTCTGTAATGGTGCAAAACACCTCAGCCCAAAAGGAAACCACATGTGTCTTTTCAAGCCTCTCAAATAGAGAGGGCTAGAAAGTGAATTGAACTTTGGAAAAAAAAAGAATGGCTACCTGTATCCATAGTTCTCTCTAAGTTGACCATGTGAACAATTGCCCATCCATTTCTTTGTGCTATATACAGAAATGCAACGCTAATATTGGCGCTCAAAAATTGGTGGTTTAAATAAAATTGTTGCTCACACACAAAAAAAACAATGTGCACACACCTAATCACTCCTTATAGGGAACATTGCCTGTATCTTCTGTGAAGAACATGGAATGTTAGGTTCAAGTACCCCTGGAATAGCAATTTGCCATGAGCAATGAAACAGAGAAATACAATGGTAAAAAAAAGACCATGTTTGCCAATCCATACAACTGCTTAGCTGTATAATCCTTACCACTCCCTCAGAGATCCTCTCTGCTTGCACCATTCTTTCTTGAGCTCAGATATTATCTTTCATGAAAATGATATTCCGTTCCACCTTCTGTAGCTAAGAGATGTTGCACTATGTTACCAAAGCTCTCTAGTAGCTTCCAATAAACTGAAGCTACAGGTCTGCTAGGCTTTATGAAGCTGAGTAGTTCCTGTTGGATCATGTTGGGGTCCCTGGGGAGACATCCTCTTTGTGCTTTGCATGTGAGAACGTTACAGATTTGTAGATAACTAACATGCTTGCTTACAGAGATTCTATTTTCTATTACCAAGTAAAGTATTCAAAAGTGTTAATTTGCTCCCCAGGCCATATATGCCATGCAATATAAAGCCTCTTCCCCTCCTAGCTTTGTAGACAGGGTGAGAAGGAGGCAAAGGATATTACTGGGTTATTGGAGAGACAGAGTATAGGGGAGATCTTGATAGAAACATAATAGCAAGCCATTATACTATCAACATTACATTATGGGAGCTCAGTTTATTTGGGCCTCCTAATGAATACATTAAGAGCACTGCTGTTGTTGAAAATGTGGCTGTATGACTGTTTTCTGGTTGCAGTATAAGGGATCATGTTACACCTATTCTATCTGACCTCCACTGGCTTCCTGTCCAGTGGAGGATCATTGACAAATATAAGCTGGGGGTATTGGTCCACTCTACATGCTTTTTCCTAGTCTAATGCCCTATTGCAAATATATAATCCCACAAGAGCATTGTGATCATCACTGCAAGGCCTTCTGGACATGCTGTCTGTGCAGCAAGTAGTATGCCTGATTGACACCAGAGAGCATCTTGGTGGCTGCTTCCACGATAGGGAACTCTTTGCCACAGGAATTGTGGCTGATGGTTTGTACAAAGACATTCAAGCTTATGCTAAAGACATTTTTCTTTAGGCAAGGGTTTTTCTAACATGTGGAGCAGCAGTATGTAGGCTGACTGGCTGCATCCTGAGTATTGTTTGTGATTTTCTTTTACTTTGTATGTTGGTTTTTATTTGTATAGGTTGATATGTACGCCGCCTGGGGTCTTGATATTGGAGGCCTATAAATGTGTCAAATAAATACATAAATAATAAATAAAATAAATAGAGCTTATTCCTATTTGTTTATAGATATCCTACCAGATTAACAATAACATATTTTTTCCAAGCCTTTGTGATGTCTCATTTTCTTGTTCATCAGCACAATGTATTTTCTTTGTTCTCTCCTTCTGATTGTTTTTTCTTCCTTGCTCTCTGTTTCTGATTCCCTTCCTCCCAATCCTCTGTCTTTCATTTTCTCAAAAATAGATCCAAATCAAGCATTTGGCCTTTCAGGTAACCTTTCTTGGCATGATCAGATAAGTTCTTGTGTACAGTGAGTGAATAAGGAAAATAAATGAAATAAATTGAACTAATGACATGTAACCAGGGTAACCCATGGGCAATGATAGGGTGCACAAGATCAACGGTGACTTTGTACAAGCAGGTAATGTTTGCTAGGGATGAGCATTCGGGTGATCCAAATGTGAAATTTGATCATAATGAGACAATTTTTGGTTCAATTTGGGTCATCTGAACTGAATGAGTGCAGTGTACCAAAAGATGCAAATCCCGTTTGCTTCATTCAGTCTGGTCATATTAAAGTCAAAGGGGGAAACAAAGCAATTTTTCAACCAGCTTATCTCAGTTGGCAGCTGTATTGATTGACTTCATCATTATTTTTAGGTAAAAGTGAAACTAAGGGCACTTTGCACAGCCAGTGATCATTTTGTTTTCACTCATTCCTCTGTTGGATCTCAGAGAGGGAAATATAGTACACACTAGAAAGTGCAAGATATTGTCATTTCAGAATATTCCAAATATAAGACAAAACCAACCAAAAGCGTAAAAGTATCAAAGATACCCACTTAGAATAAATATCGGTATATCTATTTTCGAGGTATCAGCAAGTCAGTAACACGGTTGGTATTACTCGATCCCTAGAGCTAGTCCTTTCATTTATCTACCTCAGGTGTGCTGTACAAGCCAATAATGTTCAGAAAAATCTTTTAAAATTGTTTTTCAATAGCAAATAATCCATCAAAATATCGTCAGCAACAAATGCAAAAGCCCAGCTGATGTTTCATTGTATAATAACTGCATCAGGGGACATAATAAAAAGCAACTTATTTGACAACACAAGCATCTCGGAGTTTAATGCCACTGAGTATAAGGCAGCTGAAACATTATTCAATGCATACCCCTAATGTTTTCCAGTATATCCTGCCTTGGGATTTAAAGTGATCATTTCAGTTTCTCAGACCTTCAGTGTCACCGTTTGAAAGGGGTTATGCCATAGATGCAAAATATGCAAATCATTTTTTAAAAACAAAGGTCATTATTTCCAGTTTAAGGTGCTAGTGATTCAAGGACAATCTTTCAGACTGCAGTATTTTACCATATTTTATAACACATTGTTGTATAATAAAACACTTAACCTGCCAATAAAAGAGGAGATGTATGTTATGGTTTTGTAAGAATTTGAAACCCTGGGCCAAGATGAGAGATGTCTCTGCCCACAGGGAGGCGCCCCGTGAGCCTCACCGTCGGTGGGCGTGGTCTCAGCGATGTAGGATACAGCTGTAATAGAGACTTTATTGAGAGGAAAGATAAGGCATAGCCCGCGGAGCGGGAATGCAAATAAACACAGTTCTTGAGCAATAGGTGTGCCCATGGTGGCACCGCTGGAATGAAGGTCCTGTAGTGGCCCGCAGCACGGGGTATACCAGGAGATTCCTAGAGGCAGGTGGAGATTACCTCAGAAGTGCAGATCCGGTAGTGGCCCACAATGCGGGGTACGCCAAGGATGACTGTACTGATGATGAGGCTGTTGGTAAGGTCTGAGGTGCAGGAACCCAGATGTGGATCTTGTAGAAGCAGCAATACCCTGCAGCTCAGGATATGCTGGAATAGTAATTGCTGAAGAGGAACAGTAGTGGCCCGAGGCATGGGCTACACCATAGTAGCTTCAGTAAGGCTGGTATCGTAGAAGGTACTCACAAGAAGAAGTTCCAGGAGAGAGTCCCAGGCAAGAAGGCTCTCCGAGGAGCAGATAGCCAGGAATGTGGAAGGGCCCCCGAGGAGTGGGTACCCAGAGTGTCCGAACACCAAGAGGAGACACTGGAAATGGAGATCCAAGAATGGAGCAGATTTAGCAATGAGAGAAGTCCTTGCTAACTCATAGTAGCAGAGGGCCGGTCAGCTTAAGTATAGCAGTGGGTTGACATCATCGGGAGGGGGCGCCCCCAAGGTTCCCACCATGACGTGTACAAAGGAGGCCCTTGCATTTGCGTGCATGCCTTAGGTGATTTCAGAAAGAAGATGGCAGTCGGCAGCACCCACGCCATCCCAGGAACACCAGGGAGGTTGGCGGTGTTTGGTGGAGGCCGCCATTCGACCTAGAATTGATGGTGCAGGGAAAGAAGAGTATGAGAGGTCACAGCCATCTGTGACCGATGGGCATAACACAATCTTCTTCTAAACCTCGAAAAGGGTAGACTTTGAGGTGGGGGGCAGTCCTCCTTCAAGGAGAGGAGATATGCCAGGAGGCAGTTGCTTGGGGAAGGTTTTGCCTTGAAGGGGTATCTCAAGGGGTTGCATATGTTGGTTTGTGGAGAGGGGAAGGCAGATAGTAATTTGGAGGGGTACATTTTCAGGGAGGCTCAGAGTCCATTGGCCCCTTGTTTTGGAGCAGGGGTAGGGAAATTGAGCTTACGTTAGCCTTGCCAAGCAAATGCAAACATTTAACTACACCTCCCAGTCACCAGCATGTTAATACAAATTTTATTACTGAACACAATTTCTGCTAATCCATGTTAATCTTGAGTTGCATAGTATGCATTTGGACAGCATTGTACTCTACTTTGAGTAAGTGTTTACTATTTATTGGAAAGGTGGGTAATGCCTTGTTTTGGAGCAGGGGTAGGGAAACTGGGCTTATGTTAGCCTTGCCAAGCAAATGCAAAAATTTAACTACACCTCTCAGTCACCAACATGTTAATGCAAATTAAAGTACATATATAAATACATAAATAAATGTGCATGCTAATTAGGACAACAGTTACTACATGTTAAAGAAGTCTTTAGCCTTAATACAGTTTTGTAAATATACATCTAAGATAATAAAATGATGCTGTACAAGTTTAATTATTGAGCCACTACTTTAAATAGACTGTAACTTTCTTTGTAGTTGGGGAAAAAATACCTTTTACTTGCTTCTGCTTCTTTCCTTTGGTGATAGGGCATTTAAGGGCCTGGCTTTGAAAAGGAAACAAGATTTTATTGTGCTGTACAGTACAATAATTATTGAATTATTGCCATCAGAGGGATTGAGATTTTATAGGCTATGTCGCACTGTTTCGTGCTTTCATAAGGAGGAATGACTGGGGTTTCAATTAATTTTTCTGTGACATTATTTTGTTGTAGTTATTGAACTAATGCTATCAGAAGCCCAATCTCCAGTTTTTATGGTTCCCTTTTATTTCCTTTAGTGCATAACGTTATAAACAACTTTATTAAAAAATAAATAAAGTAAAAAAAAACAAACCCAAGATATTTAGTTGGAGGTATGCCAAAAGGATTTTGGATCAAAACTTACATTTCTTTTTCCCTTTGTTTGTAGGAGCTAGGTGAACAGGAAATGGGGAACATGATTTATAAATAGGCTATTTGAATACATTCCCTTCATTCATTTATTTATATTAATTTTCTTGGGGAAAGAGAAGTAGGGGTGGGAAGGGGGGAACATTTCATTTCATTTTTTGTTTCATTTTTGGCGGGGCTTTCCCCCCATAAATTTCATTTTGGTAATATTTAGCTCGTTTCTTTACTTTAACAAAAAACAAAATAAACATTGAAAAATGAACCCCCCCCCCAAAAAAAAAAATGGAGCCTTGCATGGGGCCTAGGGTGAGGTCGTGGTGACCCAACTGCAGCCTAAGCATATACAAGGTCGAGGATTTCACCTGGACTTACAGCAAAGCCTTGGCCTTGCATAGGCCTAGGTCGCAGTAGTTCCCTTCAACCTCAGCCTGGGCCCCATGCAAGGCCCTAGCTTGGAGGCCTGAGTCCCATGCTCGAGCCTTGGCCTAGGCTAGGGCCCTGATCCAGGTCCGACGCTGTGCCCTTGCCCAAGTCTGCTGCTTGGGCCTCAGAGGCTTCTTTACTCAGTCTTCTTTCTTCTTTGATGAAATAACCCCATCCACTTGGGATCCTCCCCAGTGGAGGGTGCCATTTTGATGTACGACATTCTCAACCCAGGCCCTCAGGACTCCCCAGCCAGTTTGGCTTTCAGAATATACACACAGTGAATATGTGTAAAGTATATTTCCATATACTATATAATATCTAATGTATAGTCATTGTAGACTTCCTGAAATCCAGTCTGGCCATTAGTCATCAAGGACCAGGATGAAAACCATTCTAGAGGGCATTACTTGGCTAATACTAATGTACTTAAAAGTTAGGGATGTGCATTCATTTGAAAAGTAATGGTACATTTTAATGACATTCCCTGTTTTATTTTATTCCATTTATAAAAAGAAGCAAAAATGATACAAACACAATTTTGTTTGCTTTCCTTAGTTTTGTTTAAAAAAAACCAAAACAAAGCCAAGCCCCTGGAACTGCAAAAATTCTATCTCCCCCTACTGCCACCACCACCACCACCACCACTTTCCTGGCTGTAATGGACAAGTTCTCACTTCTCCATAGCAAATCACGTGGGGAAGCAGATAACATGGAAAGCTCCCGAGAACCCACCCATTCAACTGGCCCTTCCCCAATCCTCCTCCCTAGCTGCCTCCCACCAACTTCCTTAAACACTTAAAGCAACTACTTTAAGTGTTTTAAACCCCAAGTATGGTTTGAATTGTCTCAGCATTTTCAATTTAGGATAAACATTATGTGCCATTTATTTATTTTATTTATTTATTTAAAGGCTTTTATATACTGATAACCATTTGCACATTGTATCAGTTTACATGGAACAGGGTGATTACATAATTACAGGGTAACAGTTACAGAAAACATTTGGTAACATAAATAAAATTAAGAAATAGTACAAACTGTAAACATATTATTAAATAAAAGTGGCATAAATAAAAATTAAGAAGTAGTACAAACTGTAAACATATTATTAATTTGAGTGGCATAAATAAAATGAAGAAGTAGTACAAACTGTAAACATATTATTAAATAAAAGTGGCATAAATAAAAATTAAGAAATAGTAAAACTGTAAACATATTATTAAATAAGAGTGAATGATATCAGGGTTTCAAAAGGAGAAACATAACAATTAACATGAGGAGAACTCAGGGAGGATTAAAATTAAAGAGGATTATGGTTTGGGGATGAAAGCAAGCAAGGGGGGGGAATATCAAAGGATAGGAGGGAGGGTGGGAGGGGAGAAGGAACGAGCGAGTAGGGTTGGGAGGAGCGGGTGACAGGTAGGAGGCGGGAGATGGTAAGGTGCATTAGGTAAATCCGCATCGAGAATCACTCCTAGGGATTTAACATGATCTTTTTGTGTTAACTGTAATCCATTTAAAGTAAGACCCTTACAAAACTCCCCTGTTCCAGTTTTCAATAATTCTGTCTTAAGGATCAATTTATTCTCTAAGAACCATTTAGAGATAGGCTGAAGGCAGTTATTTAAATTGTCTATAACATCTGAAATTAAATTTTCAGCATGGGCCAAGATTTGGATGTCATCTGCACAAATAAGCGGTGCAAACGCAAATGATCTTATTAAAGTTCCCAACGGAACTAAAAACAGATGGAAAAGGAGAGGGGAGAGGGTTGAACCCTGAGGCACCCCAAGCAATGTTTTATATGAATCAGAAACTTTTATCTTGAAAAACAACTACCTGTTCTCTAGAATCTAGAAAACTTGATAACCATTTCAACACCTGGCCTTTAATTCCCAAAAGATTACAACAACGATGCAATGAAATAGAATGGTTCACCAAATCAAATGCACTGGACAAATCTATTAAAACTAACAGAGACATTTCTCCTCTATCCAAAGCTGTAAGAAGTTTTTCTCTCAAAGTGATCCTCAAATTCTCAGTGCTACAATATTGTCTGAATCCTTCCTGAGCATCATCTAAAACATTATTTTCCATCACATATTCTGAAATTTGGCTAAAAACTAACTTCTCTAAAATCTTTGCCAAGAATGGTAAGTTGGAGACTGATCTGTACTTTTTACATCTCCTAGGATCCAAATTATCCTTCTTCAAAAGAAGTTTAATCACTGCCTTTTTCAAGACTATAGGAACTTCACTCAATTCCAAAGATGCATCAATGACAGACAAAAATCCTTCTAACACTTTATCTGAAAAACCCAAAAAAGGTTTTGAGGGACATGGATCTAGTAAGCAATTGGAAAACTTCACTTTATTCAGAACTAATTTTAATTCTGTATAATGAAACAGTATCAAAAGCAACAATACCATTGCCCTCAACCACTTTCTCAAATTATTTGGACAAAGATAACTCCAGGCAAGAATCTAACTCATCCAGCAATTGCCCACTGCATCATTACAACAACTTAATTCCTGATGCTTGGATTCATTTATTTTATTTATTTATTTAGAATCTTTTAATATACCAATGCTCAAGATAAATATCTTATCATACCGGTTTACAGCAGAACATGGCGTAACCAAAAGTATAGGAGGAAGTTACAAAAAACAGGGTAATGCAATTCCGGACAAGAGAGCAAGGAAGAATTAGCTAACATAGGGCCTCATTTTCTAAAGTATCGCAGACCTGCGATACTTTAGAAGATGAGGGGCGGGGGGCCGAAACGGGGGGAGGTCCTGCACTAGCCGGCAGTGATCGCACCGTCGCAGTGCAATCGCTGCTGGTTTCGCACCCAATAGCGCCACCATAGGAGGTGTAGCTATTGGGACCGAAAGCTGCTGCGAAAAGGCACTTACCTTTTTGCTGTCCGCGATGTCGGCGCAGAGTCGGCCCCGGTGACGCCCCGACTCCTCCTCTTTCGGGGCGATGCCGCCCCGACTCCACCCCCATCCTGGTATCGCACATGATAAGGGACTTTTTGCGTGCGAAAGGTCCCTTATCGCGTGCGAGCGGCGTGGAAAATGAGGCCCATAGTGTTACTATAGTGTAAACAATAAGTAGTTTATAAAATTAACTTGGCGAGTAACCATGTAGGAAATCAAACAGTCAGTTCTTCATAGTGTTACTATAGTGTAAACAGTAAGTAGTTTATAAACTTAACTTGGCGAGTTACCATGTCGGAAATCAAACAAACACTTAGTTCTTCAGGGGTGAGTAAATCTATATGAGATTGACGTAAAAACGTTGGAGGTGTTAAGGTTGGAAGGGATGGGTCGGAGGTCAGGGCATATATTCTGAATCTGTTCAACTTTCTGTTGGAAAAAATTTGCAAATTGATCGCAATTTGATAGATCATCATACACCAAATGATCAGCTATATCAGATCTGAGCAATCCCTTAACTGAATTAAATAAAACTCTCAAATTCCCTTTTGCACGTGAAATTAAATTAGTAAAATACTGTTTCTTAGCCTGATCCTCTTGTGAGCCCGATTTCTCCATAACCTTTCTAAACAATGACACATCCTCTTCAACTCAGCCAATTTATCTGAAAACTAAGGTGGATCTAACACTCTTATCACTTATCTTCTTATCTTTCAAAATCTGAAAACGATTCACTCCTAGTTGTAAGTAATACAACCTAGATAACATGGAATTTACTCCATCCTCTTTGTTAGTTTTCTTCACTATATTCAAAGAGTTCTCTAAAAACTCATTTAATTTTGAACCATCTATCATTCCACTTCTAATTACTTCCTAAATCTTATGTTCTTGAGCAGTGAGAAATTTTTTTTCAAAACAACAGTTAAATTATAAAGCAAAATGATTAGACCATATCAATTTTTCAGAACCTAAAAACTTCAAATTTACCCTCTGCCCAATTAAAAGGTGATACAAAAATAAGATCTAACATATGACCCTTCTCATGCGTTGGACCCTGAACGATTTGTGAAATATCTGAGATCTCCAACAATGATTAAAAAAATAAAAATAAAATCAGCATTTATTTATTAGCTTTTTTATACCGACATTCATGGGTACATCATGCCGGTTTACAATATAACTGAAGGAGGAAAATACAAAAAACCAGGGTGGGGGAGGGGAGCAGCTAGGAAGATAGAAGAAACGAGCAAGGAGAGGGAAAACAGGACAGAAAGAGAAAATATAGGAACAGTACCATACGGCAAGCAAGGTACAGAGATGGTAGACGCAACCGATAAAACATTATATATAACATTGCAAATTAAACAAATTATACAATCAAAAATTATACAGTCAAAAGGCACTATATATAACATTGCAAATTATCCGTTCAAAAAGGAAATATATACAATCTGTCAGATATTGCTATCAGTAAAGGTAAGGGGTCTAAGAACAGGGGGAGGAGGAGGTATATACAGTGCTGCAGAGGTGTGAGAGTCAACACAGAGTACAAGTGGGGAGGAAAGGAGAAAGCCAATAAGTGCAATAATGACAGGGCTCTTTCTCTGATGCAGTAGAGGGCGCAGGGGGACTAAGTAAGATCCGAGTCAGGGTAGGCCAATTTGAAGAACCAGGTCTTAACCCCTGTTTTGAGTTTCCGAATGTGAGGTTCTAATCGGAGCTCAAGTGGCATGGTGTTCCAGAGGGTGGGGCCTGCGATAGAAAGGGCTCTTTCTCTGGTGGAAGTATTGTGTGCGATTTTAAGGGTGGGGGTGTAATCTTAAAAGACATATTTTTATCCAAATGAGGATTAAAATCTCCTAAAACAATCAAATAATTATATCGAGCCACCAAAGAAAGCCCTACTTCCGATACCTTTTCATAACAAGATGAAGTGGAATCAAGAGGACAATACCAAAGGGGAAAAAAAAAACAATAGGAGTAGCAAAATCCAACTTCAATAATAAACCATCACACCCTTTAACCAAATCTAAAACCACTCTTTTAGCAGGTAAAGATGTTTTTTATAAATAACTGCCACACCCCCACCCCTTTTGCCTACTCTGTTTCAAAACAATAAATTGCAATCCTTTGGACATACTTGGAACATGGCTATACCCTGGTTTCTATTAAACAAGGTTTCAGTTATAAAAACCACATCTAATCCTTTTTTCCTGAATTAAATCATGCAGATCAAGCCATTTATTAGCACAAGGATGCAAGCTACAGAAGTGGTCAGCCCAGTGATTCAATTGCAAGTGGTGTGGACTTCCGTGCAGAGGTTCCCTGTGTGATTCCAAGTTTGGGTCTTCCTTATTCAATACCCAGGAGGGGAAAGGGAGAGTATTATAGTCTTAAATAAAAGTAACATTTGGTGACCAAATTAAGACCCTTGGAACAAAATTCTGAATGGAGTCTTGGGGCATGGCTTCTGGTCTCAAAATTTCTGCTACAAAAACCCGACAAGAGGGAGGATCTACAATACAGTACAACCTATATTTATATAGCCCCCCTTTAAAAAATACTTCAGACTGGTTCAAAACATAATAATCAAAATAGAATAATACAGTAAGATATCAAATATTAGAAAATATTAACAAATACATCTCTTTCCTATCCTGCCTTTCCTCTAGGGTATCCATATTTAGATATTTAAATCTGCCCCCATATGCTTGAGAATGGAGATCACTGACCATTTGAGTAACCATCCTCTGTATTAATCTATTTTATATTCTTTTGAAGGTGCAGTCTCCAGAATTGTATGTACAGAGTATTCCAAATGAGGCCTCACCAGACACTTATCCATCTCCTTATTTCTGCTGACCATTCCTCTCTATATGCAACCAAGAATCCTTCTGAGTTTTGTCATCAACTTGGCCACTTTAAGGTCATCATATATGATCACCCTCAGATCCTGCTCATGTCTCAATCATAGAATTTCACCATATGGCTTCATTTTTCAGCATCAAATCTTAGGCCAGGATTCATCATTCCATGTGGAATGATGAACCCTGCGCTACAGGGGGGTGGGGGCAGAAGCAGGGGGCAGAAGCAGGGGGCATTCAGGCGATAGCCTGCAGCTAGTCACACCACGGTGGAGAGGTTTCACCTGCTGTGGTGCAGCCAGCCGCAGGCTATCGCGGGGATAGTGCTGCCGTAAAAGGTGGTGCTATTCCCTGTGCTACTGCCGGCGATAATGTTCCAAACATTATCGCCGGCACTGGGACCGCTGCCGATTAACATATTTCCCTCCCTAACTCCACTCTGACTTCTCCCCTCCCCCTAATTTAAATCTTACCACCATGATAACCCTTTAAGTTCCCCCAACTAAATCCACTCGTCTAACCTCCACGAGAGAACGGGCACTTTCCACAGCTGGCCCCTTCATCTGGAGCAACCTGCCGACTGATCTAAGACTGGAACCCTGCCTGATTACCTTCCGGAAAAAACTCAAGACTTGGCTTTTTGTCCAAGCCTTCCCTCAAGCATAACATCGCAACAGTGCTTCCATTTAGCTCAATAGACTAAATGTACAAACCAGTAACTGCATATTCATTCATGTTCAGTCTCCAGTTTGTTCTGTCCTTTTCTGGCTACTCTAGCCTCCAAGTTCTTTCCTGGCTACTCTAGCCTCCAAGTTCTTTTCCCTGTTATTTGTATCTGCGCTTCGGCCTTCTTGTTATATGGTTTTTTGCTAAGTTAACCCCTAAGTTTGATGTAAACCGGCCTGATATGACGCCTGTCATGAAGTTCGGTATAGAAAAATGTTAAATAAATAAATAAAATGATAAGGCCCTTATCGTGGCTTGGAAAATAACCCCCTTAGTTGCCAAACTCTAGACCATTCCTCGAGCTTCATTAGATCCTGCTTTATGTTTTTGACACCTTCCAGGATATCTACCCTGTTGCAGATTTTGGTACCATCCATAAGAATGTAAACCTTCCCCATTGGTACTTTTATAAAATGCTAAAAAGAAGCAGACAACCTATTCTTGTGGAAAACCTCTCCTTGGCGTGAACTCTATTTACCACTATCCATTGTTGCCTCTCATTCAACCAGCTTCTAGCCCATTCATGTTAGGGTTCATAATAAAAAGCCCTCAATTTATTTATTTGTCACCATGTGGAACCTTGACAAAGGCCTTACTGACATCTAAGTGCACTACATCTACATTACTATGATCTAAAGTTTTAGTTTTGTATGTTTTTAAGCCATTTACTGTTTTGTTTTTCTAGATGTTTTAAAAATGTGATTGTTTTTATGGTTATAGCACCTACAATGTATTTGTATTAATTATTATCATTTAATCATTTACCATGGCCTTCAGTTTTTTTATTTTCATGTTCTTAACCTACGTGTTGTTATATTTTTTACTTATATTTAAAATGAGATTGTTTCATGGTATGAAGCTTTGTACCCGTGTTGATTGTTGTCCTAATTTTAGTGTTTTGTAACTGTTTCTATGTTATCCTAGCCAGAGTTGTGGATGAAGCAGAATATACATTTTTCAAATAAATAAGTAAAAAGATAAATAAATAATAGCACTCTCCCCAATCTAACTCTGTTCACTCAGTCAAAGAAAATGATGATTCACCTGACAAGACCTATCTCTGGTAAAAACCATGCTGCTTCAGATCATGGAATCCATTGGATTCCACAAACTGAACTATCCTCTGTTTTAGCAGTGATTTCATTAATTTACTTATCACAGAGGTGGTAAGTAGTTCCTATTCCCCTTTCTACACTTTTGTGAAAAGGAATGACATCTGCCTGTCTCCCGTCCTCCGGAAGTACTCCTGACTCTAAAGAAGCATTGAAAAGGTCAGACAGTGGAGCTTCCAGAACTTCTCTTACTTCTCTTAATATCCTGGGATGTATTCTGTCTGTCCACATTGCTTTATCTACTTTTAGTTTGGCTAGACCCTCACAAACACAGCATTCTGAAAAACTATTAGAGGTTTACTCCACGTCCAGCCTATATGTGGCCATATTCTGTGATCCTGCTCCTGTCTTTTTCTTAGTGAACACCGAACAGAGATGCTTGTTACTTGATTTTATAAAGTCTACGTGTAAGGACCCTTCGCAATATATATACTTTTATTTCTATTATATTTTACTTTGCCTTTCTAAACTTAAATAAAAACTGAAATCATTTCATAGAGACAATTAACTTCTGCCTACAGATATATGAGGTGAGATAAGGACACAAACACCCAGAGCCATTAGAAACAAAGGCAGGAAACTGAAGAGAAGGGGAAGAATGGGTCAGTACGATGAATCTGAGTTTAACTGCTCCAGATAGCACACACATTTTTATTATTGCAGGGTATGATTTGCCAGTGTGAAGCAGAGAGAGAGACTTGAGACTTGTGCAAGATTTTAGTACAGCACTAGAAGATGTCCAAACAAGTAACTGTAGATATAAAACTCAGGAAAGTACTGTGGACATTTTGTTAAACAGACCATGATTACAATTAAGGATTAAACATTTAAGTTAACTTGATATACTATTTAACAAATTCCAACCACCAATAAGCTTTTATGCAAATATATATAAACCCAAATACACTCTGAAGGAGTGAGAAAAAGCACTCTATGAATGGATTTGGTAACAATTAAAAAAAAAAATACATCTTTGTCAGATAAAATATTAGAACACCTGAACCTTCCCAAATATGTTACAACAAATAACCATGCACAAAATCCTTATGTGGATGAGTATGTTAAACCACAAAATAAAATGTAAATGTCTCCCTATTACAATCAAATCAGATCAAAGGCTTACATTGCAATACTATTACAGTATGAATGGACACATCACCATGTTAATACAATGTAACAAACATAAACACACATACAAACCACACAGGTGTTAACTGTATTCAAAAGTGGTAACTTGCTATAGATATTATCTGAAAAGCGCAAATTCCAAGTCAAGTATAACAAAAGACCTGATACATTTGTAGATGTGAACAATAGTGCATGTATTAAATAATCAGCAAAAGAGTATCACATAAGGGTGGTGTTCCTCCAGAGCATGATGTCAAATTGTCAAATGCCCCAACCAGGCCCTTGTTTCATCAAATATGGCTTCCTCAGAGGGGAACCCTGACATACTGGACACCAAAACATCTTATGAGGATCCACTCATGCTGGAGAAGCAAGAACAAGATGTGCAACTAGATTTAAAATGCCGACAGGCTCATTAAATCAGTTGAAGTTTCTGTATAGATTTGTCCCCTTTAGAAACTAAGGCCTATATTTATCAAAATGCAGTAAATATTGCATGCAATTGGAAAAGAGGTATGTTTTCTGGTAATAGCCTATTTATTGCAAAGTGGGACATCATACTGCTTTGCATAGGTATTTACATGCTTTGTGGTAATACCTACATTTCAGGAGAGAGAGAGAGAGAGAGAGAGAGAGAGAGAGAGAGTATCTATGAGGCCCTTCTAGTAGTTAGCTATTTATGCTACTATAGGAGGCCCACCGAGTAACTCGAGGTGAGGTTTAGGTAGTAGTGTAGGGGTTAGGGGCCCCTTTATATACAGAGTGAGACGTACGAACAGAATAGTGCTCTCTTGTGAAGATTTGATGTCCTTTGGAGTGAGGAAACTCACACAATGATGAGATTTGTACAATGTTCTCTTAACCTAGCTTGATGGACTCTCTACCTGGGTAACATCTAAATAAATAAATAAATAAATAAATAAATAAATAAATAAAATATATAATTACAAAAAATGAACACTAATGCATCATTTTATACCCTACTTAATTAAAATTATTTATTAGAACAAAATTTAAAATTTTTTTTTTACAAAAAAAGCACCCATAATATAAAAAAATCTATATCAAAAATCTCATTTTGCATATACACTATTCACAAAATGTCTGCAGGCACTATACTTAAATAACAGTTATCATGATGCTAGCTACAACAAACACTATTAAATATCATATACAAATGAGAAAAAAATCCTCTACCATTTACATAGGTAATGCTAATTTGTATTGCAGGTGATAGCCACTGCAAGCATGACTAAATATCCAGTTCAAACCAGAGAAAGATCCTCTGACATCAGCTCAGTGTTGAACTCAAAGGTGCAGTGTTGAGTATTGAAATGCAATTGTTGAAAAAATTCCCCGACAAAGGCCTTTTTGTTTCACCCGACAAGGCTTCATCAGGGGGTCTATGTTACATCAAATCAATTTCTATAAAATAAGACAACTAATATGAATTCCGAACCCATTAATAAATTTAATTTGAATGTTAATGAATCTCCAACTGCTTACCCACAGTATCTGTATTACAGAGATCTTAATACCACAGCCAATATCAATCAATTATAAATTGTCACAGAAAGGTTTTATCTGAAAAAAGTATATATAGACTGATAATAATAAAGACTAATGGGAAACCCAACCCATTAATGAATTTGAACTTTAAATGTACATGAATTTCCAACTGTATATCTTCAGCATCTATGTTATATATATGCCTAGATCCAATCTATATAAATAAAAATGTAAATGTTCATTTGTTCAAAATCTTAAATCTCCGAAGGTTCTTCACCGATTGCTTTGAAATTTTGACACAACGTTGCATTCGAATACGCATGTGTTTTTATATACCTATTTTATATGGATGTCATACCTGTGACAGGTAAAAACATGCTTTTATGGAAAAACAGTGCCATCTGTTGGACGTACAAGCAACACACGCTATCTACAATATAAATGGGCTCTGACTGACGGCCCGCAAATGCGCAGTAGAAAGCAGCTCTACCATGCATTTGTGGACCATTGAGCTCTGCGCCACGTGCTGGGTGTCACAGAGGGAAGGAGGAAAGGGCAGATGAGTCGCCGCTCCGAGAAACGGCTCAGCCCATTCCTCCCCCACTAGGGAAGTGGGGGAGGGAGTAGGGACTGCCGGACAGTTACACACACGAGGAGGAAAGGATAGAAGAGTCACCGAGCCAGTCCGTCTACCACCCGGGAAGGGGGGAGGGAGTTGGGACAGCCGGAGCAGAGCAAATGCAGTAGAAAGTGGCTGTGAAGAGATCACCAGCAACTGCAGCCTGCAGCAGCCAAAGTGCAAAGAGCTGAACAGAGAACAGCTCGCCCTCCTATCCCGCCCCCTGAGTCCCACAGATAAGGAGAAGCCAAATAAAAATCCTGCAACTGCAGGGGGGGGGGAGGGGGAAGGCAGTGCTGTCAACCCGCCCATGGGTCTCAGCCACCACGGGAAGAGTTTACATGGGCATCGCTCCACCCCCACTCCCAGCAAAGCACCGTGACAAAAGTGAAAGCCAGAACCCTGCTCCCTCCTCCCTCTCAAGCCACCGATCGGATTTCTTAAAGGCACAGGTCTCCCAGAAAGAGTAAAGTAAGCTAGGCAACGTGTCCCAAATCTGTTGCAGTGTCTGCCACCTGCAGTTTGCGAGGGGGGGGGGCGGAGTGTTTTCCTCACTCTCCCAGACACAATTGGCATGGGAACTATGCAAGCTCTTGTGAGTGCAGAGCAAAGACTTAGGTGGGGAGGGGAGAAAAATCCCACCCATTTTAATTGTGTGACAGAGAAGTGTGGTAATGTGCGCTGAAGGTGAGTATGAGTACCAGACAGAGAGGGAGACTACGTGAGGGATTGTGTATGTGTGTGAGAGGGATTGGGCGTGCGTGTGTGAGGGACAGAGGGAGAGTATATGTGCAAGAGAGAGAGAGAGAGAGAGAGAGGAAGCCTATGTAGGAGGCTGTATGAGAGAGAGATTCTCTACACCTCCCCCCCTCCAGCTCTCCACTTATAGGTTACAGTGGAAGGGGTTCAGTGTAGAGGGAGAGCAAAGGAGTTGGGGCCTGTAAGGATAGAGTAAAAGGGGTCTGAGTCTGTCCCTCCACCACCCGGGAAGGGGGGAGGGAGTTGGGATGGCAGGACCATTATGTCTCGCGAGATCTCCCTCGGCCACCACTGCAGCTCCTACCACCGTGTATGTGTGTGAGAGGGATTGGGCGTGCGTGTGTGAGGGACAGAGGGAGAGTGTATGTGCAAGATTGAGAGAGAGAGAGAGAGAGAGAGAGAGGAAGCTTATATAAGGGGCTGCATGAGAGAGAGAGAGAGATTCTCTACCCGCCCTCAGCTCTCCACTTATAGGATACAGTGGAAGTGGTTCAGTGTAGAGGAGGATGGGAGAGCAAAGGAGTTGGGGCCTGTAAGGATAGAGTGAAAGGGGTCTGAGCTTGTCCCTCCACCTTCGGGGAAGGGGGGAGGGAGTTGGGATGGCAGGACCATTACGCCTCGCGAGATCCCCCTCGGCCACCGCTGCACCTCCTACCACCGCCACCGCCTCTGGCTCTTCGTGGTGCTGGGGGGGGGGGGGAGGAGCGGAGCAGAGCAGAGCAAAGATGTAGGAGGAAAAGGGACAAAATTCTCACCCATTTTAATGGGCTTAACAGCTTGGACTACATATTTTACAATTCCATTTCAATGTTTCCGATTGCATTGTTAAATTGAATTTTCATAGATTTCGATTTATTTTCATTTTGATTTAATTATTTCGTGTGACATTGCGTTGGAATTGAGCTGTGTCGTTTACCATACCATTCATTTAGTGAGTATAGTTTATGTTTTTTCTTTTTTCATACTTTTTCATTTCTAGAATTATGCGGTTTTCATCTAGACACGGATTGCTTCTCACATGGACAATTATATGTTACGTGTTCTACAGTTGGCAAACCAGACAATCTCAATATCTGCACAGACAATGGACACCCAAAAATCACTAGTAAAAAGAATAGACAACAGAACGACGTATAATTATATGACAATAATTAGATGAATCCCACGTGGTTAGAGATATTTAATTAAACTATCATTAAATTACCCTAAGAACCTTCATGTAATCATCACATTTAATTGTATTTAATTGTGGTATGCTAACAGAGAAACTCTAGAAGAAGGTGTACGTTTTGCGCATACGCAAGTTATAAAATCGGGCGTACATGTTTGCGCGCCGGGTAGCACGCGCACATGTACGCCAGTGCGCACCTTTTGAAATCTACCCATTAATCTGTGAATATTTCCCTTAAAATTTTTTTTATATAAAGAAATACTTAAATTGCTCCCTTATATATTTTGTTAGTAACATTATGGCTTTTTATTGAGTAAATATGATTTCATGAAGGTCTTAGGGTAATTTAATGGTAGTTTAATAAAATATCTCTAACCATGTGGGATTTATCTAATTATTATCATATAATTATATGTTGTTCTGTTGTCTTTTCTTTTACTAGTGATATTTGGGTGTCTAAATTGTCAGGGTTTTTTCCCATGAGGAAGCCAGGTTGGCGAAACAAGGGCCTTGTCAGGATGTTATAACACTCCCATAGAAATGCCTCTATTTTCTAGCAGCTAAGAGTATGCATTCAGTGGAAACCCAACATACTTTTAGCCACTTTGAGGATGGAAAATTTCACTCAAGTCATTTTACCTGGGTAAATAGCAGTTTACCCACACAATTTCTTTTATTTATTTATTGTATTTATTATATTGGTTTTAAAATTGTTTTAAAAATTGTTTCACAAAGGTGCAATGGGAGAGATAAGAGGGAATATCCAAATCTAAGTAAGGGCAAGTGTCAAGAAGCAGATGGCAAATACTTTCAGAGCCAGTGGACAGGTAAATGAGGATAAGGATTGGGAAGTAACCCCTCACACTGTGGCTGCCCCCATCCTCATGTACCTTGTGTGTCTTCCTTTTTTTCCCCAATTAAAGCATGCATTCTTTGGGGACAGCGAAAGCTTTTCCTTGTTGCCCCTTTCAGACATGAATTAATAGTAATTACATGCTTACTTTGTACAGCACTGTGTACACAATCAGTACTGAAGCGTGAAAAGATAGTAAGGACAGGGTCTGCACTGCTGAGTCTAGTTTGTTGGCTCACTTATGAGGGAACTGCTAAGGAAAGCATCTAAAAAATAATGACACTCTCTATGGAGACATTAAAAAGTCTTAAAGAGCAGATTTATGACATAGCAGAGATAAATGAAACTTGGATGGAATTTAATGAAGTGTCATTTGCTTCATTTAGATGTGAGTTAAATGAAGTAAACAAATGTAAATTAGGAAAGGGCAGTTTGGTTTTCTGGTGATTTGGACACCATCAAAGCTAACCTGTTCAGAACTTAGCATCTGAATGCTGTGATTTGCACATGCTCCACCAGTGAGCAGCTTCATTTCAGCAAGGTCTGTATATGACTTTTCCCAACAGTGATGAGGGTGTAGTATATAGCACTTCAGATTTTTGCATGGCACTGACATCTTGTTATTTAAGTATATGGCATCATTACTTGAGATGTGAGTACTTCTTTGCAGGAAGTTAGCCCCTCGCTCTGACAAATGGATGAAAAATCTATGGATATGTCAAATTGATTAGGAGGGACCTCTTTTCAAGAAAGATTTCCCATCTGTCTTCCTTCCTCTTCTCCATGCCAACACTCTCTGCACCCACCCCACTGTGACAATGCTCTTTACAGTCCCTCTGCTTTCCTTCCTCATGCCTACACTGCCTCTGCTCAGTCACCTGGATGTTAACACTCTCGGTACCCTCTGCCACTCCCTTGGATACCAACACTCTCCTTGCCCCTCCCACTTTAAAATGACAGTATTCTCTTTGCTCCTCCTTCTGTGATGACACTCTAAATCCCTCCTTCCTTCCCTGATGCTGAAGGTCTCTCTCTGCCCTACACCCATCCTGCCTCCAAATGCCAAAACTTTTTCTATCTCCTCCTTCCCATCCATCTGGAACCAATGCTTTTTTCAACCCTTCTTCCTGCCTTATGCCATTACCTACCACCCTTCCTGCAGTGTGCCCTTACTTGCCAAAATTCTTTATGTCTTCCCACTCTGCTTCCCTGTCTACCCCGCACCTGTGATACAAATTGTTTACCTCCATCCCATGCTGACACTCACTCTGCCACTCCCTACCACCCCAAAACCTATACCAAATCTCTCTGTGCATCATCTTTTCATGCCCCCTCCTCATGCTAATACACTCTCCACCCTTCTTTCCCAATCCTTACAGGTGACAATACACTTCCTTCATTCTACTCCTCACTGGGGCGATAGGGAGAGAGGAATGCATGAAAGAGGTGGAAGCAATTGTAAAGGAGGTAGGAGTAATGAAGATGCTGAGGGAAGAGAAAAATGGCATGCAGTTGCACTGGGCAAGAACTGAGAGAAAGGGAAAGAGGGTTACTGTTATGGTTTTGAGGTGTTGGAGTGGATTCTTGGGTACTGTGGAGATGGCCACTCCCACGGGGAGGAGCCCCATGAGGAACTGTAGTACTAGGCTAGACTCTATACAAGCAGACACAGAGAATTGATATTTATTATACAGCTTGGTGGTACTGCCCAGGAGATGGGCAGCAGTGAGGTAACCCAGTAGAAGGAGTCCACGGGTCCTCGGCAGAGGGACCCAGTCCCACACTTGAGTAGATGGCAGGCAGCGCAGGGTAGTAGGGAAGTCCCGGTTGCAGGTTCCCAGCACAGAGCTGAAGGTGAGGCAGACTGACAAGGTTAGATTACTCACTGAAGTAGATAGCTGTATTGGATGGATATCCTGGCAGGCAGAAGTAGTAGAGTTTAGGGATGTGCAGCCAGAAAGTATTTGTTGCATTCAGGATTCGTATTCGTCGGGGGCCATATACATTGCATTCATTCAATGGCGCCCCGAGACGTTGATACGTGCATTCATTTTCGGTTCCCATTAAAGTCAATGGGGGGAGTATTTGCAGCCTATTTTTGGCTGCAGAATTGGGGTTTTATTATCAATTTTGATGAAACTTTTGGGGAGCAATCATCAGAACAACAAAACAGCTCCAAGGTAATTAGACAGTGGCAAAGTAGCACCAAAGTAGCATGAATAGCCTAAGGTACTTTAAAGGGGCAAAGGGGTACCTGGAGTGGCAAGAAGAGTGCTTTAATAGAGGTGCAAAGCAGCAGCGAGAGTGTAAAAAACACACCACAGCTTCAAAAGAGAGCACTGATAAGAGATGCATGAACCCTTGAAGGCAGCACGACAAGCAAAGCGGCAAGACAAGTGGCATCGACATCCTACAGCACAATGAAGGAGGAACATAGCAAGCAGAAAGACTAGTACCAACACACTGAGCAACCATGATGGTGGCCAGAACACCACAAGGAGTTGAGTGAGTCATCTGGTGTATGGCAGCAAGGCACAGAGGCAGAGGGTAGATACAGGCTGGCTACACCCGGGGAGAGTTCTCTTTCCTTTGTGCAGGAAAGTGCTCCCTAGAATGGGTTCACCCCTAGAATGGAGCACGAGCCTTCAAATCATGGCGAACTGGAGCAGGGTCTCACTGTGAGCATGGAGTCACTGTGTTGTGTTTGCCATAGTCTAAGTACCTTGGAGATCTTTTCTTGTTCTGAACATGGGTCAACAGGTAGTAAGAGATAGGCTGCAACAACGGGGAGAATTCCCATTCCTTTTAACAGGAAAGGGCTCCCTGAAATGGATTGGCCCATAGAGTGTATAATGGTACAGATTGTTAGGATTTAAGCACTTGCAAACAGATCAAGACTTCATAAGCAAGATGGAGGAAGTTCGCTTCTCTGCCCTGAAACTAAAGAAAACTGTTTGCTTTATTTAAGGATCCATGCTGTGAAGGATTACTAGTTTGAATTGCCAGAGACCGAGGTTTCCCTTTGCAACAAGGGTTCAGCCGTTAGGACTGGTCATAAGGCCTAGACGAACAGACACAGCAGTCGAGGACAGAGGTCAAGCCCACCTAGGGACATAAGGCCTGGAAAAACAGGCAAAGCAGTCGAGGACAGAGGTCAAGCCCACGTTGGGACATAAGGCCTGGACAGACAGACACAGCAATACAGGACAGAGTCAATCCCATCTAGGGATATAAGGCCTGGTCGGACAGGCACAGCAGTCGAGGACAGAGGTCAAGCCCATGTAAGGACATAAGGCCTGGACGGACATGCACAGAAATACAGGACAGAGTCAATCCCACATAGGGACATAAGGCCTGTTTGGACAGGCACAGCAGTCAAGGACAGAGTCAATCCCACGTAGGGACATAATGTCTGGACGGACAGGCACAGCAGTCGAGGACAGAGTCAATCCTACATAGGGACATAAGGCCTGGATGGACAGGCACAGCAATCGAGGTCAGACACTTTTAGGAACATGCCTGGACAGACAGGTAGAGCAATCGAGGTCAAACCCTTGTAGGGACATAAGGCCTTGACAGACAGGCACAGCAATCAAGGACAGAGTCAATCCCACGTGAGTACATAAGGCCTGGACGGATAGCACAGCAATCTAGGTCAAACCCTTGTAGGGACATAAGGCCTGGATGGACAGGCACAGCTGTCAAGGACAGAGGTAAATCCCATGTAGGGACATAAGGCCTGGACGAACAGGCACAGCAATCGAGGACAGACTCAATCCCACATAGGGACATAAGGCCTGGATGGTCAGGCACAGAAATCGAGGACAGAGGTGAATCCCACGTAGGTACATAAGGCCTGGATGGACAGGCACATCAATCGAGGTCAAACACTTGAAGGAACATAAGGCCTGGACGGACAGGCACAGCAATCGAGGACAGAGGTGAATCCCATGTAGGGACATAAGGCCTGGATGGCAAGGCAAAGCAATTGAGGTAAAACAATTGTAGGAACATAAGGCCTGGACAAATAGGCACAGCAATCGAGGTCAAACCCTTGTAGGGACATAAGGCTTGGACAGACAGGCACAGCAGTCGAGGACAGAGTCATTCCCATGTAGGAACATAAGGCCGGGACGAACAGGCACAGCAATCAAAAACAGAAGTGAATCCCACATAGAGACATAAGGCCTGGATGGACAGGCATAGCAATCGAGGACAGAGGTGAATCCCATGTAGGGACATAAGGCCTGGATGGACTGGCAAAGCAATCAAGGTCAAACAATTGTAGGAACATAAGGCCTGGACAGACAGGCACATCAATCGAGGTCAAACCCTTGTAGGGACATAAGGCCTGGACGGACAGGCACAGCAGTCAAGGACAGAGCTGAATGCCACGTAGGGACATTAGGCCTGGATGGACAGGCACAGCAATCGAGGTCAAACACTTGTAGGAACATAAGGCCTGGACGGACAGGCAGCGCAATCAAGGTCAAACCCTTGTAGGGACATAAGGCCTGAATGAACAGGCACAGCAATCAAGGACAGTGTCAATCCCATGTAGGGTCATAAGACCAGGATGGACAGGCAAAGCAATCGAGGTCAAACCTTTATAGGGACATACGGCCTGGACAGTGGACAGACAGGCACAGCGTTTGAGGTCAGGCCCTTGTAGGCACGTATGGCCTGGACAGTGGACGGTCAGGCATAGTGTTGGAGGTCAGGCCCTTGTAGGGACATACGGCCTGGACAGTGGATGGACAGGCACAGCGTTTCAGGTCAGGTACATGTGCTGCAGTGCTTATATTATCTGGAGCATAGGAGGCAGTTGGAGCTGCTGCAAGGCTTTCAATTGCTTTTATTCATCTTGCCATTCACAGGGAAAATTTGGAAACCCAAGCAAAGGCAGGTTTACTTTCAAAAACACTAGCTTTTCCATCAACTCTGGTGCCAGCCTTGAGCGGTGAGGGCTCATGATATCCCCTGTCATTGAAAAGACACGTTCACTGGGCACACTTGTTGGTGGACATGATAGATATCGCTGAGCCACTTTGGCTAGGTATGGCCAGAGAGTGGGCTTGTGTGCCCAATATGCCAGCGGATATGTCTGCATGTTCTCTGTGGGCTCTGAGAGATACCGTGTCCCTGACAGCTGTGCTGGTGTCTCCTTTGGTTGGGTGGGCTGAGAGTCACTCATGCCAGCTGATTTCTCTTTCACCCGTCGCACAACAGATGAATCTTTTAGAGATGAGCTTTGTTTTTTTCTACCGGGTCATTTTTTGAGTCGGACGCTTCGGGGTAAAGTTTGCTTTTCCTCTGAAAATAGATGCAAGACAAGGCCATACACCCTCTCCTACTCAAGAGCTCCTTGAGTAGGAGAGGGTGTATGTCTCTCTCCAGTTCTCTCAACAAACTCACTTTCCACTCCTCCATGATTCACTGAGTCACCATTTATTCCATCAGTCTCAAGATTGGTGATAGGGATAGGGATGGAAGTGAGGATGAGATCACCTGCTACTCCTAAGTGATCACTACTCTACTAGAACCTACAGTACCTGAATGTAAACCGATGTGATAACTCAGATCGAATGTCGGTATATAAAAATAATAAATACAAATAAATAAATAAACCTCCTATTGCTGGAACATTCTCAGTAGCTTACTATCCAGAAATCCTAAACCTCGTAAACTATTTTGAAGCTGAATTTCCCACACCATCTGCAGCTCTTAGGATAGACATGTACCAGTTGAACCATGGCAGGAGGACATGCCAGGAGATTAGTGTATCTGCAAGATTCCTTTGCCTCCTAACAAGGCAAACAACTGGTCCTCTTCCAACAGATATAGCTATCAGCCTAGATGAATCTGGGCTCCCTGGATCATGTGGGTGCCAAACTTGCCATGAACTAGAAATAGAATGCGCACAAAGTATGTATGTTAAAATTCAACCACACAATGTATGCTCACTGGTATGTCAATAACATATGTACTCTTGTGAACGGAGCATGTGAATTGTCAGTACACTTTGACACATACCACAGCTGTCCTACAATAATACTCATGCTTCTGCAGTTATGCACAAAGGGGCGCGCCAAAGGGGCACTCCCCTTTGTGCACCCCTTCATGCAACTCTTTGTGCTTCATTTAATATTTTTTCTTTTATGTTTTCTGTTAAGTAACCTTTTTTTCAAGTTCCTACCTTATGCCTTTGTTAACAATTTTATTATAAATGTTCTCTGTATTTGACTATGGAAATATTTTTCCTGCTTTTTCTGTTTTATGTAAACCGGTATGATTTGCATTTTAATGTAAGAATGTCGGTATATAAAAATTATAAATAAATAAATAAATAAATGAGGCTATTTGCTCACTTAGAAGCACTACTGAAAATTGCCCTCAATGTGCATTAAATTAAGAACCTCAAAGAAAAAATATCTGTCCAATTTCCTAATTTTTCAATAGCCCTCAAATTGTCTGTGTCAGGGGCAACTATTTGCAAAGACTTAGGTGTATATCACTCAGGTTTCTTTCTCTCATCTTGTATTAGAGATGTGCATTTGTTTGAAATAAAAATGGGATGAATGAACCCATTTTGTTTTGAATCAAACATAACAAATTTGACCTCTAGAGCTGACAAATTTCATTCCAATTTATTTTGGCAAATAGTGAGCATACTTTGCAAGCTATGCACACATGGGTAGATTTTCAAAGGCCTACACACATAAATCCCTGGGTTTACGCATGTGGCAGGGCCTTACATGTGCCAAGCGAATATTCAAAAAGGCCTGGCCATGCACGTAAACCCCGGTATGTGCACAACTGCCGGGTCTCTTCAAAGGGACTGGCCGGGGGCGGGGCCTTGGCTGGGAGGTGCGAGGTAGGGGGCGGGCCATGAGAGCATCATAGAATGCTGGCCTGAAGACTCGCATGCTGGCAGCCAGCCTGTGCGCACAACTTACTTCAGCCTGGGGACCTGAAGTAAGTTCTAAAACAAACAAAAAAAAAAGATAGGTAGGAGAGAGTAAGAGGGAGGGATTTTAGGTACGGGGGTAGGGAAGTTCCCTCCCAATCCACAGCCCACGGATTTTATAACATGAACGCACTGGCGTGTGCATCTTAAAAAATCAGCGCATCCATGTATGCGCACTGGGAAGCGTACACATATAGACACAAGCATGCACATTTTAAAATCTACCCCACAATTTCCAACTGTCCATACAGCTTGAAAATTGTGCATATAGATTTCAAACCATGTCCTCTATTTTCAAACTTTACTCACTATTTGCCAGGAAATAAATCAGAATGAAAAAAATGAAAAAAGTTTAAACATACAAAAACATACAACATAAAAAAATGAAAAAAAAAAAAAAAGCATAAACAAATTTATTGGTAATACACATCTTTATCCTTTACCACCTTTCCATGAAAAATATGTCCTAATGTTTTTCAAAGGGGTAGACTCAGGAATAATTTCAGGAATATTTTTTCATGGAAAAGGTGGTAGATGTCTGGAATGCCTTCCAGAAGCAGTGGTGAAGACAAAAATGGTAATGGAATACAAAATAAATAGTGATCCCTGAAGATAAGAGGTTGGTAATGAAGCACTGGGGTATTGAGTATAGAGTAAGAGTTCAGACCAAAGCAGCAGTAGTATGATTGCTTTGTACTTTCAGAAGGTGCTGGAGTAATGCATAGACTAATTATTTATTTATTTTTCAAATTTGTAGCCCATTAATCCACAAATCTTAGTGGGTAACAAGAATTACATACATACTAAAAACACAATAAGTTACAAACAGCATAAAACCTAATACAATGCCTAGAATAAACAAACAAAAATCAAATTAAACAAATATATTAAAATTTTAAACACAACAGCAAAAAATTGCTAATCATCAACCATAGTAAGGCATAGAAAAGCTTTGGAGAAAAGATAAAACTAGCAACAACAACCCTAAACAGAAGTAGTCTGGCTGTAATATGCATACAGGACAGCATTCGGGTAATCTGCATGGAATTATGGTTACAACCCTAAATCATAGTGATATGATTTCATTGGGCCTCCAAGAAACCATTAGGGTAGACTCATGCATGGAGGTGTGGTTATAACCCTACGCAGCAATGGCAAAACAGCATTGGGCTTCCAAGAAGACTGTGGTGATCTTCATAAAGAGGCCATGGTTAAAAATCCAGCATAGAGAGGATGGACTTTTTGCAATAGCATCCCTAACCTTGGTGGCTGTAGGAATAACTTCAGAACTTGATAATAAGACCGAAAAAAGAGAGACTGAGAATTAATTTTAATATTGGTTTTGTAAGAAGCAAAGATGAAGATGGCAAGGACTGATATGGCTTACTAGTAGAGGTAGTGGAAGCCATCACTGTGGTAGATTTTGGGAAGGTTTGGAACCAATATAGTGGGGTGATAATGAAAGTTGCTGTGGGATTGCAAGCTCATTTTCAAAGGGAAACCCTCCATGGAATTTCTTTTTGAAAATGTGGCCAGCATGCACAACTAGGAATGTGCATTCATTTGAAACAAACGGATAAAATGGGATGAATGAGCCTGGTTTTCAGTTTCAAACAACCAAAAGTGGGAGGGTAAAAATGAAAATTTTCATTTGTATTTGTTTTCAGCAAATAGAGTATGCTATTTTCCAAAAATGAGTGCAAATTAAAAAGAAATAAAAGCCCATGAAACTGAAAAACAAAACACCTATGAAAAATGAATACACAACAACAACAACAACAACAAAACAAAAACTTGAAAAACAGAGAAAGGAAATGAAAAGGAAAATTTTGACTATGCAAATTCCTATGCACAACTTGGGTACAATATAAGCCTGTACTTTTGCACCTTCATTGAAGCAGGTATAAAGAGCACATACCATAAATTATGTATGGAGATTTGTTATTTTCTTCCTCAGAACTTCTCTTCCCATTATTTCTGGTGAGCAAAAGTAGACACATTTTTACCTGCAGAGAGTGTGTGTTGGAAGGGGGGAAAGCCAATATTCAGCTGGTAATTTTTACAAGGGTAAATGCAAGTTTACTTGTACAAATCGTTTTCTTGCCCCCATGGAGGGCAGTGGTAAGAAAAGGGTTAAGAGGTTAGGTTAAAGAAATGGGGGAAAGATATTGATGTTGGTGATTGGTTACATATGGCTAGTTATATGCAATCTACCCAAAGCAGACAATCTCAACTGGGCAGACAAGTTGGACCAAGTTGGTCTTTATCTACCATCATTTGCTAAATCTTAAAAACTATTAGAAGAAAGGCATTTCCTATCACACTTCATTGGCTACCAGTTCAATGAAAAAAGCCATGATTAATAGCTTTATTTCTTATCATTGAGCTGTATAACAAAGTATATATGTATGAAATATCAATGGGAGCTATTAGACTGGCAATCATGCTTCTTAGTAGTGTGTATACTGTTTTCTTTAGTCTGGATGCCATCTTTGAAATTAAATTTTTAATAACCTTTAAGTCTTGTAGCCCAGGGGAATAATTTCCTTCACAGCAGTTCAAAGGTTTAATTTCACAGTAAAGCTTTTGAAATATGATATTATCCCTTGTGTTCCAGAAAATTACTGTTTAAAAAAGAGAGAGAGGAAAAAAATGTATTTCAAAGTAATGACCATAATGAGAAAAAGATACGGAACACAACTTCAAAAGGAAAAAAAATAATGATAAACTCAGCAGTGATGTCCCTCTTGTGAACTGAGCCCTGTATATTTTCATTTGTAACAATCTTTAAGCAAGCCATGTAATGGAGTCACTGGGCTGCTAATACTTCATGGATTGTATTTAACCGAGAGAATAGTCATGATGCTTTCCACAGATAGAAATAACAGAACTATTTAAAGCTATCATTTTGTGGCATAGTCCCTGAAAGCTTTATCAAAGTATATAGTAGGTCTCCAGAATTTGTCATTCTCGTATCCTCAACTTGCTAAATGAAAGACCTACACAACTGTGTGTCTGGGCTTTTATTTCTTTTTCATACCTGAACCTTGATGTACTTCTGGAAAAAAATAAAGATCTGTCATAGTTGCCACTTGATACATGATGTGTAGAATATGAGTCGGGAATGAATCCCTAAATATGTTTTCCTCAAAGAAATATAAAAAATAAATATGTCACACAAAACTTTGGCCTTGCATGACAGTGTCTCTGAATATGTTATCCCTTTGCAACCTGAGCTCCTACCTGAATTTAGGCAGAAGTTGTCACAATGCCTCTATATTTTTCCATGGTGTGACTGGACCATTGAGTATTGTGTGCAATTCTGGTCACTACATTTGAAAAAAAGTATAGCAGAATTAGAAAAGATAGAGACAAGGGTGACTAAAATGATAAAAGAGATGGAATGATTTCCCCTATGAGGAAAGAGTAATGAGGTTAGGACTCCGGAGATGGCTGAGGGGAGATACAATAGAATAGAGGTCGATAAAATAAAGAGTGGAGTGGAATGGGTAAACATGAATCGGTTGTTTACTCAAAAAATACAAAGACTAGGGACACACAATGAAGTTAATAGGTAATACATTTAAAATAAATAGGAGAAAATATTTTTTTACTCAACACATAATTCAATTCTGTAATTTGTTGCCAGAGGATGTGGTAAAAGCTGTTCTTGCAGCTGGATTCCTGGCAGAAAAGTCCATAACCACTGGAAATGGGGAAATTCACTTGGGGAAATCCATTGCTTATCCCTGGGTTAAGCAGCATGGAATCTTATCACCTTTTGGGATTCTGCCATGTTATTGTGACCTAGATTGGCCACTGTTGGAAACAGGATACTGGACTTGATGGACCTTTGGTCTGACTCAGTATGGTAATCTTATGTTTTTATGTATCCTATGATACTGAAAAATATAGTAAACATATCAGGAGGTTGCATTTCAGGACATCTAAAAGTTCTTGGCCCTGGTCTCAGAGCTACTTTCAAAACTGAAAAAAGTTCCTTTATTTCTTTGTTTATTATCTTACACTTGTTCAGCAATCTCCCAGTAACTGCTGCCCAGAGTGATTTACACTCCAGTCCTAATTTCTCTTTCATACTCGAAGAGGTTGGAAGTGAACTTCAAACTCATTCTAAATTGCAAAATGATCTATTTCCCAGCCTGACAGTGTAGTTTGATGCACTCTTACTCTTTTGTTTCTCAGCAGTTATGTCAGCTACTATAAAAACTAGTTAATAATTCAGAAAAGAACACTGCCTTCTATCTCATGTCTTTGAAATTTCCTGAAGAGTCTCTCATGGGGGACTTTGTCAAATGTCTTCTGAAAGTCCAAATACACCATATCAACTGGCTCACCTTTATTTACAAGTTCATACCTTCAAACAATTCTTAAAGACTTCTCCTTGGTAAAATCTTCACCATTAAGCCAGGTCTAGTCTGCCTGTATGGCCAGTGAGTTTGTTTTTTAAGAGTGGCTTCTATCATTTTGCTGGCACTGACATCAGGTTCACTGATCTTTAGTTTCCTGGATCACCCCTGGATCCCTTTTTAAAAACTGGCTTTATGTTAACCATCTTCTAGTTTTCAGGAACTATGGCTATTTTAAATGAAATGTTGGGGCTTACTAGTAAGAAGTTAGCAATTTCATTGTTATGTTTAAGGAAGGATGTGAACGCCTGGGCTGAAATGAGCGATGTCTCCGCCCAAAGGGAGGAGCTCTGTGAGCCTCACCGTCAGCAGGCATAGTCTCAGTGGCGTGGCACACAGCTAGAAGTGGAGACTCTATTAAATAGGAAGGAAAAGTAATGTCCACAGAATTACCAATATGGTAATACAGTCCTGGGCAATGGGAATTACCCAGAGTGAGACACAGTGGAGAAGATCCGGTAGTGGCCCGTGGAGCGGGGTACGCCAAGGAAGTCTGTACAGTAGATGTTTGTAGTGATGCCGAAACCCGGAGTGGCTCCTTGTAGATAGTGAGCAGGAATTCTGTAGAGCACGAAGGATGAAAGACTTTCACTGAAGAAAGGCGGTAGTGGCCCGAGGATAGGGGTACGCAGCGTAGACCCCTCAGTGTAGTCAGAATTGAAGACGTCTGTAGAGCTAGTCACGGTAGATGGTTTCTGGAGCAAGGTGAGATCTGAGAAGCAGATCCCGCAGCAGTCAGGCAGGAAGGCCCTCTGAGGAGCGGATAGCCGGAATGCAGGGGAGCCCCTGAGGAGCGGATACTCAGAGCGTCCAATTGCCAAGGCTGAGTCAGGAAAAGGAAGTCTTTGAATGTGGAGAATACAGCAAGATGAAACTCCTTGCTAACTCAAGGAAGGCAAGGGCTGGCTCAATTAAATACACTAGTGGGTTGATGTCATCGGGCAGGGACGCCCCCGAGGTTCCCGCCATGATGTGTTCAAATGAGGCCCTTGCTTGCACGCGTCTAAGTAATTCCAGGTCCAAGATGGCAGCCGGAGGCACCCACGCTGTCCCGGGAATGCCGGAGAGGTCAGTGTGAACTAGCAGAGACTGCCATTCTTCCCAGACTTGATGGAGCGGGGAAAAAGAGGTGAGCATGAGAGGTCACAGCCATCTGTGACCAACAGGCATAACAGTACCCCCCCCTTCTTAGGACCCTTCCCCAGGGGTTTCGACTTCCTGGGATGTGTCCTGTGGAACTGTTGGATCAAGTCCGTGTCCAGGATGTTACATGCAGACTCCCAACTAGTTTCCTCTGGACCGAATCCTTCCCAGGAAATAAGATATTCCCATCGTCTGCCATGTTTTCTTACATCAAGGATGTCTTCTACTTGATATGTGATGTCTTATTCAGCAGACAGAGGCTGGAGCTTCGGTGTCTTCCTGAGAATTTTGTCAGGATGAGTGGCTTCAGAAGGGAGATATGAAATGCATTATGTATTCGAAGTCAAAGATAAAGTCCACTGCTATATGTGTTCATGGTTGGAGAAGTCCCCAGGGACGGCCGGCTGGAGGTTTCTGTCTTGTGCAGGTAGGACATGACTCAACGTAGGCCTGTATGTCTTCCTTCATAGAAGGCCACCAATAATATCTCTGTAAGGTGATGAGGATGAGAGTTCTGGACTGTCCAGGGTGACCTGCAAGCAGAGAGCCATGGGCCCATCTGAGGATTTTCTTCCTGAGATAGAGAGATACCACTGTCTTCAAACTATACAGGCGGCAGAGAACTGAAAAGAGTCCTATATACCTTGGTGCAAATCGGACCGATGGCAGTTTAAGGTGGATGAAGCGGGTACTAAGCCATACCTTATCACCGGGTTGTTACTGCGGTGCGGCTCTGTGATGGGCATCATAGAACTTTTTGGTTTGTTGTCCAGCCTTCTGGAGAAGTTCTTTCCTGTGTTCCCACAACTGATATTCTTCCACCGATGCCTGGGCAGCAGGAGAGGCTACAAATAATGGCATTGGTAGTGGAGGTAACAGCTGACATCCGTAAACTAATTGAAATGGAGATGACCCAGTTGAAGCCGACTGATGTGAGTACAGAGCGAATTCAGTCCAGGGAAGTAATTCTGACTAGTCGCTTTGTCTGGAGTTGACGTAGGCATGGAGGAATTGTTTTAATGTGCGGTTCGTTCTCTCTGTCTGTCCGTTGGCTTGTGGGTGATAAGCTGATGTAAGATCCAATGAGATGTCAAATTTCTTGCACAACGATCTCCAGAACTTAGCTGTAAACTGAACCCCTCTGTCCGAGAGGATATGTTTAGGCATGCCATGTAGACGGAAGATGTGCCGGATAAAGAACTTTGCTAGTTCTGGAGCAGACGGTAAGCCAGGCAGTGCCACAAAATGTGCCATTTTAGAAAAATGGTCAATGGTGACCCAGATGGTATTATTATCATTGGATAAAGGCATATCAAAGATAAAGTCCATTGCTATATGTGTCCATGGTTGGGGAAGTCCCCAGGGACGGCCGGCTGGAGGTTTCTGTCTTGTGCAGGTAGGACATGACTCAACGTAGGCCTGTATGTCTTCCTTCATAGAAGGCCACCAATAATATCTCTGTAAGGTGATGAGGATGAGAGTTCTGGACTGTCCAGGGTGACCTGCAAGCAGAGAGCCATGGGCCCATCTGAGGATTTTCTTCCTGAGATAGAGAGATACCACTGTCTTCCCGGCGGCAACTGTGTGAGTAGCTACAAGCAGTACTTTAGTAGGGTCACTGATATGTCACGGTGTGTCCGGCATGTCCTCTGGAACGAAGGAACAGGAGAGTGCGTCTGCTCGGGTATTCTTGTTCGCAGGATGATACTTCAGTAAGAAATCAAATCGATTAAAAAATAAGGACAAGCGTGCTTGCCTATAGTTCAAGCATTGCGCATGATGAAGATATTCAAGATTTTTATGGTCAGTGTCGACTGTTATCTGGTGTTGTGCACCTTCGAGCCATGGGTGCCATTCTTCAAACGCCAATTTGATGGTGAGTAGCTCCTTGTCTCCTATCCCATAATTCCACTCGGCAGGAAAGATCCGCCAAGAGAAGAAGGAGCAGGGATGTAATGTGTGGGTGTCACTGTGTTGACTAAGGACAGCACTAACTACAATGTTCGAAGCATCTACCTTGACAATAAATGGTTGTCGGAGTTTGGGATGGCATAGGCATGGTTCCTGGATGAACGCCTCTTTCAATTTCTGGAAGGCATCAATGGCTTCAGCAGACCAATGAGAGGGATTGACTCCCTTCCACGTCATGGCTGTAAGAGGCACGGTCAAGGTCGAGTAGTGATGAATGAAGGACCTTCAGTAGTTCGTGAATCCAAGAAATCTCCATAAAGCCTTGAGGCCAGTAGGTTGGGGCCAGTCCCGGATACTTTTGGTCTTTTGCGGGTCCATTTGGAACTCTCGGCTGGCTACCATATAGCCAAGAAATGGAACAGATTACTGGTGGAAGGAGCATTTCTCTAATTTGGCGAATAAGTGATTATCCCTGAGCCTATGGAGAACATTGGCAACATCTACTTGATGGATTTGCAGATTTTGGGAGAAGACCAGAATGTCGTCGAAAGGTACTACCACACAACTATACAACATGTCCGATAAAATGTCATTCATCATATTTTGAAATACATCTGGGGCGTTGCAAAGGCCGAAGGGCATGACTAAATATTCAAAATGGCCATCGTGGGTATTAAAAGCAGTTTTCCACTCATCTTCCTGGTGTATGAGGACCAAATTGTATGCCCCCCTGAGGACCAGCCTTGTGAATATTTTGGCCCCTTGGAGCCGATAAAAAAGTTCAGAGATCAGTGGCAATGGATAGTGGTCCTTCATGGTGATCTCATTTAATCCGCGGTAGTCTATACATGGGCGAAGGGATCCATCCTTCTTACCCACAAAAAAGAAACTGGCCCCAGCTGGAGATTTTGAAGGCCTAATGAAGCCCTTTGCCAAGTTCTCATGAATATAGGCCGACATCGCCTGAGTCTCTGACAGAGAAAGTGGGTATACCTTCCTTTGGGAGGTTCTGAATTGGGTATCAAATTAATAGCGCAGTCAAAAGACCGGTGAGGGGGCAGAGTATCTGCTGCCTTTTTAGAGAAAATGTCCTGGTAGAATGAATATTGCTGAGGTAGGCATGGGGGTGAATTCTTGAAGGCATCTCCTGTGACAGTCTTTTCCCCATTGGGATAGTTCCAGGGTGTTCCAGTCAAACTGGATTTGTAACCATGGTATTCCAAGTACGATCAGGTGACTAGCTTTATCCAAGACCAGGAAAGAGATGGTCTACAAGTGGAGCGACCCCATGAGGAGACGAATGGGTTGAGTAGAATACGTGACCTTACCAGGAAGTGGCTCGTGTGTATGGAAGATAGTAGCAGTGGCGTAGATGTCCGGATGGTGGGAATTCATAGGTGCTCTACGAGTTGCTTAAGTATGAAGTTTCCCCCAGCACCGGAGTCCACTAAAGCTAAGGCATGAAATTAGAGGGTATTCGAAATGAGGGAGACTAGAAGAGTCAGTGGAGGAGATGGAGAGGTGAGACCTAGGAGGAGTCCTCCGGCGGATCCTAGGTCTGCAAGTTTCCTGGACAGATAGCACAAGAGGGAACTGCATAGCCAGGTTGCCCACAAAGGCCCAATCTTTTACGATAGCCACTGCTATTAATTGCATCAGTAGCATGGGATCTTCTTAGTGTTTGGGTAATTGCCAGATTCTTGTGGCCTGGTTTGGCCTCTGTTGGAAACAGGATGCTGGGCTGACCCAGCATGGCAATTTCTTATGTTCTTATGTTAATGCCTTTCCTTAGCTGTTAGATGGCTGCAGCCTAGTTGCAAGGGTTCTTCCTCCTCAATACTGTGTATGGAAGTGGTCAGTGTAGCTGATGCAGGACGAAGGCGTGGAACTCCCGAGGTTATCTTCTTGGGACCCTTTATCTCTTGTGAACGCTCATGCAGATGACGATCAATTCGTCCTGCAAAATCAAAGAGGGAGTCCAAGGTATCAGGGAGCTCACAGGCGGCTAATTCGTCCTTAGTGCAGTAATTAAGACCTTCTAGAAAAATAGTCCGTAGGCAACACAGGTCCCAAAGTAACTCGGAAGATAAGGTTTTAAACTCAATAACATAATCAGTCAAAGGTTTGGTACCTTGTTGAAGGTGTAGGGGTGCAGATCCAGCGATGGTATGACGAGCAGGGTCATCAAACACTGAACAAAATAGGGTGAGAAACACAGTCAAATCGCTGAGTATAGGATCATTACGCTCCCAGAGAGGTGAAGCCCAGGACAGGTGTTATACTTGAGCTTGATTGTGGGCCCTTGGGTCGTGGTGAGAGCTGACTCCACCCACAGGGAAGAGCCCTGTGGGGACTCACCATGACAGGCGAGGTCTCAGCAGTGATGGACACAAGAGACAAGAGGTTTTATTATACAGCAGAAGGTAACCTGAGGAGCGGGTTTGTAAACACAGTACAGAGTGAAAGACCTTTAGATGGATTCTCCAGTAGTGATCCGCAGAGCGGGGTAACCCGGGGAATACTTCCTCCTGGTAGTTCCTCTGCGAGGCATCTCCGGTAGTGGTCCGCAGTGCGGGGTAGACCGGAGGCTGGTATTGGAATTAGGTACAAGGCAGCGTGGATCCGGTAGTGGTCCACAGAGCGGAGTAACCCGAGGATCCACACAGCATGAAGAAAGGAGGAGAGTAGAGCAGATCTTGTACTCACTCCAATGTATAGCAGAAGAGCTACTGTCATAGTCGCAGTGGAGACCCGATGCACGGGAACACTGGAGGGTCGTCTGTAGTAGCAGAGAGAGGTGCTCACTTAGGCTGGAGAATGTGAGACTCACAGAGAAGGCTCTCCAAGGAGCAGATAGTCCTGAGTGCAGCAAGGCCCCCGAGGAGCGGGTACCTGAGTCACTCAGTCTGGAGTGCAGGAACAGCGAGGTGAAGCGTCTCTGAGTAGCGGGTGACTTCATGCAGAAGAGATGCCCCCGAGGTTCCCGCCATAGCATGGTTAATACAGGGGCAGGCACGTTCGCGTGTGTGCCCTAAGTCACACCAGATCCAAGATGGTGACCGGGATCCCCCACACCAGGGAGGTTGGCTTGCAGAGGCATCTTTGCCAGAAGTGGAGCTGCAGGGCAAAAAGAGGTGAGCAGAAAGGTCGCAGCCTTCTGCGACTGATGGGCGCAACACCAGGGCTTTTCCGTCTAAAAGAGACAGGATGTACATAGCTTTGGACACTATGTCTGGGAAATAGATAGGCTATAAGGAGAAGTACATACAGCACTGGTTCAGGAAGCCTCTGCATAGTAAGGGATCACCTGTAAAATGAGTGGGTGCAGGCAAGGGCACTGAAAGTCTTACGGATCCAGTAGGTGAAGAGGTGATAGCCCTTACAGGCAAAGATGTAATATTCAGTCGAGAACTGAGTTGGTTAAAGGTGTTAGCCAGTCCATCCAAAGTCCTTTGCTGTTCAGCCAGACGCTGGGACAGACCAGGGATGGCCTAAGGGTCTGAGAGCTGAGCCGAGTCCATGAAGTTAGCAATCTGTTATGTTTAAGGAAGGATGTGAACCCCTGGGCAATGTCTCCACCCACAGGGAGGAGCCCTGTGAGCCTCACCATCAGCAGGCATAGTCTCAGTGGCGTGGCACACAGCTAGAAGGGAAGAATTTATTAAATAGGAAGGAAAAGTAATGTCCACAGAATTAGCAATATGGTAGTACAGTCCTGGGCAATGGGAATTACCCAGAGCGAGACACAGTGGAGAAGATCCGTCTCAGGATTCAGGTCCGCCGACCCATGCCGAATTGGACAATTTCTTTGAATTTTCCAATTCAGCAAAAACGAATGCACATCCCTAGTGCTTTCACACACTGTACTAAGAAGAGAGAAAATGCACTGCTGCTGATTTTAAATTTTCTCTTCACTGGGGGATAGTCAGGGTGGGAGATTGCATTTGAGGCAATGCTAGTGATTTTTTTTACCTCTAGTGAACACAGCACACTTAGTGACTGAAGAGTCCAAGTTGCTAGTCTTTTCTGTCTGTTAGTGTTTACTGTAAATATGTGTGTGGAGTCAGTCAGCTGTACTGCATTAAGCACAGCACACATATACTGTATATATGCCTCTGTGTGTGTGACATTGATCTTCATAAGTGAGTGGTACTGTGTGTGGTTGTACAATGACAGTATCAAATTCATTTGTAATATCCAAACCCCCTATAGGCAGTTTACTTCATCAAATTCTATCATATCAGGAATAGAAAGAGGAGATCTTGGCAGGGTTGGCAGCTTTAGCAGGGGCAGCAATAAAAAAAGGCAGTTCAGTTCCTAAATTAAAAAGGAACTTTTTTAGGTCCAGAATGGCAGGAGAGGAAAGCAGCTTAATATAGAAAAAATACAAATTTTCAGAGCTTGTGCTGTGTCACCTGTTCCTTTCCCTCTTGTTTTGGAACAGATGGAAAAGATGGGAGAGTCATCCAAGACTGGCATTAACAGGACAAGGGTAGCAGAAGTGCAATGCCAAAATCAGCAGCACACTCTTCTTTGGTTTCTGTTTCTGAGGCAGTGAAGGCAGTATTTGTATCAACCAATTCAGTGAAAGATTCTTGTCTTGGATTTTCTGAATCAGAAAATATTAAAGAGTTAGTAGACAAAAAGAATTTGGGAAGTTTAATCAATAGCACATTAGCTTCTAGTTCAGTGATAGGGCAGAGTGATTATACTGACAATGTTGGGGATCAGCCCTTAGAAAGAATAGGCACTGCAGGTAGAGAGCATGAGCAATGACTGAAGCATTTATCCTCAGGGTCACCATCTACCTCAACTCCAGTCACTGAAACTTCTCACACAAAAAAAACCCAATACATACATGCTTGCTACACTTTGTGATCTATGCATGGAATAGAATGGGCACATGTGAATCAGTTATTTACTCTTTCAAAGTTAGTAAATAGTTCATTTAAATCAAATTGGAGTTTTTTTCACTCACCGCAAAATTAAACTCTGTAATTTATTGCAGGAGGATGTAGTAAAGGCAGGAAGCATAGCTGGATTTAAAAAAAATTTCAACAAATTTGTGGTGGAGAAGTCAATAAACTGTTACTAACCAAGTAGACTTGGTAAAAGCCACTACATTTCACTAGGTGTTAGCAACATGGGTTTCATCTATTAAGATCTTGCCATGTACTTGTGACCTGGATTGTCCACTGTTGGAAACATGATACTGGACTTGATGGACCCTTGGTCTGACTTAATATGACAAGTCTTATGTTCTTATGCTGACTGGTTAGGCCTACAGTTACCCGGCCTTATATAGCTACATAAGTTTAGGATGACTTGATTAGGTGTCACTTTTATCTTACGGAATATAGAGGACAGGTTCTGCTGCTAACTGTAGCCGCAACCCTTGTCCAATACCCAGCCTCATGATTATAGGCCTCAGTGTACTTCCAGCCTGCTAGAAAAGAGTGTCATCCTAGAAAGTAGCCTATATGTAAAGCTCATAGAGCCTGTTTTGTGCCAACTGAGGAGTCATAGAGGTGTGAAGGATAGATAGTCCCCACTGGCAAAGAGAAGAAAGTGATAAGACCTGCTGTTGCTTGGGACCAGGCAGACATTCTCATAAGAACATAAATATATAAGATATGCCATACTGTGACAGACCAAGGGTCCATCAAGCCCAGCATTTTGCTTCCAACAGGGGACAATCCAAGTCACAAAGTTGCTCCTCTCTATCACTGCGATATAATTTGTACCCTGGTATAGCACTATCCCATTGATTATCCACTTTCCACCATCTTTCTGAGATGCCAATTAAATTTATGTCATCATTCACTGCTATACACTCTAACTCTCCCATCTTACTTTTTATACTTTTGGGATTAGCATACAAACATTTCAAAGTGTGTTTTTTGTTTGTATTAATATTCTGCTTTTCGGTTGACATGGATAAATTGGAATCTTTTAGCTCAGGTGAGAGTTTAATTATAGGCACTTGGACAACTTTTCTTATTATTGGAACCTCTCTGTCGGGATGCCCTAACTAATGCTTCATTAGTATCCTTCGAAGATACCTCCTTCTGAACCATGCGCTGCTGACTCACTGTTGGCTTTCTCCTTTGATTTAGTTTAAAAGCTGCTCTATCTCCTTTTTAAAGGATAGTGCCAGCAGTCTGGTTCCACCCTGGTTAAGGTGGAGCCCATCCCCTTGGAAAAGACTCCCTCTTCCCCAAAAAGTTTCCCATTTCCTTACAAAACTGAATTCCTCTTCCATGCACCATTGTCTCATCCATGCATTGAGACTCCGGAGCTCTGCCTGCCTCTGGGGACCTATATGTAGATCAGGAAGCATTTCAGAGAGTGCTACCCTGGAGGTTCATACTCCCTATCATCCCTGACTGCCTTTGGTTGTTGATCTATAGATAGGTAGCAGTAAATGTTGATCTCTTTGTTGTTAATGTCCCTTATTGGCATACATTATTTATAAAGTCATGGAAGAAAGTGTTACTTACCTTGGAAAGGTGCTGAGGTAGTGTGACTTGGTTGGAATAGGTCCCAACATTTGTTAATCAAGAGAGCAGTGAGTCACTCTAGCTGACTAACTGAAATTAGAGGCATTCCAATGGGAACACTGAGAGGAGAGGATCACCTTGCTGGTGGCTGAAAGGAAACAGTAAGTTTTTGCTTGGGACATTGTCTTTCTTAAAAGTATTGGGGCAAAGTTAACTATTTGGGACTATTATTTAGTGTGTTTGTGCTTTTAATAGTCAGTAAGACAGTGAACAAACAAGTTAGACTGTTTGTATTTTTAAATAGTCAGTCAACAAGGCAGCTAGTAAGCAGAACTGATTGTTTGTATTTAAAAAAACAAACAAACAAACAAAAAAACAAATGAAAAAAAATAGCCGGAAGCTAGAAATAAGCTAGGAGCAATGTATACCTAAGTAAAAAGGTTGAAAAGTTCAGTCCAGTTACTCACCTTGGAAAGGTGTTGAGGTAGTGTGACTTGATTTGAATAGTTACCAACATTTGTTAATCAAGAGAGCAGTGAGTCACTCTAGCTGACTAACTGAAGTTAGAGGCATTCCAGTGGGAACACTGAAAGGAGAGGATCACCTTGCTGGTGGCTGAAAGGAATCAGTAAGTTTTTGCTTGGGACATTGTCTTTCTTAAAATTATTGGGGCAAAGTTAACTATTTGGGAATATTATTTAGTGTGTTTGTGAGTTTGTGCTTTTAATAGTCAGTAAGACAGTGAATAAACAAGTTAGAATGTTTGTATTTTTAGTCAGTCAATAAGGCAGCTAGTAAGCAGTAGGTAGTGTGTTTATTTTTAAAAGTCTGTAAGGCAGCTAGTAAGCAGAACTGAGTGTTTGTATTAAAAAAAAAAACAAAAAGTAGCCAGAAGCTAGAAATAAGCTAGGAGCAGTGTATATCCAAGTAAAAAGGTTGAAAAGCTCAGTCCAGTTACTCACCTTGGAAAGGTGTTGAGGTAGTGTGACTTGATTTGAATAGGTGCCAACATTTGTTAATCAAGAGAGCAGTGAGTCACTCTAGCTGACTAACTGAAGTTAGACTGTTTGTTTTTCCCAACCCTCCCACCCCTCACCCACCCACCCCAAGCTCATCCTTTAATTCAAAGGCAGATGCCACGTACATAAAAAAACAAAACCAACAACAACATAAGCTTTATTGAGAATTTGATCAGACCCCTGTAGGCCACTACCAGATATATAGTGAATTCACTAGTACATTTAAAGGATGTTAATTAGACACATTCCTACTCCCATAGCAACCTAAAACTTAACTAGATACTGATTAAAATTGAGATGAAGGCAGCAGTCCAGCAGCAAGAGACGGGCTTCCCAGTCTTTTGCATCAAGTGTCATATGTATGAATTTTTACCCACCGGTGAGAAGTTGTACATGTGCATGTGATGCAAAGAGCTCCTGGCTCTCAGAGAACGAGTCCACTCTCTGGAGGCTAGAGTGGCAGACCCGGAGGAGCTGAGGCAGACAGAGAGGTATATAGATGAGACCTTCAGGGACATAGTAGCCAAGTCCCAACTTCAGGCTGGCAACCCTGGTGCTGCCTTGGAGGAAGAAGGTCTCATGATTGGAGAGCATCAACCTGGTGTAGTAGGAAAGGATCCTGTAGCAAGTACCTGCTCTCCAGGTGATGCACTATCCTTTCATACCGAGGATATCTCCCCAAGGCCTACTGCCCAGGAGGGAAGGGTTAGGTCGGCCGTCATAGTAGGTGATTCGATTATTAGGAATGTAGACAGCTGGGTGGCTGGTGGGCATGAGGATCGCCTAGTAACATGCCTACCTAGTGCGAAGGTGGTGGACCTCACGCATCACCTAGATAGGATTTTAGACAGTGCTGGGGAGGAGCCGGCTGTCGTGGTACATGTGGGTACCAACGACATAGGAAAATGTGGAAGGGAGGTTCTGGAAGCAAATTTAGACTCTTAGATAGAAAACTTAAATCCAGAACCTCCAGGGTAGCATTCTCTGAAATGCTCCCTGTTACACGCGCAGGTCACCAGAGGCAGGCAGAGCTCCAGAGTCTCAATGTGTGGATGAGACGATGGTACAAGGAAGAGGGATTCAGTTTTGTTAGGAACTGGGGAACCTTTTGGGAAGGGGGAGTCTCTTCCAAAGGGATGGGCTCCACCTTAACCAGGGTGGAACCAGACTGCTGGCACTAAACTTTAAAAAGGAGATAGAACAGTTTTTAAACTAGAATAAAGGGGAAAGCCGACAGTCGCTCAGCAGCGCATGGTTCAGAGAGAGTTATCTTCAAAGGATACTAATGATGCATTAGAATTAGGGCATCCCGAAAGTGAGGTTCCAAAATTAAGAAAAGTAGTCCAAGTGCCTGTAACTAAAAACTCACCTGAGCTAAAAAAATTCCAACTTATCCCTATCAATTGAAAAGCAGAATGAAAAAACAAACAAAAAGCAAACTTTGAAATGTTTCTATGCTAATGCCAGAAGTCTAAGAAGAAAGATGGGAGAATTAGAATGTATAGCCGTGAATGATGACATAGACTTAATTGGCATCTCAGAGACATGGTGGAAGGAGGACAACCAATGGGACAGTGCTATAACGGGGTACAAATTATATCGCAATGACAGAGAGGAGCACCCAGGAGGCGGTGTGGCGCGTTATGTCCGGGATGGCATAGAGTCCAATCCTGCATGAGACTGAATGCACAATTGAATCTTTATGGGTAGAAATCCCTTGTGTCAGGGAAGACTATAGTGATAGGAGTATATTACTGTCCACCTGGTCAAGATGGTGAGACTGACAGTGTAATGCTAAGAGAAATTAGGAAAGCTAACCAAATTGGTAGTGCGGTAATAATGGAAGACTTCAATTACCCCAATATTGACTGGGTAAATGTATCATCGGGACACACTACAGAGATAAAGTTCCTGGATGGAATAAATGATAGCTTTATGGAGCAATTGGTTTAGGAACCGATGAGAGAGGGAGCAATTTTAGATCTAATTCCCAGTGGAGCACAAGATTTGGTGAGAGAGGTAACAGTGGTGGGGCTGCTTGGCAATAGTGATCATAATATGATCAAATTTGAATTAACGACTGGAAGGGGGACAGTAAGCAAATCCATGGCTCTCGTGATAAACTTTCAAAAGGGAAACTTTGATAAAATGAGAAAAATAGTTAGAAAAAAACTGAAAGGAGCAGCTACAAAAGTAAAAAGTGTGCAAGAGGAGTGGTCATTGTTAAAAAATACCATCCTAGAAGCACAATCCTGATGTATTCCACACATTAAGAAAGGTGGAAAGCAGGCAAAACAATTACTGGCATGTTTAAAAGGGGAGGTGAAAGAAGCTATTTTAGCCAAAAGATCTTCATTCAAAAATTGGAAGGAGGATCCAACAGAGGAAAATAGGAAAATGCATAAACATTGGCAAGTTAAATGTAAGACATTGATAAGACAAGCGAAGAGAGAATTTGAAAAGAAGTTGGCCATAGAGGCAAAAACTCACAGTAAAAACTTTTTTAAATATATCCGAAGCAGAAAGCCTGTGAGGGAGTCAGTTGGACCATTAGATGATTGAGGGGTTAAAGGGGCACTTAGAGAAGATAAGGCCATCGCGGAAAGATTAAATGATTTCTTTTCTTCAGTGTTTACTGAAGAAGATGGTGGGTAGGTACCCATATTGGAGAAGGTTTTCATGGGTAATGATTCGGATCAGGGCCAGGCGACCACACAGGACTGGGTGGGATCCCCTGGTGAAGAGGAATCTGGAGAACTGTCCAAGTAGGGGCGGGCAGCGGTGCAGAGAATCAAGTAGAAGTCCAGAAGTCGGGGCTGGCAGCAGTGATGAACAACGAGAAGATGGACCAGCGGTCAGGGCAGGTGGCAGACAGTAGAAACCGGAGGCAGACCAGGAGTCGAGGCAAGCAGTGGAGCAGGAATACCAGAGAATGTACCGAAGTCAGGAGCCAGGAAGACAAGCCAAGGGGAGAGCAGGACCAGGAGCAGGTGAGGACGGAGCAGGAATCAAGAACAAGCTGGAACGGAGCAGGAATCAGGAATAAGCTGGAACCAGGAACAAGCAACTTACTTCTCAGCAGAGATGACCCATTGCAAGGCAAAGAAGGAGAGTTTGAGCAGGGTTTAAATAGTAGCGAGTATCTGACGTCATTTCTTAAGGAGGAGCTAGTTTTCCCACGCTGGTCCCTTTAAATTGCCAGCCCCTGCGCGTGTGCATGCCTAAGGGGTGGGGTCAGAAGCCAAGAGTTGATGGCGTCTCCCTCATGGAAGGAGAACTCCGGGAAGGCCCCTACCGGGCCGAATGGAGACGGGAGACGCCAGGATCGGCAGAGCAACTTTGCGGTAGGTAAGGAGACCGGCTGCGGACCTCCGCAGACCGGAACCGCAACATTATCCATCCAACTCTGAATATTAGAATTAGCTGGATAACTTAGATGGCTAACTTCATTCTGCACTGGAACATCCCCAAATTGTCCCTACCTTATCTAGCAAAATGTTAACTGGATAATGAGTTATCAATCTGTAATTTAGCCAGATAAGTGCCCACAATATTTAAAAGTTATTTGGCATTCAGCCAAATAACTTATGAGTTATCTGGCTAAATTCCTCTGAATATTGACCTCAGAGGGGGAGCTTTTCTATGGGGAGGGGAATATTTAGTGCGGGGGGGGGGGAGGATGATCTACCTGCCCCTTTAGGCTTCTTGGGTTGGGGTGGGGGAGACCTGAGAGCATCATCAAGTGTATTAGCCTGATAATGCTCTCTGGGGAAGGTTAAGTTGTAGTTAACTTTCCAAAGATTAATGCAGATTATGAAATGTTTCACAATCCATGTAACTCCTAATTAATACCAATGAACTGCTTTGCATATATTTGCATGCGGCATAGCTCAGTATTATTTTACTCACGTCGGGTCAGATTTGTGATATTGATATTACTGATAACATGCAGTAACATACTTTAAATCCAAATTAAATACCAATTCAGTGTTTCAATATGCATTCATGCATTATTGATGCTTAGTAAATTATTAAGTTTATAATTACCCGGTGCAGGGTTTCTTCTGGAGAGAGGTCTGACAGAATTTTGCTAGGGATGAATGAAATGCAGTCCCACTTCTCTTAGGCACACCTGGCTGCATATGATTATTTCTTATGAGAAAATAAACATTGTTCTCATAGGCATGTTACAAGTTCTGTAGAGCTTAAAATGTCTGCACAATTAGTAATAAATAGCATTTAACATAATTAGAGCTATTTAATATGTTCAAAGAGAATTCAGCCCTGATTTATTTTTCTACTTAGGCTGTTTTAACCTCGGTTGTTTCTCTGCCACACACCATGTAATCCTTTCATGGCTCCTCTTTATTTCTTGTGTACTGCATGCATTACATAAGCCAGCCTGCTATCCAGCTGACTACTAATTAAAGAGATAAGCCTATTAGTGAGATTTCCATTAGTCCCCTGCTGACATTTCAAATCACGATTTTTAATTATTTAGAAGGACAGAAAAGGCAAGTTTCACTTTGCAAGTGAGCAAGTGCCATGTAACAAGGAATAGGCAACTCTTTCAATCAATCAATCAATAATGGTTTGGGGCTTTTAGGGCTTGAGGTCTGAATCTTAATTTCTATCAAATTAATCTTCTGTTACAGAACATTATTAAACATTCAGAAGGTAAATCATTAATTTTATGCACATTCAAAAATAAAACTGATATTAATGTCTGCTTTATAGACAGGAGTTGTTCACAGTAGTACTATTTGTATTTTCTGTATTTCACCTATACTAACAGCAACCCCTGAATACAAACCTAATAAGCAATGTAAAAATATTTAAACACTTATTATTATTAATCTTCCAGAAAGGGTGATTTAAATGTCTTTAGAGTTTCTTTTGGGAGATGAATTACTGTTGTGCATTTTGGATGATAGTTGCTGAATTCTATCACCATATTTGTAACAGAAGAGATTTGGAATTAAGGGTTATCAAACAAATTGCAAGTGATATCTTTTTATTGGATTAACTTAACATATCTGTGATGAGTTTTCAAGAGATCCTCTCTGCATCAGTTTTATTTAGTTAATTATTTGATTTATCACATTTCTTACAATAGTAAACCAAAGTGATGTATAATTAATCAATTAAAAGACTAACATGTCATAGGTAACTACAAAACTCATAAAAAAATAACATAAAACAAATTCCAAATAAAACATATAAAATGAATATGAAATAAGTAAGCTGTTAAGATTCATGGCTTGCTGGTTGGCCCCATGAGCCGCTGCACTTACCCCCAATGCCGCCATGACTGTGCAGGCCCCATGTCTTGTGATGGCTCCAATGCAGCACTCCATCACCATGCTCCAGCTCCTCCCCGCAACTTCCTTAGCTATGTGCATGTGGTGCGCAGTGCCTCTTAAAGGGCCTGTAGCAGGATAAGACTCATGGTCCCTTTGGATGATGTCGGCAGCCCAGCCCTATATAAGCGCTTCTTGGACCTTCTTACTTTGCCTCAGCAATGAGCCTCCTGCCATTGAGGTCCTGGTTCCTGTGTTCTGCAGTCCTGATTCTTCCTCCTGCCTTGCCTATCCAGCCTTACCTTATCCAGTCTAGGCTCATCCAGCCGTGCCTCTCTAGCCTTGCCTTGTCCAACATTGCCTCTCCATCCTATCCTCATCCAGCCTTACCTTTCAGTCTTGCCTCATACAACCTTGTCTTGCCTTGTCTCACCCTGCCTTCCTTGTCCAGCCAGTCTTGTACTTCCTTCTTATCCAGTGTATTCAGAGTGTATCCCTGGCCTGACTCTCTAAATCTTGACCTCTTGCCTGGACCTGATCATGACTGCCTGTCACCTGGACCTGATCTCTTGCCTGGACTTGACCATGACTGCCTGATGCTTGGACCTGACCTCTGGCCTTGTTAGCCACCTGCCCCAACTCAATTAGCCTGCTGCCTGCCCTGACACTGAAATGCCACTGGACTCTTATTCTCCTCCCTGCCCTAGGGACCCACCTAAGTCCTGCCAGCCACCAGGACCCAAGTGCTCAACCTGCAACCTGTGGGGTAGGTGGCTGCTATATCGGAAGCTCCAATCTGTTTTCCTACAGGGCACATTTGCAAATTCTGGCGTAGGCCTCAAAGGTTCATCTATGAGGCTGCATTAACTAAATTGCAGCACAAAGAACTCATACCCACACTAACTTTCACATAAACTAAACTAAAATCAAACTTGAAGACAAACAGATATTATAGGGAGACATATCATAACTAAACTATAAAACTCATAAAAAAATCTAACAAGGCATATAAAAAGAAAACAGATACAAACAAATGTATAAGAATGGAAGGAGATTTAAATAATCTAAGTTGAAACAGGGATCATGAATATAAGAATAAACAAATATCATGGGTGAGGCAAAGCTCAATAAATATATCAGCTGATAACATGATATTTTGAAATAAAAATAATATAAGCATAAACAATAAAATTAAAGCAAATAAAGTAGCGGGAACCAAAAGTAAAGTAAGTAAATCACTGCGTAAAAGATAATATAATCTTCTGAACAATTAGAAAAATCGGGAGTCTACTGAATATGCTATCACAAAGACAAATGTCTTCAAGGCTTTACTGAATTTTAAATAAGCTTTCTCCAGTTTTAGTGATAAGGGAAAGGAGTTACAGAGGCTTGGGGCCAAGTAAGAACAAGTAATTTTTCTTGTGCTTTCTAGCCTTAGCACTCTGGGGGAAGGCAAGGCCAAATGTTTCTGCTGAGAGGAGTGAAGCAGACATGTAGGCTGATAAAGAACAATAAGACTTGCAATGTATGAGGGGATACACTATTGCAAGGCCTTGAAGACCAGACATACTATTTTGAACTGGATACAAAGTGACACTGGAAGCCAGTATAAATCCTGAAAGAAAGAGGTAATATAGTCACATTTCCTTTTTTTGAAGATGACTTTAGCTGATGTGTTTTCGACTGTTTGAAGCCTTCAAATATGATTAAAAGCAAAATAGTGAAATAAGATATATTGCAGGGAAGAGCTCAGTAACCCACAGTCCAGTGGGAGCATTGAGAGGAGCATTGATACCTTGATGGTGGCTGGAAAGGAATCAGTAAGTTCTGCTTGGGAAATTTTTTATAAGTATTGGGAAGAAGTAAACTATTGGGGTATATTATTTTGTGTGTTTGTGTGTTTGTTTTTTAAATAGTCAGTAAGACAGCTTATAAATAGAAGTTAGTTTTTGTTTTCTAAATAGAAAGGCAGGTAATAAACAGACATTTGTGAGTTTGTTTTTTAAATAGTAAGGCAGCTAATAAACAACTTAGTGTGTTTGTTTTCCCAACCCTCCACCCACCCCTAGCTCTTCCTTTAATTTATAGGCAGGTGCCTCTTTAATATAAAAATCCCCCCCCCCCAAATCAGCCTTACAATTTCACTTCATGAATTCCCCACCCCTTATTGAAAGTTTGATCATTGCCTTGTAGGCTACTACCAAATATATAGTGAATAAACTAATACATTTAAAGGACCCTAATTAGACACATTTTTACTCCCATAGCAACCTAAAACTTAACTAGGAACTGAAAAAAATTGAGATGAAGGCAGCAGTCCAGCAGCAAGGGGGGGGGGGCTCCCAGTCTTTTGCATCAAGTGTCACATTTATGATTTGTTACTAGAGATGTGAATCGTGTGCCCGATCGTCTTAACGATCGGGTTCAGCTAGAGGGGGGGAAAAATCTGATCGTGGGTGATGTGAATCGGAATTGGTTCCGATTCACATCGTTATTTTTTTTCTGGTGAGGCCCGACCCTTTAAAATTAACCCCTTACCTTCCCCCACCCTCCCGAACCCCCCCCCCCCCAAATAAAACTTTTTACGATTAGCTGGTGGTCCAATGGGGGCACGGGGACCGATCTCTTGCTCTCGGGCCTCTTGCTCTTGCTCTCGGGCCTCTTGCTCTTGCTCTCGGACCTCTTGCTCTCGCTGCCTCTCAAAAATGGCGCCGATGGCCCGATAAAAAAAAAACCCACCCGACCCTTTAAAAATGACCCCTTAGCTTCCCCCACCCTCCCGAGCCCCCCAAAACATTTTAAAATTACCTGGTGGTCTAGTGGTGGTCCCGGGAGCGATCTCCCATTCTCGGGCCGTCGGCTGCCACTCATAAAGATGGCGCCGATGGCCCTTTGCCCTTACCATGTGACAGGGTATCCGTGCCATTGTCCGGCTCCTGTCACATGGTAGGAGCACTGGATGGCCGGCACCATCTTTAAAGATGGCGGCAGCCATCTTTACGGCGGTGGCCATCTTTAAATATGGAGGCGGAGGGATTAGTTTTAAAGGGTCGGGGTGGGTTTAGGGGTTATTTTTGTGTGCCATTTTTCCCGCCCTCCCCCAAAATGATAAGAGAACCCCATGAACAATATCATGGGGTTTTCTTATCATTTCTGGGGAGCCCCCGATTTCTGACGATTTTGAAAATATCATTTGATATTTTCAATTGTCCGAAGCCCGATTCACATCCCTAGATAGGAGTATACTACCGTCCACCTGGCCAAGATGGTGAGATGGACAGTGAAATTAGGGAAGCTAACCAAATTGGTAGTGCAGTAATAATGGGAGATTTCAGTTACCCCAATATTGACTGGGTAAATGTAACATCAGGACATGCTGGAGAGATAAAGTTCCTGGATGGAATAAATGACAGTTTTCTGGAGCAATTGGTTCTGGGACCGATGAAAGAGGGAGCAATTTTAGATTTAATTCTTAGTGGAGCACAGGATTTGGTGAGAGAGGTAATGGTGAATGGGCTGCTTGGAAATAGTGATCATAATATGATCAAATTTGAATTAATGACAAGAAGGGGGACAGTAAGTAAATCTACGGCTCTAGCGCTAAACTTTCAAAAGGGAAACTTTGATAAAATGAGAAAAATAGTTACAAAGGTAAGACGTACGCAAGGGGTGTGGACATTGTTAAAAAATACCATCCTAGAAGCACAGTGCAGATGTATTCCACACATTAAGAAAGGTGGAAGGAAGGCAAAATTATTACTGGCATGGTTAAAAAGTGAGGTGAAAGAGGCTATTTTAGCCAAAAGATCATCATTCAAAAATTGGAAGAAGGATCCAACAGAAGAAAATAGGATAAAACATAAACGCTGGCAAGTTAAATGCAAGACAGTGATAAGACAGGCTAAGAGAGAATTTGAAAAGAAGTTGGCCGTAGAGGCAAAAACTCACAGTAAAAACCTTTTAAAATATATCCAAAGCAGAAAGCCTGTGAGGGAGTCAGTTGGACTGTTAGATGATCGAGGGGTTAAAGGGGCACTTAGAGAAGATAAGGCTATAGCGGAAAGATTAAACAATTTATTTGCTTCTGTGTTTACTGAAGAAGATGTTGGGGAGTTACCCGTTCCGGAGAAGGTTTTCATGGGTAATGATTCAGATGAGCTGAACCAAATCATGGTAAACCTAGAAGATGTGGTAGGCCTGATTGACAAACTGAAGAGTAGTAAATCACCTGGACCAGATGGTATTCACTCCAGGGTTCTGAAGGAACTAAAAAATGAAATTTCACATCTATTAGTTAAAATGTGTAACCTATCATTAAAATCATCCATTCTACCTAAAGGCTGGAGGGTGGATAATGTAAACCCCAATATTTAAAAAGGTTTACAGGGGAGACTCGGGAAACTACTAGGGATGTGAATCGTTTTTCAACGATTAAAATTATCGTCCGATAATGTTTATATCGTCTTAAATCGTTATAGAACACGATACAATAGAAATTCTAACGATTTATCGTTAAAAATCGTTAAATCGTGTTAGTGCGCACTAACTCGAGTTAGTGCGCACTAACTGAAAATGATAGAAATAAACACTTTCCAGGTCACTGAACGTCAGTTAGGAATGAATATGTGTTCCTATTGGCTGGCTGCCCTCTTATCTATTGATGTTACCAAGGTTACCACTGAGGTGATGGTTGGGGGGATGGGAAATGGAACTGGAAACTAACGAACACCAACAGAAAATGAAACAAAGTGTTCACACTTCCCAGGTCAGTAAAGGTCACTTAGGAATGAATATGTATGTATGTATTCCTATTGGCTGGCTGTGCTCTTATCTATTGATGTTACCAAGGCTAACACTGAGGTAATGGTTGGGGGGATGTGAAATGGAAACAGTTGGAAGCTTGACAAAAAAAGTAATGTAATGATCAGCACTCACGTGACTAGAACGTGTTTGTTTATTATTTTAGTTAGCAGGCACCTGAAATTCTAGTGCATGTTGAATTTGCCAATCACTGTGCATTTTAGAAAGGTGGTCCTGGCTGGAACTGTACACAGTTCAAATATATGTAATTGATTGTTGGTAAGTGTATTTTTTAAGTAGCCACACTGGCACAAGTATGTTTACTTTTCCTCCTACTTAACTCACTAGCTCAGCTTTGTAAGAAGGGCTTCTCTGCTTGTGTGTTGTTTTTGTTTGGTGTGAGGAGAGCAGAAACATCAGATCTTTATTCAATCTACTACAGTCATCTCTTACAGTGCCCTATCCCTATTAATACCAGGAGTGTTGTGATCTTCCTGCACACAGTGCCCTAACCCTGATACCAGTCTGAGACAGCTCCCTCCCTGCATTACTAGTGAGAGGCTGGCTTCACAGACAGGGGGGAGCTGCCTGACCCTCACTCCTGACTTCCCCCATGTCCCAGCTAGTGAATGGTGTGTGGGTGAGGGGGGGGGGGGGGGGATGGTGAAGTCTGAGACAGCTCCCTCCCTGCATTACTAGTGAGAGGCTGGCTTCACAGACAGGGGGGAGCTGCCTGACCCTCACTCCTGACTTCCCCCATGTCCCAGCTAGTGAATGGTGTGTGGGTGAGGGGGGGGGGGAGGATGGTGAAGTCTGAGACAGCTCCCTCCCTGCATTACTAGTGAGAGGCTGGCTTCACAGACAGGGGGGAGCGGCCTGACCCTCACTCCTGACTTCCCCCATGTCCCAGCTAGTGAATGGTGTGTGGGTGAGGGGGGGGGGGGGGAGGAGGATGGTGAAGTCTGAGACAGCTCCCTCCCTGCATTACTAGTGAGAGGCTGGCTTCACAGACAGGGGGGAGCTGCCTGACCCTCACTCCTGACTTCCCCCATGTCCCAGCTAGTGAATGGTGTGTGGGTGAGGGGGAGGATGGTGAAGTCTGAGACAGCTCCCTCCCTGCATTACTAGCGAGAGGCTGGCTTCACAGACAGGGGGGAGCGGCCTGACCCTCACTCCTGACTTCCCCCATGTCCCAGCTAGTGAATGGTGTGTGGGTGAGGGGGGGGGGGAGGAGGATGGTGAAGTCTGAGACAGCTCCCTCCCTGCATTACTAGTGAGAGGCTGGCTTCACAGACAGGGGGGAGCTGCCTGACCCTCACTCCTGACTTCCCCCATGTCCCAGCTAGTGAATGGTGTGTGGGTGAGGGGGGGGGGAGGATGGTGAAGTCTGAGACAGCTCCCTCCCTGCATTACTAGTGAGAGGCTGGCTTCACAGACAGGGGGGAGCTGCCTGACCCTCACTCCTGACTTCCCCCATGTCCCAGCTAGTGAATGGTGTGTGGGTGAGGGGGGGGGGAGGATGGTGAAGTCTGAGACAGCTCCCTCCCTGCATTACTAGTGAGAGGCTGGCTTCACAGACAGGGGGGAGCTGCCTGACCCTCACTCCTGACTTCCCCCATGTCCCAGCTAGTGAATGGTGTGTGGGTGAGGGGGGGGGGGGAGGATGGTGAAGTCTGAGACAGCTCCCTCCCTGCATTACTAGTGAGAGGCTGGCTTCACAGACAGGGGGGAGCTGCCTGACCCTCACTCCTGACTTCCCCCATGTCCCAGCTAGTGAATGGTGTGTGGGTGAGGGGGGGGGGGGAGGATGGTGAAGTCTGAGACAGCTCCCTCCCTGCATTACTAGTGAGAGGCTGGCTTCACAGACAGGGGGGAGCTGCCTGACCCTCACTCCTGACTTCCCCCATGTCCCAGCTAGTGAATGGTGTGTGGGTGAGGGGGGGGGGGGAGGATGGTGAAGTCTGAGACAGCTCCCTCCCTGCATTACTAGTGAGAGGCTGGCTTCACAGACAGGGGGGAGCTGCCTGACCCTCACTCCTGACTTCCCCCATGTCCCAGCTAGTGAATGGTGTGTGGGTGAGGGGGGGGGGGGAGGATGGTGAAGTCTGAGACAGCTCCCTCCCTGCATTACTAGTGAGAGGCTGGCTTCACAGACAGGGGGGAGCTGCCTGACCCTCACTCCTGACTTCCCCCATGTCCCAGCTAGTGAATGGTGTGTGGGTGAGGGGGGGGGGGGGGAGGAGGATGGTGAAGTCTGAGACAGCTCCCTCCCTGCATTACTAGTGAGAGGCTGGCTTCACAGACAGGGGGGAGCTGCCTGACCCTCACTCAAGCAGAGAAGCCCTTCTTACAAAGCTGAGCTAGTGAGTTAAGTAGGAGGAAAAGTAAACATACTTGTGCCAGTGTGGCTACTTAAAAAATACACTTACCAACAATCAATTACATATATTTGAACTGTGTACAGTTCCAGCCAGGACCACCTTTCTAAAATGCACAGTGATTGGCAAATTCAACATGCACTAGCATTTCAGGTGCCTGCTAACAAAAATAATAAACAAAGAAGTTCTAGTCACGTGAGTGCTGATCATCACATGTCAAGCTTCCAACTGTTTCCATTTCACATCCCCCCAACCATTACCTCAGTGGTAACCTTGGTAACATCAATAGATAAGAGCACAGCCAGCCAATAGGAATACATATTCATTCCTAAGTGACCTTTACTGACCTGGGAAGTGTGAACACTTTGTTTCATTTTCTGTTGGTGTTCATGAGTTTCCAGTTCCATTTCCCATCCCCCCAACCATCACCTCAGTGGAAACCTTGGTAACATCAATAGATAAGAGGGCTGCCAGCCAATAGGAACACATATTCATTCCTAACTGACCTTCAGTGACCTGGAAAGTGTCTATTTGTATCATTTTGAGTTAGTGCGCACTAACTCGAGTTAGTGCGCACTAATCGGAAAAAACGATTTTTAACGATTTTTCAATGAAATAATCGTGCCAAACACGATTTTCTTCTCCTGCCACACGATTTCTATCGTTAAGACGATATGGAAAACGATTCACATCCCTAGAAACTACAGACCAGTTAGCCTGACTTCAGTGCCAGGAAAAATAGTGGAAAGTGTTCTAAAGATCAGAATTACACAACATATAGAAAGACATGGTTTAATGGAACAAAGTCAGCATGGCTTTACCCAAGACAAGTCTTGCCTCACAAATCTGCTTCACTGTTTTAAAGGGGGTTAATAAACATGTAGATATAGGTGAACTGGTGGATGTACTATATTTGGATTTTCAGAAGGCATTTGACAAAGTTCCTCATAAGAGGCTTCTAAGAAAAGTAAAAAGTCAAGGGTAGGAGGTGATGTCCTTTTGTGGATTACAAACTGGTTAAAAGATAGGAAACAGAGAGTAAGATTAAATGTACAATTTTCTCAGTGGAAAAGGGTATACAATAGAGTGCCTCAAGGATCTGTACTAGAACCCATGCTTTTCAATATATTTATAAATGATCTGGAAAGAAATATGATGAGTGAGGTAATCAAATTTGCAGATGATACTAAATAATTCAGAGTAGTTAAATCACAAGCGGATTGTGATAAATTGCAGGAGGAACTTGTGAGACTGGAAAATTGGGCATCCACATGGCAGATGAAATTTAATGTGGATAAGTACAAGGTGATGCATATAAGGAAAAATAATCCATGCTGTAGTTACACGATGTTAGGTTCTATATTAGGAGCTACCGCCCAGGAAAGAGATCTAGGTGTCATAGTGGATAATAGGTGTGTGCATTCGTTTTCAACATATATGTAAAACGCAACGTAATTTTTTTTTTAACTTAAAAAAGTGATGAGGCGAAAACGATCGGATTTCCAACTTATTCAACATAGCTATGTTGAATACGTTGGAAATCGCGATTGTTGATCCTAAATAAAAATTTAAACCCCTCACCCTCCTTAATCCCCCCCCCCCCCAAGACTTACCAAAACTCCCCAAGCTGGCCAAAAGTTCCGTGAGGGTCCGGGAGCGGACGCGCGGGGAATCACGTGACGTCGCGTCACGCCGAAGTCACATGGTCCACCGCGGTTCCGCTCCCGGACCCCTTGTTGGACCCAAACGGCACTTTTGGCCAGCTTGGGGGGCCTCCTGACCCCCCCAAGCTGGCCAAAAGTGCCGTTTGGGTCCGGGAGCGGACGTGCGGTGGACCACGTGACGTCGGCGTCACGTCGGAGTGACGCGACATCACGTGATTCCCCGCGCGTCCGCTCCCGGACCCTCGTTGGACCCAAACGGCATTTTTGGCCAGCTTGGGGGGATCAGGAGGCCCCCGGCCAATTTTTAATTTTTTTAATTTTTAATTTTTTTATACTTTTGAGGCCTCCGACTTAATATCGCTATGCTATCAAGTTGGAGGGTGTACAGAAAAGCAGATTTTTCTGCTTCTCTGTACACTTCCCTGGTGCCAGCTGAAATTAACGACTGCCTTTGGGCAGGTGTTAATTTCTGAAAGTAAAATGTGTGGCTTGGCTGCAGATTTTACTTTCTGAATAGCGCGGGAATAACTAATAGGCCCATGAACATGCATTTGCATGTTGCCGGCGCTATTAGTTTCGGGGGGGGGGGGGGGGGGGGGGGGGGTTGGCCACGCGTTTTCAACGCACTGTAAAAGGGGTAAAAATAGCGAGTCAAAAACGCACAGTCAAATGCGGGATAACAGTGTGCTCCACCGCCTGATTGTGAGGTCTTGCAGGGTTTTGTGCCATTTTCTTCCATTTGGGTTTATTTTTGTAACTTATGCCTTATACATTTTTGTTTTATGTCAAATTCAACTGTAAATTTTACTGTTTCATCACATTTGCCATTCCCTTACCCCTCCCTGGCCACAAACCTTCCTTTATTGAACTGTAATGACATATACAGCCAGCATAAAACCTGGCTTACACTGTACTATTTAAACAATGCAGCTGTGCCATTTCTTCACTGACCTGATGAAGAGAGGGTAACTCTTGAAAGCTTGTCACAGATCTATAAGAAGTATGGATGTGCATTCATATCTTGCTGTTTTCAAAATGAAATGATAGAAAAAAGCACACAATTTAGTGTTTTTTCTTTTAACATTTTCAGTGCTCACTATCGGGTAGATTTTCAAAAAGTCGCACATGTTTAAAATGGGGGTTATGTGCGTGGCCAGGCCTTGCACGCGCCACGCGTTTTATAAAATCGGCACGTCCATGTGTGTGCGCCGGGATGCGCATGCACATAGATGTGCGCATGTATTAAAACCTACCTCTATGTCTGAATAGCGCAACACTATCTGGAAGCAGTGAGCACTATTCAAAATCAGTGTGCACTCTTTCCGAAACGTAAAAAAAAAAGAAAAGGAAAAACATTAATGGCAATGAAAATCAACTCTCAAATGACACGAAATGACATTTTTTTGGCATGCACAGCTATAATAAGAAGGTATCACCCATAACTTGTTTGTTGACCCTTAATTCCAATATCCAAATGGACTAACACAGCAACCACAATTCTTAACTTGAAAAAATTCTTTCATGGGGGGACGGGGGACAATGATATTACAAAGACATAACATACCCAAAATGGATCATTTTCAGCAGTCTGCAGAGGGCTAAAGGTTCTATGTACAAAGTACACCCAGACTTTAGCCCAAATATTCAAAGAGGACATATAAGCCCACTTTTAGAATTAGCATGTATGTGGGGAACACGGTGTGGCATAAGTACACATTTATTTATTTATTTGAAAGGTTTATTGCCCACTCTACCCACAATTCTAGTTGAGTCAAAGCGAGCATATGTAATCAGAATAACACAAGCATACAGACATACGTAAGACTCTAAAACCATCACAAGTGCAGCAAGCTACTATTAACCAAGGTGTTGGAGCCTTAGAATTTGGACTGAGACTCTGTCAGGATTTGAGTGATGCATTTTGGACCTGTCAATAAAGGGTTTTCAACCTTGCAGAGACTGCAAGCTGCCAAAACCAAGGTGAAGGAATATAAAAATATGTCAAAAACCCCTCTGTGCCGTCCTGTGAATGACAAATGTTCTGTAAGAACCAGCATCCAGCACTCACAGTGTTAACAAGTTGGGAAAAGGGCAGTACTGTTCAGCCTGCCCAGAGAACAGCCGATACAGTAAAAAACACGGGAGAGCGGGCAAGCGCCCGCTCTCCTGTGCGCGCGATACAGTAAGTTAATTTATTTAAATTAGGCCCGGCGGTAAAAAGAGGCGCTAGGGACACTAGCGCGTCCCTAGCGCCTCTTTTTGGACAGGAGCGGCGGCTGTCATTGGGTTTGACAGCCGATGCTCAATTTTGCCGGCGTCGGTTCTCGAGCCCGCTGACAGCCACGGGCTTGGAAACCGGTCGCCGGCAAAATTGAGCGTCCGGTTTTCGGTCCGACAGCCGCCGGCCGAATTCAATTTTTTTTTTTACTTTTTTTACTCTTCAGGACCTCCGACTTCATATCGCTATGATATGAAGTCGGAGGGTGACAAAAAAGCAGTTTTTACTGCTTTTCTGTGCACTTTCCCTGTGCCGGAAGAAATTAGCGCCAACCTTTGGGTCGGCGCTAATTTCTGAAAGTAAAATGTGCGGCTTGGCTGCACATTTTACTTAGTGAATCGCGCGCGCATACCTAATAGGGCCCTCAACATGCATTTGCATGTTGAGGGCCCTATTAGGTGCCACGGGTTGGATGCGCGTTTTTCTCCCCTTACTGAATAAGGGGTAAGGGAAAATGCGCGTCCAATTGCAGGCTAACAGTGCGCTCCGTCAGAGCGCACTGTACTGTATCAGCCTGCAACAGAGGAAGAAGTCAAAGGAATGCTAGGAGACAATTTAAGGTAGAAAATGTACAATTTGGCTGGCTTTGTCTTTGTGTGTGAGGTGGGGATGGCCAGGAGTTGGAGCCAGGAAGAGAGGAGTGTATCTAGCAGCCCTGCAATCATTTCTTTTTCTGAATAGTTAATTATCTAGAGGGAAAGACAGAAGTCTGCACTCTGAGGAAAAAAAGAGACAGACAGCTGTTCTTGCTTCATAGCTGAGCTACATGTAAAATGTCAACAAGGGACAGAGGAGCCAAAAGCTGAGAGACTTCCTTTCTTAAGATAGCCAGGTCCAGGAGCACATGGCTGAATCAACCTCCAAAGAGACTGAACTAAGTAATCTAAACTTTGCACAGAGAGTGTCTTAGCAGAGGAGAGAGAAGGTTTCCTTGCCTTTTGTGTTGCGGTTCGGGCCAGGAGCGCTGTGACCAGACCCTTACCTCCGTGTTTCTGGACCTGTTCCCGCTTTCATTGGCCTAGTTCCTGGCCTGTTTGGTGGTGTCCCTGCGAGGGCCGCACCGCCGGGAAGCCTTCTGTGGATGTCCTGTCTCTAGGCACGCTTGCACGCGCCACTTGGGCGTTTTTCTAGGCCATTTCCCGCCACTGGTGACTCCGCCCAATTCCTGACGTCAGACGCCGCGGCCTTGATAAGCCGGCCATGGCCATCCAGTCTTTGCCTTGCAACGGGCTTACCTACCGAATCCCTGTTGCACTATGCTCCGGAGCGACCTGTCTTGCTCATCGCTCCGTTCCTGCTTGCCTGCTACAGTACCTGCTTGGTTCCAGCCTGCCTGCTACAGTACCTGTGTGGTTCCTGGTTGTCTGCTACAGTACCTGCTTGGTTCCTGTCTGCCTGCCATAGTACCTGCCTGGTTCCTGTTTACCTGCTACAGTTCCTGCCTGGTTCCAGTACCCGAGTCTTGCTACAGTTCCTGCCTGGTTCCAGGACCCGAGTCTTGCTACAGTTCCTGCCTGGTTCCAGAACCCGATCCCCGTTACAGTACTGACCTACTGTCCTAGTCTGGTTCCAGTTCCCAGTCCTGATCCACTACTGCCTAAGTCCCAGTGGCCAGGCCCCTATGGGCTCCTCCTGGGGGGGCTTCAGCTTCCAAGGGTGAAGCCACCTAAGTCCCAGTGGTTGTGCTCCTACGGGCTCCTCCCGGGGGAGTACCAGCTTCCAGGGTGAAGAGCACCTCTATATCCAGCCTGAACATCTGCCTCCTGGCCTGCCATATACAGAGACATTGACCATCTATTCCCAGTCTCCTGCAGGTCGGCCTAAGGGTCCACTAAACAGAGACTCTCATAACATTTTGTCACAAATTCAGTATCTCATCTTAATTGTTTTAGCCTTTCAGACAAAGTCAAGCATAAACCCTTGCTAGGAAAGAAAAACTGGTGTGCTGAGGTCTTTTTGTAAGAGACTGAAACCAGGCCTGCTTTCGTTTGAGTACCAAGTAAATCATTTGGGGAAACTCCTCAGGAACGAGAGACCTTTCACATACTGCAGTGCTCATCTGTTTGGTTTGTCATCTAGCCAGCTCTACCAACAAGAAGGACTTCTTTATTTTCTTGATTGTTTTTTTTTCTCCTCACAATTTTTTGTGTGGGATAGGGTGTACCCTTTACAAACTTGTGACATTGGGATGGATCTTCCCCCCCCCCCCCCCTTTTTAAGTCTTCAGGGGTAAAGACAGTTTTTGAAAGCTGTGCACATCATTGCTTTCCCCCCGATCTTTCTCTATTCGCCTTCCTTATTTCTTTTTACTATTCATATAAGTATTTTAGTTGCCCTGGCTAACAGTCCATACCCAGTGTTATTTTGGCATTACTTAATTTAAACTAAGAAAACTACAATTTTATATTATACTTCACTACTGTAATTTTCCCATTTAATGTTCTGGTTGGATTTACTGTCTACTTATATAATACTAGTAAAATGGTTAATTACTGTTTTATTCTGGTGTGATAATTTTATCTGGTCTGTGGTGCCACAAGGGGGAAGTTGTTTGGAAAGGGCATAGAATAGTGGTATCTGAGTGACTGGGACCCTATCTCATCCCCCACTCTGGCTGCAAACCTGAAGATAAATCATAGTACTAAACATAATTTATCACGTTGTACTCCCTACCCCAAGCATAGGTGTAATTCATAGTCTTAACCAAGCTGGAGGAGGGGCACAGAAATAAAACCAATGCTCCAGAATCTGAATTAACCTGATCATATCCCATCAAGGCAACATAAGAGCAAGCATAAAACATACCTGGTCTTAACATGGTCATGCAAACTAGATGAAATATCTCCTGCAACAGTCCATCGTAGCCAATAATGTCATCTTATAAGGCTGGTGGAATGAAGCACAAGCTTCTTAGCAGGTGTAAATATGTCTGTAAATATATATGAGTAGACTACACACAAACATTTTTGAAAATTGAAAGTATGGACATGGATGCTATCCCTGCCCCTACTATGTCCCCCTGAATGCCTCTTTGCTGTACACATAAAAGTACACAGAGAATCACTTCTATACAGGGGCATAGAGTGACTACTAAAGTTGATGGGCACTACAGAATTTCCTGCTGTCATGTGACTGACCCTCTAAGCTGCCGTCATAAACTCATGCCTGAAATGTCCCCTTTAACATGCTAACACACGTGACATTGAGCCTGCCTTTGATGATAATGTCAGGCTGGGGGGGAGGCAGTTCTGAGTGTCAGCAGCCTGAAGTGTGAGCAGAGCTTTACTTCATCAGTTCCTGGTGCTGACAGTTGGGGAGTGTCTCAAGGCAGTCTGCTGCCTGAGGCAAGGGGTGAGATGGCCCCCTACTCCCTGCCAAGGTATCCAAAAGGGATACATTCTCTAAGAGAAAGGCCTTCACTAACTCGTCATACAAAAAAAAAAAAATTAAATTCTGGTGTCACCTTATTAACAGCCACACAAACACCTTTCGCTGCCAGAAACTTTGTAAAATAACACAAAACCATGCAAAGAAGACCCTCGGAACCTATATAGCAAACCTGCCATACCATAACACACTAATTCCCAAGACTCAAACAGCAGCAACTATACCTGGGAAGGAGCAGAACTGCAAATAGCACTATAGGCCCTAGAACACCAATATACCTCTTTATTGGAAAAACAGAACAAGCCAGCACTACATGCTAGCAGAATCCCTCACCTCAGTCACATACACACAGCACAAACCTACCCTTACCTAATACACAAAAAAGTCTGAAGTGGTTCTACTTTTTCAAGAAAAATGCTGTGGATTTAACTTTAAATTTTCTGCAGATCTGCTGTGGATTGTGCTGAAAATGTTGCTTTGGTTTTAGAAGGGGATAGAGAAATACCTACAGTCCGGAATGTATTTCCACTTTGAAGCGACAAAAAGCAGAATAAAAATGAAATAAATATGTAAATAAATAAAACTAAAAAGAGGTTCGTCAAACATTTGGAAAACCTGAAGATGGTTTATAGTTTCATCAAAAAAGGTGATGGACCTCTTAAAAAGAGATTCATATATTCATGGTTCTCATTGTCCTATGTTGTTGTGTAACCCTTTCTGTAAATGCCTTCCCTGACATAATAATAAAAGCGAGATCACTTAAAGACTTCTACAAGTCTTGTAGTCATCCTAGGGGTCTCTTGTCTGCCTATGAGCTAGCTGCTACAGCAAACAAGCAATGAAAGCCATTCCCAGATTAATCGAGTTCTGAATAAAAGTCTGCAGAGGGATCCTAATATTATTACAGTTTGAACAAAAGGTGAGCAGCTTACCTATACACTGCACGATAGATTCAAAGTTGATGGTATTTGCTTAACCAGTGATATAAGTGCCCTTATTGTGAACAGGTTTCAGTGGTAAAGAGTTTATTTCCATTGCTGTGTTTTTCATTAAAATAATACGAATGTGTTGTTAAACTATAGTTTGAAACTTTATGTCAATGTTTTATTGATGTTACCCAGTATTGTTCTGTGCAAGAAATATATCCTGAAATGCATAATTTGTTATATCACAATGTAAAATAGCTTAACTTGCATGTCTAAGAGAAAGTTTGTAGCTCCATTAACAGCGTTTCCCAAGCCAATCCTGGAGGCAGACGTAATCAGTCAGGTTTTTAGAATATCCACAATGAATATACATGAAATAGATTTAAAATTCATCTTTAAAAGTTGATGGCACATGATTAAATGTACCATGTGCATTTACTATGACTAGGTTTCAGTAGTAACACGTTTCTTTCCATTGCTGTGTTTTCATTCAAGTAACATGAATCTGTTAGTGAGCTGCAGTTTGAAACTTTGTAAAACATTTATTAATTTTAATTTGCATTGCTCTGTGCATTAAAAATATGAGCTGAAATGCATAATGGGTTACGCTGCATTGTAAAATAGCTTAATCTGTATGTCTAGTGATTTGGTTGCATAGCAGACAAGCAGAAGAATTCAGTGGAAGCTGCATTGAGGGACAGCAACGTATCATGGGTAAAATGCTTTTCATCCACATAAATCATTTTGAAAATTCCTCCCTTTATTTTAAGTTAAAAATGCCACTCTTTAGTGAAGAGTTGAAGGGGATTAGAAGAGGGGAGTTTGATGGGGCACCATCACTGATTTGTTCATATGAATTATCAAAAAATAGACATAAGGATCACTCTGTGAATAGAAATCATATTTGAAAGTGGCCAGATGATACTGATAATTGATTAATGCACTATTGTCAGTAATGTCAATAATGTCAATAATATATTGAAAGTGTGAAATGCCAGCATTCAAAATGTATATTCCATGATAACAAATGTTATACACGTTTGTTACCCAATCTTCTTTTGAAGAAAAATCTGCACTTGGCATAATAAACCCTGCCTTGGACTATTTTAGAATTTATTGTTGTTAAAAAGGGCTATGAATTTGCATTCTTTTTGTTAGTTGTTAAAATTCTGAAATCATGTACCTACTATGTACCAGCAGAGTTACTGAGTTTGGCATTTAAACTGACTTAGTTTAAGAGAGATATCTTATAAGCAATCCTAGTCCATGAGAGTTACCAACTCTGTGGTAGATTTTAAAACCCCTACGTGCACTGAAGCTAGGAGATATGCATGTGACTCGGTGTGGTGTGCGCCATGGGGGGATGCGAGTGTCTCCGGGTATACACATACAATTTTTTTCACTAAAAGGGTTGGGGCATAGGCATGGTCTGGGCAGGGCATAGGCAGGATATGGGCAGACCACAACTGCACCTTGAAGTCTGCACAAAAGTGCGTGCTGGGGTCTCCTACCGCGTACCTTTACTTCTGCTATGGACAGCGTGTAAGTCATGTAACAAAAAAAAATTGGCTAGTCAGTGGGGTTTTAAGGCTCATGGCTAATAGGGTAAAAGGGAGGCAAGTTAGCTAGGGGGTTTAGGAAGTCCTTTCCTTTACTGGGCCGAACTGAGAACAAACTGGGGAAATAGGTAATTGCGTCGGCGTGCATAGCTACTACAATTCTTCTCATTTACCTGTTTGAGTCACCATATGCATGCAGATGCACACATCAGTATAAAATCATACACACACGTACGCATGTACATATGTTATAAAATCACTACATCCATGTGCGCACACCAGCAAACATGTACACATGTGTACACACAAGAGGGTCTTAAATTTTACTTCTTTCTGAGTAGTTAGAATAGCCCTAATGAATTTGTATGAAATAGATCTGTATGCAATTACAGTAGCGTGCATACACATATTTCTCATGCATATTCAATTGGGATATCCTGAAAATCCTTGAGAACCAGAGTTGCCAACCCCTGTTATAAGCTGCTGTGCTTCTACAGCTGGCAGCTGGGATATATCCTTGTAGTGTAGTGTCAATGAGAATAAGTGGGCACGATTAATGGGCTACTTGGTCTTTTTCTGACAACATCTACTAAGGGGTTGACATTCAAAAATCTGCTTGGCTAATCTGCTAAAATAACTGGATAAGTTAATCTTTATATGGATATTCTGCCATTCTTTCCATGCTAGTTGTACACTGAATAGCTGGCTAAATCTATCTGTTCAAATTTTCAATAAGTAGACTTAGGATTGTCAGTTATACAGCTTGTTACCCAACTACACTTATCCAGGCATTTAGTGCTAACTGGATAAATTTGAATGACTATCCCAGCTGTGTCACCGACCCTGCCTCTTTATTATCTGGCTCAATTTGTGTGACTTGTGATTTTAACTGCATTAATTTAGCCAGTAAAAACTATCATTAGTCATAAGAACATAAGAAATTGCCATACTGGGTCAGACCAAGGGTCCATCAAGCCCAGCACCCTGTTTCCAACAGTGGCCAATAGAGATGTGAATCAGAACCGGAATCTGATCGGTTCCAGTTCCGATTCAATATCTTAAAATTTTTATCGTCCGGCTCGATTTTTTTTTTGTTATCGGCTGCGCCCGATCTGATAACAAAAAAACCCTCCCCCACCCTCCCGAACCCCCAAAAACCATTTAAAAATTACCTGGTGGTCCAGTGGGGGCGCGGGGAGCGATCTCCCGCTCTCGGGCCATCGGCTGCCACTAATAAAAATGGCGCCGATGGCCCTTTGCCTTTACCATGTGACAGGGGTCGGCCAATGGCACGGATTCCCTGTCACATGGTAAGGGCAAAGGGCCATCGGTGCCATTTTTATTAACGCAGCCGATGACCCGAGAGTGGGAGATCGCTCCCCGCACCCCCACTGGACCACAAGGTAATTTTAAAAGATTTGGGGGGGGGGGGGGTTGGGAGGGTGGGGGAGGCTAAGGGGGGTCAATTTAAAGGGTCGGATGGTTTTGTTTTTTTATCGGACCATCGGCGCCATTTTTTTAGTGGCATCCAAAATGGCGCCGATGGCCCGAAAGCGGGAGATCATGCCGGGACCCCCCCACTGGACCACCAGGTAATTTAAAACATTTTGGGGGGGTTCGGGAGGGTGGGGGATTTGTTTTAAAGGGTCGGGGTGGGTTTAGGGGTTGTTTTGGTGTGCCGGTTTTCCCGCCCTCCCCCCTCCCCCGATTTACAATTTTTCATGATAAATCGGGGGAATTTCTATTGTATCGCGACTCTAACGATTTTTGACGATTTAAAACATATCTGACGATTTTTTTAAATCGTCAAAAAACGATTCACATCCCTAGTGGCCAATCCAGGTTACAAGTACCTGGCAAGTACCCAAACACTAAGTAGATCCCATACTACTAATACCAGTAATAGCAGTGACTATTCCCTGAGTCAACTTGATTAATAGCAGGTAATAGATTTCTCCTCCAAGAACTTATCCAAACCTTTTTTAAACACAGCTACACTAACTGCACTAACCACATACTCTGGCAACAAATTCCAGAACTTAATTGTGTGTTGAGTGAAAAAGAATTTTCTCTGATTAGTTTTAAATGTGCTACTTGCTATCTTCTTGGAGTGACTCCTAGTCCTTCTGTTATTTGAAAGAGTACATAACCGATTCACATTTACCTGTTCTAGACCTTTCATGATTTTAAAGACCTCTATCATATCCCATCTCAGCCATCTCTTCTCTAAGCTGAACAGCCCTAAACTCTAGGGATGTGAATCGTTTTAGGACGATTAAAATTATCGTCCGATAATTTTAATATCATCTTAAACCGTTATGGAACACAATACAATAGAGATTCTAACAATTTATCGTTATAAATCGTTAGAATCGTGAGCCGGCACACTAAAACCCCCTAAAACCCACCCCCGACCCTTTAAATTAAATCCCCCACCCTCCCGAACCCCCCCAAATGAGTTAAATAACCTGCGGGTCCAGCGGCGGTCCGGAACGGCAGCGGTCCGGAACGGGCTCCTGCTCCTGAATCTTGTTGTCTTCAGCCGGCGCCATTTTCCAAAATGGCGCCGAAAAATGGCGGCGGCCATAGACGAACACGATTGGACGGCAGGAGGTCCTTCCGGACCCCCGCTGGAATTTTGGCAAGTCTCGTGGGGGTCAGGAGGCCCCCCACAAGCTGGCCAAAAGTTCCTGGAGGTCCAGCGGGGGTCAGGGAGCGATTTCCCGCCGCGAATCGTTTTCGTACGGAAAATGGCGCCGGCAGGAGATCGACTGCAGGAGGTCGTTCAGCGAGGCGCCGGAACCCTCGCTGAACGACCTCCTGCAGTCGATCTCCTGCCGGCGCCATTTTCCGTACGAAAACGATTCGCGGCGGGAAATTGCTCCCTGACCCCCGCTGGACCTCCAGGAACTTTTGGCCAGCTTGTGGGGGGCCTCCTGACCCCCACGAGACTTGCCAAAAGTCCAGCGGGGGTCCGGAAGGACCTCCTGCCGTCCAATCGTGTTCATCTATGGCCGCCGCCATTTTTCGGCGCCATTTTGGAAAATGGCGCCGGCTGAAGACAACAAGATTCAGGAGCAGGAGCCCGTTCCGGACCGCTGCCGTTCCGGACCGCCGCTGGACCCGCAGGTTATTTAACTCATTTGGGGGGGGGGTTCGGGAGGGTGGGGGATTTAATTTAAAGGGTCGGGGGTGGGTTTTAGGGGGTTTTAATGTGCCGGTTTTGCGATTTTTAGATTTTTAGATTTTCACGATTTTTCACGATATTTTACCCCCCCCAACGGCAACAATACGATTCCCTCCTCCTCCCAGCCGAAATCGATCGTTAAGACGATCGAGGACACGATTCACATCCCTACTAAACTCTTTAGCCTTTCCTCATAGGGGAGCTGTTCCATCACCCTTATCATTTTGGTTGCCCTTCTCTGTCTTTTGAATACTTACCCCTATGAAACCATGATACACTTACACACATGCAAATGAAAACCACAGAACATACATTTAACAAAATGGCAATAATTATTTTATCATTATATACAAGCACTCTGGCTTTAATATGATTCTTTTCAGGTAATTTAAGAAGTATAAACGTAGAGAGCCTAAAAGATCCCTATTAAGAGGAATGGTTCAACTAACTGGGGAGGGAATCGAGTTAGCAATAATATGGAATGGAACTCCCCTATGTGAGAGAGTGAGATGGTGGGCTCTTATTTTATATAACCTCCTTCAACCATGTTGATGTATGGATTTTTGTGTTTACCCTCCTGGGGTCAGCATGTCTCTTGGCACTCCTGTTAAATTCCATTCTGTTAGAAAGGATTTAAAGGTCTCTGGGGTTAAGATCTGGGGCTAAGTGAAGAAGGTAGAGTGCCTTTTCCCTATTTTAACCATGATTTTTTGAAACCTTTTTGTTGTGAAGAGGAAGTTTCCTTCCATCATTCCTGCCTCTTTTGGTTTCCGATTTTTTTTTTTTTATAGTTGTTTAACTGGGTACCCTAAGGCCCGGGGCTCAGTCTTTTGTAATATCTTGAGGAAGTGCTGCCTTTCAAAGACAAAGAGCCTTTGGACTATCAGTGCTCTCATGGAGGAAATAATTTCCATCCATTCCCAAGGAGGAGTAAGGAAGGTGAGGAAAATATCAGTGGCACCTCCCAGGTAAATTCCATGACCATTTCAAGGAGATCATCAAGAGAGGAGAAGAGCCTAAAAGTATCACCCAGGTATGAACTAAAGGAAGGAGCAGAATGAGGAGTAACTACAAGAGAGGTATCACATATGAGACTTTTCCTTAGCACATCTCAATTTGAAAAAAATATATTCTCCAGCTACTGGAATAAATTGTAAAACACATGTGATAGGAAAAGGGGTGTGTTTTATGGTAATAGGCAGTTAATAACAAAGTGTGCTATCTTAGCATAGGTATTAGTTCAATCTGAAATAACTTTTTTTTAATAAGTGGCAGAATTGTTATATTTCCTACATACAACCACAAGAGAGAGAGAGAGAGAGAGAGAAGCCATAATGTTCTTATTCTAGGTAGGTATTTATATCTCTATAGAAGGCCCACCTAGTAACTCCAGGTGAGGTTTAGGTATTAGTGTAAGGGTTAGGGGCCACTTTGACATTCAAAGTGAGATGTACGAACAGAACAGTGATGTTACCCAGGTAGAGAGTCCATCATGCTAGGTTGAGAGAACATTGCACAAATCTCATTTTTGGGTGAGTTTCCTCACTCCGAGGGTCATCAAATGTTCACATGAGAGCATTGTTCTGTTTGTACATCTCACGCTGAATGTCAAAGTGACCCCTAACCTCTACACTAATACCTAAACCTCACCTCGAGTTACTAGGTGGGCCTCCTATAGAGATATAAATACCTACCTAGTTTGAGAGCATTATGGCTAGTCTCTCTCTCTCTCTCTCATAGTAAACATGGTCCCCCAGTGGTTGTATGTAGGAAATATCACAATTCTGGCACTTATCTCAAAGTGTGAAAAAGTTATTGTAGTAACTTAGCTCTCTCCACAATAAAGCCATATCACATGGCTTTACACAAATGAAAAAGGTATAGTTAAAAGCCATGGAACTTGGCCACAAATCCTGCCCAAACTCAAATTTACAGACAGTGTAAAAAATGGACTTTTACAATTCATTTCCATTACTTAAAAAGTCTAAATTGAAAAAATAATAGTTTCCAGCTGTTGGATTCGTGGACCCTTGGGCCGATCGGAACCAGAGGAGAAGTTGCTGTAGATGGTGGCAGCAGTGGCACCGACCGGGAGGCGGCAAAGACAGGCTCGGAACTGGCCGAAGAAGGAGCTCTGGAAGCCCTATGCGACCAAGGGCTTTGGCGAGGAAGGTGGAGACGACGGAGCCAGTCCAGTAGTGGGAGGATCTTCGCCCTGGAAGCCGATCCTCCCCCGAGAGGAGCTCATAGGAGTTCAGCCGCTGGGACTTAGGAGGTTCACCCTGGAAGCCGGAGTCCCCCCAGGAGGAGCCTGTAGGGACCCGGCCGCTGGGACTTAGGCGGACCCGCGAGGGCCGAATCGGATGAAGTCCAAGGTCAATTGCCGAAGGGTCGTCGCTCGCCAGTCCAGAGTCAGGAACCAAGGGATCACCGTAAGCCAGTCCGAGGTCAGGAGTCAAAGCGTCAACATAAGCCGGTCCGGGGTCAGAAGCCAGAGGATCACCGTAAAACGAACCGGGGTCAGAAGCCAGGGAAACGTCGTAAGCCAGTCCAAGGGTCAAGAGCCAGGAATCACCGTCAGCCGAACCAGGATCAAGGGTCAGGAAGCGCAGAGGAGCTCAAGATGCAGCAACTGGAGTCAGGAGAACCTGGGAACCTCGTTGCAAGGCAGGGGAAGCATCTTGGTGCAGGGTTTAAATACCCTGAGCGTCTGACGTCATCCGGAGGGCAGTGCACAGGTTTCCCGCGCTGGCCCCTTTAAGACTTGGAGCCTGCCGCGCGCGCGCGTCTAGGGGGCGGAGTCAGCCACGGAGGAACGCCGGCGGAGCTGCAGAGGTCGGAGCGCGGTGCCGGAGGGCCCTGCAGGCCCAAGCAAGGTCGGGACGCGCCGGGGACGCAGCGCCCGAGGTCCCTGCACCCCCGGGGGACCGGAGCCCGCGGCGAAACTGCGCCGGGGTGAGTGCCGATCCCGGGGCCGCCCCGGGATCGCAACACCAGCATGATTATTAGTGCTGTGTACCACTTAATCTAATGATTAGGGATGTGCAGGATATAAAAAATTTGTTTTGGTTAATTTGTTTCATAAATCACAGTCATTCATCAGGTTCAATTGAAGTAAAAACATTTTTGTTTTTTCAATTTACCTTAAAATCAGAGGGGTAAAATATGGGCCAATGCCAGGTCCTATCACTGAGCTCAGGGTCTGGACTCAAGTCTAAGGCCCAGGCCTGACACCAGGACCCAGCCAATGCCTGGTCTCATCACCCAGGCCTGAATCTAGTCCTGGGCCCAGGCCCAAGGATTAGTCCATGGCCCAAAGTCAAGGTCCCATCAAGGCTGGGTCCCATCACTGATGCCTGGGACTAGGCATAAATCCAAGCTCAAGGCCTCAAGAAGATGAGAACCTGCTTTGGTTGGGCCCCTGGAACGGGACTAGGCTGAGGCCTTGTCCCACCAGAATACTGTTTTTTTGGAGGGGTTTAATTAACAAATATGAAAATACCCAAGAATTTGAAAGGCTAATATTCAGTTCTTATCATTCGTACAAACTGAAAATGACTTCATTTGTTGTGTTTTGCCAATTTGTTTAAAATGAATGCACACCTCTTGGAGGAAAGAGCTCAGCCCTCTGACAGCTGGAGCCATGGTCACACAACCAAGCTTGACTAGTACCAACTTCTTGATTGAGAGCTAGGCAATACACAGGTCCTAGTAGAACTAGCAATTCTCTGTAGAAAAGACACAATTTAAAATAAACAAAATGGCACACAATCGGGCATAAGCTTTCAATCTCAGTTATCATACACTCACAACATACAGTGCTGTTTGAACGCATGCAAGACTGCTTGGAGACGCTATTAACTAGCGATAACAGCTTGAAGACTCTAGTTAACAGCATCTCCAAACAGTCTTGGATGCGCTCAACCACCAAATGTTAGAATTGTTACATGTAAATCTGAGATACGAATTCCTCTTGCCATATGACAATTACACTGGCAGCCTCTGAAGCAGCAGTCGCGAAATGTGGCATCATGTCTTCCGTGGACTATTTTAGAATTTATTCCACTACATTGGCATGGGGGTGACCAGATCAGGAAACTCAAACAATGTGAACAAGAAAGGAAATTTTTCACCTCCAGATAGTCATTCCTAGCTGTTTGAACCGTGAAATTGAGTGGATGTCATCTATGTGAATATCTATGCGATCTGCTTACATTTTCCCACCTTGAAGTGAATATGCAAATGGATTAATTTCTACAGCACACACACTAGTGACATATAGCGCACGTGGATATAGAATGGATGCGTTCAGTGCTTTGTTCAAGTCCAGTTAACAGCGTCTCCAAGCAGTCTGCACTAGGGATGTGAATCGTTTTCCATATCGTCTTAACGATAGAAATCGTGTGGCAGGGCAAGAAAATCGTCTTAGGCACGATTTTTAGTTAAAAAATCGTTTAAAAATTGTTTTTTTCCGATTAGTGCGCACTAACTCGAGTTAGTGCGCACTAACGGGAGTTAGTGCGCACTAACTGGGAGTTAGTGCGCACTAACTGAAAATGATACAATTTGACACTTTTCAGGTCAGTTAAGGTCAGTTTAGGAATGAATATGTATTCCTATTGGCTGCCCTCTTATTTATTCATGTTACCAAGTTTCCTACTGACAGTATATGGGGGATGGGAAATGGAAACAGTTGGTAGCTTGACAAAACAAGTAATGTGATCAGTCAATGTGACTAGAACTTGTGCCCTAACCCTGATACCAGGGGTATTGTGATCTTACTGCACACAGTGCCCTATCCCTATTAATACCAGGAGTGTTGTGATCTTCCTGCACACAGTGCCCTATCCCTAATACCAGGGGTGTTGTGATCTTCCTGCACACAGTGCCCTATTCCTGATACTGGGGGTGTTGTGATCTTCCTGCACACAGTGCCCTATTCCTGATACCGGGGGTGTTGTGATCTTCTTGCACACATCAAGGTATCAGGGATAGGGCACTGCATGCAGGAAGATCACAACACTCCTGGTATTAATAGGGATAGGGCACTGCATGCAGGAAGATCACAACACTCCTGGTATTAATAGGGATAGGGCACTGCATGCAGGAAGATCACAACACCCCTGGTATCAGGGATAGGGCACTGTGTGCAGGAAGATCACAATACCCCGGAGGAGTGAGGGTCAGGCAGCCCCCCCCTGTCTGTGAAGCCAGCCTCTCACTAGTAATGCAGGGAGGGAGCTGTCTCAGACTTCACCATCCTCCCCCCCCCCCTTACCCACACACCATTCACTAGCTGGGACATGGGGGAAGTCAGGAGTGAGGGTCAGGCAGCTCCCCCCTGTCTGTGAAGCCAGCCTCTCACTAGTAATGCAGGGAGGGAGCTGTCTCAGACTTCACCATCCACCCCCCCCCCCCCTCACCCACACACCATTCACTAGCTGGGACATAGGGGAAGTCAGGAGTGAGGGTCAGGCAGCTCCCCCCTGTCTGTGAAGCCAGCCTCTCACTAGTAATGCAGGGAGGGAGCTGTCTCAGACTTCACCATCCTCCCCCCCCCCCCTCACCCACACACCATTCACTAGCTGGGACATGGGGGAAGTCAGGAGTGAGGGTCAGGCAGCTCCCCCCTGTCTGTGAAGCCAGCCTCTCACTAGTAATGCAGGGAGGGAGCTGTCTCAGACTTCACCATCCTCCCCCCCCCCTTACCCACACACCATTCACTAGCTGGGACATGGGGGAAGTCAGGAGTGAGGGTCAGGCAGCTCCCCCCTGTCTGTGAAGCCAGCCTCTCACTAGTAATGCAGGGAGGGAGCTGTCTCAGACTTCACCATCCTCCCCCCCCCCCCTCCCCCACACACCATTCACTAGCTGGGACATGGGGGAAGTCAGGAGTGAGGGTCAGGCAGCTCCCCCCTGTCTGTGAAGCCAGCCTCTCACTAGTAATGCAGGGAGGGAGCTGTCTCAGACTTCACCATCCTCCCCCCCCCCCCCCCCTCACCCACACACCATTCACTAGCTGGGACATGGGGGAAGTCAGGAGTGAGGATCAGGCAGCTCCCCCCTGTCTGTGAAGCCAGCCTCTCACTAGTAATGCAGGGAGGGAGCTGTCTCAGACTTCACCATCCTCCCCCCCCCCCTCACCCACACACCATTCACTAGCTGGGACATGGGGGAAGTCAGGAGTGAGGGTCAGGCAGCTCCCCCCTGTCTGTGAAGCCAGCCTCTCACTAGTAATGCAGGGAGGGAGCTGTCTCAGACTTCACCATCCTCCCCCCCCCCCCCCTCACCCACACACCATTCACTAGCTGGGACATGGGGGAAGTCAGGAGTGAGGGTCAGGCAGCTCCCCCCTGTCTGTGAAGCCAGCCTCTCACTAGTAATGCAGGGAGGGAGCTGTCTCAGACTTCACCATCCTCCCCCCCCCTCACCCCACACACCATTCACTAGCTGGGACATGGGGGAAGTCAGGAGTGAGGGTCAGGCAGCTCCCCCCTGTCTGTGAAGCCAGCCTCTCACTAGTAATGCAGGGAGGGAGCTGTCTCAGACTTCACCATCCTCCCCCTCACCCACACACCATTCACTAGCTGGGACATGGGGGAAGTCAGGAGTGAGGGTCAGGCAGCTCCCCCCTGTCTGTGAAGCCAGCCTCTCACTAGTAATGCAGGGAGGGAGCTGTCTCAGACTGGTATCAGGGTTAGGGCACTGTGTGCAGGAAGATCACAACACTCCTGGTATTAATAGGGATAGGGCACTGTAAGAGATGACTGTAGTAGATTGAATAAAGATCTGATGTTTCTGCTCTCCTCACACCAAACAAAAACAACACACAAGCAGAGAAGCCCTTCTTACAAAGCTGAGCTAGTGAGTTAAGTAGGAGGAAAAGTAAACATACTGGTGCCAGTGTGGCTACTTAAAAAATACACTTACCAACAATCAATTACATATATTTGAACTGTGTACAGTTCCAGCCAGGACCACCTTTCTAAAATGCACAGTGATTGGCAAATTCAACATGCACTAGCATTTCAGGTGCCTGCTAACAAAAATAATAAACAAACAAGTTCTAGTCACGTGAGTGCTGATCATTACATTACTTTTTTTGTCAAGCTTCCAACTGTTTCCATTTCACATCCCCCCAACCATATTGGTAACATCAATAGATAAGAGCACAGCCAGCCAATAGGAATACATACATACATATTCATTCCTAAGTGACCTTTACTGACCTGGGAAGTGTGAACACTTTGTTTCATTTTCTGTTGGTGTTCGTTAGTTTCCAGTTCCATTTCCCATCCCCCCAACCATCACCTCAGTGGTAACCTTGGTAACATCAATAGATAAGAGGGCAGCCAGCCAATAGGAACACATATTCATTCCTAACTGACCTTCAGTGACCTGGAAAGTGTTTATTTGTATCATTTTCAGTTAGTGCGCACTAAGACGATTTAACGATTTTTAACGATAAATCGTTAGAATTTCTATTGTATCGTGTTCTATAACGATTTAAGACGATATAAACATTATCGGACGATAATTTTAATCGTTGAAAAACGATTCACATCCCTAGTCTGCACTCGCTCAAACAGCACTGCATGTTGTGACTATATGCTAACTCAGATTGAAAGCTTATGCCCCGATTCTGTGCCATTTTGTTTATTTTAAATTGTGTCTTTTCTACAGAGAATTGCTACAGGTAAATCTGAGATATGAATTCCTCTCACCATATGACAATTACCCTGGCAGCCCCTGAGGCAGCAGTCGTGAAACATGGTATCATGTCGGGCTTCGCCTAATGGGGAAGTATCTCGTTTTTCATTAAATATTCTAAAAAGTCCTATAAAATAATATACAAATATTTTTTTAATTTGGAAATTGTTCATATATTGGATCAATGATTAAAGTGTACCTTGAGTGGTGAAAACACTGGAAGGCATAAGAATTTGTCCCAGTATCTGCAGAGTGGTATGATGGTCCTTATATTATAATAACAACAGTAGCTAGCTATATGTGTTCTCTGCTGTTTTGACTTTGCAAGATACTCATAGCAATGTTTTTTCTACAAATATCTTTTTTTTTTGCCAAATATTTTTCTATCCTACCAAATATTTGCTCTTGTAAGAGTTACTATTCAGGATTTCTCCGCAAATGACCTTTCAAGAGGGCAAAAAAATTGTAAATGAATTGAGCCTATGAATAGTAAACTTCTAGCACAACAATATGGCATACATTTAATTTATGTATTCAATTTTTAGGCTGCTTTCCCAGCCTAAATAAGGTTGCCCAGTGCGGTGTACAAACATTAACAAATAACCATCATATAACACATATCATTGTTCCTCTATAAGTTATTTTACATATGTTCAACATCACATTTAGAAGCCTAGGAGAAACTGCTTGTAACAGAATGAGTGATTGTCTGCATTTTATTTATTCTGTTATGCTTTGCATCATTAAACCCCTGGTGATTTGAGAGAAAGGAAGGGGTAATATCATATAACCTATAGCCACACTTATTCACATAAAATAATCTGTCTTTTTGTTTTTTCATATGTAAGACATGTTCCTAAAATACGATATTTCCAGGCATAAGGTATTTATTGATTTATAAAAGATTAAAACTACAACACACAGAGGCTTAGGATATACCCAAAGAAATGTAATGTAATTGATCAAAGGCAATCTGCACCACTCTGTTGAAATGTACATTATAGCAGTTTCAGCTTATTACTGTGTAATTTAGTACTCTACAATTTCTTATGCTTATTTATTTAAAAGATTTACTCATTTATTGAGCACTAGAAAATTAGTTTAGAAGGGGTGAATGGTAATACATCTTTAAAACCAATAAAAATTCATTAAAAAAACAAAACAAATCAGAATCTGAAATGAGAATAAAATAATATACAGTACATTCTGAAAATAAGAAGGATTTCAGTTTTTCAGGTTCTTAATTCACAATGAGCATGTCCAGCTACTGTAAAAGCTCTGTTTGCTGTATATGTCAGCTCAGCTTGAGAAATGGTATGCAGGATTAGGAAAATGATTGGTTGATAATGGGAAAAGCAAAGGCAGACATTGGTCACACAAAGGTCAGGGACCTGGACCCTAACATAGTCAACTTTCTTAATGTTAGGCTAACTAGGCCTCACTAAAAGGTGAATTTTTAAAACCTGCAAGCATAAAAAAATAACGCTTATGCAAGTAAAATAGCATATATATGAAATATGCTATTTTGAAAGCCTCAGCATGCATGCATAAATCAGGATCTATGAATAAATTTACACATGTAAGAACAGAGTGGGACAGAGGTGTTCTAGGGAGAGCCCAACATTTACTCAGTATCAGGAGTAAATGATCGCAAAATATCTTAAAAGTGAAAAAATGACTGGGTAGAGGGTCTAGGTGAAATGGGGGGACTTCCGGCTGAAGAGCTAGGAGGGTCTTCATGAGCTGTAGATGAACTGGGTGAACTAATTGGTAAAATTGGTTATTTTATTGCCACTTGCATGTTAGAAAATCTCCTGACTTATGCATGTAAAACCTAGGGATGTGCAGAGGGACGCCATACATTGCATTCAGGATTCATATTCATTGGGGGCAGATACGTTGCATTTGGCAAGGGGGCCCCCTGATACGTTTATATGTTAATTCCTATTTGTTTCCCCACTAAAATTAAATTAACTACAACCCCCCACCCTCCTGACCCCCCCCCCCCCCCAAGACTTATCAAAACTCCCTGGTGGTCCAGCGGGGGGTCCGGGAGCCATCTCCTGCACTCACACCCTCGGCTGCCGGTTTCAAAATGGCGCCGATAGCCTTTGACCTACTCTGTCACAGGGCTACCAGTGCCATTGGTCAGCCCCTGTCACATGGCCATCGGTGCCATCTTGTGCTCCTACCATGTGACAGGGGCTGACCAATGGCACCAGTAGCCCCTGTGACATAGTAAGGGCAAAGGCTATCAGTGCCATTTTGATTACTGGCAGCCGACCGCCCTCCTGCACTCCGGCCGTTGGCTGCCAGAATTCAAAATGGTGCTGATAGCCTTTGATCTACTATGTCACAGGGGATACCGGTGCCATTGGTCAGTCCTGACACATGGTGATTGGTTCCATATTGTGCTCCTACCATGTGACAGGGGCTGACCAATGGCACCGGTAGCCACTGTGACATAGTGAGGGCAAAGGCTATCAACGCCATTTTGAATACTGGCAGCTGATGGCTTGAGTGCAGGAGGTCGCTCCCGGTTCCCTGCTGGACTTTTGGCAAGTCTTGTAGGGGTCAGGAGGGTCCCCCAAGACTTTCCAAAAGTCCCTGGTGGTCCAGCGGGGGTCCGGGAGCGATCTCCTGTACTCGGGCCATCGGCTGCCAGTAATCAAAATGGTGCCGATAACATTTGCCCTTACTATGACACGGGGCTACCGGTGCCATTGGTCAGCCCCTGTCACATGGTAGGAGCACAAGATGGTGCTGATGGCCATGTGACAGGGGCTGACCAATAGCACCGGTAGCCCCTGTGACATAGTAGGTCAAAGGCTATCGGCACCATTTTGAAACCAGCAGCCCAGTGTGTGAGTGCAGGGGATGGCTCCCGGACCCTCCGCTGGACCACCAGGGAGTTTTGGTAAGTCTTGGGGGGGTCAGGATGGTGGGGGTTTGTTTAAATTGGCTCCTTTAGGTGGCTGAATAATTTGGCAAAGATTCGTTGTATTCGTGGGGAATAGCGATACGTTTCGCTTCCCCATGAATACAATGAATAGGACCCTACACGTTGCGGATTCCCAATTCATAGGGAATGAATTCACACCCCTTGCAAAACCCCACATCACAGAGTGAGGGAAGGCTGCAAGTACAGATGCATCAAAACCCCAAGGAATTATAAGATAGGGAAAAAGCCCCAACAACAGTGGCATGAACAGCCCAAGTCACCAAAATAATAGCAAAGCAACACGAATAGTGGTATGAATACCCTAAGGCATTGCGAGGAGGTAAATAGATTTACAGTGGGCTCAGGCAGGATAAGACCTGTGACCCACAGGCACCCATTCTTGACAGCTGTGCAACCCACAAGTCTACCCCCCCCCCCCCCCCCCATTCACACAGGGCATTAAGGAACTCAATAAACTCAATAAACAACATTATTACAGAGGGCTCTGGTAGAATTGAACCTCTGATGCAGAGACACACACTGTATGAAGTGCAACAAGTACAAAAAGCCTTCTCTGTATTAAATACTGAAGAAGTTCTTGAGAAAAAGATTGAAGTGTTATCTGAAAAAGAAGAAACCCAATGCATACAGGAATTCTAGATCAGTAACCAAAGGAAAACGCTTATTGTGCTGGATGAATCTGTCATCAAAGGCACTAATCTGTTCCCTTGCACAAATGCAAAGGGAAAGGGAGAAGTGGATAACAAAACTCAAGTAAAGTCACAAAAGGAGTCCAGAAACAGCAGTAACCTGAACGAGGAAAGCTGGAAAGCTATGAGCACAAATGCTCGTAGTTCGGGCAATAAAATCCCAGATCTGCAAGCCCTAATGGTGGAGACGGACTTGGACATTGTTGCTGTCTCGGAGACATGGTTCACGGAATCTCACGATTGGAATACGGCAATACTGGGATATAACTTGTTAAGGAAGGACAGAGAGGATAGGAAAGGGGGAGGAGTGGCTCTTTATATCAGAAACAATATCCAAGCATCTGAGCTGCAAGGAAGATGGGGCAATGAAGAAGCACTATGGGTCAACCTAAAAAAGGATGGGACATCCATTTTTATTGGAGTGGTTTACAGGCCTCCAAACTAAAAGGAAGAGCTTGACAGAGATCTGGTTGAAGACATCCAAAAGATGGGAAAGAAGGGAGAAGTGATGACTGTTGGAGACTTTAATTTGCCGGATGTAGACTGGAGAATCCCTTCTGCAGAATCTAACAATAGTAGAGAAATACTATAGTGGATGCTCTGCAAGGAGCTTTGTTCAAACAAATGGTAAAGGAACCCACAAGAGAGGGAGCTATACTCGATTTAATGCTCACTAACAGGCTGATACAGTAAGGAGCGGTAGGAAGGGCTGCATTAGTGCCGGGCGCACCCGCGTTTGCCGCATGCACAGTCCGGCTCACCTACCGCTCAATACTGTATTAAAATCGCATGCAAATGCAAGCCGCGTCCAAGAAGCGTCCGTGAAGCGTTAGGCCCGCGCAACCCATTTTACTGTATAGGCGCTTTATACAGCGCCTATACAGTATCCTGGGTGTGCTGGTACCTGTCATTTCAAATGTCATTTCAAATGACATTTGAAATGACAGGCACCAGGAAGTGGATCCCAACTTTAACCAAAGAAAACCTAAAAACCTAAAATCCCCTCCTCCCGAAGCGCCTCGACATGTAAAATATGTGAATAAGTGTAACCAACTTACTTTTTGTTTCTTTTTCAGCCCTTTCAGCCTCCTCTGCCGTCCTCCAGAGGGGGCAGCCGGCAGGGGCAGCCGGCGGCGAAAGCGGCCCCCACCGGCGAAGACGGACGAATGCACGCCCGTAGTGCACGGGCGCTCAAGCCAATAAAAGCACATGGACGGGCGTGCGTGACGTATGCTGTGACGTCACGCACGCGCGTTCATGTGCTTTCATTGGCTTGAGCGCCTGTCAATTTGGGTGCTCTAGCCAGCGAAGCGCATGACGTCACGGTGTACATTTTTCAGATACATCAGTGAAAGGAGAAAAGTTCAAAGTGGTATAGTGAAATTGAAAGGTGAAAAGGATCAATGTGTGGAGAGAGATGAAGAAATGGAAGAAATATTAAACGAATACTTCAGTTCTGTGTTCACTAAAGAAGACCCTGGAGAAGGACCGTCACTAGTTAACAAGAAAATAGAGGGGAATGGAGTAGATGTAACTCCATTTACAGTAGATAATAGGGATGTGAATCGTGTGCCCGATCGTTTTAACGATTTGGATCGGTTGGGGGGAGAAAAAAATCTGATCGGCACAATTTATTTGGTTAAAAAATCATTTTTCTGAATAGTGCGCACTAACGGAAGGTTACTTAATGGTTTAATTGTTACATAATGGTTTAAAAGTAACATTTGAGGAAATGTTCGTTAGCTAGAGGTATCGTTCTGCATCCCCACTGGCTGCCACCAACTTGGAGACAGCCAATGGGAATGTAGAACCATATATTTAACTAATTTTTTTTTGTGCGCACTAAATCACGGTTAGTGCGCTCTAACCGATTTAGTGTGCACTAAGCCGCGCATGCTTGGTGCTGTCTCCCGTGGCCATTTTGCCACCAGATATAGCACGCACTTGCCAAAACAGAAAAGTGCCAGCAGGCTGCAGCACAGCAGCAGCCAGCCAGTTACACAGTGCCAGCTATAGGCACTGCCAGCCACTGCCAGTAGCCTAGCATCAGCCTGCTGTTTAAATTTAACCACTGTAAGTATAATAAATTAATAATAAACTTGTTTGTTTAGTTTTTCTATAGTATATAGTAATAAGTAATATTAGGAGAAATAAACAGTTTAACACACACAAGTACTTCATTTTATTTTATGCTAGTTTAGTGAAACAAAAACTTTAACACAGAGAGACTCACTTCTTCCCTCCCCCATGTCCCAGACAGTGAATGGTGTGTGGGTGAAGGGAGGGAGGGGAGGATGGTGAAGGGTGAGACAGCTCCTTCCCCGCATTAGTGTGAGGCTGGCTTCTGAACACAGACAGCTTTCCTTCACAGATGAGGGAGCTGACTGGCCCCTCACTCCTCCCCTCCCCCATGTCCAAGCAGTGAATGGTGTGTGGGTGAAGGGGGGGGGGAGGATTGTGAAGGGTGAGACAGCTCCCTCCCCATATTAGTGTGAGGCTGGCTTCTGAACTCAGACAGTTTTCCTTCACAGATGGGGGAGCTGACTGGCCCCTCACTCCTCCCCTCCCCCATGTCCCAGACAGTGAATGGTGTGTGGGTGAGGGGGGGGGGGGGAGGGAGGATGGTGAAGGGTGAGACAGCTCCCTCCCCACATTAGTGTGTGAGCTTCTGAACAAACAGCTGTCCTAAAGCACATACTTTTTCTTCTTCTTCTTTTTTATTTTCTCATGGTAGGATGGAACGGGAAGACAGGGACAGGGAGTCTAACTCCGCCCTACCGTCCTCCTCCAAGGTGGCAGCAAGGTCCAGGAAGCCCCGCTTTACCCAGGCTAAGGTGGACCTCCTGGCTCGGCTCATCCTCCTGGACGAGAGGAACCTTTATACCCCCGCAGGCAGCAGACCAAACTTGGAAAGGGAGTCTGCTGCCTGGTCCTCTCTCCAGGAGGACTTTTGCTGGCAGGCCACGTACCCTCGTGAGGTTGAAGACCTCAAGAAGAAAGGTGAGAGATAATAATTTTGGTCATATTATTTAATTATTATGTATATTATTTTGTATTTGCAAATTGAATAGAGTATGATAGTAATGTAGTACAAGGCTAGCTACAGTAGCACTAGCAGTAGCATAGAGTGAGTTATATAATTATAAAGTATTAACTACTATAACTACTTACAGTTATAAATTTTAAATAAATATATTTTAAAAGAACAGAAATACTAGTAGCTAGCTACTACTACAGTGTAACACCCTTACCATTATACTATACGTTTACTATACTTACTAATAATAACTAGACTACAAAGGAAAGATATTTATCTGTGGTATATTATTAATATTAATATTTTATCATTTTGAAATGGTGGTATTTGGGATTTTGAATGCCACATTGAAATATAAATAAAATAGTATTTTGTTATTACTAACTTTTCTATGTTGCATAAAAAATGATCTAGTAGGTCAAGGCAAAACTTGGGCATGTTGTAATAAGTAATTAACCAATGTTATTCTTTTTCCTGTATTCCTCTACTTCTCAGGTCGCCATTTGCAACTGCACGAGGGTCCGTGGCTCGAGGAGGTCCGCCGAACCTTGTCTCGTCCCTTGCCTGGTAGTTGTTTTCAGAATACTACACAAGTACACAAATATTATTCAATTTATTGTAATGGAATTTGTGTTTAATTATGTTTGTTTACTATAACAGTGAATGAATTCTTGTGTCTGATCTCATTCTTGTTTTTAAAATTTTAACTGTTGTAATGTTCTCTGAATTTTGATCTATCTTGTCTTGTACAGAACCACACACTGGTAGGGACGAGGCGGGGCTTCCTGGGCCTAGCAGGAGTCACAGCAGCCACCAGAGGAGGACGGAGGCACCTGCAGGTAGTGGGACAGGTATTTTATTTATATATCTGAGCCAGTATTATATTATCTGAGGCTGAAAAACAAAATCATTTTTTGTCAGTTATAGTGGCTGTGATAGATGTATGATGTTGTATTTATGTTATTATATATATTAACTAATTATCTAGAATGATATCCCTCCAATCTTCCCCTCTCTCCCTCTCGTATATTATAGAATATAGACAAATTTTTCTAAAACCCTGTAATTTAGTAAACTAAGGGGCATTAACTTGCTGGTGTGCATACAATATTTGCTTACTTATTTCACAATATGTATTGATCTAAATCTATATCTCATGTTGAATTTTTTTAAATTTCTTTACAGGACAAGAAGAGGCAGCCCCAGCAACAGAGCCAGCTGCAGCGGGGCCCAGCACCAGCACTGCTGCTACTGCTACTGCTAGTGCTTTACTCCCTGCAGGATCTCCACCAAGCTGTGTGTGCACGGCTCATGCACAGTTTGCCATGCTAAAGGAGATCCTGCAGGGAGTAAACCATCTCAGGGCTAAATTAGATGCTCTTTCCGAGGATATGGAGAAGAGGATGTCAGCCATGGAGGAGGCCATTCAGGAGGGGAGGGCATAGGCATCTCCTCCTCACGAGATGCCTCCTTTTCGAGAGATACCTCGTGAGGAGGAGATGCCAGTGCCCTCTGCTCCAGAGCAGGATCCTCTTCCTGGGTTACCATTCTCCTCTCCATATGACCTTGGAATGGGTCCCTCAGAATGAGCATCAAATTTAGCCCTGACTGGGGCTAAATCCCCATGTTTTTTTCTATTTTATAAATTTATAGTTTATTTAATATTTATTGTTTATTGTCATATTTTTTATTTTTTGAAAATTTTGATAAAAAAGTTATATTCCAAGAAATTTCTGTGTTTTTGTATGGCACTCAGTCAAACAAACATTCAGTCTGGTTGAATTAGCACAAGTTGTATTACTAGTGAGTAGTAGCGCCAACGTCAAGGCTTCATCCATGGCTACTGACCATTCACACATCTTTCAAATGGGCCAATGCAATATTCATTGTGCAGTGCACTGTGGGCCAGATTTTAAAAGGGTTACGCACATAAGTTATGCGCGTAACCCTTTTAAAACGCCCCTTGCGCGCGCCGACCCTGGATTTTATAAGATACGCGCGGCTATGCGCGTATCTTATAAAATCCAGCGTACTTTTGTTCGCACCTGGTGAGCGAACAAAAGTACGCACGCGCGCTGTTTTTTAAAATGTACCCCTGTGTGCAGCACTGGTGCACTCAGTCTATTGGAACAAGTACAAAGCATGACCAAGGCAGTCATTTAAAGTAGGAACTGTAATGTTTGTGTGATCCTAAAGTAGGATAAGAGAAAGCAGAATCTTAAAAAAAAATCCTTCAGAAATACACAACTGCTAGGGGCTCAGTTTTTCTTCTAATATTACTTTTGAATTATTTCTGAAGGTCTTTGCACTTACTACTTTATTGCATTAGCCTTGAAAATCTTTCATAATTCATTCACACAAGTATTTTGTTTTGGAAAAGACTTTGAGACTCTGGTGGGAAGGAGGTGGACGCTGGGGGAAGCAGAGGAAGGAACCAGGCCTCGGAGGTGGGCAAGAGTGTGGGAGTGAGAAGCCTGTGTGCACAGACTAGAGCAAGGCCTCGCTTCTGTGGTGCGGGGACGCAGCAGGACGGAGCCTTTTCTCACCCCATGGCTTGCTTGTGGCTCCCGGACTGGCTTCTGCCGGGGGCCGCAAGAAGCAGTGGCGGCACCATGGTATGTCACCTGGACAGGAGGCAGTAGCAGGGTTGTCTGGCTGAATGATTATTATTATTATTATTATTTTTAATTTTTATATACCGGTGTTCCTGTATGACATACAAATCACATTGGTTCACATTTCAACTGAGAATAACGAGTTCGCCCGGAGGCGGTACATAGAACAAGGAATAAAAGAAACTGGGATGGGGGAAAACAAATACCAAAAAACAACAGTTAATTACATGAAGAACTGTAGTGTGCACATTAATATTAGGTAATAAGTGAAAAATACATCTTGGGTGAGTAACAATCAATAAATTACTGAAGGGAATGCAGGAAGAGTCCAGCATGCCACAATGTAGTCTTAAATGAGCTCAGAAAAGGGAGAAGGCAGAGGAATGAGCAGGCTGGATGCGAACAAGGGGCTTATGCAAAAAAACCAGTACAGGACACATGATGCTGAATGCTCCATCCAGCTGTGTCCCCAAACGACCTTGCATCCCCCATCCTAGACAAGAGACTCACTCCTCCTCCCAGTCACAGCAAATTTTCACATTCTCAAGCAGCGGAAGGTTCATTTTGATGAAAACCAATTCCCCTACTAAGTCTGGATTCAAACGTGCACGGTGTGGACTCACAGTGTTCCCTGTCAATGAAAATACTCTTTCACCTTGCACACTGGTGGGTGGGCAGGAAAGAAAGTATTGTGCTACTATGGTAAGATTAGGCCACATTGAAGCTTTTTCTGCCCAATATCTCAGGGGATCTGACTCCATGCTCTGAACTGGCTCAAAGAGAAAATTCTTCACATGAATTTCTGAAACCTTCTCTTGCAGATATTGCTGCTGGTTAGCAGCACCACCAGTCACAATTCTGCCAAGCCTTGCTCTTGCTTTTGAAATAGCACCAATTTGATGAAATTTGGGAGGAGAAAGGGGTATCATCATGAGAGGGGAGCAGCTGGTGGAACTGGAAGCAGTTGAGCAGGATGGAGTGGGAGGAGTTGAAATCTTTTCAACCATTTTAATCAACTTATGTTTCCAATATTCAAAAGTATTGCACTTGAGAGCAAAATTGCCTTTCACACGTGGGTCACACATAGTAGCTAACATATAGCTATCCCTTTCCATTAGAGGTTTCAACCTTTTCTGTACTTGCTCTTTTAAGCATTTCACAAACTGCAACACTTCCTTCGACAAATCTGATGCAGAAATTCCTCTAATACCTGGTCCAGATCATATATTACAGGGATGATATCACCTAAACTGGCCGAAGCTGCACTCAGTTCATCAGTATATTCTTTGAAAGGCTTGAGGACATACACCATCTGTGCAATGTTTGTCCAGTCCTGACATCCAAGTGGATTTTCCAATCCAATTTCTGATTCCATTGCCAAATCATGCAGAGGTGTCTGTTGTTCAGACAACCTCTCCAACATAAGAGAAGTGGAATTCCATCTGGTAGGCACATCTTGAACAAGGTTATGCAATGGTGCCCTAACTGCTATTTGTTTTTCTCTGAGTTCCTTCCCACTTTTCACACTGCGATTGAAATGCCCAGCTATTTTGCGACACTTTTCAATCAACCGCTTCAGGGCTTGACTAGTACCAGCACCTTGCACTTCCTTGCCACTTAGCCCCAAAGCATCCCTCACTACCAGGTGCAGCGTATGTGCAAAGCATCGGATGCCCTTGAATCCACCATCACCCAGAGCCTTAATCATATTGGCACCATTGTCAGTAATAACATATCCATTTAAACATTCCATATCACTGCTTCTAAGTAGCCCTTTCCATCCTTCCATCATCCCCTGAATAGTCTGTAAGATATTTTCAGAAGTATGTCTCTTGTCTAGCACTTGAGCATGCAGTAAAGCCCACCAGTATCCTGGAGAAAGCTTTTTGGAGCTGCTGGTGCTACTGCCACTGCTTCTTGTGCTGTCAGTTAATGCCTCATCCAGCTGCCACCAATGTGCTGTAGAGATGTGAATCGGAACCGGAATTGGTTCGGATTCTGGTTCCGATTCACATGTGGGTTTTTTTCAATTGGGCCCCATCGCGGTTTTGTTTATTGGCTGCGCCCCAGCCGATAAACAAAAAACCCACCCCGACCCTTTAAAAGTAACCCCTTAGCTTCCCCCACCCTCCCGACCCCCCCCAAAAACTTTTTACAGGTACCTGGTGATCCAGTGGGGGTCCCGGGAGTGATCTCCTGCTCCGGGCCATCCTCCTGCTCCCGGGCCGTCAGCTGCCAATAATCTAAATGCCGCCGATGGCCCTTTGCCCTTACCATGTGACAGGGTATCCGTGCCATTGGCCGGATCCTGTCACATGGTAGGAGCACTGGATGGCTGGCGCCATCTTGTGCTCCTACCATGTGACAGGGGCTGACCAATGGCACCGATAGCCCCTGTGACATAGTAAGGGCAAAGGCTATCGGCGCCATTTTGAATACTGGCAGCCGACGGTCCGAGTGCAGGAGGTCGCTCCCAGACCCCTGCTGGACTTTTGGCAAGTCTTGTGGGGGTCAGGAGGGTCCCCCAAGACTTGCCAAAAGTCCCTGGTGGTCCAGCGGGGGTCCGGGAGTGATCTCCTGCACTCAGGCCATAGGCTGCCAGTAATCAAAATGGCGCCATCTTGTGCTCCTACCATGTGACAGGGAACGACCATCCATTGCCGGCCATCCATTGCTCCTACCATGTGACAGGGGCCGACCACTGGCACCGGTAGCCCCTGTAACATAGTAAGGTCAAAGGCTATCGGCACCATTTTGAATACCGGCAGCCAAGGGCGTGAGTGCAGGAGATGGCTCCCGGACCCCCCGCTGGACCACCAGGGAGTTTTGGTAAGTCTTGGGAGGGTCAGGAGGGTGGGGGGTTTGTTTAAATTTGCTCCTTTAGACGGCCAAATAAGTCAGTGAAGATTAATTGTATTTGTGGGGAATCGCGATACTCTTCACTTCCCCATGATTACAACGAATATGGCCCTATACGTTGCGGATTACCAATACATTGGAAACAAATGCACACCCCTAACAAGTGTTATCCCAGGACAGCAGGATGTAGTCTTCACATGTGGGTGATGTCATGGATGGAGCCCTATCACGGAAAACTTTTCTGTCAAAGTTTCTAGAACTTTTGACTGGCACACTGAGCATGCCCAGCATGCCATAATCCCTGTAACCACAGGGGTCTCCCTTCAGTCTTGTTTGTAGCAAAAGGTGCAACTGAAAAATAAAATAATAAAACATTTTGGACCCAGCTCCGTGGGGTGGGGGGTGGGTTTCGTGAGGACTATATCCTGCTGTCCTGGGAGAACACCTGTTACAGGTAAGCAACTCTGCTTTCTCCCAGAACAAGCAGGATGGTAATCCTCACATGTGGGTGATTAGCAAGCTACAGGCTGACTCACATTTGTTTGGACCAACAGCATACAACTTTTGCAATGGGCACAACAACTGGTGTACTGTTGGTAAAAATGAGGCAGCCTGAAATCACAGCAGGTTGGATGCAGAAGGAGTTGGGATTATACTGGAAATAAGTTCTTCAAGACGGATTGGCCAAAGGCAGAGTCTTGACGTAATGTGCTGCAAATATGTGAAGAGAGCTCCATGTTGCAGCTTTACAGATCTCAGCAATCGGTACTGAACGATAATGTGTTACTGAGGTTGCCATGGCTCTCACTGAGTGCGCCTTCACTCGTCCCTGGAAAGGAAAGTCTGCTTTCTCATAGCAGAATTCAATACAGTCTGCTAGTCAACTGGAGAGAATTTGTTTGCCCACTGCAACTCCTGGCTTGTTTTTATCAAAAGAAACAAAGAGTTGGGTGGATTTCCTATGGACTGCAGTGCAGTCTAGGTAAAATGCAAGTGCACGTTTACAGTCCAAGGAGTGTAAAACCCTCTGGCCCTGGTGAGAGTGAGGCCTTGGAAAAAGGTGGGTAAGTCTATAGACTGATTCAAGTGAAAGTCGGTTACCACCTTTGGAAGGAATTTAGGGTGAGTACAAAGGACCACTTGCTCATGTAGGAACCTTGTATAGGGTGAGACAAGTGCTTGTAATTCACTAACCCTTCGAGCAGATGTAATGGCTACTAGGAAGAGAGCTTTCCATGTAAGAAATTTAACATCACAGGAGTAAAAAGGCTCAAACGGTGAGCACATGAACCTTGTAAGTACTACATTTAGGTCCCATTCAGTGACTGGTGGCCATAGAGGGATCTTAATTTGTAGTAGGCCCCTCATAAACTGACTCACAAGGGGTTGCACTGTTACCGGGGCAACGCCAACTCCCTTGTGGTATGCTGAGATAGCACTCAGGTGTATCCTCACCGAAGAAGTCTGGAGACCAGAGTCTGAAAGGTGCCAGAGATAGTCTAATAGAGATGGAGTGGGGCAGGAAAAGGGGTCGATATCTTTTTGCGTGCACCAGATGGTAAATCTATTCCACTTAGAACGGTAGGATTTTCATGTGGAAGGCTTTTGTGAGACTACAAGCACTTGAGAGACATCAGTTGAAAGGTTGAGCAATTGGAGGATCAAGCTTTCAACATCCAGGTTGTGAGGGATAGGGTTTGAAGGTTCGGATGGTGTAACATGCCTTGTTTCTAAGTTATGAGAGTGGACACTGTGCCCAGGCGAATGGGTTCTTTGATCGAGAGGTCGAGAAGCATGGGAAACCATACTTGTCGAAGCCAATACAGGGCTATGAGTATCATTGACCCTTTGTCCTATTGTAGCTTCATGAGAGTTTTGGCTACCAGCGGTATCGGGGGATACACATATAGGAGGCCTGTGTTCCAGGGGCGAGTGAAGGCGTCTATGGCTAATGTGTTCTGTTGCTGTGCAGGGAGCAGAATCTGTCTGCTTTGTGATTCAGTTCAGATGCAAAGAGGTGTATTGTTAATTGATCCCAGCGTTGGAAGATTCTGGTCATTACCACAGGATCCAGAGACCACTCGTGGGGATGGAACTGTTGAATGAGGCGATCTGCTACTACATTTTGTATGCCCGCCAGATAAGTGGCCCGCAGATGCATGGAGTGTGCAAGAGCCCAGGCCCAGATCTGCGTGGCTTCTTGGCAGAGGAGATAAGAGCTTGTGCCGCCCTGCTGGTTCAAGTACCATATTGCAACTGTGTTGTCTGTTTGTATGAGAACAGTCTTGTGTGAAAGGCAGTCCTTGAACACAAAAAGAGCTTAACGTATAGCTCAAAGCTCTTGGGAAGTTGATCTGAAATGTTGCTTCGAGCTATATCTAAGTACCTTGAGTTTGAAGATTGTTCACATGAGCTCTCCAACCCAAGTTGGATGCGTCTGTGGTTACAGTTACTTGCGGAACTGTTGGTGGAAGGGTAAACCTGTTAGTAAGTTGGCTTTGTTTCTCCACCAGAGAAGCGATAACCGTAGCTGGTGGGTTACATGAATCTGGGATGAAAGAGGTTGAGTGGCTTGGAGCCACTGAGAATTCAAAGTCCATTGAGTTATTCTCATGGCCAGCCTGGCCATAGGAGTGACGTCAACCGTGGAAGCCATGTGGCCCAGCAATGTTAGGAATTGATGGGCTGAGGCTGTTTCTTTTGTGCGTAGAGACGAAGCTAGCTTGGAGAGTGTTACTGCGCAGTCATTGGGCAGGAAGGCCTTTGCGACTGTGGTGTCCAAATCTGCTCCAATGAAAGTAAGGAGGTGAGATGGAGTCAGGTGGGATTTTTAGTAGTTGATGAGAAATCCCAACGAGTGTAGCAGATTGATAATGAGCTCGAGAGCGTCGAGAGCCCCTTGCTTGTAATGGCTTTTGATCAGCCAGTCGTCCAGGTAAGGAAAGATGTGTATGCTGTTCTTCCATAGATGGGCTGCAGCCACTGCTAGGCACGTTGTAAATACACGGGGTGCCGAGGCAAGTCCGAAAGGCAGAACCCGCTACTGAAAATGTAGATGTCCCGCTATGAAAAGCAAGTATTTGCGGTGATGTGGGAATATTGGAATGTGAGTGTAAGTGTCTTGAAAATCCGGAGAACAGAGCCAATCTCCTGTTTGCAGAAGGGGAAGCATGATACCCAGGGACAACATCCTGAATTTTTCCTTCTGTAGAAATTTGTTAAGATGGTGGAGGTCTAGAATGGGGCGGAGACCACCTGGTTTCTTTGGATTGAGAAAGTAGCAGGAGTAGAACCCTCTGCCCTGCTGTGCCTGGAGAACGGCTTCCACAGCCCTGGCGCTCAGAAGGGTGGACAGTTCTGACTCTAGAAGGGTTGTGTGATCTTTTTGCATCCACAGGGGATTGGGTGGTGTATCCGGAGGTACCATGAGGAAGTTTAGATGGTATCACTGGGTTATGATGGATAAATCCCATTGGTCTGTGGTAATGCTGAGCCAGTTGGTTATGAAGTGGTGAATTCTACCTCCTACTGGCAAGTCTAGTTTTGGATTTGAGGAGTGGCTGCTGCTCTCTGGATAGATTTCAAAATTTAGAGGCTGGGCCTGCTTGTGGAGCTGGCTGAGGTCTGGATGGCTTAGGCTGTCGTGGATGACCTCTCTGAGGTGATTTGGTTGGTCTCACGCGAGATGTAGGTGGATAGTACCTGCGTGGGCCATAAAACGGTCTTCTGGGGTCCCTTCTCATGGTTCTTGCAGAGGAGGGAGCTGCTGTAGTAACCATGGACAGCTGATACAGGGTCTTGTGATGGTCTTTCAGTTGAGCCACTGCATCCTGTATCTTGTTACTGAATAGATTTTCTCTGGTACAAGGCAGGTCAGCAAGTTTGTCTTGGACTTCAGTTCGTAAATCTGATGCTTTAAGCCAAGCCCACTTTCTGGCGCTGATTCTCGTCACTGATAAATGAGAAGCAGTCTCAAAGGAATTGTAAGTAGCCCTTAATTCATGCTTTCCCACCTCAAGGCCTTTCTGTAGTATGGCATTGAGGTTATCTTGATGCTGTTGGGGAAGAGTATCAGCTATTCCCTGAACTTGCTTCCAGAGATTCCTCTGATATTGTGTCATGTAGAGTTGATATGTAGCTATGCGTGACACTAGCATAGACCCCTGAAAGATTTTCTGACCTAAGATATCCAGGAATTTTTGGTCTTTTCCAGGGGGAGATGAGGAGTGAGGGCACAGTCTCCTGGCCTTTTTTTGTGTGGATTCAACTACTACTGATTGATGGGGTAGTTGTGGCTTTTGGAATCCTGGAGTATGTTGGACAAGATACGTTGCATCTGTCTTCCTATTCACTGGTAGGACAGTGTAGGGATGCTCCCATAGACGATGTTGGAGGTCCAAGAGTACCTCGTGGACGGGAATAGCCATAATTTCTTTGGGAGCATCACAAATTGGAGGACTTCCAACATTTTATGATGTGTGTCTTCTTCTATGACCAGATCAAAGGGGATTGCCTCTGATATTTCCTTTATAAAATTTGCAAAGGAGAGATCTTCTGGAGGAGACCGTCTCTTTTCTTCCGGAGGAGATGGTTCTGATAGTATGTCCTCCGTAGAACTGTTGGTGTCAACGTCCTCCCATGGGTCATACGGGGTCTCTGGCTGAGATCCCGAGGGAGGGGAAAAGGCTGGTACTGCAGGACGTGTTGTCATCGATGGATCCCTCGATGGCATCGATGGAGGAAGCAGTGGCACCGATGAAGATTTCAGCGGCATCGATGGTGTCGAGGGGAATCGAGGGTGTCTCAAACCCGAGAGCCCCAATGGACTAGAAATCGGTTCCAGTATCGGTGGAAGCGGTGCTAGAAGAGGACTGGAGTCCGTGCCTTCATCTTCTGAGGACCCTGGAATGGGTATCGGGGGTTTCGGAGATTCAATAGGTTGTTTTGCCATCAATGGCACCGGCTAGGTCGGAAGGGCACCTATGAGTGTGTCAAGGTGGTCGAGCAGTGGTGTAAATATTGATGGCTCCAGTGTCGGTGCCGGTATCAATGGCGGTTGTAGGTTCCGGAGGGCATCCAGGACCTCCTGTTGGACCAGTATGTCCAAATCCTCCCTGGAGGCTGGTATCAGTAACACAGCTGCAGAGGGAGGCAGGCTAGGCGCAACTGGCACGTCCTCAGGTGTCTGTGGGGGCTCAGTACCCGGCACCGATATCGGTGGGGATCTTGGGTAGGGAGGAAGTTGGAGGCTCCTCTACCTATGTGTTGCATCCATCAGACTCAGACGGCTTCGTCCCACATGCCTCACCTCAATATTCGCTTTCTCCACCAGCCTCTGGAAAATGGTGACCGCTGCATCTGCTTGCCGCACTCTGCGGCGTCCCCGGAACGGCTATGGCAAGGCTTTCCACCATGATTCACCTGAGGGCCTCCTAGGTTGCACACGCACGTGCTACCCACGTCTTTATTCCAACATTGGCGTGAACCTCTGGGGCATTCCCCTCGAGTGACATCACAACATCCGGGTATTAAGGTTGCCCATTTGCTGACTGATTTTGAGTTAGCAAGGATTGGATTTGTCTGGTCTAAGCTGCTCTGCTGCTTCTCGCTGCTGCTGGAAACTCTCTCACCCTCCGGGGTTTTACTAACTTGGGTACCCGCTCCTCGGGGGCCCTATGCTTCTTTCCAGGTGCCTATCCAGTATCAAGATACTCGCTCCTCGAGGGCCTGAGTTGTCTATCTTGGTGCCTGCTACTATTACTAATACCTGCTGGGAACGCCACCATTACAGCTACAAGAGTGTGAGTAATCTAACATCTACCAGTCTGTCTCACCTACAGCTCCTCATTGGAAATCTGCATCGGAGTTGGCCCTATACCACCATTGTGGGACGGGTCTCCTGAGCCGAGGACCCAAGACTGCTGCTGCAGGAATCTACTCACTACTGCCACCTCTGGTGAACTCTACAAGCTGTACAATAAAAACTCTCTCTGTGTTTGTGCATCTGAGTCTAGCTTGGTACTACAGTTCCCCATGAGGCTCCTCCTCGTGGGAGTGGCCATCACTGCAGCACCTAATAATCCACCAAACACCTAAAAACCATAACACTGTGTCCTCTTTGCAGTTGGCTCAATAGCCATTGAGGCCGATGTGGTGTCGGTGCCAGCACCAGGAGTGGAATTGCGTCGGTGCCAGTGACGATGTTTCCCTCGGTGCTCGGCCCGGTCTTTCTCCAGCACCGAGGAAGATGATGCCAATGCCTTAGATGGTGTCACCTGATGCTCCCGGTGAGGTTTGTCGATGGATTTTTTCAATGTTACTGCCAGTGACGAGTGGGTGGATGTCAATGGATTTATCCTGATTTTAAAAAGGGACTCCAACTTGTCCAGGCAGGCCCTTCTGCCCTTTGGGGTCATTTGGGCACAACTCGGGTAGCGATAAACGTCGTGTGATGAGCTGAGGCACAGCACACAGACCTCATATGGGTCGGTAATCAACATGATACGGGGACACTCCGGACATTTTTGAAAACCCGTTGCCATGATGGAGAAAAGAAGGGGGCCGCATGAGAGAGAACATATGTTTGTATGTTTGTGTGGTATGTATAGATATAGATCTATACCTATAATCTCCTAGGGTGAATGGAAATAAAAATTCCCAGGTATGGAGAGCATGAATCCTTATCCTTATTAGTAAATAGTTTTAATTTTTGGATATTATTAATGTATCTGCTGTTTTAAAATATTTTATTGGTATTTGGGCAATCTAAAACAACATTATATTTTAATGGATCTTCCATTTATCAGCTGTTTTGAAACATTCTTTTTATTATTTATATTTATTATTTATATTTATCTATTTATTATTTATACTATTATGATTTATGTATTTATTATATTTCTTGATTTTATTGTTTAATGGCTGAGGATTGGTGATGGTTCTGTTTTTCCATTGTTGCACTGCATACAGAGTCTGACTTGTGGTTTCTAATTCCATTTTTGCCTGAATGTCCCTATGTATACTTCATGGATTTTATTCTGTATTTGGTGAGGGTCTGCTTGTGTTCTGCATGTGTGAGCAAGGAGAGGTATTCTGCTAGCATTTAGGGATCTATAGCAGCTTGGTTTGTTCTGTTTTCCTAATAGGAGGTGTATTGGTGTTTTAAGGCCTAGTGTAATATTTGCAGTGCTGCCTTCTCATTGATAGGGTTCTTACTTTTTAAGTGCTGGCAGGCAGTGCTGTTTTGGAATGAGAGGCTTATTATATTTTAATTGTAATTTACTCATAGCTTTCTGAGAGTCAAAACCACACCCAACACATGTTTCAGTAGTCCCAATGCCATATGGGTTCTTTTTGTAAGGTTTTCTGGTTGGCACCATAGCAGTGCATGTAAATATAATATCATGTTGATTACTTTTTTTTTTATCTCAGAAGACTGAATATTCTTTTTCATGTAAAATCTGTTATTATGAATGCATATTTTTAACTGTGTGCGTGGAGAGGGTGGGGGTAGGTTGCAAGGGTATAAGGTTTGCCTTGGGCACCTAATACTTTTGCACTGGCCATGGTTTCTGGGGCAGGGGGTGGAGACCCAGAGGTGGTAGTGGTGGTGGGTGGGGTGACTGTTTTTAAAGTTTGGGTTGCTGGAAGGAGCTGGTGTGCCCAAGAGAGAGACTAAATGAAAATGGGGGAGGAGCACAATAATTGTTTACACAGGGCAGCAAAAAGGCTAACACCAGCCCTAGGAAACAGGATAGCCCATTTTGCTTTAAATTTCTCCTTCCTTTCCTTTCTAAATCATATTTTGAAATATTGCTTTGGCTCTGAAAATCAGCAGAGAAATGACGAAGAAAAAATGGTGACTGTTGAAAGTTGCAAGTTGCAGTTTCTGGTAAAAAAAAAAAAAAAAAGAAAAAGGAATCCATGCAGGTGGCAGCTGGGAAAGACTGATTGAGAAATACTTGGTGTTCATTGGTCCTGCTCCTTCCTTATACCCTTGCACCCCATCTCTATCCTGTCTGGCTTGTGCTGAGTAGGGGAAAAAAAAAACCCTGCAGTTTTGTTGGCCTCCATAGACTTGAATGGGATCAAAAAATGAATGCAAACCAAAATTTCAGTTATTGTCATTGGCACTGCTCCATTTATTTTTAGATGAAACAAAACAAAAATGTGGTGTTTCATTTTTGATTACCCATTCAAGTAAATGCACATTCCTACACTCTGTCATGTCAAAAATAATTCCACATTTATTTATAAAACACAAATATGTTTTCAAACAAAAGGTTAACAGATGGCAACTGTTTTTAAAACACTGTTGTACACTTAGGAAAACATATGGAACAATGTAATAACTATTTCTAATAAAGGGTGCATCCCACAAATTCCTATCAAGTGCCATGATTGTGCAAAGATGTTGTAATCTATTTCTTCTGAGACCTGCAAAATCTCAGATGATATCAACAATGTGCAAGACAGGTGCTGCAACAGATAATTGTGGTTGTGCTTCACAAAAGTGGTAACAGAGAGTAGGTTAGAAACCAAAGGTTAACTTTACCTCAGTAGTGGAAAAATAATGGAGACTTTCCTGAAGGAAAAGATAGTGAACTATTTACATTCCCATGGGTTAAGAGATCCAAGGCAACATGGTTTTACCAGAAGAAGGCTGTGCCAAAAGACTCGGACTTTTGATTGGGTAACTAAAGAATTGGATCAAGCATAAGCACTTGATGTGATTTTTCAGCAAAGCTTTTGGGTCCCAAAATAGTGGAATGGATTACAGACAGATGACAGTGGGTAGTGGCAAATGGAGCTTACTTTGAGGAGAGAAGAATGGTAAGTGGTATGACTCAGGAATCGGTTCTCAGGATAGTTCTCTTCAATATCTTTTTGAGAGTTATTGTGCAGGGTTTAGATGTAAATGTTGTCTTTTTGTGGATGACACTAAAGTCTGCATTAGAGTGAACACACTTAAAGGAGTAGAGAGAATGAGCAGTAATCTAAGAAGGTTCGTGGAGAGGTCAAAGATTTGGCTGCTGGCTTTTAAGAAGTACAGTCAAGCATTTGGGGGTGCAGTAATTGGAGGATCTGTATGTGATGGGTATCAAAAGACCAATGTGCTCAGACCAAGAGAAAGACCATGTGTTGATAGTGTCTGACAATCTGAAGGTAATGAAGTAATGTAACAAGGTGGTAACTAAGGCAGGGATATGCTAGGCTACACAGAGAGAGGCATAGTCAGCAGGAAAAAGGAGGTGACAATGCTGAGCTCCTGTACAATTCATTGGTTAACTTCACCAGGAGTATTGTGTTACAGTTCTAGAGAACATTTCTCAAAAAAGATAGGGGCAAGATGAAAGTGGTCCAGAAAAAGACAATGAAAATCATGTGGGGTTCTGGACTGAAAGACATATGAGATGAGGCTGAATGGCCTAAATCCATGTACCTTAGAGGGGATGATAGTCAGGAGAGATATGATATAGACTTTTAAATACCTGAAAGGTATTAATGACGCAAATGAATCAAACCTTTTCTAATGGAAAGGAAACTATAAACATATGGGTCATGATATGATACTGCAAAGGGGTAGACTCAGAAACAATGTCAGGAAATGTTCCAAGCAGTATTGTCTGAATTTTCAAGATGGCTCTTCACCCAATAAAAATGTTGCTTTGTTAATATATAAGGCTGGGGGTTAAAATGCATGGAGCAACAGTTACTGCCATAGGAAACTTGCTGAGCAGACTAGATAGACCATTTGGTCTTTTTCTGCCATCAATACTATGTAACTATGTTACTATGGAAAGGATGGTGGATACATGGAATATCCTCCCAGAAGAGGTGATGAATTGAAGACAAGTATAGGAATTCAAAAGGGCATGGGTTGTACACAGAGGTTCCCTAGTATCTAGAGGATGGAAATGAAGAAATGGGGTAACCTGTAGTAACTTTTTAAGTATATTTCTGCATGAAGGTAACCTGAACAGAACGGCATTTACAACTTGTGGCAAAACAGGAGTTTTGCATATGCTGTGGTTAGTTGTTCTGCCCAGTGACACTTTTCCCCAGAAAGCCCATTTCTTCTGTGCTAGTCTGCAAATGATGTTTGACCTTTGCATAGTAGTTTGCATACATACTTTGCATACATACTTTGCATACATTACATAATATTCAGTATTAGGGATGTGAATCAGGCTTTGGACGATTGAAAATATCATCGATATTTTCAAAATCGTCAGAAATCGATCCCTCCCCCAAAACGATAGGAAAACCTCACGATATTGATCGTAGGGGTTCCCTTATCATTTTGGGGGAGGGCGGGAAAAACGGCACACAAAAATAACCCCTAAACCCACCCCGACCCTTTAAAACTAACCCCTTAGCTTCCCCCACCCTCCCGATGCCCCCAAAAACCTTTTACAGGTACCTGGTGGTCCAGTGGGGGTCCCAGGAGCGATCTCCCGCTCCCGGGCCATCGGCTGCCACTAATCAAAATGGCGCCGATGGTCCTTTGCAACAGCTGTAGGTGCTTCCAATGTTACCATGGGCGATCTGTGGAGGATGTTGTTAAAACCTGATTCCAACATTACCCAGATGAACTCATCCTTTTCAAATATGGTTCATGGAAATAGATTGTTAATAAACGATCAAGGGAAAAAGTTAATTGATTTAGAATCAATGGTTAATAATTTAACAGCAAAAGTTCAAAATGCAGAGTGTTGAATCTGTGTGTATTTCGGATAATACATTATTAAATAGTAAAATAGAGAATTGAGAAAATTGTATAAGAATTAGGAATCTACGTTTTGTCAATTTTCCTTTTACTAGGCTCTTATCTCCACTTGAAATGTTTGTAATCTTTCTTAAGGAAAGTTTGGCATATAAAGAAGAGGAGATTCCCTCTATTTCTAAGATTTACTATTTTCCCTTTAAAGTGAATGATAGTCCTGGCAGATTGAATGATTTGCAATCTCCAGGTATATCAACTTTTTTTTAGAAGAATATAGAGATATAATAAATAAAAGGGCAACTTTGTCTCTTTTGCTTTGGAAAGGGATAAATAGCTCATATTTGAAAAGTTCTTCAAAAACAAGGATTTGTTATTCTGTGGTCAAAAGATGTAGGTTTTCCCAGATGTTTCAAAGCCCACGCAGGTGCGCAGGAAACAGTTTCTGGCCCTGAAAAGCAAAACTCTGGAATTGGGTGCAACTTTTTATTTAAAGTTCCCCTGCAGATGTTTTGTTAGCTATCTAGGCAAAACGTTTAGTTTTAGTGCACCACCGCACCTAAAAAGTTTTTTGGCTTAAACAATGGGAAAAGGTCAGAAAAAAATAAATACCTCCTCTCTTCCAGATATTAGTTATGTATTTTGAAACTTTTGTTGTTGCTTTTGTTGGCCTCCATTTATTGGATAAAATGTGATAATCAACATAGTATTGTTTCCTTGTTACTATATAAGTTAATTTCTTGGATTGTGCACAATTTATTGCTTCTTTTATGTTTACAAAATTTTATTTCATTGTTATGAAATTGAAAATGTAATACAATATAAATTGAAAAAAAAAAAAAGCAAACGGAATGTTAGGAATTATTAGGAAGTGAATTGTGAATAAAACGGAAAATGTCATAATGCCTCTGTATCGCTCCAAGGGGAGACTGCACCTTGAGTACTGTGTACAGTTCTGGTCAAAGCATCTCAAAAAAGATATAGTTGTACTGGAAAAGGTACAGAGAAGGGCTACTAAAATGATAAAGGGAATGGAACAGTTCCCCTATGAGGAAAGGCTAAAAAGGTTAAGGCTGTTCAGCTTGGAGAAGAGACGGCTGAGGGGAGATAAGATAGAGGTCTTTGAAATCATGAGAGGTCTAAACACGTAGATGAAAATTGGTTACTTATACTTTCGGATAATAGAAGGACTAGGGGGCACTCCATGAAGTTAGCAAGTAGCATATTTAAAACTAATCGGAGAAAATTCTTTTTCACTCAACACACAATTAAGTTCTGGAATTTGTTGCCAGAGGATGTGGTTAGTGCAGTTAGTGTATCTGGGTTTAAAAAAGGTTTGGGACTTACCAATTACTACAGGACTTTTATTAAAAATTACTCTTCATTGACTGTTCCATTAACAGCAATGACTAAGAAGGGAGCCAATGCTGCTACTTGTTCTATGGAAGCTGTGACTGCGTTCCAGAAGTAAAAAAAACACCTTTCAAAGCAAACCATGTCTCTGCCATCCGGACTCTACTCGACCCTTCATTGTGGAAGTCGATGCCTCTGATGTAGGTGTAGGGGCTGTGCTAAGCCAGACCGGTGATTCAAAGATCTTGCACCCCTGTTCATTCTTTTCCCGACGCTTCTCGCCAGCAGAGAAGAACTACGGCATTGGGGATAAAGAACTGTTGGCAATAAAAATGGCATTTGAAGAATGGCGCCCCTGGCTTGAGGGTGCACAACATCAGATTACTGTTTACACTGATCACAAAAATCTGGAGTACCTCCGTAACGCTCAACGCCTCAACCATGGACAGGCGAGGTGGTCCCTGTTCTTCAACAGATTTGACCTTTTGCTGAAATATCGCCCTGGTGACAAAGTTAGGACTCCCCTGTATCCTCTTGCCTGCTTCTCCTCAACAACTGTTTGAAGTGAAGCAGGCAGGTGAAGTCAGTGGAGTCATGCTTCAGTGGTGGCATTTGGAGAAAAGAGGCAGAGGAAGTCAACAGTCATACCTCTGAGGAAGTGTTTCTTAAAAAGAGGAAGAGGAACTCAGAAGAGTCATATCACGGAGGCAGAGTTTGTCAAAAGGAGGCAAATGAACTCATCAGAGTCAAGCTTCTGAGGTAGCATATTTTAAAAGGAGGCAGAGTACCTCAATGTAATCTTGACTCAGTGGTGTTTGGCAAAAACCACACCTGAGGCCTGATTCCATTGAACTCCTCTGCCTGATTTGCTTCAACAACTGTTTGGAGACAAAGCAGGCAGGAAGGGCACATCAGTGGAATTAGGCCTCAGGGGGTGGTATTTATACCCCCACTAAGGCCTGGATTTATCAAAATGAGGTAAGTACCGCATGAGATAGCAAAAGGGGTGTGTTTTATACTAATACAGCATTTATCACCTGTGCAAAGAGCTAAGTTATCACAAATTGTGATAAGTGCCAGACCTGTTGTATTTCCTGCATTTAACCACTGGGAGGGGGAGGGAGGGAGAGAGAGAGAGAGAGAGAGACTGGCCATAATATCATGGCCCATAGTAACTTGAGGTGGGGATTAGGTAAGTGTGTAGGGGGTTAGGGGCCACTTTGACATGCTACGTGATACCTACGAACAGAACAGTGGTCTCTTGTGAAGATTTGCTGGCCTTCGGAGTGAGGAAACTCACTCCAAGATGAGATTTGGGCAAGGTTCTCTCAGCCTAGCTTGATGTTACCCAGGTAGAGAGTCCAACAAGCTAGGTTGAGAGAACCTTGCCCAAATCTCATCTTGGAGTGAGTTTCCTCACTCCGAAGGCCAGCAAATCTTCACAAGAGACCACTGTTCTGTTCGTAGGTGACACGTAGCATGTCAAAGTGGCCCCTAACCCCCTACACACTTACCTAATCCCCACCTCGAGTTACTAGGTGGGCCTACCATAGGGATACAAATACCTGCCTATGGGCCATGATATTATGGTCGGTCGGTCGGTCGGTCGCTCTCTCTCTCTCTCTCTCTCAAGTCAGACTTACAGGAGACATCACAAATGGCAATGAAATGTTACCTCACAGCAGATATTGCACATCTGAAAGAGGTGTTGTTAAAATCAGCATTATAGCTCTTCACAGGCAGGCTAACCCAGCCCTAACTCCTCCAATTTTTGGAATTTGCATCATACCATACAGTATGGTGCGATCGCATACGGTAAACACATTTTCGCATGCGTTAAAGGCCTATCGCATGCGAAAACGCCTTACCACATTTTGATAAATGACCCCCTAAGTTAGGACTCCCCTGTCTCCCCATGACTGATTCTCCTCAACAACTGTTTGGGGTGAAGCAGGCAAGTGAAGTCAGTACAGTCAAGCTGCAGTGGTGCCATTTCATGAAAGGAGACAGTGGATCTCAGCTGAGTTATGTCTCAGAGTCACAGTTGGTTAAAAGGAGGCAGAGGAATTCAGCAGAGTCATGCCACTGAGGTAGAGTTTGTTAAAAGGAGGCATAGGAACTCAGCAGAGTCATACCTCTGAGGTAGCATTTGTTAAAAGGAGGCAGAGATCGCAGTGGAGTCATGCCTTGGAGGTGGATGTTGGGGAAAAGGAGGAAAAAGAAACCAGGGGAGTCATGCCTCAAGAGATAGATTTTTGGGAAATGGAGGCAGAGTCATGCCTCAGAGGTGGATGTTTGGGAAAAGGAGGCAGAGGAGGCAGATTCACACCTACCAGGATGAATTTGGGGAAAAGAAGGCAGAGGAGCTCAGCATTGTCATACTTCAGGGGTGGATTTTGTGGAAAATGAGGCAGAGGACCTCAGTGGATTCATGCCTCGGAGAAGGATGTTGGAGAAAAGGAGGCAGAAGAATCCAGTGACATCATGCCTCGGAGATGGATGTTGGGGAAAAGGAGGTAGATGAACTCAGCAGAGTCTCACCTAGCTGTTTGCATTTGGGGAAAAAAGAGGCATAGGAGCTCATTGTTGTCATACCTCAAGGTGGATTTTGGAGAACATGAGGCAGAAGACCTCAGTGGAGTCATGCCTCAGAGGTGGATGTTGGGGAAAAGGAGGCAAAGGTAGCCAGTGAAGTCATGCCACAGAGGTGGATGTTGGGTAAAGGGGGCAGAGGAACCCAGCGGAGTCATAGCACTTAGGTTGATGTTGGGGAAAAGAGGCAGAGGAGCCCAGCAGAGTCATGCCTTGGAGGGGGATGTTGGGTAAAAGGAGGCAGAGGAACCCATTGGAATCATGCATCAGAGGTGGATGTCAGAGAACTGGAGGCAGAGGTCGGAACCCAGCCAAGCCATGCCTTGGAGGTGGATGTTGGGGAAAAGTAAGCAGAGGAGGCATATTCATACCTACCAGGTTGAATTTGGGGAAAAGAAGGCGTAGGAGCTCACCATTGTCATACCTTGAGGTGGATTTTGGAGAAAATGAGGCAGAGAACCTCAGTGAATTCATGCCTAAAAGGTGGATGTTGGGGAAAAGTAGGCAGAGGAACCTAATGGAGTCATGTCTCAGAGATGGATGTTGTGGAAAGAAGGTAGAAGAACCCAGCAGAGTCATGCCTCGGAGGTGGAAGTTGGGGAAAATGAGGCAGAGGAATCCAGTGGAGTCATGCCTTGGAGGTGGCTTGAGCATGCAGAGGAACTCGGTAGAGTCATGACTCTGTATTTGTGCTTGAAAGAAGGGAGGCATACTAAGGATGGTGTGAGGTATGTGGCATTGTAAGGCTGCTGTTGGATGTGGCCCCTGTGCTGTTGGTGTAGGTGTACTTTAGTGTAAGTCTGCTGCAGGATCTGCTGCTAGACCCCTGTATTGTTCATGTTTTGGTGTGGAAGCAAAACGCTGCTACTGGATGTCCTGCAAGACCCCTATAGTATCAGATCCCCGTGTTTTTCTTCAGTACATCTAAGGAGGAAGTATCTGACTCAGACTACAGGAACATGCTAGAGCATATCTTGATGAAACTGCTGTGTTTATTCAGACAAGGGATGATCATCTGACCCATTTAACTGGTATATTAGACTGTATCCAGGAAGCAGGCCTGACCATTAAGCCCAGCAATTGTCAGGTGGGAATGGCAGAAGTCCAGTACCTAGGACACAGAATGGGAGGTGGACAGTTAAAGCCTGAACCAGATAAAGTAGAAACAATACAAAATTGGCCCAATACCCAGCTTAAAAAGCAAGCACTGGCCTTTCTAGGGCCAGCAGAGTACTACAGAAAGTTTGTGCCTCAGTATAGCACAATAGCCAAGTCCCTGACTGATCTAAATAAAAAGAGACTACCACAAATCATTTCCTGTTCACCAGAGTGTGAAGAAGCCTTCCAAGCATTAAAGAGTGCATTAACTACTGTTCCATACTGGCTGTACTGGACTATAATCAAATATTTGAGGTACAGACTGATGCCTCAACTTATGCCATTGGAGCTATGCCCACATTGCCCAGTCAAGTGAATAGTAAAGGGGAGGAGCACCTCATTGTGTATCTGAACCACAAGCTCCTGGACAGAGAGGTGGCGTATGCCACTGTTAAGAAAGAATGCCTGGCCTTAGTGTGGGCCCTTAAAAAGCTACAACCGTGTCTGAATGGATGGGACTTCACTATCATCACAGACCACAATCTGTTGGTTTCGCTTACAAGAGTGTCGTGAGAGAATGGAAACCTACTTCATTGGAATTTGTCCCTCCAGATATACAACTTCACCATAAATGATGTCACACTATTTTGGAATGAAATTAACCCCCACCACCTCTCTCTGGAATTTGTTGCCAGAGGACGTGGTTAGTGCAGTTAGTATAGCTGGGTTTAAAAAAGGATTGGATAAGTTCTTGGAGGAGAAATCCATTACCTGCTATTAAGTTCACTTAGAGAATAGCCACTGCCATTAGCAATGGTAACATGGAATAGACTTAGTTTTTGGGTACTTGCCAGGTTCTTATGGCCTGGATTGGCCACTGTTGGAAACAGGATGCTGGGCTTGATGGACCCTTGGTCTGACCCAGTATGGCATTTTCTTATGTTCTTATGACACAAATCTCCAAACCCAGTTTCAATTATAATGTTACAAACTTAGAACCCCCTCCATATTAAACTGCAATACTAAACTGAAAACAATTATTAGTCCATGTTTTACTAAAGCTAAATAGTATTAGTACAATACACAGTTTAGGCATTCATCACATGCTGCAGTCAGTTTGTATTATAATTAAAGCTGTTACATTTTATAAAATCAAATAACTAAGATGCTGAATTGTTTTGTTTCAGGAACTATTCATCCTGCCATGGCAACAAAAAGTGATCAGCCATTATGCAAACAGGGATGCTGCTGATAGAAATGTAGAGGTTGATATTCAAAAGCTATTTAAACAACTGAAAAGTTATCCATCTGAATGGATTATCCGGCTACATTCAGCCATTATCTGGCTAAATAATAGCTGGCTAATAATGCCTCTGTATCGCTCCATGGTGAGACCGCACCTTGAATACTGTGTACAATTCTGGTCGCCGCATCTCAAAAAAGATATAGTTGTGATGGAGAAGGTACAGAGAAGGGTGTCCCTCCCCCTGCCCCTTCCTTTGCTCCCCCTCACAAAAAAGTGAGGGGGTGAAGGACCCTCCCCCTACCCTAATTTCCTGAAGGGACCCGCCCCTTCCCTTTCCTCTCCCTTCTTGAAAAAGGTCGGCGACCCCCCCCCCACCTCCCTCCCTCCCAGAAGGCAGATTGAGGGCTCCCACCCTAGGTTGTTGACCCCCTCTCCTCTCCCTCCATACCTCCCCTCATTGCTGAGGGGTACAAGTGGCAGCTGGAAATCAAGGGGCAGTAGAGGCGAAACCAAAATCAGCCTGTGACCGGTATTGAGCCACAGAGTGACCCGCGGCCTTCATTTTTTAAGGCCCCCTATTCTACCCTACCCCATTATTAGTCCTCGGTGTCCTCGTAGGGGGGCACCGAAGGAGAGAACTTTTTCCTTCTCCTTGGCTGCCCCACTCCCTCCCGACCTTAAAAATAGGTCCAGACTGGAGTAGCATATTGATAGTGCACTTTTTTTTGTAATTGTGTGCATGCTAATTGCATGTATGTTATACATGCTAAATTTTAGCTGGTGTGCTATAAAGTTTTAGTCAAAACCCATTAAAAGGATAATTTTATATCAGCCCATATAGCAATAAGATCTGCATGTACATAGGACATGCAGTCTTTCTTTACTGAGTATTGTCAAAGCAAACTAATGCACTTAAGTTCACTTTGAATATCCTCACTATGTGCACAAATTACCTTCCATAGTTATATCTGCTATAAACAGGGCATGATGTATAAAAAGTAACTTGCACACATACTCTTTTAAAATTAAAAAATATGTTGAAAAGTCACAATTCCATCTTAACTGTTTCCTGGAATGCCTCTCCTCAGTGTGCATAAAAGTGCATATCAATCTGGGTTACACATACTTTTACATGCACTGGCTCCTGATTGATTTTCAAAATGCCACTTACAGACATAAAACAGGATTTCATATGTGTGTATTACACTGAACATCAAGCTATTGTTTCAGTGTGCATGCTAACACTTTTACCACATGTATGCAAAATAGAAAAATTGCTCAGATCTGAGAGCATAGGCACCAATATATCCCTATAATCACAAAATTATAGGCTATAAAAGGGTGTAATAAGAGGTTTAAAAAACAAGTAGTTTTAAACAGTTGTTTTAGTATAGAAAAAAGATCAAGAATAAACTTGGGTATGATAAAGCTTGCTATATGACCCCTCTCCACTACTGATTTGAATAAACTATCCAAGCTGTAGTTCTCCTTTCCATGGAAACCTGTAATGTACTACTCAAGGATTTCCCTCTACTTTTCTAAAAACTCTTATCTGTGTTCACCATGGAATAAAGCACATTAATATTTTATCACAACTACAATTTCATTTTTCAGGTGGATGAAGATATTCAGGTGTTCAATCTTTTGCCTCACAATACATATGAAGCATTCAGTTTATAACTGTAATTCCTTGTTCCTTGTTTCTGCTAAGTAAATAGCTTCTAGAATATGTATCGTACACTACTGATCATTGACAAGTTGTAGAAATCCATTTTAGTCCTGCAGAAATGTCATAGGTTGTCATGGAAGCCTGATGCAACTTTATTAAAGGCAATGGAGCTAATCTTAGGTTGCTGGGGCATCTCTTGGGATTCTGAAGCTTGTCTGAACTTGAAAAAAATATATCTTTGTTCCCACAAACACAGAATGGGAGAAAAAATGTCTTGGAAATGAGGCTCTGCTTTCACTCTTAAAATGTGAAACACATAAATGTAAAAAATAAATATATAGTTCATCAACGTAAAAGTATGATTTTTGTAAGAAAAATTTCTTAACATACCAAACCAAGTCTGAATACAATAGAGAAAGTGCATTTTAAAAGGTCAATAGAAAATCAGAGTGCCCCAAACATGAGAAAAAATATCAGATCACAAATTGCTAGATAATCAGTTCGTTGGAAATTTTAATCTGCAGATTGTGGATTGGAGCCCCCCTTCTGCAGAATCTACAAGAAGTAGAGAGATAGTGGATGCCCTCCAAGTGGCTCTGCTCAAACAAATGGTAATGGAACCCACGAGGGAAGGTGTGATTATTACGCGCGCTGGCCACGGCAGACCCACAGCTCGGCCCCCTCACCTCTTTCAAAGTGATCCAGCACCTGGTCCCTCATCTCTGGTGGCTGTGGGCCGGCTCCATCCTCAGGCTGCCCCTGGGGCCTCCGGCTGTGCTGCAGTTCCTGATGTTCCACGTCGGGCCTCCCTACGTGGCCCGCGGAGAGACGCCATCCTGACCAATGCCACGGCCCTGCCTAGGCACCCGTGTGCACCCAGTTGATCCTTTAATAGGGCCCGCGGTGGGAACATGGCCTCGGCCCCGGATGATGACGTCGGCAGAGCTCTGGTATATAAGCCCGGGCTCCACTCTCTCGAGTTGCCTTTGCAACAGGTCCCCTCGCTAGTCGAGTGCTTGTTGCTTCTTCTGTTCCTGATCCTGATTGCTTTTGTTCCTGTTTCCTTGTTCCTGAGTTCCTGTTCCTTTGTCTCTCCTTCAGATTGCTAACCTGGTTTGACCTCTGCATTGCCTGACTACTCTCTCCAACCCTGGACCTATACATTGCCTGACCACACCGTTGCTTCTCTCCAGCCCTGGACTTCTGCTTCATCTGACCATCCTTTGACTTTCTTCTCATCCATACATCAGCCTTGCTTGCCACTACTTCCAAGCTGACACCAGCCCTAAACCCAGCTTGCTTAAGGACGCCTCTTTAGCCTTTGTCCTGGACATGGTTCATTCAGGCTTCGGCCTGCTCTTGCTCGGGCACCCTGTGTTCCTATTGGTGCCCAGGTCTCCAGGACTCTGCCTCATCCAGTACAGACTGATAACTACACTGACCTCTATCCACCCATTGATGACCACTGACGGAGGCCACCTAAGTCCAGCTGGTCCCCAAAGGCTCAACCCACAAGAAACAAGGCCTGGTATTGATGAAGCGCCAGTCGGCCTCCAGCCGTCAGCTCTCTCTGCCTGCCAATGGTGGGGACCCGTAGGATCCCTCCTATGGATAACATCAACCTCACCTTGGCCCAAGGGTCCACCTCTGGCGCAACAGTGATATTCAATCTAGTGCTCACTAATGGGAATAATGTCTCTAATGTTAAGGTAGGGGCTCATCTGAGCATCAGTAATCATCAAATAATATGGTTAAATATCATGGATAGAATACATACAAGTATCACAAAGACCCGAGTTTTGAATTTCATAAATACGGACTTTGTCAAAATGGGGACATAACTGGAGGAAGAACTGGAAGACTGGGGGAAAAAGTGGGTGAGGTGGAACAACAATGGGCCAAATTAAAAAGAACTATTACAAAGCAACAAATCTCTATTTTAGAAAAGTTAACAAGAGTAAGAGGAAAAAGAAACCAATATGGTTCTTTAAGAAAGGAATGAAAAAGTAAAGGCAAAAAGAACAACGTTAAAGAAGTACAAAGGATCCCAAAAAAAGGAACATAGGGAAGAATATATATTAAAACTGAGGGAGACAAAGAAAGAAATCAGGAAAGCAAAAGGTCAGACAGTAGAAAGGATTGCCAAAGAGGTAAAGTGAGGTGACCTCCAGCCATAAGAACATAAGATTTGCCACACTGGGTCAGACCAAGAGTCCTTTAAGCTCAGTATCCTGTTTCCAACAGTGGCCAATCCAAATAACGTTAACTACACCAGAATCTGCTTCAGAGGTGAACAGAGAAATATCGCCTGAAGTTGGGTCCAGGGTTAAGTGAGTTAGCCATAAATATTAATATATTAAGCAGGCTTAATATAATGTTTGATACCACCAATGGTATAGAAATTTCCTGTTGTTAGGAAAGTCGCTGCTATGTTTCCCAGGATATGGTTTCAGTCCCTGTGTTGGTTGCCATGGTGGTACTATTTACTTCAGGTAGCTTTGAGGCTAACCACTAAGTAGAGGGGTGGATGGATATCTCAATGGACTTTAAAATAATCAATTTTACTATTTATCTGCATTTTTTAAAGATTTTCTCCCATAACCAAAATATTTCCCAGATTCAAATATTTTTTCCCAATTCACTCTGAGTCTTTGCAGGGTTTGATAACTTTTTGTTAACGTGCACATTTTCATTATAAAAAACTATTATACTGGCACCTTATCTTTTTTTTTTAATTTTATTTTTATTGCAATTTTAAAGCAAACACAAGAATAGCTTGTATAGCAGCTGAGGATTATATAAATTCTGTACAAGAATTATCGATAAAGAAAGAAAAGAAATTTTCCTCATTAAATTAGGAAATAGGGAGGAAACCAAGAAAGAAAAAAAAGAGCAGAAAATCAATGCATTATAAACGAAAAAAAAAAAAAATGAAGCATTTAACCACTGCCTTTCAAATAATGTCAGTGAAAATAAGCAAGCCTTATGTATGCGAGTCCAGGAAAGTTCACAGCTGTAATGGTTCAAAAAAGACATAATTTTAATTTTGATGTTTCAATACACATTTACATGGATAGCGTAGAACAAATCGAGCACCACATGACAATGCTTCAGATCTTAATGATAGAAATTTTTGCCTTCATTCCTGGTTTATCCTGGTGAATTCTGGATAAATCCAAATCTTCTGCCCATGAAATAAAAGACTTCTAATTCTGAAGAAAAACCTAAGGACAGTATTTCTATAGTTCATGAAAGCGAAAGTCATTAGCAAAGTCCCTTTTGTGAGATTTCAGTTTCATGAGTCAATTCCAGTACGTTGGTAATATTCATAGATCGATGAACTTGAGACAGATTTGCAGGTGAGTCCAAATCACTTACTGGCAGATAGTATGCTTTAGTTACAATAGGCATTGCTTCTGGCAGTATCTGTAGTATATTAGTCAAATAACTCTTAAAGAACTCTACCAAAGGTATCATTTTAATGATTGGGAAATTAAAAACCCTTAGATTTAAACACCTAAGAGAGTTCTCTACATTCTCAAGCTTTTTTGTGTGGATAATTTCAGAGTGTATCAATCCTTGTTGAATTTTCTCAAAAAAATAAATCTTATTTTCTATAGAAATCAATCTAGTTTCATGAGATGAGACCATTTTTTCCATTTCCAGCCAACATTTATTAGAATCATGTAGTGCTCGAGTCATAGAAACAAAGCTGTTTCTATGGATACTAAAGCATTCCAAACACTATCCAGTGTGATAACAGCAGGTCTTATTAACACTGGTAAAACTCCTACGACTCTCGAAGTTGCACCTGCTTCGCTCGCAGAGATGTTAACATCTAAATCCCCCATGGGAAACTTTCCAGCAGGACTCACGATCATCACTTTGTCCACATGGCCATTACCAACAGCAGAAATGCCAGCTGTTTCTGGAGTGGTGACCAAAGGTACTCCTGTGGTCTCCAGAATTTCTTGCTGCAAAGCAGGTTCTCCCCTATCATCCAAGGGGGAAACCCAAGCTGAATCAAGGCTCACGAGAGCCAAACCACATGGAGGTGACAGAGTTACTGGTGCACCGGGGCTAAGTGAGATCTCCTCGGCCAAAGGGGGTAGCATCCACTCCGTACCTACCCCCACTGCAGCCCTCACTCCCGGCAATGTCAGCATGGAGGCAATGAAGGTCTCAATATTCTGCTGGCCCAAATCCGGCTCCAAAGGTATAATACTATTCTCACACAGTTTAGTTTTACGTTTAGTATGAGGCATGTTGTAATGTAATGTATAACAGGAATTACCAAAGAAAAGGAAATAAGGCCCAAACCAGGAGAGAGAGCTCTTAGCTTGCTGCTTAGTCGGCAGCCATCTTGGTGTCCTCCTTCTGGCACCTTATCTAATAGCTGCATTCAGTCTCTTGCATTCCCTTTTACTGAACAGTGTTAAGATTCTCAGCTTCCCAAAGGCTTTAAAGATATTTTAGTCCATCAATTGGTCGGTGCTCCATTGGAGCATATTCTCCCGTAAAATTTGCCACTGCAAGTGGAGAGGTGGAGTTGGTCGGGTGGCCAGAATCCCCTTACTTGGTCACATCTTTATTTTATTTAAATTTAATTCAGTTTTCTTTATTTTTAGTCAAATTCAGGGCCCCACCTTCAAAGTCAAGGGTTCTCGCTGATATCAATGACATCAGTGGGACCATGGCCTTGCCGGTTTAGTCACATTGGGGACTTCTCCTGGGTGCTCTGATGACTGATCATAGCATTTTTTATTTATTTTTTTTTTTTTTAAAACAATGGCGGCACTTCAGGGCACTCACCATTTGCTGGGCGCTTGTGATGGTTGGATGCCTGCAGCTGCAACCTCCCCAACAGCCTACTCCTGTGGCCTACTCCTGATTCCCTCTGATCTCACCATCTGCAGACCTGGAACCAGGGGAGGAAGCTTATAGAAATGGCAACAGCATGACAGCAAGCAGGAGTATCCAATAGCAGCTGCTGTCTGATGCTGCTTTTGATCATGGCATCCTCCTTCCTGCTTTTGTCTCATAAGAACATAAGAACATGCCATACTGGGTCAGACCAAGGGTCCATCAAGCCCAGCATCCTGTTTCCAACAGTGGCCAATCCAGGCCATAAGAACCTGGCAAGTACCCAAAAACTAAGTCTATTCCATGTTCCATGCTGTTAGATGCCGGGTCCATCACCTCACAGCGCTCAGCTGCCATTCGGGTCTCTCCTTTGGGCAACGTCGCAGCCTACCTTTCCCATGCCTTCGCTGGGCTTGTCGTCTGGCCTAGCAGTGCTCTCTTCTCTTCACTACTGGCTGGCTCTCCTGCTTACATCTCAGGTCTAGTATGGAAACATGGATCTCTCTTTCAGGAGTTCAGATAATTTGTAATTATTTTTTTTACTTAATCTTTGGGCAGTTCCTTTACATTTGCAATGAGCCTGCCATCTTCCAACATTTCTTCACAGAGAAGGTGGTGGATGCCTGGAAAGCCCTTCCGAAAGAGGTGGTGAAGACAATAACAGTGAAAGAATTCAAAAGGGCATGGGATAAACAAACACTGTGGATCTCTAAAGGCTAGAGGAAGGCAATGAAGAAAAAAAAGAGTGCATGGGGTAACTTGCTGGTATGGTGGTTACTAGGGGTGTGCATTTGTTTTGAACTTAAATGGAAAACGCAACTTTTTTTTTTTTTTAACTTAAAAAAGTGATGAGGCGTAAACGATCGGATTTCCAACTTATTCAACATAGCTATGTTGAATACGTTGGAAATCGCGATTGTTGATCTAAATAAAAATTTAAACCCCTCACCCTCCTTAATCCCCCCCCCCCCCAAGACTTACCAAAACTCCCCAAGCTGGCCAAAAGTTCCGTGAGGGTCCGGGAGCGGACGCGTGGGGAATCATGTGACGTCCGCGTCACTCCGACGTGACGCCGACGTCACGTGGTCCATCGTGGTTCCGCTCCCGGAACCCTCGTTGGGCCCAAAAGGCACTTTTGGCCAGCTTGGGGGGGTCAGGAGGCCCCTCCAAGCTGGCAAAAAAGTGCCTTTTGGGCCCAACGAGGCTTCCGGGAGCGAACCCGAGGGGAATCACGTGACGTCCGCGTCACTCCGACGTGACGCCGACGTCACGTGGTCCATCGCGGTTCCGCTCCCGGAACCCTCGTTGGGCCCAAAAAGCACTTTTGGCCAGCTTGGGGGGGCCTCCTGACCCCCCCAAGCTGGCCAAAAGTGGCGCGACGTCACGTGATTCCCCTCGGGTTCGCTCCCGGAACCCTCGTTGGGCCCAAAAGGCACTTTTGGCCAGCTTGGGGGGGCCGCCTGACCCCCCCCAAGCAGGCCAAAAGTGCCTTTTGGGCCCAACGAGGGGTCCGGGAGCGGACCCGAGGGGAATCACGTGACGCTGCGTCACTCCGACGTGACGCCGACCTCACGTGCTCCTTGCAAAGGAGTTCAGAAATGGCGTCCTGACCCCGCTGGACCACCAGGGAGTTTTGGTAAGTCGGGGGGGGGGGGGGATTAAGGCGGGTGAGGGGTTTAAATTTTTATTTGCACACATGGACATAGACTCAACTTATGGAATTCTCCATATGTCCATATTGACCGCAAATGACCCCCCCTTTCGACTTATGGACTTATGAACTTAAACTTTTGGTCTGCACATCCCTAGTGGTTACTACCTTTACAAGTTCATAGCGTTTAACATTTTTATTCAAATGGGGTATTTTTTTAATTACATTATGTGACTTTTCAAGATTCAGAAGTTTCCTTTAAATAAAGATTCTAAACGTTATGAACATCACAAATCTGCTTCATTTTTTTGAAGGGGTTAATGAACATGTGGATAAAGGTGAACCGGTAGATGTAGTGTATTTTGATTTTCAGAAGGCGTTTGACAAAGTCCCTCATGAGAGACTTCTAAGAAAACTAAAAAGTCATGGGATAGGAGGCGATGTCCTTTCGTGGATTACAAACTGGTTAAAAGACAGGAAACAGAGAGTAGGATTAAATGGTCAATTTTCTCAGTGGAAAAGGGTAAACAGTGGAGTGCCTCAGGGATCTGTACTTGGACCAGTGCTTTTCAATATATATATAAATGATCTGGAAAGGAACACGACGAGTGAGGTTATCAAATTTGCAGATGATACAAAATTATTCTGAGTAGTTAAATCACATGTGATTGTGATAAATTGCAGGAGGGCCTTGAGAGACTGGAAGATTGGGCATCCAAATGGCAGATGAAATTTAATGTGGACAAGTGCAAGGAGATGCATATAGGGAAAAAAATAACCCTTCCTGTAGTTACACGATGTTAGGTTCCATATTAGGAGCTATCACCTAGGAAAAAGATCTAGGCATCATAGTGGATAACACATTGAAATCATCAGCTCAGTGTGCTGTGGCAGTAAAAAAAAGCAAACAGAATATTAGGAATTATTAGGAAGGGAATGGTGAATAAAATGGAAAATGTCATAATGCCTCTCTATCACTCCATGTGAGACGCATCTTGAGTACTATGTACAATTCTGGTCGCTGCAGCTAAGAAAATATATAATTGCACTGGAGAAGATACAGAGAAGGGAAACAAAAATGAAAAAGGGGATGGAGCAGCTCCCCAATGATGAAAGACTAAAGAGATTAGGGCTGTTCAGCTTGGAGAAGAGATGGCTGAGGGGGGATATGATAGAGGTGTTTAAAATCATGAGAGGTCTAGAACAGATAGATGTGAATCATTTATTTACTCTTTTGGGCAATAGAAGGACTAGGGGGGCATGCCATGCAGTTAGCAAGTAGCACATTTAAAACAAATCAGAGAAAATTCTTTTTCACTCAATGCACTATTAAGCTTTGTAATTTGTTGCCAGAGGATGTGGTTAAGGCAGTTAGTATAGCTGGGTTTAAAAAATGTTTGGATAAGTTCCTGGAGGAGAAATCTATTTACTGCTATTAATCAAGTTGACTTAGGGAATAGTCTCTGCTATTACTGGCATTAGTACCATGCATCTACTTAATGTTTGAGTACTTGCTAGGTACTTGTAACCTGGATTGGCCACTGTTGGAAACAGGATGCTGGGCTTGATGGACCCTTGGTCTGACCCAGTATGGCAACTTCCTATCAGGTCGATCCAGTAAAGTGTGCTCCGTCGGAGCGCACTGTCACCCTGCTCTGGACGCGTGTTTTCCCTTACCCCTTATTCAGTAAGGGGAGGAAAACACGCGGCCCACCCGCGGCACCTAATAGCGCCCTCAACATGCAAATGCATGTTGATGGCCCTATTAGGTATTCCCGAGCGATCCAGTAAGTAAAATGTGCAGCCAAGCCGCACATTTTACTCTAAGAAATTAGCGCCGCCCAAAGGTCGGCGCTAATTTCTTCCGGCGCCAGGGAAGTGCACAGAAAAGCAGTAAAAACTGCTTTTCTGTGCACCCTCCGACTTAATATCATAGCGATATTAAGTCGGAGGTCCCCAAAAGTAAAAAAAAAAAAAAAAAAAAAAAAATTTTGAATTCGGCCCGCGGCTGTCGGGCCGAAAACCGGACGCTCAATTTTGCCGGCGTCCGGTTTCCGAGCCCGTGGCTGTCAGCGGGCTCGAGAACCGACGCCGGCAAAATTGAGCGTCGGCTGTCAAACCCGCTGACAGCCGCCGCTCCAGGCCAAAAGGAGGCGCTAGGGACGCGCTAGTGTCCCTAGCGCCTCCTTTTCCTCGTTTGCACCGCGTCGCCTAATTTAAATACTGGATCGCTCGCACCGGCGAGGGGCCGGTGCGCGCGCCGGGAGAGCGGGCGTTAGTCCGCTCTCCCACGGACTTTACTGGATCGGGCTGTATGTTCTTATGATGGTGGAGGGAGTGAAGGGGAATTTAATTCAGACAACAAGCAACACGGGCCCCGACTTTTATGGCATGGGGTACTGATATGCAGAGAAGGGAAAAAGCATACGACTGCTTCTATGAACAAGTCCAAAAGCAAAGCACATCAAGCAACATTTTCTAGAAGGCTCCTCACCAAGTAAAAATATTTTGCTAGCAGTAATTATTTTGTGGGGTTTGACATTTGCTTGGTTTGTAAATATTACTACCCTTATCATAAGGCTTAGGGATTACTGCGAGGAGCGGCAATTACTATCCTTAAGAGAAACATGAGGGTAATCTGCATGGAGCGGCAGTTAAGAACATAAGAACATAAGAAATTGCCATGCTGGGTCAGACCAAGGGTCCATCAAGCCCAGCATCCTGTTTCCAACAGAGGCCAAACCAGGCCACAAGAACCTGGCAAGTACCCAAACACTAAGAAGATCCCATGCTACTGATGCAATTAATAGCAGTGGCTATTCCCTAAGTAAACTTGATTAATAGTTACTACTTTGGGAAGCTTGCTGGGCAGAGTGCATGGACCATTTTCATCCTATTCTGCCGTCATTACTATGTTACTACGTAAATAGCACAGGGAGGTTTGCTGAATAGAGTTCACAGTATTGAAGGTGAAATCACCATTAGAATGACCGAGCTAGAAGAGGTCAAAATCAGGAATCAAAATTGATGGTCGAAACATAAATAATCTAAGATACAGTATGCAGATGATATCACCCTATTAACTGAAAATGTAGAAAATATAAGATAATATCTAATGAAAGCCAGTAAAGAAAATGCAACAGCTGTTCTAAGTTTGAATATCATGAGGACAAAAGGTCAAGACATCTGGAACATTAATTTTAAGTAGATAATGACCAAGAGGAGAAAGTGGATAGCTTCATCTTCCTGAGTTCCAGAATAGATAGAAATATGGGATGCACTAAATTAATCAGAAGGTTGTTAGGAAGCACATAAATGTCAAGAATGAACAAAGGAATAAAAAATTAAAGATGTTACCGGAACAGCTAAAGTAAGAATAGTAAAACCTTTTTTTTTTTAATTTTCTGGTATCGATGTACGAATGTGAAAACTGAAAGTTAAGAAACAATGAAAGGAGAGATAATTGATGTATTTGAAATGTTGCATTAGAAAAAATTACTCCGGATTCCATGAACAGCAGGGAGAACTAATCAATCAATCCTGGACAAAACAAAGCATGTTTCTTCCCTTGATACTAGGTTGTTGTTAAAGCAGAAGTTGACAATCTTAGGTCATGTGATGAGGGCAAATAATTGAACAGAGAAGATGAATATACTTAGTAAAATAGAAGAAAACAGGAAAAAAGAAGACAGGTAGATAAATGAGGTCAAGGAAGTCATTACTATGTCTTTGCAGCAAGTTTGGGAAGCAGCTGGTGATAGACCAGCTCTTTTCAAGACAATCTATCGGGTCACCAGGAGTTGATGCTGAGTTGACGGCTCTCAACACATTACATGAAGTAAGATCCCCTTCAAAATAATGGCAATAACATGCAGTAGAAGTCTATCCACACCATTGCAGCATTATTTAGTACTTAAAGTCTTTCAACACTTGTTAAAAGTGAAATAGAAGTATTGATTTTTCAAGAGATGTTATTTATTTAGCCAGCCAGAGAAACTGTAGAACTTATCTAAAAGCTTGCAGTGTGAACCAAGTAAGCATAAATCTGTACTATTTGTTACCACTCATTACTCCATGTTCGCTGTATGTACAGTAACCATCCTGTGTTCTAAATAACTGGAGCTAATATTCTCTGAGCTGGGGAGTAGAACAGAGTACAGGCTGAGTTCAGAGCTCTCATATTGGTTTAACATGTTCCTGTTTTTGCCAAGGTCAACCAGAGATTTAAACTAAATTTAACAGCAGACAAACATTAAAACTCTTTGAGTTAACATTCAAGCTTAGGTGCAGATGTACTGAGGTGTGCATTTTTGTGCTGATTGTGGAAATTTTGTGGAAATATTGCTATGCTCCACATGCTAATGAACCCCATAGCAAAACTTCATACACAATTTAACTATCTGGCTTTTTGCAAAAAAGATTACAATCCTGACTGTGAAGCCATTTTTGTGCAAGAATTTCACCAAATTCATAATTAATTAGCTACTTTGCATGATATTGCATTGCAGCAATTCAATTACTTTGAATTTAAATAAAATGTTTTGAATAATAGACTATGCACAATATTTTACTACTTGAAAAAAGAAAGACATTTTGCAAAATTACAGGGAGCTTCATCAAGCCTTGGCAGTGCTCTAACGTGTTATATCGCATATATAGTGTGATATTGCTGCAATAGATTGCTATCGCCGTGATCTTGCATGATATACACAATGGGGTAGATTTTCAGACGAGCGCGAATAGCCTACTTTTGTTTGCGCTCCAGGCGCAAACAAAAGTACGCTGGATTTTAGTAGATACGCGCGTAGTCGCGCGTATCGGCTAAAATCCTGGATCGGCGCGCGCAAGGCTATCTATTTCGTATAGCCTGCGCGCGCCGAGCCGCGCAGCCTACCCCCGTTCCCTCCTAGGCCGCTCCGAAATCGGAGCGGCCTAGAAGGGAACTTTCCTTTGCCCTCCCCTCACCTTCCCCTCCCTTCCCCTACCTAACCCACCCGCCCGGCCCTGTCTAAACCCCCATCCTACCTTTGTCGGGGGATTTACGCCTCCCGGAGGGAGGCGTAAATCCCCGCGTGCGAGCGGGACTCCTGCGCGCCGGGCCGCGACCTGGGGGCGGGTACGGAGGGCGCGGCCACGCCCCCGGACCGCCCTGGGCCGTAGCCACGCCCCCGTACCCGCCCCCAAAACGCTGCCGACACGCCCCCGCAACGCCGCACGCTCTGGCCCCGCCCCCCGACACGCCTCCCGACACGCCCACTCCGAAAACCCCGGGACTTACGCGAGTCCCGGGGTTCTGCGCGCGCCGGTGAGCCTATGTAAAATAGGCTCACCGGCGCGCAGGGCCCTGCTCGCGTAAATCCGCCCGGTTTTGGGCGGATTTACGCGAGCAGGGCTCTGAAAATCCGCCCCAATATTTGTTATCTTCTCGCCTGAGTTTCCCTCTCATTACAATGACCTTTCTTGTATGCAATTTGCATGCATGAATAAAGCAAATACATGCAAAGAAGGTTATGCATAGGCAATCCTAATCAAATATTTTATCACAGCCAACAGAGAAGTTGGTGAGCTGCAATAAAATAACAACACCTATTTCAAAAGTGTTAAACGGTGAGTCAGGAGGCCCGGGACCCTAATACAAGTCCTGAGGCTCCTACCTTACATTTAATGTGTCAACTGAAAAATTAAAAATTGCGGCAAAACAGGGAGATTGAGCAGAGGTCAGAACTGACCCCTGTCTCAACCTGGGGCCACCAACTGAGGCAGCCTTGACTCCCCCAAATTAAAAAAAAAGAAAGTCTAAATGCACTTGCGTGGCAACAGCTCTCTCCCAAAACCAAAGATAAAATCCCCGGTCCCAGTCCCGGCCCCCCCTCCCAGACTCACCCCCAAACCCCCAAGGCAATAATAAGGTTCCAAAATTCCCCCATCCTCCAAGAACAAAAAAAAAAAAAAAAAATTAGGGTCCTGATTTTCTGGTTTTGCATGAAATCTCTGGCACTACTCTAAGTCTTATCACATTCAGAACAGGGAAATGGTTATGCTTGCGCATTTTTTGTCTTGTGCCAGTATTTTCTCCTTCAGAATAAGGGCTTTTGTTTTTGGTTAAAAAAAACTTCCCTTACCCTGTACCTGAATGCTGTCTAGATGGCACTTCTTGATTTTAAGTGTCAGCATTTATGTATTTTTTTTTGTGAGCCAATTTGATATAAGTGACATAGAAATAAAGAATAACATAGCATAACTTCCTCATTTATTGATTTTGCATGAGTTCTCTCTTACTTTAACCTTTTATGGCATTCAGTTCAGTAAATGGTTTCTCTTGAGCATCTTTTGTCTTGTGCCAGCAGTTTTTCTTCTGAATGAGGGCTTTGCTGGATAAAAGATCCCAGTTTAATCAAACATATAACAGGGTGGGAGGACCAGGCTGAGATTGCTTGAGGAAAGGAAAAACCATAGAATAAGTTTTGGGCTCTAGCAATGAAAACTATGTCGTCTTTTTTTTTTTTTTTACTTTTTTCAAATGTTTGTTCTGGGGACAAAACACCCCAGTATAAAAAAAACAAGAAAAGTGCAAAAGGGTGAAAAACACCCCAGGTTTCAAAAGAGGGCACCAGCAATATTATGCAAGGTTGGCATGTGACAGCAAGTTCTTTATGGTGGTAACACAGCTGGAATGAGGTAGCAAGTCCATAGAAGGAGAAACTTGTTTCTTTTGTCTCTTTTCACATTTTTTATTTATTTAGAACAGCAGTTCTCTACCAATGTGTCGCGATACACCAGTGAGTTGCCAAGCACCGGCAGGTGTGTCGCACACTTCCTGATCTCCCACTGCTCTTCCTTCCCTCTCCTCATCCCAGCAAGATTCACAAAATACTTCAGTGAACAACACTGCTGCCGTTCCTGCTAGGCAATCAGCACATTCAAGCCCGGAGAGGAATGGCAGCAGTGTTCATGGAAGCCAGCAACAGCAACATGGCCTTTTCTTCTTCCCACCCCTGTGGCCTGGAAGAGGATGTGATGTTTAGTGGGCATGCGGAAAGAAGAAAAGGCCATGCTGCTGCTGCTACCGCTGCTACAGGAATCACGTCCCAAGAAGCCCTCCACCTCCTGTGATTGAGGGAGCAATTCTGTCTCCTTTCTGAGGCAATCCTTCACCGCCGCAGAACCAGGGCAGCTAATTGATGGAATTCCCAAACAGTCGAGAGGCAGGAAATCCCCGTGGCCACATTCTCAGCTGACTGCCCCTCTGCTCTGCACTGCGATGATCGCAGCACAGGAAAACAGCCGAGTACTGTTTTCTTACTGCTGCAGGGCCAGGGGGAATCACTCCTGCTGCAGTTATCAAGCTGTCATGATTCTGCTTTAACAGCAGCGTACCAGCTGCCTTGTGCTGTAGCTGCCATGTTTGCTGGGGATGGGGGGTGAGTGAGTGAGGCAGAGAGAAAGAGCCAGCAGGTGTGTAAGTGTGTGAGAAAATGTGCGTGATTGAGACTGTGATTGTAAGTAAGAGAGAGAAAGCATGTGTGACAGCAATAGAGTGGTGAAGAAGGTGACTGGTGTGTGTGTGTATGAGAGAAAGATTGGTCAGAGAGGTAACTGGTGTGTGTGAGAGAAAGAGAGATTGGTCAGGGAAGTGACTGGTACGTGTGTGTGTGTGTGTGTGTGTGTGTGTGTGTGTGTGTGCATCATCTTCTGCAACGTTTTCCCTCTTGCTGAAAACAGATTGGAAAGCCCTGGTTCCATCCGGCGGATCCAGCCACCGGATGGAACCAGGGTTTGCGGCCTAGCGCCACAAAGAAGGTAATGGCATTGGGGGCAGTCCTGGCCCCATGGGGAGAGGCAGGAAGGCCGTGGCTCCGGCTGCGGCTCCGGCCGCGGAGGAGATGATGATCCGGGGCGGCCTCCGGGCCACATGGGGCAGGTGAGACCGCGGCTCCAGCCGCGCAGGAGGCCTGACGGTGGTGTCCCTGCCGCGTCGGGTGAAGAAGGCTGCGTGGTAAGTGAGCCTGCTTGTGGGGAAACCCGTGGGCAGCACAGTTCGTAACAGATATTTCCTATTTCGTCACGGTTCGGGGGTCCCTGAAAATGATAGGAAAACCCCACGAAATTTCGTGTGGTTTTCTTATCATTTTCGGGGGTGGGGGGAGAAAGGGCACATACAAAAACAAACAAACCCAAATCCCCCCAACCCTTCAGATTTAATTAATTACCATCTCCTACCCTCCTGACCCCCCCAAAACTTGCCTAAAGTCCCTGGTGGTCCAGCGGGGGTCCCGGGAGCGATCTCCCCCTCTGGGGCCATTGGCTGCCACTAATCAAAATGGCATCGGTGGCACTTTGCCCTTACCACATACCAGGGGCTATCGGTGCCATTGGCCGGCCCCTGTCACATGATAGGAGCAATGGATGGCCGGCACCGGCGCCATCCATTGCTCCAATCACTGCCATCTGCACTCTTCAGTGGCACATCATCATCTCCATATGCCAGTTTCATTGGCATAGAGCTGGCTCCTGCTGCCTTAGTAGACCAGAAGACATCCCTCTTCAGTTTCGCTGCAGGACTACTTTTTGGGTTCTTGATGGCAATGTCAGTGCCAGTGCCAACCTGCCCAATTTTGGACACATTTACAGTTATTTCATCTGCTTTGCCTTTCCCTATCCCTGACATGACTGTTTTTATTTGAATGGGGATGTGAAGAATGATTTAATATTTTGCAGTGGCAATGCAATGCCAAGACTGTGCCAGTACCACGCTGCTGCGTGGAGAACACAGAGAAACTGCTGCAGTGAGTGTCACACTTTCTATTCCCCACTACTTCTCTGACACAGACAGGGTTAACAGCACAGCCTGTTATGCTGCTCTCTCAGCCCTGCCCTCACTGCTCACTTACGCCCACTGCCTATTGCCACAGCCCGCACTGTGCCCAACACCAGGCAAACAGAGAATAAATGACTAATCTCAAGTGTACTTAAGGCTTCAATCACCAGAAAGGAAAAACGAGCAGCAACTGCAAGTGAAGCAATACAAATATGCTATGAGATACAAATATTGTGACGCAATGATGTCTCACTGCTATCCTTTCTTGTTTGATGATCTGTTCCTAGTGGGGATGTGCATTCGTTTGTGACAAAATAGGAAATATAGACGATATTGTTACAAAGGCGGCCTCGAAGGCCTTGCATTCTGTTGAGAAGGGGTGTTTAGTGTGACCTTGGGCCCCAGCCCGACCCCAGACGCATCCAGGACCGAGCCGAGGGGTGACGGCGTGTCCCAGCATGGCTAAACACGGTCTTACCCTCTGCCGGGCCTGCAAGCTCCCAGAGCCAACAACACATGATTTATTTATTTATTTATTTAACAGCTTTTAATATACCGGTGTTCGTGCGAGCACATCACGCCGGTTTACAATAAAACTTGAGAAAGGAGGAAAATTACAAAAAACAGGGAGCGGGGTGATGGAGCAGGAGAGAAAAAGGGGCGGGAGTGAGGGAGAAGGTTAAAGGAGGAAGGGATAGCAGCTGAGGAAGTATAGGAGCGTAACCGTACTTGCAGAGGAGGTAATTACAAGAGTGACTTAATTAACGTAGACTAAGATTAAGAGTGACTAAGATTAAGAGTGACTTAATTAAGATTAAAAGTGACTAAGATTAAGAGTGACTTAATTAACGTAAGAGTGACTTAATTAACGTAATGATGTTGGTAGGGGAATGGTCCTCTGACTGTTCCAAGCCCTTTCGGACCTGCCGCTTGAATCGTCAAGGAGCAGCAGGCTGGCCTGAGTTTGAGGGCAGACGGAGGCCTTGACACGTAGACATGACTATGATTGATGCTCAGCATCTCAGATGAGACTGGGTTGATGTGACGGCATCACAAGCATGACGAGGAACTTGATCCAAACAAGACAAGACATAAGGCAGAAGGACATTGGCACTGTCTCTCAGGGAGCCCTACTCAGCCCACCCGTGGGACAGAGTCGTGGACCACCCTGTCCCACTGTGCACCCTACACAGCCCTTGGAGGCTGGTCATGGACCACGAGGAGAGCGGGACAAGCGCAGGGAAGACCCAGGCAAGGAGGAACTCCAATGACGAAGCCGGTGTCATCTGTACCTTCCCCCATGGCTGGAGGGAACAGAGGCTCAGGAGCACAGGGACGAATCCCACCTGCAGGCCACTCCATTCTCGGGCACGACATCATCCGAGAACCACGGCTTTGCAGGATTGGTAGGCTCAGGAGCACCAGACGAAGACGCAGGGAAGAACATCCTGGAAGGCAGACACATCAGGAGGTGGAAGATCATGACGGAACATCAGGACATGGTCAGGGACCTCAGGCAAGACATCAAGACACGAAGACGTGGTACGAAGGCAGACGAGACGAGGAGCTCCACGAAGAACAGAAGACCTTACAAGGCTCTGGCAGGCAGGAGCCTCCAGAGGGAAGTCACTCTAATGCAAGGCAATGACAGACTGAGAAGACAGCCCTTTTATAGGGCTCAAGCAGGAAGTCCACTCCCTTCCTGCGCCTGGCCCTTTAAATCCACACACTTCCTGCGCCTGGCCCTTTAAATCCAGTGAAGAGGCGCGCGCCGGCACCTAAGAAGCAGGCAGGAAGCTGTGCAGGACCACGGACAGCGGCCTGCACCGACGCACAACATGGAGAGAGCAGGGCTGGCCTGGACGCAGGCCCCGACGTCGGCAGTGGCTCCAGCCGCTGCAGGGAACCCCGGGGGCGGATCCAGCTGCTGGATGGAACCAGGGCTTGCGGCCTAGCGCCGCAAAGAAGGTAATGGCGTCGGGGGCAGTCCCGGCCCCGCGGGGAGAGGCAGGAAGGCCGCGGCTCCGGCCACGGAGGAGATGATGATCCGGGAGCCGGCCTCCGGGCCACGTGGGGCAGGTGAGACTGCGGCTCCAGCCATGCAGGAAGCCGACGGCAGTGTCCCTGCCGCGTCGGGTGAAGAAGGTAGCATGGTAAGTGAGTCTGCTCGTGGGGAAACCCACGGGCAGCACAGTTCATAACAGATATTTCATATCTCATCACGGTTCGGGGGTCCCTGAAAATGATAGGAAAACCCCACGAAATTTCATGTGGTTTTCTTATCGTTTTTTTTTTTTTGGGGGGGGGGGGGAGAAAGGGCACATAAAAAAACAAACAAACCCAAATCCTCCCAACCCTTCAGATTTAATTAATTACCATCTCCTACTCCCCCAACCCCCCCCCCCCCCCAAAAACTTGCCTAAAGTCCCTGGTGGTCCAGCGGGGGTCCCGGGAGCGATCTCCCCCTCTCGGGCCATCGCCGGTGCCGGCCATCCATTGGAGCAATGGATGGCCGGCACCGGCGCCATCCATTGCTCCAATCATGTTACAGGGGCCGGCCAATGGCACCGATAGCCCCTGTCATGTGGTAAGGGCAAAGTGCCACTGGTGCCATTTTGATTAGTGGCAGCCGATGGCCCGAGAGCGGGAGATCGCTCCCGGGACCCCAGTGGACCACCAGGGACTTTAGGCAAGTTTTTGGGGGGGTCGGGGGGGGGGGTGGGGGATTGTAATTAATGAAATCTGAAGGGTTGGGGTAGGGGAGTTTTTTTGTTTTTTGTTTTTTTTTTTTCACAAAATAGCACGATAAAAGTTTTCTGATCTGAGGAGTGGACCGAAATCGCCGTCCCCAGACCTGAAAACGAAACAGAGATGAAAAAAAATTGCATGCACACCCCTAGTTCCTAGCATAGCGAGACTCTAAAATATGCTGCAGAAAAAAAACTTTAGCAAGAATTCAGAGAGAGCTCGGAACTATGCTTTCACACAGATAATGTCTTGAGAAGCACTGCAGAGCAAATCTCTGACATGTTCAGTCTTTCAAGATTAATGTCACTGTACCCGGTCTGCACCATGATTCTTCATTCCTCTCATCTCCTTGACAACATGCCCATCCTCCCCTTCTCTTTTGACTGCACTATACTGTATCAATTTCTAATTGTACACATGCACCTGTTGCTTTCCTATGATTTCTATGAGCCCATTGAGTATAATGGCTTATAGAAATCATTCTAGTTCAAACGAATTAAACAAATAGGATTTATTTAATTCAGGGGACCCTCTTAATTTGTTTTGGGTCCCCAGAAAGAATCAAATTATCCCCTAATCATTTTGTTTTTCAATTTCATTTGAAACTAATGTACATGCCTATTTCTTCTTTAGTGCATCAGCCCCTTAGAGAGTTACCATGGGTTCTACATTTCCAGACCTTTTACATTCCTTAAGCAGCCGTATGCCTAAGCAATATACTGACATTTATTGCAATTAATTTATGCAACACATCCACACAATTTTATGCTTTTTTACCTCCTGATAGCTCAACTTGTGACCAGCTTAGTCCTGACCTTTAATATTCTGCTTCTTTTTCAATCTTTCAGTCATGTCTTAAGACGTTACCTTTCCGCGTCTCTGTCAGTATGCTTAATATTGTTGTTCTTTCCTTCACTCATCCAATTATCCTGCAATTTTGGTCCAACTTTCCACTATTCATTATTTGTTTTCGTTCAGCAAGCATACATTTTCTGAAACAATTTGTTGTTGAATGAATATGACACTACATATGCATCTGAATTGAAATAATCTAAAAAAATAATTATTAGCAAATGTAAATTATCTGTGAAAATTGCAGATCTATGAAAAATTAAATTGGTGAAAAAATAAAAATAAAAGCATCCCTTGATTTCATAAAAGGTACAATGGAAGTGGGACGTTATTTATATTTCCATTTAGTAATAAGGATGTGCATTCATTTTTAAATAAAATTAATAATGTGACACGTCCCTTGTGTTTCATGTCATTTCAAAACTAAGCAAAACAGCCCACCAATATTTGATTTTTTTGGATGGCTTTCATTTGAGAAGGTCAATGGAAAAACCCCCCCACTAAATGATGTAAAATGCCATTGCCTCCAGTTTCTCTTAAGCCTCCACATGCAGTCACCCCTAGACTGTGCTTATCCCCTCCTCACACTTCTGGACCTTTGGCTCTTAATTTAAAAATGGAGCCAGCTAGCCCTGCAACCTGTTTGATTTTATTGCTCAGATGCATGCCGTACAACTGTACAACAATATGGTGTTGTCTATCTGTTGTGACTGGAGAGCTCTCCTGCCCTTTTCTACATCAGAAGCAGAAGGGGTAAGCATGGTCTGCGGGGGAAGGCAGACTATTTCTTTTTTGCCTTTAAAAAAAAAAATATATGTTTATTTCTGTTCGGCAAATGAAGCAAACTAAAATACACATTCAATGAACCAAAACCCAATTAAACTACCTCCCCCAAATTTAAAAATAAAACACAATGAACATTTTTCGTGCACATCCCCTGTTTATTAAAACACATATACAGCACAGTAGTTAGTTTACAATTTCATATCACACTAATAAAGTGGCATTAAATTATAACCCCGTTGAATGATTTCTCTAATAAGTATAGATGAATAAAAAATAATATGCAAAGATTGTGATACACGTTGTAAGGCTTGGGCTAGAGTCCCCTGAAGGACTTTGGGAACCACATCTCAGTCTTAAAGTGCTAAAGTCCTTTACTGTTGGTAATTTTCTCTGAGTGTCCAGAGTTCCCTGAAGGGGGTGTAAAGGAGATTAAGGAAAACCCTGCTTAAAAGTCTAGGACTGGGCATTTAGCCTGAACTACCTTAAGCCACAGACAGGAAGGAAGTGCTGTTCTGAAGGTGTTGACCTTAGAAGGGGATGAGAAGCTAGGTCTAGAGACAAAAGGGAGGGCCCAGAGAAGAGAAGGAAGCCTAGAGAAGGTGAATACTGCTGAAATATAAGTGATAAATACTATCTTTGTTTTTGTGAACTGCAAATGAAAGCAGAGAGACTTGCTAGATTCCAGATTGAATGTGTTCTCTGGCTGCCCTTTGACTGTTCACGTTGCCATATAAGGCGTCAGTTTGGAGATTTCTGCACTAAGCTTGGCATGGGCAGGAAAAAACATGTCAAAAAGAGAGTAAAAAGTGGAAAAAAATTTTTTTCTCTTTTCTTCTGGGGCCTCGGTGCAGCAATGGCTAAGAGTTTACATGGCAGGCTAAGGAGGGTAGCTCCTCTTGGAGCGAGGGACTTATGTACAGTGAGTCAGAGCCAAATAGGCAGGTTTTTGTTGTTGTTATTGTTTCTTTGTCCCTGAAAGAAAAAAAGGAACATTGGTGTCCGGGGATCCGAAACAGGGCAGAGCATCTAAAGAAAGCCATGTTACTCAAGTCCAGTAAACTGACATCATCGCAAACGGATCCGGGCAGTTTGAAAGGCGCCAAGCCAGCAGGCGCTTGTGATGGGGAGGGCTACTCACCAGTGCTGATCATCTTGTAACAGCTAACATCCAAGGTAAAAAGACAAAAACAAATTGAAAAAACTGCCTTTGAAACGGAGGAGAGATTTCTGTGGGGAAAGCCATGATTCTGAGATCCGCCCCCTCCCCTGACATCATCGCAAATGGAGCCGGGTAGTTTGAAAGGCGCCACGCCAGCAGGCGCTTGTGATGGGGAGGGCTACCCACCAGTGCTGATCACCTTGTAACAGCTAACATCCAAGGTAAAAAGACAAAAAAAATTGAAAAAACTGCCTTTGAAACTGAGAAGAGATTTCTGTGGGGAAAGCCATGATTCTGAGACCCGCCCCCTCCCCTGACATCATCGCAAACGGATCCGGGCAGTTTGAAAGGTGCCAAGGCAGCAGGCGCCGCGCGCCGAAGGGGTGCAACAAAGGGGTACTCCCCTTTGTGTTATTTGTTTAATATGCTCCTTGTTATACCTTTTGCTTAATTGTTAAGAACTTTGATTTTGATGATTTTATTTTTGTAATCTCTTAGCCTCAGGTACAAAAATTTTAGATTGTAAGCCCTTTTAGGGGATAGTAAATTACCTATTGTACCTTATTGTAAACCGATGTGATATCTCTTTTTGAAATGAACATCGGTATATAAAAATCATAAATAAATAAATAAATAAAAAATAGTATAGACCCTCATGGAAAGACAGCAGTGATTCCAGAGAGGGATTCAAACCCTGCTTGAACAATTTACTCAGCAATTAGGGGTGACATGGACATAGCAACTGGAGGAGCTGCACAATTAGTCCAAGCAATGCAAGACGCTATGACACGGACAAGCCCCTATCCTCCTTTTTTATTTAAGATGAAGGCAAGGGAAGATCTAGATATCTTCTTAAAAAAAAATTGAAAGAACCACCTGCATGACTGGTTGGCCAGAGGCCACATGGACCACATACCCGGCAAATTTACTTACCAGCAAAAGCCAAGTGGCCTTTCAGGCTGCCAGTCCCAATGGGAGAGCTAGCTACTCTAATGTTAAAATCTCCATTGTGGAAAGAGTGGGCTAAAATGACGGAAACATAACTGTAACAGTTCTGGAGGAGCACCCTTCAGCCTGGGGAAACTCCACGAAACCTTTTCCATAGGCTAAAAGATGCTGGGTAGAAGCAGCTTCAGCCAACCACAAAGCTAACCAGGTATGCCTGGAACAGTTCCTGGATGGGATGCACCAGCCCATAAAGAATTGGGTGTATTGGTACCCAAGGCTCACCTTGGAGATGGCATTGGAAGTTGCAGATGCCTTCTATCAGATTCAGTTGATGCCAGCGTTATTGTGGAAACTAGAAAGACAACCTGCATAGGCTCCCTGATGGAGTAGTGAGAGTGCACAACCCCGATAACTCTACTTAGAGCAGGATAGTTCTGGTTCTGTAGCCAAGTCACAGACTCTAGTCTCCCCAGTTTGTTTCAACTGCGGAAAGAGAGGCCACTTGGCCAAAGACTGTCACCATGAAAGAGCAAAATCTTGAAGTTCGGCCTGGTGACCCAGCCAACACTGAAGATTAAGGTACCCACTAGAAAAAGAAAACCTCCAAAAGAAGGATGACTGCCAGACTGTAAGTGAGGAAGTGCACCTGAGTTCCTGCACAAACAAGTAGCAAGATTTTTTATGTTTTCCCCTTTTGCTTGCTTTGTGCTGGGCAACACAAGGAGGAACGTTGCCTTACGGTAAAGAAAAGAACAAAGAACTCTTTAAGGAAACAGTGAAGTTAAAGAGGAACAGGCCCCACAAACATGCTCCTATTGTGGTGGGAAAGAGCACAGTGTAAACGTTTGTCCCTGGCTGGAAGATAAAGATCAGCAGTGCATTTTTAAAGAAGAATAGGGTGCAGTCTAACAAAACATCATAGCTGTAACTTGGTGGATATTCCATATTTGGAACTTAAAAGACTTTGTGATCACTGGATGCAATCTCTATCCAAGTTCTGGTAGATTCAGGATGTGAAAGACTCTTATCAGTAAAGAGTTAGACCAGAGGTGTTATATCAATTACAGGAAGAAAGTGACACTTGTCTGCATACATGGGGACCAGCAACAGTAAGAAGGGAATGTTGAATAAAATGGAAAATGTCATAATGCCTCTGTATTGCTCCATGGTGAGACCGCACCTTGAATACTGTGTACAATTCTGGTCACCGCATCTCAATAAAGATATAGTTGTGATGGAGAAGGTATAGAAAAGGGCGACCAAAATGATAAAGGGGGTGGAACAGCTCCCCTATGAGGAAAGACTAAAGAGGTTAGGGCTGTTCAGCTTGGGGAAGAGACGGCTGAGGGGGGATATGATAGAAGTGTTTAAAATCAAGAGAGGTTTAGAACAGGTAAATGTGAATCAGTTATTTACTCTTTCAGATAATAGAAGGACTAAGGGGCACTCCATGAAGTTAGCATGTAGCACATTTAAAACTAACAGTGTTTGGGTACTTGCCAGGTACTTGTAGCCTGGATTGGCCACTGTTGGAAACAGGATGCTGGGCTTGATGGACCCTTGGTCTGACCCAGTATGGCATGTTCTTATGTTCTTAACCAGTCAGGTCTTATTGACATCCTTGGTGGGGAAAGCTTATATAGAAATGGGAATATTTCCTGAACTTCCATACCCCATGGCTCTGGGACAAGACTGTTCCAGTTTGAGACTCTTTGGGGCCAGCTCATGGCCATACAAGGCAGCCAAGATTGCATAGAAACATCTTCTCTGAAAGCCTCTCCATAGTACATTGTGAATGTATTCTACAAGGAGTGAAAGATATCCAGACGATGGAAGCAGCACCCATGAAGAACGCTTGAAAGGTCCCAGTATTTAAAGACTGCTAGGGATTTTACTGGGTGTGGAGACATGTATTAGAAGGAACCTGGGGTATTCTGGGAACCCTTAACTGATTCCCCCAAAAGGAGAGGGGAGAGTTGCATTAGAGAAATTAAGCAAGGCCCACTTTAGAGGAGTTCCCCTGAGTTGGGCCAGACACAAATACAAAAATATCCTCCATGGAGAAAACAAATAGTCCCAGTCTAGGTGGGGAAAAGAATATAGGAAAGATGATTTATTTCCTTGGGAGGTAACCTGGGTAGTGGCAGATGCTTGACCTGACAAGATCAAGCTGACAGGAAGGGTATGTAAAGGAGTATATGATAAATCCTTCTTAAAAGTCTGGACCAAGCATTTAGCCTGGTCTACCTTAAGCCACAGACAGAAAGGAAGTGTTCTTGGGTGTTCACCTTAGAAGAGGATAAGAAGCTAGGACCAGAGAAAATAGTGAGGGCCCAGAGGAAAGACGGAAGACTAGAAAAGGTGAATACTGATGAACTGTAAGTGAAAATTACTGTCTTTATTTTTGTGAACTGTGAATTAAAGTAGAAACCACTTCTGTTTGTTTTCTTATCATTAATAAAGAAGTTTGTGAATTACTTGCCAGAGTTCAGCCTGAGTCTGTTCTATAGCTACACCCTGACCTCTCATGTTTTCACAGGTGGGAAGACTACTCTTCTAGGCCCTTTGCATTTTTTAAGTTTTATTCAAGCATTAATGTCAATGGCATACAGCACTAATGATAACACTAGAAGCTGATGTGGTTCCCAACTTAAGCTTTTACTGATTAAGAACAGAATTTGATACACAAGATCTTTACAGCTCTTCAAATGTACAAAATCCTTCTTAAAATGTGGAGTTTTAATAAATTTATGACCATTGTTGCAACTGTCACTTCCCGACGGCTTCACTCTGCCTACCTTTCCTTTTTTTGCGGTTCCTCCTGCTCTTCACGGACGCCTGGCTGCTGCGGCATCTGTCTGTCGTCCTCTCTGGCATCCCTGGACCGGCTTGGGTGCTGCCTCCTGCCATGTTCTACAGGTACCTTAGGGCCTGCGCGCCGCATGGCCCTCATTCTTATTTCCTCATTGGCCATTCCTCAGGGGCGTCCCCCTGTGATGACGTCATGCTGCCCAGATATTTAAGCCTACAGTTTATTGCTAGCTGTTGAGTTAGCAAGGGGAATTCTTACAGATGGGATTCACTCTCCGTACCCAGCTACTCTGCCTTTCCAACTTCCATTGGACTCTTTCTGCTAATGGGGTATCCGCTCCTCGGGGGCCTCTTTTGCTTCTTTCAGGTTGCTATCAGGTAACCGGTACTCGCTCCTCGAGGGCCCATGTTCCCTGACTCATTGCCTGCATCTATCTCCTCTTCTACTTGGAAGAATTCGCTACAGACACCATCGGTGAGTACTACTGTCATCCACTCCTCAGAGCTGTCTCCCTGGAACCAGGTACTCGCTCCCCGAGGGTCTGCCTCCGTTCCAGCACCAGTGCCATCTCCTATGTGCAACCGCTGTGTGAGTACTTTGCCAACGAGTCTCTCAGCTCCCAGAGATCTGTTACTTGCTCCTTGAGGGCCAGCTCTCCCTATCTCGGGGCTTCTCCATACTTGGGACTCTGTGAATGTTCTGTTGTACTCATTTTCTCAGTTCTCTCCACTACAGCACTGCTACCAGAGGAACCGCTGTTCCAGCTCCCTGGGGAATACTAGCCCAGCCGGGCTACATCTTCTACTCACTACTGCCACCTCCGGTGACTTCTCAAACTGTCTAAATAAAGAAATATCTGTGTTTGTGTGTCCAGAGCTGAGCCTGACCTGTGGACCCTAACGGGACTTCCCCCCGTGGGCATGGTCAGCTGCCACAGTGTCCAAGGGTCCACCCAAACCTCACTAATTATAACAACCATACACTTCCAGTAAATGTATTCAAATGGTAAAGCCAATTTCATTAATAATTTGGTTCCATCTCTAGTCCAATCATTGAGGTAGTTTTTAAGTTTCCTCCCAATAGCTAGGAGGATAGGAATTTAACCCAGTTATGCTACTGTCAAGTACGATGGTATCATACCTTTCCTGTAGTTGCTTCTTATTCTCCTCCTTTTTCCTGCTTTGTACCTGGATGGTACCTTTATGCTTCTCTCCTTCCTTGATGATCTCCTTGAGATGGTCATGGATATACCTGGGTGGTTCCACTGGTCTTCTACCACTTTCTTTATTTCTTCTCCCTGGGAATGTACTTCTTTCTTTACTTCTTCTCCCTAGGTTCCCTGTCTGTGAGATATACCGCTTTCTTCAGATGTTAAAGAACCAGAGTCTTTGGGACCTAGGATACTCCATTTAAACAGAAAAGGAAATGCTTAAGCAAAAAGAATCAACAAACTAAGAGGCAGGAAGAGTAGAAAAACGTCTTCCTCAATAAAAGAACATTTCCAAAACCATGGGCAAAAATAGGTGAAAGTACTGTCTCCTTTATTTACCCAGGTCTCAATCACTGAGACCTCAGTCCTTCCCTAGGAAAATTAACCAAAAGGGAACAGCAGAAGAATATGCTGCCCCGAAGAGGGTTAACTAAGAGTTCCATATTTAAGATGGTGGTAGGGATTTACATATGCTAGGAGCTCACCATCTCCATCTTCCATATGGGAGAGCTACAACCCACAATATCTATGCTATACTCTTCCCCCCTGTAAAATTGGACCATTCCTCTTAGTAGAGATACTTTTAGGTTCTTTATAAAAGCAATGCCCATAATGGTGGAATTTTTCTGTGGGCAGGATTTATTGAGTCATAGAACTTAATTCCCAATACTTAGGCCAAGGAAATCATGAACATAATGGCAATGTCCCTACTGATATGGAATCTTGCTCTACTAATAGGTCTGAGCTAAGGGTTGCTGAAATATGGATAACAATGAGTACTTTTTATAAGGTCATGCAGGTGCTGAGCAAACAGATTGCTAAGGTGAATTGAATTGCAATACTGATTAATGGGATTTGTGAGTTAACACCAAAAGGAGTTATGTCACATAAATTCTTATACCACAGAGTAGTGTATTGTAATATAAAGCACATAAGCAGATTTCTTTGCTAAGACCTGCAGTCATCTTCTAAATATATAATTTCTAAAAATTATAGCACTACAGCACAGTGAATCAGTTAATTTTACTAAAATGGCAACAGCAGGTACAATCTAGGGATCTTTTGGGACATCAGTGGAATACTTTCAGTAACCATTTCTTTATAAAATAAAGTTTACCCCATCAAAAAATCCTTCATAAAACAACAAAAGAACAAAAATCATTTCACAGATTTATATATTCTTTTGCAACAATTATGGAGTAAATATTCAAAAGGATTTCAAGTACAAAAATGTCTTGTACGAGCATACATTTGATGTACATGCATGCATGCAAATAGGCTGAGTATGCGCAAATCTACGTGTTTGCATGGAAAAGTCTATATAGATAAAGTGGGGGTGTTTGGGGCATGTTGGATTGTGGTTTGCATGTTCGCATGCATTTTCCCATTTTATAATGAACGTATGCGTGGACGCCATTAAGAATGAACAAACATTTTTACATCTGCTATTTAACTTGCCAAATTCAAACTTTCATTGCTTTTTTGAGCAGGTGTTTGGCATACTGGCTTCTCCTGGTGAATGGAAAGGGTAGCTTGCTAGGAACAGAAGCAGAGGGAGTGGGGGAGGTGGGGGGCTAACTGGGAAATCATTGTCCTAATCCTTCCATTTGTTTCTCATGTAATGTGATTTTTTTGTGAGTTTGTGTTTTGTCTGATCCAAGGTTTGCTTTGGGGGAACCTTTCAATGCATGGCACTGCATTTCTGTGAGTATGAGTGTGTGTGTGTATCTGGTGAGTGGAGCTGATGGGGGATGACGAGGGGTGGGTGGGGGGGAGAGTTTGTCACTGGGGCTGGTGGGTGGATTGGGAGAATGTCAGTGGGACTGATAGGATGACTGGGGGTGGGAGAGTGTCACAAGTGCTGACTGGGGGTTTGGAAGGGTGGTGGTGAGGTGACGTTCAACTTGGGGATATTCAAGGCACCTCATTTGAGAGCGAGGGAGAATGGAAAGAGGAGGAAGAGGAGGTATTCCTTAGAGAGAGAGAGAGAGCATACAGGGCCAGGTCACAGTTTTTGGATCTATCTGAGAAGCAAGTCTTGTGCAAGTTCACAAGGAAACCATACTATTCCTCTACCAATAGGACCAGCATCCTTCAAACAAAGAAGCCACGCCTTACCAATAGACTTCAAGGTTACTATGGCCCTGGGCTTTTTTTTTTTTTTTTGCCACTGAAACTTTCCATATGCCTTTTTTTGCCAGACAGATCTCTCCAGATACCAATAGGGGTAAAGGCATGAATAAGCCAGTCAGCCACTTCCAAATGTAAAGATTAGTTTCTGGCTGCATTTTTAAGGAACACACATCAGGGGTGTATATATCTTTCTTTTGAAGCAGACAGCAAAAGCACCAAATTATGACTAATTTCTACCACATTACATTTCCCCTTAGTTTGGGGGGGGGGGGGAGGGTATTAATTGCACTCTTGTCCCTATAAGGCCACCTGCAGACAACGGGGCTACCTTCCACAACCTCATGGACTTTTACTCCTTGATCTGTAGTGCCAAGGGAATCAGCACAGACCCCGTGCCTCTCCCTCTGTCTCTGGTTGGCCTTACCACTTTGCTTCAGAAGTGCTGGTCCAGCTTCTAGCAGGGGAAAGCCGGACTGCCTCCCAACTTGAACTATTTCACTATCCTCTGTCTTCTTCCCTACAGATGATCGGGGCCAGTGGAAGCACTAGGTGAACCAGGCAGCACCTAGAGTGCCACAATGGTGAGGGTGGCACAGCGACGGCATCTTTTCTTTCTTGCCTCCATGACCCAGAAGAGGAAGTAGTGTCCAGTGGGCCCATGGGGACAGGAAGATTGGCACAGCCAGCAGGGGCAGTGAGACTATGGCAATGGTAGGCCGTGGTATCATCAATGGATTGTGATGGCTCAGGCTGTCAACTAGAGCAGCACCACAGCAGTCAGCTGGAGCGGAGTAGTGTTGCAGGCCACAAGGCCATTGGAAACTGGAGGAGTAGGCTGCAGCAGCAAGGTCCCAGAGCTATCAGGAGATGGTGCAGGGGGCTAGGCAGCCATCTCCGTTGGGAGCTGGAGTAGGTTGTCAGAAGGAGCAGCACTGTTGCCCAAGCAGTTGAGAGAAGGAGGACGAATCCTGTCCCTGGATGGGACTGAAGGAGAAAGCTGCTGCTACTATTATTTGTGCTTCAGGGGAGGGGAGTGAATGAGTGAGAGAGGCTATGTGTGTCTGTGTGTGTGAGAAGCTGTATGTGTGTGTGTGAGAGAGAGAGAGAGAGCGAGCTGGCTGTGTGTGTAATTGAGTGTGTGTGTATGTGTGTGTGTGTCAGAAAGAATGGCTCTGTGATTGAGCATACATGTCTATGTGTGTGATTGAGCAAGTGTGTATATGAGAGAAAGGAGAAAGTTAATTTGTGTGCAACAACCCCCCCCCCCCTACACACACACACACACACACTCCTCCTGCTAATTCACGATAATCTCAGGGCATCTGGAAATCAAAAGTTCCAGATATGGAGTGGGAAAATTGTTTTATCTGCATTAGTTTTCATTATTGAGCGTTATTTGATGTGTCTGCTATTTTGAATATATATTTATATCTTATTGTCATTTGGCTAATTATTATATGAGTTTTTAATTATTTGATGTTTTTTATTTGTCAGCTGTTTTGAAATATTTATTTTTTTTCTCAGTATGGTTTTACTATTATTGATTTATATTTTTGTCTGTTTTATGAGAAATGGTAACATTTCTTTTTTCCTATTGTTGCACTGCATTTAGAGTCTGTTTTGTTTTTTCTATTTATACTCAAAGGTTTCCATGCACAGGAGGTGAGTCTTTTTCAATGGAAAGGAGACTCTAAAACGAGTAGTGGAAGTGGTAGAGACAAAAACAGTATTTGAATTCAAGAAAACATGGGGTAATTACAGGGGATCTCTAAGGAAGTGATTAGAATTATAATGCTAAATTAATTGGATGGATGTGCAGACTGGATGAGCCATATAGCCTTTTTCTGCCATCATGTTTCTGTTTCTACGTTTGAAATTTGGGATGACACAGATCATAGCATGCAAAAGAAGTCACACACAAAATATAATAAATATATACATTTTATAATGAATTATTATTTAGAATTATATACAAACCAACAGAAATGAAAGTGAGGGGGAAAGTACTAACTAGGGATATAACTATTGACCCAACAAAAAAGTCCCCAGAGACTTCAGGATGACACGCCCTGATAGGCTTAGGGGGCTGGTGGCAGTGGTGGTTGACGCATGCCCAGGAGCTCAAGAGCAGCTGTAAGGTCCTCTTGAACATACAGTTGATACTTCAACAGTACCACCAGCCTCCTGCGGTTTGCTCACATTTTGCTGACCTCTTTCCCCTTCCTTTGTATTGTGGCCCCCATAGCCACAATAGCCTTGGTTCTTTGGCTTGAAGCAGGTGCTCCAGCTACTGAGCCAACCTATGCAGCCATGGGGTGCTGTCCAGATGCAAAGGGAATCTGCTTGATAAGGTGCTGCTTCCTTACCCCTGAATTGGCCTAGTATCCTCAGGAGCCACATCTTATGGTCCCAGGGCAAAATGGGAAGGAGGCCCTACAGGAGTGGAATCTAGAAGGGGAGGCTGAACAGACAGAGGTCTGGGGGCCATCAGATGGTGGGAATCTAGCTGGTGTGCCACTCTAGGCGATGATGGTGCAGGTGGTGGTAGCAATTGATAGCCACTTGCAGCCAGCACTGCAGCTGCCTAGTAGGATGGACAGTTCCATTGCCTCATAGAGATGTGAATCGTGAGCCCGATTGTCTTAACGATCGGGTTCGGCTAGAGGGGGGAAAAAATCTGATCGTGGGTGATGTGGGTGATGTGAATCGGAATTGGTTCCGATTCACATCGTTATTTTTTTTTTTAGTGAGGCCCGACCGTTTAAAATTAACCCCTTACTTCCCCCACCCTCCCGAACCCCCCCAAAACATTTTACGATTACCTGGTGGTCCAATGGGGGTGCGGGGACCGATCTCCCGCTCTCGGGCCATCAGTGCTATTTTGGCTGCCACTCAAAAATGGCGCCGATGGCCCGATAAAAAAAACAACCCACCCGACCCTTTAAAAATGACCCCTTAGCTTCCCCCACCCTCCCGAGCCCCCCAAAACATTTTAAAATTACCTGGTGGTCTAGTGGTAGTCCCGGGAGCAATCTCCCGTTCTCGGGCCGTCGGCTGCCACTCATAAAGATGGCACCGATGGCCCTTTGCCCTTACCATGTGACAGGGTATCCGTGCCATTGGCTGGCTCCTGTCACATGGTAGGAGCACTGGATGGCTGGCGCCATCTTTAAAGATGGCGGTGGCCATCTTTACAATGGCGGCGGCCATCTTTAAATACGGCAGCGGCCATCTTTAAATACGGCAGCGGCCATCTTTAAAGATAGCGCCGGCCAGCCAGTGCTCCTACCATGTGACAGGGGCCAGCCAATGGCACGGATACCCTGTCATATGGTAAGGTCAAAGGGCCATCGGCGCCATCTTTATGAGTGGCAGCCGACGGCCTGAGAACAGGAGATCGCTCCCGGGACCACCACTAGACCACCAGGTAATTTTAAAATGTTTTGGGGGGATCGGGAGGATGGGGGAAGCTAAGGGGTCGTTTTTAAAGGGTCGGGTGGGGTTTTTTTTTATCGGGCCATCGGCGCCATTTTTGAGTGGCCGCCAAAATGGCGCCGATGGACCGAGAGCGGGAGGTACTCGTAAAAAGCTTTGGGGGGGGGGGGGGGTGGGGGGGGGGGGGGGAAGGTAAGGGATTCGTTTTATAGGGTCGGGGTGGGTTTAGGGGCTTTTTTGGTGTGCTGGTTTTCCCCAACCTCCCCCTCCCCCGATTTACGATTTTTGACAATAAATCGGGGGAATTTCTATTGTATCGCGACTCTTAACGATTTTTGACGATTTAAAATATATCTGACGATTGTTTTAAATCGTCAAAAAACAATTCACATCCCTATTGCCTCATTCTCTTCTTCAGATGAGGAGGAGCTGGTGATGTCTGTTAAACAACAAAATGTATGGCAATCTCTCAGTGCTGTGCCCAGAGGTTTGATGCGCAGCATCATAAAAACTGTAAGAGTTCATTCCACTTATGGGAGGGGTGGAGCCAATGGGGTTTTATCCTAGCTGTGGGACAACCATCTGTTATAAGGTTGGCAACCATATAAAGGATCTATCAGAAATGAGTCTTCTGAAAAACTGACTTTTACAATTCAGAGCCTACCTAGTAATGACGGCTCTGAGATACCCCCAGTGGAGGACTAGTATGTGTTGGAGTGTGTCTTGAATTCTAACCCATCAATAGACATGATTCAGCCACTAAGGAAAGGGTGCTTGTTGGATGGGAGGCATATACATTCTCTGGTAATAGTATTTCAAATGGGTTTTAATTATTTACATAGTTGGCCTGAGAGTGCAGTAAAATTAGTGTTTCATGACATGGTTGCCATGACCCAGAGGGTTGTGCTGTGCCTACCATTCAGCTGGATGGACATCTATGGATTATACAAGGATGTGGTCTTATGTACATGAGGGATACTTCCAGATGCTGGCAGTACAGGGTATTGTTGGCTAGAATGCAATAAAGGGAGCTGTGATGGAAACAGCAAATAGACAGATTATGTTGATATCACCCTGATATGGTAACTTATCTCTGGTCTCCCCCTGCCTGGCATGTAACTGCTCAAACATTTCTTCCCCCCTGATGGTGCAGCTCTGATGCCTTCTTGAGATCCTCTGTTTGTATAGATGAGAATTTATAATAAAAGGCCCTGAGTTGAATGTTGCTGGTTCTGTGACATCCTTGTTGTCATGTTTCCATTCATTGTCAGAAGAATGAACCCACAGGAGTAGGACAAATATAACAAACCATTGAACCAAATCTACTCATATAAATGTTCAGCATTGGAATGAAAAATTAGATAATAGCCATCATATATGTATTGTGGTGTTTTGCACTTGTATGTTTCAAATACAGCAATATAATCCATGCAATCACAGATCATTCAATTGTCCCTTTGACTTTTTATTTTTGTTTTTCAATTTGCACTATAAATGTCCTGAGAATGTATTGAAGTACTTTAAAGTTCATACAGACATCCATCGCCCCCGGGGATGTCAGTATGAACTAGGGGTGTGCATTCGGATTGACCGCATTAGTAAAACGCAACTCATATTTTTTTTTACTTAAAAAATTGATTCGACATAAACGATCGGATTTCCCACATATCGAACATAGATATGTTCGATATGTGGGAAATCGCGATTGTTGAGCCAAAATAAAAATATAAACCCCCTCACCCTCCTTAATCCCCCCCCCCCCGACTTACCACAACTCCCTGGTGATGGAGCGAGGAGTGAGGACGCCATTTCTGCAATCCTTGGCGAGAAGCATGTGACATCGGCGGCACGTCGAGTGACGCCGGCGTCACGTGATTCCAGGCTCGTTCGCGCCGGACGGCTCGTTCGGCCCAAAAAGAACTTTTGGCCAGCTTGGGGGGGTCAGGAGGCCCCCCCAAGCTGGCCAAAAGTTCTTTTTGGGCCGAACGAGCCGTCCGGCGCGAACTTGCCGGGAATCACGTGACGTCGGCGTCACGTGATTCCCGGCTCGTTCGCACCGGACGGCTCGTTCGGCCCAAAAAGAACTTTTGGCCAGCTTGGGGGGGCCTCCTGACCAGCTTGGGGGATTAAGGAGGGTGAGGGGGTTTAAATTTTTTTTTTGCACATATGTACATATACCCAACTCATTGGATTTTTTTTATGTCCATATTGGCCGCAAGTGGGACCCCCTTTCGGACATAAAAAATATGAACATAAAATTTTGCTCTGCACATCCCTAGTATGAACTTTGAAATAATTCAATACGTTCTCAGAACATTTTTAGTGCAAATAGAAAAATAAAAATAAAAAGTAAAAATGACAGTTGAGTGGCCTATGATTATACCGACCATACTGGTGAATTTGAAATTTACAGTGTAACCCAGGCATCTTTTTGGGTAACCAGTAAGCCCTGGGATGAGCCTTGTTATTGCAGTTAGTAAGAGACATATTTAGGGGAGGATCCATTCGTGTGCAGCCCCTTCCATGGAGGGTGTTGTAAATGGATATCCCATGCAAAGGTTTTATAGCAGAGCTCCACTAAGGGCCTTGGGGGCAGTCTAAGTTGGTAGTTTAAGAGGAAGGTTGGAAGTTTTTGCCTGAGTTACATTTTAGCCTATCTGGGGGCCTGCGCTCCATCCGGCCTGGGATCCTGCAGAGCAGATTGAGGGCTCCACTGCTTTACTCTTCTCTCAAGGTGCAGAGTGGTTGTCTGGGGACTATTTTGGCATTTTAGACTTTAATTGGTAGAAGCCTTGATGGACACCTGGGCCTTTCCTGCAATGGGTCACCACCAATTCTGGGACAGGGAAGACAAGCCCCAGAATTGGTGGTGACCCGTTGCAAGAGGCAGCGCTGAGGTTATTTCCTTTTTTGGGAACCAGAAAAAGATCTGGGAAGAAGTGTGTTTTCTGCCCCTCTTCCTACCGATCCGAGGACATATGAATTGCAGTTCCATCCAGGGTCCTCCCAACAGGGATCTCCCATTGAAAGAAAGGGAATAGAGCTACTTACTCATCTACAATAAGGAGGATACCATCCAAAATCTTCAAAGCCCCTGTGGAGAGAGAGAGAATTTGCTCTCTGTGGAGAGATAGGTTTTGCCCATCTTGGATGGGGTTTCCTGTCCACTAAAGGGTTGCCTTGCACACTGGGACCATCATCTCACCTGATCCATGAGGTGGGAAGTCCCATACATAAGTAGAAGATCCTTGCACATTTAGAGGATAAAGGATGTAACTAAAGAGAGAAAGACTGTGGGACTGGAATACATATTTATTGTGCCATAAATCCATGGGTGTTTGCAGTAAAGTTATTATTTTGGACACTAATCCAGTGGCTCCTGCATATAATTTGGGCACACAGGTAATAAAATGTTACCTCACCCAGGAAATTCAAGGAAGGAAGTTAGCCACTCCTGCACTGGAAAGGAACCCTTTCTTCCCCAAGTAATAAGGAACTACACCCTCGGAAAAGGAGGCAACGAAAGAGCTAGCCAGGTCCCCTTCCCCAAAGAGACTTTAAATAAGTTTATGGCCTCACCCGTGCCAGATATGCACACCAGGGTGGGGTTACACAAATGTAAGACACCACAATCAATATATAATGGCCATTATCTCATTTTTCATTCCATTGCTGAACATTTACAAAAGATTGGATGTTTACTTTTATGCCAGCCAACCTTTGACCTACTGATACTGTGGTCCTTCCCTGTCCCTTCTGACATCAATGTATGCTGTTCAGCTTCTGTTCCCACCCCCTAAAGCTTGTCCAGCAAATGACACTTCAATGCTAAGTGCTAAAGCATTGGCTGCCATTTGTCCTTCACCACCAACCCTCAAGCTTTCCTTGTGCCCTAAGAACAGTGGTGCTGTCCTCTGAAGCTCCTTGCAAGAGCTCTGAGTGGTAGCTAAGGGGCTGCATACTGCCCTAGCATGCCTATGTATGACAAACCACCTTAGCAGGTGAAATCTTTTCGCGGGCTTCTGTGCAAAATTGCATGGAGTGCTAGAGATTGTACCAAATTCATGTCATTTTGCACATGCATCCTGGTTGCCCTCACTTAAAATTTCTTTTGACCCCTAGTTCCCTCAGGGCACAGGATCCATGATAGAAATCCCAACAAATGCCCAGCCAGGCCTGGCCCATTTTTTTAACATCCTGCCATACCCCCCCCCCCCCCCCCTTCCGATGAGGAAGAGCAGGAACCATTTGGTCACAATGATGGAGGCCAACCTGGCCACATCTTGTGGCAAAATGTTTGGCTTACTTGCTGAGGGGCCATTTTGAAATGAGTCCACTGCAACAAAACCAGAAGTCTGCACTCACACACACAAAAGAGTACATATAAAAAGATCATGAGTATGCATAAAACACTGCACATACTAAATGTATGTGTGTACTTTGGAGGGGGGGGGAGGAGATACGTGTATTTTATAACCCGTGCAAATTACTCCATGCAGGTTCTAAAATTCTTGATCAAATCTGTATGGACCCTTATATCTGCATATAGGGGGATCACATGGAAATAGTTGAAGGTTAGGTTCCTTGTGAGGAACAGGATTCATTCTGCAAAGCAACTAAAATCACTGTAAAATACTGTAAATTTCTATTATAGATACACAATGATGTGATATTTTCGCTCTCATATAAGAATGTGCTGTAGGGATGTGCAAAGGAAAAAAATGTTGTTTTGGTTCGTTTATTCATTTCGGAGGTCACAATCATTCATTTGGTTTGTTCCAAATGAAAAAAAAAATGTTTATTCTTTTTATTCATTCATTTGTTCACATTAAAGTCAATGGGAAAAGCAATGCAACTTATTTTGGGCTCCCAAACTGGGGTTTGCTAATCATTTCTAATGAAACCTGTGGCTGAACATCAGAAGGGTGAAGCTACTCGAACACATCAAGGCTATGTAAATGTGGCACCAAAAGTGGCATGAATAGTCCAAGGACTCACAAAGGGGCAAAACGCTACCAGCAGTGGTAGACATTCTCCAGGCTTTGTCAAAGGAACAAAGCAGCAGCAGCAAGAGTGGGCAGAACACCCCAAGACTCCAAAAGTGGAGCACAAGATAACAACAACAGTGGAGTGAATCCCCCAGGGCTGCACAAGAGGGTCAAAGTGGCACCAAATGTGACATGAACAGCTTAAGTGCACTTATTGCGGGTAAAAACTATGGCCAATTCAATGGCATGTATTGTAGCAAATTTTCAAAAGCCCACTTTTACGGGTAAAGTGCACTTACACATGTGGAGTCCAATTTTAAGTATTTAAATGCCTTTGAAAATCAGGACCAAATTTACAGGCTCATTTTTCAAATCGCGTTAGGGTGTTATCGTGGGCCTTAAGGCCCTAACAGCTGCGATAACGCATGTGTTACTTTTCGCATTGTGTGATGCAAATGCAAATTTTGTCAAAGGGGAAGAGTTTGAATGGGGTTTATGAAAATGAGGAATGATCAATATTGCATGTGATAGCATAATGCATGTTATTGCATGTTATAATGCTGGAAATTACACCTTTTTTCCTGATGTTGAGATATGTGATATGCCTGTACCAGCATTTGTGATAAATATCATGAATCCATGAATCATGTTTCAGGTGGGAGAGGGGAGAGGGGAGAGGGGGGAGAGGGGGAGAGGGGGAGAGGGAAAGGGAGAGACAAAAAACCTTTGGGTAGCATGCATATTAGTCATCTATTTATAACCACTGTAGGAGGGTCAACAAGTAACTCGAGGTGAGGTTTCGGTGGTGGTCTAGGGTTTGGGAGCCAGTTTTACATGCATAGTCATAGGTATGAACAGCACAGTACACATTAGTGAACATTTGATATGATTTGGAATGAGGAAAGAAAAACAAAGATGAGATTTCTACAATGTACTCTCACCCTAGCTTGATACACTCTATATCTAGGTGTTATCAAGCTACAGGGCAAGAATACATTATAGAAATCTCATCTTTGTTTACCTTTCCTCAATCCAAATCACATCAAAGATTCACTGATGTGAAGTTTGTACCTCTGACTGTGCATGTAAAACTGGCCCCCAAACCATAGATCACCATAAAAAGCCTCACCTTGAGTAACTTGTTGACCCTCCTACAGTGGTATAAATAGTTGACTAAGGAGAGCCTTATAAAGAGTCTCTCTCTCTCTCTCTCTCTCTCACATCACAGATAATATTTATAGCAAAATGATAAATCTAGGCCTTATTGTTTAACACACTTTAATTTATTTATTTATTTATTTATTTATTTAAATAAATAAATAAATAAATAAATAAAATAACACACTTTAATGCATCTTAATAAATTAGTTAACAAAGCAATGATGAATATGAGTATACCATCTAGGAAATACAACAATTCCAAAAAACCACGTCAGTTTCTTAACTACCTGCTCCATTCATTATTTGTAATACTCAGTTATTTTTAGCTTAGAATACATTTTTCATTAATATCTATTGGTAAAGGAAACCCAGTCAAGGCATGTATTTCTGCCCTTCACACAATCAATCATCCTAGTTTTCAGACTTTAAATGGAGATGGTGCCTATGCTAGAACCATTGGAATAAGGCAAACTCCCCAACTGATGAATTTTTATTTACAGCCCAGCATGAGCAGAACAAAATCACTGACTTTAGTTTGGATAAAATCAATCAAATTTAGATTACAGCCCAGCAAGAGTAGTGTAGAATCCTTGAATCTGGCTGGGGGAAAAAATTAATCAAAATTGAAGTGATCTAAAAAGCAGCATTAATGAAACATTTTGGAATTTAAGAGATGCATATTCAAAATGTAAAAAAAGGCATGATGTTGGGTAGCAAGCACAAATAATTTAGCAACAGGCATCAGAGTTTCCATGCAGATTAGCTACGTGGTTACGAGCCAGATTCTTCAATGATTAGACAAAATTAATGAATATCAGAGAACTCATTTGCCAAGTGCTCTCAGCAGAACTTTTAATGAAACCTTGTTAGCATCCTCTTCATCACAGAGCATAGCAGCACTGGAAATTCATTCCTGCAGTGAGAGGAAGGGGTTGAAGTAGACTAGAATGCAGGATATGAAGTGTTTGCGCCAGATCCGCCTCCAGTAGAGAAAGCCAGGAACTTGTAATGCACAGCAAATGTAGCAAACATGTCAGGACAGTGGGCCAAATTAAAGCTAGCACAAAAAACAAGGAAATCATAAAAATGTATTAATTCAAAACGCAGCCACTCACCGCTTTTTTCAAGATTATTGTAATAGTATTTTAAATACTAAAAAATATTATTTCGTCTCTTATATGCCGCATCAGCAAGCCTGCCGAGGTGCCTCATTAATTTTCAAACTGAGGCCGCCCAGACTTTTCAATCAGTTGCGGATTAAGAGTATCAACACTATCCAAAAAGTATATATCTCTCAGCGGTGATGTCACTTATATCTTGTCTCGCTTGATTCTGGCTCAGCGATGAAGAGCTCTCCACAACAATACTTTTATTCAGGCTCAACCATACTTGAGCTCACAAGTCTAGCTCCTTGTTAGTGAAAAGATGATGTAATTGACACAGGGTAGTCTGATGAAATTTAAAAATGATCAGGTCTGGAGGACCTAATAGACACCATGTGGAGGGATTTTTGAATAGTAACATATCAATACCAGTGGGTCTATCAGCAAAAAAGTGCTTGATAGACAGTTTATGAGCAAATTTAAATAATGCTAACTCTAAATCAAACAATTTAGCCATGGGTGTGGGTACAAATGTTAACCCTTTATTTAATACCCGTGTTTGTGTAGAATTTAAAGCCACATTGGATAAATTCAAAATTGGAGATTTCGATTTGTTTGAGATCTCGTTTGACATGTGTTGTGTTCTGTGCCCATGGCTGTCCGCGGGCACGGCCCCCTACCTCCTCCGACGACCAGGGCAGCATCAGGGCCGACTGCCCTGCCCCGAGCTCTGCACCCCCGCGTGGTAGTGCGGGCCTTCGGGCTGGCCACCGGGATCGGAGCCGTCCCTGCTCCTCCCGCGTGGCCGCTGCTGCTCTCCTCTGTGGCCCGGATCCAAGATGGCCGCCACCATGCTTGGACACGAGGCCACGCCCCTTCACCAGAGTTAAAGGGACCTCGTCCCTTTAATTGCCTGCAGCTGGTTCTTACCTCTAGGGCCAAAGGAAGTATATAAGGAGACTTCCTCTGACCATTCCTCGACTTGGCAATGTCCTTCAATGCTGTCTAGTCTCTTACTTCGGTGAGTTCCCTGCGCTTGGACTCTGGTTCCTGTTTCGTCTTGGTGTTCCTGGTTCCTGACTTCGGATTGGCAATTGGTGATTCTCTGGTTCCTGACTTCAGATTGGCAAGCGGTGACTCTCTGGTACATGACCTCGGACTGGTGAGCGCTGATCCTCTGGCACTCGACCTAGGACTCCTTCAAGAATCCCGTCTCCAAGGGCCCACCTAAGTTCCAGCGGCCTGGGTCCCTACGACTCCTCCCGGGGGGACCGCGGGCTTCCAGGGCGAAGTTCCAGTCAGCCCTTGCACTGACATCTGACCTCTCAAAGGTCCGCCTAAGTCCCAGCGGTCTGGGTCCCTAAGGGCTCCACCTGGGGGGACCACAGACTTCCAGGGGTGAAGACACAGTTCTTCTTCTCATCTCTTCACCAGTCTCCGCTGTCGCCTCAGTCTCCAATGCCAAGGGTCAGCTCGTCCCGTCTTCTGCTCTGCCTCGCCTCCCAACGAGAGAACCTAAGTATCCTCCGAAAGGTATACCATCCTCCCGTCGGCCAAGGGTCCACAAGCCTGAGCATAACAACGTGAGTTGTACTGAGGCTTTTCTATCCATGGCTTGCCTCTGCCTCTCATCGTGAAAGGTCGATGGCTGGTTTAACCACGTGATCCTAAAAAACGATTGTCTTGTGCCAAATTATTTTCAGAAATGGCCCCTTGTCTGTCTTGAAATTCGTCTCCAGGTGAATCGTCACTATTCGAATCGAACATAACCTTGTGAGTTTCCACTTTCATTTTATCATCTGCCATCCAGGGGTAGACATAACCCCGAGTGTAATCCCGTTCATCCCTATTGAATTTCTCTATTTTGCTTTTTTTAATGTCAGATAGCAATTTTTCAATAGTCATTCAGTGTTGCCAGTTGTTATTTAAAAGTGTTCAAGTCAATAGATTGTGCTAAATCATTTTTAATAGTTTGTATCTCCTGTTGCAAATCATTTTCTTTCTTTTATGCAGTTTTGATGTGGCATATAAAAGACGAAAGAATAATTTTTAGTATTTACAATACTATTACAATAATCTTGAAAAAAGCGGTGAGTGGCTGCGTTTTGAATTAATACATTTTTATGATTTCCTTGTTTTTTGTGCTGGATTGTAGGATGGAAATCTATTTGGATTCTTTTCTTTGATTTGCCAAACTAAAGCTAGCCATAAAAATGGCATGAAAGCTTTCTGTGGGAGAAAATAAAAAGAGGAGGAACAGGAAACCAATATGGTTTTCCAAAGACGTGGCTCAAAATAAAGGCAAAAATATTGACATTCAATAAGTAGAAATGTTCTCAAAAAGAACATCACTGGGAAGAATGTCTAATAAAGTTGAAAGAGACAAAGAAAGACATCAAGAAGGTAAAAACAAGCAGAAGAAAAGATAGCTAAAGAAATAAAGTGAGGTATATTGGAGAAAGGAGGAAGATCACAAATGGAATAGAAAGACTGAAAGGTGAAAAGAAACAGGGTGTGGCAAAAAGGATAAAGCAGAAATGCTATACAAGGAGAGGAGGGGGTGAAGCATTGCTATTCTGTGACTATAAAAATTGTAGAAATTGACTTGAGGCCACAAAATTTTATTGAAGTCTTAGTTAGGGTGGAATTAGAGCATACTATTGTTGTTTTTTAGTTGCTTTCAGTCCCCCAGATAAATCTAAGAAACTATAGAGCTGATAGCTGAATGTGCAGCCAAATATGATTATTTAATTATTCTAAGCCTTTTTAAAGGAAATGCTGATAACCCTTCAAGCAATTTGAATTTAGAATTCTTAGAGGTGATGTTAGATTTAGAACTCAGGCAGCAAGCCATCAAGCAGGGCCTACCCTAGGTCTTATCTTTACTTCAGGTGATGTAGGTGGGATCACCATCAATTCTCTGTTTCATAGTCTGACCATTATGTATTCTTGCTCTCCTTGAAATCCGTGTATAAGACTGATCAGAATCTTCAAAATATTAATATGAAACAGTTGGCATAGTCTGCGCAAAGTTTTTCACCGGAGTTTGCAAATTTGTCTCCTTCACAAATCACTTGGTGGAACTCAATTTTGAGTACTGCTTTGAAAGAAGTTGCCCCAATTAGGCAAATTAGAGTTTTGAAGCAACATACCTTGTGGCATCATCCAGGCTAGACAGTTTTAAAAAGATAGTTTCACCATTTGGAGAAAAATTAGATAAAAAACAAGTCAGGTAAGAGTTTGGTAGCTTGCAGAGTGGTTATCAAATGTTATTAAAATTAGATTAAGAGAGCTAAGCATGATTAAATTACTAAACAACAAAACGAGCCGATTCTGTAAAGTGCGCTCAGCCGTGCGCATTGTTTAACACATGGTTGGTTATGTGTTTTCGACACGTCTAACGTCTATTACCCCTTATACTGTAAGGGGTTTAGCGCGTCAAAAATGCACGGCCAAACCCCCTGGAAACTAATAGCACTCATCAACATGCAAATGCATGTTGATGAGTGCTATTAGTTAATCTCTCGGGATACCGAAAGTAAAATGTGTGGTCAATCCAAGGGCAGGCGTTAATTTATGAGCAGCCTGAAAAAGTGCACAGAAAAGCAGAAAATATTGCTTTTCTGTACACCCTTCAACTTAATATCCTAGCGATATTAAGTCAGAGAAACTAAAAATGTTAAAAAATAAAATTTTTTAAAAATATTTGTAAAAAATGTGCTGGCCGGTCTGGTTAGGAGGACGGACACTCAATTTTAACAGTGTCAATTTTCCTAACCAATGGCTGTCAGCGGGTTCGGAAAACTGACGCTCGTAAAACTGAGTGTCGGTTTCCTGAACAAGAGCTACCTCTCCTGGGCCAAGGAGGCGCTAGAGGCAGGTAATCATCCCTAGCACCTCCTTTTAGTGCGGCCCCTCATTTAAATATGGAATCGCATGCTCAGGAGAGGTGGCTGGGCATGCGTTGGGAAAGTGGGCACTCAACACGGAGCGCCCATTCTCCCGCACTTCTTAAAGAATCAACGGAATAATTAGTGACAATACACCTAAGTGCCCTTTTCAAACTGTTGTCCAATTATCTGGTCTTAATAATCTATCTTCTGATGACTCAAGTACATTATCAGTGGGAATTTTTTGCTAATTATTTAAAGCAAAAGAAAACTGATGTTCAACAGACCTGATCAAAACAGGACATCCATATTCAAAAGCCATTTAAATGGATAACTCAAAAATTATCTATCTAAAATGGCACAAGTGGCATATTCTGCTATTTATCCAGCTAAATTATAGCCAGATAACTAATTATCTAATATCCAGGTACTGACAGCCTTTAATTTCATCTTTAGAGATGATGAGATTTAACCTCTATTTGGATAGGATCGTCAATTGGCTATCTGAATACAGACTAAAGGTTAATCATCAAACATCTGAGGCTATCTGGTTTGGGAGATGCAAACCCAAGATTAAATTGATCCTATGAATAAAAGATACAAATATCCTTAGTTGAGGTGAATCATTTTGACAGCTGTTTTTCTATGTCTAAAAAAGTTTCTGCATTGACTAAGTCCTTGCATTTTTTTTTAGTCTCTGAATGATTTGTAGCCTTTACCATTTTTAACAAAATCTGATTGGGTAATGTTATCTATGCCCTGGTTCTTTCATGTTTGGACTATTGTAATTCACAGTACATTGGTATTACTGAAGCAAACTTGAAGCAGATTCAGTTACTTCAAAACACAGTGACAAGAGAATTCTGATTTTTCCCCGTGATCAATATGATTTCCCCAATGGAACTCTTTAAAATATATGTTTCTCAGATTTTTAAATTTCCTGATCCTGTTAAACCTGTTGTAACAAAAGTATTTAACTCAAACTATGGATACCCATGAAGAATTGGATGAACTGGAGCCACCCTTAGACATCTCTGAGATACTCGAGATGTCTCAGGAGACTATGGTGACTAGAAGGAGACCACTCCTAATTTCTTTCACATTCTTAGCTGATCGCAATAATGTATTTAGGCATTTCTTCCGCAATATGCATATCCTGTTTTATGGCCAAAAGGTCTGGTTTTATCCGGACATTACAAAAACCACGCAATCTAGAAGGAAAAGTTTTCTAAATATGCGTTCAGATTGCATTACAAATAGGGACACAGTTTTTACTGTGCTACCCTTGTAAATGTTGTATCAAATATCAAAATCAGAATTACATTTTCTTTGATCCTCCTCAACTAAGGTCATTCCTGGATTCACGCGCCTAATGTAGCCCTACTAGTCTTGGTATTGAGAGATATTGCTATTTCCTCTAGTGACCATTGCTTTTTTCTTTTCTTTCCTGTAATTATCAAGCGCTCATATTCCAGGGCCTCCCATATATTTCTTTTATTTTTGTTTAGTACAGCAGCATGATGTATATGAAATATTTCTGTACTGTACTGATATTCCTATGCAAGTTTTTGCTTGTAATTATTGAAATGTTGATAAATAAAAAATAAAAAACACTGAGACAAGATTCATCTTTGGAGTTATGATATTGGACAATATTTCACCTCTGCTCTAAGAACTTCATTGACTGCCTATTAGGTGTAGGATTATTTTTAAGTCATGTTGCCTCACCTATAAGGGGCTTGCCAAAGGGAAACCTGAGTATTTAGCAAGTGTTTTGCTACCTTATAAACCCACACAGACAATGAGATTTTCTTAAATGGACTTTTAAGAATTCCTTTTCCACATGGGATTACTTTTGAAGATACTAGGCAATGGAGATGTGCATTCATTTAAAATGAAAATGCAAGACGCAATGAATAAGGCTAATTTGTTTCATTCAGGGGGTCCCAAACCGAATCAGAGACCTCCCAAATAAACAAACCTTATTCATTTGTTTCATTTTCAACTAATGCATCAGGCCTAGATCTAGGCCTGAAGCCAGGGCCTCACCTGGGTCATAGGCTGAGGCCCAAAGCAGGGGATGTGACCTAGGCCCAAGCATGATGCTGTGAACTCAGCAGAGGACAGGCCAATGATGGAGCCTTGGCTGAGGCCCCCCAAAATTTAGAAAAGAAACAACTTGCCTGATCCATCGGGTATCTGATGAAGGTCTGGTCCTAATGTCGGGGCCTTGGCCTAGGCCAGGGCCCGAACAAAGGCCTGATGCTGCAACCCAATCCAGAAGCCAGGTTCTAATGGGGGGACCTAGGCACAGACACAGGGGTCTGGCCTTCGGGTCATGTCACAGTATTGGGCCTGGGTCCAAAGACGAGTCCCCTGTATTGGGATTCGGCTTCCGTGTCATGTCGTGGCATTGGTCTTGGATTTGGGCCCTGGCCTACACTGAGGCGCAGGCATCGGACTCAGCCTTCAAGGTAGACCGCAGTTTTGGACCTGGATCTGGGTCAAGGTTCCAGCTTTGGCACCCAGCCTTCATGTTGTGTTGTGGCATTGGGCCTGGGTCTAGGCCCTGGTCTAGGCTGAGGCCCAGGGATTGGGACCCAGCCTCCAGGTCGGGTCGAGGAATCAAGCCTGGGTCTGGAACGAGGGCCTGGCATCAGGACCCGGCCTCCGGGCCAGTTCATGGTGTCAGGCCTAGGTCTGGGCTCCAGCCTAGGCCGGAGCGTCAGCCTATGCAAGTCCAAGGGTTCAGCCTAGTTCTAATCAGCGAATCCACACTGGACCAGGTATGTGGGGGCTGGGGAAGATCCTAGCTCCGGCATTTTTCTGGGATGGTGAGAGGAAGGCTTAGTTTTCATTTTTGGGCCATTTTATTTTTATTGTTTGATTATTTTATTTTTTATCCCATGAATGAATCAAATCAAGCCAAGCAATCCACAAACCTAAATTCATAGGGAAAAAACCTCCCGAAAAAAAAAAAAAGGAATTATTTTTCCTCCGCACATCCCTACCAGGCAAAGCACTTTTCAGTATCAGGCCCCCTTAGTTTGGAATACTCTTCCTCTACATTTATGAACTCTTTAACCAGGTTTGTATCTAATTTGTACTGTACCTATGCTTTAATACTACTGTACTGTATTTTATTACTACTGTTCTTTTGCTATATTAGAAAGTTGATTTAATTGATTTTTAGGTACCTTCATTTTTGGTTGTTGTTTTTCTTTTTCCTGGGAATTTATCAGGATTTACTGTGGTAACAAAACCAGGAGAAATTCAGTTAAAAAAACCCCACTCATTTAGTCATTTTTCTAAGCACATAGAGGTAAATCTTAAAAAAATGCGCGAACAAGAGTACGCGGGATTTCAATAGATACGCGCGTATCCATTAAAATCCTGGATCGGCGTGCGCAAGGCTGCCGATTTTGGGCAGCCTGCGCGTGCTGAGCCGCGCAGCCTGCCTCCGTTCCCTCCGAGGCCGCTCCGAAATCGGAGCGGCCTCAGAGGGAACTTTCTTTCACCCTCCCCTCACATTCCCCTCCCTTCCCCTACCTAACCCACCCCCCCGGCCCTATCTAAAACCCCCCCCCCACCTTTATCGATGGATTTACGCCTGCCGGAGGCAGACGTAAATCTGCGCGCGCCAGTGAGCTGCTGGCGCACCAAGACCCGATCCGGGGGCTGTTACGGAGGGCGCGGCCATGCCCCCGGGCCGAAACCACGCCCGCGGCACCGCCCCCGAAACGTCGTCACGCGCGACATGCCCCCCCGACACTCCCCTTCATGCAAGCCCCGGGACTTACATGCTTCCCGGGGCTTGCGTGCGCCGCCGAGCCTATGCAAAATAGGCTCAGCGTGCGCAGGGGGGTTTGGGGTAGGTTTTCGGGGGGGGTACGCACATATCCCTTTGAAAATCTATCCCATATTGTAGTTTATTTTGGTGGACAGAAGCCAGGATAATAAAACAATATTATCAGAATCTCCCCCCCCCCCCTCCCATTCAGCAGCATCCATATCTCTACAAATTCCCTTCCTAACATGCCCCTCTCTCTCTCCTCCCACCCCATTGAGAATCTCCCTCCCCTCCCCCCCCCCAGTTCTCCCCCCCCCACACACACACACACTGCAACAGCATTCATCTTTACTGATGGTGGTTCCAGGCTCTACCCCTCAGCCGTGTGCTTACTGAGGCTTCCTCACTTTGCAACTCCAGGGAGCCTGCTGAAAAGTGCATCTGGTGGACAGGACCTGCTTGAAATGCATTCACGGCCCCAGACAGCAGGCACTTTGGCTGCTTGGAGGGGGTGAGGATGCAGGACTTGACACATGGCATGGGTGGCACTGGAGGGTGAGCACTTTCACTGGTGGAGGGGGGGAATTTGAAACATAGCAATGCACTTTGGCCCACGCTGGCTTCCAGCAGTAGCTGGAGGCCTTGAAATATTGCATCTGCAAGGGAGCAGCTTTTTAATCAGCCTAAATAAGGGTGAATAACGGTTTAAACCGAATGTCAGCTCTTGAAAAATCCAGGAATTAATAGGTGAAAATTGGATTAAACTGAAAATGAAGGACACTTTGATTTTATATTATTTGCTCTAGGGATGTGAATCATTTTTTGACAATTTAAAATATTGTCCGATATTTTTTAAATCGTCATTAATCGTTAAAGAGTGCGATACAATAGAAATTCCACCGATTTATCGTGAAAAAATTGTTAATCGGGTTAATCGGGTCGCCCGTATGACATAGTGAGGGCAAAGGTAGCGTCGGCGCCATTTTGAAGATTGGCAATATGGCCCGCGTGCAGGAGGTCGCTCCCAGACCCCCGCTGGACTTTTGGCAAGTCTTGTGGGGATCAGGAGGCCTCCCCAAGCTGGCCAAAAATCCCTGGGGCTCCAGCGGGGGTCCGTGAGCGATCTCCTGCACTCATGACGTCAGGAGCCAGGAACAAAATGGCGCCAGTGCTACCTTTGCCCTGTCACATGATAAGGACAAAGGGCCACCGGCGCCATTTCTCTTAACAGCAGCCGTGGCCAGAGAGCGGGACATCGCGCCGGGACCCCCCCACTGGACCCCAGGTAATTTAAAACATTTTGAGGGGGTTCGGGAGGGTGGGGGATTTTTTTTAAAGGTTCGGGGTGGGTTTTAGGGTTTTTTTGGTGTGCCGGTTTTCCCGCGCCCTATTTAACGATACAATACAAATGCCCCTGACGATAAATCAGGGGCATTTGTATTGTATCGTGCACTCTAACGATTTTGGATGATTTTAAAATTATCTGACGATAATTTTAATCGTTCAAAAACGATTCACATCCCTAGCGCCTATACAGTATCACGGGTGCACTGGCGCCATACCTGTCATTTCAAATGTCATTTCAGCAGGTAAGTGGATGGTTCTTTTCTACAGACCCCACATGGACACCGGGGCCGCTGCCCTGAGCATCCGGATGTCCTTGATTGGAGGGCCCCCCCCCCCTTCTGTGTCCGGGTGCTCAAGGTTATTGTGATTTAGTGAAGATTCTACAGGATGATTAAGAATTAGCCTTAAATGCATTTTTTTTAGACTATTTAGTCCAGCTGAGTGCAAGAAGTTTCCAAGCTTTCATGAAAATTTGCAGAAATGGCAAAAGGAGAAGCAACTCCCACCACCCTGAGAACATGCTTTTATATAGCATCCGATCGATCTGGAAAAAATGGAAGATGAGCTAATTTGATTCAATATTTCTGTCTGCAAAGGAGCACAAAGTATGATTATCTGTAGCTTTCTTCTTTTTAAGGCAATCTTTTAGAATTCTAATGACAGACAACTCCTAATGCTTTTCATCTAGCTCAGAAGTGAGTTTTTAAATGGCAAAATGATATCAGTTAAAGAGCAAGTTAGAGTGGAAGCCAGAGATGACATGAAAGTTCAAGAACTGGTTGATTCTAAATACAGCTTCATTTCAGATAATTTAATAATGAAAAATCTATAATAAGGCCTTCCAGTTTTCCTGCATACTTGGTGGAAGTAACTGTCAAAAGAAAAATAATTTAAGAGAAGTATTTTAGGATAATTGACCGGAGATGCATAAAGGAGGATATCATTAATGTCTACGATACCATATCCAGAACCCACACAGACAGATTTAATTTTGGGCAAACTGGAGTAAAAAAAAAAAAAAAAAGCCTGTAATTCTGTTTCCTTGCACTAGCATTCAATTTCCAGAAACCTTTAGAAGAGAAAGCATGCAGTTGCATGGCTTCAGGAATGGTTTCCAAATAGATTTGTCCATGGGAGTTATGGAGTTCTTATACTGCATAATCAGAACGTGCTGTGATTCTGTGTGGTTTTTCTACTTGTAGCAACATATTTTATTTGTTAAAACCATGGGGTGGGTGTGGGGATGCGGGTGGTGGATAGGGGAGTAGCTTGGAAGGTGCATGGGTCTGTGGCCATCTGTGAGTCTATCTCTGCGTGTCTGTATTTGTGTGTGGCCTTAGATAAGATTCTGGTGCTTATGGGAGAAGGTCAGAGGTTAGTGGAATGTTGTCAAAGCTCCATTCTGAAAGCTATCCTTCAGCAGCTTGGACCAAAGCAATGGATCTATATGGACAACATGGCTTTGGCATATTGAGGTGGGGAAAGAAGCATTATGTTACCTTTGCCGCGCGGGTCTCAGCGCGCCAGCATGCGGGAGGGACCGCCCGGGCTCCGGGGAACAGCGGGGCCGACTCGGCAGCCTTAGCAGCGCGATCAGGCAGGGATCGGGGCGTTTCCCTCCGACGCACCAGCCAGCACCTCCGCGCATCGAGGGGAGCTAATTCTCGCGCGATTAGGGCCCTGGCCACGCCCCCCTGACGTCAGACGCCGGCACAGGCAATTCAGCGCGGGAAACTTGACTATTTAAGGGAGACTGGCTCCCTGAGTAACTGCTTCGGCCACGATTGTTCCTGGGAGCATCGCTGTCTTTCGGTTTGCTGTCTGACTGTCTCTGACCTGACTCGGATTACCTGCACTTGGTTCCTGATTGTTCGCTGCCTGCCCCGACCTTGGACTGCCTCTGGATTACTCTGCCTGCTGCCTGCCTACTCGGATTACCTGCACTTGGTTCCTGATTGCTCGCTGCCTGCCCCGACTTTGGACTGCCTCTGGATTACTCTGCCTGCTGCCTGCCTACTCGGATTACCTGCACTTGGTTCCTGATTGCTCGCTGCCTGCCCCGACCTTGGACTGCCTCTGGATTACTCTGCTCGCTGCCTGCCCCGACTCTGGACTACCTTCCGGTACCCACGCTCTTCCTCTGAGTCCCGACTTCTTCATTCCAAGGTAAGCGGTCTAAACTGTGGTTCCACTACTATCTGACTACCAGGCCTAACAGTTGGCCGAAGCCATGGAGCCAGTGGATTTGACCGCTCTACAGGCCATTCCCGGGATGGCCAATAAGATCCAACAACAGCAAGGTGTTCTGGATCAAGTTACGGGGGTCCTAGATCGATTGGTGGCGCGGATGGATGCCTTAGCCCACTTGCCCACAGGACCTCCTCCTAGCCCGGCGGTTACCCCTGTCCCCATCCGGGTGCCCCCCCCTCCTCGATTCAATGGGAATGCCGCCCTATGTCGGGGTTTCATCAACCAGTGCCGGATGCATTTCTCTTTACAACCTGCTTCTTTTCCCAATGATAAGACTAAAACTACCTTCCTTCTGTCCTTACTAGAGGGTCCTGCACTAGCGTGGGCGTCTCCCCTATGGGAGCGAGATGATCCTATCCTCCATTCACTAGACCGGTTCCTCAAAGAATTCCGGCTGATTTTCGACGAACCCGGACGCTCTTCTTCCGCAGCTAATGAATTGCTTCAGATACGACAGGGCTCCAGAACTGTGGGTGAATATGCCATTCAATTTCGTACTTTAGCAGCGGAACTGGCCTGGGGGGAGGAGAGTCTCACGGCTATTTTTCGACAAGGCCTAGCAGAACATATCAAGGATCAATTGGCTGGTCGGGATCCTCCGGAGACTCTAGAGGGCTTGATCCGGTTGGCTATCCGTTTGGATTTACGTGTTCAAGAACGAAACCGGGAGCGAGCTGCCACTCGCAGAAATTTCCGTTTGGCCCCCACGTTCCAGCAACCAATGGTCGTACCTCCGACGGCTCCGGCTGCGGGGGACTCAGAGGAACCCATGCAAATTGATAGATTTCGCCTGACTCCTGAGGAGCGGAATCGCAGACGGGCAAGGAATCTCTGTTTGTATTGCGCTGGAGCAGGTCATTTCCTCAACAAATGTCCCAACAAGTCGGGAAACGCTCGGACCTAGGTCGGATGGGAGAGGCCTCCCTGGGTTCCACCATTCCCTCTCCTCAATTATTACTACCCACGACCATTCGCCTCAATGGCGAATCATTGCATTTCCAAGCCTTCATAGACTCAGGAGCAGCGGGAAACTTCATTCAGGAACAATTAGTACAGAAATTCCGGATTCCGGTGGAACCATTACCCACTCCGCTGTCGGTAACCTCTGTTTCCGGGCAACCGGTGGGAATGCATATAGCCTACATAACCAAGCCCGTGTTGCTCCAAACCGGTGTTCTTCATCGAGAAAACATTCAACTATTTGTACTCCCAGCGTCCGTGAATCAGATAATACTGGGTCTACCTTGGTTACGGATTCATCAGCCGCACCTAGATTGGGCTTCTCTAGAGCTCACAGCATGGAGTCCCTTCTGCTTTCAACATTGCCTTGAGAAACTTCCAGTTCTCCCTGTATTTACCATGCACCTCTCCAGTACCATTCCGATTCCCTATAAAGACTTTCAGGATGTTTTCAATAAACAATATGCAGAGACCTTGCCACCCCATCGACAGTATGACTGTGCCATTGACATTCTGCCTGGGCAGACCCCACCTAAGGGAAGAATCTACACTCTATCGGAACCGGAGTCCACCGCATTGCGTCAATACATCTCTGAGAATTTAGAGCGTGGATTTATCCGACCCTCTTCTTCCCCGGCAGGAGCCGGATTTTTTTTTGTAAAGAAGAAGGATGGGTCCCTACGACCTTGTATTGACTATCGGGGTCTTAATTCTATCACCAGGAAGAACAGGTATCCTATTCCGCTCATTTCTGAATTATTTGACCGGATAAAAGGGGCTCAAATCTTCACCAAGTTGGACTTGCGGGGGGCTTACAATTTGATCAGAATCCGGGAGGGGGATGAATGGAAAACCGCGTTCAATACACACGACGGTCATTATGAATATCAGGTAATGCCCTTCGGGCTGTGCAATGCTCCGGCGGTGTTTCAGGACATGATAAATGACATCTTCCGTGATATCCTTTATTCCCACGACATTGTCTATTTGGACGATATTTTGATTTTTTCTCCCTCCTTATCCCAGCATGTGCTTCATGTTCGACAAGTTTTGCAACGCCTCCGGGAGCACAAGTTATTTGCCAAGCTGGAGAAGTGTGTTTTTCACCAGCAACGCCTACCATTCCTCGGTTATATTGTTTCCAACACCGGTTTATCCATGGACCCTGATAAACTCAATGCCATACTCACCTGGCCTCAGCCGGTGGGGTTACGCGCCTTACAACGATTTTTGGGGTTCTCTAACTATTATAGACAGTTTATTCCTCATTTTTCCTCCTTAGTGGCTCCGCTCACCGCTCTCACGAAGAAGGGTGCTTCTATACAGCACTGGCCGGAGGAGGCGGTATTAGCCTTTCAACGTTTAAAGACTGAATTCACCAACGATTTGTGTCTCCGCCACCCGGATCCCACCAAGCCGTTTACGCTCGAAGTTGACGCCTCAGCGGTGGGCGTCGGGGCGGTGCTTCTCCAAAGATCTGTAGAGGATCAGTGGGTAACATGTGCCTTTTTTTCAAAAAAGTTTACACCAGCGGAGCGGAATTATACCATTGGTGACCGGGAACTTTTGGCCATAAAACTGGCCTTTGAGGAGTGGCGACACCTTTTGGAGGGGGCCCGCCATGTCATCACAGTATATACCGATCATAAAAACCTTGAATATTTGGCAACCGCCCAGCGTCTGAATCCACGTCAAGCCCGGTGGGCGCTCTTCTTCAGCAGGTTTCATTTTTTTGTCCGTTTCCGTCCGGCCCCAAAGAATGTCTGAGCCGACGCACTCTCACGTAGCTTCGACATCATGGATGCTCCGGATCCTCCCCGCTTCCTCATTGATCCTGCTCAACTTCAGTTGGCTGCCACCTTCACTGTCCCGCTGGGGAAAACCGTTGTTCCCAAACGGTTGCGCCTCAAGGTTCTTCGGTGGTCCCACACTGATCAAATAGCTGGTCATCCGGGGGTCGCTCGCACCAAGGAACTGCTCTCGCGCCATTATTGGTGGCCCAACTGGCAGACAGACGTCAAGCATTTTGTGGACTCCTGCTCTGTCTGTGCGGCTCAGAAGACGCCGCGCCGGAGACCTTTTGGTTTGCTACACCCGCTTCCTCTTCCCACATCCCCATGGACACATATTGCCACCGACTTTATGACTGATCTTCCTCCCTCCGGTGGCAACACTGTAATCTGGGTGGTGGTGGATCGTTTTTCCCGGATGGCGCATTTCATTCCTCTTCCGGGTTTGCCCTCGGCCCCGGAATTGGCGCGACTTTTTTTGCACCACGTATTTCGCCTCCATGGACTTCCTCTTAGTATTGTGTCCGATAGGGGTGTGCAGTTTACCGCCCAGTTTTGGACCAATCTCTGTAAACTTCTACGGGTGAGACTTGATTTTTCGTCTGCCTATCACCCCCAGTCCAACGGTCTCACTGAACGTACCAATCAATCGGTGAAGACGTTTCTTCGAGCGTATGTTAACCAACGCCAGGATGATTGGGCTTCCCTGTTGGTCTGGGCTGAGATATCCCATAATAATCACGTTCGCCAGGCTACCGGCAGCTCTCCGTTTTTCTTGGTATATGGCAGGCATCCGCACTTTCCTCTGCCCATTCGTACTGTCTCCAATTGCCCGGCGGTCAACGCCACGGCCGCTTCTATGTCTCGACTGTGGTCCACCACTCATGCCTTGTTAGCCAAACACACTGCGGCCATGAAGCGCCGGGCGGATAAGACGCGGATTCCTGCTCCTGATCTCCGTTGTGGGGACCTCGTTTGGTTGAGTACTCGTCACCTTCGCTTACGTCTCCCCTCGGCTAAGTTTGCGCCCCGTTTCATTGGGCCGTTTCCGATTCAGCGACGGATCAACCCGGTTACCTATGGGCTGTGCCTGCCGCCCTCGCTGCGTGTTCATAACGCATTTCATGTCTCCTTGCTGAAGCCTGCTATCCTGTCTTGGCCTCAGCGGCGGCGGCGGACCACCGTACCCATTCTTCCTGATGATGGTCAGTACGAGGTACAGGAGATTCTCGATTCCAGACGCGTGAGGGGGCGGCTTCAATATCTTATTTCGTGGAAGCACTTTGGTCCCGAGGACAATACCTGGGAGCCTTCTTCTCATATCCAGGCTCCCCGTTTGCTGCGGGCTTTTCATCTTCGTTTTCCCTCCAAGCCGGGACCTCGTGGAGGGGGGCGGGGCCCTTGCGGAGGGGGTACTGTTACCTTTGCCGCGCGGGTCTCAGCGCGCCAGCATGCGGGAGGGACCGCCCGGGCTCCGGGGAACAGCGGGGCCGACTCGGCAGCCTTAGCAGCGCGATCAGGCAGGGATCGGGGCGTTTCCCTCCGACGCACCAGCCAGCACCTCCGCGCATCGAGGGGAGCTAATTCTCGCGCGATTAGGGCCCTGGCCACGCCCCCCTGACGTCAGACGCCGGCACAGGCGATTCAGCGCGGGAAACTTGACTATTTAAGGGAGACTGGCTCCCTGAGTAACTGCTTCGGCCACGATTGTTCCTGGGAGCATCGCTGTCTTTCGGTTTGCTGTCTGACTGTCTCTGACCTGACTCGGATTACCTGCACTTGGTTCCTGATTGTTCGCTGCCTGCCCCGACCTTGGACTGCCTCTGGATTACTCTGCCTGCTGCCTGCCTACTCGGATTACCTGCACTTGGTTCCTGATTGCTCGCTGCCTGCCCCGACCTTGGACTGCCTCTGGATTACTCTGCTCGCTGCCTGCCCCGACTCTGGACTACCTTCCGGTACCCACGCTCTTCCTCTGAGTCCCGACTTCTTCATTCCAAGGTAAGCGGTCTAAACTGTGGTTCCACTACTATCTGACTACCAGGCCTAACACATTAGCTGACAAGGCACCACTCTTGCTTGCACTACTCTCTGAGATGGCCACTGTTTCCTTTCCTACATTCCCATTGTGCCTCTACCTCTGGCACTCCTCTTAACACACCCTAGCTACCAGCATCTCCTTCACGAATGAGAGATGCTGGGATTGGATGATGAGACTCCCTTTCACCTATGGGATCACAGAGTGTAACAAGCAATTATGTATCATTTTCTCTGAGAGCTTTCAGTCGCTCTGGCATCTCCCGCTGCAAGGAGTTCACAAACTGAACACTAGGGGTGTGCATTCATTTGCAACCTATTGGCAATCCTCAACGTATATGCCATATTCATTGTATTTGTGGGGGTCACGAAATGTATAGCGAACCCCCACGAATACAACGTATCACTAATGAATAATCCCCCACCCTCCTGACCCCCCCAAGACTTGCCAAAAGTCCCTGGTGGTTCAGCGAGGGTCCTGAAGCGATCTCCTGCACTCGGGCTGTCGGCTGCCAGTATTCAAAATGGTGCCGATAGCCTTTGCCCTTACTATGTCACAGGGACTACCGGTGCCATTGGTCGGCCCCTGTCACATGTAGGAGCAATGGATGGCCGGTGCCATCTTGATACAATGATACAATTGATACAATGATAGTAGGGGCTGCTTGTTTAGGTGATATTACATACCAGCATTTGTGAGATACCCCATTTTATTTCTTTGACTGATATCCTTCACTCAGTGAATGCACTGCACAAAATGTGGATCCTTCCTCATTTTGAAGTGTCTCCAGATCAGAATTTTTTCCCAGAATTTCTTCTCTACAGCCCAGAAGCTGATGCTGGCACTGGAGTTGAGACAAAAAAATGGATCCTAAGGAACAATGCTCTCTACCTACACTGCCTGCTCTTCGTCAACATCCCCAGTTTCCTCTACCTCTTCCATCACTATAGTAGAGGCTTAGATGCTACTAACTAATCCTCCCAAATTTTCTTCAGCTAATAGATCTTCAATATCTTCTAATTTGGGAAATCCCATAGAAGATTCATCCTCAGAATCAGGTGATACAAATACTGCCTTCACTGCTTCAGCAGTACTAACTAAAGAAAAGTGCCCTGTAGGTTTTCGGCATTATACTTCTGCTACCCCTTCTGCCCTGCTAATGTCTGCCTTGTATGGTTCTCCTACCTTTTTTCTCTGCTCCAAAACAGGGAGAGGAACCAATGTCAGTGGCATATCCTTTCTAAATTTCTATTTCTTCTTCCACTTCTGCCATTCTGGACTTGAAAATTTCTCTATTCAAATTATGTGTGCACTATCTTTTTTATTTCTGCCAATCCTGCGAACATTCCCTTACATCCTTTTTTTCTGAAATGATGGAATTTATTTAGGTTAGTGAACTGCCTACTGGGGAGCTTAGATAGTAAAAAATGTTTTTATTTATTAGTATTGTAACTTAAACCCCACTCGCTCTACTGTTGGTGTGGAGAACTGTCTGTCACACACAGTATAGTGTATGTGTGCTATATTTTACAGTTTTGTGCACTAGTGCTGACTCCACACAGAAAAAATACCAACCAAAAAAACTGGCATCCTGGTATAGACTCTTTGCTTCAGTTTTTATACACTTCTCAGTACTCGCCTCACTAATGCCCAAACAGACAGAGACAAAATAATTTTTAGCATTGCTCCAATTCCCCACACTTTCTCCCATCCATATCCTTCCCTAGTGAAGAAAAAAATCAGCAGCATGTGCCACTACCTGCCTTTCTTTGGTGACTCCAACAAACAACTGAATGGGGAATTAATTTAGTGTAATGTGTTCTGGCGTTCAATAGTACCTGTGAATGTGATAACCATATGGTGGTGGTTATGACAATTTTACTAGTGTATATATCATCTTTAATTTCAAAGTGCAACATTTTTTATCTCTCAAGAACCCCCTTTTTTAATGTTTGATTTAATTGTAATCCTTCATCTTTGACTCATGTAATACCTAACAATGTTTACTCTCCTTACGATCAACCAACTCATTCATGTGAAATTTTCAAAGTGTCACTGTACTTATCTTAGTAGAATATAGTGGACCACTGTCCCTCTTGCTGTATTTATTTATTTATTTATTTATTTATTTATTTAATAGTTTTATATACCAAATTTCTTGTAACAGGTTACAAATCAAAACGGTTTACATAATAACAATAACAGTGCCTCAAATAGTGCAATTACATAAAACAGAGGAATACAGAACTAGGATCATGAAACTGTTGAAACAAACCAGGGTATATATATATCGAACTATGATACATGGCTGGTAGAGAATGGTTAGGTTAAGACCATGGTATTGGCAAAGGGCCTTGGGAATTGGGGCTAAAGTAGGACATATAGCATTTGACTGAATCGAGAGAAAGCAGGCAAGAGTCAATGAGTTACTGGTGATAGAGTTGATTTAAGATCATCTGGCATATGATTCAGGTAAGTCGCTCTGATGATTACGCTCTGATGATTACGCTCTGATGATTACGTCAGATGATTTAAGATCATCTGGCGTAATTTTCAGCGTGAGTTGGGGCCATCTGCCCGAAATTGGTCGTATTTCAACAAAAGCTGTCTGCTTCAGGGACTTAGGAGAGATCTATGAAATACAAGCCAAAGATTAAACAGTCTACCTATTCAAGAAACACATTACCAAATCCATTTTGTACTCACTTGAAGAGAGTCAAAAATTCTGTCTTGGCGCCATTGATGTTATCGAATGGCATCTGTATCTCCTATGCTGGTTTTTGAACTCCAGCGGGCCAATTACCCTGAAAGCATCAAAACGAAACTATGACGTGATCAAACCATTGTAAGAGATTGGACCCAGCAACCACTTCAAGTTCCCAACCACGTCCACTCCGGAGGCATTACTATTGCTGATCATGCGCACTCTTGCTGCCACATCCACTTCTAGATTCTAGTCTATTTCTGGGGAGAGTCATGTCAGATTGAATTAATAAAACACAGATCAATCTATTTCATGATTTAACCCATTGGGGGCAAGGTGTTCCATGAGAAAATGAAACGTTGCTCCATTTGAATTAATTTCAAATTATGGTCACACACACACACACACACACACCCCACGGTGGGCATGCAAGATGAAAGAGTGCTGTCGCTGTAAAATCATATACTTGATATCTTGCCCTCTGCCAATGTTCAACCAGAGGTGCCCCTTCCTTCTGTGTTTTGATGCAATTGAGATGTTCCTGTACCCGAATTTTAAACATACATGTTGTTTTCCCTATATATATTGTAATGAGAAGAGCAGCACGCAGCCTGCCTGGAGGTGTAGAAAGCCGAACCTGAGTAAAAAGAAGACAAACAATCCCAGGGTTGAACAGCAGGGGGCACATAGGTATACCATAGAAAAACTACAATACCCAGGATTCCAGAGCAGCAGAAGAATGTCCGAGTCCAGGAGGAGGCTGAGGCAACAGCTGAAGCTGATAGAGGTGAATCAGATTCAGCTGAGTCCATGCTGTGGGAGGAAGAGGGTGTGTCTCAGGGTGAAAGAGAATATGAAGAGAGCTGCTCATCTGACATGGAGGAGGAGGAGATGGAGATGGACTGGGAGTTACCAACACAGGATTCTTCTTTATCCAGCATGGAAACAGAGTAAGTGTTGGAGGAAGGAAAGAGGGAATAGAAGATTGGGTTTTTTTTTCTTTATTTCTTACAAGGCACTATCTAAGGAGAGTGCTGGCTGTTTGTGGTAGAGGCAGACCGTTACCTGTAGCACAACTATAGGGAAGAAGGGGCGAGTTGTGCTGAATCCCCAAACAGGACGGTACAGGCATGATGAGAGCCTGACAGCAGACATATTTGATATTTTGGGGTTTTGGTTGCAGGTTTGTTTTCCTGTTTGACCTTAAGGAAGTATTACTGCAAGGCATTAAGTAAGAGAAATGGACTTGAACTGATATTGAACTGTTCTTTGTTGTTGTTTTTTTTTTTATAAACATTTCTCCTGGTTTGCTGGTATCCCTACCTGGGGGAGCCTTGAAAGGGGATTTGCTAGTGTGGCAAGCAACACCAAGGACCCAGACCTGTATTGAAAGGCCTACAAATAACCCCACAAGAGAGGAGCAATAGCTACCTGGACTACAACAGGCTTCAGCTATTTCAACCCTGCTACCTGGATTAAAGTGCATACAACGCTCTCGTGGAGGAAATTGATCTCAGCTGCGGATCAAGCAGGAGGAGGTCACGACAATATTAAATTACAAAGGCACCAAAGTGTATATGTGATGTTTTCGGAAACACATGATAAATGTTGGCGAAAAAGAAACATGCAGTGTCCTGGAATTTCCAGAGATGGTCCTTGATGCATGTATCAGCAAACATTACATTGGCCACATCTGTAATGACAAGAAATGGGGAAGTCCTCTTGTACTGATGAAGGAGCTGACAAATGTGAATGCACAACTAGATCCATCAGATTTCTTGCTCTCTTAAAAGCAAAAATGGGCTTCTCTTGGAAGACTGGATGAATCTGCAAGAGTGCCAATATTTCATTATACTGGACTTAAGCCGATGCATATGAGGGGTAACCGGTAAAACACAAATAATCTTATTTTCCTGTTGAAAAGACGTCAGCTGTAATAAAAGGTCTCTATTGACCCATCTAGCTCTCTTGTAGGTTATTACTGTAGGTGAATACCCCCATTGAAGAAATCTAGTTTTTATGTCTCCCACTTGTGTTTGAAATTCATCCAATGTTGAACAAAGTCTTCTAAGCCTTAAAAGTTGTCCCACGGGAAGGTTATCTCATAAATGACGTGGATGAAAAGACGAATAGTGTAGTATCATGTTTCAATCCGTGGGCTTATGGAAAATTGAAAAACAAAATTTGTTGTGACTCAAGCAAATTTGTATTTCCAAAATTGATATCTGCTCCGTGCTATATTGAAAAGTAAAGGGAAGATGGGGGATTGCGTGTGTTTAACCATTCAATAAATTGTTGGAGTGCTGATTCGGTGCCACGCCAGATCATAAAAATATCATCAATGTAGCACTTCCAGAGAAAAATGTGTTTATTTATTTTATTTATTTAACTGTTTTTATATACCAACATTCGATCGAGATATCATATCGGTTCACAAGGAACAATAAACTAATAAGGCAGGAGGACTGCTTATTTTACATTGAAACTAGGTAACTTACATTATAACATGGCAACTTACATGGTACATTATAACATGGCAACATTATAACATGGCAACTTACATGGTAACTAGGTACCTTACTAGGTATCTAGGTAATTTACATTGTACATGGTGACTGACATAAAGATTGAGGAATGGGGTGTATAATGAGAGGAAACGTTGTAGGTAGAAATTATACTTTACGGGAAATACATGAGAAAATGCATTTGCTTGTGGTGAGACGATTTAGTTAAAGACAGTAATAATTAATATGTGAAACAAAAGGATTCGCTACCAACTGTTTCTCAAAAGCTGCCACATACAAGTTGGCCAGAGTGGGGGCCCTGGTGGTCCCCATGGCTGTGCCCTTTATTTGTTGATTAATATTGTCCCTGAAACATGAAATAATTTTGTTGAAGCGCTAGAGTTGCTAACTGTACTATGAAGGACTTTGGAGTTCTGCAATGTTCTTCTTCTACTGATAACACTTCTGCAATAATTGTTCAAACCTCTGTTGAGGAATGCTGGTATACAATGCATAGATATCAATTGTGACCAAAACCACTTCATTAGTTGGCCTCTGGTAATCCTGCAAAATTGTAATTCACGGGGGTAGCCACTTCAATGGCAGTGCCACCACAGATCGATCTATAGATGTAGAAAATATGGAGGAAAAGAATAATCTTAACCTTAACTGTCTAACAAATCTGTATAAATGCTTTTCCCCTTCAAAAGCTGAATATCTATTTGTGGGTGCAAAAAAGAGACCTCTGTTCAAAAGGGTCTCTTGTGTATATGTGAGAGAAGATGTGGATAAATTGATCAATCCGGATTGGAAGGGTTGGGGCGTGACCATTATCGATTCCTGGTTTGTCTTTTTTTCCCATATGGGCGATGATTTCCTGCTGCTCCTTCTTGTGGATGCCAGTTGTCTGTGGACTGTGGTCCACGATCTAAAAAATGATGTTTGTTCTCTGAAGTGATAGAGACAGAGGAGCATTCTATCATTTAGTCAAGTTGATCATCGTGCGCCATATCATGGGTTAACTGGAGACAGTTCTTTGGTGACTGGTATAGTAAGTGAGACCACTGCAGCACAGAGTTTAAATGGCTGTGCCACCACAGATTGATCTATAGATGTAGAAGATATGGAGAAAAAGAATAATCTTAACCTCAACTGTCTAACAAATCTGTATAAATGGTTTTCCCCTTCAAAAGCTGAATATCTATTTGTGGGTGCAAAAGAGAGACCTCTGTTCAAAAGGGTCTCTTGTGTATAAGTGAGAGAAGATGTGGATTAATTGATCACTCTGGATTGGAAGGGTTGGTGCATGACCATTATCGATTCCTGGTTTGTCTTTTTTTCCCGTATGGGTGATGATTTCCTGCTGCTCCTTCTTGTGGATGCCTGTTGTCTTTGGACTGTGGTCCGTGATCTAAAAAACAATGATTATTCTCAGAAATGATGGAGACTGAGGAGCTTTCTATCATTGAGCCAAGTTGATCATCGTGCACCATATCATGGGTTAACTGGAGACAGTTCTTTGGTGACTGGCTTAGTAAGTAAGACCACTGCAGCACAGAGTTTAGAAGCAGCCTTTTTTAACAATGCTAAAATTCCAAAAAGCTTTTTTAAAATTATGTGAGAACTTTCTCCTAGAACTTCCTTCTCTGACCAAAGCTAGAGAGTAAATGCATGTCTTCTTGCACATGCTTAGACCTTACAGTGGGATTAGGTCGGTCATGCGGTGTCACTTGATCCACATAGTAACAATAGGCTAGTCATGGGCGGTTTCCTTATCAACATGCCCAGACTCAGCTCTAACAAGGTGATAAGATCATACATGGAAGGACTGGCTGCTATAGTTACTAGAGATGTGATTCGGCCAAACCTTTGGTTTGGCCTTCGTTATTAGCCCACCATGGGAAATTTCATTTTCCCACAGTTCAGGCTGATTTTATTTCGTCTGCCCCCGAAACGAAGCCTGAAACCCGCCCCACCCCTTCAGATTTAATGAATTCCAACAGGGGTTGTTTAAAAAAAAAAAAGAAACCTAAACCTACCCCAACCCTTCAAATTTAATTAATTGCAACCCTCCACCCTCCCGCCCCCCCCCCCAAGACTTGCCCTCCCCCAAGATGTACCGACAGTCCCTGGTGGTCCAATGGGATCCTGGGAGCATTCTCCCCCTCTCTGGCCATCAGCTGCCACTATTCAAAATGGTGCCGATAGCCCTTTGCCCTTACCGTGTGACAGGGGCTATCAGTGCCATTGGCCGGCCTCTGACACATGGTAGGAGCAATGGATGGCCGGTGCCATCTTAGAAAATGATATGGGCCATCTATTGCTCCTACCAAGTAACAGGGGCCGACCAATGACATGGATACCCTGTCACATGGTAAGGGCAAAGGGCCATCTGCAACATTTTGATTAGTGGCAGTCGACTGCCCGAGAGGGGGAGATTGCTCCTGGGACCCCACTGGACCACCAGGGACTTTAAGTAAGTCTTGGGGGGGGGGGTCATAATTAATTAAATGTGAAGGGTTGGGGTGGGTTTGGTTTTTTTTTATTTTTTTTTTAATGTGCCCTTTCTCCCCCCCCCCCCCAAAAAAAAAAAAAAAAACCCGTTAAGAAAACCACACAAAATTTCTTGGGTTTTCTTATCGTTTCATTGCCCCCCGAAATGCGACGGAATAGAAAATATTGTCTCTATTTCCTATTTCATCACAAACGAATGCACATATAAATGAACAGGAAACAAACAAAAGGGACAGATAATATTCATTTCATACATAGGACTCCTCTATTCATGTTTTGTGGGAACACAAATTAAAAACATAGGGTCCCATTTGTTATGTTTCAGCCATTTGTTTCAAATGAATGCACATCCCTAATGACTTTTCTGGCAATAATTTAAATGGATATGTTCCCGAATATTTAAAAAGTTGCCATTTATCTAGTGAGTTATCTGGCTAAATCGGTTTGAATATTGACCTCAGGTTAAATAAAATTGCTGCTTACATCATGTTCTGAAATAAGAAATCTTTAAGGTGGATTAAAAAAAAATGGGCATGCGCCAGAATTGGGAGATACGCACGCATCTAGCACATGCACATGTCCACCCAATTGTTTAAGCTATCTTCATGCATGCACAAGTACCGATACGTGAATATCTCGCTTCAGGAAAAAATGGGGTGGAATATGGGAGGGGGGCATGGATGTTCTGGGGCAGAGCCAAGAGATATGCATGCAAGTAGCTGCGTCCCTCTGCACTCGCCCAGGTATATTTCACTTTAATGTTATTTCTGCTATGGATGAGGTGCAAGTCTTAATAAAACTATTTCCTGGTATCTTTGAAATGTGTGAGGGCTCTGGTTAACTGGAGACAGTGCAGGCTAAGGACCTGGGGGGATTGGAGGACCTAGCTCTAGGCTGGGCAACCAGATGGAGAAACTGGTGAAATTGGGCTGGATGCATGTCTGTTATAAAATTGCCTCACTTGCATGTCCCAAAGCTGACTTACACTGCTGTGTTCCTAAAAGCTTAAAATTAGGCACACACATACACATGCCAGAACTATTTTATGTGTGTGCAGGATATAAAATTGCCATATATCTGGCTGCTCGCCCATATATACATGTATATTAGGGATGTGCATTTGTTCCCTAAAATTGGGAATCCGCAACATATAGGGCCATATTCATTGTATTCGTGGGGAAACAAAACATATCGCGATTCCCCACGAATAAAACGAATCTTCGCCAAATTATTCGGTAGCCTAAAGGAGCCAATTTAAACAACCCCCCCACCCTCCTGACCCCCCCCCCAAGACTTACCAAAACTCGCTGGTGGTCCAATGGGGGGTCCGGGAGCCACCCCCTGCACTCACACCCTCGGCTGCCATATTCAAAATGGCGCCGGTAGCCTTTGACCTATGTCACAAGGGCTACCGGTACCATTGGTCAGCCCCTGTCACATGGCCACTTGTGCGCCTACCATGTGACAGGGGCTGACCAATGGCACCGGTCGGCCCCTGTGACATAGTGAGGGCAAAAGTTATCGGCGCCATTTTGAATACTGGCAGCCAACGGCCGGAGTGCAGGAGGTCACTCCTGGACCCCCACTGGAATTTTAGCAAGTCTTGTGGGGGTCTGGAGGGTCCCCCAAGACTTGCCAAAAGTCCCTGGTGGTCCAGCGGGAGTCCAGGAGCAATCTCCTGCACTCGGGCCATCAGCTGCCAGTAATCAAAATGGCGCCGATAGCCTTTGCCCTTACTATGTCACAGGGGCTGACCAATGGCTGATAACTAAGGAAACCAAGGCTCAAAGCCCACTTTCCCCAGTGATGCTCCATGTAACCTCAGATGAGTCTTTTTAGTTTTTATCTCCCATTGCCTCAGGTATCCACCTAGGTTGAAAGGTGTCTGAGGGCAGAGACTAACTGTACTTGGATTCTAAACCTTCTTGAAAAGCATGCTAAAAATTAAAAGTATATGTTGGTACATCATTCATTCACATACATTTCTACAAATCTAGTTTACTTTCTTTCTAGGGATTAAGAATAAGGACCTAATTTACTAAATGTTCTCCCCATAAACAATAAAATGGAGTGTGATGAAGCAGAGGCTTCACACAGGTAGAAGCAGTCTGGAAAGATAAGACAAATACTCTAGAAGACAGAGGGAGCTCTGAAGGGAGGTCCAGGGGAAGCGTATTGAGCAGTTCTCCCCTGACCCCCAGGTGTCAATGACTCCGACACTGGCGTTGGAGTAGAATTTTTGGGACCAAAATGTTTCTCCATTTTATCAAGCCGAGCATGATGGCCCTTGGGGGTCTTCTGACCACACAGTTGACACCCTCTGACATCATGTGATATCCCCAGGCAGAGGATGCAGACCTCATACGGATCCATAATAGACATGGTTCGTTGGCACTGGAAGCACGGACAAGCTGGACAATGCCATGAAAAATAGCCAGTGTGCGGACAGCCGAGAAGTGGGATGCCGGGAATCAACTGTGAAGAAGGGAGGAAATTTTTTACCTACTGCACCAAGAAGATATACTGACTGGTGAAAGGGGGCCCGGTGACTGAATGGGAGAAAAATTGCTAATTTACACAAAAAAGGCAGATGAAGCAGAGCTCCAAAAACCGTGAGGCAACTGCACTGTGGAAAAAGAGAGACTGAAGGGGGACCTTACATGGACATGCAAGATAGTAGCATGCTGGGCATGCTCAGTGTGCCAGGCTCCATCTGATGATGTCACCCATCTGTGAGGACTACCATCCTGCTTGTCCTCAGAGAAGTTCACTTTCAACATACTCTGAGAAATCTGCATGTATAATATGCACGCAGCCTTTACCACTACACAAACTTTGAAAATTACCCTCTTAACCCCATGTGTGTGCTAGGGATGTGCAGGCAAAAGGTTTTCGTTGCGTACGTGATACGTATTCGTGGGGGGTCAATTCCGTTTCATGCGGAAGTATGGAGAATTCCATAAGTTGTCGATCTGTAAATACGTTACTACGGCGAGCTAAATTATTGTCCCAGCTAAAATTAAAATTAACTACAACCCCCCCACCCTCCTGACCCCCCCCCCCCCCAAGACTTACCAAAACTCCCTGGTGGTCCAGCGGGGAGTCAGGAAGCCATCGCTGCACTCGTTTGCCGGTTTCATCACGGTGCCAATAGCCTGTGTCACAGGGGCTACCGGTGCCATTGGTCAGTCCCTATCACATGGTCACCGGCGCCATCTTGTGCTCCTACCATGTGACAGGGGCTGACCAATGGCACTGGTAGCCCTGTGACATAGTATGGGCAAAGGCTATCGGCGCCATTTTGAGTCCTGGCGTCGGACGGCAGGTCACTCCGGGACCCCCGTTGGACCCACAGGGACTTTTGGCCAGCTTGGGGGGGGCCTCCTGACCCCCACAAGACTTGCCAAAAGTCCAGTGGGGGTTCGGGAGTGACTCCTTGCACGCCGGCCGTCCGATGCCAATACTCAAAATGGCGCCGATCGCCTTTGCCCTCACTATGTGTCCGATGCCAATACTCAAAATGGCGCTGATAGCCTTTGCCCATACTATGTCACAGGGGCTACCGGTGCCATTGGTCAGCCCCTGTCAAATGGTAGGAGAACAAGATGGCGCCAGTGACCATGTGACAGGGGCTGACCAATGGCACCGGTAGCCCCTGTGACACAGGCTATCGGCGCCATGATGAAACCAGCACCGAGGGTGTGAGAGTGCAAGGAATGGGTCCCGGACTCCCCGCTGGACCACCAGGGAGTTTTGGTAAGTCTTGGGGGGGTCAGGAGGGTGAGGGGGTTTTAAATTTTTATTTAGGAGGCCGAATAAAAAAGAAATCTGTTTAATACGTGGGGAGTCGCGATGCGTTTCGCCTCCCCACGTATTTAACAGATAGCAAAAAATAAGTTGCGGATTACAAATACATGGAAAACGGATGCACACCTCTAGTGTGTGCGCACATGGGTGCACATTACCATTCGTCCAACATTTCCTCTTGAATTTTAAGGGTTGCAGCAGAGTCAACCAGCTCCAGGCTGAAAAACTGGCCTGTACCAGAAAGGTAATTCATTGCCTGCTTGATGTGGCTCTAAAAATCTGAATCAGTTGCAGAAAGAGACAAACTAGAGAAGATGATCTCAGGAAGGGTGTGAGTTCTAGAGGGCAGTAAGGAACTGATGGGATAGTTAGATAGGAACAGAGGGAAAGAGAGCCCAAACAGGTGAAAAAGCTTTTGCTGGAAAGAAATCCCAAATAGGCAAACAAAGCAAAGGAATGCACAGTGGCTTTTCTACCAAAAGGTTAATGTGCTGTATTAGCAAGACTGTGAAGATTAAGAGACTAGGTTTATATTAGCAGAGCCCCATGTTGTGAAAGGAGTTCCTGACTATAGTTTGATTTCAGGAGGATCTGGCATTTTGTTTACCTGCTTTTGTCTTATTTAAAGGTCCATTTCTCTCTATGAACAAAGGAAGAGCTTGTACATTTCTGGAACACAACTTTAATTTTCCTCACACACCACACTTCTGGTTGTGTAATGTTCCTTGACTACTCTGAGGATGTCCAGTGACCAGACATAGAAGAATTTTAGGGTGGTCATAAATAGGTCCCATCACAGAGTGAGGGTGAAGAAACTTAGGAGTCTCCTTGGTTAAATCCGAATTTAGTTGTAAGCTTAATCAACTGAATGGAACAGCTTAAATGCAGGGCAATGAACAATTCTTTTCCCCTGACATGAGCATATCAGTTAAAAAACTCTCATTTAATCAAGCAGACTGAGTGAAGAGGCTAGAACATGTCAAGTTGGTTTCTTTAATAGTTATAAACAACTTCGAACTGAAGAGGTCAAAAAACATGTTCCTATTAGTTTCTGAAAAGTTGACATTGTGTAATAGTGACAGAAAGGAAAGCAAATTGAAACAGTTTGCACAACTATTTTTTTTTTTTACCAGTTATTTATTTAACTTCACCAATTAAAAAAATGTTTAACTGCAATTTTCTTAAGGGGCGGATTTTAAGAGCCCTGCTCGCCTAAATGCGCCCGGATTTGGGCGGATTTAGGCGAGCAGGGCCCTGTGAGCCGGTGAGCCTATTTTACATAGGCCTACCGGTGCGCGCAGAGCCCCGGGACTCGCATAAGTCCCGGGGTTTGGCGAGGGGAGCGTGTCGGGGGCGTGTCGGGGGGCGGGCCCGAACCACGCGGTGTTTTCGGGGCGTGTCTGGAGCGTGTCGGGGGCGGGCTCGGGGGCGTGGTTACGGCCCGGGGCGATCCGGGGGTGTGGCCGCGCCCTCCGTACCCGCCCCCAGGTCGCGTCCCGGCGCGCAAGAGGCCCGCTGGCGCGCGGGGATTTACGCCTCCCTCCGGGAGGCGTAAATCCCCCGACAAAGGTAAGGGGGGGGTTTAGACAGGGCCGGGCTGGTGGGTTAGGTAGAGGAAGGGAGGGGAAGGTGAGGGGAGGGCGTTAGAGGATTCCCTCCAAGGCCGCTCCGATTTCGGAGCGGCCTCGGAGGGAACGGGGGTAGGCTGCGCGGCTCGGCGCGCGCCGGCTATACGAAATCGATAGCCTTGCGCGCGCCGATCCAGGATTTTAGCGGATACGTGCGGCTACGCGCATATCTGCTAAAATCCCGCGTACTTTTGCTTGCGCCTGATGCGCCAGCAAAAGTATGCCTATTCGCGGTATTTGAAAATCTACCCCTAAATGTACATGTCATGAATTTTCTATATAAAAAAGCATCATAGGTGAAAATTAAGAGTTGGATTTCAATGTTGGAAACAATTTTTACCCAAGGCATCCAGGGCCTTATGCTCCAGACCCAGAGAAGCAGAAGCAAAGGTGCAGAAATTCTTGGCTTTCTTGCGGGCAGACTCAACCACAACAGATTGGTGTGGGAGTTGACGCCTCTCAAACCCCAAGGCTTGTTGTACCAGGTAGACTGCATCCACCTTTTGATTAACCGGAGGAACGGAAATGGGGTGTTCCCAGATCCTAAGGAGAAATTCCTTAAATGTATCATGGACTGGAACAGCCACTACTTCCTTTGGGGCATACACAAACTGGAGGACTTCCAGCATCTTTTGACGGGCGTCCTCCTCTCTCAAGCCATCGCCTGGACAAAGCCCGCAAATGTGAGGCCCTCTAGTGGGGGGGGGGGGCTACATCTCTTGGGAGCAGACAGGTCTGACAGTCATCCGTAGAAGACTCAGAGGTATCGTCCCCCCATGGGTTATATAGAACATCCTCCCCACTAAGATCCCATGGGGGCCATCATGGAGGGTCCTGCCTAGGCCTCTTGGCTTGGGCACTGAGGGCATCGAGGGCACCGAAGGCCCTGCAGACATCAAAGGCACAGTGGGCATCGAGAGCTCCAATGACACCGGGAGTATCGAGCCTGATGGACCAGAAATCAGACCAGGAAATACCGGCCGTGGAACCAATGATCCGGATGGCGCAGTCAGCCACATCGACTCTTCCTTCTCGGAGGAACCCATGATGGGAATCACTCCGGAAGAAGGAGGCATTGGTGGCTGCTGGGGAACTGATGGGCTGCGTCAATAGTATGCCCAGAAGGATGTCAAGATGCTTTAGAGGGGCACTAATATACAAGGCGCTGGCTCTGACACCGGCGTGGGGGCCAGGGGATCTGGAGGTTTGATGTCCTGCAGGGCTTGGAGCACCGCCTGCTGTACCCAGTGATCCAGCTTCTCCTGAAAACCGGCATCAGTGAGGAACACCTGGGACTACCGGGTCCAATGGAAGTCAATGCCTCCTCCCCATGGGCTAACTTCAGTGGCATCACAGCCGTCGCTGGTGCTGAGCCAAGTCTAGTACCCTGCACAGACGGTGATCAGTGCCGATGCTTTTGAGACTTTCCTTGGTGCTCGGCCCGGTCTTTCCCAAATACTGAGGTGGATGGAGAGCATCCCAATGTCTTGGAGTATGACGACACTGGAAACAGCTTATCCTCTGACCCTCTCTCCTGTGAGGGTCCCGATGGAGGAGTGGATATCAACGGCATGTCCAAACGTTCCTCACGGCCTCTGGGTGTCAACGCCCCAATTCCGGAATCAATGGATCAGACCTTTTGGACCCAAAAAGCTTCTTCATCTTATCCAGTCGGGCATGATGGCCTTTGGGGGTCATTTGATCGTAAAAATGGCACCCCAGACATCGTGCAACGTCCCCAGGCAGAGAATGCAAACCTCATGCGGATCTGTGAGGGACATTGTCTGCAGGCAGTGCGGGCATCCACGAAAAACAGACAACAGCATCAAAAAGAGTCTGCGAGCTTTCGATGACCAGTGGACACCGAAGAGCCACACTCCAGGAATTGACCACAAACAAGATAAAACTTACCATGCTGCCTCCCTGGGACACTGACTGGGAGAAGAGGGACCCAGCGCAGAAAAAGGTCGGTAATCAACTGAGAAAAATACTTTGAAAAGAGCAGAGCTCCACAACACTTTGCAAAAAAACAAGACTGAAGAGGGACCCCACTTGGTTGGGTGGAAAGTTGCATGCTGGTCATGCTCAGTGTGCAAGTCAAAGTTCTAGAAACTTTGACAAAATATTTCCGTGCCAGGCTCCATCTGATAATGTCACCCATCTGTGAGGACTACCATCCTGCTGATAAAGGGGATGGAACAGCTCTCCTATGAGGAAAGGCTGAAGAGGTTAGGACTGTTCAGCTTGGAGAAGAGATGGCTGAGGGGGATATGATAGAGGTCTTTAAGATCATGAGAGGTCTTGAACGAGTAGATGTGAATCGGTTATTTACACTTTCGAATAATAGAAGGACTAGGGGGCATTTCATGAAGTCAGTATGCAGCACATTTAAAACTAATTGGAGAAAATTATTTTTCTCTCAACACACAATAAAGCTCTGGAATTTGTTGCCAGAGGATGTGGTTAGTGCAGTTAGTGTAGCTGGGTTCAAAAAAGGTTTGGATAAGTTCTTGGAGGAGAAGTCCATTAACTGCTATTAATCAAATTTACTTGGGGAATAGCCACTGCTATTAAATGCATCAGTGGCATGGGATCTTCTTACTGTTTAGGTAATTGCCAGGTTCTTGTGGCCTGGTTTGGCCTCTGTTGGAAACAGGATGCTGGGCTTGATGGACCCTTGGTCTGACCCAGCATGGCAATTTCTTATGTTCTTATGCCCTAGGAGAAATAACTTGGACAATCCATATGCAATATTCTCTGCAACTGCTTATTACTGAAATCATGGGCATGTTTAGTCTCCATACGTCCTATGAAAAGAACTGTCAGTATCTTTCATAGAATCCCATTTTGGTAAGTTAGAAACTAAATTTTTCATATCCTGGTTGTTCAAAGGCACTGTAGTCACTAAAGTAAATGTTATAGTACCTCTCCCTGTCTGCATTGTTGTTGTTCATTCAATTGCTGCATTAGGGATTTTGTGATTCCAGACTACCAGAACCCTTATCCACTCTCTCATCTCCTCCCGCTTAGACTACTGCAACCTGCTCTTCACAGGTCTCCCAGCACGCCATCTCTCTCCACTGCAATCTGACCTAAATTCAGCTGCATGACTTATATTTCGCCAACATTGCTTTGCTCACGTAACCCTCTTATAAAGTGACTGTATTGACTCCTTATCTGCTCCTGAATACAGATCAAGCTCCTCTTCCTCATCTACAAAAGCCTTCACTTTACTGCAACTCACTACCTCTCCTCTCTTATCTCTTTCTACATCCCTCCTCGTGCACTCTGCTCATTGGATAAGTCACTCATATCTGTGCCCTTCTCCTCTATTACCAATTCCAGACTCTTTGCTTTCCACCTGGCTGCGCTGTGTGCTTGGAATAGACTTCCTGAACTGGTGCGTCATGCTCCTTCTCTCGCTGTGTTAAATCCTATCCAAAGACCCACCTTTTTGAAACCACTTGTAAAGTGGTTTCAAAAAGGTGGGTCTTTGGTGGGTCTTATGCCTGATTGTCTGCTTTTAGTCTTGTTAACTAATTTTCTTTTCTTTTTAACCATTCTTTTGCTTTATGAAATACCCTAAGCCTCTTGTCCTGTAAGTTTGTGTTATTAGATGGTAAGCTTTATCGAGCAGGGACTATCTTTTTGTGTGTTTGTACAGCGCTGCATATGTCATGTGGCGCTATAGACATGTTAAGTAGTAGTAGAAATAGTAGGGATGGGGCTGTTGGTATTGTTAAGAGTTGCGGTACTCATTCATTCCTACACATCAGGAATGCCACTGGATCCAGCCGCCTTGCTACCTCACCTGGCCTCCCTGTAGGCATGCATGCTTGTGCGCATAGGATATATGCACAGTGGCAGCAAGGAATAGATCTGTGCTCATTGATGACATCACCCTCCTCCAGCCTTATTTAAGCCTAGCCCTGCACTGGTTCCTCACCTCAGCAACAGGTCTCCAGGTGTGCCTTGGTCCCAATGTGTGCTGCTATTCTTTATGCTGTTCTTGCCTTGGTCCCTGCTTGTTCCCTGCCTTCCTCCTTACTGTAGTTCTTGCCTTGTTCTGTACCCCCTCCTTGCCTTGTTCATTCCTTGTCTAAGTCCTTGTCTTCCTCGTCTTGATACCCTTGGCTTGACTTCCTGGATTCTGACCCTGACCTGGACCTTCCTTGATCCCTGCCCGAACTGACCCCTTGTCTTTGGATCCAACTCTGTTCTGTCTGCCCTTACCTCTGGCCTGATACTCACACCTGCTGTTTGCCACCTTCCCCAACCATTGGCCTGGTATCCTCATCTGCTGTCTGCCCCGAACTTCACCTGGATGTGGACTCTTGTCTTTGAATAGCCCAAGGGACCCATCTAAGTTCTGCCAGTCACCAGAACCCAAGGACTCAACCTGCAGGGGAGGTGGCTGGAATAGGCGAAGCTCCAGTCTGTCCCAATCCAGGACTTCTCCTCCAGTTGTCAGTGTGGGTCTAGTAGGCCTACTCACTAGGCAGCGCCAATCACACCACAGCATCAAGGGTCCACTACTCTTGTGGGCGTTACATTGTTGAAGTGAATGGGGTTGACTGTAGAGATATGAGAAGAGGTTGAGGAACAAAAGGGACAGATAATGTGGCCATCAGGCCTAGATTTATTGTCCGCTTATGTCTGGGTCTTTACTAACATCTCCTCTTTGTCCCTGAGCTGCTCATTTAAGAGCAAGATTTCAGATGTTATTCTAATAGAACTTAGCTTATCAGTTATTTCATCAGTTGTCTGCCATTGCTATAGGCATTGCCGTTAAAGCATCTTTCAAGTTGCAGGGAGTGCAGCAATATTACCATGCCCCCAGCTGCCTCAGGGTTTTAGGGGGTACTTCTGGGTGAGGCAGGAGGCTTGCTCTTAGCAGTTAGCCAGGTAAGTTATCCAGATAAGTTAACTTCTCCCCAGAATGCCCCAAGTATTCTTCCAAAGACTTAGCCAGATAAAATGTATCCAGTTAAATGAACCAGATATTTAAATTTAGGGTCTGGTTAACTCAAAAGTTAACCAGACCAACCCCTTTAAATATGGACCTCATACAGATTAAGACTCTAATAAGTCAAGTCTTGGCACCTGTCCTAAGTGCTTAAAGTATCAAAAGTGTTAATTTTCTTAAGAGACGATGCTGTAAATGGTAAAGTTAGCACTTAGTTATTATCAAGGGCAAAATGTATTAGTTTTACAACTGTTATAATAAACTAATGATATGCATAGCACACGAGTGTTTTGAAAAATTGGACTATTAAAAAAAAAATACCCCACTTCCAGTATTTCCTCCCACCCTAATCAGCAAATAATTACGCACTCCAATCCCTGGCATCCTATTCTAAAGGAACACACTCCCTTATACCCTCCAATTCTTTCCCTCACCCTCCTCTGTAAATTGCACACCACCACTCCCCACTACCCTCTTCCATCCTCGATGCACTCAAAAAAATAGCTTGTCCAAACTCCTGATCCCTCTCTAACCCCAATCTCTCAGTCCCACCCTTGATCTGCCAAAAACATAAACCTTTCACCTTTCAGGAACACCTTTTCCCTGGCACAGCTCCCTCTTCCATGACTTTTCCTTTTCCCCCAACTTATCTTGTACTGATCACACCTATCCGGAGCCTCCACAGGGGACAATTTTTAAAATCAACACATTTTTTGTAGGCCTACAAGTGCATGTTCAACAGATAATTTTACCTAGGTAATTGATTAGATAGTTAATAGGGTAAAATTGTTTGAAAATTGTCCTCATTATCTATAAGAAGGCAGAGCAAGCTTGTAATATAGGTATCCGTTTTCAAAAAAGTAACATAGAAGCACAGAAATGACAGAAAAAGACCATAAGGCCTGACCTAGTCTTCTGATCTGCAACAACTGCTCAGCTCTGCAATCCCTGCCACTCCTTAAGAGATCTCCTGTGCTTGTCCCATGCTTTCATGAATTTAGATACCAGCAACTCCACTCGGAGGTGGCTTCAGCCCGAAGCACTGCCTAACCCATTGTATTTAAGTTTCAGTGCTGCAAGGATTTTCTCATTAGCTTTTACAACATACGGTTGCTGAAAAGTAGGAGTAGATTGGTAATAGTGTTGGGTTTAAAAGTATTTCTTGGCTTTGAAAAATCTTTTTTATTTTTCAGAGTTTGAGGCGGTCTCACAAACCTGTCCAGATCGAGATAATCTGTACATTTTCTAACTGCCTGTCCTCCCTGATCTGAAAATCACTTTTCCCTCCTCACCATTTCACTCAGGACTGAGCTGCTGGTAATATTTATAGCACCAGCTTCCCATATGGCTCATTGTTAAAACTGTGCTCAAATGGACCAAGCCTCATCAATTTAGCACTAGAAGGAACAATACTGAGTAATCTGGAGCTAAATTATTCATGCCAGTAGGGTTTCCCTAGCGCTGGCATTGTTTGCCCGGTCATGATACATCGGCACCAAAGATTCTGATGCGTTAAGCTTTCTCTCTACCTTTTTTTCTTACATTTTCTTTCTCCTTTTTTCTCTTTCATCTCATACAGACAGCAAAATTGCAGCATCCAGAACATTTAACTTTATAAAGTGGTACCGCACAATTGTTTGACTCTGATCACGTATATCAAATTCATCGAGTATGTTGTTTTGTGATTGCAGATCTCCCAACTCCCTCGCATAACTTTTAGGGAATTTGCCCTCCCCTGCACATCCTTCTACTCCATAGACTTCAATGCATCAGTCTCTCAAGCTAGTTTAACCCCTTTGTGTATCACTTACCATATGTCGTTAAATCTATGTGCATGCGTATTTTCTGTATAATAATGCTTATGTGCATTTTAAATATGTACCAAAGGCACTCTCTTTACAGATCCAAGAAATGGCTTAGAGAGTGCCTGGAAATGTGCTTTTACTTAAATTGGACAAGCTAAAAACCCAAAACTGAATTAGACATGTTGAGAAAGGAAGCCGAGGAGGATCATGACAGGTTCTGTAGCAATATATGATTTCTCCAGTATTTTTGTGGCTTTAGTTTCACTTCCCCATCCAGTTTCCTAGCTACCATTTTTGTGATTTTCCAAGCCCCCTCCTTCTGCCTTTTCTCAAACATTCACATTTTCCTGCCAACCTCTTTTCCCTATTGATATTTAAATTTCGTAATGCAAGCCCTTATAAACCTCAGAGCCTGCATGCCTAGTCTTTCTTATCAGTCCAAACAGAAGGTGAGGGAATGAAAGATTTACTTTACTTTTTGCTATTTTATTTGTATTTATATAAAGTAATTGAATCATGAGTGCTTATGAAATATGCATGTATGGTCAGTAGGTAAGGTTAAGCCCTGAAAATTTCTACTACTGCTCGCAAGTTTCTAAAGTATGCTAACAATTAAACCCTTGGTGCATCTTTTCATTCAAAAATAGCAAAATCACCCTTATTTTGGAACTGTTCAATTTGGAAGGGTATTCATCGACCTGATAAATGCTGAGTCCATGCGTGTAAATGAATAAAACGTCCATTGTTTAAGCTATAATATTTCTGGAATGATCTAACCTGCCAGTAATTTTTATATATCCCTGAAATTTATTTTTTTTCTAAGATGTATTTGGCAATCATGGAAACATAGTTTCAGAGATGACAGCTTTAAAAATATAATAAAAGATTCACAAAGTATCTTAGCATGCAGCATGCAGGCTGAAACTCTTAAGAAGTTGCCTTGAGAAATTTAAATGTGTTTGGAATGTACATTTCATATGTCTTGTATATGTTTTTTGTTGCGTCAGAGGAGGACCCTTGGGCTGAGGTGGGGTTGACGCAACCCGTAGGTAAGAACCTACAGGTCCCCACCGTCGGCAGGCAGAGTGGGCTGATAAACAGAGGCCACTGGAACTTCACCTATACCAGCCCTCGTTCTCTGCGGGTTGAGCCTTTGGGTGCCGGGGCCAGCAGGATTTAGGTGGGCCTCTGTATGTAGTTGCAGCAGGAGTTGGTTCAGCCCAGAGACAGCAGGTGAGAGATGGTATAGTCTTACCCCAGACTGGATAATGTCCTGGAAACTCGGGCACCAATAGAATGAAGGCAGACAGGGGCGCTCGAGCAAAAGCAGGCCGAAACCTGAAGAAACCACATCCAGGGAGTAAGCTGGAGAGGCGTCCAAGGGCAGGCTTGAGTCAGGGCTGGCGGCAATCCGAAGGCAGTGGCAAGCAAGGCTGAGGTCTGAGCACGGAAATAGTCAAGAGTGTAGTCAAGCAAGGCGGAGGTCTGATCACAGAGATGGTCAAAGGCGTAGTCAGGCAAAGCGGAGGTCTGAGTCTGGAGATAGGTAATAGTGTAGTCAGGCGAAGCAGAGGTCTGGGTCTGGAGATAATCAATGGCAAAGTCAGGCAAAGCAAAGTGAAAGTCCGTGTACTCAGTCTTAAGCATGTAGCAGGGTAGGAACGAAGAGACAGGAACCAGGAACAGCAAGGAACAGGAACGCAGGGATGAGACAAATCTCTAGGCAGCAACGAGTTCTCGACCAGAGAGGACACCTGTTGCAAAGGCAATGCTAGGGGGTGGAGCCTGAGCTTAAATATTGTAGTTAGGTTGATGTCATCATCCGGGGCCGTGGCTAGGTTCCCGCCACAGTCCCTTCTTAAGAATCAATGGTGCACATGCGCCTAGGGAGGGGCACGGTGCGAGTAGCAGCGACTCTCCACGGGCCACGTGGAGAGCCCTGACGAGAAGTGGAAGCAGGACCGGGAACGCCGGGGACTGTGGCAGAGCCGGAGGCACCGGAAGAGGCCTAAGGACGGAGCTGTAGGTCCACCGCTGCCAGCGAGCAGGAACCAGAGGTTGGAGTCACTGTAGAAAGGTGAGGGGGCCGTGCCGAGAGTCTGCCATGGACGGCACACAACATTTTTCTATGAAATTACATATGCTTTTTTTTTTTTTTAATATAAATTGCTTAGATCTTTTGATATAAGTAGTAGATCAAGTATGAATAATCAAAAACAAAAACATAGATATCAATAGGGAACAGTTTTTTGGTGGGTGTGATTGTCCACGTATTTATTTATTTATTTATAACTTTTATATACCGAGGTTCAATTAACAAGATTAATTATCACTTCGGTTTACATTATAATAGCAAACATAACAGAGACAAGTCTTGTTTTACAATGAACAGGGTGGAATAACCTGGATAAATAACAATGAACAGGGTAGAATAACCTGGAAAAACATAAAATAGGTGCAGAAAGTATAGAGAATTGGGACTGTGTAACTTGGGCAAAAGCAGGGAAATTAAATGGGGGGTGACTATAAAGGCAACAAGTTGGATAGAGTCCTCATGATGTGGATAAGAGCCAAGGCTGAAGGTGAGTCATTATGGGAAGGCTTGTTTGAACAACAAAGTCTTAAGTCTCTTCTTAAAGGTGATTGGACATTTGTTCCAGCCTCAGTTCAGGAGGGAGCAGGTTCCATTCCTTGGGGCCCGAGACGGATATAGCTCTCTTGCTGAAGGAGGTCTTGGTGGTAGGTGCTTGAAGAGTGCCTCTCTGGGCTAGTCTAATTGGATGGACCGAGGTATGGAGTTGCAGGGGTATTGTAAGGTCTAGAGGAGTAATATTGTGAATGGCTTTGTGAATGACTGTTAGTAGTTTATGAAGGATTCTGAACTTAATTGGTAGCCAATGAAGGTTCTTTAAAATTGGAGTTATATGATCCCTCTTATTGGATTTTGTAAGGATCCTGGCTGTGGCGTTCTGTAGAAGCTGGAGAGGCTTAAGTGAAATATCAGGCAGGCCGTGAAGTAGTGAGTTGCAATAGTCTATTTTGGAAAATATGATGGCTTGTAAAACTGACCTAAAATCATGGAAATGGAGGAGGGGTCTTAGTCGCTTTAGCACTTGGAGTTTAAAATAGCATTCCTTTACTGTGTTGTTGATGAAGCCAGAGAAGTTCATTTGGCTGTCTATGATTACCCCGAGGTTTCTTACCTTGGGTGAGAAAGTAGGGGACATAGGCTGTTGAGTGATGTTTAGTGGTACGCTGCCATCTTGTGTGATTAGGATGTATTCTGTTTTTTCAGTGTTGAGTAACAAATTCAGCTTTGAAAGGAGGTTGTTAATGTGGGTGAGACAGGCATTCCAGTAGAGAAGAGTTTTTTGCAGTGAATCAGTGATCGGTATCAGGATTTGAACATCATCAGCATACAGATAATGAGTAAGTTTCAGCTCGGAGAGTAGATTGCAAAGGGGGAGAAGATAGATATTGAATAGTGTCGGGGATAAAGAAGAACCTTGAGGGACTCCTAGGGAGGAGATGAAAGGGGGGGATTCTTTGCTGTTAATCTTGACTTTATAATGTCTATTTTGGAGGAAGGATTTGAACCAGTTTAGTACGGTATTTTTGATGCCAATCTCCTCTAGCCTGCCAATAAGACACTGATGGTTCACTGTGTCAAATGCAGCCGATAAATCTAGGAGGATGAGGAGACAGGGCTTTTTCTTTTCCAGGTTCATGAGTGTGATATCTGACAGCGAAATAAGGAGAGATTCTGTATTTCTGGCTTTGCGAAATCCTATTTGAGCTGGGGAGAGTATATTGTTATTGTCCAGAATCTCGGAAAGTTGTTTGACAATTCTTTCAAGGATCTTGGCGATGATAGGAAGGTTTGCAATAGGACGAAAGTTTGCTGGGTTGTCTGTGGAGAGGTTAGGTTTTTTTTAGAAGGGGTTTTAAGATAGCCAGTTTGAGAGGGTCCGGGACATGACCTTGTGCTAAGGAGGCATTGATGATAAGCGAGATGGGTTTAGAAACTTCAGTGGCGCTTAAGATGAGAAGGTTGGCAGGAATCGCATTGAAAGAGTGGGCGGCTGGTTTTAGTTTCTTCAGTAGAGATTCTATTTCTAGTGAGGAAGTTGATTCGAATTCTTCCAGGAATGCCGTATGAGGTGATGAGGCTTTGAGAGGTTGCTTAGACATAGAGATGAGAGGGGGTGCCGTGGGAAGAGGACATAATTTGTCCGGGGATGTTAGCGTTGTGCGGGCGGCCAGTAAGTTAGTTATTTTGTCTTTGAAGTAGTTGGCAAGTTCAATGGATTTGAGAGCTGCTTTTTCATCTGGGATAGTCGGAACTGGAGGTTTAGTTAGAGAAGAAACCAGTGAAAAGAGGGCTTTTGGATCAAAGATGAAATTATGGATTTTCTTGGAGTAGAAATCTTTTTTTGTTTGAAGAATTTTGATCCTGTAATGGTGCATGAGCGATTTGAAGGATGTTAGGTTTGAGGAGGAAGGATTCCTGCGCCAGCTCTGTTCCCTTTTTCTAAGTTCGCGTTTCATGGATTTTAATTCTGGAGAGAACCAAGGTTTTTTTATGTCTTTCTTTGAGAGGATAACCTTAGTTTTTAGGGGGCAGATCAAGTCTGCTACTTTACTCGTAATTTTGGACCATGAGGATAAGGCAGTGTCTGCCTTAAGGAGGGGTTTGCTGGGAGAGAAGTACTTGTTTAAATGTAGGGGGGTTTGCTGGGAGAGAAGGAGGGGTTTGCTGGGAGAGAAGTACTTGTAAGGAGGGGTTTGTAAGGAGAGAAGAAGCACTTGTAAGGAGGGGTTTGCTGGGAGAGAAGTACTTGTTTAAATGTAGCTGGAAGCTAAAATTACAAAAAACACAAAAAGAATTCATTGCCACTGATCTTGCCACATCCCTTATCCTCTTACTATGTAAATGTCAAAACTTGCTTCATTCTTTATAGGCTCTTAGACTGTCCATTTTAATTAAAAGCACTCCTGGTACAGTCACAGTGAAGTGATGATCTTAGTCATACAGGAGATCCATTTTCTTAGATCAGGAGGGAGAGCAATATTGGTACATATGCAAATTCTGCTTAACTTTAATTGCACTGAATTATGCAATTAAAAGGGGTGAAATAGCACAAATTTGAAATTGTATGTTATGGCCGCCGGTTGCGGCAGTCTGCGTCCGGGGCTGGCTCCTTACCCGAGGCGGTGGAACGCCTCAGACGCTGTGACGGTCATGGCTGCTGGCCGCGATGGTCCGTGACCGGGGCCAGGTATGGGCAGGCCACTGCGGTTCTCTTCCAGGGCTCCTGCGGGTGCAGCCAGCCCTCTCAGACGCTCCCTGCATGGCCGCTGCCACTGCTGAGCCCGGCCGCATGTTCCTGCTTGGCCAGGTTGACTCCTCCCACTTCAGATTGTTAGAGCCACGCGCACGGCTGAAGATTTGATTTAAAGGGGCCATGACAGGAAGTTGTTGTGGCTCCTTCCTGAAGACTCCTCCCTCAATTTGGGTATTTAAGGCAAGGTCTGCTCCTTAGACCTTGCCTTGGTATTGAGGCACCTTGTTGGGTTTTTTCCTGAGCTCCGTGCTCCTGGTTTTATTTAGGGATGTGAATTGGGCTTCGGACGATTGAAAATATCGTACGATATTTTCAAAGTCGTCAGAAATCGGGGGCTCCCCCAAAACGATAGGAAAACCCCACGATATTGTTCTTGGGGGTTCTCTTAGCATTTTAGAGGAGAGCGGAAAAAACAGCACACAAAAATAACCCCTAAACCCACCCGACCCTTTAAAACTAATCCCTTAGCTTCCCCCACCCTCCCGACTCTCCCCCCCCCAAAAAAAAACAACTTTTTATAGGTACCTGGTGGTCAAGTGGGGGTCCCGGGAGCGATCTCCCTCTCCTGGGCCGTCGGCTGCCACTAATCAAAATGGCGCCGATGGCCCTTTGCCCTAACCATGTGACAGGGTATCCATGCCATTGGCCGGCCCCTGTTACATGGTAGGAGCACTGGATGGCCTGCACCATTTTAAAGATGGCGCCGGCCATCCAGTGCTCCCTCCATGTGACAGGGGCCGGCCAATGGCACGGATACCCTGTCACATGGTAAGGGCAAAGGCCATCGGTGCCATTTTTATTAGTGGCAGCCGACTGCCCGAGAGCGGGAGATCGCTCCTGGGACCCCCACTGGACCACCAGGTACCTGTAAAATGTTTTTGGGGGGGTCGGGAGAGTGGGTGAAGCTAAGGGATTAGTTTTAAAGGGTCGGGGTGGGTTTTTTGTTTATCGGCTTGGGCGCAGCCAATAAACAAAACCGCGATCGGGCCGGACGAAAAAAAAACCACAATGTGAATCGGAACCGGAATCCGAACCGATTCCGGTTCCGATTCACATCTCTAGTTTTATTTGCTCTTTGTCCTGCTTCTGCTCTTCCTCCCCGTTGGATTGATTCTTGGCTTTTGACCTTCGAACCGGCTTTTGTGCTTTCCTTGGCTTGATCCTGGAAGGGCTTCTGACCCTTCTCCTGGTTTGCTTCTGGACTGGCTTCAGACTACTCTCCTGACTTGCTACTGGACCGGCTTATGTCCTTTCTCTTGGAGCGGCTCTTGACTATTCTTCGACTCCCACTCCTAGACTGACTACGACATGCTGGAGGCGCCAGCCATCTGGAATCCACGACCTGCAGGAGGCGCCTGCATCCAGACCTACCTTCAGTCTTCAGGGAGTCTCCTAAGTCCCAGCGGCCGGGTCCCTATGGGCTCCTCCTGGGGGGATCACGAGCTTCCAGGGTGAAGTCTTCATTCAACAGCTGAATCATCAGGCCTTGCCCTCCGACGGTAGGGACATACGAAGGTTGACTCCCTCTTGGGTAGCGCTAACTCTACCTCGGAACAGAGGTCCAACTTCTGATTCGTAACATTGTAAGCAGTAGTGCCAGTTGTCAAGGCTTCATTTCTTGAAGATTGATGCTACTGGAGCAGTTGTGTAATCTTAAACTGTTTCATGATTTTTCTCCTTTACAAGAAGTCACTCAAACTCTGATAAACCTATGAAGGTAGTCTCATATTAAAAAGGTAATTTTCAATAATGTGCATATCTTAGCACATACACACATAATAGGTAGGTGTGCCTAAAGTAATGCCAGTGTTTTATAAACAGGAGTAAAAAAAAAAAAGGAATGCAAAATCTCAAACCTAAAAAGTACAACACTCAAAATATTTCAAACATACTGCAACCATGTCATGCCTTGCCCTGTCTTGCTTTGCCTATCCGTACCTTGATGCCTTGAGTCTTCATCTGCCCTGCAATGCCTTGAGTCTTCATCTGCCTTGCCACGCCTGATGTCTTCATTTGCCTTGCCATTCCTGATGTCTTCGTCTGCCTTGTCCTCTGTCCGGCCTGCTGCTTCCTGTCACTCCCTAGCGGCAGTCCGAAAGGGCTTGGAATGGTCGGAGGACCATTCAAAGACCACCATTGTGTTGGTGGTCTCAAGGAGGCATGCAGGTCCAGTCGAGGCTCAGGGTTAGGACTTTTCACCGCAAGGCACACATCTCATCCCACGCTGGAGAGCGCCCTCTGGTGCTCTCTTCCATCCGCAGTGCAACACAAGGGAAGTCTTGCCTCACAAATCTGCTACATTTTTTTGAAGAGGTTAATAAACATGTTAGGGATGTGAATCGTTTTTCAACGATTAAAATTACCGTCCGATAATGTTTATATCGTCTTAAATCGTTATAGAACACGATACAATAGAAATTCTAACGATTTATCGTTAAAAATCGTTAAATCGTGTTAGTGCGCACTAACTCGATTTAGTGCGCACTAACTGAAAATGATACAAATAAACACTTTCCAGGTCACTGAAGGTCAGTTAGGAATGAATATGTGTTCCTATTGGCTGGCTGCCCTCTTATCTATTGATGTTACCAAGGTTACCACTGAGGTGATGGTTGGGAGGATGGGAAATGGAACTGGAAACTAACGAACACCAACAGAAAATGAAACAAAGTGTTCACACTTCCCAGGTCAGTAAAGGTCACTTAGGAATGAATATGTATGTATGTATTCCTATTGGCTGGCTGTGCTCTTATCTATTGATGTTACCAATATGGTTGGGGGGATGTGAAATGGAAACAGTTGGAAGCTTGACAAAAAAAGTAATGTAATGATCAGCACTCACGTGACTAGAACTTGTTTGTTTATTATTTTTGTTAGCAGGCACCTGAAATGCTAGTGCATGTTGAATTTGCCAATCACTGTGCATTTTAGAAAGGTGGTCCTGGCTGGAACTGTACACAGTTCAAAAATATGTAATTTTTGTTGGTAAGTGTATTTTTTAAGTAGCCACACTGGCACCAGTATGTTTACTTTTCCTCCTACTTAACTCACTAGCTCAGCTTTGTAAGAAGGGCTTCTCTGCTTGTGTGTTGTTTTTGTTTGGTGTGAGGAGAGCAGAAACATCAGATCTTTATTCAATCTACTACAGTCATCTCTTACAGTGCCCTATCCCTATTAATACCAGGAGTGTTGTGATCTTCCTGCACACAGTGCCCTAACCCTGATACCAGTCTGAGACAGCTCCCTCCCTGCATTACTAGTGAGAGGCTGGCTTCACAGACAGGGGGGAGCTGCCTGACCCTCACTCCTGACTTCCCCCATGTCCCAGCTAGTGAATGGTGTGTGGGTGAGGGGGGGGGGGAGGATGGTGAAGTCTGAGACAGCTCCCTCCCTGCATTACTAGTGAGAGGCTGGCTTCACAGACAGGGGGGAGCTGCCTGACCCTCACTCCTGACTTCCCCCATGTCCCAGCTAGTGAATGGTGTGTGGGTGAGGGGGGGGGGGGAGGATGGTGAAGTCTGAGACAGCTCCCTCCCTGCATTACTAGTGAGAGGCTGGCTTCACAGACAGGGGGGAGCTGCCTGACCCTCACTCCTGACTTCCCCCATGTCCCAGCTAGTGAATGGTGTGTGGGTGAGGGGGGGGGGGGGGAGGATGGTGAAGTCTGAGACAGCTCCCTCCCTGCATTACTAGTGAGAGGCTGGCTTCACAGACAGGGGGGAGCTGCCTGACCCTCACTCCTGACTTCCCCCATGTCCCAGCTAGTGAATGGTGTGTGGGTGAGGGGGGGGGGAGGATGGTGAAGTCTGAGACAGCTCCCTCCCTGCATTACTAGTGAGAGGCTGGCTTCACAGACAGGGGGGAGCTGCCTGACCCTCACTCCTGACTTCCCCCATGTCCCAGCTAGTGAATGGTGTGTGGGTAAGGGGGGGGGGGGAGGATGGTGAAGTCTGAGACAGCTCCCTCCCTGCATTACTAGTGAGAGGCTGGCTTCACAGACAGGGGGGAGCTGCCTGACCCTCACTCCTCCGGGGTATTGTGATCTTCCTGCACACAGTGCCCTATCCCTGATACCAGGGGTGTTGTGATCTTCCTGCATGCAGTGCCCTATCCCTGATATCGGGATGTGTGCAAGAAGATCACAACACCCCCGGTATCAGGAATAGGGCACTGTGTGCAGGAAGATCACAACACCCCCAGTATCAGGAATAGGGCACTGTGTGCAGGAAGATCACAACACCCCTGGTATTAGGGATAGGGCACTGTGTGCAGGAAGATCACAACACTCCTGGTATTAATAGGGATAGGGCACTGTGTGCAGGAAGATCACAATACCCCTGGTATCAGGGTTAGGGCACAAGTTCTAGTCACATTGACTGATCACATTACTTGTTTTGTCAAGCTACCAACTGTTTCCATTTCCCATCCCCCATATACTGTCAGTAGGAAACTTGGTAACATGAATAAATAAGAGGGCAGCCAATAGGAATACATATTCATTCCTAAACTGACCTTAACTGACCTGAAAAGTGTCAAATTGTATCATTTTCAGTTAGTGCGCACTAACTCCCAGTTAGTGCGCACTAACTCGAGTTAGTGCGCACTAATCGGAAAAAAACTATTTTTAACGATTTTTTAACTAAAAAATCGTGCCTAAGACGATTTTCTTGCCCTGCCACACGATTTCTATCGTTAAGACGATATGGAAAACGATTCACATCCCTAAAACATGTGGATAAAGATGAACCGATAGATGTGGTGTATTGGATTTTCAGAAGGCATATGACAACATCCCTCATGAGAGACTTCTAAGAAAAATATAAAGTTATGGGATAGGATATGATGTCCTTTTATGGAATTGCAAACTTAAAAGACAGGAAACAGAGTCTAGGAATAAATGGTCTGTTTTCACAGTGGAAAAAGGTAAACAGTAGAGTGCCTCAGGGATCTGTATGTGGAGTGTTGCTTTTTATTTATAAATGATCTGGAAAGAGGTATGATGAGGGAGGTGATCAAATTTGCAGATGACACACAATTATTCAGAGTAGTTAAATCACAAGTGGACTGTGCTAAAATGCAGGACCACCTTGCAAAACAGGAAGACTGGGCATTCATATGGCAGATGAAATATGTGTACAAGTGCAAGGTGATGCATATAGGGAAAAATAACCCTTGATATAGTTACATGATGTTAGTTCTATATTAAGAGTTACCAGTCAGGAACAAGTTCAAGGTGTCATAGTGAATGTGAATGATACATTGAAATCATTGGATCAGTGTGCTGTGGCAGTCAAAAAAGCAAACAGAGTTAGGAAGTATTAGGATGGGAATGTTGAATTAAATGGAAAATGTCTTAATGCCTCTGAATTGCTCCATGGTGAGACCACACCTTGAATACTGTGTGTAATTCTGGTCACTACATCTCAAAAAAGATATAGTTGTACTGGAGAATAGTACATTCTTCCTGTGGGATGAATTAATTCACTGAGTGACCATCCAGATAAAACAGACGGTATATCAATCTATACTTGCCTAGCTCCTTCATAGGAACAATTGCCAAAGGGGAGACCAATATGGCAGGGAAGAGCCTAGATTGAAATTGACCACAAATACATTCTGCTAATGCCTCCTGCAATTTGTTCCTAACAATGGTTGCCAGATGGCCGGTCGAACTGGAGTTTGGCAGATCAGGGCTGTTAGAAGACCCACTATAAAGGATCCTGAAGCTATCATAGAAACCTTCCAGCAGTAACACAGTGGTCTGGACCTCCAGATATCTGGAAAGCCAGGGCTCGAATGGGGTCATGTGGCCTATCTTCCTTCATGGCCCTGATTTCATGTACCTGCCTAAACATTTGCAAGAACCATAAATTGGTATCCTGGATCTTTCCTGTGACCTTGGTGTTACCATCCATTTTCTCCCTAAGGGCTTCATCATAGTTGAGCCATGGAAAACCCTCATACTGTTTACATACACCTAGGATTGCATCCTTATAGGACCATAGTGTGAAAGTCTAAGAGCTATCCATCTGGCACACCACTGTAGCTAGACGTGCAAAGGATCTAACCCAGTTGACCACATCCTGCTGGACAGGTCTAGAGGACTCCTCTTTCCTCCTTCGTTTATGGCAAATTTGACCCCACTTCCTACATCCCTGAAGCAGATGGAATATGTCACTGTAATGATGTCTCTGAACTCTGTGGCACAGAGATCTGGGAATAGCATCATACAGCCTGGGGTAGTCAGACAGGCCTACTCACTCTTCTGCACTCTTCCCCTGCAAGGAAGAATCCCTAGAGGCACCTGATCTAGAGGAACTATTAAAGGAGCTTTGACTCCCAGATAAGGAGGAACACCTTTTAGATTATCACCTGCGCTGATCTCATGAACCAGGCACCTTGTTACCTGTAGCCGATGATGACTGGCCATTCAACATCTGCACATCACAATTATTATTGGACATTGTTTCTAAGTGAGAACCATGGACTCCTTCTGATCTGGGGGGAATGACATGAATACAAACAATTGGCGAATATGGCCCAGAAGTAGGGTTTGATGCTCACCTGTTCTGCCCTCCTTAACTGCCATGAGACCACTCAACCATCTCTACGGGTATGCTATCACTGAAAAGGAAGAAAAAATTGTGACCATGCTGGGATCCTGTGGCTTTCCCGCTCCGGTCTCCAGATACAGTCCGTGCCTGCCTTGAATAGTCATCTGCATGGGAGATGTGGCCTCCTTAATCCAGAGGAAGCAACATGTACCCCCCCCCCCCCCCCCCCGCAAGGGTCATCCCCTCTAACAGTGAGGCTGAGCCTTGCGTGGGGGCACTACAGGTCTGTGCCATATTGGATGACTGTCCTGGTTCCTGTGTTAGTGTCATTGGTGCTCCCACTCACAGCAGGCCCGTGGATGGGAGAGTGAGCACATCTGTTGCAATACTGCCATCTCTCCTCATATTCTTATCTGGGAGACCAATGCTTCCCGTACTGTTCACAATGTCCCAAGCATGAGAGATGACCATAGACATCCAGAGAGCTGGAATCACCATACTGTCAAAGTCAGGCCGATAAATGCTCAGGTCTCTGGCTCCTACCATGGCTGTCTGGGCCACCATCTGGTCTTCTGGACCGCCTGAGAATCCATCAGCGAGAAAAAATTGAGGCCTTTACTCCAAAACTGCCAGAGGATGATCTCGGTGTGGCTGGAGGATGAATCACTGGCCACAGGGGCCACTACCATATCACCAAGTTAGGATCGCCGACTCTCCTCACCTTTTCACTGCTTGATTAACTGGAGAGTCTACATCAGCTACCAGAGGGACTGTCGCAGGTTGCTCCCTGCTCCAGCCACTGAGCCTCAACTGGGACCTGGATGGGCTTCTGTCCGCTGATACATGCCTCATCACCTACCCGTGCCATCCCCCCTTGTTCCAGGGTTGGTGCCCCTGCCTTACCTTACTGATACAAGCATCTGGCCCCCTGAGGGTCCATAGCACCCACTTGCTCCACAGAGGGGTAGGGTTAGGGCATTCCTGCCTCATATCTAGTACCCCCCCCCCCCCTGCAAGGGCCAAGTCTTGCATGGGGGCATGATGGGCCCTTGCCATAGCAGACAACTGACTGGGCATTCATGGGGAATGACATAGTTGGGAACGAGGTACTCACGTGCTAAGGTGTGACTTCTGGTGGTCAAAGTCTTTCCAATAGGCAGCCAACTCAAGGTGGCTAGCCTCAGGCAGGCTTCCCTTTTATTTATCTACTATTTTTTGTGTGGTCCTATGCCAGGCCAATTGCTGGCATGCTAGGGCAGGCCACCAAATTCTGTTTTCCAATACACACCAAATCCCCCTGCCTGGGGATTTCTGGCAAGTGACAAATGAAGGAGTGAGAACCTCATGCTGGGATGTTGCAAAGCTGCTAGTGACAGCCACATGGGAAGGGGATGAATTGGCTCAGGTGCCCTGTTACTGGAACTGTCCAGCACTGCAGGCACCGTTACCACCCATAAAAACAAAAAAGAGTCCCCCATCAAAACGAAATTTGAATGTAAACCTCCACCCAATGAAAGAAAGTAAAACTAAACACATGTTTTTGGCCTATTCTTCCTTTTTATACATGTCCTTTTTTCTTAACTAAGGCAAAATCAAAACCAAAAGAAGTAATTTGTACTATTTACAAAAACACCCCAAAACTAAAAAATGTGTTAGTACTAAAATGAGAGGGATTTGGCCCATTTTTAGTGACGACAGTGTTATATACCACAATATGCCTCTACAATTTCTCTGATATGATATGCCACAGTCTAGTGTGTAATTCTAAATACAACATAGATGGAGACGCCCCTATTCAAGCATATTTCCCCAGGAACCTAGTTAACAGAGTAGTCAATTTAGTGCTGCTATTGTTAGCTCAAAATATTTATTCTGGAACTGTGTTAATTGAGTTGGGAATGGGAAATAGGAGAATGCAATTTAGAAAATTAGGTTGCTTTAGCAACTATTTCGGTAGTGACTCTTCTTCTTTTACTTGAATTAGTGAAATAGAAGCTACATTGTAGTTGTGGACTACATTATTGCTTGAATCTACCAGAAGGGAGAAAGCTCGGGATTCGGGCCACATTGATATCGGTATCCAAAAAGAACTGTAGTCTGTGGCTGCCTACTAAGGACGGTCACTGGGATGGCTGGATTACAGAGGAAAGAAAGGGGCTGGTGGCTGCGAAGGAAGACCATAGCACCTCAGCTTCATGTCTCCTGTTACAAATGACAGTGGGAAAGGCTGGGCAGGTTCCAACGTGACTGGAAACTCTGGTGTGGAGTAAGAAAAGGCAAATCAGGCGAAATGTTTTTCAAATCTTAAAAACCATCAGGAAAATCTCAATACTGTCGTCTTTCTTCCTCTCTGTTTGCTCTTCTTTTATCTTCCCCTCCCCCCCCCCCCCCAACATATATCCTGATTTTATTTTTTAAAGAACCTGCATTGTATAACTCTTGTCTGTGTGATCCTTCTTTGGGCTGCTCACTCTGTCATTCTTTTCATGGTTTCTATCTTCCTCCCCTCCTTTTCACCAGCACCTTTGACTCACCGTCCTTTCCACACTGTGTGTGACCTGGGCAGTATAACTATCCACATTTATTTCTCATACACTTCCATCCCTTTCTCAGTTCTCATTACATGACTGTAATACTGCAACTTCTAGTTTTATCAGTATTAGAATTATCTGTTACTTTCACATCCCGTTTCCCCCCCATCCTTTCTAAACCTTATCTGACTTTTTCCCGGTGCTAGCTATTTCTCACTGTCTTCTCCCAATGTCTCCAAATCCAACAAGTACTCAAAGTACACCAGTGACTCTTGATTTAATTTTTTTCCTACACTTTTACTCGGCTTTTTTCCTTGTATTCTCAGCTTCCAAATAGCAATATTAAGCCACACAATTTCCTAGTCTAGCAAAAATCTTCAATATCTTATCAAAATCTTCAACTCTCACCTTCTCATCCTCTCTGATTCCTTTTTTGCTCTTATACAGTGCAATTCTTTTTGCCACATTTCCTCGATAAAATCAATTCCATTTAACCTCTATTCCTTCTTGCTGTTTCAATCTCTTCACCAAGATTTTCTCCATTTCATATGACTTCTTTATGTGCATTTGTTTTTAATGAATTACAAATCTGAATTGAAAAAGGATATTTTTGGTTTGTTCTAAATCCAACATACTGAAAAAGTCCTTGCACAAAAATATCTTACAATTTTGAGGCATTTTCGTTTCAGTACAAAAATAAAGGACCTTCTCAAGCTTCTCAAATCCCCCTCCTACCTCACAAAGACAACCATGCACCTACCCCCTACAACGCTCCCAACCATCTCTCCCAAAGTCAGAAACTTAGGGGTAGTCATGGACACTCAATTGAGCTTCACAGGCTTCATTAACAACACAATAAAGGAGTGCTACTTCAAACTTCAAGTATTAAAAAGACTAAGACCCCTCCTTCATTTTCAAGATTTCAGGTCTGTCTTACAAGCAATCATTTTTTCAAAATCGACTACTGCAATGCTCTTCTTCAAGGCCTTCCAGACAACTCCATTAAACCTCTCCAGTTGCTTCAGAATGCAACTGCAAGGATACTCACAAAGTCTAACAAAAGGGACCACATAACACCGATCCTTAAGAAGCTCCATTGGCTCCCAGTCAAATTCAGAATACTCTACAAGCTTTTAGTAATCACCCACAAAGCCATTCTTAACATCTCTCCGCTGGACCTATCGACCCCCCCCCCCCCCCTGCAACTTCATACTTCAACCCATCCTCTGAGATTAGCGCAAAGCGGGACTCTTAGAACACATACATTCAAAACCTCCTTTAGTAAAAGAGCCTGTTCCACCGCAGGCCCCAAACAGTGGAACCTGCTCCCACCGGACCTTAGGTTGGAACAATGCCCAATTACATTCAAGAAGAGACTTAAGACGCTACTATTCAGACAAGCCTTCCCATAACACTCGTCCTTGCCTCATCCTCCACGGACCTTCTCCTCCTAAGCTCAGATGCCTAAGTACTTTTTCTTCCGCTGCCTAAGCTATTTAACATATGTATATTAGTTTCATTAAATCTATGGTAACCCTCCGCTACCCTCCCCTCCCCACCTTCCAACCCCCCTTCCAACCCCCTTCCAATCCCTCATTCCTACCCCCTCCCTCGGAATACCTTGTTACCCCAATAAGCCAACTCTTATCAGTTCTTTCCAGTTTTGACACGTTACTCCCCATGCTTAAGCTGTATCCAAGTTTTTCTCTCCCCCTGTTCTATGTAAGACAACTTTGTCACTGTTTTTTATGGTTGCAATGTAAACCGGAGTGATAATTAACTCTGTTATTTGAACTTTGGTATAGAAAAGTTATAAATAAATAAGCCTTTCCAGATGGGCTGAACCAGACCTACCCAGCTGAGCTGAGTCTGGCCCATCCAGGGCCTCTTCCGATCTCTCCAATCCCTACTCCATGACCATAAAAATTTGCCGGGGCCAGGGACATCCCTGGAGGACCACAAGGTCCAAAGGGCAAGAGTAATATCCACTCATTCCTTCCCTCATGTCCTCTGCTTTAACAGTGGCGCTGGTGGTCCTCAGACACCAAAATTACGTCACTTTGTCGCACGACTCAGGGATGCTAGCAACATTATGTTGTATGACCACTGTTTGGCTGCCAGTTACCTGGATATATTTATCAGAATAAAATAGCTGAGATATTCAGTGATGCTCAATATACTCGGCTATCTTAAACTTAAGTTTATCTAGCTACTTTTATGACAGCCAAATAGCTGTCCTAGACTTATCTGACTAACTAAGGGCTGGATTCATCATTCTTCACAGACTGATGAATCCTGGACCTGCCGCAACCGTTCGCACTCCAGCGGTACGATTTCACCAGCTGCAATGCGGCTGGCTGCAGCCTTTAACACAAATAGCGCCACCATAAAAAGTGATGCTATTCACTGCGCTACTGCCAACATAATGTCACGGTTCTGGCCGCGAGTGCCGCATATAGACCCTTACCTCCATGTTCCTGGACTTGTCCCCACTCCTGGTGGCCTACTTCGTGGTCTGTTTGGCGGTGTCCCCGTGGGGGCAACGCTGCCGGGAAGCCTCCCATGGACGCCCTGCAAAAGTTTGCAAAATTTTAAAAAATGGCGCCGGCCATATGGCCATATTGCCGTACGGCAAAATGGCAACACGATTCGAGTGGAGGAGGTCGTTCCCGGACCCCCGCTGGACTTTTGGTAAGTCTTGTGGGGGTCAGGAGGCCCCCCCAAGCTGGCCAAAAGTCCCTGGGGGTCCAGCGGGGGTCCGGGAGCGATCTTCTACGCTCGTGACGTCGGGGACAGGAACCAAAATGGCGCCGGTGCTACCTTTGCCCTGTCATATGACAGGGCAAAGGTAGTGCCGGCGCCATTTTCCATCAACACACTCGTGGCCCGAGAGTGGAAGATCACAACGGGACCCCCCCACTGGACCCCAGGTAATTTAAGACATTTTTGGGGGGGTTCGGGAGGGTGGGGGATTTATTTTAAAGGGTCGGGGTGGGTTTTAGGGATGTTTTAGCGTGCCGGTTTTCCCGCCCTCCCCCGATTTACGATTTACACAATATTTTAAAAAACAAAACCGCGACGATCCGATTCCCTCCCCCCCCCCCAGCCGAAATCGATCGTTAAGACGATCGATCACACGATACACATCTCTACTGGAGACTAACTGTGTGGACTGTGGAGTGGAGGAGCAGACTAGTGGTTAGATTAGTAAACTGTAAAGTAGGATTCAAATCCTGTCCAACACTCCTTGTGATCCTGGGCAAACCACTTTACCCTCCATTGCCTCAGGTAAACTTAGGTCCTGATTTATTAAGGCTTTTCTCCTGGCTTAGTAAATCAGTCCCTTAGATTCGTAGATTGTAAGTTCTCTGGGAGTGGTGAAATACCTACTGTACTTGAATGTAATCTGCTTTGAAGCAGCTGACCAGTCACACAAGGTGGAATATTAAATAAACAAAAAACTAGGGTACCCTTGCTTCCCTGTTTACTTTCCTTACTACCTAATGTATGTCCTGACCACAATCTAACACCGTTGCACGTGAACAGTGGATGCGAACTGCATTCTGATGAACAGCACAATATATTTCTCCTTTAGGTTTTTAGCTTATATTGTCTGGCATTTCTTTTGGTTTAATGCTTGCTAGAGAATATTAGATTCTTTTTAGGCTGTGATATCGTTTGTCAGACCAATGTAAGAACTATCCAAAGATATTTTTGCACATGAACTTCTGAGATTATCCAGGTCCCATTTTCAAATGTCACGCTTGAAAACACTGATACATTTTTCTGATATGGTTTAGATTGGACTGGGTTAGAATCTTGTAGAATTTTTGCAATAATGCCAAACTGTTTCTGATAAACCTCTCCTAGGTCATCTAGTGCTGAAATTGAAACATTTTTGACTATACCAATTATTTATAATAGCTGTAAGGTTTTTGCTATAAGGCTTTTACATGTAATCTGTGGAATATGCTCTTATTTATATGATATTTGTTCATCATAACATCAAAGTAACTTTTTTTTGTATTGCTATTAGATACACATAGATAAACATTTTAAATATGTCAATTAATTATATTTATTAGATTAAAAATATAATTTTGACACAATCAGAAAATAAACATCAGGATACTTCTGAACACTAGACATTACTTGAAGAAGTTATTGAAATAGCAGTTATGCAACGCACTTTCTTTTAATTTAACATGATCAATTTATTTCCATTGATCTATCAAATTATATATACTATCCAAACTTTCAATTCAAATATACCATATTTTAAGTGCCACTAATTGTGTAACCCTGTTATAATATATAATAAGATAATCTTTTGGTACCCATTAAATTACTCAGTTCATTTGAAATTGTGCTCATAAGTTAAAAATGCTCCTTGCAGAATTTGTAAGATGTGTAGAATTTTAAGAAAACATGAGTGATCAGACAAACACGTCTGTTATTTTTAATGTTTTTCAGATTAAACTATAATACATCACAGAATAGCACAACCATTAAACAAACCATAATAATAAAGGAAATAATAAAATGGCCTTGTTCAAAAGTTTGCATACCCTTGGATGTTTGGGCTGATAATATACATTCAAGCTGACATACATAGGTTGAGCTGGCAGTGAAGGGTAGGTATCTACAACTGTATAGTGTTTGGTTATAATTGGTGTCTGTGTATAAATAGCCAATGCGTTTCTTAGCTGTTGAGAAACCCTTGTGTTTTCATCCAGGGCTACACTGACTTTGGTGGGTACTAAAGAATGGGGAAAACAAAAGAACTGTAAAAGGATTTGCAAGCAAAGGTTGTTCAACTTGATAAATCAGGAAAAGGATATAAAAAGATATCCAAAGATTTGAAAATGCCAATCTGTGCTGTTTAACCTCTGATCAAGAAGTGGAAAATTATGGGTTCCATTAATACCAAACCAAAGTCAGGTAGACCAAGAAAAATGCAAAGAAAAACCCACAAGCAACTTCTGCTGAAACAAAGTGGTGTGGCTGTTTCAGCATGCAGAATAAGGAGATACTTCAACAAAAATAGGCTGCTTGGTAAAATTGCCAGAAAAAAGGAATTGTTGCATCAACACCACGGAAGAGCCCACTTACAATACACCAAACAACACCTATAGAAGCCTCAAAACTTCTGGAACAAAATAATTTGTGTGATGGGACCAAAATTGAACTTTATGGTCACAACCACAAACGCTATGTTTGGAGAGGAGTCAACAAGGCCAATGTAGAGAAGCACACCATCCTACCATAAAGCATGGAGGTGGATCTCTACTGTTTCTGGGGTGTATGAGCTACAGCGATGGCAAGATGAATGCAGCATCATATCAGAAAATACTGGAGGAGAACTTACATTCATCAGTCAGGTGTACTTGGACTTTCATGAGGTGCACTTGGACTTACCAACATGACAATGGGGGTCCGGGAGCGACCTTCTGCACTCTGGCCGTTGGCTGCCAGTATTCAAAATAGCGTCAATAGCCTTTGCCCTCACTATGTCACAGGGGCCTACTGACCCCCCCAAGACTTGCCAAAAGTCCATGGTGGTCCAGCAGGGGTCTGGTTAGCCCCTGTGACATAGTAGGTCAAAGGCTATCGGCACCATTTTGAAACCAGCAGCTGAGGGTGTGAGTGCAGGGGGTGGTTCCCGCTCCTCCCATTCGACCACCAGGGAGTTTTGGTAAGTCTTGGGGGGGGGGGGGGTCAGGAGGATGAGGGGTTTGTTTAAATTGGCTGCTTTAGGCAGCCAAATAATTCGGCGAACATTCGTTGTATTCGTGGGGAATCGTGATACGTTTCGCTTCCCCACGAATACAGCGAACAGGGCCCTATATATTGCAGATTCCCAATTTGTAGGGAATTAATCCACACCCCTAGTAGCCTTATAGGCACTAGTAGCCCATCCAAGGCACTATCAGACAGATACAGTACAGTGCGCTCCGGCAGAACGCACTGTTAACCCGTGATTGGACGCGCGTTTTTGACATGCTAGCTTCACCCCTTATTCAGTAAGGGGTAATAGCATGTTGAAAACGCTCGTCCAACCCCCCCGAACCTAATAGCACCCGCAACATGCAAATGCATGTTGATGGCCCTATTAGGTATTCCCGCGCGATTCAGAAAAAATGTGCAGCCAAGCCACACATTTTACTTTCAGAAATTAGCGCCTATCCAAAGGTAGGCATTAATTTATCCAGGCACCGGGAAAGTGCACAGAAAAGCAGTAAAAAGTAAACTGCTTTTTTGTGCACCCTCCGACTTAATATCATGGCGATATTAAGTCGGAGGTCCCGAAAGTGAAAAAAAAATTGAAATTGGCCCGCGGCTCGCGTGTTGAAAACCGGACGCTCAGTTTTGCTGGCGTCCGGTTTCCGAGCCCGTGGCTGTCAGCGGGATCAAGAACCAACGCCTGCCCTAATTTAAATAAATTAATTTAGTGAATCGCGCACATAGGAGAGTGGCCTGTGCGTGCGCCAGGAGAGCGGGCGTTCACCCACTCTCCCGCGACTTGTACTGTATCAGCCCGTATATGAGGTTTTCCCTGGATGCTTTATCACAATCCTTTTTTTCCCCACCTGGGCTAGACTCGCTCACATATATTGATATTTTTTAAGTGTCTGGCATTTTTGGATCTTTTGCTTGTGTGTTGAAAAATGTAAGCCATCCTTACCATATAATCTTTTATTGCTCAATATATAGCCCCAAATCCACATTGAAATTATCTATATGGCATAAACTGTCCTATCACTTTCCATAAACAGGCAATACTTATGAAAAGTCAATAGTCTTTGCCACATGTCTAATCTTTTTTCCTAGGTTTTTGAAATCTTTCTGTACTTTACGGACACCGTTTCTAGCAAGGTCATTGGTCCCCTAGATGGATGATAACATTGATACCAGAGTTTTTATATTCTTTTATAACTATGTTCACTTGGTTTACATTTCTGTGAGCTGATGATCCTGAAAGCCATTTAACAGTTGTGTCCCATCAAAATGAATTCCCAAATTGTTTCCTCTTATGATAGAATCTCCCAACAGGAGCAGCTTTCTTTCATGACATTTGATCATGCTGAAAGGTTTCTGGGTGCATTGGGTGACTACTTACCTTTCAGACCTCATTTCATATTCTATTTCTAGGACTTCATCATTCTCCAATACAGAAAATGCATTATCTAAGCATAACAGCAGGGAGAGTGGGTGTCTCTTCATCACAGGACCTATTCTACCAGAACTTACTGTAATCCAATTATTACTGGGATTCTGAATCCTGGATGTCAGACTTCTCTGTGGGATTGGGGGTGGATACTCAGGATGCTTCAAAGTTGGAGAAACTGAATGTCTCATAATCACAGGTCTTGTTCTACTGGAGCCTACGGTAAACCATTTATACCTGGGTTTCTGAATCCTCTGTGAGAGTTGAGAGAGAGATTCTGGATGCTGCAAGGATGGGGAGGTTATCTGATTTTTGTATATCATCTCTTTCAGGTCAATGTTCTACTTATTCATGGAAGACAGCTGAAGCAAACTAGACAATCCTTAATTCTCCAAATGATAGACCTTGGGATATAAGCACTAAAATTGTTTCACTGAATAAAAGACATTTTGCTAATAGTGACTATTAAGCTAGTTGAAAGATTGGTACTTCAGGCCTATATTAATCAATTATCCTAGATCCTTAGAAGAAATAAAGCTGAGAATGTCATAATGCCTCTGTATCACTCCATGTTGAGACTGCACCTAGAGAACTGTGTACAATTCTGGTCAACACATCTCAAAAAAGATATAATTGCACTGGAGAAGGTGATGAAAGAGGTCTACAAAATCATGAAAGATAGAACTGGTAAATATGAATCGGTTATTTATTCTTTCAGATAATAGAGGGATTTGGATGCACTCCAAGAACTTAGCAAGTAGCACATTTAAAACAAATCTGAGAAAATGTTTTAACTCAATGCAAAATTAAGCTCTGGAATTCATTGCCAGAGGATGTGATTAGGGCGGTTAGTGTAGCTGGGTTTAAAAAAGTTTGGATAAGTTTCTGGAAGAGAATTCCATTGCTTTTGATCAGGTTAACTTAGGGAATAGCCACTGCTATTACTGGCCTTTGTAACATGGAATGTATTTAAAGTTTGGATACTTGCCAGGTACTTGTAACCAGGATTGGCCACTGTTGGAGACAGGATGCTGGGCTTGATGGACCCTTGGTATGACCCAGTATGGCAATTTCTTATGTTCTTATGTTCTTACATGTAAAAATTATTTATTTATCCAAATGTGATTACATGATTTTTGATAGTCCATCTAGATGAGAAACAGTCATAAATGACAAAATCTTTCTCCCTCCCAATTTAAAACTGTAATATGTATATTTACATTAGTAAATGTCGCTTTACCCACAAGAAATCATTTACCCTTCCAATCCACAGCTAGCCCCTATATCCTCTCTTGTAACCAAGCTTTAATGTGCTTCCTAATCTCATTTAGTTATCCTCCTTCCTACTATCAGGAGGTGAATTATTTCAGAGTAATGGTCCATAGCGACTGAAGGCTGCCCTTCCTGTTGTTACTAGCCTGTATTCATACACATGAATTATGAAACTCTATTAGATATCTCTAGTGCTTTTGACACTCCTTACGTGCGTTAGGGAGATGGGAATAACGGGGAATGTCTACAAGTGGTTTCGTTTTTTCTTAGCAGATAGGGGGCAAAAGTTCAGATGGGTATGCAAGCTTCCTCCTTTCGTAAAATTTTGTCCAGAGTCCCACAAGGGTCATCCTTGTTGATTGTCCTCTTTAATCTGTATCTTGACTCATTCAGAGACATCCTTAAAGAGCTGGGTTTGGAATATTACATATATGCTAACGTGTACATTTTTATATTCTCTGTGATATGCATGGAATTTTTCCCAACAATTTATTACAGGTTTGTTTGAATGAGGTTGGCTGGCAATGGTCTGTGTCTTAATATAAGAAAAACAAAGTTGCTGTGGTCTGACAGAAATCCTGATAATCAAATATGCCTAAAATAATTTTTGAAGGCTTTGAGATACCACTGGTTTCAGAGGTAAGGAATCTTGGGATACTATTAGATTTGCAGTTATCTATATATCCACAAGTAAGAATTACAGCCAGGATTGCCTTTTACAAATTATAAATGAAAAACCCGCATGAATCCTGGATTCCAGTTGAAATGTTAGAACAGTGCTGCAGTCCCTGTTGCGATCCCGGGGCGGCCCCGGGATCGGCACTCACCCCGCGCGCGGTTTCGCCGCGGGCTCCGGTCCTCCGAGGGTGCAGGGACCTCGGGCGCTGCGTTCCCGGCGCGCCCCGACCTTGCTTGGGCCTGCAGGGCCCTCTGGCACCGCGTCTCGGCCTCTGCCGCTCCGCCGGCGTTCCTCCATGGTTGACTCCGCCCCCTAGACGCGCGCGCGGCAGGCCCCAGTTCTTAAAGGGGCCAGCGCGGGAAACCTATGCACTGCCCTCCGGATGACGTCAGACGCTCAGGGTATTTAAACCCTGCACCAAGATGCTTCCCTGCCTTGCAACGAGGTTCCCAGGTTCTCCTGACTCCAGTTGCTGCATCCTGAGCTCCCCTGCGCTTCCTGACTCTTGATCTTGGTTCGGCTGACGGTGATTCCTGGCTCTTGACCCTTGGACTGGCTTACGACATTTCCCTGGCTTCTGACCCCGGTTCGGCTTACGGTGATCCTCTGGCTTCTGACCCCGAACTGCAACTTACAATAGTGCCGCAAGAGCCACCTTTGCGGGTATCATCCATACAAGGGATTCCCCTCCCAGGGACCATTACCACTCGTACACAACTAGTCCAGCTTCAGGTCGGACCTCTTCAAAAGGAGGAGATCTCCTTCCTCATCCTGGAGAGGTCTATTCATCCACTAGTTTTAGGTCTACCCTGGCTAAGGAAGCATTCACCAGTAATCGACTGGTCTTCTCTCCAGATAGCCTCGTGGGGGCCAGGCTGCGCCCACCATTGCCTTCCTGCTCGCCCGCTACAGACTCTCCCACTTCTGGCTACTCCCCTCACGATACCAGCGCAATACCAGGCCTTCCAGGATGTCTTCTCTAAAGAAAAGGCCGAATTGCTCCCCGAGCATCGTCCCTTTGATTGTGCAATCGACTTGCTTCCTGACACCACGGCCCCTCATGGGAGAGTATACCCTCTATTCTTACCAGAGACCAAGGCTATGTCCGCCTACATTAAAGAGAACTTGGACCGAAGGTTCATAAGACCTTCTAACTCTCCGGCTGGGGCCGGATTCTTCTTTGTGGCCAAAAAGGATGGGTCTCTTCGGCCCTGTATCGATTACCGGGGCCTGAACCAGATTACCCGACGAGACCGCTACCCTTTGCCTCTGATTCCGGAGCTCCTGGATCGCCTACAAGGAGCCCGCGTTTTCACCAAGCTGGACCTTAGAGGGGCGTACAACCTTGTGCGAATCCGACCTGGCGATGAGTGGAAGATCGCCTTTAACACCAGGGACGGTCATTATGAATACCTCGTCATGCCGTTCGGTCTCTGCAACGCCCCAGCGGTATTCCAGAACTTAATGAATGAGGTCCTCCGCGATCTTCTATACACCTCGGTCATCGTCTACCTCGACGACGTATTAATCTATTCCCGGAACCTTGAAGAACATCGGCAACACGTACGCCAAGTTTTGCTTAAACTAAGAGAGAACCAATTATACGCTAAGTTGGAGAAATGCCAGTTCGAGGAGGAGTCGTTGCCCTTCCTGGGTTACATCGTCTCCTCCACCAGCTTCCGTATGGACCCCGATAAGGTCGCTGCCATCCGGAACTGGCCACAGCCTGTGGGAGTAAAGGCGCTCCAACGGTTCCTAGGGTTCGCTAACTTTTATCGCCACTTTATCCCACGTTACTCCTCGTTAGTGGCACCATTAACGGCGCTCACACGCAAGGGAGCGGATGCACGAGTTTGGCCGTCCACTGCCGTGCAGGCCTTCCAGGAGCTGAAAGAGGCCTTCCTCCAGGACACCTGTCTTCGACACCCGGACCCCTTGCGCCCATTCATCGTAGAAGTGGATGCTTCCAACATAGCCGTGGGGGCCGTCCTGTCCCAGGTTTCTAAGGACGGCAAACTTCGGCCATGCTCCTACTTCTCCCGGAAGTTTTCCCCTGCCGAGAAGAACTACGGCATCGGGGACAAGGAGCTATTGGCCATCAAGCTGGCCTTTGAAGCTTGGCGTCAGTGGTTGGAGGGGGCCCAACACCCCATTGTGGTTTACACGGACCACAAGAACTTAGAATATTTGTCCCATGCGCAAAGGCTCAACCCCAGACAGGCACGCTGGTCCCTCTTCTTTAGTCGGTTCGACTTTACTCTTCGGTACCGACCGGCAGCCAAGAATACCAGGGCGGATGCCCTGTCACGCACGACGGAGGTTGAGGAGGATCCCGAGACCCCGCAATACATATTGGATCCAGCTAAGGTCCAACTGGCAGCCACTGAACTCGCTCCTGCGGGGAGGACGGTAGTTCCAGTCCGTGCTAGAAGGAGGGTCCTAGCATGGGCTCACGACTCCCTGACGGGAGGTCATCCCGGGATCGCTCGAACTCTTCAATTACTGACGGAGTTCTACTGGTGGCCACGGGTCAAGGAGGACGTTCGTCTTTACGTACAATCCTGTCCTACATGTGCGCAGCAGAAGCCCCCGCCTGGCCGCCCCTGGGGACTCCTCCAACCACTCCCTGTACCCTCGGAGCCCTGGAACCACATCTCCACAGACTTCATCATGGAGTTGCCTCCGTCTCAAGGGAAGACTGTGGTTTGGGTTACCATCGACCGCTTCTCGAAGATGGCCCATTTTGTCCAGCTTGCCAAGCTGCCTACAGCTCCTGAGTTGGCCGAACTATTCATCCAGCATATCTTCCGGCTGCATGGGTTGCCTCGACATATTGCCTCGGACCGAGGGCCTCAGTTCACGGCCAAATACTGACGGGCACTCTGCAGGAAATTTGGGGTTCAGCTAGACTTAACCACAGCATTCCACCCCCAGGGCAACGGCCAGGTTGAACGCACGAACCATACCCTGAAGGCGTTCCTCCGGGCTTTTGTCAGTGAACAGCAAGACAACTGGGTCACGCTTCTTCCCTGGGCCGAGTTTTCCTACAATCGACATCGACACTCCGCCACGCTCCAATCCCCTTTCCGGTTGGTTTACGGGAGGGTCCCCAGACCTCCTCTACCTCTACCAGTGACTACCTCCTCACCTGACGGCCAGGCAGATTCACCAGCTGTGGCACACCACTCAAGAGAAGCTCCAGCATACGGCCGCCCAGTTCAAAGCCTATGCAGACAAGTCCCGACGACCCGCTCCGGTATTTCAACCCGGTTCCAGGGTTTGGCTTTCTACCAGGAACATCCAGCTTAGGATCCCCTCCATGAGGCTAGCCCCTCGCTACATTGGACCCTTCCGGGTAGCCGAACGTGTTGGCGCGGTGTCCTACCGCTTACGTCTTCCCTCTACCCTGCGCATTCATGACGTCTTCCATGTCTCCCTCCTCAAACCGGTAGTCCTCTCCCACTTTCGACCTCTGCCTCCGGAGCCCACTACGGTTGCTACTGATCCTGGAGCCACGTACACGGTTAAGGAGGTCTTGGATATCTGGTTCCGTCGCCATCGCTGGGAGTATCCTCTCTCTTGGGAGGGGTACGGTCCTGAGGAGAATTCGTGGGAGCCCTCCTCGCACATTCTAGATAAGGGTCTTCTTTACCAGTTTCACGTGACGCATCCGGACAAGCCGCGACCCCCCGGGAGGGGGCGTAGGGGGAGGGGTACTGTTGCGATCCCGGGGCGGCCCCGGGATCGGCACTCACCCCGGCGTGGTTTCGCCGCGGGCTCCGGTCCTCCGAGGGTGCAGGGACCTCGGGCGCTGCGTTCCCGGCGCGCCCCGACCTTGCTTGGGCCTGCAGGGCCCTCTGGCACCGCGTCTCGGCCTCTGCCGCTCCGCCGGCGTTCCTCCATGGTTGACTCCGCCTCCTAGACACGCGCGCGCGGCAGGCCCCAGTTCTTAAAGGGGCCAGCGCGGGAAACCTATGCACTGCCCTCCGGATGACGTCAGACGCTCAGGGTATTTAAACCCTGCACCAAGATGCTTCCCTGCCTTGCAACGAGGTTCCCAGGTTCTCCTGACTCCAGTTGCTGCATCCTGAGCTCCCCTGCGCTTCCTGACTCTTGATCCTGGTTCGGCTGACGGTGATTCCTGGCTCTTGACCCTTGGACTGGCTTATGACATTTCCCTGGCTTCTGACCCCGGTTCGGCTTACGGTGATCCTCTGGCTTCTGACCCCGGACCGGCTTACGTTGACGCTTTGGCTCCTGACCTCGGACTGGCTTACGGTGATCCCTTGGTTCCTGACTCTGGACTGGCGAGCGACGACCCTTCGGCAATTGACCTTGGACTGCATCCGATTCGACCCTCGCGGGTCCGCCTAAGTCCCAGCGGCCGGGTCCCTACAGGCTCCTCCTGGGGGGACTCCGGCTTCCAGGGTGAATCTCCTAAGTCCCAGCGGCTGAACTCCTACTAGCTCCTCTTGGGGGAGGATCGGCTTCCAGGGCGAAGATCCTCCCACTACTGGACTGGCTCAGTCGTCTCCACCTTCCTCGCCAAAGCCCTTGGTCGCATAGGGCTTCCAGAGTTCCTCCTTCGGCCAGTTCCGAGCCTGTCTTTGCCGTCTCCCGGTCGGGGCCACTGCTGCCACCATCTACAGCAACTTCTCCTCTGGTTCCGATCGGCCCAAGGGTCCACGAATCCAACAGTCCCTAGTTCTTGGGCAATTTGATTACTGCAGTGGTTTATATGTGGGGTTTCCCGATAAGTTGATGCATGTTCTACAATTGGTTCAGCAGGCAGCAGCACGGGTACTTAAGGAATTACCAAAATTTGAGCATATTAGACCAGTGATGACAGAATTACATTGACTCCCAGTCTACTACAGGTCACAGTTTAAACTGTTAGCAGATTTTTTCAGAAAATCCACGTAAGTTAAATAAAAAGATTCAGAGATATAAACCTGCATGCTCATTACATTCTGAAGGGAAAATAATGTTGCAAACACCTACAACTAGGAAATTTAGCCACCGGCTGACTCATGCAAGGGCTTTCCCATTGGTCTCACTAAAAATGTGGAATGCCATTCCATTGTGGCTACGGGAATAAAGGGATGTTAAAGTGTTTAGAAAATGTGTTAAAACAGTTTTTTTCAAGGCTGCATTTGGATAAAGAAATCGACCAGAGTTTTATAACAAAATATAGTTATGTATGTTATATATTTTTTGTATTGTTTTATGATACTCTATTATGTTTTGTTTTATGAAATTTGTGGTGTTTTAATGTTCTATGTTTCAATTGTAATCCACAATGAATGCCAAGTGCAAGGAAGTTCTGCACTTGGAGCTGCAATTAGGCAGCAAAAACTCATCTGGAAGAGTATATTTACCAATGAGTAAAGTTCAGTGATAATATTTTCTTTCACTATATAAGTGAAAACAGGAAGACCAAAATGGGAATAGTAAGAATTAAAGAGGAAGGGGTTAAGCATGTAAATGTAACATACTATTGTAAGAATTTTCAAAAGCCATTTACATTTGAAAACTAACACCATCATCTTGAATCCATTCCTTAGCCTTAATTGTTATCCACTGAAGCACTCGGAAAATTAGGGAAATAGCAACCAACGTACATGCTTTCACTATCAATCATACACGGTCATTTATCAAATGCATTAAGGCATTTTCGCATATGTTATGGCATTTTCGCATGCGAAAAATGCCTTAACAAATGCGCTAAGCACCATAACACATGGCGCGATACAAATTTTTAAAAGGGGAGGGACTGGTGAGGAGTCGGGGCGGGATTTCCATAAAATTGGGCTGGCTTCACACTTTGCGAAGCCATAACGCATGATAACGCACAGTTTTAATGCCGAAAATAACGACACCTTTTTCAATTGCGTTAAGCTGTGCGATATCATGCAATATGCCCATAACACAATTTTTGATTTTTTTGCAAATTCTGTTTTGGCCATTTTTAGGCTGGGGAAGGGCCTGAGATGTGGGAGAAGAATGGGGGAAGGACCTGAGGAGAGAGAGAGAGAGAAAGAGAGAGAAGTGCCTCTGGGGGTAGCACCATATAAGCAGTTATTTATGCTACTATAGGAGGCCCACCTATTAACTCGAGGTGAGGATTAGGTAGTAGGGATGTGCAGAGCAAAATTTTATGTTCATATTTTTTATGTCCGAAAGGGGGTCCCACTTGCGGCCAATATGGACATAAAAAAAATCCAATGAGTTGGGTATATGTACATATGTGCAAAAAAAAAATTTAAACCCCCTCACCCTCCTTAATCCCCCCCCCAGACTTACCACAACTCCCTGGTGATCGAGCGAGGAGTGAGGACGTCATTTCTGCAATCCTTGGCGAGAAGCATGTGACGTCGGTGGCACGTCGAGTGACGCGGCGTCACGTGATTCCCGGCTCGTTCGCGCCGGACGGCTCGTTCGGCCCAAAAAGAACTTTTGGCCAGCTTGGGGGGGGCCTCCTGACCCCCCCAAGCTGGCCAAAAGTTCTTTTTGGGCCGAACGAGCCGTCCGGCGCGAACGAGCCAGGAATCACGTGACGCCGACGTCACGTGATTCCCGGCAAGTTCGCGCCGGACGGCTCGTTCGGCCCAAAAAGAACTTTTGGCCAGCTTGGGGGGGCCTCCTGACCCCCTCAAGCTGGCCAAAAGTTCTTTTTGGGCCGAACGAGCCGTCCGGCGCGAACGAGCCGGGAATCACGTGACGCCGGCGTCACTCGACGTGCCGCCGACGTCACATGCTTCTCGCCAAGGATTGCAGAAATGGCGTCCTCACTCCTCGCTCCATCACCAGGGAGTTGTGGTAAGTCGGGGGGGGGATTAAGGAGGGTGAGGGGGTTTATATTTTTATTTTGGCTCAACAATCGCGATTTCCCACATATCGAACATATCTATGTTCGATATGTGGGAAATCCGATCGTTTATGTCGAATCAATTTTTTAAGTAAAAAAAAAATATGAGTTGCGTTTTACTAATGCGGTCAATCCGAATGCACACCCCTATTAGGTAGTAGTGTTGGGGTTAGGGACCACTTTTACATGCAGAACAGAACAGTGCACTCTTGTGAATATTTGATGACCTTTGGAGAGAGGAAACTCACACAAGGATGAGATTTGTACAATGTTCTTGCAACCTAGCTTGATGTTACCCAGGTAGAGAGTCCATCAAGCTAGGTTGCGAGAACATTGGACATCAAATCTTCACAAGAGTGCACTGTTCTGTTCGTACATCTCACTCTGCATGTAAAACTGGCCCCTAACTCCTACACTGCTACCTACTAGGTGGGCCTCCTATAGTAGCAAAAATAGCTAACTACTACAAGGGTCTTGTAGATAGGCTCTCTCTCTCTCTCTCTCTCTCCCTGGCAGCAGCGCATAAAGTTGGAGGTTGGTGGCATGCAAGCACCTGCCACATGGGCAGGAGGAAGCTGCTGCTTCTCTCAGCATCAAGGTTACAATGTAAACCGATATGATGTGTATTTTAATGTCGGTATAAAAAAAGATGTTAAATAAATAAATAAAATAAAATAAGGTAGCACCAGAGCCAGAGGTGTGTTCTGACACTTATCTGAATAATATGATATTAATGAACTGCTAAATATGATGTAACCAATTAACACTTAGTACTGAACAACATCATATAATGGAAACCATTTATGTAGTGAGTGTATGATATTTATATGAGTAAAGACCTCATATATAATTTAGTGGAGGCAGTTTGATATCTTACTCACACTAAATAGAGACGGTTCTCACTCAATGTATCCTGTAATTCAACAGGAACATTAAATCACCATCTTGAGAATGTATATAATTATGGGTCTTACTCATAAAGAGAAATGTTATGAGTGAGACTTATCTGAATAAGTCACGATTTACCCAGCTAAGAAGCATCAGTCACTACTTTGCAGGATAAATGCTATTTTTCCATCTAAGTAGCAATTTTTGGACTTATCCCTTTATGTAAGATACCCGAATAAGTCTAAAAGAAACGCTAGTTGGCTGAATAAGTCCAAAAAATGCTACATATCAAGTAGCACTTTTGTTTATCCAGATATCTGACTTAGGGCCAGATTCATTAAGGCTTTTCTCCCATTTTGTGTCTATGGGAAAAACCCTTGGGATGAATGTTAAAAGCTTGGTAGGCGCCAAAATCGGGAGATACACGAGTATGTCTGTCTGGCTGGCGCGCCGAGCGGATTTTAAAAGCCGTCCGTCTGTGCGCGTATCTCCTGGTACATGCACAAGTGAGAAAGCTGAAAAAGGAACGGAGTGTGGGTGTGATCTGGGCAGGCCAAAGGCGGGACATGGACTTTCTGGGACGTTAATATGGAATGTGCGCATATATATTTATGTGCACAAGTGCGTGCTGGGGTCCCTTGCCATGTAACTTTAATACTGCTATGAATGGCATGTAAGTAATACAATAAAAAAAATCTAGGTTAGTCAGTGGGGTTTTAAGAGTCAGGGCTAAGAGAGGGAAAGAGAGACCATTAAACTAGGGGGGTTGGGAAGTCCTATCCCTTAACTGGGTAAACTTGGAAAACTCCCTATGGCGTCAGCACTTGTCCCTTATAAGATTCCCCCACTTTCGTGGTAGAGGTGGCATTTGTGCGCATATGTGCGTGTCCATATAAAATTGTGCGCACATGTACATCCTATTTTATAGCAAGCACAAATACAGGCACATATGTTATAAAATGACTGTGTTCTTTGGAGCGAGCCAGCATAAGAATGTACATGTGCGCCTGTGTGGTTTTTTCAAAGTTACAGGCCTTGTGAATCAGGTACTAAGTCATATAAGTAACATTTGAAGACTTATCTGGCTAAGCAGCACCTTTTTTTTTTTTTACTTATCTGGCTATCTTACACAGCTGAATATCTGAAAAGTGCTTTTCCGACTTGCCTAAGTAGCACCCGCTGCTACTTAGCTGGCTAAATTGGAATTTAACAACAGCAGAATGATGTGCGGCAATTAATTGTACTGGACAACAACACTTTAGAACACCATTAGTTTTTTATTCTGTGCGTGCACACAACAGTTGTGCACAAGAGTTCAATCTCTGAGTAAAATATTGATTGGAAAACCCCGACACGGCCGTTTTTCGTGTCAGACTGCGTCAGGGGGACCAAAGTTCAAAGATTTCTAAAAACAAACAAAGTTTATGCAGTTATTGTGCAGTTTGGCGGGCACATGAAAAACATCTAATTAATTGAAGGTATCAATGAATAGAGGACCAAGACACGAAAGAAAAACACAGTGGTAATTAATTAGATGTTTTTCATGTGCCCGCCAAACTGCACAATAACTGCATAAACTTTGTTTTTAGAAATCTTTGAACTTTGGTCCCCCTGACGCAGCCTGACGGCCGTGTCGGGGTTTTCCAATCAACATTTTACTCTGAGATTGAACTCTTGTGCACAGCTGTTGTGTGCACGCACAGAATAAAAAACTAATGGTGTTCTAAAGTGGTGTTGTCCAGTAGGGATGTGAATCGTTTTCCATATCGTCTTAACAATAGAAATCGTGTGGCAGGGCAAGAAAATCGTCTTAGGCACGATTTTTTAGTTAAAAAATCGTTAAAAATCGTTTTTTCCGATTAGTGCGCACTAACTCGAGTTAGTGCGCACTAACGGGAGTTAGTGCGCACTAACTGGGAGTTAGTGCGCACTAACTGAAAATGATACAATTTGACACTTTTCAGGTCAGTTAAGGTCAGTTTAGGAATGAATATGTATTCCTATTGGCTGCCCTCTTATTTATTCATGTTACCAAGTTTCCTACTGACAGTATATGGGGGATGGGAAATGGAAACAGTTGGTAGCTTGACAAAACAAGTAATGTGATCAGTCAATGTGACTAGAACTTGTGCCCTAACCCTGATACCAGGGGTATTGTGATCTTCCTGCACACAGTGCCCTATCCCTATTAATACCAGGAGTGTTGTGATCTTCCTGCACACAGTGCCCTATCCCTAATACCAGGGGTGTTGTGATCTTCCTGCACACAGTGCCCTATTCCTGATACTGGGGGTGTTGTGATCTTCCTGCACACAGTGCCCTATTCCTGATACCGGGGGTGTTGTGATCTTCTTGCACACATCCCGATATCAGGGATAGGGCACTGCATGCAGGAAGATCACAACACTCCTGGTATTAATAGGGATAGGGCACTGCATGCAGGAAGATCACAACACTCCTGGTATTAATAGGGATAGGGCACTGCATGCAGGAAGATCACAACACCCCGGAGGAGTGAGGGTCAGGCAGCTCCCCCCTGTCTGTGAAGCCAGCCTCTCACTAGTAATGCAGGGAGGGAGCTGTCTCAGACTTCACCATCCTCCCCCCCCCCCCTTACCCACACACCATTCACTAGCTGGGACATGGGGGAAGTCAGGAGTGAGGGTCAGGCAGCTCCCCCCTGTCTGTGAAGCCAGCCTCTCTCTAGTAATGCAGGGAGGGAGCTGTCTCAGACTTCACCATCCTCCCCCCCCCCCCCCACCCACACACCATTCACTAGCTGGGACATGGGGGAAGTCAGGAGTGAGGGTCAGGCAGCTCCCCCCTGTCTGTGAAGCCAGCCTCTCACTAGTAATGCAGGGAGGGAGCTGTCTCAGACTTCACCATCCTCCCCCCCCCCTCACCCACACACCATTCACTAGCTGGGACATGGGGGAAGTCAGGAGTGAGGGTCAGGCAGCTCCCCCCTGTCTGCGAAGCCAGCCTCTCACTAGTAATGCAGGGAGGGAGCTGTCTCAGACTTCACCATCCTCCCCCCCCCCCCTCACCCACACACCATTCACTAGCTGGGACATGGGGGAAGTCAGGAGTGAGGGTCAGGCAGCTCCCCCCTGTCTGTGAAGCCAGCCTCTCACTAGTAATGCAGGGAGGGAGCTGTCTCAGACTTCACCATCCTCCCCCCCCCCCCTTACCCACACACCATTCACTAGCTGGGACATGGGGGAAGTCAGGAGTGAGGGTCAGGCAGCTCCCCCCTGTCTGTGAAGCCAGCCTCTCACTAGTAATGCAGGGAGGGAGCTGTCTCAGACTTCACCATCCTCCCCCCCCCCCCCCTCACCCACACACCATTCACTAGCTGGGACATGGGGGAAGTCAGGAGTGAGGGTCAGGCAGCTCCCCCCTGTCTGTGAAGCCAGCCTCTCACTAGTAATGCAGGGAGGGAGCTGTCTCAGACTTCACCATCCTCCCCCCCCCCCTCACCCACACACCATTCACTAGCTGGGACATGGGGGAAGTCAGGAGTGAGGGTCAGGCAGCTCCCCCCTGTCTGCGAAGCCAGCCTCTCACTAGTAATGCAGGGAGGGAGCTGTCTCAGACTTCACCATCCTCCCCCCCCCCCTCACCCACACACCATTCACTAGCTGGGACATGGGGGAAGTCAGGAGTGAGGGTCAGGCAGCTCCCCCCTGTCTGTGAAGCCAGCCTCTCACTACTAATGCAGGGAGGGAGCTGTCTCAGACTTCACCATCCTCCCCCCCCCCCCCCTCACCCACACACCATTCACTAGCTGGGACATGGGGGAAGTCAGGAGTGAGGGTCAGGCAGCTCCCCCCTGTCTGTGAAGCCAGCCTCTCACTAGTAATGCAGGGAGGGAGCTGTCTCAGACTGGTATCAGGGTTAGGGCACTGTGTGCAGGAAGATCACAACACTCCTGGTATTAATAGGGATAGGGCACTGTAAGAGATGACTGTAGTAGATTGAATAAAGATCTGATGTTTCTGCTCTCCTCACACCAAACAAAAACAACACACAAGCAGAGAAGCCCTTCTTACAAAGCTGAGCTAGTGAGTTAAGTAGGAGGAAAAGTAAACATACTGGTGCCAGTGTGGCTACTTAAAAAATACACTTACCAAAAATCAATTACATATATTTGAACTGTGTACAGTTCCAGCCAGGACCACCTTTCTAAAATGCACAGTGATTGGCAAATTCAACATGCACTAGCATTTCAGGTGCCTGCTAACAAAAATAATAAACAAACAAGTTCTAGTCACGTGAGTGCTGATCATTACATTACTTTTTTGTCAAGCTTCCAACTGTTTCCATTTCACATCCCCCCAACCATATTGGTAACATCAATAGATAAGAGCACAGCCAGCCAATAGGAATACATACATACATATTCATTCCTAAGTGACCTTTACTGACCTGGGAAGTGTGAACACTTTGTTTCATTTTCTGTTGGTGTTCGTTAGTTTCCAGTTCCATTTCCCATCCCCCCAACCATCACCTCAGTGGTAACCTTGGTAATATCAATAGATAAGAGGGCAGCCAGCCAATAGGAACACATATTCATTCCTAACTGACCTTCAGTGACCTGGAAAGTGTTTATTTGTATCATTTTCAGTTAGTGCGCACTAAATCGAGTTAGTGCGCACTAACGGGGAGTTAGTGCGCACTAACTCGAGTTAGTGCGCACTAACACGATTTAACGATTTTTAACGATAAATCGTTAGAATTTCTATTGTATCGTGTTCTATAACGATTTAAGACGATATAAACATTATCGGACGATAATTTTAATCGTTGAAAAACGATTCACATCCCTATTGTCCAGTACAATTAGTTGCCGGACATCATTCTGCTGTTGTTTATCTAAATGTGTGTGCCCTTTACTCCGCTTTCGCCCAATAAACTGGAATTTAGCCAGAATTTAGTGTGCGTAAATGAATGATATACCCACATATTTTTATTTGGAATTTTAAACAGATATACGAGTAGATTTTATATGTGTTATTTAGACATATTTACTCCCTCCTCTCCCCTCATAATTTGGCTTTTATATATATAAATCAGGGAATTTTGTAATATGTGCGCAGCAATGAACTAATCAATTTTAGGAAAAGACTTAACTAATCAATTTTAGGAAAAGACTTAAGACTTGGCTGTTTAAGCAAGCATTCCCGGACCCTAATTAATCTCTAACTCCCCAACCTATACCACACAGGCACTTTAGCCTCAACGATGAACAATTATCTTTAGCTGACGTTATCCTGTCCTTTTATTTCTCTCCCCTCCCAGTTCTATCTTCCTTGTTATTTGTAACTGCTTTCTCTGCACCATAGTCTAGTTTGAAGTTTATTTTGCACCCTGTTCAACTGTAAACCAGCATGATGTGATTGTATCATGAATGCCGGTATATAAAAAACCTAAACAAATAAATAAATAAATAAATAAATAAATAAATAGATAGACTAATTGGTAAAATTTATTTATTTCTATCAGTTTGCTCAGTCTATCTTTAGCTCATGAAGACCCTCCTGGCCCTTCAGCCTGGTCTGCCCATTTTACCCAGACATGTCATCCTGTCATTTTTTAAGATGTTAATGATTACTTACTCCATATATTAAGCAGGAGAAAATATGCGCACAGAAACATAGAAATGAATGATGGCAGAAAAGGACCAAATGGTCCATCCAGTCTGCCCTGCAAGCTTATGGTAGTAACTGCTGGCCATATAAGCCACCTTTATAATTATCAGTTTCCCAGAATTCAAAGTCAGGGCCCTTGTTGGTTGCTGTTTGATTCCAATTCCCCGTTACCTCTTGCCATTGAAGCAGAGAGCAATGTTGGAGTTGCATCAACAACATTAAGGCTTATTGTTTAAGGGTAGTAAGGTGACAAATATATATGCATAAAGAGCCGGATTTTAAGACGTACGCGCGGGCTTACATTTGTGCACGCAACCTGGCGTGCACAAATGTACGCCTGATTTTTTAACATGTGTGCAGCCGCACGTATGTTATAAAATCCGGGGTCGGCGCACGCAACAGGGTGCACATTAGTGCACCTTGCACGTGCCGAACCCTAGGGGAGCCCCGATGGCTTTCCCTGTTCCCTCCGAGGCCGCTCCGAGTGCCAGTGCGTGATTCCCCAGCCTAGCAGACCTACGGGGGCCTCTGGCCCCACCCCCACCCTGCCCTGGACCACCCCCACCACACCCCTTTTCTCAAGCCCCGGGACATACGCGCGTCCCGGGGCTTTGTATGCATCGCTGGGCCTATGCAAAATAGGCCTGGCGCGCATAGGGCTTTTAAAGTCTGCCCAAATTGCTTATAAAATAGCAGCTGATTTACCTAAATGTTGGCCTGCCCATTTTGCGTACACAAATTTACTCATGAACCTTGATTTACATACGTATGTTGAAGTTTCTAAAATAGTATATTCTCACGTTATGCATAAGTGCTATTTTTTATGCATACAGCTTTTGAAAATTCACCTTTCTGTATACCAGATATAGACTACTAGATGGAGATTGGACATCATCAATAGCTGGATAAGCAAGAAAAGGATGCTGAGTGCCTTATAGGAAATCTTTCTCATGAAACTAGTTGAGGAGCCCATTTATGGCAGGGTAAAATTGGTTCTCATAATGACAAATGGATATAATGTTACTGAGGTTATGGTAGGATACAATCTGGAGTCTAATGATCCCCTTAGATTCCATGTAAACACCGAACCAAACAATACTAGAAGAAGAGTCCTAGGTTTCCTGAGGGCTGATTCTAAGAAAATGGACAATTATTTTAGAAAGTCTTGTCAGGAGTAGGGAGATCTACAAAGGAACTATACACAACAATTGAAAGGGAATGGCAGCAAAGCATTGTATCAGGCATGTTAGCAATGGGAAAAGAAGAAAAGACTACTATGGTTCAAAAAAAAATAGGATAAAAAAATTAGAGTGAAAAAAATTGCATTCAGGAAATACCAACAGACCCAGTTGGTGGAGGACAAGTAAAATTACCATAGAAATAAAGGGAGACATAGAGGGCAATTAGGCAGCAAAAACTCATCTGGAAGAGTATATTTACTAGGGATGTGAATCGGGCTTCGGACGATTGAAAATATCGTCGATATTTTCAAAATCGTCAGAAATCGGGGGAGGGCGGGAAAAACGGCACACAAAAATAACCCCTAAACCCACCCCGGCCCTTTAAAACTAACCACTTAGCTACCCCCACCCTCCCGACCCGCCCAAAGACATTTTACAGGTACCTGGTGGTCCAGTGGGGGTCCCAGGAGCGATCTCCTGCTCCCGGGCCGTCCTCCCGCTCCCGGGCCGTCAGCTGCCACTAATCAAAATGGCGCCAATGGCCTTTTGCCCTTACCATGTGATAGGGTATCCGTGCCATTAGCCAGCCCCTGTCACATGGTAGGAGCACTGGATGGCCTGCACCATTTTTAAAGATGGCACTGGCTGTCCATTATGGCCGGCACCATTTTTAAAGATGGCGCCGTCCATCCATTATGGCCAGTGCCATAATGGATGGCTGTAATGGCCGTAATGGTGCCGGCCGTAATGGCCGTAATGGCGCTGGCCATAATGGAAGGCTAGCGTCATCTTTAAAAATGGTGTGGGCCATCCAGTGCTCCTACCATGTGACAGGGGCCGGCCAATGCACGGATACCCTGTCACATGGTAAGGGCAAAGGGCCATCGGCACCATTTTGATTAGTGGCAGCCGATGGCCCGGGAGCGGGAGGATGGCCCGGGAGCGGGAGATCGCTCCTGGGACCTCCACTGGAAAACCAGGTACCTGTAAAATGTTTTTTGGGGGGTCGGGAGGGTGGGGATAGCTAAGGGGTTAGTTTTAAAGGGTCGGGGTGGGTTTTTTGTTTATCGGCTCGGGCGCAGCCGATAAACAAAACCGCGATCGGGCCGGATGAAAAAAAAACCCGATGTGAATCGGAACCGGAATCGGCTCGGATTCCGGTTCCGATTCACATCTCTAATATTTACCAATGAGCAAAGTCCAGTGATAATATTTTCTTTCACTACATAAGTGAAAACAGGAAGACCAAAATGGGAATAGTAAGAATGAAAGAGGAAGGCAGATTTACAGGAGAGAAAAAACAGGGTCAGGCAGGTCTTATATTTGGACAGGAGATCCCTAGGGAGTTCCATGAAATGCTGTTGGATGTACCACTGCAGAACTTTTGATTTCTAGGAATGCTTGTATGTCTGTGTAGGGAGAGGGGTACCTGATCTAAGACAATACTGGGGCCAATGCAAAAAAAGAACGCTGAAAGCAGGCGCTGAGTATGACAGCGGGAGCCTGCGAGCAGTCGGCTGTCAGCGGCTCTCCACTGCTTAGGAAAACAGATGCTGAATTTATCGGTGTCCATTTTCCTAATCGACGCACAGCCACGGGTTCAGGAAACGGGCTCTCGTTAACTGAGCATCTGTTTCCCGAACCTGTCTGCCAGCACTATTTTTTAAACATTTTTTTTAACTTTTTTAAAGTTTTCCTTCCTCCTACTTAATATCGCAATGCTATTAAGTTAGGAGGATGTACAGAAAAGCAGTATTTTCTGCTTTTCTGTACATCTGCATATCAAAATTCACATATCTGGTCCTTCAGAATCTCCCATTTTTCAAAGTGCACAAAATATGCTAATGAACCTGTTCTTCAGTGTGCAAATATATCTGAGGAATACTCATTGTGGATATCCTAAAAAAAACAAATTTATTGGGAGTCCTGTAAGACCTTGCTTAGAAATAACAGAAATTGAATATTCCTGCCTACAGATCTGTTAATTGGAAGTCAGCCCATATATAGGTCAATTTTAAAAGCCCTGTGTGAGCCATAACCAGGAGATATGCGAAAAAGTCAGGCCGGCGCGCGCTAACCAGATTTTAAAAGCTGCCCGGGGACGTGCGTATCTCCCGCCGTGCGCACAGGTAAAACGTTACAGAAAAGGGGTGGAGCATGGGCGTGGCCTGGGTGGTGCATAGGCATGTCGGGGCCCGGCCAAGAGATGTGTGCTTAAATACTTATGCACCCTTGCAAGCGCCTGGGTCCACCTACCAAATAAATTTACTTCTGCAATGGATTGCATGTAAGTAGAAAAAAGAAAACCATTGGCAAGGCAGCAGGATTTTAAGGGTTGTGGCTAACAGGGGGGGGGAAGGGTGGATGTTAAATTAGGGGAGTTGTAAGTCCTATCCCTAAAGTGAGTGAACTGGGAGAAAACTGGAAAAATGGTAAATAGCATCGACGAGCTTCCCTTATAAAATTCCCCCACTTATGCAGTCTATTTTATGACATACGTGCATATGTACGCGTATGTTCTAAAATGGACGCGTCTCTTGACACAAGCCAGCAAAACACGTGCACATGTGCGCCCGTGCACCTGTTTAAAAGTTACCGTCATAATGCTGTTGTGAATTTTGTATTCTCATGGGGCTCTTTAACAAGAATAAAATCAATTAAGTTGCATATTTACTTAGAATATTATCAAGCCAAAAATAGTTTTCGAAAAGTAGGATTTCCTTGCTCAGTGGCGAGAAGCAAAAAAAAAAAAAGTTTTGTAAAAAAAAAAAAAGGTTTAGAAGAGTTAGAAAAACATACCAGCTTTGCTACCTACACTTTTTGATTTAACAAGAAAAAAAAAACAGTTCTGTATCACTAATTGATAATCTTCTTCTTGGTGTGCATGATAGAAAGTGTAATGCTGTCTAGTTTCCAAAGAATGGGCATTGGTCTCAAAAGTTAAGATTGTAAAAGTATTTTGTGAGGTATTATATCCGAGTATAGGGTGCAAGCTTCTGATTGAAGTTGCAGAAGCTATCCATTAGCACAAATAAATTTCACAAAGAGACTGCATAAAGGATTCTCAGGGTTTGAAAGAATTCATTTTTGCCCATTCCTTTTGCCAATCTAGCAATTACTGTACAGTCTGAAAGCTTTCTGAGGCATATATGATGGCTGAACAGAAACCATTACAGCAACAGCAAGTGAAGAATGAGCACCCTTCCCTCTATCAGTTCTTCATTATAGTGTCCCCTTTTCATTTAACTAGTGCTATTTCAATAAAAAATAGATTTATTTTTTTTTACAAAAAAGACAGGTGGAGGTTGCAACTCAATGTACCTTACTGATGGCTTATTTTCTGAAAGTATAGTAATAGATACTGCTGTAGTTGCTAGTTAGGGAGTTAGACTAGAATTATTCTATTTCATTGGGAGGTTAAGGAGAGTTGTCATGCAGCTCAGCCTCTCAAATAGATGAGCATGAATAGCTATGAATGGAATGCAGGCCTCTATCACTGCTTCTGCCTGCAACCCACAAACTGGAGTAAGATCCCTCAAGCCTACTTTTCAACAAACTTAAGCAAATGAAGGGCTACTGGGAATTAGCATAGATGTTGATGCAAGTGTGGAGGATTTTGTCTTTTTTTTTTTTCTTGTTAGGAAATATTTTGAAGGACTGGAAGAAGTCACTATCAATGTGGTTATTTCGGTGTTTGAGACAGTGGCGTAGCCGGAATTGATTTTTTGGGTGGGCACAAGGTTAACATGGGTGGGCTGTAGGCATGCAGGTCTACTAGTTGTTTTTTTACTGATAAATAATGCCAAATTATGCAGCATAGCATTCACATCTACGCCTAAGTATGAGGTTTACTTAATGATACAAACATAATTCACGGTGATTTGTGGTACTTTAGCCTTCTTATTATTACGATTTTATAAACGTCTCCTACCTGTCCATAAATTTTGAGAGAGCGGTTGTGTTGCTTATATTTAAATTGCTAACATCTCAAAATATAGATATATATTTTTACCTTTGTTGTCTGATCTTTGTATGTTTCTAATCAGTTGGTCCTGGTCTCTTTTTCCCATTTTTTCCCTTATAGCTCATTTCCTAATTCCTTTTCAGTGTCTTTCTTCTATTACTGTCTTCTTCCCTTCCACACACACACACACACACACATACACGCTTTCTCTCACAGACTCCCTCTCACACACTCAAGCTGTCACTCTCATATGCTCTCCCCCCACCCCCCCCCACCCCCCCCCCCCCCCACAAGCTCACATTCACGTTCTCACTTTCGCACCCCTCCCCAGGCTTATATTCTTATGCACACACAGACGCACATCCAGGCACCCATTCTCACCCACACACATAAACCCAGACTCCCATTCTCACCCACAAACCCATGCTCCCAGTCTCACCCACACATATTCAAGCTCCCATTCTCATCCATACATATACACATTTAAGGTCCTATTCTCACCCACACATACACACATTCAAGCACCCATTCTTATCCACATATTCAAGCTTCCATTCTCACCCACCCACAAACCCAGGCTCCCATTCTCAACCACACATACACACATTCGAGCTCCCATTCACCCACATATTCAAGCTTCCATTCTCACCCACATACACACCCAGGCTCCAGTTTTCACCCACACACACTCCCATTCTCATCCACACATACACATTCAAGCACGTGCACAGCTTCCGCTTTCTCCCCCAGAGCAGGAAGATCAGCTGCCTCTCCTGCTGCCACCGGCCTCCTGCTATCTTCGGGCGTCGGGCCGAACTGCCCGCCGAACTTCCTGTCGGGGGGGGGGAGCGGAAGCGCAGCGCACAACATCCGCTTCCTCCCCCCCCCCCCAAGCAGGAAGATCGGCGGGCAGTACGGCCCGACGCCCGAAGATAGCAGGAGGCCGGTGGCAGCAGGAGAGGCAGCTGATCTTCCTGCTTTGGGGGAGAAAGCGGAAGCTGTGCGCGGCGCTTCCTCTCCCTCAAACAGGAAGTTCGGCAGGCCGTTTGGTCCGAAGATAGCAGGAGAACGGGTGGCAGCAGGAGAGGCAGCTGATCTTCCTGCATTGGGGGGAGAAAGCGGAAGCTGTGCGCGGCGCTTCCGCTCCCCCCCCTCCCCCGAACAGGAAGACCGGTTGGCCATGCGGCCGCAGCAGCGCTTCCCCATGTGGGCCGTGATGGCGCGTGAGGCGTGGGTTCTCTTGTTCGCTGTTGCGGGGATGGGATCCCGTGACAGCCTTGCAGTTCCGGTGCCAGTTGGGTGGGCCTGGGTCTAAGTTGGGTGGGCACCTGCCCACCCAGGCCCACCCGTGGCTACGCCACTGGTTTGAGATATTTGCCTTGTGACAAAAGCTGCCATAAAATATTGCCAGTTGATCAAAAAATGTAACCTAGAATGTAATCATGTGTTTAAACTATGCCAGGCTATGACAAGTAGACGAAAACAAAGTAAAGCTAAAGTAGGTCTTATGATATGCATGGACACTCACACAGCACTCTAAATCTTTGATGTTTTAGACCTCAGATTGTTTTGCGAAAATCTGTACTACTGGATATTTATCTTGACAATATAAAATTATGCATTAGCTCTGGGTTTTCATTACTGGTGTTTACAGAGTAGATTTCATAATTAGAACAGAAAAGATTAAATTTAAAGGTTGAATTTAACAAGAATATAAATGTGTGTACATTTCATTTTGAAGTTCATGCAGTAAGCAGGTTTATAGAGTAAGGCATTGGATATTTCCTATTTCATGAAGGGACAACTCTTTCTTTAGGCTATAAAGGAACACAAAATTTATTTTCTGTTACTGTAGCTCATATTCATTTGACCTGAAGACTATAATCCTTGCTTCATCTTTCTGAACTAGTTGGAATATGTCCACTTAAAAATGATCACAAACCACTTCTTGGTGCATGGCCCTTGAAATGTATACTCTTCCATTCAAACTCTTCGGCTATCAGAAATCAGGATTGTCAAATTTCTGGATGGACTGGATTGATATCAGAATAAAAAAGGGGCATATTTGCACGCACATCTCTTGGCCCTGCTCTGGGACACCCCTGCCCTGTCCACCCCACACCCCTTTTTGATTATGAGTGAGATGTGCTTGCAGTGGGAGATACACACGCATGTAGGAGGCTTTTAAAATATGGAGGGCGCATATATGCCCTACATGTGCGCGGATCTCCTGATTTTGGTATGCGCCGAGCTTTTAAAATTCACCTTTAAGCATGTAAATGCTTTCTAAAATCAGCCCCTTAATAAGTACTTACTCATATAGATAGGCTGAAGATATCCAGCTTCCAAAAGGCATGTCATAAAACACATATAATAATGTTCAGTTAATCCCTAAGTTTGATGTAAACCGGCCTGATATGAAGCTTGTCATGAAGTTCGGTATAGAAAAATGTTAAATAAATAAATAAATATAATTAGGCACATAAAGAGGTTTTCTAGAAGCAATATGGGTGTGTGTTATCAATCTATATTCATAATTTTAGTTTTTTTAAAGTAATGTATAACTGGCATGCTCATTACATGTGTAATTCTCATCTTCATTTTGAAAGGGATAAAGTTAGGTCTATTCATATAGCTATATAATAATGTAATAATCCAATATCAAATACCATGCATGCAGATACTTTATTTTTGGAAACCTTGTTTATGTGTGTGGGCTTCAAAGTATGTTGCGGTCTCGGCCGCCACGGGGGCGTCCGAGCCCTTACCTTCCTTCCGGGTCCCGGGTCTGGGCCGCGGTCCGCGGGCTCGGGGCTCGTTCGGGCAGCATGGGCCTGGTTCCTCCTCGTGCGAAACGCCGCCGGCCGTCGCGAGGGACTCCTCCCCTTCGGGGGAACGCGCGCGCGCAACGGGCGGGTTTTTCTGCTGTCAGCACCCGGATGTGCTGACACGCCCCCCGTGATGTCAGACGCCGGGTAAGGGATTTAAACCGGGACCCGGGGCTTTTCGAATTGCCTTGCAACGAGGTTCCTTCTTTGAAGTACTAGTTGCCTTGCTGCTAACCCGGTTCCTGATTCCTGCTGCCTGTCCTTGGATTCCGTCTGTCTGACCGTGATTCTGCCTGCTGCCTGGTTTATTGAACTTCAGCCTGCCTTGACCCCGGTCCGTGACTCCGATTCCTGCTTGTCTTCAGCCTGCCTTGACCCCGGTCCGTGACTCCGATTCCTGCTTGTCTTCAGCCTGCCTTGACCCCGGTCCGTGACTCCGATTCTTGCTTGCCTGCCGCCTGCCTAGACTCCGGTCCGTACTTCACTCCTGGGTTTCTTCATCCTCGCCTAAGTCCCAGCGGTCCGGGTCCCTACGGGCTCCTCCTGGGGGGACCTCGGACTTCCAGGGCGAAGACTCCTAAGTCCTAGCGACCCGGGCTCTCACAGCTCCTCTGGAGGAGTCGCGGGTTTCCAGGTGAAGCTCCAGTTGCCCAGTGGGAGTTCTGCCTCCCGACTGTTCCTGCGGGGCAGTCGGCCTAAGGGTCCACTTCCGTATTCCGTCCATCACAACAGTTTGCAAGGCCATGAATCCGGCAAACCTCGCCGGGCTACAGGCCATTCCGGGTTTGGCCCAGCGCTTAGTTCAGCAACAACAAGTCTTGGACTCTCTGGCCGCAACAGTAGAGCGGTTGGCGGCTCGCATGGATGTCGAGCCGCCCGCACCTGTACAGGTACCAGTACCCGCTCCTGTACCGCTGGTAACCCTCCAGTCTCCTACGCAGCTTCCAGCCCCATCTCGCTACTCCGGGGATGCCAAGGCGTGCCGAGGGTTTTTAAACCAATGTTACGTGCGCTTTGCACTATTGCCTAACCAGTTCCCTACTGACGGCGCCAAGGTGGCGTACATTTTCTCCCTTTTGGACGGACGGGCCTTGAACTGGGCTTCTCCCATGTGGGAGAATAGTGATCCGGCCCTGGGAGATTTGAACCGTTTTGTGGAAGAGTTTAAAGCGGCTTTTGATGAGCCAGCATGACAAGCTTCCGCTACTTCGGAGTTGCTCCAGCTTCGGCAAGGAACACGGTCTCTTGCGGACTACGCATTGGATTTCCGCACGCTCGCCCAGGAGGTAGGCTGGCAAGATGAAGCTCTACGGGGCGTTTTTCTGGAGGGCTTAGCAGGCCGTATTAAGGACAAGCTAGCGGCTCGCGATCTGCCAGAGAACCTCAACTCCCTTATTGACCTGGCGGGCCGAATTGATCGGCGTTTACAGCAGAGGGCGAAAGAGGGTCGCCCTTTTCGACGCCTGACATCTGTGGCACCTAAGACCCTGAATTCGGGCTCTCGAGGTACTACAGCCTCGTCAGCAATTTCTTCAGAGGAGCCTATGCAATTGGGTCGCTCTTCTTTGTCGCCCGAGGAAAGGCAGCGTCGCCGCGACCTGAGGCTGTGTCTGTACTGTGGCGGTAAGGGTCACTACCTTGCACAATGCAAGGAACGAGCGGAAAACTCCCGCGCCTAGAGGTAAGGGAGGAGTGTCCCCTAGGCTGCCTTAGCGCCGCTCCTCAATGTACCATATTGGTAACTTTGGAATATCCTGGTGGTTCTTTTCTCACGCAAGCCTTGCTCGACTCCGGGGCTGGAGGCAACTTCATTACAAAGGAGCTCGTGCAACAGTTGTCTCTTCCTACACGAACTAGGACTCCTGCCTTGAGGGTAACCTCTATTCAGGGTACTCCTCTGTCTGGGTGCATTTCCACAGAGACCTTTCCGCAGATTCTGCGGACGGGGTTATTGCACACCGAAGAAGTTTCATTTTTGATTCTGGAGAAAGCTGTACATCCGGTGGTCCTTGGTCTACCCTGGCTCCAAAAGCACTCTCCTGTAATTCGTTGGAAGGACTTCCAGATCACTCAGTGGAGTCCCGACTGTTTCCAGTCCTGTCTCCAAGCAAAGAAAGTCCAACGGATTCCGTTGGCACTCATCGAGCCGGAGTTACCGGCCCCGTACGCAGATTTTTTGGATGTCTTTTCCAAAGAAAAAGCGGAACTGTTACCACAACACCGACCTTTTGACTGTGCAATTGAACTGCTCCCGGGTTCTACTCCCCCTCGGGGATGGGTATACCCTTTGTCTCAGCCTGAGACCCGGGCTATGTCGGAATACATTACCAAAAATCTGGCTAAGGGCTTCATCCGTAGGGATGTGAATCGTGTCCTCGATCGTCTTAACGATCGATTTCGGCTGGGAGGGGGAGGGAATCGTATTGTTGCCGTTTGGGGGGGTAAAATATCGTGAAAAATCGTTAAAAATCGTTAAAAATCGAAAAATCGAAAAACCGGCACATTAAAACCCCCTAAAACCCACCCCCGACCCTTTAAATTAAATCCCCCACCCTCCCGAACCCCCCCCCCAAATAACTTAAATAACCTGCGGGTCCAGCGGCGGGCCGGAACGGCAGCGGTCCGGAACGGGCTCCTGCTCCTGCATCTTGTCGTCTTCAGCCGGCGCCATTTTCCAAAATGGCGCCGAAAAATGGCGGCGGCCATAGACGAAAAAGATTGGACGGCAGGAGGTCCTTCCGGACCCCCGCTGGACTTTTGGCAAGTCTCGTGGGGGTCAGGAGGCCCCCCACAAGCTGGCCAAAAGTTCCTGGAGGTCCAGCGGGGGCCAGGCAGCGATTTCCCGCCGCGAATCGTTTTCGTACGGAAAATGGCGCCGGCAGGAGATCGACTGCAGGAGGTCGTTCAGCGAGGCGCCGGAACCCTCGCTGAACGACCTCCTGCAGTCGATCTCCTGCCGGCGCCATTTTCCGTACGAAAACGATTCGCGGCGGGAAATCGCTCCCTGACCCCCGCTGGACCTCCAGGAACTTTTGGCCAGCTTGTGGGGGGCCTCCTGACCCCCACGAGACTTGCCAAAAGTCCAGCGGGGGTCCGGAAGGACCTCCTGCCGTCCAATCTTTTTCGTCTATGGCCGCCGCCATTTTTCGGCGCCATTTTGGAAAATGGCGCCGGCTGAAGACGACAAGATGCAGGAGCAGGAGCCCGTTCCGGACCGCTGCCGTTCCGGACCGCCGCTGGACCCGCAGGTTATTTAAGTTATTTGGGGGGGGGGGTTCGGGAGGGTGGGGGATTTAATTTAAAGGGTCGGGGGTGGGTTTTAGGGGGTTTTAGTGTGCCGGCTCACGATTCTAACGATTTATAACGATAAATCGTTAGAATCTGTATTGTATTGTGTTCCATAACGGTTTAAGACGATATTAAAATTATCGGACGATAATTTTAATCGTCCTAAAACGATTCACATCCCTATTCATCCGCCCTTCAAAGTCTCCCGCAGGAGCTGGTTTCTTTTTTGTTGCAAAGAAGGACGGAGCCTTGCGGCCTTGCATAGATTACCGTGGGCTCAACGCTATCACCAAGAAGAACCGCTACCCGCTGCCTCTTATCCCAGAGTTGTTGGACAGACTCCAAGGGGCTCAAGTTTTCACCAAATTGGATCTTCGCGGTGCATAAAACTTGGTCCGAATCCGTCCCGGGGATGAATGGAAGACGGCGTTCAACACCCGGGACGGCCATTACGAATACTTAGTAATGCCGTTTGGGCTGTGTAATGCCCCTGCCGTATTCCAGCACTTAATGAACGAGATTCTACGAGAGTTATTACACTCCTGTGTAATTGTCTATTTGGACGACATGCTCATACATTCCCCAGACCTTACCTCCCATCAGCAACATGTGAGACAAGTACTCCAGATCCTACGGGACCATCATCTGTATGCAAAGTTTGAAAAATGTCTCTTTGAGCGAGAGTCGTTACCCTTCTTAGGGTATATAGTGTCCTCTACTGGTTTCCGAATGGACCCCAGTAAGGTGTCCGCCATCAGGAAGTGGCCCCGCCCTGAGGGGCTTAAAGCGTTGCAACGTTTTTTGGGATTTGCTAACTTCTATAGACACTTCATTCCCCAGTACTCTCGTTTGGTGGCACCTTTAACCGCTTTGACTCGGAAGGGGGCTAACACCCGTCTTTGGCCTGAAGAAGCTTGCGAGGCTTTTGAACAGTTGAAGAAGGCGTTTCTCCGGGATACTTGTCTACGCCACCCGGATCCCACTCGGCCATTCTTTGTCGAAGTAGACGCTTCGAATATTGCGGTGGGAGCGGTCCTCTCGCAAGTTTCTACTTCCGGACATCTCCTGCCCTGCTCCTATTTCTCCAAAAAGTTCTCTTCAGCTGAGTGTAACTACGGCATAGGGGATAAGGAGTTGCTAGCCGTCAAACTTGCGCTGGAAGAGTGGAGACAGTGGTTGGAGGGCTCTCTCCATCCGGTCACGATTTATACTGATCATAGGAACCTGGAGTTCTTAAACCAGGCCCAACGACTGAATCCCAGACAAGCACGTTGGTCTCTTTTCTTTAACCGTTTTGATTTCATACTAAAATATCGACCTGCCGCGAAGAACGTACGGGCTGATGCACTCTCCCGTTATGAAATCCAGGAGGAAAAGGAAGATTTTCCCCAGCACATCATTGACCCGGCTAAGATCCAGGTGGCCAGTTCCACAGTTTCTACTCTAGGTCGAGTTGTGGTTTCCCGCAGGGACCGAAGAAAGGTGTTAGTCTGGGCCCACGATTCCCTTTCGGGAGGTCATGCTGGCAGGGCGAGGACACTCGATCTACTAAATCGCTATTACTGGTGGCCTCGAATTCGTCAGGATGTACGGTTATATGTGGATTCATGTCCAGTATGCGCCCGGCAAAAACCCTTGAATGGCCGGTCCTGGGGCCTTCTGCACCCGCTACCTATTCCCGCGGAACCGTGGTCCCACATTGCCATGGACTTTGTGGTGGATCTGCCACCCTCAGAAGGTAATACGGTGATTTGGGTAACCGTAGACCGTTTTTCTAAAATGATCCATTTAGTGCCCCTGCCTAAACTACCCTCTGCACCTGAACTCGCGCTCTTGTTTACTCAACACATCTTCCGGGCTCATGGACTACCTCAGAGTATCGTATCCGACAGAGGACCACAGTTTACGGCCCGTTTCTGGCGTGCCCTTTGTAAGAAATTTGGGGTACAGCTGAATTTATCCACGGCTTTCCACCCCCAGACCAATGGTCAGACGGAGCGCACAAATCGTACTCTTAAAACTTTCCTCCGAAGTTTTGTTTCTGAGAAGGAGACTAACTGGGTTTCTCTTCTACCTTGGGCTGAGTTCGCCTACAACAATCACACCCATGCCGTCACGGGACAAACGCCTTTTCAGATTGTGTTTGGTCGCCACCCGCAGCCCCCAATACCAGTTCCTGTTTCCGTTCCATCCCCAGCTGCATTAACAACAGCACATCAAGTGCATCGTCTCTGGAGGGGAATTCAACACAGACTAACCATCGCCGCGAAGAAGTCTCAGCAGTTTGATAATCGCCACCGACGTCCAGCGCCAGTCTTCCTGCCTGGCACCAAGGTGTGGCTAAGCACCCGGAACCTTCACCTACCTAATCGTTCTCGCAAGTTGGCCCCCCGTTACTGCGGCCCTTTTCAAGTTGCGGAACGTATAGGAGCGGTATCCTACAGACTTCGCCTTCCCTCTGCACTTCGCATACATAACGTTTTCCACGTCTCCTTGCTGAAAACCGGTGGTTTTTTCACGCTTCCATCACCCCTCTTCAGATGCACTTTCTTCTTCTTCTTCAGGAGAGAATACGTATCAGGTACGAGAGGTTCTGGACGTCCCCTTCCGCGCCCGTCGCTGGGAGTACCTGCTGGCATGGGAGGGGTGCGGTCCCGAGGAGGACTCATGGGAACCAGCTCGGAACATCTTGGACAAGTCTCTGCTAACTCAGTTCCATCTGGACAATCCTGGGAAACCCGGTCCTCGGCGGAGAGGGCGTAAGGGAGGGGGTACTGTTGCGGTCTCGGCCGCCACGGGGGCGTCCGAGCCCTTACCTTCCTTCCAGGTCCCTGGTCTGGGCCGCGGTCCGCGGGCTCGGGGCTCGTTCGGGCAGCATGGGCCTGGTTCCTCCTCGTGCGAAACGCCGCCGGCCGTCGCGAGGGACTCCTCCCCTTCGGGGGAACGCGCGCGCGCGACGGGCGGGTTTTTCTGCTGTCAGCACCCGGATGTGCTGACACGCCCCCCGTGATGTCAGACACCGGGTAAGGGATTTAAACCAGGACCCGGGGCTTTTCGAATTGCCTTGCAACGAGGTTCCTTCTTTGAAGTACTAGTTGCCTTGCTGCTAACCCGGTTCCTGATTCCTGCTGCCTGTCCTTGGATTCCGTCTGTCTGACCGTGATTCTGCCTGCTGCCTGGTTTATTGAACTTCAGCCTGCCTTGACCCCGGTCCGTGACTCTGATTCCTGCTTGTCTTCAGCCTGCCTTGACCCCGGTCCGTGACTCCGCTTCCTGCTTGTCTTCAGCTTGCCTTGACCCCGGTCCGTGACTCCGATTCTTGCTTGCCTGCCACCTGCCTAGACTCCGGTCCGTACTTCACTCCTGGGTTTCTTCATCCTCGCCTAAGTCCCAGCGGTCCGGGTCCCTACGGGCTCCTCCTGGGGGGACCTCGGACTTCCAGGGCGAAGACTCCTAAGTCCTAGCGACCCGGGCTCTCACAGCTCCTCTGGAGGAGTCGCGGGTTTCCAGGTGAAGCTCCAGTTGCCCAGTGGGAGTTCTGCCTCCCGACTGTTCCTGCGGGGCAGTCGGCCTAAGGGTCCACTTCCGGATTCCGTCCATCACAACAAAGTATGCACACAACATTCTCTATTCAAAAATGTGTTCCTAAATATTAAACCCCAGTTAGTCCAGGTCAAACATACCTTGACAAGATCTTCATCCTCCCATTAGAAGAAGAATCTATTTTTTCTCTGCTAAAAATGTTTAATGAGTGTATTCTTTCTTTTTGGGGAACATTGTGGATACTAGGGATGTGAATTTTGATAATCCAAAATAAGGAAATTGAACCGAATGACCAGATTTTCATCCAAACCAAAAATTGGCTTATTCTTAATATTCTGAAAATGTTCAGATTATTTATTTCATCAAATACTGCATGCTGTTTGCAAATAGTGGGTGCTATTTTCCTAAACAAATAACCCAAAAAGTCTGAACTACCCACCAACAACAAAACTGAATCAGAAAAAGAGCTGAAAACAAATGACCCAACAGAACTTAAAAAAAAAAGTCAGTGCATCCCTAGACTGCTTTTTTGCTTTTCTGGGGGAAAAAATGGATACTCAAAGCAGTCGCAGCAAACCTTCATTAAAGTAATTAACTGACAACATTCATGGGTCTAAAACTTACTTTCTATCCAATTCACGCTTTTATTTGACTGGATAATACTGATTTTTTAACACTGGAAATTTACTTTAAATGGATCACATAGCATTTTGATTCCCATCAATAGGCATATCAGCTGGAAAAAAATTATTTTGTTTTAAAATTTGTTTCATGGGGACACTAATTTGTTTCTTTAATTTCAAAATGAAAAAAAAAAATTTTCATTAATTAACGTTTGCCATTAAAGTAAATGGGGGAACTATTACAGGTAATTTTCAGACTATATTGAGCTGCAGAATAGGGTTTTTTTAAAATCAATGTTCTTAAAACTTGTTGTAAGAAATTCACAGAAGTGGAAAAGAACTCCAAGGTACATAGAATGACTGAGGAGACTGGAGTGTAGTACCAAAAGTGGTATGAATAGTTTATGACTCCGTAAAGGGCAAAGGGGTACCAGCATTTGTAGGGTTTTACCAAGTCACTGTAAGAGGAGCAAAGAAGTTGAAAAAGTGGGAAGAACACCCCAAAGCTTCAAAGAAGGCACCAGCAGTAGTGCCATGATCATAATCTGGGCAATAAAATCCCAGACCTGCAAGCCCTAATGGTGGAGGCGGACTTGGACATTGTTGCTGTTATGGAGATATGGTTCACAGAATCTCACGATTAGGATATGGCCATCCCTGGCTATAACTTGTTAAGGAAGGACAGAGGGCAGAAAAGGGGGAGGAGGAACTCTTTATGTCAAAAACAATATCCAAGCAACTGAACTGCAAGGAATATGGGATGGCAAAGAAGCATTATGGGCCATCCTAAACAAATTGGATGGAGCATCCATTTTTACTGCAGTGATTTACAGGCCTCCAACTCAAACAGAAGAACTAGACAGAGAGCTGGTAGAAGACATCCAAAATGTTGGAAGGAAGGGAGAAGTGTTGATTGTTTGAGATTTTAATCTGCCAGACTGAAGGATCCCTTCTACAGAATCTAACAGAAGTAGAGAGTTAGTGGATGCCCTGCAAGGGACTTTATTCAAACAAATGGTTATAGAACCCACGAGAGAGGGAGTTATTCTTGACTTAGTGCTCACAAATGGAGATAGTGTCTCAGCACCAGTGATCATCAAACAGTATGGTTTGATATCGCAAATAGGATACAGAGAAATTACATGAAGACCCGAGTTTTGAACTTCAAAAATACGGACTTTGTTGAAATGGGGAAATTCCTGGAGGTGGAACTTGAAGACTGGGAGAAAATGGAAGAAGTGGGGCAAATGTGGGACAAACTAAAAGGACAAATTTCAAAGACAACTAATCTATATGTTAGAAAAGTAAACAAAAGCAGGAGAAATAAGAAACCTAAGTCTCAAAGGGGGTGGCTGCAATAATAAAAATAAAAAGAACAGCATTCAAGAAATGTAAAGGATCCCAGAAAGTGGAACACAGGGAAGAATATCTGGTTCACCTCAAGGAGACAAAGAAAGTAATCAGGAAAGCAGAAGAAAGGATTGCCAAAGAGGTAAAGAGAGGTGACAAAACATTTTTCAGATACATCAGAGAAAGGAGAAAGGTATGAAGTGGTAAAGTGAAACTGAAAGGTGAGAAGGAACAATGTGTAGAAGGAAATGAAGAAAAGGTGGAGATATTAAACAAATACTTCAGTTCGGTGTTCACTAATGAAGACCCTGGTGAAGGACCGTCGCTAGTTAGCAAGGCTGTGGATGGAGGTGGAGTAGAGAAATCCCGTTTATGGAAAAGAATGTATGGGAAGAGTTAGGAAAACGTAAAGTGGACAAAGCCAAGGGACTTGAGAAGATTCATCCTAGGATACTGAAGGAGCTCAGAGATGTGCCAGTGAGTCCGCTGAGTGACCTGTTCAGTAGATCCCTGCAAATGGGAGTGGTGCTGAGAGAAGAGTGGTGGTGGTCCCGCTTCACAAGAGTGGGAGCAGAGAGGAGGCTGGAAATTACAGTCTGGTTAGCCTCACCTCAATGGTGGGAAAATTAATGGAGACTCTGCTGAAGGAAAGGATAGTGAACTACCTACAATCTGGTGGGCTGCTTGATCCAAGAAAGCATAGATTCACCAGAGGAAGGTCCTGTTAGACGAATCTGATTTATTTCTTTGATTGGGTGACTAGAGAATTGGATCAGGGAGGAGCACTCAATGTGATTTACTTGGATTTTAGTAAAGCCTTTGATACGGTCCCGCATTGAAGACTCATGAACAAAATGAGAAGCATGGAAGTGGGTGCCAAGGTTGTGGCATGGATTACTAACTGACTGACAAGTAGAAGACAGCATGTGATGGTAAATGGAGCCTATTCTGAAGAAAGAACAGTGTTAATTGGAGTGCCGCAGGGATCGGTGTTGGGACCGATCCTGTTCAATGTGTTTGTGAGCGACATTGCAGAAGAGATAGAAGGAAAAGTTTGTCTATTTGCAGATAATACTAAGGTCTGCAACAGAGTGGACACACCAGAAGGAGTGGAGAGAATGAGTTGAGATTTAAGGAAGCTTGAAAGTGGTCAAAGATATGGTAACTGGGATTTAATGCCAAGAAGTGCAGAGTCATGAATCTAGGGTGAAGCAATCTGAAAGAACTGTATGCGATGGAGGGTGAAAGACTGCTGTGCACAGAGCAGGATAGAGACCTTGAGATGATAGTGTCTAGCAATCTGAAGATGGTGAAGCAATGTGACAAGGCAATAGCTAAAGCCAGATGAATGCTGGGCTGCATAGAGAGGGGAATATCTAGTAAGAAAAAGGAAGTTGTAATCCCATTGTACAGGTCCTTGGTGAGGTCTCACCTGGAGTACTGTGTTCAGTTCTGGAGACTGTATCTCAAAAGCGACCATTTACTAGCGTGCGCAACTTGCGCCTGCCTAAGATAGAAGTTGGGGGGGTTAGAATAGGGCTAGGGGTGGGAAGGTTAGGGGAAGGGATGGGAAGGATAAAGTAGTGGGAAGGGAAGTCGGAGTGGCTGGGAGGGAACGGGTGAAGCCTGCGGGCGTTGGCACATGTAGGGTGCACAATTGTGCATCCCCTTGCGCGTGCCAACCCGCGATTTTATAACATGCTCACACCTGCGCATGCATGTTATAAAATTGGGTGTCCATGTGTATGCGCCAGGTAGCACGCCACATGTCCGCTCACGCGCTTATTTGAAAATCTACCCCTAAGTCAACTTGATTAATAGCAGTTAATGGACATCTCCAAGAATGTGTCCAAACCTTTTTAAAACCCAGCTATACTAATTGCACTAACCATATCCTCTGGCAACAAATTCCAGAGTTTAATTGTGTGTTGAGCGAAAAAGAATTTTCTCTGATTAGTTTTAAATGTGCTACTTGCTAACTTCACGGAGTGCCTCCTAGACCTTCTATAATCCGAAAGAGTAAATAACCAATTCACATTTACCCGTTCTAGACCTCTCATGATTTTAAAGACCTCTATCATATTCCCCCCCTCAGCTGTCTCGTCTCCAAGCTGAACAGCCTCTTTAGCCTATCCTCATAGGGGAGCTCTTCCATCCCCTTTATCATTTTGGGTGCCCTTCTCTGCACATTATTTGTCCTGTGTGTTCCTTGCCATCTTGTCCTGCTTTGGCTCTGACAAGGCTTTGACAAGGCTGTCAGGTCACACAGGCAAGAGATGGTTGCTAAGTTACCTGCACCTGTATATTTACATAGCACATAGCCATAGACTTCAGTAGGAAACATAAATGAATGAGCTGAATATGTTTTGTTTCATTTGTGGGACCCCCTCCATTTGTTTTGTGAGACCAAGAATAAAACTAATATTTCATGCTTTACCCATTTATTTCAAATCAATGCCCATCCTTGTGATTTGATCTGAAAACTTCATAGTTGGCAGAGATATTCTCCTGTTACAGAGTAACATTATGCTTCTGTTACACACAAAATTTAAGAATATTTTTTAAATGGAGTGAGAAAATGAAATCTAGGCTCTCAGTGCGTTGGATATAGGTTAATTGTTTTGTCTCGCTTCGTTTTCTGCAGCTGGGGCTTGCTGGAAAACAAGAGCACCATTACCACAGAGATCCCCATCTGCTGTAGTGGAAAAGGATGTTTCATGATTTTCAGCTGAAGTCTAACAGGGGAGAAACAGTACCGTCTCCAATAATTTCTCCAGAAATGCATTACAAAACTTTTTCCCAACAAATTTTATAAATATTCTCAGACAATTTTATTTCATTTATTTACTCTATCTCCGCTATAGCCACATTGTTCAACGTGGAGTGGAAAAAGTTATATTCATAATCGATACATTTAAATATTCATTAAATATAAAATTCACTAAAACATCTGATATTAATCTCACTAAACGAAAGAGTGCTCCTAGATCTTTTCTGTTACATAATCTAAACAGTTTATTTTTATGGTTTTAATCTGGCCTTTAAAAAATGACACTCATTTTATGAAGAATGGTAAAGCCTATTTTATAGTTCAATCCAGGCTTATTAACCTCCCTATCTTTGGCAGCAGGGAATTTTTCTGGAAGTATGGCTGTTTTTCTCCATAAATATTAATATTTTATAGCCAATTTTTCTGCTGTTGTTGCAAAGTCATTTGGAGGTCACATCAGGCAATACTTGGTAAGAAAATATTGCAGACCTGGAACTGGAGTTGAGGTGATGCACTGAATGTTTCAAGACTTTCTGTTATGCTGACAGGAGAAGAATAAAATGTTTTTTTATTTAAAGAATAGGAGGCCAATGCATAAACCTGAAGAGAGCTCCGTGGAAATGGGCTGATAATGTACAATTTTTTCTTGTGTTACTAGTCCATTTAAATAATATGCAAACGTGGTTCATGGGCAGCATTTTGTGTGCTAAAGTTTGCCCAAAATTGTGGACTTTAACTCAAGAAAACTTAACTACATTTCCCCAAGGTATAGTTCAGTTTTGTGCAATAACACATTGTTGTATGTTTTTACACATGGTATTTAACGGTGCGAACATAGTTAAAGGACTGCTTTGCATAATTATTTAAATCATTACCTATTTTGCACAGAAAGCATGGCTGAATTTGCAAATGCTACTTTTCATGCACAAAAGAGCTGGTAGCATGCTTTGAGATAATACAGCAGCTAAACTATTTGGATTAAAGAAGTATGATGATATCACTCCTGGTGCTAGAGAATCTGCATTGGTTACTGGTACTTTCTAGGTCAAGTTTAAAGTTGTATATCTAGTGTTTCGTAACATCCACAGGGATGAACTGAAGTACCTGTCTAATCTGTACATTTTTCATTGTTGATCTAGAATGCTGCACTTTTCTCAGCAAAGTTGCTTAGGATTCTCCCACCATCAGAAACCAGACTTGAATCAACCAAGTGTACATCTTTTAGCTATCAGGCTCCCTTTTCATGGAATGGTTTACCATTAGAAATTTATCCTGAATCCAACTATTTAAATTAGGAAGACAATTTTTTTTTGAAAGCAGGCTTTCTAATATCAGTAGTATCTGGCACTTATTTAAGTCTTTTGTTGTGAGGTGGGTCTTTGAATATTTTTGGTGGTTTGTTTTATTCCGGATGTTATTATACCTGTATATTTGTATATGTATGTGTGTTTGTTTGTCTGATTATTGATTACCTAATTTGCTGTGTGTAGTTATTGGTAGTTTTATTGTAGTAAGATGATTCTATGTTTGTAATTATTAATGTGCACTCTTTACGTTAACCACTTTGCTTGCTGAGAAGCTGTATATAAAGAATAATAATAATAAGAGACATCAGTGATTCTTGTACATGATATTGCATTTTGAACTTCAGCCACACTTTAGGGCCTCATTTTCCAATATCGCAGTGGTAACGCATGAGGGGGCGTGTCCTATGCAAATAAGGCATTTTTCGTGCAGTGGGGAAACATCGCCGCACACGATGTTTTCGCCATTCGCAGAACTGGAGTCGCAAATCGCGAAAACATCGTGCACCGCGATAAAACAACCAATGAATCATCGTAGTACACGAAAGTATCGCGGACCACGATATTCCCAGACAGCCTGTTTCAGTATCCTGCAGGCTGAGTGAGTGAGAGAGAGAGAGAGATAGAGAGATAGATAGATAGATATATATATGTCCTATAATGCCTATGCCCTAGACAGGTATTTGTATCCCTATGGGAGGGCCACCTAGTAGCTCGGGGTGGGGATTAGGTCTGAGCGTAGGGGGTTGGGGGCCACTTTCACATTCAACATGAGACCTACGGAAAGAACAGTGGTCTCTAGTGAAGATTTGCTGGCCGTCAGAGTGAGGAAACTCATTCCAAGAAGGGATTTGGGCAACGTTCTCTCAATCTAGCTTGTTGTTGCCCAGGTAGAGTGTCCATCAAGCTAGGTTGAGAGATCGTTGCCCAAATATTTTCTTGGAGTGAGTGTCCTCACTCCGATGGCCAGCAAATCTTCACTAGAGACCACTGTTCTTTCCGTAGGTCTCATGTTGAATGTGAAAGTGGCCCCCAACCCCCTACGCTCATACCTAATCCCCACCCCGAGCTACTAGGTGGCCCTCCCATAGGGATACAAATACCTGTCTAGGGCTTAGGCATTATAGGACATCTCTCTCTCTCTCTCTCTCTCTCTCTCTCTCTCTCTCTCTCTCTCTCTCTCTCTCTCTCTCTCTCTCTCTCTCTCTCTCTCTCTCTCTGCCACACACAATAACTTTACATAAACTCCACCCCCTGAATACTAAATTTGCAAATCATGTTAATGGCTGTTAGCATGAATGTAACTCCTTAGAAAATGACCCCCTTAGTGTATTATCCTAGATGAAAGAAATAAAAGCAAGGTAGATTTCAGAAGGGATGGGCATGCTTGTTCCTTTTCTCTACCTCATTTTTGTAATTGGTGGTTCTTTGTTATTTTTAATATTGAAATACCTCCGTTCCTGGGTTCACTTTCATTTCAGTGTGTTATAGTATACATTTTTAGCTTGAAACATCCTAGATAGACTTCTCTCAGCTCAGACTTTCATACAGATTTCCACAGTGGCTCTATCCTAGTTCAGATTGAAATGCTAATTTTTTTAATAGCTGACTTGGATTTGCATCTTTCTTTAGTTTGCAGTTTTTTAAGTGAGACAGATTACAGTTTTCATATTGCCATCTTACATTTTTCATACAAAATACCTTGTGTTTTTGGATGTAGACCAATTTCTCTTCCTAATGTGAGCCGGCTAAGATTTGCCCTGGACACCAGTTTACCTAACCTAGGACTTTTGCCAGCAGTTTTAAAGCAGCTAGATTCAATTGAGAATTCAAATCAGAGGCAATGCCTGACTCAAAAAAAAAAATTCAGTCAAATATGAGTTCAGTCACAATCAATAACAATTCTGGTGAGTCAGGTCACATAGGTTCAGCTTCAGTTTAAACTTCATTGGGTTTACAGTCAGCTGAAGTGGGTTCAGAGGGCTAAAGACATCTACACCATGGATTAGTAAGATTAAACATAATTTCCCAGGTCAAGGGAAGGGGCATTAAATCTAATCAAAATTGACTTGCACAGCCATACATTACATAGATATATTTAATACTGCAATGAGCAGCATAACTGTGACATAGCTGAGCCATAAGGTCAGAATAAGTTCACACAGGACAGCATAGGAAGAAGTAGAATTTTTTGAGGCCTATTTACTAAACTATAATAATAGAACGAGCTTTCAACGTTCAACACATGTTAAAAAAAAAAAAAAAAGCGACATGTTGTTGCATGTTATCAATAATGAGAATTGCCACGTTTCCAATAATTTGGAAAAAATCAGATGCAATACATGCCAAAAATGAATGAACTGAGTTGAATGCAAATCATGTAAAGTAGCTCATTGATATTCAGATGGTTTAATATGGATTATGATAAACATCAAGATCTGTGTTAAGCACAAAAGTTAACTACACTGTTATGACCGTCGGCCGCGGGCGGCCGCGACCAACTCAACTTACATCATGTATTGCCCTGCTCTCCTCTCCGGGTGAACTCGTGACTGTGGCTAGCCACTACCGCCGCATACCTCCGGGTTCTCGAGACTCCTCATGGCGGCTGGGATGCCACCGACCCACATGCCGACTCCGGGCCTTCCTAGGTGCACGCGCCACCCGGCCTCCATTTAAAGGCCCAATGGCAGGAAACTCAGGGGTGTCCCCGACTGATGACATCACAAGTTTTGGATTTATAAGCACCCTCCTTGGCCTACGCTAACCGACTTGGCAACGAGTTCCTTCGCCTATGGTGCTTATTCCCGTCTCTCAGGACCCGTGGTTCCTGTCTTCCCCTATTGCTGATTTGGACTCTGACTTGGTTACCCGCTCCTCGGGGGCCTGGTTGCACTTCCTTGGGAGACCTGGTCTCTAGGCTTCCCCACTCCTCGGGGTAGCCCCTGCACTCCTCGCCAGAGGTCCTGCCTGTTTGCTTCTCCACTCCTCGGGGCTGCCTTGAGCACTGCTCATAGGAGATCCCATCTCTATGCTTCCTGCTCCTCGTGGCAGTCTCTACCTTACCACACTGGAGACTTTTGACACTATACTTCCCCGCTCCTCGGGGCAGCCTTTGTCACTACATCAGAGACTTCCTCTATGCCTCCCCGCTCCTTGAGGTAGCCTTCGTCACTACATCAGAGACTTGACTCTGCACTTCCCCACTCCTCGGGGCAGCCCCTACGTCATCACACCAGTGACTCTGTTGCTACGCTGTTCCACCCCTCAGGATAGTCTCTGCACTACTCCTCCAGTAGTTCCTGTCTTGTGCTCCCCGCTCCTCTGGGCCTGACCAGCGTTCCTCAGTCTTAGAGGTTCCTCTTCTGGTACAACTGTCTCTTTAGTCCTGCTTAAGTACTGTGACTCCTCTGAACTATACCTCTTCGTCCCGCTCCCCGGGATGCCTCACCACACCCCAGTGCAGGCATCTGCGATCACATGGCAGTGACGTTCTCACTCTACTGAACTATGGTCGTGTCCCCTGCTGTAGCTGACCTCGCCTCCCGACGGTGAGGACTCTGTGGGGCTCCACCCCTCAGGTAGTATCAACCTCCACCTCTGGTCAAGGGTCCATGAAACCCACAAATTCTAACATACACCTCTTGAGCTGTAGTTAACTTGCACCAAAAGCACTAGCCAGCAACTGTGCCTGCCGATATTCTTGATTTCCCCTCCCCCTTCATAGTGAAGGAGCAAGAAGCCTTGAATTGTAACATTCCACCCCCCCCCCCCCCCCCCCACAGCACTGAAAAACCTTCCCCCACACTAAATCCAAATCCCTTAAAAAGAACCTTTTCCAGGATCCCTGTCCACATTCCCCCCAACATCTGTAAATAGGTAAGCCCTACCCCCAGCTCAAGGTGCAAGGAATTGCACCTCCTGTGCTGTCATCTCCCAAAGATCTTTTCCCAGTTCTTCCCTTACCAGCAGGAGCCCCTTGGTGGTAATAGGGCAGAAGCAATCCCCACTTACTTCTGTCCTGTTAGCGCTATCATCAAAATGGCACAGACTCACCCAAGGATCCTCTTATAAAGTAGAAAAAATCTTCCCTTTAATAATACTTGACAGAATTAAATTACATTAGTTTCTCTAGATAAGATTCCTGTTTTTGCCTAAGGGGAAAACAAATTCAAAATAGAAAAATCACTCCCACTGATTATAATAGAAGCCACATAGCTGCTGCAACAGTACTCCACTCTGGAGATGTTCCAGTTTGAGATACAAATACATACGTGCAAGTCTGAAGGCTCTGAAAGGTAAATAAAAGGAAAAAATAAAAATAAAATTACCATGACTATTCATCTATCATACATAATTATTGTTACAGAAAGGGTGGCCTTGAGCGTGGGAAAGCTCAGAGGCCTTCGCAATCTTTGCGCTACGGTGGCTGGGAGCGCTAGGGGTGAGATGTGTGCCCCTTGCGGTAAGACGGACCTCGTCTAGGTTTGGAGGTGGCCAGGCCCCTGCCAACCTGCATGCCTGGATGAGGCCAACCACGCAAGGTTGGTCTCTGAGTGGTCCTCCGACTACTCCCAGCCCTTTCGGACCTGCTGCAGGGAGCAGCACAGGCGGCAGGCCGGACAAGAGATGAGGGCAGACGAGGGCTGAAGCTTGAAGGCTGAGACGAAGGCTTCAGGACTCAGGAGAAGAACACAAGGCATCGACATCCAGAAAGGCGAGCAGATGGAAGCTCCGGTCATAGAAGGCATCTGAGACTAGAGTAGGTGGAGTCTCAAGGCAACAGAAATGTCGGAGGCAAGGATGGCTCTTACGGACCTTGGGAAATCCAGACGAGATGAAAAGGACTTGGAAGACTTAGACGAAGACAAGTGGGCACTGTTCCTCAGGGCGCCCTACACAGCCCACTACACAGGGCGGACCCAGTGGGCTGGTCACGGACCACCCTGTTTTCTACACGCCCTACACAGCTTAAGAAGGCTGGTCACGGACCACGCGGGAGTGGGGCAGGCTCAGGAAAAGAATCCAGCTGGCAGGGGCTCCATTCACCGGAAACAGGGACCGACGGAACGGATTTACCCTTGGGATGGCCACCTGGAGGACTCAGAGAGCTGGAACATTGCAGGAACAAACATCAGGAAGATCAGGTATATAAGGACCTCTAGCCATCGAGGATGTCAGGCCTTCTGGAACATCAGGAGGCAGAGACGGAGGATGTCAGGAACATCAGGAAGGCAGAGACGGAGGACGTCAGGCTCAGGAAAGTAATCCAGCTGGCAGAGGCTCCAATGACCTGAAACAGGAACAGACGGAACGGATTTACCCTCGGGATGGCCACCTGGAGGACTCGGGGAGCTGGAACATTGCAGGAACAAACATCAGGAAGATCAGGTACATAAGGACCTCTAGCCATCGAGGATGTCAGGCCTTCTGGAACATCAGGAGGGCAGAGACGGAGGACGTCAGGAACATCAGGATGGCAAAGACTGAGGACGTCAGGCTCAGGAAAGGAATCCAACTGGCAGAGGCTCCAGTGACCGGAAACAGGAACCGATGGAACAGATTTACCCTCGGGATGGCCATCTGGAGGTCTCGGGGAGCTGGAACATAGCAGGAACAGACATCAGCAAGATCAGGTATATAGGGACCTCTAGCCATCAAGGACGTCAGGCCTTCTGGAACATCAGGAGGGCAGAGACGGAGGACGACAGAAACATCATGACATCAGAGACCGGGATCAGGAACCGCAGAGACGAAACAAAGAGGGATCCCTTGGAATACTGGAACACCAAGCAATAGCAGGAACCTGGAGTCCAAGGAGAAGCTCCTCAGACGACTGGCTCATTGCAAAGGCAAAGCTGACTGGAAGTTGAAGTCCTTTTATAGGGCTGAAGACAGGCAACTCCCTGGGAGGAGTTTGTATGGGCCACACATAGCTGGCCCTATAACTGAGGAGAAGTGCTGTGGGCCGGTCTCTAGGGAGAAGGGCGTGGCCCAAACCAGGAAGTCCATGCAGACCCAAGCAAGCCTCAGGCAGGCCCCAAGGACATCGAAGGCCTCCCAGGCCCTGGACCAAATCCTGGATAGTTTGTAGGCGAGACCCCGGCATTGGAGCAGCTTCCAGGAAAGAGGTGAGAAGCCTCCCGTAGCACAGCTACAGGAGGATTCATAACAATTATAAAGAAAACCATGTATAAGGCAAAAAAGTAAAATCAATTACAAATTGGTGAGCATGTGGACAATCATACATTATGGTGGTAATTTTAAAATGAGCGGGTGTATTGCTGCACGAGCAAGGATACGTTGGAATTTTAAATTGTGCGCGCACCTGCTTGTGTATGTTTTAAAATGCACCAACCGCAAGTAACTGTGCTCCTAATTTTCTGGCTGATACAGTAAAGCGCGGCTGCGGTTACCCTGTTTCTAACCCGCTTTGTACCCACAATTTGGCCATGTAAGTCTAAACTGCGATTCACTATCCGTTTTTACCAATCCTTACCGCTTCTTTAAATCGACGCGTTTCCCTTTCCGCCCGCGGCATGTATATGATATGTAAACAATCGGATTAGCTATTCCCTCCCATACAGTAATGTGTGGCCCGATAATCGCCTTTTTAACCAACTGTTTTGCCACGTCTTTAACCCACTAGTTTACCGCCTACCCTTACCCTAGCGTTAGAGGGATGTGACAGCAATAGGCAGGCTCCGGTCAAATAAGTGGGTGGGTTGGAGCAAGCGAGTAACATGGTATGGCCAAGTTCTCCTATGCTCGGGCCTGGTTCTCCTACGCTCGGGCATCGGGGATTGCCAGTCGTCTCTCCCCCCTCCTGAAGCAAGGCGAAGGGTGAAAATCGACTCGACATGTTATTAAAGCAAATAGAAATTGTAACAAAAGTAAACTTACTGCATGCTTCCAGCAGCCCCAGTCCTCTCTCCTCTCCTCCCGAGGCACACACCGCGGCTCTCCTGCCTCCCGGGGGCAGCTGGCCGCGAAAGCGGCTTCCAGCAGCCCCGCCGGCAAAGGTGCATGAACGCACGTCCAATTTGGGCGCTCAAGGCAGCGAAGGCGCATGAGCGCACGCCGTGACCTGAGCGCCTGGATGGACGTCCAAGGTCACGGTGTGCGCTCATGCACTTACGCTGCCTGCCCTCCATCCCCAGCATCCTCACCCTTGCTTCTTATCCCCCATCCCAGCATCCTCTTCCCCGACTTATTCCCATCTCAAGTATCATCTCTGCTGCAGAATCTGCCTGCACACCCTTTCCCACTGCAGCCACCACATCCGCTCATTCCCCCTGCCTCCTCCCCAGGCAAAATATATATTTAACAGCAGAGTTGATACTAACACTTCTCCCCCATCTGCACTGGCTTTGCAAGCTCACAAGTGGGCACTTCCTGTATGATGATCCCACAGTGCATGAGAAGTGCTGGCACATGAGAATTGAACATGCTGACAGTGCTGACACAGATGGAAAGGAGCAGTGGCTCAGCCCCTGCTGTTTCTCCAGATATCCCACTGAGGTCAAGAGCTAGGTCTGGGCCTGGGTCTGCACGGCCTAAAGTGCAGCGTGCACTGCTACTCAAGGAACACCTGCTCAGTCGCACATGGAGCGCACATGGAGCGTAGTGAGCCTGGACCAGCAGTGTCCCTCGTCACCCAGTGCCCTGGGCGATCACCTGCTCACCCTACGAAAAAGACAGCCTCTAACCACCTCTATACTTCCTCTTTCCACCACTCCTCCTATTGAACTCATCCAGGTGCATCCAAATTTCACTATGCATGGCCTTCACACCCATCAGCCTGATCTGCACCTATTTCTTTCTGCTCCCCTCCCTTTGTGGTCAGCTCCTGTGACCCTGCGGCTCCCCTGCCTCCCGGGGGCAGCCGGCGGTGAAAGCGGCTTCCAGCAGCCCCGCCGGCGAAGGTGCATGAACGCACGTCCAATTTGGGCGCTCAAGGCAGGCAGCAAAAGTGTATGAGCGCACGCCGAGACCTCGGACGTCCAGCCGGGCACTCAGGTCATGGCATGCACTCATGTGCCTTCGCTGCCTTGAGCACCCAAATTGGACGTGCATTCATGCACCTTCGCCAGCGGGGCTGCTGGAAACCGCTTTCGCCGCCAGCTGCCCCCGGGAGGCAGGGGAGCCGCGGTGCGCGCCTCGGAAGGAGGGGAGAAAGGAATGGGGCTGCTGGAAGCATGTGGTAAGTTTACTTTTGTTACAATTTCTATTTGCTTTAGTAACATGTCGAGTCAATTTTCGCCCTGCACCTTGCTTTGGGTGGGGGGGAGAGAGGACTGGCAATCCCCGATGCCCGAGCAAAGGAGAAACATTCACTTCCTGGTACCTGTCATTTCAAATGACATTTGAAATGACAGGTACCAGTGCACCCAGGATACTGTATAGGCGCTGTATAGCGCTCTATACAGTAAAATGGATTGCGCATGCCTACCGCTTCATGGACGCGCTTTGGACGCGGCTTGCACTTGCGTCTAATTTAAATACTGTATCGAGCGGTATGTGATCCGAACTATGCGCGCGGCAAATGAGCGGGCGCCCGGCACTGCTGCACTTTTTCTTACGCGCCCTTACTGTATCGGCCTGTTTAAGAGGCTACTCGAGCATAGCTAGCACGCTTGTCTTCCATAGGACATTATTGGCTTTTATGCATGCAGGTATGTGAATTTTAAAACATGCTCGTGTGAGGCACGTTTCCAGTTTCTGATTATTCTACCAGTTTTTCCAGTTAATACTGAGGTCTTTCAGACCCCTCTGATTCTTCATCCTGCACACCTCCTAGTTGACCCAGACACCTCCTCATCCTGTCCTATAAGCTCTAAAACGTGAGATCTACAGACTTGCTCCTCATCACGAGCAGCAGAAAAGTTATGCAGATATCTTGCATACACATGCTGTGATTTTCAGTTTTAAAATAGTTATGCACATTAGGGGTGTGCATTTGTTTTGAAAGAATGCTCACTCCACAATGTATAGGTCCCTATTCGTTGCATTCATGGGTCCGCAAAACGCATGGCGAACCCCCATGAATGCAATGTATCATTACCGAATTTTTCCCCATCTTAAGGAGCTAATTTAAACAAAACTAACTAAAACCCCCACCCTCCTGATCCCCCCCAAGACATGCCAAAAGTCCCTGGTGGTCCAGCGAGGGTCCTGGAGCGATCTCCTGCACTCGCACCATCGGCTGCCGGTATTCAAAATGGCTCCGATAGCCTTTGCCCTTACTGTGTCACAGGGGCTATCGGTGCCATTGGTCGGACGCTGTCTCATGGTAGGAGCAATGGATGGCCGGCGCCATCTTGTGCTCCTACCATGTGACAGGGGCTGACCAATGGCACCGGTAGTCCCTGTGACATAGTAAGGGCAAAGGCTATCGGCGCCATTTTGAATACCGGCAGACGACGGCCTGAGTGCAGGAGATTGCTCCAAGACCCCCGCTAGACCACCAGGGACTTTTGGCAAGTCTTGGGGGGGTCAGGAGGGTGGAGGGTTGTAGTTAATTACATTTAAAGGGTTGGGGTGGGGTATTTTTTTGTTTTTACAACTTTAGTGGGAAACGAATACCGAATTCAACTAATGGATGGATCGGGTTTCCCCCCCATTGACCAAATGCAACGTATTTGGATCCCGATGAATACGAATACCGAATCCAACAAATATTTTCCATCTGCATATCCCTAATGCACATAAGTGTTGGCCCCGCCCTGGAATGCCCATGCCCCACCCCTTTCCCTCCCCCTTATTCCTCATGCATGCACAGGTACATATGCAAGTAATTTACAGGTTTTTCAAATCTGCATTGCTTGTGTGGCTCACATAGGCGAGTATGTAGGCATTTTTGGGCAAGCAATGCTTTTAAATCCACCTGTAAGGTGATACTACCAAGCATTTGGGACTATGCTGATCCCTTACTGTGACTGTTCACCAAACATAATCATAGTCCACACACTGTATAAATGTGAGTGTACATTGTCCAGTTTGGTCTTCAAAACATTCAATGAAACAATACAATCAATTGTTGTAATGAAGTTTTTAGTCAGAAAAAAAATCTCCATTTAGCTCAGTTCACTGGAGAATGTAAGTGTCCCAGACTAGTTTTACTGTCTTCACTGTTTTGTGATCGACAACTACCCAACACAGCCATGTTTCAGTGCATTACAAGCATTTGCTTCAGGGTCCCCAGTTTCCAAAATTCAGATCAGAAATCAAGATGCGGATTGTTCCATCTATTCTCCTCTGCACTATTCACAGTTTTTTTCTTATAGTTAAATAAAAGGTTCATATGTATGTACATAAATAGCTCTTTATGAGCAGGTCCATGGACCGAACAAGGAATATTAATTGCACATCTATGGTGAATCTTCCAGCTACGTGACCCAAATATCATCTTTATGTGGAACCTGATAGTTCATACAGTATATCTTCTTTGTATTGCTTTTTATTATAGTTGCATTTTAGGAAAGAAACAGAAAACAACTAGTAGTTAGAGCAATGAGCTGAGAATTTGGGAAACCAGGGTTCAGATCTCACTGTCCCTCCCCACTGGCATTCCTTACGACCTTGGATAAGTCACTTTATCTCCTGTTGATTCAGGTACCTACTTAGATTGAAAGCTATTTGGGGCAGAGACTTGTTCTACCTGAATTCTACAAATGCTATAAACCAGGGATGACCAACTCCGGTCCTCTTGATTCACAAACAAACCTGGTTTCAGGATATTCACAATGAATATGCATAAGATAGATTTGCACACAATGGAGGCAATGTATGCAAATCTCTCTTATGAATATTGATTGTGGATATCCTGAAAAGCTGGACTGCTTGCCTTAAGTTAGAAAGTAGCACATTTAAAACAAATCAGAGAAAATTCTTTTTCACTCAGCGCACAATTAAGCTCTGGAATTTGTTGCCAAAAGATGTGGTTAGTACACTTAGAGGTGGATTTTAAAAGGGTTCCGTGCGTATATTACGTGCGTAACCCCGAATACCCGCTCCTGCGTGTGCCGAGCCTATTTTGCATAGGGCCAGTGACACACGCAAGCCCCGGGACGAGTGTATGTCCTGGGGCTTGAAAAAATGGGCGTGGAAGTCCGGAGCGGGGCGGAACCGAGGCCTCCAGTACATCGGCCATGCTGGGGGATCGCGCACCGGCACTTGGCCGGCACATGCAACCTACGCCTGCCCAAAGGTAGGCGCAACTTATTTAACAAAGGTCGGGGGGGGGGGGGGATTAGATAGGGCTGGGGGCGGGTTAGGTAGGGAAAGGAAGGGGAAGGTGGGGGGTGGAGGGAACGAGGAAAGCCATCGGGGCTCCCCTAGGGCTCAGTGCGCGTGCAAGGTGCACAAGTGTGCACTCCCTTGTGCGCGCCGACCCCGGATTTTATAACATGCGTGCGGCTGCACACGCATGTTATAAAATCGGGCGTACCTCTTAAAATCCAGCCCTTAATGTAGCTGGGTTTAAAAAAAGTTTAGGTAAATTATTGGAGAAGTCCATTAAGTAGCTGTTTTCCATATTAAGCATGAAACCAAGTATGCAAAATCTTCCTACCCAAGATGTTATCCTTGGATTACAGCAAATTCCTTCGCCAGCCTGAAGGACTAGAGGAATGTCTCACCTATGATGATCCCTCAGTGTTGTTTTCTATGTGACGGATAACCCAGAAATCAAGTGGGGTCTATGACATTGCAATAGGAATGAAACTGGGGAGACAAGACCACAGTGGTAGTAGCTGTTTTCCAACCATCCCTCCTTGGGTTCAAACTTACCAATTATGTAGCATGCCTAACTCCTAGCTAGCACTGACAGACATAAGACCCAAGGACTGAGCCATGAGGCCAGCTCATCAGAAGGACATTTGAAAGAACCTTCTGGAGCTTAAAAGCAATAGGCCAGATTTTATAACATGCGCGCGGGCGTAGATTTGTGGGTGCAATCTGGCACGCACAAATATATACCCGGGTTTATAACATGCACGTGCAGCCACACGCATTTATAATGTCCGGGGTCAGCGCGTGCAAGGGGGTGCACACTTGTGCACCCCCTTGCGCACGCCGAGCCCTAGGGTAGACCCGATGGCTTTCCCCAGTCCCTCCGAGGCTGCTCCGAAATCGAAGAAGTGAGTGATACTTTCACCTTCAGGGAAAGTCACACCATCCCTTTAAAATTAGCTTTTACAGTGGAAAAGTTAGACATTGGGGTAGATTTTCAAAGGGTTACACGCGTAACTTACGCGCATAACCCCGAAAAAGTGCCCCGGCACGTGCTGAGCATATTTTGCATAGGCTCAGCGACGCACGCAAGTCCCGGGACATGCATATGTCCTGGGGCTTTGAAAAGGGGGCGGGGGCATGGCGCAGGTCTGGGGCAGTCCGGGGGCGGGACCAAGGCCTCCGGCACGGCTGCCGTGCCGGGGGATCGTGCGCTGAAATCAGAGCGGCCTCGGAGGGAACTTTCCTTCCGCACCCCTCCACCTTCCCCTCCCTTCCCCTATCTAACCTGCCCCCCAGCCCTACCTAAATCTCCCCCCTACCTTTGTTGTCCTTTTACGCCTGCCTCTGGACTGGACTGCTTGCCTTAAGTTAGCAAGTAGCACATTTAAAACAAATCAGATAAAATTCTTTTTCACTCAGCGCACAATTAAGCTCTGGAATTTGTTGCCAAAGGATGTGGTTAGTAGACATAGGGGTGGATTTTAAAAGAGTTACGCACGTATATTACGCGCGTAGCCCCGAATACCCGCTCCTCCGCGCGCTGAGCCTATTTTGCATAGGCCCGGCGACATGCACAAGCCTCGCCTCTGCCATGCATAATGTGCGCGCGCCGGCCAGCTGCCGTGCTGGAGGCCTCGGTCCCGCCCCCGGACTGCCCCGGACCTGCGCCACGCCCCCGCCCCCTTTTCAAAGCCCCAGGACATACGCGCGTCCCAGGACTTGCGTGCGTCACTGAGCCTATGCAAAATAGGCTCAGCTCGTGCCGGGGCACTTTCTCGGGGTTACGTGCGTAAGTTACGCGTGTAACCCTTTGAAAATCTGCCCCAATGTCTAACTTTTCCACTGTAAAAGCTAATTTTAACGGGATGGTGTGACTTTCCCTGAAGGTGAAAGTATCACTCACTTCTTATTGATGGCTTTGCCTGACAATAATACCTATAATCTCAAAAAAATAAACAAAATCCAGGCTCAGTGAAAGGATTTTATATATGACATAATAACGCTAGCAGCCGTCACTCTAGCCACGTGGCTGTCGTCCCTACCTCCTGGCCCCCTTACCGTACCTTAGACAAATTATGCCTTTGTTTTGAATCCATGGAAAACACAGAAACTGTTGTTGGTATAATAAGGCCGCAGCTTTTATTTAACACATCCAGAAAAAACTTCCCTGGATACCCGAGCCGGTGTGATGTCTCCACCGCTGCCCGCCGTAGGGACCAAGCAAGGCAGCCTCACTCCATGGGCCCCTGCCTTGTCCATCAGCAAGGGGCCCCCGACCATCAGCGCATTCAGTGCCCCCACCTTTTTGCGCCACCCCAGGCGCTGATCGGCTACCACGCCGTCCTGTGATGTCACCAGCACCACTTGCAATATGCCCAACCGGCCTGGGTAACCGACAAGACATGAGGTAGGGAGGACCCTTCCCTCATGCCCCCCCCCCCAATTAATAATAAGCTGCGGCCTGTGTCTTATTCTTTATCATATTATGCCCCCATGGCATCCTGGAGAGCGTTATTAAATATGTCTTAACCGTCCATGAATACAGGTCCTTGGCCCCCCAGATGTATTATCATTACATCTGGGGCAGCCCTCGAGTCCTCGGGTGCCACAGTAGGGGCCATAACTGTTCACGATGTATTCCTAGGATCCTGGATACAAAAAGCCTACGCGATTGCTAGCCGTTGAGTTAGCAAGTTGGCAAGTTCCTGGATATGCTACCTGCACTTCCCTTCTGCCTGGAAGACACCGCTGCCTATACCATCAGTGAGTTACCATCTACCCTCTCAGAGCTGTTCCCTGGAACCAGGTACTCGCTCCTCGAGGGCCTGCCTTACTCCAGCTCCTGTGCTCCATACTGTGACACCGCTGCATGAGTACTGTATCAACGAGGCTCTATTCCTGACCCTGTCAGCGCCGAAGCCCGGGGCGAGGCTTAGTGCCACGACCTTGCGCTTATGCTTGTAAGAGGTGGGTGTGCCCGATCGTGCACTGACTCTCCCGCCCACGTCACTGCGCGCCTCTTCTCTCCCCCCCCCCCCCCCACTTTTGCGTTCCGCCGTCCTTCATGGGAGGACGGCGCTTCGGTTAAGGGTGGGCTCTGGACTAGTGGGCCCAGGCCCACCTATTAAATTCAACAACTAAACAAGTGAATGTAGATGAGGGAATTATTTTCTACGGTTCCAAAAAGAACTTTAATCAAGCAAGGGGGAATATGATAGAGGTCTTTAAGATCATGAGAGGTCTTGAACGAGTAGATGTTAATTGGTTATTTTCACTTTCGAAAAATAGAAGAGGGCATTCCTTGAAGTTAGCAAGTAACACATTTAAGACCAATCGGAGACAATTCTTTTTCACTCAACGCACAATAAAGCTCTGGAATTTTTTGCCAGAGGATGTGGTTAGTGCAGTTAGTGTAGCTGGATTCAAAAAAGGTTTGGATAAGTTCTTGGAGGAGAAGTCCATTAATGGCTATTAATTGTTTACTTAGGGAATAGCCACTGCTATTAATTGCATCAGTAGCATGGGATCTTTTTAGTGTTTAGGTAATTGCCAGATTCTTGTGGCCTGGTTTGGCCTCTGTTGGAAACAGGATGCTGGGCTTGATGGACCCTTGGTCTGACCCAGCATGGCAATTTCTTATTATCTTATGTTCTTGTCCTTCCTCGCGGCAGGGAGCCGCGAGTCAGCTGGTCTTCAGCAGCAGGAAACTACAGAATTCAGTTCTCCTCGTGGCCTGGAGGCCGCTCCCGATGCCATCGTGCTTCAGCTTCGGGCCTGTTTCCTGTTCCTGTACACAGCGGCAGCATGCCTGCTGTCCGGGGTGCTTCTTCTCCCCTGTTTCCTTTCTCTAGGCGTCGGCACGCACCTCTTCACAAGATATAAAGGACCAGCGGCCGGATATGCCCCGGGCCCCATCTGATGACGTCTTCCTGGGTGCCTTCTTGCTAGCCCTATAAAAGGGCTTCTCCAGCACTCCTGCCTAGCCTTGCATCGGAGTTCTTCGTCCCTGGAGGTTCCTGTCTTCCAGTGCTCCAGCTCCTCTGGTTCTCCAGATGACACCTTGTTGGGGTAAATCCATCTCGTCGGTTCCTGTTCTCACCACTGGAGTTTCGTCTGAGCTGGATTCCCTTCCTGCGCTTGTCCCGCTCTCCGCGTGGTCCGTGACCAGCCTCTCTAGTGGGACAGGGTGGTCCGTGACCAGCCCATTTGATCCGCCCGTGTCGGTGGGCTGTGTAGGGTGCCCTGAAAGACAGTGCTAATGTCTGAACCTTCCAAGCTCCTTGTCTCGTCCAGAGTCTCCCAAGTTCCTTGTCTCGTCTAGAGTCTTTTATGTCACAAGGCCTTCATCTGCCCTCGTCCTCAGTCCGGCCTGCTGCTTCTTGCCAATACCTAGCGGCAGGTCTGAAAGGGCTGGGAACAGTCGGAAGACTGTTCAGTAACCAACATTGTGTTGTTGGCCTTCCAGAAGCATGCAGGTCGGTAGAAGGTCAGACCTTAGTCTTCACCCATGCTTGGACATGCCTTGCCTACCTCGGTACTGCTATGGAGTCTTCTGGGGTTCTGCCGAGGCCCAAGGGCACACTATCCCCTTAACATGGGACTGCTCTCCTAGCGTTCCCAGAATAGAAGGCTTCTCACCCTGTGAAAAGGTTGCTAGTGGTAATTTTGTTATGGGTTTGATAGTTGCTTGGCTTTGATTTGCTAATATTACTATCTTAACATAAGGCTTTGGGTAAATTGCATGGAGCGGCAGTTCCTATCCTTAACAGAAACATGGGGTAACCTGCACGGAGCAGCATTTACTACAATGGGAAACTTGCTGGGCAGAATGGATGGACTATTTGGTTTTTTTCTGCTGTCAATACTATGTTACTATGTTACTATGTTCTTTATTGGTGTATAGATGTATTTCTAAGAATTTGAAGGCATTTTCAGTTGAGATCTTGATGGGGATATAAAATTGAATATCATCTGCAAATAATCTAAAATGTAATCCTAGTCCCCCTAAAAGGTTATATAAAGGGGACATATAAATATTGAACAATGAGGCTGATAACGAAGATCCCTGCGGTATTCCTGTATTCAGTGTTGCCCAGTCTGAGGATTTATTTCCCATCCTAACTTGGATTTGGTGATTCAATAGGAAAGAGAGGAACCAATTTAAAAGCAGCCCTGATATTCCAAATTCTTCCAAACGTGATATAAGGATCTTGTGGTCTTCAATATTAAATATGGCTGATAGACCCAACAGGACCTACTTGTAATTTTGACCACTGTCAAAACCACACCACAGTGTATCTGTTAATGGAAGCAATAGTCAGGCTGAGAATTGGGAGACAGACACACATTAGTTCTTTTATTAAACTGTTTTAAGAACCACCAGAGGTGGCAGTAGTGAGCTGGAAGAGCCCGGCTGGGCTGCAGTCCCTCAGGCACTGGAACAGCAATCCAAGGCTGGCAAAGCTGTAGAGAAACTGAGATAGTGAGTAGGTAGAGTATGCAGAGTTCAGGAACAGAACCTTGATGGTAACCCTCACACAATAGTCTCTTGGAACAGCCCCGGAGCTGGAGTACCTGGTTCCAGGGAAAGCTCTGAGAGAGAGATGGTAACTCACTGGTGTTGTAGGCAGTGGTGACTTCCTGGCAGAAGTTATTTGGTAGCAGGTCCGGGAACGTGGGCCCTCGAGGAGCGAGTACCGGTTCCAGACTGCGACCTGAAAAGCAAGAGAGAAAGTGAGGCCCCAGAGGAGCAGATACCCCTGGTAAAGTCCGAGGAGACAGAGTAGCAAGATAAGCAGAGAGCGAATCTCATCCGCAGCGATACCTGGAGGCAGCTAGGTAGGAAACCCTTTGGTAACTCGATTAGCTAGCAAAACAAGAGACCTTAAATATCTGGTGAAGATGACATCATTTCAGGGGGACGCCCCTGAGGTTCACGCCACAGCTGGTACTTGAATCAGGGCCGCGCGCGCACCCTTAAGCCTCAGGAGAAACATGGTAGAAGGCAGCGTCTAGCCGGTCCGGGAACACCGGAGGAGGTCGGCAAGATGACGCCACGGCAGCCAAACTTCAATCGACCAAAGAGGGAGTCGCCAAAGAGGTAAGGTGGGCAGAATGGAGACGTCGGGCAGCGACGCTCGCAACATAAATGGCCACTATGGCTCAAACAAGCACACGTCCATGGTAAAATCCCCACAGGTATCTGTGTAGACCCCTGCCTACTCCTCCTGCCACCTCTAGAGGTGGCCCCACAAGGGCTATAGTGCAAAAATATATTTTAAAAAATCATATGGAGACCTCCTTACCCAAACCCTTCCTCTTTTCACATAAAACTCACCCCCTGGGTTCCAATTACCCCCATCCCCATTCAACTAATCTCCCCCTAGTGTGCATCCTACCAAATTAGTGCCAGCTGGGTTTTGCCCTGTGCCATTTTGAAAGATGATGCTGACAGGCTCACTAGACACCAGTGATGCCCACTAGACTTCCAGGGATGGTCTCTAAGGTATAGGGGAGTCCAGATGGGTTGCGGTGCCGCACCACTAGACTATTAGGGATTTAATCTAAGGTGGGGGACCAGGAGGTAGGTGGGGGTCTGGGGGGGGGGGGGTAGAAAGTCCTCTGGGTGGATTCGTTTAACCAGACGATGAGTTTTATGTGAAAGGGGAGATGTTTGGGTAGAGAGCTGGGGAATCACCACCCAATTTTTTAAATATTTTCTTGCAATTATGCCCTATTGAGCCACCTCTAGAGGCAGATCAGGAGCATTAAGACATGTGTTATCATCCTGTTGCTCATGTGGAAAGTTAGCTACAATTCCCAAGTTGTAGCTAACTTTCTGGGAAATAATGCAGCTCTGGTAAGCTGCATTATTTTATTAGCATAGAATTAGGTAATAATAAGCTGCTTTGCATGCATTTGAAAATTTTATGCATGCATTTCACATGAAGAGTAATTTATGGTAATAGGGGTGTTTTTTAACAAAAATATTTCACGATTTTAGTAATCACAAGATAAACACTGTTTTCGCTTGTTATATCTATATTGCAGCTTCGTAAATGACTCCCTAAATTTGTACCTGAGGCATTGGAGGGTGGAAAGACTTGCCCAAGGACACAAGATGTGGCAGAGGGATCTGAACCTTGGTTTGTTTGTTTTGCAGCCCACTGTTCTAACCACTAGGCAACTCTTGTAAACTGCAGGCTGGTTAGCCTTAGCTCAGTGGTTGGAAAATAAATTGTGGTGCTTCTGAAGGAAAGGATAATGAAATATCCACAATGCATTAGGTTACAGGATCTGAGACAACATGCTTTTACCAGAAGAAGGTCATATCAAGCAAATATGATTGACCTTTTTTACTGGGTGGCTAGAGAATTAGATCAAGGATGAGCACTTGATTTCAACAAAGCTTTTGATAGTGTACTGGATTGGATGCTTATGAATAAAATGAAAAGCCTGGGAGTGGGCAGCAACATGGTGAAATGGATTAGAAATTGGTTGTCTGGCCAATGACAGTGAGTAGTAGTAGTAAATGGAACCTACTCTGAGAAGAGAAGGGTGATAAGTGGAATGCCTCAAGGGTCAGTTCTGGAGCTGGTTCTGTTCAATATCTTTGTGAGCAATATTGAGGAAGGGTTAGAAGGAAGAGTTTGACTTTTTGCAGATGACACTAAGATCTGCAACAGAGTGGACACGCCTGAAGGAGTAGAGAGAATGTGACGCAATCTAAGAAAGTTTGTGGATTGGCAGCTGGTATTCATTGGAGAAGTACAGAATCATGCATTTGGAATGCAGAAATCCAAAGGAGCTGTATGCGATCAAGGTAAATATCCGATGTGCATGGACATGGAAATAGACTTTGGGGTGATAGTGTCTGATGATCTGATGGCAGTGAAGTAATGTGGCAAAGCAATGGCTAAGGCCAGATATATGTTGTGCTGCATAGAGAGAGGAATAACCAGCAGAAAAAATGAGGTGATAAGGCCCCTGTAGAGATCATTGGTGAAGCCTCACTTGGAATTCTTTGTTCATTCTGGTCACCATAATCTCACAAAAGATCGAGACAGGAAAGCAGTCCAGAGAAAAACAAGCAAAATTGTTTGGGGTCTGCACCGGAAGACTTATGAGATGAGGCTGAAAGACCTACATATGTATACCCTGGAGGAGAGGAGAAACAGCGATTATATGATACAGACTTTTAAATACCTGAAAGGTATTAATAATGCAAGTAATCAAACTTCTTCCAGTAGAAAGAAATCTATGCATCTAAGGGTCTTGATATGAAACTCCCACAACTTGTAAGTTATCTAGCTAAATAGCTTTTGAGAACTGACCTCATTATGATGGAGCTGGTAATATGTTACGCACACGAGAGTGGGAGCCAGACTAAGAACCAACTTAAAAGGGTTCATTTGGTTTCTCTAATATGTGCAGGGCTTCCTTTTTCAAATGAAGAGGACAAGTAATTTTGAATTATTCTTATTTGCCAAATATGTTTTGTTTTGGTTTTTTTTCCTGAAAATTTTCAGAGGCGCGAAAAGGGATCATGCCACAGTTCCTTATGATCTGCTGAGGCATGATGCCTTTAGCTGTTGGCTAGCTGCTGCTTCATGAGCATGTTCTCTGATTCATCATTTATAGATTGTAGCTGTAGTTTTTTTTTTCCAGCACCTGCTCTTTCCCTTGGGTGGCAAACCATTTTGCACCTTATCAGATAGCGTTATATTTTTCTTTCCATTACAAGATCCTGGCGTCTTTTCTCACAGCTGTCATAATGGATTTTCTGATATTGACAGCTGCAGACTTCTTTAGAAACATTAAATATACCATTCCAGATTATCTATTATTTTTTCTGTCACTTTGAAAAGCATTTGACACACATAAAATGCAGCCTACTCTAGCCACTAATAAAGAACGCTCCCGATGTCTTTATTTTCTTTTTTTTGATCAAATACTTGTCATAAAGAATTATCCTATATTCTGTTTAGAAAGTTATCGTGGCCCATACTTCTGGGGCCTGTGCTTCCTTGCATGCTGCCTCAACATGTCTGGGGTAAACCTTAAATCAGCAGCAGTTGTAAGTCAAAGTGGGAAATTTAGATCCATCGATCTGAGCATACAAAACAGGGAAAATTCTCAGTCAGTGTTAGATATCAAAATGCTCATGTGAAAATTAGACTGGATGCCTCAATGGGCTCCCTAGTTAAGGAGCTATATATTTGTTGCAGCAACATTGTGCAATTTGCATTTGAATCATAAAGGAAAACATTATTCTTCTTCTCATATGCCATTGATATCATATATTAATGTCCAAATTCTGGAGACAAGATGTGGTGTCTGATGTTCTGCCTTGTTCTTGGTCTTTTGTGTAAGTGTAGCTTATGTAGCACCTACGTTGGTCTATGGAATCAATTTTGTCACTTTTATTTTCCTTTAATGGATCACAGAGGAAACTTTCTAAAACACGAGAACCCATTTTACTCCAACGTGCCATGAGAGTGAAAGATGACAGAATTTCTTTTTCTCAAAGAAGAAAAAAAACATTGGCCGCACTCGTTGTAAAAGCAGCTTCTAAAGAGACAGAACCACTTTCTGTCCAGCAGATCTCAGAACTCAACTTTTCAAAAGTTCTGCCCTACCCCTGATTCCTGCAAAACAAGCCTATAACTTTCACCATATATGTCCTTCCAAGCTTATCTGAGAGGTCTAGAATGGATAAATGTGAATCGGTTATTTACTCTTTCGAATAATAGAAGGACTAGGGGGCACTCCATGAAGTTAGCACGTGGCACATTTAAAACTAATTGGAGAAAATTTGATTTCACTCAATGCACAATTAAACTCTGGAATTTGTTGCAGAGGATGTGGTTAGTATACTTAGGGGCAGATCTTTAAACCTGCGCGAGGGCGTAGATTTGTTCGCGCAACCCGGCGCAAACAAATCTACACCCGATTTTATAACATGCGCGCGCTGCCGCGCACATGTTATAAAATCCAGGGTCGGCGCGTGCAAGGGGGTGCACAATTGTGCAACTTGCGCGCACTGAGCCGCTCAGCCTTCCTCCGTTCCCTCCGAGGCACAGCGGCTGTTCTGGAGGCCTCGGTCCTGCCCCCGGGCCGGCACCTCGCCCCTGGCCCTGCCCCCGGAACGCCCCTTTTTTGAAGGCCCGGGCCATGCGGGCATCCCGGGGCTTGCGTATGCAGGGGCAGCTTGGGGCAGCTTTTCGGGGGTTACGCACATAACCCTTTGAAAATCTGCCCCTTAGTATAGCTGGGTTTAAAAAAAGATTTGGATAAATTCTTGGAGGAGATGTCCATTAACTGCTATTAATCAAGTTGTCTTAGAGAATAGCCACTACTATTACTGGCATCAGTAGCATGGGATCTACTTAGTGTTTTGGTATAAGCCAGGTTCTTATGGCCTGGATTGGCCACTGTTGGAAACAGGATGCTGGGCTTGATGGACCTTGGTCTGACCCAGTATGGCATGTTCTTATGTTCTTATTTCAACTCTGTGTGATATGATCCTGATCTAACTTATTTATGAGTGGCTCTGGACTGCACATTAAACTTTCATGATCACTTGAAGAAGATAGCTGTCAAGATGAAGGCAAGATCCAACTACCACATCTAGACTTCTTTTTGGCTAAAATTCAGGTGTAGGATCTGGACTATAAGTCAAGTGTGTCTGTTTGTGGTCCATCATGGTGCACAATACTCAGCCATGGAGTATGCAAGGACCATTGATGATGCACTGCAACTTATGCTTGCCAGCTTTATTTTTTAACAGGAGGTTTAATTCTCCTTCTTGGTCAATGGTCATAACACACCTCTATCCCCAATGGGGTTGGATAGCAGGGGGTTAACCCCTATTTTGTACAGTTTCTCAATTTCTGACAAAAGTCAAAGACAGGACCATCCTGAGCAACTGAACACGGTGCTGCCTTGCACCCTACCTGCGTTTCTACGTCACACTGGCTGCCCATCCATTTATTATAAAGCAGCAACTCTATGGAAAGTCCAGCAGACTATGGAAATAAAACATTTCCTCATCTATCAGAACTTCCACTTCAGCAATCCCCTTCAATCTTCTTAAAGTCACCTTAAAGGCTCCTTCTGGATCTCTTAGTCTTCAACAACATGGCTTGAACCCCGATGAAGCTTGGATAACTGTATGGAATTGAACAGGTGCGAAAGAGACATTGAAGAAGGGCACTAACTTTGCTCTTCCATGTCATCTATGGGTAATTTTAAATCTTATCCGCACAAACCATGGGAGATGTGGATACTTCATGCATAAATGAAAAATCAAAGACTCTCCCATGTGTGACTATAGCCACCCAAAACAAACCATGGATCATAAGAGGGCAATTTTTAAAACCATGTATCCAGATGATTTTCAGTTTAAGCAGGTAAATGTTAGGACTTGTTGGTGTGTGGGTCCTGGGCTGAGGTGAGAGATGGTACCACCCACAGGGAGGAGCCCTGAGAGCCTAACCGTCAGGAGGCGCGGTCTCAGTGGATGTCAGACCCAGCTGTGGAATAGGCATGGAGTACACCGGAGAGGATCCCACAATAAGGCTGGTATAGTAGTAGTCAAGGTACTCACAGAGTGGTAGTTCCAGGAGAGGTCCCAGGGAACGAGAACAGACATCAGTCCAAGGCAGAAGGCCCTCCAAGGAGCGGATAGCCAGAGACGAGGAAGGGCCCCCGAGGAGCGGGTACCCAGAGCATCTCACGCCGAAGTGCAGCAACTGGAACAGGAAGTCCATAAGAGTGAAGCTGATTCAGCAACGAGGGAACTCCTTGCTAACTCGTTAATAGGCAGGACCAGCCAGCTTAAGTATAGCAGAGTGAAGACATCATCTGGAGGGGACGTTCCTGCCATGTTGTGCTTAAGACTGGCCTGTGCGCACACGCACGCGTACCTAAGTGATCCCGAAGGCAAGATGGCGGTCGGCAGCACCCACGCTGACCCAGGAATGCCAGGAAGGTCGACGGTAGCTGGCGGAGGCTGCCACTTTCCCCAATGATGTCAAGACAGCAAAGAGGTGAGCATTAATGGTCACAGCCGTCTGCGACTGACGGGCGTAACAATAAACTAGATTCTATGAAACCTCACCTCCTCTGCATTGCTAAAAGTATGTGTGCGCTTTTAGCAGGGTTAAAAAGAGACATTCCCAAAATTGTTTTAGGATCAGGAAAGAAAAATAGTGTGTGTATAAGGGATTTCCAAAAGTTCATGGATAATTTTACCCTCTGCGCCATCTGCACAAATAGCAGGTGAAAAGCACACAGGCACTTTTAGCATGCACATGCTTTGCTAGCCGACTTTGAAAGAGTAGTTTCTCCTTGAAACTTAGGTGCAAGTATGCGTGTTAAAAGTGCTCAAATACTTTGCAACTATGCTGACCATTTGAACATTACCCCTATAACGACTTCTTGCAATGTTCACAATTATGAAGGAAATCACAGCATTGCATGCTGCAAATTCTGATACAGAGAGTCATTTTCAAACCCATTTCCATAGTAAGAGAGTGCTTTATCCACAGAACTGGGCTTTATGAAAACCGCCCACCGTATGTATAGGTAAACTTATGCAGGTAGCACCACTACACACGTAACTGTACCCACAGTGGGAAAAAGGCATTCCCGGGGCGGGTTTGGGGAGGAGTTTGCTGTTGCATGCATACTTTTCGATTTTAAAAAGTATGTGCATAGTTTTTCTTGAGAAACCTATCCAAACTTGCAGGTGTAAATGTGTGAGGGTAGCCTTCCTAATAGGTCCAGGTAGTTTTTAAATTGAAAGTATGCATGCAATTTCACTTTGAAAGCTAGCGTAAAGTCCCAGAGAGTGAATCATACCTGTGGGCATTCCGCCATTGTGGACAAATATAAAAATGGCCCCCTGGCTGGGTCTACATCAGCCATCCAAAAGAAAAAGAAGAAGGGAGCCTTGGTCTGTAATCATTAGCAAATTCTGCTCTGTGATGGATGAATTATAGAGGGAATGGGTCAGACTAAACAAAGATAAAACCACTAGTAACAGTAAATATGTCCACTCCCCCCATTAAAGGTGGCAGAGCGCAAGGCTGAGAGAGATTCCAACTGGAATGGAAGCTATGGCTTGGAAATGAAGAAACAGAAGCCTCTCTCATGGGGAAATCCACTGATATTCTTGGGATAGGCAGCTTGGAATCTATCGACCTTCTGGGATCCAGCCAGGTACTTGTGACCCGTATTGGCCACTGTTGGAAGCAGGATACTGAATCTGATGGACCTTTGTTCTCACCCAGGATGGCAAGTCTTATGTTGTTATGCTCTCCCTCCCTCCAATGCAAATGATTTGTTACACAGGATAGAGAATGTTTCTATATTTTGAACTTTTCAGTAACAAAACTAGGATAGTTTTGTGCATCTATGTGACATTACATACGTAATTTATATTTCACATTTTTTTTTAGAAATAAGGGAATATAACTCATTTTATCAAAATGTATAGGACTAACAAACTGTACATTTTAAAAGCTATTATATAAGACTATTTTCCCCAAATTTTGTGTCAGAACCCACTGTTTGTTTGCACTAAAAAAATGTCAGTGACCCCTAAAATGATTAATCACTAGGAATAAATTGTTGCGCTGGAGGTGGACCCTTGGCCTGGTGCAGGATTGGTACGGCCCTATGGTCTGACCTAGAGAGCGCCTGCCACCAGGAGGTGGATCACAAAAGGAGACAGAGGCTAACTGGAGCTTCACCAATAACAGTCCGGGATTTCCGCAGGTTGAGCCCATGGGTACCCGGACCGCCTGGTCTTAGGTGGGCCTCTGGTGGTCTCCTGGAGAGATAGTGGAGGGGTGTGCCCACCAAGAGCAAGGGTGCGCGGCTGATGCAGAATGGATGGACTAGACCCGAAATGGAAACTCCGGAGACCTCAGGGAGATAGCAGTCCAGGGAAGTTCTTCAGGCATGACAGGCAGCGCCTGCGGATCTAGTCAAGTGGAAGCCACAGTGAGTTTCCAAGCAGGTTGGTCTGGTAGTCACAGTAGGCCAGAAGAGAGTGTCCGAGTGAAGTGCAAGGGTCAGGGCCAGAGTATCAGTTCAGAAATAGTCAGCCAAAGCAAGGGTCAATATTTATTTATTTATTTATTTAGCATTTTTATATACCGACGTTCTCGATACAAATATCAAATCAGGTCGGTTTACATAAAACAAAACAATCGCGGTGAGGCGTTACAATAAACGGAGTTTCAGAACATGAGAATAAATATTAAATAAACAGTGACTCATCAAATGACGATAATAATATCAATAATACCAAGGTCAGTTACAGATGGCAGATGGAAGAATGGTCAGGCAGGCAGAGGTCAGTACCAGAGGTCAGTCCGAAGGGGTACTACCTAAGAAGGCTACAGGAACACACAGAGACACAGGGAATGAAGAGACGCTGGAACAGGAAACACTGGAACAGGAGACACTGGAACACACGAGGCAAACTAGAGCACCAACGGTGTCAACCTGATTGCCAAGGCGAGGTCCTGGGGACAGGGCATCAGGACGGGCACTCCCCCGAGGAGGGAGTGCCCGTCAAGGAGCCTTTAAAGGGCCGTGGGACCCGCCCGCGCACCTAGGGGAGTGGTCTTGGCATGGGAGGATGCCGAGGCCCTGCTCAATGCTTACAGGGCGGCCTGGGAGGTCGAAGGCTCGGAGGAGGCGGCCGACGCCGACGCGGAGCACTCGGGATGGCAGTGGCTGGCTGCGGCAGCAGGGGACACCGGACTGGGGTCTGTCGGAGCGTGGACCAGGTGACAGGGCCGTCAGCGGTGGGGCCGTGGATGGGACGCGCAACATAAATGGTATTACAGGACAATCAAATGATTATTTGCTAATGCATTTAAATTACAAGATACCTCGATTTGAATAATCATTTGAAAACCTTCTTAGACAGATTTATTTTTCAAGACTACTAAGAAAATTCCCAAAGCCTGTTGATGCTAAGGTGATGTTTTCTGTGAATAAGTCATGTGATGTTATTTGAAATAGTTTGGTAGAAGCTACACTAGCCATGAAATGATTGAAAGCAGGATGCCAGCAGCTTCAACATTCACTCCTCACATTAATCACAGGTATTATAATCCTGCATCTCTCTAAACCAAAATGCTTTCCTTAACATGAGTAAATGTAGGTCATGTGCACAAAGGGAATATGTTTAATGTTGCACAGGGGTCTACAGCAGAAGGCACTTTAATATCAGCATAACTCTGCTTAAGAGTGATTTAGAATCATAGTTTAGAAATTAATATTTTCTTGCCTTTCTTCCACACCTTTATATTTACCAATGTAACGGGGGCTTTGCCCATCACTAATTCAATCTGCAGTATTTTTTCAAGTTATGAGCAGTGGGAGTTATTTTACATTTTGAATCCTCCCCTTGCCAGAATCCCACCTTTTTGGGGGACAGGATGCAAGGGGATATGAAATCCCTTGCTGCATGCTCAATAGTCAGAGGGGCTAGGGGTGTGCAGGAATAAAAGATTTGGTTTTGGGTTTTTTGTTTTTTTTTCATTTTTGGAAGGTTGTTTTCACACAAATTTTGGTTCATGGAATGTTTGATTTGATTTGTGTGAAAAAAAACAAATCAAACTTAAAAAAGGGGGTGTCCTGGCGAAATCACCCTTCCCTTCCACCCACCTGAAAAAATGTTGGGGCAAGGATCCACCCTAGCCCACACTTACCCGGGTCCAGTGGGGATTCACTGGCAAGGCCTATACTCAGGCTGAAGCCTCAGTCTTGCATAGGCAGAGGCCATGGTAGATCACCATGACCTTGGCCTTGGCCTAACCAAGACCGAGACTTCAATCTAGTTTGGACCTCGGGCCCAGGCCTGATGCTGTGGCATGGCCTAGAGGTTGGGTATTGACACCTGGGCCTCAGCCTAGGCCAGAGCCTGGGCCATGGCCTGATGCCATGGCCTAGCCCAGAGGTGAGTCCCAACAGCTGGGCCTCGGTCCATACCCAGGCCATATGCCAGGGCTGGACCCAGAGGCTAGGTCCAGATGCCTTGGCCTCAGGCTAGGTCAGGGTCTGAGCCCAGGCCCAACACCATAGCCTAGCCCAGAGGCCAGGTCCTAATGCCAGAGCCTCGGCCCGGACCCAGGCCTAGGCCCAGGTCGATGCATCAGCCTTGCATAAGCCTAGGACAAAGTCATGGTGACTTACCACAGCCTTGCCCTAAGGAAGGCTGAGGACTAGGCCCAGGCCCAGGCATCAGGACTCGGCCTCCTGACCAGGACCTGACATTGAGCCTGGGTCTGGGTTGAGGACCCGGAGTTGGGACCGAGCCTCTGGGCCAGGCTGCAGCATCCGGCCTAGGCCTGGGCCTGGGCCCTGAATGAGGTCCAGGCCTTGGCACCCAGCTTTCCTCGGATACCCAATGGACCAAGTAAGTTTGCTTTACTTTTTCTGGGGTCTCTGCCGAGGTCCCAGCATCAGCCTGAGCCTAGACTGAGACCCCAGCATTACACACAGTCCTAGGCCATGGTCCCTGCTTTAAGTCTTGGCTTAAGCCCTAGGTGAGGCCCTGGCTTCAGGCCTAGGCCTTGACCTAAGCTGAGGCACCAGCATCATACTTGGGTGTAGGTTGCAGTCCCTGCTTTGGGCCTCAGTCTGTGCCCTAGGTGAGGCCCCGGCCTCAGACCAAGGTGTAGGCCTAATGCATTCAATTAAAATGAATGCAACGAATAAGGTTATTTTCATTCAGTGGATCTCCGATTTGTTTTGGGACCCTCAAATGAAATGAATTGGACTTCTTCATCTTGTTTTGCATATTCATTTTAAATTAATGCACATTCTTACTAGGAGTTGGAGATAACCCCTTGATCTCAGAGCAGAGAGGTGAGATAGAGAAAGAAAGCAGTTTTTTGAGATTCCTCCAGAGTCTCAACTGAGGGAAATGTGTTGATCTTTGAAGATTTTTGACTTCTTGGTCTAAAAGGAAGGGTTGCCTCCCTGTCTCCCTGAGGATTGGGTTTGGATATCTTTTTGCCAAGCAACCAAACAAAGAAGGATGAAGGAGAATGAGACCCTTTTGAAAAGACAATTTAGGGCCTCACTGTTGGAAAATTGGATTTATTTTTAAGGTTCTGGGAAGTTTGGAACCCATTTTTTATATTTTTGGGGATATTTTTTCAACAGATTTGGCTTATACTGGAATTCACACTCTAGTTGCCCTGCCTCACTGGAGAGGATACATTGACTGAGGATGAAGGTGAAAGAGATGATGAGAAGGTTCACCATGGTCAAGGAAACCCTAGGTTTTAATTTGTGTTATTCCCTATGTTTTAATTTGAGTTATTTTCTATATTCTGATTCTCAATTTTTCTTTAATTTGCAGTAAAGGATTTATGTTGAACACTACTTCTGCATTCCTTTTGAATTTTCTTTCCTGCTGATTCCAGAGCAAGTGCTGAAAGGATGGACACTGAGCTGAGTCTTATTTTCTTCCTGTTTCTACTCAGTTAGTTTCTTTGTTGCTTTTCTGGACAATATTTCTACCTAGAGTGTGAGCCCTAAGTAAATCAGAGAGTGATTGTACCCAGGGCCCTGAAAGATCATTTTTCCCTCACCGTCCACACCCGAACCCAGAGCCAGACCTGTGGCACCCCATAGTTAAGGATAAAGCACCAGACAGGGGGACCCACTGAACTATCTAAGAATTTTCATATGTTGTTAAATGGGGGGGGGGGGGGGGGGGGGAGGGCAATGGGGTCATGAGCAGTCCTGAAATGGGGCGCACTGACTGGCTGATTGAGAAAGAAAAAAATATCTAGTATCATTGCCTCTGAGTCATTGCAAGCTGCAGATGGAAGGAATGTAATGACATCATCGCAAGGGTGCTTTAGCTTAGCCATGTATCTCCTTCAGCAGGCCCAGGAGAAGAGCCGATTTACCTGCAGCAGGCCCGGGAAAGGATTTGCTTCCACTATAACGGGCCCACTTATGAGAGAAGCAAGCTGCTGCAGTGTACAACAGCCCAGGAAGAGCTGTTGTACCCTTAAGCCCCAGCCCAGGATGAGATCCTGCTGCCACGGGACCCCTACTCAAGGAGAGAGATAGGACCCCTACTCAGGGAGAGAGACTGCAGCTGCTACTGGCCTGGGGGGGGGGGGGGGAATAAATGTTCAAATAAGGGAAGGAAAAGGGCAGAGAGACCAGAGAGAAGGAGGAGGATGGGAAAAAGGGCTGGGTATGGAGAGGGAAGTTAGGGAGGAAGAATAAAGGAAAAAGTATTTTGAAAAGTTAAACAAAACAAAACATGACAAAAAAATAAGAGCAAAGAAAAGATACGCAAAGAGAAAAATAGGAACAGTAAGTGAAAACAGAAAGAAATTGGAAAAAAAAAAAAACAATGGACACACTAAAAAGATTGGCTGACTGCTAACGTTTTGGAAAAATGTTTCACCCTTTACTGTTTGTCTCTGGTGTCTCTCTCTGGGTTTGGGTCTGCCTGGGTATGGAGTTTGTGTGCCTGTTTGGTCTCCATTTCTGATGTGCTTTGGTCTGTATTTGTGCTCTGCGTATGTGGTATGTCTATGTTTGTCTGTTGTGGTGTTGTGTGCCTGTGTCTGTTTGGGTGTGGGGTGTCTGTGTTTTCCGTGTCTTTCTTTTTTGATGTGGAGACTCTGCCTGGCTCTCTTTGTCTGGCTATTTCTGTTTAGGTGTGAGGTATCTGTTTCTCTGTGTCCATGTTTTGAGTGTGTCTGCTCCTTTCAGCAACAAGAAGAGAAACAATATGGGGCTTCAAATCACTGGTTAGTAGTATGGTTGTCTGGTGGCTTGACAACTGGCTCAAGAGGAGATTGGTTGGCAAGTTTGACATCGGGCAAGTAATCCAGGTTACCTTCATGTGTGTATGTGTGTGTATAGAGAGAGAGAGAGAGAAAGAGAGAGAGAGAGAGAATGATCTGTATCTAGATAGATAGAGATGTATATCTAACTATTATAGATAGATAGATAGATAGATACAATGATGTAACCCTTTTTCAGAGGACCCTAACCATTAATTACATAGATGGAAGGAGAGGAACATGACTCAAAAAGTTTGTCCACCCCAATACAGAAGTTCATATTAAGTAAACTGGCAAGCGAGAGATGTATCTGTATAATTTTACCTGGATAACTTTAATCAGATATTCAACTGCATATACTTGGATAAATGTATCCATAAAACTTTAGGACAGATATTTGTCCAACCAGAATTACCCGACTAACTTTGTATGGTTAGCACTGTATATCAGCCTTGCCTGGATAAATTGAAACCGTGCCCCATTTTACCTGAAAATATTTTGTTTTGGCAATGAGTTGCACAGACAAAATTTTGCCAGGGAGAAGGGGCAATTATTCAGTTCTTTGGCTTTGTCTGCCTAATTCCTAAAGTTTGCTAGCCAAATTATTGGAATATCAGCCTCTTAGGAGCCAATGTACTGAAGTTGTGAAGTGTACTAGTGCTTGTGCAAGGATTAATCATGCTTTAAAACATATGTTAGCAAGGAGATTCAAGGTGGATGCACCTTGAAGCCAAGCTGAAGACTGGTTTGGACAAGAATGTCTCATTGCCCCTTTTGTTTTTATTCAGTGGTGAGGAAGCAGAAAGTCAGGATTTGAGGAGTCTCCACCTGTCCTTGAGCCTACCTGTGGCATGTCAAACACTCATCCCTGACTTCATGCAGTCTTCCATACAACTGCAACCGGTGGGAGCACATGAGGCAGAGGGGATGCAGGTCTCAGACAAGCTCAGGGATTTAGATCTCCCTTAGTTCCGACCTCCCTGCCATTCCTCTGTAGTTGTCCTGGGGAGATGATTCTGACAGCCGGGAAGTTGTGAGGATGGTGGAATTTCAACTTCCAACATGAATGCTAGGGGACCCAGAGCTATGGCACTGGTGGGAATGTTACAACATGCTGATTCCAACAGGAGAACACTGTGGGATGGACAAAGGACTGGAACTTCAGAGAAGTCAGGCCTTGAGTTCAAATCTTGGGGACAATTAATTCAGGAGGATGTCCTTCTTCTCTAAATGATTTAAGTTTCCTGAGATCCCCTCTTTAATTAAACCTAAACTTGTCAACCTGGACACCATCTGGTCAACCCTGACCTCCTTACATCAAGTTATTTGATCTTTTGCTGCTTCTTCTCAAATTGATGTGAGGATTTAGGTGCAGGAAGTTAATCTATCCATTTAAACCCAGGCTGATAAAACATTTCTGTCCAGGTTAACCGGTGTTTTGACTCAGGCCATTATTGGATTGGCACAACCTAGCCAGCAGTCATCACTGCTTAGGCTCCATAGGCAGCAGCTAGCTGGTGGGAAGAGGTTGGTCTAGAATAGATAACAGGCAGCAACAAGACAAAGTGAAACACGGAGACAGTAGCCAGGCAAGTCTGGGACACTGAGGCAGCAGCAAGGCAAGGCAAGGCTGTAACACAATTAAGAACAGAATCAGAACCACAATTGCACATGATCAAAGATCCAGGATCTGCTGCTCAGGTACTCATCAAGGGAACTGAGCCTTCTTTTATTTTAGAGTCGCAGTGGTGTCATCAGTGTGCACCACAGGATATTCTGGAGTCTAGGTATATAAATCCGATGAGTGCTGTGTGCCCTTAGTCTAAGCCCCAGGATGCAACCCTGAAGCAGGACACTGGGAGCCATGCTGGGACATCGCTGCAGAGGCTATAACACCATGCCAGTCCTAGAGCCATAAGGTACAGGACGCTGACCAAGATGAAGCAGTGTGAGGGCAGTGGCATGTTACAATCAGACAGTGACAGTGTAAATAACTTTGGTTCAAGACAAAATTATTATATATAAGAAGCTGGAGAACTTAGAGAATTTTTTAAGGCACCTTAGTTTAAGACTGATAAATGTACCTAAAATGGCAACTTTCTCTCCTTTAAATCTATTCAAGAGATATTTGACAGAGATTTTGAAAGTGCTTGAGAATGCTATAACATCTCTTAGTAGGACATATTATCTACCAGGTGGGAAGAAAATGGAAGAGCAAAGAGGATACCAAGATGGGGGAGAGCTAACCTCAGACAGTATGTATCTAACTGTTCTGTTGGAGAGACTGAGAGAAAAAGTTGGGAGAACAATTGTGCTGATGGTTTGTTTTTGTACAAGATAAAGACTTTATTATGTGCCTCTATTTTTATAATATTGGGTTATTATTTTTGGGTGGGAAGATAAGGAAGTTTCCAGATATTTGCAAGAAATCTCAGGAATATAGGAAATGGTTTCTTGAAATGCGGCAGGAAGCTTTATTTTTAGGTGCTTATTCCATAATTTGTTATCCTTGTAAATGTGCTGTTAAAAGTCAAAATGCTTCTTATGATTTCTTTAAACCCACACAGCTTCATTGTTTTTTAGATGCAAAGAAATTGCGTGGCTTGGGCTGCCATAATAGTAGGTGAGATTATAACTCCTCCAGTCACTCATAGTGTACTTAGGTGGAAGACTTGGCTATTGCTAATTTTGCTTTTTTTCTATTTCCTCTGTGCCAGTCCCTCATTGGCTCTTTGTTTTGAAACCCTTCCTCCTCTTATTTTTGTACACATGTAGAAAGATATATCTGATGGACATGTTCAAATTTTTTGTTTTCTTTTTGTTTATATATTTGTAATGTTGTGTCTATAGACTCTTGGGCCAAGGCAAGATTGACACCACCTAGAGGGAGGAGCCCTGCAAGTTCTTGCCGTCAGCAGGCAGACACAGGTGAAGCAAACCCACCAGGACCTTCACCTATACCAGCCCACATTCAGGCTGGCAGGACTTAGGTGAAGTCTCTGCTGATGGCAGAAGAGAAGGGCCGTAATTAGTTAAGGTCGTAGAAAGGTAGAGGTCAGGTGTATCTGAGATCCAGGTAGTGGTCAAAGGCAGGTGGCAGTCAGGAGAATCCGAGGACCAGGCAATGGTCAGAGGAAGGTGGCAGTCAGGCATATCTGAGGGCTGAGCTGGGGGTCAAACCAGGTATCTGTCCAAAGGAGAGGGAGAGGGACGGATAGGACAGGCGAGGCTGGAACAAGCAGGCAATGGAGGATGGAAAAAAATGGATGAAGACAGAAGACAAGCTGAATGAAGACTAAAGATGTGCAATGTTGGGAAGCAACATGCACTACTGAAGAGAAGAGATGTGCATCATTTATGTTTATTGTTTTGGGCTATCAGTGCCATTGGCCGGCCCCAGTCACATGGTAGGAGCAATGGATGGCCCGTGCCATTTTTTAAGATGGCGCCGGCCATCCATTGCTCCTACTATGTGACAGGGGCTGGCCAATGGCACCAATAGCCCCTGTCACATGGGAAGGGCAAAGGGCCACCGGTGCCATTTTGTTTACTGTCAGCCGACAGCCCGAGAGCGAGAGATTGCTCCCGGGACCCCCACTGAACCACAGGGACTTTAGGCACATTTGCGGGGGGGGGGGGGGGGGTCGGGAGGGTGGGGGATTGTAAATAATTAAATCTGAAGGATCGGGGTGGGGTTTTTTTTGGATCAGGACAGCCGAAAAAAAAAATTGGTCAGAACCGCGGGAAATGAAATTTCCTGCAGTTCTACGAAAACGAAACCGGAAACAATTGCCTGTACAATACACATCTTTAATGTCAAACACTTTTACCAGTCTTATTCTCTCTCTAATCTCACACTCATGGGCTTTTGATACTCTGAAACTACAAGTAAGGGACAGTTTTGTGATCCCCTTACACTAATAATTGAGAACAGTGGGTGGAAGCTCCGAAATATAAAACCAGCAACCAGAGAGGAGGAAGTAGTGACCTGGAAACATACTACAGGTTTCTCTCCAGTTGAACAACTGCTGTGAGATAATGATGATGTAGGTTGTTGTTATTGGGGTTTTTTGGGGTTTTTTTGCAGTGTTATTTTGCTTTGCTGTTTTCTGCATAAATTCTTACTTATCAAAGTGAGTTCAGAGCTTTAGCTAATGGCCCAGCCTTGGGAAAAGAAAGGCTGTTCTGTTTGCCTCTTTCCTGTTTTCTTGGGGACACAAAGAGAACTGAATTCTGAACATTGAAAGAAGGACTTTAGGTCTACTAAGGTTATCTATAGTCTGTATCAAATAGAGCCCTGTGAAAGGACCAGCATTTGTACCTTGAGCCTTAAGCAAAGCCCTGTACAAAGGGCAGTGTCTAATGTTTTCTTTTTTTTTTTTAATTAAGCAACCTGCACTTAAAATTTAGGGGCAATAACATGTTCCTCATGGCTTACTTTATCTATGTTGTTCAGTCACTAGAACCTTGGGTATCCCATCATAGTCCAAGATGGTCCTGGAAGCAACTTGCGGCTCACTCTTTCATTATTTGTATTACAGACAACAAAAAAAACTCTGTCTGTTTTCTAAACCCACACACAAGGAAGATTTGTTATAGACCTGCTCCCCAGAGGGGAGGAGTTAGCAATATGTTATAGATCTGCTCCCCCAAAGGAGAGGAGTTTAGCAATCTGTTATGAATCTGGCTGCTGGATACTCCTGTAGAAGGAGGAGTTAACAATCTGTTAGCAATCACCCCGCCAGAGGAAACGGAGTTAGCACTCTGTTACGAATCTTGCTAAGGAGTAGCAATCTGTTAGTGCTCTGCTCTTCCAGAGGGAAGGAGTAGCAACTGTTATGCTTTGTTCCTGTAGAAAGATGAACCAGCAACCTGTATGATTCCCATGGGGAGATAGCTATCTGATATGGATCAGCTTCCGCAGAGAGAGAAGTAATGGTCTAATGTGGGTTGGCTCCCACAGAGTGGTAGATGAATAATACCGCTCTATTAGTGTAGGAAGTAACACTTAGTAGAAATAGTGAATCCCTGGGCCGATGGCAGATGACAGCGCCCTCAAGTGGAGATCCTGAGAGGGACCACCGGCTAGGCTGGAGTATTGAGACAAACACAGATAGTTCTTTGTTAGACTGGAAGTATAACCACCAGAGGTGGCAGTAGTGAGTTGATATGCCCGGTAGGGCTGAAGTCCCTCTGATACTGGAACTACGATCTCTGAGTTGTTGAGCTGTAAGGAGAGACTATAGGTAGTGAGTAGAAAGGGTATGCTGGGCATAAGCAGTGGTAGATGATACACTCACAATTGTAGATCTCTGTAGTGTCTTCTTTATGCAACAGAGAGTCTTCAGTATACAGGATCAGGAGCCGCAGGCGAGTACTGGTTTCTATAGGCAATCTGAAATAGAACTCACAATAACTGTGTATGGGATGGCTTCTGGAATAGAAGAGAGGATAGAAGAGATTTAGGAACGTAGGCCCTCATGGAACGAGTACCAGTTCCTATCTGTTAATCTGTAATAGTAATCCATAAGATATAGGTATGCGATAACTTCTGAAGAAGAAGAGAGTATGAGAAAGGAATTAGGAACATTGGCCCTCGTGGAGCGAGTACCGATTCCTATCTGCAATCTGCAATGGTAATTCACGATCTCCATACCTGCGATAACATCTTAGACTGAAGGGAGCCTTAGAGATTAGGAACAGTGGCCCTCGTGGAGCGAGTACCAGTTCCTGTCTGTAATAGGACTCACTGTGTTCACGTCTGCGATCACCTCCAGACAATAGGAGTCTTCTGAGTCTTCGGGAACGTAGGCCCTTGAGGAGCGAGTGCCAGATCCCGTCCAATAATCTGAAAACAAGAATAGAGAGCGCGGAGCCCCCGAGGAGCGGGTACTCCTGGTAAGTTTGAAAAGGCCGAGCAGTGAGGAAGACTTTCCCCTTGCTGACTCGGAACGTAGTTGCAAGTAGCATGGACTGCCGAAGCAAGTCCCATTGGAGTTCCTTGCTAACTCACTTGTAGTTAGCAAACAAAGACCTTTTAAATTGAAAACGGATGACGTCATTACGGGGGGATGCCCCCGAGGTTCGCGCCCTTGCTGGTACAAAGTCTGGAGCGTGCGTGCACGCCCTTACATCATCAGGAACTTGGTGGATCCGTAGCGTCAAGCTAGCCCGGGGACACCGGGACCAAGAGGCGGGGAGAAGCCGCGGCTGCATCTGTCCATCTGAGCTGAAGGGAGTCGCCACAAAGGTAGAGAGGGTGGAACGAGGGCAGAAATAGGCACGAACGCAACAAGATTTCATTGGTAAATAGCTCAACTATTCAAGAAAATATAGGGCAAGCACAGAGGATCTCTGAATGTTAGGAAGGAACTATAAAACTGAGCAGGAGATATGGATGGGCAGGCTGGATAGTCCGTATGGACCTCTTCTGTCGTGTTCTATGTTTCCATGTGAGAAACTCCTGGACAAGAGATCATCATATGAAGAAGAAGGGACAGAAGCTCAAAAGGAATTCAAGAAAATACTGTTCACTGAGAGGATGGTATATCTGGAACAGACTGCCAGTGGAAGTGACAAGAGCAAAAATGCTGGCAAAATCAGGCATGCTTGGATAGAAACAGATGGACCTTAGTGGCAGGACAAAGGTGGGAAAGGAGGGGTGATGAAGCAGGATTTGTGACAGCACATTAGAGTACAACAAATGTTGTCAGACAGTGATTTATTCAATCATTTTTAGACATTATGAAAGTTTTTCTTTTTATCATGCAAAATGTTAGAATCAAATGTATATATTCTGATTTCTTACAGTGGGAGAATACACAAAATAAGTTCAAGCAAATTGTTGAAAAGCAGGATAACAAACAAGTTGTAGGTGATACCTTTTAATTGGACTAACTTTGTATATTTCTACTTTTGAGAGCTATGCTCCCTTCATCAGCAAAATGTTTGGAAAGTGAACGTTAAGCACTATTCTCAAGGTCAGATCACAAAGAAACTATACCCTGCATGTTTGTTAACAGCACAGGGTGGCATTGCTGTAATTAATAGGGATGTGAATCGTTTTTCAACGATTAAAATTATCGTCCGATAATGTTAATATCGTCTTAAATCGTTATAGAACACGATACAATAGAAATTCTAACGATTTATCGTTAAAAATCGTTAAATCGTGTTAGTGCGCACTAACGGGAGTTAGTGCGCACTAACTCCCAGTTAGTGCGCACTAACTCGATTTAGTGCGCACTAACTGAAAATGATACAAATAAACACTTTCCAGGTCACTGAAGGTCAGTTAGGAATGAATATGTGTTCCTATTGGCTGGCTGCCCTCTTATCTATTGATGTTACCAAGGTTACCACTGAGGTGATGGTTGGGGGGATGGGAAATGGAACTGGAAACTAACGAACACCAACAGAAAATGAAACAAAGTGTTCACACTTCCCAGGTCAGTAAAGGTCACTTAGGAATGAATATGTATTCCTATTGGCTGGCTGTGCTCTTATCTATTGATGTTACCAAGGCTAACATTGAGGTAATGGTTGGGGGGATGTGAAATGGAAACAGTTGGAAGCTTGACAAAAAAAGTAATGTAATGATCAGCACTCACGTGACTAGAACTTGTTTGTTTATTATTTTTGTTAGCAGGCACCTGAAATGCTAGTGCATGTTGAATTTGCCAATCACTGTGCATTTTAGAAAGGTGGTCCTGGCTGGAACTGTACACAGTTCAAATATATGTAATTGATTGTTGGTAAGTGTAGATTTTAAGTGATTTTCCTGCACACAGTGCCCTAACCCTGGCACCAGGGGTGTTGTGATCTTCCTGCACACAGTGCCCTAACCCTGATACCAGTCTGAGACAGCTCCCTCCCTGCATTACTAGTGAGAGGCTGGCTTCACAGACAGGGGGGGGCTGCCTGACCCTCACTCCTGACTTCCCCCATGTCCCAGCTAGTGAATGGTGTGTGGGTGAGGGGGGGGGGAGGATGGTGAAGTCTGAGACAGCTCCCTCCCTGCATTACTAGTGAGAGGCTGGCTTCACAGACAGGGGGGAGCTGCCTGACCCTCACTCCTGACTTCCCCCATGTCCCAGCTAGTGAATGGTGTGTGGGTGAGGGGGGGGGGGGGAGGATGGTGAAGTCTGAGACAGCTCCCTCCCTGCATTACTAGTGAGAGGCTGGCTTCACAGACAGGGGGGAGCTGCCTGACCCTCACTCCCGACTTCCCCCATGTCCCAGCTAGTGAATGGTGTGTGGGTGAGGGGGGGGGGGAGGATGGTGAAGTCTGAGACAGCTCCCTCCCTGCATTACTAGTGAGAGGCTGGCTTCACAGACAGGGGGGAGCTGCCTGACCCTCACTCCTGACTTCCCCCATGTCCCAGCTAGTGAATGGTGTGTGGGTGAGGGGGGGGGGGGAGGATGGTGAAGTCTGAGACAGCTCCCTCCCTGCATTACTAGTGAGAGGCTGGCTTCACAGACAGGGGGGAGCTGCCTGACCCTCACTCCTGACTTCCCCCATGTCCCAGCTAGTGAATGGTGTGTGGGTGAGGGGGGGGGGGGAGGATGGTGAAGTCTGAGACAGCTCCCTCCCTGCATTACTAGTGAGAGGCTGGCTTCACAGACAGGGGGGAGCTGCCGGACCCTCACTCCTGACTTCCCCCATGTCCCAGCTAGTGAATGGTGTGTGGGTGAGGGGGGGGGGAGGATGGTGAAGTCTGAGACAGCTCCCTCCCTGCATTACTAGTGAGAGGCTGGCTTCACAGACAGGGGGGAGCTGCCGGACCCTCACTCCTGACTTCCCCCATGTCCCAGCTAGTGAATGGTGTGTGGGTGAGGGGGGGGGGGGGAGGATGGTGAAGTCTGAGACAGCTCCCTCCCTGCATTACTAGTGAGAGGCTGGCTTCACAGACAGGGGGGAGCTGCCTGACCCTCACTCCCGACTTCCCCCATGTCCCAGCTAGTGAATGGTGTGTGGGTGAGGGGGGGGGGGGAGGATGGTGAAGTCTGAGACAGCTCCCTCCCTGCATTACTAGTGAGAGGCTGGCTTCACAGACAGGGGGGAGCTGCCTGACCCTCACTCCTGACTTCCCCCATGTCCCAGCTAGTGAATGGTGTGTGGGTGAGGGGGGGGGGAGGATGGTGAAGTCTGAGACAGCTCCCTCCCTGCATTACTAGTGAGAGGCTGGCTTCACAGACAGGGGGGAGCTGCCGGACCCTCACTCCTGACTTCCCCCATGTCCCAGCTAGTGAATGGTGTGTGGGTGAGGGGGGGGGAGGAGGATGGTGAAGTCTGAGACAGCTCCCTCTCTGCATTACTAGTGAGAGGCTGGCTTCACAGACAGGGGGGAGCTGCCGGACCCTCACTCCCGACTTCCCCCATGTCCCAGCTAGTGAATGGTGTGTGGGTGAGGGGGGGGGAGGAGGATGGTGAAGTCTGAGACAGCTCACTCCCTGCATTACTAGTGAGAGGCTGGCTTCACAGACAGGGGGGAGCTGCCTGACCCTCACTCCTCCGGGGTATTGTGATCTTCCTGCACACAGTGCCCTATCCCTGATACCAGGGGTGTTGTGATCTTCCTGCATGCAGTGCCCTATCCCTATTAATACCAGGAGTGTTGTGATCTTCCTGCACGCAGTGCCCTATCCCTAATACCAGGGGTGTTGTGATCTTCCTGCACACAGTGCCCTATTCCTGATACCAGGAGTGTTGTGATCTTCCTGCATGCAGTGCCCTATCCCTGATACCGGGATGTGTGCAAGAAGATCCCAACACCCCCGGTATCAGGAATAGGGCACTGTGTGCAGGAAGATCACAATACCCCTGGTATCAGGGTTAGGGCACAAGTTCTAGTCACATTGACTGATCACATTACTTGTTTTGTCAAGCTACCAACTGTTTCCATTTCCCATCCCCCATATACTGTCAGTGGGAAGCTTGGTAACATGAATAAATAAGAGGGCAGCCAATAGGAATACATGAAGAGAGAGCGGTTTTAAGTGGTGTACCGCAAGGATCGGTGTTGGGACCGGTCCTGTTCAATATCTTTGTGAGCGACATTGCGGACGGGATAGAAGGTAAGGTTTGTCTTTTTGCGGATGACACTAAGATCTGCAACAGAGTGGACACGCCGGAAGGAGTGGAGAGAATGAGACGGGATCTAAGGAAACTGGAAGAGTGGTCGAAGATATGGCAGCTGAGATTCAATGCCAAGAAGTGCAAAGTCATGCATATGGGGAGTGGAAATCCAAATGAACTGTATTCAATGGGGGGGGAAAGGCTGATGTGCACGGAGCAGGAGAGGGACCTTGGGGTGATGGTGTCTAATGATCTGAAGTCAGCGAAACAATGCAACAAGGCGATAGCTAAAGCCAGAAGAATGCTGGGCTGCATAGAGAGAGGAATATCGAGTAAGAAAAGGGAAGTGATTATTCCCTTGTACAGGTCCTTGGTGAGGCCTCACCTGGAGTACTGTGTTCAGTTCTGGAGACCGTACCTTCAAAAAGACAAAGACAAGATGGAGGCGGTACAGAGAAGGGCGACCAGGAAGGTGGAGGATCTTCATCGGATGACGTACGAGGAGAGATTGAAGAATCTAAATATGTACACCCTGGAGGAAAGGAGGAGCAGAGGTGATATGATACAGACTTCCAGATACTTGAAAGGTGTTAATGATCAAAAGACAACGACAAACCTTTTCCTAAGGAAAAAAATCAGCAGAACCAGGGGTCACGATTTGAAGCTCCAGGGAGGAAGATTCAGAACCAATGTCAGGAAGTATTTCTTCACGGAGAGGGTGGTGGATGCCTGGAATGCCCTTCCGGAGGATGTGGTGAAGACCAGAACTGTGAAGGACTTCAAAGGGGCGTGGGATAAACACTGTGGATCCATAAAGTCAAGAGGCTGCCAATGAAGAGTGGGTGACTCGCCAGAATGATGGCTACTGCCTGGAGTCAATACCCTTATTAAATAAACATACACAGGCGTGACTCCAACATCGCTCTAAGCTTCAACAGCAAGAGGAAATGTGGAAAAAAGGATTCACACTCACAAAGAGGGGAGTAGCTGGCTTGTTACGGCGGTTACTACCCCAAATCAAATAAGCCTGATACTTCACTTTCAATGCATATACAGCATAGTTCTCTGATTCAACGGCAGGGGAGAAGAAAAGAGGGTTCGCACTCACAAAGCGGGGAGTAGCTGGCTTGTTACGGCGGTTACTACCCCAAACCAAATGGGCCTGATACTTCACTTTCGATGCACATCCAGCATGGCTCTCTGCTTCAACGGCATGGGAGAAGACTTATACGTCACGCATATCCAGCATAGCTCCCTGCTTCAACGGCAGGGGAGAAGAAAAACAACCAATAAGGGCTAATAACATAGTCTGGGTAAAACAAATAAGCATGGGTGCAGCTTGCTTATTGCAGCGGCTACTACCCCAAACTAATCAAGCTAGATATTTCACTTGGATGCAGCTCCATCACTGCTCTCTACATTAAAGGTGGGGATGGAAGGGAAATAGAACCAAGAGCTAAGAGAAACAGATAAGTATGAGAGAAAATATGTGTGAAGCTTGCTGGGCAGACTAGATGGGCCATTTGGTCTTCTTCTGCCGTCATTTCTATGTTTCTATGTTTCTATGTTTAACTGACCTGAAAAGTGTCAAATTGTATCATTTTCAGTTAGTGCGCACTAACTCTCCGTTAGTGCGCACTAACTCTCCGTTAGTGCGCACTAACTCCCGTTAGTGCGCACTGACTCGAGTTAGTGCGCACTAATCGGAAAAAACGATTTTTAACGATTTTTTAACTAAAAAATCGTGCCTAACACGATTTTCTTGCCCTGCCACACGATTTCTATCGTTAAGACGATGTGGAAAACGATTCACATCCCTAGTAATTAATTGGTAGATCACTACCATATTCACTTCCATAGATACAATTTACAGTAGAATAATTAAGGAGTGCCTTCTTTACCCTTACATCTCAGTTACTAGAGCAATTTACTAATGATCTGTGTCCCACTGTGGAGTCTAAACTAAAGGAAGGAAATTAGAAAACCCAGAGTTTTCACGACATCAAATGACATCAAATGAAAACTATACAGAAGACGCAACCAGAAAATAAGAACAGAGAGAGCAAAACAAGAGAGCTCCCAACCTACATCACTTTCATTCTGATAGAAAAAAAATATGTGTGCATATACTGGACACAGAGTAACAGGACATAAAAAAAGGGTTGAACTAGTAATCAAGGTTATTGACCTTTTTCCCATCTGTCACATAAATTCATAATTCAATATCTTCATAATTCAATTATCTTGAAACTCTATAATAATTCCATACATTTATAATTTATTTGTATTTAAAAGTCTATAAAGACTAATATTTATTGCAAAATGGACAATGTCAAGTGTGCAATTAAAAATGCAAAACAGATAAAACAAGGACCACTGTAAGAAAAAAATAAATAGAGCCTGAAGTGAAATGAAACTAATTCCACATATTTCTTTTTCAATTTTGTTGTAGTTAAAAACAGACATCTTACAATACATACCCTTCTCTACAGCTATTTGACTGGTAAGTCTAGCATTGCTTACATTTAAATGCACGATTCCGCCAAACTTATCTTACATTATCTTAAAACTGAATTATGAATACACTGACTTATGAACGTAAATGAAAAATATGTGAATAGAAAGACGTTACAGTGGAAACTTTGGTGAGAGGTGCTTCAACTCATAGGTTCTAAACTGGTGCTACTTCAGTCCTCATTTTGATAAATAAAAAATGACATGCTAAGTTAATATTTTGGGGAATTTTGTATGCATATTAATAGCAAGACATTCTGTTTTACGTGCAAGGTGAGATACCTTTCTACAACCCTCTTGCTTCTTTCAGACCAGACTGAAATAGTACTGCATTTCATTCGACACAGAGATGAATAGATCCGTAATGAAGTACTATTTTCCCTCAGAAAATGAAAGAAATCCAATGAATGGAAAATTGGGGTTACAGTGTGTGCATTGCAAAGTAATAGTTATTGGGGTATTGAATCCGCCAAAAGGAAAATTTGAAAATGATGAAGTGCATTCAGACAAGAAACTTGCAAGCTGAAAAAGGTGAACAGGGCAGCCGGTAGACTCATTGTGTATGGATGGCGAATGTAATAGCAAAAGGAAGACTGAGGATTTTTTGCTGGGGAAAGGTGAATGGAAAGGGGGAAGCTTTTCCTGATTGCCTTGTAGAACACGTTTGATGATCTAATGAATCACAGACAAATACATGTTTCCTTGAACATATGAAAACAGAGTTTGAAAGTAGAGTATTGGAGTCTGTTTTCAAAAAAATGATTCCTAGTATTCATAGATAAATATAAAATCCCATTGTAAACAGGAATAACTATATATAACTATATATATAGTTATGCTCTTTTCCTAAAGCATCTGATAACCCTTTTGAAATACATAAACACACATACACTTTATATTTCCAACACTGTGGTATTTTTGTGATTATCTAAAATCCATATAAGGTAGAATTTGGCCCCTTTTAAATGCCATAAAACCTGAGGATTCATTTGTTATAAAACATGATTCATTATGTTCTAGGCAGGTTTTTTTTTTTTTTAAAGTTGTCTGAGTTGGTTCAGATTTGCTTCATCAGTCATTTGGGGAAATACATAGAGTGTCATCCACTAAGATGAGAGACAATTTAGAAGAAAATTGGCAAGGCATGTTAATATTCTGTTTTTAAAATACTGGAAGAAAATACATGTTTTGTGGGACCAAAAGTAGTCCATTTCATCTGAAATGAGGAACAGCTGGCAGATTTGTATTCCAAGTGAATTCATGATAAATTCAATAATATTTCCCACTGGTTCAACTCACCCAAATTCATTTGAGTCTCTGGAGCATGACACCTGAAAAACACCTGGGAGGCAACACATTATTACAACAGGAATTTGAGAGCTACTAAGCAAACAATATTTGCTACAAACTGAAAAAAGAATTCAGATTGTGCAGGAAGAGGAACCACCATAAGGATTCCATTTACCTATACAAATCAAGAAGAAACTTGGTTTAGAAAAAAAATCAAAGAAAATCCAAACACAGAGGAAATAAAAGTGAATAGATTCCAAATTAAAATATCAGTGATGCTACACAAACAGTCCACAATAAGAAAAAAGCATTACATTGCACATAGAAAGAACAAGGAAAATAGAATTAGTAGGCTTAAAAAAAAAAAAAAAAAAAAGGAGTCAAGCTGCCTATACTATACATTGCAAGAAACCAGCTGCCGGGAAGAGTCTCATTCAGCCGATAGAGAAGATGCCAAAGAGGGCATCCTGGCACTAAAAAAGCAGTGAAGTGGGGCAGAGAAGTAAAGCAAACATATTTTAACACTTGGCATTGAGACAGAGCAGCTTTTAAACTAGATGGTGGGAGAAAGCCTACAGTCCCTCAAAAGGGCAGGACTTGTCTGAAGGACACTAACAAAACAGGGAAATTAGAGCATTCCAATAGAGAAGATGCAATAAATGGTAACGTAACCCAAGAGCCTTTAAGTAAAAAACAGAAAGAGCAGAAAGATTCCAAATCACCTCTGTCAACTGATAAGTGGGTTATTAATACAAACAAAAAAAACATACTTTGAAATATCTGTACACAAATGTTTAATGGATAGAAATTGCATGTGAGAAGAGGAATAGAATAGCAGTGGGGTCTACTACTGTCCACCTGGCCAGAAGGAACAAACATAGTAAAATGCTAACAGAAATAACAAACAGTTACAGTAACTGAGGATCAGGGGATGGCCAACATAATGCCAATTTTGAAAAAGGGTTCCTGAGGTGATCCAGGAAACTACAGACCTGCGAGCCTGACATCAGTGATATTTTGTTATTATTTTGTGATTTTGTATATTTATTATGTATTGTAAATCACATTGGGTTTAACGGGAAAGGGATGTGATTCATAAATGGAATTACATAAATACATAAACTATTATAAAAAACAAAATTGCTGAACATGCAGATAGTCATAGTTTAATGGGACAAAGCCAACATAAATTTTGCCAAGGGAAATTTTGCTTCACCAATCTGTTACATTTTTTGGAAAGGAATAAGCATGTGCATAAAGGTGAGATAGTTGATATAGAGTATCTGGATTTTCAGAAAGCATTTGACAAATTACCTCATGAGACTCCTCAGGAAATCTAAAAGTCATAGGATAGGAGGCAATGTCCTATTGTGGACTGAGAGCTGATTAAAAGAATATAGAGAGTAGGGCTAAACGGTCAATTTTCTCAATAGAGAAAGGTGAATAGTGGCGTGCCCCATGGATCTGTTCTGGGACCACTGCTTTTTAACATATTCGTAAATGCCCTAGAAATGGGAACAATGAGTGAAATGATCAAATGTGCTGATGATACAAAACTATTCAGTTGTTACATCACAAGAGGATTATGAGAAATTGCTAGAGGACCTTGTGAGGCTGGGAGAATGAGCATACAAGTGCCAGATGACATTTAAAGTGGACAAGTGCAAAGTGATGTACAAAAGGGAGGACAACCCAAATTATAGCTACACAACGCAAGGATCCCCATTGGGAATCACCACTCAGGAAAAGGATCTAGGCATCATATGTTCAGATCCTATGCTCAGTGTGTGGCAGTGGCTAAGAAAACAAATAGAATGCTAGGAATTTTAGGAAAGAAATGGAGAATAAAACAGAGTATTATTGCTTCTGCACCACTCCATGGTGTGAGCGCACCTTGCGTATTGTGAACAATTCTGGTCACCGTATCTTAAAAAATACACAGCGGAATTAAAAAAGCTACAGAAAAGAGTGAGCAAATTGATAAAGGGGATGGGATGATTCCCCTATGAGGAAAGGCTAAAGAGTTTAGAACTATTCATCTTGGAGAAGAGACGAATCAGGGGAGATCTGATAATCCTCACAGATGGGTGAAAACCAAGCTACAGGCTGCTCTCAACAATAACCGTGACCAACAGGCACCAAACTGGGCGCCAACGGGCACAAAAGTAACTGTGGTGCTGTTGATAACATGGGGAGACAGCCTGAACCCAAAGAATGGGCCCTAGACAGGGAGAGTTAGGTTTAAGCATGGAAGAGCTTGCAAAGGACAGATTGGCCAAAGCTATTGTCATGCCAGCCATCCTTGCCCAAACAGTAGTGGGCAGCGAATGTGTGTAGGGAACACCACGTTGTGGCCTTGGAGATTTTGGCAAGTTGACAACCGATGCCGCCATGGCTCTCACAGAGTGAGCTTTTACTCAGCCTCCAAGCTGAAGGCCCACCTCCCCATAACAGAAGGAGATACAATCTGCCAGCCAATTGGACAGAGTTTGTTTGCCCACCTCAACACCCAGCCTGTTCCTGTCAAAGGATACAAAGAGTTGTGAGGATTGCCTGTGGCTGCTGAACATTCGAGATAGAAAGCTAAAGCCCTCTTGCAGTCCAAACTGTGCAGAGCCAATTCACCCTGGTGAGAATGAGGCCTTGGAAAAAAGGTGGGGAGAATGATGGACTGATTAAGATGAAAATCAGTCACCACCTTAGGCAGGAACTTAGGGTGGTCCTGCGTACACATCCTATCATGAAAGAATTTCGTATAGGGGGGATACATAACCAACGACTGAAGCTCACTAACCCTGTGTGCCGAAGTGACCGCTATTGGGAAGAGAGCCATCCAAGTCAGGAACATAAGTTTGCAGGAGTGCAAAGGATCAAAGGGGTCACACATGAGCCATGCCAATACTACGTTGAGGTCCCAGGAAACAACAGGAGGCTGAAGGGGAGGCTTTAGCTGAAGCAAGCCCCACAAAAACCGCCCCACAGTGGGTTACACAGAGATGGGTGTACCACCCACACCCTGATGGAAAGCGCAGATCGCACTCAGGTGTACTCTGATTGAATTGTTTTTTAACATAGCTTCTGAGAGGTGCCACAGTTAGTCAAGCAACTTCAGAGTGGGGCAGGCGAAAGGATCCATGCCATGACACTCGTACCAGATGAAGAACCTCCTTCACTTCAGTCGATAAGGCTTACTGGAAGCAACCAACACCTGAGACACATCATTAGAGTAGACCAGGGGCTGCAGGACTAGGTGCTTAACATCCAGGCCATCAACGCTAATGCTCGGAGGTTTGGATGGTGCAGTCTGCCCTGATCATGTGTGATCAGATCGGGAGAGCTCCCCAGATGGATGGGTTCTCTGATTGACAGGTCCGAAGGAACGAGAACCAGACCTGTCTGGGCCAGTAAGGGGCCAAGAGAATCATGGTCCCCTGGTCCTGCTGAAGCTTCATGAGCATCCTCATGACCAGCAGAAGAGGAGGATGTGTGTATAGGAGACTCGTGCCCCAATGTCAGGCAAAGACAAACGAGGCTGGAAATACGTCTGTCCTGAACAGGGAGCAGATTTTTCTCACCTTGCAGTTGTAGGGGTAGGCAAAGAGATCCACGTCTGGAGTTCCCCACCGGTGGAAGATCCAGGCCGCCACTGCTGGATCCAGCGACCACTCATGTGGCCGGACTGCCCGTCTTAGACGGTCCGCCAGTGCATTCTCCATTCCAGCTAGGTACATCGCTCTCAGGAGCATGCCCTGTGACAGAGCCCAGGACCAAATCTGTACCACCTCTTGACAGAGGAGGAATGACCCAGTGACTTCCTGTTTGTTGATGTACCACAGTGCTACCTGATTGTCTGTCTGGATCAAGACTGTCTTGTGGGGCAAACGGTCTCAAAAAGCCCAAAAGGCTTAGCGAATCGCTTGAAGTTCTAGGAAGTTGATCTGACATAGACATTCCTGAGCTGTCCAGCGATCTTGCGTATGGAGGTCGTCTACAAATGCCCCCCCCCCCAACCTAGGGGGGAGGCATCGGTGGTAAGCACCACCTGAGGCGTGGAAACCTGAAAAGGGACCCCCTGCTCCAAGTTGTATAGTTCCTCCCACCGGGACAGTAAGACTTGGAGAAGCAGCATGACATAGATACATGCCCCGAGGTCCTGGGATGCCTGCTGCCACTGTGACCATAGGGTCCAATGCGTCCTGCACATGCACAGGCGGGCCAAAGGGATGACATGGATAGATGCAGTCATGTGATCCAAAAGACGAAGCAGCACACAAGCAGATACCTGTTGATGGCTGCAGACCACACGCGCCAGCGACGACAGGGCAGGGGCAGAAATGCCTTGGCCTGAACCGTGTCCAGTCTGGCCCTGATGAAGCCCAGGTGTGGCGAAGAGCTGAGGTGGGACTTGGGGTAATTGATGACAAACCCCAGAGATTGTAGCATCTGGATGGTCCTATGTAAGGAGTGAAGCCCCTCTGCTGAATGTTGCTTTTGACCATCCAGTCATCCAAGTAGGGGAAGATGTGCACCCCCTGACATCGGAGTTGCACTCCCACCGCTGCCAGGCACTTGGTGAAGACCTGGGGGGCTGACACAGGCCAAATGGCAACACTCAATACTGTAAATGAACCTTTCCCACCACAAATAGAAGATACTTCCTGTGACCTGGGAACATCACAATGTGGGCGAAGGCATCTTTCAGGTCGTGGGAACCCCTGGAACCAGCATGGGTTGTGTGGGCCTGTAGGGCAGGAGGATAGTATTTCCTCTGGCGATAGGATTTCCTCAGAAAGGATGGATAGAAGGATGGCGAGTCGGAAGCACTAGCTGACAGATGTCGAAGGGTATCATGGTGGTCTTCCAACAGGGCCATCATGTCCCTGACCTTATCCCCATAGAGTTTCTTACCCATGCAGGGTAGATCTGCCAGCTTTTCTTGGACCTCCAGCCGAAGGTCCGAGGCATAGAGCCAGGCCATCCTGCGGGCGCCAATGTCCGCTGCAGCCACTCTCACTGCTGTTTCAAAAACATCGTAAGTGAACCTCACTTCGTGTTTTCCTGCCTCTAGACCCTGCTGTACTATTGCTGAGAGCGCATCCTATTACTGTTGAGGCAGGCGCTCTGCTCTGACAGCTCCTGACTTGCTTCCACAGGTTCTGGTTGTACTGAGACATATATTGCTAGTAGGAAGCAATATGGGCAATGAGCATAGCGCCCTGATACACTTTCCTTTTCAGAGCATAAAAAGCCCTGTGATCTCGACCTGGAGGGCCAGAGGCACTGGTGCGGGAATGCTTGACTTTCTTAAGAGTGGATTCCGCCACAACTGATCGGTGTGGGAGATGGTGCCTCTCAAACCCCAGTGCCTATTGGACTAGGTAGATGGCATCTGCCTTCTGATTAACTGAAGGGACGGACATGGGGTGTTCCCAGATCCTGAGGAAAAGTTTCTTAAAAATATCATGGACTGGGACAGCCACTATTTCCTTTGGTGCATCTACGAACTGGAGAACCTCCAGCATTTTATGTCAGGTGCCCATTTCCATGAGGAGCTGAAACAGGATGGTTTCAGCCATGGCCCAGACAAAACATGTAAAGGAAAGATCCTCTGGGGGAGATCTACGCCTCTCATCTGGCTACCCAAGCCCGGCAAAATAACCGGTCCGCTGTTCATCGGGTCTTCCAGCCAGGAGAACACGTACTAGTGTTACTACCGTCCTCAGAAAGTAAATTGTTGTCCAATTGGCAAGGTCCGTATGAGGTACTGGAGAAGATGGGCCCAGTGGATTATAAGTTGCCCAACCGGACAAGCGGAAGAAGGCCCAGATCTTCCACGTGAATCTACTGAAAAAGTGGGTTGCACTGACTTGCAGTCTAGTCCAAGAAGAAGACTTTGGTCCAGAAGTTTCACAAACATCCGGGCCCCAATGACCCCATATGGAGACCACCTCTCCACAACACAGAAAGTGGACCTAGATAAACTGGTGACTCAGAATAAGGATGTCTTTTCAACTATACCCGGAAGAACTCACTTAGCTTGTCATGACATTCTTACAACCCCAGGAGTTATAGTTAAACAATGGCCCTACTGGATTTCTGAAGCTAGGAGGCAGGTCGTAGAAGCTGAGGTAAAAGAAATGCTTCAATTTGGGGTAATAGAGGAATCCAATAGCGATTGGTCCTCGCCTATTGTACTGGTACCTAAACCGGATGGTAGTATCCGGTTCTGTATTGACTTCCAGAAGGTCAATGAGGCTTCGAAGCTGGACGCATATCCGATGCTCCAGGTGGATGAACTCATTGAGCACTTGGGAACTGCCCTGTTAATCTCCACACTTGATTGAACAAAGGGATACTGGCAAGTTCCCCTTACACCAACTGCGAAAGAAAAGACTGCCTTCTCAACACCGGGAGAATACTTCCAATTTACGGTCTTGCCGTTTGGACTTCATGGGGCTCCAGCTATATTCCAGTGCTTGGTAGACCACTTGCTACGCCCACATCAGGGTTATGCAGTGGTCTATCTTGACGACATTGTCATTTACAGTGGAGACTGGGAGACACACCTCAGGCAAATACAGGCAGTACTTACAAGTCTATGAAGGGCTGGACTGACAGCCAACCCCAAGAAATGTTAATTAGGGTGTCAAGAAGTACAATATCTGAGATACTCCTTTGGGAGAGGAAAGGTCCAACTGCAGGCGCAGAAAATAGAAGCGATTACCCGAGTACCAGTCCCCCAGACAAAGAGTAAGGTAAGAGCCTTTATAGGTCTCATCGGTTACTATCGACAGTTCATACCAAACTTTTCAGAAAAGGCGGAACCCGGGGAGAACAGTGACGTCACCTGCTAAGATGGCTGCCTAAGATCTTGGCTCCCCCCTCCACCGAAGCAAATCCTCCTCCATCGCGGCAAAAACCGGCTAAAAAATTCTAAATTTTAGCGATCCAAGGTCCAGTGACCATGCAGATGACTACCCCACAGAAAAAAAAATGGATCTTAATCATTTTTCCTTCGCGGTGGCGGCCACAGCTACGGCCCTCGGGGAAGGCGACAAGATGGCGCCGGCCCGCAAGAATGCAGAGGAATCAGAGCCAGCAGCAGCGGCAGCAGACACAGAGGTCCCGACAAGGTACAAATTTAGGACTTGGTTCCAAGAATTGAGGGGCGATATGGCACGATTTCGCCAGGAGTTGGGAGCCATGATTGAGAATATTAAAACTGATGTTCGTGAGCTAGAAAGGTGTGTGGATGAAAATGAAAATGGGCTGCAGGAAACACAAATGGAGCTTGATAGCATACATGAAGAGCACGGGAAGCTCAGGGACTCACAGGAGGAGTTGCAGCTACATGTGGAGGATTTGGAAAACAGAGCGAGGAGGGTGAATCTAAGATTTCGAGGGGTGCCAGAAGGAGACGAATTCAGAGACTGTTCACAGGTTGTGCAAAGTATCTGTGCCTATCTACTGGATCCGGATGGCACCAAGGAGAGGCCGCGGGAAGTGGTCCTGGAGCGAGCCCACAGAGCTTTTGGGAATCCAAGGAATAATCAGGCCCGGGACACTGTAGCCTGTTTCCACAGCTTCCTGGTTAAGGAGAAGGTAGCACAAGCAGCAAGGGCAATGGGAACAATAACGTGGAAGGAACATAAAATTGAAGTGTTTCAGGACTTGGCAATCTCCACCATCAGGAAAAGGCGAGAATTTTGGGATGCTATCAATATACTACAATCCCAAAATATCAGGTACCGATGGCTTTTTCCATTTGGCCTACACTTCACAATCAATGGGGTCCAGTCCAGAGTTCACCGGGTAATGGAAGCGGAAGATATTCTGCGTGCAGCAGGCTTGCCAGTGCTGGGACCAGTGGGAACTAAGGATACAACATCTGCAAGCAACAATCGGAAAGGGGATAGACCCCGATGGAAAAGAGTGGACAACGGTGACAGACACCTGTGCCGGAGATCCGGGGGAACATCAGAGATTGAGGAGCCAGGATAAGATCTACTTTGGACTAGCTTCTGGACTTGTTGAAATCTAGGTTGGCTCATTTTTGCCAAAGACTTTGCATTGTTATGACAAGCACAGCGTGGACCACAGTCCACAGCAGCTTAACTGGTGATTAAATGTAAAGGTTGGAGGGGAACTTGTTTTTCTTTCCCCCAGTTAAAATTAGGAGGTATTATACTATTTAAAGTTTATAACTAAGAGGAGGGGAGCGCACTTCCATGGTTAGCGGTGACGTCAGGTCTCTCATGGAGGAGAGCCACTCAGAGGAGAGTGGCCGGAGGATGGGTGGGGAGGGGAGGGGAGTGGAAGGAGTTTGCTTGGGACAGGGTTACATATGCAGGGTGAGTGGTGTATGATATCCGGTACAGTCAAAGGAGAGGCAGGTCCCAGATGTTATGAAGATGCACTGGGGAGCGAAGACCTGCGCTATATAAAGTAGTCATGGGGCCCTTAAAAATTATATTTATTAATGTGAAGGGCCTAAATACTTACAATAAGCGACAGTTATTTATGCGGGACATGGCTCACTTGAAGGCGGATATAATCTTTAGTCAAGAAATCCACATCCGGAAACGCTATTTTATTTTTTTTAACACTTTTTTTTTTTAAATAAATAAATAAATAAAATCTTCGTGAAAGCTAAAATTAATGAGGAAATATACACTTTCTTGAATGTATATGCCCCCAATACTGATCAGATTTCATTCTTTACTAACATTTCCACAGTAATCAGTGAGTGGGTGGAAGGCCGTCTTATTGTGGGAGGAGATTTTAATATCACCCGCTATCCCTACTTAGACAATACTCATAGTGGGGGCGCTGGGGGCAAAGCCGCCAAAAAGGCGCTTAAACACTTAATTGATGATCGTGGGCTCATGGATATTTGGAGACTACATAACCCCACAGCTCGGAATTATACTTTCTTTTCTCACCCACATCAGTCTTATTCTCGGATTGATTACTTTTTGATAGATAAGGATCTTGGTGGGGAGGGTTCGAGACACGGATGTGGGTAGTATTACTTGGTCGGACCATGCCCCAATCTGGCTTACGATAACAACGGGAGACTCTCAGGTAGGTACTAAATTTTGGAGATTAAATGACAGATTGCTAGAGGACAAGACTTTTGTGGCCAATATAAAGAAGCAGATAGCCAATTTCCTGGAAATTAATGATAATGGGGAAGTCTCACCAGGGGTATTATGGGATAGTCTGAAGGCCTATGTGAGAGTCTCTGCATAGCACGGGCTGCCTCTGCAAAGAAGGAGAGGGAAAGGGAACGACTTTCTCTCATGGAAAGTATAGCTCGTTTAGAATTGAGACATAAGCGTACTTTGGATCCTGGTATCCTACAGCATCTACTGGAAGCCCGGCGGGCTTTGCAGACCTTAGACATGGATAAGATAGCTTGTCAGTTACAGATATTGAAACAACACCACTTCGAATGGGGGAATAAAGCTGGGCGGCAGTTAGCCAGGAAGCTAAAAGAAAGGGAATCCCAATCCCAAATCACTAAAATTAAGGGGTCTCATGGTCAATATATTCCCAGAAAGAAATTGGGCAAAGTTTCAATCAATTTTATCGATTACTATATGACTCGGAGCATTTGAGTACTCAGGAGGAGATTGACCAATATTTGCAGGATATTCAGCTGCTGGCTCTCTCCCAAGAACAAAGAGATCAGTTTAATGCAGAATTAAGAGAGGGGGAGATTTCTCTTATTATTAAAGATCTCAAATCGGGGAAAGCCCCCGGTTTGGATGGGTTCACAGGCAAATTTTATAAAGTGTTTAGTGCGGAGCTGATAACACCGTTGGTGTCTATGTATAATGCGTTAGGGTCCGAGGGTACGCTTTCTAAGGAGGCAAACACTGTTGGAATTACTGTATTGGCCAAACCTGGCAGGGATCACACATTATGTGGCTCTTATTGGCCGATATCTCTGATCAATATTAATCTGAAAATATTAGCGAGGGCATTGACTTTACTCCTTGGAAGAGTGGCCCCCAGGTTGGTAGCTAGGGACCAGTCAGGTTTCATACCAGGCAGACTTGCCTCGGACAATGTGCGGAGGGTGGTAGAACTGATGTGGTGGGCGCAAACTAAAAGTATTCCAGCGGTGTTGCTTGCGATGGATGCTGAAAAGGCGTTTAATCGCATGCACTGGACTTATTTATTTAAGGTTTTGGAGGTCATGGGGTTGGGGGAATTCTTTATCACATGGGTTAAGAAATTATACGGAAGTCCGCACGCTAGGATAAAAATAAATGGGGCTTACTCTGATCCATTTGACGTTAAATGGGGTACACGGCAGGGGTGCCCGTTGTCGCCCCTGTTGTTTGCCCTATCGTTGGAGCCATTTGCAGAGAAAGTCCGATGTCACTCTGGCATTCAGGGAATACAGGTTAATGATATGGCATATAAGATTTCGCTATTTGCCGATGATTTATTATTTACTATCACAAAGCCAGAGGCCTCTCTAAACCTTTTGTTGGGGGAACTGCACATGTTTGGGAGAATGTCTGGCTTTAAGATCAATGCTGATAAATTGGAACTGTTAAATGTCTCCATGCCAGATGACCAATATAGAGTGGTGGGGAATGCTTTACCTTTTCGCCTTGCTAGAGATTCTATAAAATATCTGGGAGTTAAGCTTGGGACCAATCTTGATGAATTATATCGACTGAATTAAGATACTTTGCTGTCTCAGATTCAACAAGACCTGGATAGGTGGGATAGATCTGACTTATCTTGGTTTGGCAGGGTTGCTGCTATCAAAATGAATATACTACCTAGATTCTGCTATTTATTCCAAACACTACCCGTTGTGATTCCGGAAGGGGCCATGAGGATATGACAAAGGAAATTTGGAAGCGTAAACCCCCAAGGGTATCCCGCCATATTATTTACAGGGATAGGATACGGGGGGGGGGGGGGGGGGGGCTTAATATTCCTAATTTAAGCTGGTACTATACTGCCATCATGCTGGGGGTGGTTGTTAATTGGCATGCTGCGGGCGAGCTTAAAACCTGGATTGCTATAGAGCAAGCTGTTTCAGAGGAATTCCCTCTAGCGTCCAGGATATGGAGTAAGGATGTAAGGAAAGTCACAAGTAAATCTCTCATACCATTTACCCAGGCTGTCTTATGGCTATGGGTCAAATGGAGGGCCCGACTGGCAGGGACTAAGGGGATCTACCACCTCACATCTTTCCTTTCCAACTCTGGGTTCCCTCCGGGGCTAGATAAAGCCTTCGCACAGAGGTGGAGGCAACTGCGTTTAACTTTGAACAGTTACTACCTATAGAAGCAGATTCAAAGGCTGGGCAATTTTTCAGGGGGTCTAAATTGCTCCCAGTCACGGAGCTACAGGGTACTTATGGTGTGTCTCAGGGGGATAAGTATGCTTATCTGCAAATCACTCATTTTCTGCGATCTGAAGGGGGCTTGGGGATAAATCACTATTTGAGTCATTTTGCGAACAACCAGGACCCATTTCTAGACCAATATCATGGATATATATGCTTATTAATAGCGGTACTAAATCCAAAGTGTCTTATCAGCATCAGTGGGAATTTGATATTGGACAAGAGCTCCTGGACTCTGAATGGGAGAAATGCCATATGATTACGGGTAGGAGTTCTGTTTCTGCCAATATTAAGGAAAATGGGTACAAACTATTATATAGATGGTATATGTCACCCGACAGATTACATCGAATAAACCCTCAGATCAGTGATCTCTGCTGGAGACAATGTGGAGAGAAGGGAACATTTTACCATATGTGGTGGACGTGTCTTAAGATACAAGTCACATGGGATCTTGTGACAAGATTAGCATCTGATGTTCTGGGGGTCGCCGTGTCACTGGATCCCAAGGGTTGTTTACTAAGCTTGGTGGATGGGATATTAAGTGACAAGCAAAGAATGTTGGTATTGCAAATTTTTATTGCCACGCGCAGTGAAATAGCGTATAGATGGAAAAATGCTGACACCCCGGCCCTACCGCATATTCTCTCTAGATTGGACAGAGTCTATCAGATGGGCTATCTCACAGCGCTCCGGCATGACCGTGTTCATAAATTCCTGGATATGTGGGAACCCTATAGTCCCTGGAAAAGCAAGCAGGCTTGAAGTTGACCAACTCGAGAGTGTTAGACAGAGTGGGGGAGGGAGTGGGGAGGGGAGGGATAAAGGGGAGAAAAAACCTTTTGAATCTGTTTCTATAGGTAGTAACTGTTCAAAGGAAGACATGACACTTGATATATCTGAATTGTTTATTCACAATACTTCATGATTCTATGAATACTCAACAGTTTCACTTTGGTTTATATCATGGTTGTTAAGGGAGTTGCACTTATCAAGTATAGTGCGCTATGCATATTTGTATCTGTTTGTGTCTATGTTTTGCTTTGTATGTTATGCTTCTATATGAGTAAATAAAAACTTACAAAAAAAAAAAAAGAAAAGGCGGAACCCCTCACATGCCTGTTACAAAAGAGAGCCCCAGACAAGGTTAAATGGTCTGCAGAGGTGGAAGAAGCCTTCTAGGGTTTAAAGAAAGCCATATGCTCTGAACCTGTTCTGTTAAGCCAGGACTTTACCAAGCCCTTTATAGTACAGACAGATGCATCAGAGCTGGGGCTAGCAGCTATCCTCGCACAAGAGAAAGGAGACCAGGAACACCCAGTAGCCTTCATTAGCAGGAAGCTACTACCTCGAGAGAGACGCTATTCTATGATAGAGAAAGAGGCCTTAGCTGTCAAATGGGCCTTGGAGGCTTTTCGCTACTACCTACTGGGCCTCCAGTTCACGCTGGTGACGGATCACCAACCCCTCGTCTGGGTTGCTCAGAATAAGGAGTCCAATGGACGAGTAATGAGGTGGTTTCTGGCACTCCTACCATTTGACTTTAAAGTCCGACATAGAGAAGGGAAGTGAATGCAAATGCTGATTTCCTTTCGAGGGAAGTCCCCCTTGTACAGGCAGGCGCTCAACTAAGGAAGGTTGAGCTGAGGGGGAGGAAATGTGATAGAGTACATAACAGAAAGCCTCAGACTGCCTTAAGGGACCGGCTCCAGCTATCTGGCTCGGTCCACCTTAAGACAGACAGGAAGGGGATCCTCGGGTGGGGCATTTCCCTGAGGTAGGGGATAAGAGGTGAGGCCCAGAGAGAGAGAAGGAGGCCCAGGAAGAAGAAGGAAGCTGTAATTAAGTGCTGTGACTGTTTTGGAAGCCTTTCTTTTGCATGTCAGTTTGCTAAGGTAAACAGCCATTTTTCTTCTGTTCTGTGATTTAAATCTGAAAATAAACCGTGAAAAGCAGTCAGAGTCTAGCCTGGTCTGTTCTCAGGCCTACCCCAGTCCCAGGCTGCTCCAAGGGCATCACAGCTCTGTATTGGAAGACTTATGAGGAGAGGCTGAAGGATCTGAATATGTATACCCTTGAAGACAGGAGGTGCAGGGAAGATATGATTCAGACCTTCAGATATCTGAAAGATTTTAATGAAGCACAAATTTGGAACCTTTTCAATTGGAAAGGAAACAGTAGAAATAGGGGTCACAAAATTAAACTCCAGGGGGGATGACTCGAATCCAAAGTCAGGAAATATTTCTTCACGGAGAGTGCAGAGGATACCTGGAATACCCTTTTGGAGGAGATGGTAAGGATGAAAACAATAAATGAATTGAAGAGGACATTGGATAAACACTGTGGATTCTTAACAGCTAGAGGTTGGAAATGAAAAAATGGTTGCATGGGAGTAACCCACATGGAGTGGGAGTTATTACCTTTATTCAGAAGGCATGAGGATTATTACCATTAACTAGTTAGCTTGATTGGTTTGGTGCCACTGCAACATCACTCTTTTCTTCGATGGTGGGGAGGAAAATGTGAACTGGATTCAGATGACAGCCAATGCTGGCCTCAACTATTACGGTCCGGAGTACTGATACGCAGGCACTAGGGAAAAAGCAAAGAGTGCTTCTATGGCTAAGACCAAAATCAAAGCATATTCCAGCTGAATTGTCTGACTGTAAATATTGCTACCCTTAACATAAGGCTGGGGGTAACCAGCATGGCACGGAAGTTACTACCCTTAACAGGGACATAGAGCTAAACTGCACAGAGTGGCAGTGTCTACCATATAAGAAATTGCCATACTCGGTCAGACCAAGGGTCCATCAAGCCCAGCATCCTGTCTCCAACAGTGGCCAATCCAGGCCATAAGAACCTGGCAAGTACCCAAAAACTAAGTCTATCCCATGTTACTGTTGCTAGTAATAGCAGTGGCTATTTTCTAAGTCAACTTAATTAACAACAGGTAATGGACTTCTCCAAGAACTTATCCAATCCTTTTTTAAACTCAGCTATACTAACTACACTAACCACATCCTCTGGTAACAAATTCCAGAGTTTAATTGTGCATTGAGTGAAAAAGAACTTTCTCTGATTAGTTTTAAATGTGCTACATGCTAACTTCATGGAGTGCTCCCTAGTCCTTCTATTATTCAAAAGAGTAAATAACAGATTCACCTTTACCTGTTCTAGACCTCTCATGATTTTAAACACCTCTATCATATCCCCCCCATCAGCCGTCTCTTCTCCAAGCTGAACAGTCCTAACCTCTTTAGTCTTTCCTCATAGGGGAGTTGTTCCATCCCCTTTATCATTTTGGTGGCCCTTCTCTGTACCTTCTCCATTGCAACTATATCTTTTTTGAGATGCGGCAACCAGAACTGTACACAGTATTCAAGGTGTGGTCTCACCATGGAGTGATATAGAGGCATTATGACATTTTCCGTTTTATTCACCATTCCCTTCCTAATAATTCCCAACATTCTGTTTGCTTTTTTGACTGCCGCAGCACACTGAGCCGACAATTTCAATGTGCTATCTACTATAATGCCTAGATCTCTTTCTTGGGTGATAGCTCCTAATATTGTGTAAATTGTTGGGCAGACTGGAAGCACCATTTCGTCCTTTTCTGCCAACATTACTATGTTAATATGTTACAGAATTTTAAGAAATCAATTGCATGCAAACACAGTTATTCTACAGCAATTCCATGTTAGCAAGCATGAATCATTTGCACTTACTTCTGATAACATTGCATAGTAGGAATGTGCAGGAAATAAAAATGTGTTTTTGTTTTCTGGTTCATATTTGGGAAGATTTTTCCCTATGTATTTCAGTTTGTGGAAATGTTTGATTTGTGTGAAAAAAAACAAATCAAAGATAAAAAAAAAACCCCAAACCCCAAAATGCTCAAAAAAATGAAAAGGGGGAATCCCGGCCCCACAACCCATGCCCCCACCCACTCGAAAAGAATGCCAGGGCCAGGATCCCCCCAGCCCCTACTTATCCGGTTCGGTGAGGATCCGCAACAAGGCCTATATCCAGGCCAAGGACTCGGCCTTGTATAGGCCGAGGCCACGGTAGGTTGCCACGACGTCGGCCTCAGCCTAAGTAAGACCAAGGCAGGAGACTAGGCCCAGGCACAATGCTATAGCGTGGCCCAGAGGCCATGTACCAATGCAGGGGTCTTGACCTGGACCCAGACCTGATGCCATGGCCTGGTCAGGAGAACTGGTCACGATGCTGGAGCCTTGGCCTAGGCCAGGCCCCTGAATAAAACAAATTGGCCCTAGTCGTTGTGTTTTGTGCATTCATTTTAAACGAATGCATCCCTATTGCACAGCACTACTATAAGTAATCACATCACTATCACACAAGATAATATAGACATAAATCACTCACACCCTTTGCCCTCTCCATTTACAATATCTGAATTTACATGTAACAACATATATATATTTTTTTTATTAAACAGTATTACACAAACTAGATTGTACAAGAATGGACACCATGCACAGAAATAGAGCAAATATAGCACATTTAAATATACAGAAAATAAAACAATGTTCTCTGCCTCTTCCTTGAATGCTGATAGGACATGGTATTAGTGGTATGGTATGGTATGGCAGATCCCCTGAAGGGGGGGGGGGAGGGGAGCGTTCTTCCTCCTTCTTCCTCTCATTCTGCTGCTCCCTCCAGCAGCTACAGAACAACATAATTTTTATGGATGCAAAGGAAGAGAAAGGAGACGGAACATACACTTCTTTCCTTAAATGCTAACAAATCACCCATAGCTCCTATCTTTAGTATTTTGTCTACAGATAATAGGGATGTGAATCGTTTTTTGACGATTTAAAATATCGTCCGATATATTTTAAATCGTCAAAAATCGTTAGGGCCACGATACAATACCAATTCCCCCGATTTATCGTCAAAAAATCGTAAATCGGGGGAAGGGGGAGGGCAGGAAAACCGGCACACTAAAACACCCTAAAACCCACCCCCGACCCTTTAAATTAAATCCCCCACCCTCCCGAACCCCCCCCCCAAATGCCTTAAATTACCTGGGGGTCCAGCGGCACACTAAAACACGGCACACTAAAACCCCCTAAAACCCACCCTGACCCTTTAAATTAAATCCCCCACCCTCCCGAACCCCCCCCCCAATGCCTTAAATTACCTGGGGGTCCGTAGCGGCGGTCTGTAGCTTAAATTACCTCCGTAGCCTTAAATTACCTCCGTAGCGGCGGTCCGTAGCTAAATCGGGGGAAGGGGGAGAGCTGGAAACCGGCACACTAAATCGTGTAGTCTTCAGCCGGCGCCATTTTGCAAAATGGCCGCCGCAAAATGATTCGACGCAGGAGGTCGTTCCGGACCCCCGCTGGACTTTTGGCAAGTCTTGTGGGGGTCAGGAGGCCCCCCAAGCTGGCCAAAAGTTCCTGGGGGTCCAGCGGGGGTCCGGGAGCGATCTCCTGCCGCGAATCGTTTTCCGTACGGAAAATGGCGCCGGCCATACGCGATTCACATCTCTAACAGATAATAAAAGAAAGCAAACAGGTGAAGAAGCATGCCAAGAAAGGAAAGAAACACAGAAGGATAGCAGAAAGCAGACCTTTGGAGAAATTGGCCATCCTGTAAAAACACTCATTTTCAACCATTTTTCAAAAAGGGAAAGGAAAGGTAGTAACACCTTAAGGGCCAACATATTTTTGCAGGCTCATCTAACACAGGCAAGGAGGAAGTAGCAAGATAAAATGGTTAATGTCACCGGGCCTTTAGAGTTAGTTTTCCATCCCTTTGCCTTACGTCTCATCTCCTAGCTGTCCATATAAAAGGTTAGCATCAAACTCAAATTATCACAACAGATTTAAACAGGCCCTTTAGGATGCTTGTGCAGAAATAAAAATACACAATCAGCTCAATGGTTCAAGGATTCTAGATAAAAGAATTGGCCGCAGATATCCTTGATATTCTTGACATATCAAAGGTTTGTTTTACAAATGTACCGATTCACGTATGTGTGAATCAAAGCTTGATTTTTGGTACTCTCGCCAAACAAGGCTGTTAGTGATTTTGCCGGGTTTCTAATTAGTAGAATGCCTTCCCATAAACTGTGGTATCTATGGTATTTTGTAATGTGTCTTTAATCATTTTTTCCTAGATTTTTGTTTTAACTCCTAAGTGTCACTAATTTGAAAATGTCACAGCCCATGGGAACAAATGAAAGTGCGCAAGCCATCGTATTTGGTTTTCATAACACTCCCAATGGATCTGATATTTTCGCAGCAAGCAGTGGCCAAGAAAATAGCTAATTTGATTACACATGGATCTAAACTCCTACACTCCAGAAAACAGAAAAAAAAAATCTTCAAATCTGGAATATCACAAAAATGTAAAGCATTCCAAAGCAGTGAGGAGCACTGCTCTAATTTCATGGAAAAGCAGTGTTCTTGAGCTAATAAGATCAGAAAGTCCAAAAGGTCACAAAGGCCAATGGCCAGCAAGTCAAAGAAGCTAACAGATTCTATAGCAGCTCAAAAGAATCAAGAACTCACAACATGGCAGAAGGAGCGAAAGCAAATTGGGTCATCATTTCCGTTAGCTCAATGCTGCTATGGTCACCCAGCAGCACAGCTAATTGTAATCAACACATACATGTAAAAATGAAAAATGAAAGTGTCAAAAAATGTGACAATGAAACAACAACCGTCAAAGAGTCGTTATCTTAAGGTGATAAATTACTGAATCTCAGCCAGAAAATTGTGCTTCAGTTTGTTGCCCCCAAGTCAGAATTTTTATCACTCTGTAGTGCTCGTCTGACTGCAGAAGCCATGCTACAGCTGGCCCTCACTAGGATGCCGCCATGCTGCACCTGCTCCTCTGTCTCTTCCTAGGAACACGTCACGTGCACACATTGCCACTTGTTAAAGTTCCCACAGTGGAAAAATCCCAGTGGCATGTCCTGATGACATCACATACTGGAACCATTTAAACTCCAGCAAGACAGCAGATCAATGCCTCTGCAACAGGTCCTCCTGTGTTAGCTGGTGTTCACTGCTAGTTGATCCTGCCTTTGCTCCTGCCTTGTTCCAGAACCTGATATTTTAATATTTTTAGAACATTGACGTCTGTTGTTTGCTATAGATTGTAATTTTCCTATGTTATGTTATACTAAGATCCCTGTAAACCGTTATGTTGCTTGTAATAAATTGTACATTTCTGATGTTCTTATGGTTATACCTGTAAACCATTGTGAAGGCCAGTACCAAACAACGGTATAAAAGCCTACAAATAAATAAATAAATACCTGCCTTGCTCCTATCTCATTTCAGCCTTGTTCCAGTTCCTTGTCTGCTCCGAGTCCTGTCTTGTCCACTTCCTTGTCTCTGCCCTGCCTTCCCGGTCCTTCCTTGCCTTCTGCTCTTCTTTTTCTCTGTCTGATCTCTCGTTACCTTGACTTTTGCCTAGACCGACTCCGCCTGATTGCCTTCTGCCTTGACCCTTGCTTGGATACTGACTCTGCTTGACCACTGCCTGCCTCAACCCTTGCCCAGATAGTGATGCCATCTGACCACAGCCTGCCCTGACCCTTGGACCACTCATCCAGCTATTGATATTCTCGTAAGCCTTGCTGGCCTCAAAACCCAAACGCTCAGCCCATGGGGGAAGAGGCTAGTATAGGTGAAGCCTCTTCTCAGTCCCAGCCAGTAGCATGCCTGCCTACTATCAGCATGGACCTAGCCTGCTGGGTCACAAGCTGGTTAGCATAAACTCCACCACAACCCAAGGCCTCACACCTCATGACACACTCCAAATGGATTATATCCTTTGGAAGGTGCAATCTCCAGAAATGTACACAGTACTTTTAATTGAGGTCTTACCAGGGACCTATACAGGGGCAGCAGAAAAAGGGAGGTTAGATACTGCCTTCTTTCAATGGAAAGAAGACTCTAGAACAAGCGGTCATGGGTTGAGGGTGAAAGAGGGTACACTCAGAAGTAATCTAAGGAAATATCTCTTTGCAGAGAGGGTGATGAATGCATGGATCAGTCTTCCCATGAGATGGTGGAAACTAGAACAGTATCTAAATTGAGGAAAGCATGGGATAAACACAGGGGAATTTCTGAGGGCATGGTAGGGATTGTATAGATGATTTAGTTGGTATGGATGGACAGATCAGAAATGCCATATAGTCTTTTTCTACCATCACATTTCTATGTTTTTAAGAGTAGAGGGGTTAAGGATTTTTCCCCAGTAAATATAATTCCAACAATGGGAGGTTCCAAGGGAATAGTGGTCATTTAGAGTACAAGGAATGTCCATCCCCTAAATGATGGTTCAGTAAGAAGGAGTCTATATAGGTGATTCACAAAGTCTCTAGGGGAGTCATCAACAAGGGAGCCGGAAAGAGGAAATAGGGGGGCTGCTTGCTCTCTGGGCTCCAGAATCTGACAGTTTGTGTTGCATACTTGGTCTCCTGACCACTGTGAAAATGATTTCACATTCTCATCTGGTTGAAAAAGAATTTCAAGAAGGATTCCAGCCAAGGGATTCAGTAAGATTTAATTTTCCTGAAATTTTCCTGGAAAGGGAGACTTGCTGGAAGGACTGAGTTCACCACCAGGTATTTTCTACTTTTTTACTGTGGTAAGATGATTCCTAAAATGCTGATAGGGAGAAGAAGACCCTTAGTACTCAAGGAACAACTTCTTTCTTGCTGGGGAGCATGAGGCTTTCCAATGGAAGATTTGTAGACAGTCTAAGGAGCTGTTTTCTCATTTCTGCAGTTTTGGAACTGTAACCGTTTTGTACTTCCATTTTTTGGACTGTCTTTATTTTTACATCTGTTTAACTTATACTTTTGTTTTAAGTAAACTGTTTTGTTTTGAAATGTAGGACTAGAATTGAGCCCATAATTTATAAACTGAAAAAGAGACTATAGCAAAGAAAATATTCAGTAGGACCTTGACAATTTTTTGGACAGTTTAAAACCTATCCATGGTACAGCATTTGTTGCATGGAGATTAATGTTAATATTTTATAAACTGTGTGGCAAGAGCTGCACAATTTATAAAATATTGTGTATTTTTGCCCCAAAAGTATGCATGTATGTTTCAATATGCGTGTATATTTCCAAGGCAATAAAATACATACTTTCTCTACCCATTTAATAAACATATAAGAACATGTGTGTATATTTTACATTTACCCGTGATGGGGTCAACCCATACCTCTCCTTTCACTGTAGTGTTGCACACCGTGCATGACCCACATTTCTGATGAACTCCTTTTGTGGGCAAACTCGAGATGGACACACTTGTGTTCGCTCTTACTACTTTATCGCGGATATTACATCCGCGAGTCGTCGCAAACATCGGACATTCATTAAAGATGTCATGGAGAGCCAGCACATGCCAGTGCTTTTTAACTGACTCAATGGCTGCAGTCGCAGTACTTTGTTGCAATACATAAACAAGTCTCGTCTGATCTTTGCAAGCCCGGTACTGTAATAGCTGTTCTTGATCACTGTACTTCGCCCTTTTATATGCTTGTTTGATCACTTTCGATGGGTAGCCATCATCTTTAAAATGTTCCATCAATAACCTTGCTTGTTTATCAAACTCGTCCTTCGAAGAGCAGATGTGCTTGAGCCTAAAAAATTGGGAAACCGGAAGACCCTTCTTGAATGGAGGAGAATGATGACTGTGATAACACAAACAATTATTTCTATCCATCTTCTTCCTGTTGACCGTTGTTGTAAACTGTTGTCCTTGCATTGACACCGACACATATAAATAGGCAAAGCATGTATCACTATATTGATGTGTAAAATGCAAATTGTTATCCAACACGTTGATCTAGGAAATAAATTCCTCTAACAACTTACTCGAAGCATTCCTATTTATTTATTTATTTATTTATTTATTTATTTATTTAAGGTTTTTTATATACCAACATTCAAGACAGAAGTCCCATCATGCTGGTTCACAAAGAACAGGGGTGTAAATATAATAAACATTACAATTTGAACTGTAGTGTAGAGAAGCAGTTACATATAACAGGGAAACAATAACTTGGATTAAGAAGGAAAAAGAAGATCAGATAATTATATATGTAAATAATAACATTGTACGAGGTGGCTGTTAATGCTATAGCTAGAGAAGCGTGGTAGTTGAAGGGAGTTAAGTGATATTGCAGTTAGGAAAGGCCTGTGTGAACAGCCACGTCTGTGTGATTCCTGATTAAAAAGACATCATCTATGTAATGATTCCAGTTTCCCAATTTGCTCTTCGAAGGGCGAATTTGAAAAACAGGCATAGTTATTGATGGAACTTTTTAAAGATCATGGCCACAAATCAAAAGTGATCAAACAAGCATATAAAAGGGCAAAGTACATTGATCACGAACAGCTATTACAGTACTGCAACTGCAGCCATCATTGAGTCAGTTAAAAAACACTGGCATGTGCTGGCTCTCCATGACATCTTTAATGAATGTCCGATGTTTGTGATGACTCACGGATGTAATATCTGTGATAAAGTAGTAAGAACGAACACAAGTGTGTCCATCTCGAGTTTGCCCACAAAAGAGTTCATCAGAACCCACAGAAATGTGGGTCATGCACAGTGTTCAACACTACAGTGGAAGGAGAGGTATGGGTTGACCCCATCATGGGGTGGAAAGTGACCCACACAGAGTTGAAGAATTGCAACACAGTCAATGTTATATATACGATCACTTGCACTTGTCCTAAAGTATATGTGGGCCGCACGAAAAGACCTGTTAAGGTGCACATGATGGAACATCGTTCCAGGATTAGGAATAAAGTGTTGATGGCACCGTAGGTCGAGCATTGCATTGCATTGGGACACAGTTTTGAGGACCTTAAGTGGACGGTTCTGGAGAAGGTCAATGCGAGGGCCCCGTTCACTGATATGGCTTCTTTGCTCAATTACAGAGAACAGTATTGGATATATAAATTACATACCGAACAGCCCGTTGGATTGAACGATTTGATAGACTGGTCATCTTAATTGTGATTTGGTCCCTGTATAGACTGATTTTCAGCTGTCTTGGGGGCTACATTATGTTATGCCATATATGATCACATGATCTGATCCCTTTAAAAAGAGGATGCCGAGAGTGGGAGCTCAGGTTGCCATTTTGGAAAAGCTTTTAAGGCGCACTTTGGGAGTGAGCCGGTTTAAGAGAGAAAACCTCTATGGACTGATATCTTGGAGTAAGGCTATAATGATTGAGATTAATGGAGACGGCATGTGGGTGAGCGGTGACCCCTGAAGAAGAATTTATTTTCGAAACTTGGCCATGTCGGGTTCAAGCGTTCCTGTTTAGTTGATTAAGCTAAAGGCTTTTCTACGTCAAGATAAGTGCTCTTGCACGTCGCCACTTTCTATAGCCATGAGAGCATTCGCTCAGCTGATACAATTAAGTGTTCCCTTTTACGTCGTGTTTAAGATGAAAAACAATTTTTTGCCACTTGCAACAGAACAGTGTGTTTAAAATTGAGTGGCGGTGAGCTGTCCTTATTATAAAACTTTTTAAAAGACGAATGTTGAAGTTTTTGGGAATTTTTGAAAGTTTTGATTAAAGTGATATAAATAAGCGGGTGGATGGTAGGTTGTTCATGATTAAAAACAAGAGTCAGGTTAACCTGGATGGTACGACCACCATACATCTTACACATTTTTTGTTCAATTTTCAGTATTTATTAAAAGTGATTAAATTTCACATAGCAAAACGAAAAAAAAAGGAAAAATAATATTTTTTGGTATATGTGGGTTGCGTTTTTGTTTGATTTAGGTATCACCTGCATTGGTGTTTTTTTTGTTAGGATTTGAATATCAGCATTAATAAGAGCCCGGTCCATTAGCTTGCGTATCTGCACTTTTGTAGCATCCGTTAGCCTGTGTTGATAAGTGAGATGTTCCCTCAAGTAGACAATGGGGCAGCAATCACATGAAAAACTTTTTTATAAAAATCAATAAAAATTCCCTTCAGGATCAGGGCATTTCCCATTAAGTAGAGCAGTTACAGTTGTCTGCAACTCCTGCAAAGTTATTGGGGCCTCTATCTTTAATGCTTAATCTTGTGATACTAGGGAGGTGAACCTCCACAAGAAAGGCATCAATTGCTGCTAATTCTGCTCCCCTTCCATCAGAGTACAAATCAGAAAAAAATTATAGAAATGTATCCCTAATCTCTTTTAAGTTTTATACATTTTTCCCATCCCTAGCTCTAATACCTGGGATAATATTAAATCTGTCTTCTCTTCCTAAGCAGCCTAGTCATTAATGAATCTGTTTTCCCATGCTCATAACATTTTTGATGGATAAACTGGAGAAAGTATTAAATCTGGTCCATTTTTAAACACTCAAGCTCCTGTTGTTCCTTTAGAAGCTGCTTCCATGCCCCAGTAGAACAAGTAGCCCGATGCTTTTTTAAATAGGAAATCTGAGTCTCTAGCTGTTGTTCTTTACTTAATCTCATCTTTTTAAAATAACTAGTATAACTAGTAATCGTACTGCATAAGATAGTCTGAAGGTCTCCCAAAGCAACACTGGATTATAGGCCTCCACAGAATTTAAATCAAAGAACTCCTCAATAGTTTGAGTCACTATTTAGATAACTTTTCCTGATCCAAAATAGACAAGTTCAAATGCCAAGTCTTCTCTGATGCAGGCATCTAAGCAACATCAAAATATACCAGAAAGGGGTTATAGTCAGATATATAGATATCTTATCTATATAGAGAGAGAGATATCTATAGATAGATAGATGCAGGCAAATAGTCCAATCCATCAATCTTATCAAGTAACCCACCAAAACAAAGGAAAAAGTCCAAATGTTGTGTGGCGGATCAATTCCCTCAAACATGTTACTATATGTGCCATGCACTGTGAGTAACATGTAAAACTTCTACTATGAGGGAATCAAGCCTGCCACACATCAAGGAACTCCAGTCTCTCCGAAAGGTGGCTGAGGTCTTTATTTTGTTCAGAACCACCACCTAGGCACTGGGACCTATCCAGATAGGCATTCCAGGTCCCAGCTGCTATAATCAGATATGATATAAACCTGACACACCCTTGTATTAATCCCTATAAAAAAAAAACCCAAAACATTTTTAGCTCTATTAGAGCCTGAAATATAATAGCCACCTTCTACACACACAAAATCCCCTCTAAAAAGAAATCTACCTTCAGGGACTGCATATGACTTGGTAACAGACGTGAGTCCTTATGTATCAGAATGCATACCCCTCTACTCTTTGAGTTGTATGAGGATTAATATATCTGTTTAAACACTCTTTCTGAAGTTTGTAAGGTTTTTTGTCTATCAAGTGAATCTCTTGCAATAAAACCACATGCAAATGATGACTTTTCAAAAATTTGAAACTTCTTTTTGTTTATTAGGCCACAAGATGCTCTGGACATTAAAAGAAATAAAATATGCGAAGGTGTTAGCCATATTTAAAGAAAAAAAACATATTATATACGACCATATGAGCCACTCTGTTAGCTCTGTGAACCCTTGAGCCGGCAGGAGCGCTGGTATCACCCCCAAGGGACGGCCCCCCAGAGGTCCTCATAGCCAGGAGGCGGTACAGGTCCAGGAGACCCAGCAGGAGTTCACCTATACTAACCCCGTTCCCCTCAGGTTGAGCCCTTGGGTGCCGGGGCTGGCAGGACTTAGGCAGGGATCTCCTGGTGCAGGGTGGTCCAGACGAAGAGGCAGTGTCAGGAAGCCCGGGTCAAGGCAGGCTGAGGACAGAAGAACTATGGATAGTCCAGAAGTCAGGGCAGGCAGCAAGCAGGCTGGACGAGGAACTAGGCCAGAGGTCAGGGCAGGCAGCAGACTCACAGGAACCAGAAACAAGCCAAAGGTCAGGACAGGCAGCAGACATGGAGAAGCCAGGAAACCAAGCCGAAGTCAAGACCAAAAAGACAATCCGAGGGACAAGGAGCCAGGAACTGGAACCACAGGCGAAGGGCAGGCAGGAACTCAGGGACAGGAAGGAACTCAGGTACAGGCAGGAACAAGCAGGAACTCAGGAAGAGGCAGGAACGCAGGAACATGCACTCAGAGTAGGACCTGTTGCCAAGGCCCTGATTGAAGTACGGCCTGGCTTTAAATAGTCCAAGGCTTGATGAGATCATCAGTAAGGGCCATGGACTTCAGGGCCCATCCTCCTGCTGTTGGCCCTTTAAGAAGCAAGGCTGTCCTGCGCATGCGCGCTGAATGGGCGGAAAGGCAGAGAGAGCCGAGGGCGGCCCGCACAAGGGATGCCCTTTAGCTGTTTATATAAATCAGATGGATAATCGAATAACGAATATGGAGAAAGAGTTAACAGGAAATAGAAATAAGCTAACATCTCTGGAGGGAAAATTTAAAGATTGCTTGGATGTTCAACAAAAAATGATTAAAGAAAACCAGCTATTAACAAACCATATGGAGCAGTTAGAAAATCAAGTTAGAAGGAAAAACCTGAGGTTTTTAACTTTCTAAAAGATTCACTGATTACCCTGCGTGATATGTGGACAAAATATCTATCTCAACTACTGAAGATTCCGGAACAAGCTTTTCCACCCATGTCAAGGGTATACCATCTTATAAGAAGAATTTTGATCTTAATAAGTGTTTTCAGATCCTTTTACCAACTACACCTGAACCAGAACTTGATGTTACAAACATATTGGAGTCCATACTGAAAGAACAAATTAGACCTGCTACACAGATTGCTTCCTTTCTGTTAGATTCAGATAGCGAGTGGTTACTTCGCAAAGTTCTTCACACTCGGAATGAATCCTTTTTGGGGTTAAAAGTGGAGGCTTTTCCTGATTTGGCAAGGCCCACACAATTGAGAAGAAGGCAATTCCTACAACTGAAATCTCAAGTTTTAATTTGGGTGCACTGTTCTTATTGAAATACCCGTGTAAATGTGTGATTAATAGGGATGTGCATCGTTTTTCTGACAGATGAAAATATTGTACGATATTTTCTAATTCGTCAAGAATCGGGGGGTCCCCGAAAGCGATAGGAATACCCCATGAAATTTTTGTGTGGTTTTCTTATCGTTTTGGGGAGGGGGGAAGAAAGGGCACACAGAAAAAAAAAATCCAAACCCACCCCGACCCTTTAAATCTAATTCCTAAAGTACCTGGTGGTCCAACAGGGGTCCCGGGAGTGATCTCCCACTCTCGGGCCGTCAGCTGCCACTAATCAAAGTGGCACCAATAGCCCTTTGCCCTTACCATGTGACAGGGGCTATTGGTGCCATTGGCCGGCCCCTATCACATGGTAGGAGCAAATGATGGCCCTCGCCATTTTGTTTACTGGAAACCGACTGCCCGAGAGCGGGAGATCACTTCCGAGACCCCCTTAGGACAGCCGAAAAAAAAGTGGTGAGAACCGCAGGAAATGAAGATTTACTGTGGTTCTACGAACACGATTCCGGAACTGATTCTGGAACCGATTCACATCTCTAGTGATTAAGTATAGTAATAACACCTATATATTTTTGGTTCCAGAGCAGTTGGTAGATTCTTTGAAAGATAAAAATCCTATCACTATTGAACCATCTAAGCCAGTTGTGGAGTGAGTGCATATTGACTTTAGCTAAGCACGATCATATTTAGGCTACCCGTAGACAGATCCGTTTAAATTTTTATTGATAAGGTATATTTTTCCTCTGGTTGTGTATATCTCCCCCTTCTAATTGAGGCCTATATGCAGAATGTGATATGATATTATTTGTAAGTTTCAATAAGAACATAAGAACATGCAATACTGGGTCAGACCAAGGGTCCATCAAGCCCAGCATCCTGTTTCCAACAGTGGCCAATCCAGGCCATAAGAACCTGGCAAGTACCCAAAAACTAAGTTTATTCCATGTTACCACTGCTAGTAATAGCAGTGGCTATTTAAGTCAACTCAATTAATAGCAGGTAATGGACTTCTCCTCCAAGAACTTATCCAATCCTTTTTTAAACAGAGCTATACTAACTGCACTAACCACATCCTCTGGCAACAAATTCCAGAGTTTAATTGTGCGTTGAGTGAAAAAGAACTTTCTCCAATTAGTTTTAAATGTGCCACATGCTAACTTCATGGAGTGCCCCCTAGTCCTTTTATTATCTGAAAGACTAAATAACAGATTCACATCTACCCTTTCTAGACCTTTCATGATTTTAAACATCTCTATCATATCCCCCCTCAGCCATCTCTTCTCCAAGCTGAAAAGTCCTAACCTCTTTAGTCTTTCCTCATAGGGGAGCTGTTTCATCCCCTTTATCATTTTGGTCGCTCCTCTCTGTACCTTCTCCATCGCAACTATATCTTATTTGATAAGGATTGTTAGATTCTATACTGTCTGCTTTCTAATTCAAGTCTATTTTTCTTGAATTGTAATGTAAATATTTACAAATAAAACAAAAAAAAGAAAGAAATGTAACCCCAAGTTAATCAACCCTAGCCCTCACCCCAAAGGAAGCTCACAGCAAGGCAGCAAGGTTCAATCATCTGATGCTGTAGGTGCTCCTAGTTCCCCAGCAGGAAAAGAAATCCATTAGTTAGAAAAGAAAAAAATCAGTTTGGGATTCAAACAGTGCCATTTTGATCTGCTGGCCTCTTCATTTTAGCCAGAATCTCTTCACCAGACTGATCGAGGAATCGTTGTTCATCATCCGGAGAGTCAAATATCTTGTGTAACTTCAATTCCAACCAGGTTTACTTGCCCAGCTTCGGGGAGCTCTGGGGGGGGGGGGGGGGGGGTCACTCTCCTGAGGTGAAGGTAAAAAATGTTGGGGGCCTTGGGCCGGGGGCAGGAGAACCTAAAAATCCAGAGCTGGGCCATGGACACTCCCAAGAAATAAAGCAATATCCCCCAAAATGTGTGCTCCAACACAGAAATAGTTTATTGCTGTAGCTACAGAGTAGAACATCGTGAGACAGCCTCAAAATATATCAATCCACAGAGACCACAAGTCCTAGTAAAGTCTTCTCACCTCACAACAATCTTAACTCTTTTCCTTTACACATTATCTTCCTAGGCCTAACCTGGCCCTCCTTTCCTTTCCATCTCCAGTTTAAGTTACTCACAATGTCCTGATCATTAGGCAGGATTTTCCGAGCCCTGCAGCTGGTGCTTGCTGGCACAGTTTGCTTCCTGGTCCAGACAAGTCTTCACCACAGATAAAGTACACTTTTCTCTATTCCAAACAACTTCATAAAATATTCTTGTTCTTCAGGCTTCCCGAGGCTCTGGAAGAGAATCTCTGCCCGAGGTCTGCTGCTCCCACACCTCTGCCACCCCTGGGAGAGGAACAGTTTCAGCCTTCTACTGTCCTTTCCACCTGGAGCAGCCCAGACCAAGGACAGGAAGTGTTGTAATAACCTTACTCCTAGACCAAACTCATAGGGGCTGTTTCCCCTCCCTGCCCCTCACAGTCTGCCAAAAAGTGTGGGTAACACCCTCTGACCGAAGGATGACCTGAAGTCCCTGGAAACTAGGGATGTGAATCGTTTTTCAACGATTAAAATTATCGTCCGATAATGTTTATATCGTCTTAAATCGTTATAGAACACGATACAATAGAAATTCTAACGATTTATCGTTAAAAATCGTTAAATCGTGTTAGTGCGCACTAACTCGAGTTAGTGCGCACTAACTCCCCGTTAGTGCGCACTAACTCGATTTAGTGCGCACTAACTGAAAATGATACAAATAAACACTTTCCAGGTCACTGAAGGTCAGTTAGGAATGAATATGTGTTCCTATTGGCTGGCTGCCCTCTTATCTATTGATATTACCAAGGTTACCACTGAGGTGATGGTTGGGGGGATGGGAAATGGAACTGGAAACTAACGAACACCAACAGAAAATGAAACAAAGTGTTCACACTTCCCAGGTCAGTAAAGGTCACTTAGGAATGAATATGTATGTATGTATTCCTATTGGCTGGCTGTGCTCTTATCTATTGATGTTACCAATATGGTTGGGGGGATGTGAAATGGAAACAGTTGGAAGCTTGACAAAAAAAGTAATGTAATGATCAGCACTCACGTGACTAGAACTGGTTGTTTATTATTTTTGTTAGCAGGCACCTGAAATGCTAGTGCATGTTGAATTTGCCAATCACTGTGCATTTTAGAAAGGTGGTCCTGGCTGGAACTGTACACAGTTCAAATATATGTAATTGATTGTTGGTAAGTGTATTTTTTAAGTAGCCACACTGGCACCAGTATGTTTACTTTTCCTCCTACTTAACTCACTAGCTCAGCTTTGTAAGAAGGGCTTCTCTGCTTGTGTGTTGTTTTTGTTTGGTGTGAGGAGAGCAGAAACATCAGATCTTTATTCAATCTACTACAGTCATCTCTTACAGTGCCCTATCCCTATTAATACCAGGAGTGTTGTGATCTTCCTGCACACAGTGCCCTAACCCTGATACCAGTCTGAGACAGCTCCCTCCCTGCATTACTAGTGAGAGGCTGGCTTCACAGACAGGGGGGAGCTGCCTGACCCTCACTCCTGACTTCCCCCACGTCCCAGCTAGTGAATGGTGTGTGGGTGAGGGGGGGGGGGAGGATGGTGAAGTCTGAGACAGCTCCCTCCCTGCATTACTAGTGAGAGGCTGGCTTCACAGACAGGGGGGAGCTGCCTGACCCTCACTCCTGACTTCCCCCATGTCCCAGCTAGTGAATGGTGTGTGGGTGAGGGGGGGGGGGGAGGATGGTGAAGTCTGAGACAGCTCCCTCCCTGCATTACTAGTGAGAGGCTGGCTTCGCAGACAGGGGGGAGCTGCCTGACCCTCACTCCTGACTTCCCCCATGTCCCAGCTAGTGAATGGTGTGTGGGTGAGGGGGGGGGGGGAGGATGGTGAAGTCTGAGACAGCTCCCTCCCTGCATTACTAGTGAGAGGCTGGCTTCACAGACAGGGGGGAGCTGCCTGACCCTCACTCCTGACTTCCCCCATGTCCCAGCTAGTGAATGGTGTGTGGGTGAGGGGGGGGGGAGGATGGTGAAGTCTGAGACAGCTCCCTCCCTGCATTACTAGTGAGAGGCTGGCTTCACAGACAGGGGGGAGCTGCCTGACCCTCACTCCTGACTTCCCCCATGTCCCAGCTAGTGAATGGTGTGTGGGTGAGGGGGGGGGGGAGGATGGTGAAGTCTGAGACAGCTCCCTCCCTGCATTACTAGTGAGAGGCTGGCTTCACAGACAGGGGGGAGCTGCCTGACCCTCACTCCTGACTTCCCCCATGTCCCAGCTAGTGAATGGTGTGTGGGTGAGGGGGGGGGGGAGGATGGTGAAGTCTGAGACAGCTCCCTCCCTGCATTACTAGTGAGAGGCTGGCTTCACAGACAGGGGGGAGCTGCCTGACCCTCACTCCTGACTTCCCCCATGTCCCAGCTAGTGAATGGTGTGTGGGTGAGGGGGGGGGGGGGGGAGGATGGTGAAGTCTGAGACAGCTCCCTCCCTGCATTACTAGTGAGAGGCTGGCTTCACAGACAGGGGGGAGCTGCCTGACCCTCACTCCTGACTTCCCCCATGTCCCAGCTAGTGAATGGTGTGTGGGTGAGGGGGGGGGGGGGAGGATGGTGAAGTCTGAGACAGCTCCCTCCCTGCATTACTAGTGAGAGGCTGGCTTCGCAGACAGGGGGGAGCTGCCTGACCCTCACTCCTGACTTCCCCCATGTCCCAGCTAGTGAATGGGGTGTGGGTGAGGGGGGGGGGGAGGATGGTGAAGTCTGAGACAGCTCCCTCCCTGCATTACTAGTGAGAGGCTGGCTTCACAGACAGGGGGGAGCTGCCTGACCCTCACTCCTGACTTCCCCCATGTCCCAGCTAGTGAATGGTGTGTGGGTAAGGGGGGGGAAGGATGGTGAAGTCTGAGACAGCTCCCTCCCTGCATTACTAGTGAGAGGCTGGCTTCACAGACAGGGGGGAGCTGCCTGTCCCTCACTCCTGACTTCCCCCATGTCCCAGCTAGTGAATGGTGTGTGGGTGAGGGGGGGGGGGGGTGGATGGTGAAGTCTGAGACAGCTCCCTCCCTGCATTACTAGTGAGAGGCTGGCTTCACAGACAGGGGGGAGCTGCCTGACCCTCACTCCTCCGGGGTATTGTGATCTTCCTGCACACAGTGCCCTATCCCTGATACCAGGGGTGTTGTGATCTTCCTGCATGCAGTGCCCTATCCCTATTAATACCAGGAGTGTTGTGATCTTCCTGCATGCAGTGCCCTATCCCTATTAATACCAGGAGTGTTGTGATCTTCCTGCATGCAGTGCCCTATCCCTGATATCGGGATGTGTGCAAGAAGATCACAACACCCCCGGTATCAGGAATAGGGCACTGTGTGCAGGAAGATCACAACACCCCCAGTATCAGGAATAGGGCACTGTGTGCAGGAAGATCACAACACCCCTGGTATTAGGGATAGGGCACTGTGTGCAGGAAGATCACAACACTCCTGGTATTAATAGGGATAGGGCACTGTGTGCAGGAAGATCACAATACCCCTGGTATCAGGGTTAGGGCACAAGTTCTAGTCACATTGACTGATCACATTACTTGTTTTGTCAAGCTACCAACTGTTTCCATTTCCCATCCCCCATATACTGTCAGTAGGAAACTTGGTAACATGAATAAATAAGAGGGCAGCCAATAGGAATACATATTCATTCCTAAACTGACCTTAACTGACCTGAAAAGTGTCAAATTGTATCATTTTCAGTTAGTGCGCACTAACTCCCAGTTAGTGTGCACTAACTCCCGTTAGTGCGCACTAACTCGAGTTAGTGCGCACTAATCGGAAAAAAAAAAAACGATTTTTTTAACGATTTTTTAACTAAAAAATCGTGCCTAAGACGATTTTCTTGCCCTGCCACACGATTTCTATCGTTAAGACGATATGGAAAACGATTCACATCCCTACTGGAAACGTCTCACATCTATTACTCAGGCCTGTGAGAGGAAGAAAATCACCACCTTAATACATTTTCACGTACTTTACTTCACCTTTATAGACTTCCCATTAGAGGAAAATCTCCCTTGACACACAACACTTCCTGTAACTATTTATCTTTAAAAATGGTGCCGGCCATCCAGTGCTCCCTCCATGTGACAGGGGCCGGCCAATGGCACGGATACCCTGTCACATGGTAAGGGCAAAGGCCATCGGCGCCATTTTGATTAGTGGCAGCCGACGGCCCGGGAGCGGGAGATCGCTCCCGGGACCCCCACTGGACCACCAGGTACTTGTAAAAAGTTTTTAGGGTGGTCGGGAGGGTGGGGGAAGCTAAGGGATTAATTTTAAAGGGTCGGGGTGGGTTTTTTGTTTATCGGTTCGGGCGCAGCCGATAAACAAAACCGCGATCGGGCCAGAAGAAAAAAAAAACCATGATGTGAATCGGAACCGGAATCAGAAGCGATTCCGGTTCCCATTCACATCTCTATTTAAGGGATTAGTTTTAAAGGGTCGAGGTGGGTTTAGGGGTTATTTTTGTGTGCCATTTTTCCCGCCCTCCCCCAAAACGATAAGAGAACCCCCACGAACAATTTCGTGGGGTTTTCCTATCATTTTGGGGGAGCCCCCGATTTCTAACGATTTTGAAAATATCGTACAATATTTTCAATCTTCCGAAGCCCGATTTACATCCCTAGTGTTAAACAGTAAAGACTAATTTTGGACATTAAACCTGTGCCTCCAGAGTATTTATTTTGCACTCACTGCACCTACAGTAAGGACATGTATCCTCCCCAAGGAAAATCAAAGACATACAGAGGAATGTGTAAAAAGTTTAGTTTAGTTTAGTTTCGTTTATTGTTGTTTATATACCGATGACTCAGACTAACCATCACACCGGTTTACAAAATTAAAAGATCACCCCTGTCACACTGGACCCCCCTCCCAACCTCCCCCCCCCCCCCCCCCCCCCCCACACACACACAAAGAACACGGCCCAGGGAGAAAGAGGAAATATGAAAGAGCTAGCCGGTGAGAGGGTCCAGCCCCAAAGAGTCACAAATATGTTTATGGTCCCATTGGGTAGCAATCTGCAATTGGGAATGGAGTTACAGATGGATAGCTCTGAAATATAACATAATGCAAGCAGAAGTCACAATAAGAAAAACATGGCATTCCCCTGTAATTATCTTGAACTTGCAGATCATTTTGTACTTTTAAAGCACTTTAAGAGTTATGAGTAATATACATGTTATTGTAAACATTTGAATAATCTATCATGCCTAAACATGGTAGACATCATAGAACACTGGAAAAACTGGTCATAAATGCATATACATTACCACTTTACTTAAAATATATAGCAATCACTTCTATATAGTCAATAGGAGCTCTTCTACAAAACACGCTGAATTATATACAGTGCAAACGTTTTTGCTGTTGTACTTCACATGCTGGCAGAAGACTTGGTAGTAATGCTCTCGCCTAATGATAGTTTTTGCCATGTGGGCTTACAATGCAGCCTAGATAAGTGCTAAAAAATCATGACAGATTCCAGAAAGAACTCTCTAATAATTATGTAAAAGCTCTAAAATCAAAACAGCAGCTGAGGGAGATGTTTGCATTATTAATAATTCAGAGCATGCAGTCCTAGGAAAGTGAACTAAAAAATGCATTTTCTCTTCAAGTTTTTTTTTTAAACCTTGAGTGGAGAAAACAGAAAAAAAAAACCCCAAAATATTCTTTGTGGTTTTAGTCTCTCTACTGCCCTCAACACACCTAAGCCTTGCATGAAAAGCTAAACCTTGTGACCTCTTATTCTTCGAACCTTCTGACTCATAAACATGGCCAAATAGCTGAGCATGTTCATCCTGGGGTATCTTTTTGTTTTGCATCCTGCCGTATACAAGTTCAGAACTCCTTTGGGGATATTCAGCTCTGTCCCACGAGGATTTATTGCTGTGCACTTTCTTGGCATAGCTCCAAATGTTGCAAAATAGAGGCTTAAGGGATTGCTATGTTGTTTCCTGATTTAGTGCAAGTAGGTTATAAAGCCTGGGAGGAAAAGTTTTTTCCGAGTTGCTAAATCAATAAAATACCTATCTTTTAAAGTGCCCAGGAAATGTTCTCTTGTTAATGGGAGAGAATGCTGCTGAAAAGTCGTGGGATCATTAATGAGTAATCTGCAGGTTCATTTAGAGGATCTGATACTTTCAACTAAGATGCCTGCAATTTTTCCATGACCAGTCAAGGAAATCTAGAAATTTTTTTTTTCATGGTCAAGAAAGGACCATGTGTGGGGTTTTTTCCAACTGTAATTTAAAGTATTTCTGATCTGCTTCCAGAAAGCAGGCAGCTGATAACTTTAAAAAAAAGAGAAATAGAATTGAGGTCAGCATTACTCAAAATAAGCAAGCTGATTTTAAAAAATTCTGTTTTAATATTTTAATTCAGAATCATTTGATGGCATTCATCTCAGTTCACTACTAACTAACTGCTAAGGAGATGCTAGGCAATGGCATGGAGTGGAGAGGTAGCCTAGTAGTTAGAGCAATAGGGCTATAAACCAGGGAGCCCTAGCTTCAAATCCTACTCCTGTTGTTTGTGACACTTTATTTATTTATTTAACTTCTTTTACTATACCGATACTCAAGACGAGGTCTTATCGTACCGGTTTACAATAGAACAGGGGAAAACCAAGTTTGTCCCTCTGTTGCCTTATGTACAAACATAGGGACTGATTTTAAAAAACAATTACACACATAAATGTAACTACTGTTGTAACAATTTTCAAAAGCCATTTATTTGTATAAAGTGCACTTATGAATGGCCTTTATTGTAGCAATTTTCAAAAGCCTACTTTCATGAGAAAAGTGCATTTACGAGCGTAAAACCCAGTTTTACGTGTATAAATACTTTTTAAAATCAGGCCGTGCGATGATAAGCTATCCGGGGAGAGGGAAATACCTACAGTTCCAGATTGTGATCTGCTCTGAAGTGCCAAAAAGTGGACTATGTGTAAACCGCCATTCCTGAGGAAGGAAGATGCTGTCCTGGCCGAGGTATTTCAGCGCGGCTGTGAATGACCAAGGCAGCAAGCTCTCCGATAGAATCCTCAGGAGCGCGGAACCGTTCCCTCCTCCCAAACCAGGTCTTCCAACCCACCCAGCAAACAGGGGAGGCAAGAATAACAAAAGAAAGAAATGCACTTTACGTTCAGCATAAGCAAACTTGTCTATTTTATTTGTAAACACTTTTTATGTTGTGCAATCCTGTTTCAGCTTCACTATGGGGCAGATTTTAAGAGCCCTGCTCGCCTAAATCCGCCCAAATCCGGGTGGATTTAGGCGAGCAGGGCCCTGCGCGCTGGTGAGCCTATTTTACATAGGCCTACCGGCGCGCGCAGAGCCCCGGGACTCGCGTAAGTCCCGGGGTTTTCTGAGGGGGGCGTGTCGGGGGCGGGCCCAAACCGCGCAGCGTTTTCGGGGCGTGTCGGGAGCGTTCCGGGGGCGGGCCCGGGGGCGTGGCTACAGCCCGGGGCGGTCCGGGGGCGTGGCCGTGCCCTCCGGACCCGCCCCCAGGTCGCGTCCCGGCGCGCTAGCGGCCCGCTGGCGCGCGGGGATTTACGCCTCCCTCTGGGAGGCGTAAATCCCCCGACAAGGTAAGGGGGGGGTTTAGACAGGGCTGGGCGGGTGGGTTAGGTAGGGGAAGGGAGGGGAAGGTGAGGGGAGGGCAAAAGAAAGTTCCCTCCGAGGCCGCTCCGATTTCGGAGCGGCCTTGGAGGGAACGGGGGTAGGCTGCGCGGCTCGGCGCGCGCCGGCTATACGGAATTGATAGCCTTGCGCGCGCCGATCCAGGATTTTAGCGGCTACGCGCGTATCTACTAAAATCCCGCGTACTTTTGCTTGCGCCTGATGCGCCAGCAAAAGTACGCCAAATCGCGCGGTTTGAAAATCTACCCCTATATGCATAGGCAAATGTAATCTTTAACCCTCTTCTACTTGAAATAAGCATGCTCATTTTATTTTACCAAAAACAATAATTTTGTTTCTCTTTTTCTTATATACTTAAATGGAGAATGCTGACAAACAATAAAACAGAATCCGAAACAGCTATCAACTATTTCTGGATTCGAGATAAGTATCCTCTTACACTATATTGTTACTGTTATGATTTGTGGGTATGTGGACCCTTTGGCCGAGGTGAGAGATGGTACCGCCCAGGGGAGGAGCCCCACTGAGCCTCACCGTCGGGAGGCAAGGTCTCGGCTGCAGGATGGTATACAGCAGAAGAAGAGAAGGAGAGAGAGAGAGGGTGACCCCAGGAGGCGGGCCACAGAGTGATAGCGCAGGTGCTGACGTCAGACTCAGCTCGGGATAACTGGAGTCAGGCAACAGGTGTAGCCGAGAGACGAGGAAGGGCCCCTGAGGAGCAGTTACCTGGTAGTCTCATCCAGGTACCTGCAGGAACCAGAAGCCAGGAGCCAGAAGCAGGAACCAGAACAAGTACTGAAGCGAGAGTAGGTAGATTCAGCAAGATGAACTTGTTGCCAAGTCGTTGGCTGTCTGGGTCGGCGGGTTTAAATATCCAAGATGTGATGTCATCTGAGATGGTTAAAGTAGGCCCGGGAGCGAATGCCTAGGGGACCCCAAGGGTAAGATCGCAGTCGGCAGCATCCTTTTTTCAGAGTCTTATTTCTTTATTAAGAATTGATGCTTTGTGTCCTTTTGCTGTTTTACAGGTGAAGTCAAGTTCCTATGTGCATACAGGTGAATATGTATTCCTTTTATTATTGTCCATTTCTATGTCTTACTTTCTCTTTCTTCTGTGTTTACTAGTTTGTTGTACCTATGTCTGTACACTCAGGCCTGGCTGTGTTTGCTAAAGTTTTTTTTTTTTTTTTTTTTAACTTATCTGCAGATTCTTTCTTCTTCTGTCAGTGCTGGCCAGTTCTTCTTTACCTTCCTCTTTCTTCTTCTGGTTTCCTCTTCCACCTACTAACTTAGGCTTCAAATAAATCAACAAAGGCCCTCAAACCCCTCCAGGTGTAAATGTCTCCGTCGGCTTATTGTTACTGTTTTATTGCTTTCTAATAAAAACCAAAAGATAATTGAGATGTCCCTATTTATTTTTCATGAAAGAACAGGAGGTCAAAGAGGTAAACATAGGCAGAATTTTCTCCAGAGACATTGGATTATTCATTTGTCTCTGGTGTATTTGTCTGGGCTTTTAAACAAATCTCCACACTTACTCTTCAACAATACTAACTGAATTGTCCTTAAAATACTATCATTCAGTGTTCAGTGTTAATAAAAATCTTTCACACTCTATCATAAGCTCTTTAAAATTGCTCTGCAGCAAATTATTTACTTTTTACATTTTCTGCCTCTCTCTTTACCTTGGCAGGAACCCGCACTCATAACATGCACACTTTTCTCTTATTGTGACTGTTCTTTCATTTAATGAAGTGTTTCTACACTTTTATTAGGACTGAGAACAGAAAACTCTGACAGACCAGGCTTGCAACTGCTGAATTCTATAACTGTCTTTGAGTTCTCTAGACTTGGAATATCCCTGCTCTTGATGATGTTATGTTGAGAAATAGTACTGGGGACAATCTATCTCGTATCTTTAACTGTTGCTGATGGGTCAATTTCTATTTATTCTATTATTTTTAGTATTAGAAAAGTTTTAGTAATGTTATTACTTTTTATGATGATCTTTATCTTCGATTTGAATCCTGCACGGTGGCTAAGAATGGTAAAGCTACATTCACCCCATCACTGGTTTCTAGGGAAGCTGTAGTCAAGGCTCTATGACTACAGCTTTGTCCTCCCATTGCTATGGGGATACCTGTATTTTTTTTTTAGATGCTTTGGAGTAGACCAACACAATTAGAGGTGTCGAGATGGTACCAAATCACATTAAAATTAAACTATTCACTATGGGGCGGATTTTCAGAGCCCTGCTCGCCGGGAAGCCTATTTTACATAGGCCTACCGGCGCGCGCAGAGCCCCGGGCCTCGCGTAAGTCCCGGGGTTCTCCGAGGGGGGCGTGTCGGGGGCGGGCCCGGTCGTCGCGGCGTTTCGGGGGCGTGTCGGCAGCATTTTGGGGGCGGGTACGGGGGCGTGGCTACGGCCCGGGGCGGTCCAGGGGCGTGGCCACGCCCTCCGTACCCGCCCCCAGGTCGCGGCCCGGCGCGCAGGAGGCCCGCTGACCCGCGGGGATTTACGCCTCCCTCCGGGAGCCGTAAATCCCCCGACAAAGGTAAGGAGGGGGTTTAGACAGGGCCGGGCGGGTGGGTTAGGTAGGGGAAGGGAGGGGAAGGTGAGGGAAGGGCAAAGGAAAGTTCCCTCCGAGGCCGCTCCGATTTCGGAGCGGCCTTGGAGGGAATGGGGGTAGGCTGCGCGGCTCGGCGCGCGCCGGCTATACAAAATCCATAGCCTTGCGCGCGCCGATCCAGGTTTTTAGCAGATACGCGCGGCTCCGCGCGTATCTACTAAAATCCAGCGTACTTTTGTTTGCGCCTGGAGCGCAAACAAAAGTAGGCTATTCGCGCTCCTTTTAAAATCCGCCCCTATATTTATGCCCTTAAAATATTCCTACATCTATTAAAAATATTTAGATTTATTCATAGCTATTCCTATGCTTTTTATTCCTTAGAATATGTGTACAGCTTGTGTAATTATTATAAATATTCCTCCCTTAAAAGCTTTTATTTTTAAAGTATCATTAATGGCTAGTAGGTATTCTTAGGGTCTTCACAGGTTTCCCTTTTTTTTTTTTTTTTTTTTAATGGTTTTGCTCTGTTTTGAAGTGGATTTAGGATGAAAATAGGCAGGGCTCCCATCGGGGCAATTTACATATTTAAAAGATCTTTGGAGCAGGGGAGTTGGTGTCTTTCAGGTGGCCTGGATCCCCTTACCTAGCCACCTACTTATTTTCTATTATTTAATCAAAATTATTAACCCCCTGCCCCGAGACACGGGTCCCCACTAAAATTCATCAACGAGGCCAGCAAGGCCGTGTCTTAGTCAGTAGTTGTGGCGAGGGCTTCACGAAAGCCCTCCGTTGCTAATTGCAGTCTATTTATATATGTATCTCAATTAAAGAAGTGGTGGAGGCAGGGGCACTACCCAGGCAGCGGAGCGGTAGCGATCAGCGATCCCAGTGGCGGCAGTCCCGGCCTTCCTGCAAGAAGGGGCTCTGCTCTTGGGAGGAGGATGCCGCCAGCAGGGGTCACGATTTCGTTCACACCTGACCGCTGCCGGTCAGCTGATTCCTAGAGGTGTGAATCGTGTGATCGATCGTCTTAACGATCGATTTTGGCTGGGGGGGAGGGAAATCGGATCGTTGTGTTTTGTTTTGTTTTGAAATCGTTAAAAATCGTAAATCGGGGAGGGCGGGAAAACCGGCACACCAAAAAAACCCTAAAACCCACCCCGAACCTTTAAAACAAACCCCCACCCTCCCGAACCCCCCCAAAATGTTTTAAATGACCTGGGGTCCAGTGGGAGGGTCCCGGCGCGATCCCGGCGCGATGTTCCGCTCTCTGGCCACACCAAAAAAACGCTAACACCCACCCCGAACCTTTAAAACAAACCCCCACCCTCCCGAAGCCCCCCCAAAATGTTTTAAATGACCTGGGGTCCAGTGGGAGGGTCCCGGTGCGATCCCGGCGCGATGTCCCGCTCTCTGGCCATGGCTGCTGTGAAGAGAAATGGCGCCGGTGGCCCTTTGCCCTTATCATGTGACAGGGCAAAGGTAGCGCCGGCGCCATTTTGATTCCTAGCTCCCGACGTCACGCATCCAGGAGATCGCTCCCGGATCCCCACTGAACCCCCAGGGACTTTTGGCCAGCTTGTGGGGGGCCTCCTGACCCCCACAAGACTTGCCAAAAGTCCAGCGGGGGTCCGGGAGCGACCTCCTGCACTCGAATCGTATTGCCGTATTGCAAAATGGCGCCGGCCATATGGCCAGCGCCATTTTGCAATACGGCAATAGGGCCATACGGCCAGCGCCATTTTGCGAGTATTGCCATTTTTATTAACGCACCTGTGGCCCGAGAGTGGAAGATCATACCGGGACCATCCCACTGGACCCCAGGTAATTTAAGACATTTTGGGAGGGTTCGGGAGGGTGGGGGATTTATTTTAAAGGGTTGGGGTGGGTTTTAGGGTTATTTTAGTGTGCCGGTTTTCCCGCCCGCCCCCGATTTACGATTTACACGATTTAAAAAAAAACAAAACCGCGACGATCCGATTCCCTCCCCCCCCCAGCCAAAATCGATCATTAAGACGATCGATCATACGATTCACATCTCTAGAGGATAGTGAGGAGCCTTGGGGAACACCACAGGTGATGTTGATAGGATCAGATTCGTTGTTACCTAGCTTGACCTTGTAGTGTCTGTTTTCAAGGTAGGATTTAAGCCAAAGTAGGGCTGTGCCAGTTATGCCGATGTCACCGAGTAATTTTAAGAGAGTTTTGTGGCTGATGGTGTCGAACGCAGATGATATGTTGAGCATTACCAGGAAATAAGAGTGCCCTTTGTCCATTCCTTTAAGAATGTTGTCGGTAAGCAATATTAGGAGAGTTTCTGTGCTGAGGTATTTACGGAAGCCATGTTGAAATGGAGAAAGGATCTTGTGTTCGTCTAGGTATTCGGAAAGATGGATGTTGACTATTTTTTCGGTCAATTTGGCAAGAAAAGGCAGGTTAGGTATGGGTCTGAAATTGGAGAGATCGGAAGGATCGAGGTTGGGTTTTTTGAGTATGGGTGTGACCACTGCTTATTTTAAGGCGGCAGTAACGTTACCTTGAGCAAGGGAACAATTGATAATTTTAGAGATGGGTTTTGCTATTATGTTGGGAATTGATAATAGGAGTTTGGTTGGGATGAGAAGAGGGTTTGGCTTTCTTTAGAAGGGTTTCTATTTCAATTGAAGAAGTTATTTGGAAGGAATCAAGATTGGTGGTCAATTTTAAGGGGGGAAGGATGGTGTTAGCGGAGTCGGTGGGAAATTTAGATCTGATAGAGGAGATCTTATTTTGAAAGAATTGGGCAAAATCGTTACATTTGCTTTTGGAGCTGGTGTCTGATGAGTCAGTGGATGAAGATTTGATGAGTTTGAATATGAAGGAAAAGAGTGCCTTAGCATTGTACTGGATGTCGTGAATTTTAAGGGTGTAGAAGTCTCGTTTGGTTTTTAGGATGAGATTCCTATAATCATGTATTGTGGCATTGTATGAGGTGCGAAGTATGGGAGAAGGGTATTTGCGCCACTGTCTTTCTTTTTTTCTTAGGGCATTTTTTAGTTTTTTTAATTCAGGAGAGTACCAAAGTTTTTTGTTATTGCGAACTGGGTTTATGGATTTTGTGGTAAGGGGGCATATTTTGTCTGCAATCTCTAGGGTGATGTTGTGCCAGGAGGATAGGGCAGATTCAGAGTTTATTAAATTAATTTTGTTGGGAAGGTCTGTGCAGGCGGCTATGAGGTCAACTCTGGTGCAGGTTTTACGGAATTGGAAGTGGCAGTTGTGTAGGGGAGGGGTGGGAGAGTGGTTTTTTTTTATAGAGAAGGTAATGTTTATTAGGGAGTGGTCAGACCAAGGGACAAGTGAGCAGGATGGGGTGTCGGTGGTGTGGATGCAAGAGTTTATAAATATTAGGTCTAGGTTGTGACCTGCTTTGTGGGTAGGTTGGTTTATGATTTGTTGAAAGCCCATTGCATCGAGAGATGAGATGATGATGATTGAGGGTAAGTATCAACATGTAGATTGAAGTCACTGAACAGGATGGTGGTATGTCAAAGTTTAGGTTTTCTGCTAGAAATTCGATGAGGGGGAGGCATTGCTTTCTAGGAAGCCGGGGGGGGGGGGGGGGTGTAAATTAAGCATATTTGGAGGTGAGCTGACTTATAGAAACTGAGTTCATATTTTGGGGGCATATTGACTGTTTGTACTAAAGAGCCAGAAAGATTGTGATGCTATCATTCATATTTATTGTGCCATCAATTCATAATTGTCTGCAGTAAAGTTATTATTTTGGACACTAATCCAGTGGTTCCTGCGTCTTTTTGGGCACACAATGTATAGCACAATGTATAACAATTCATCTCACCTAGGGAATTCAGGGAAGGAAGTCAATCACACCATACTGGGACTTGAAATGACCCCTTTCCCCAGACGAAAGGTGAGTTAAGGGAAGCAGAAGAGCTAGTCAAGGTCCCTGCCCCAAATAGATTATAAATTTGTATGGCCCCATCCATGCTGGACATGCACACTAGTGTGGGGTTACAGAAGTTAGCAAAGTCAGTGGCTGGGCCGAGGTCAAGTCGGGCAGAGAGTAAAGTGAAGTCAAGGTCCAGGCTGAAGTCAAGGCACAAGCAAACAGTCCAGGGGGAAGGACTCAGCAAGACAGAGAGGAGTGGGCAAGGCAGAAACAAAACAGGAGCAAGGCAGGAAACTGAATCAACAAGCATTGCAAAATGAGCAGGAGACCTGATGTGAAGGCATTGGAAAGCAGCTCTGAGCTTCCATTTATATTAGGCAGGATGCGATATCATCTTTGCGTGTCACAGGAAATCCAGCCAGCAGGCCCTATAAAAGGACTCGGGAGCTGCAGGAAGTTCAGCCATGTTCAGTGGAGGCAGCATGATGCTGGAGGCTATGCTGGCAGTGCTTCAGACTAAAGGTGAGTGGTGTTACACTATGGAGCCCTACATGAGTCAAACAGCTGATGTTTGAGCTGTGTGCCAGGAAGGTCAGAAGAAGCACGAGCACCATTCATCTCATTAAAAACACTGGGTAGGTGGGCGAAGGAGCAGATTGACAGATTACATGCCAGGCTATGGGGTAGCAGAGGATTGGTAGGATGGGGGCAGCTGTTTGCTTTTAGGTTGTGTAAGCTGCAGCTGGACTTAGGGGGTTAAAATTCAGACAATTTCGAGTCATTTTAGCCCTCCTTCAGACTTCCAGATACTGCTCTAATTTCTGTACTGTCTGGAGAATATCTAAACAGTTGGTAGTTCTAATTTCTCCTCATCCCTTCATCTGTATTTTTAAAACTGGTGGCTGGCACTTTCTGGCTGCTGATCTTGTAACAGCCAGAAAAAGCATTCAACCAGTTTTGAAAATTCTGATAGTTCATAAAATTTGCAGTGGAAAAAGAATTTCAGGCTTATGATCTAGCTAGACCAGATAGAAAATCACTACTGCTTCTGGTCAACAGAAATACATTTATTCCTGAGAGAATAAATAGGGAATTGGAAGCATCCAAATGGAAGAATGCTAAAAGCTTGAAAGTAAATTATTACTTCAGCATCAGCAATGGCTATTTTGATTTAAATTACTTGACAGCAATATTTTTAAAAAGCCCCACATGTGTTCTATTGTGTACCTGAAAACTGATAACATTCTAAACTATTGACACTTGGTTCATCTAGGAATCCTGCCTTTTCATATTGAGTCAATACAATTTGTCTTTAATAATTTTCCATATGTTTTCCGAATTAGGGTATGGTGTTTCATAATGCATTGAATTATATATTTCTAATAAATTGTTGGCGGCCGAGAAACTTGTCAGTTTGCATGTAAGTTTTTTTTTTTGTTTCTTTATAGGTTTACTTTGACAGCCTCAGTAAATGTCAGTTTTCTTCTGTTTTTATTTTCATTTAACTTTCTTTGAATTGACTAAGTTACTCCTCAGCAATTGTCTGTATTTTATTCCACTCTGTTGGAAAGCTGTGGGGCTTTATTCATTATTTGCTCACATTAAGACAATTTAATTAGCTGACCTTTCTACTTTCCTTTAAGACAACATATTTAATTGTTCTAATTATTTGGACCTTTTCAACATTCTTTTTTGTACCATGTATTGATTCCAATTAATGTTCCTCTGTGAAACTATTATAAGATGATTTAGCTAGTTTAATTTGTAGCCAAGTTATTTTGCATTTTCTCCATTTCTTCATTAATCAGCGAGGCAAGATAAAAAGAAAGCTTCCTCATCTACCGTGGCTTGCTACCTACTGTATAGCATGAATATGCCTCAGCTGTAGTCAACAGCAAATCTACAGTACATTTAAGGTTATGTAGATCTTATGCATGTAAGGCAGCACAGGCCTTTCTATAAAGTGTAATGGTTGGTTAAAATGAGGAGCTTTCCTGAAGTTAAGAGATTCTAGAGCTGTGCACAAATTGTCGTGTGACCAAGAGTTCCTTCCCCCAACAGGGGATGGGTTGGAATTGTGTTTATAAAAGGTGCTTCCACAAACACTTGGGAGGAATTACAAGAGCTGTTATTTTGGATTAACTGAGGAGCAGGGGTGCTGGGGCTGAGGCTCCCATGAGTCAGGGGCCAGGAGTGGAAAGTGAAACAGGTTGAGGCTTGCAGCCTATGAAGTAATTAGAATGGTTCTGAGGATTTCTGTGGATTGGAAGACTGACCATATTGAGGAAGCCAAGGAAGGGTTTCTGGGAATGAAAGCATTCCTTTGAGGTATAGGGATTTTCTGCCTGGCCTTGGGAAGCCTACAGCTTGGGATAATTATTGAAGTAAAGAGAAACTGTGAGTAACCTTTGTGATGGAGTTGGAGACTTGTGCTCCTGAAGATTATTTTCCCTTGTGTTATTCTGCACTATCTGAACTTTGATTCTTTTGGACTTTGCATTACATTTTCTGTCTGTTTTGGAACAACATTTCCAGTATGGACAGCAATTTTTCCCTGAGTAAGAACAAGTCTCCCCTTGGAACTCTCAGCATTTGCTGGTTTCCAATTATTTTGAACTTTGTGACTATTTTTCTAAATAATTCCAGGGCTGTAAAGGTCTACTCACTAGGGATGTGCAGCCAAAACATTTTTGTTGCATTCGTGATACATATTCGTGGGGGGTCATTTCCGTTCCATACGGACGTATGGAGAATTCCATACGTCGATCTGTCAATACGTTTTCTGGTTCCCATTAAAGTCAATGGGGGAAGGATTTCCAGCCTATTTTTGGCTGCAGAATTGGGGTTTTCTTATCAATTTTCATGAAACTTCTGGGGAGCAAATAAATATAAATAAGGACAAAATAAGTTGTGGATCACAAATACGTGGAAAATGGATGCACACCCCTACTACTCACCACCCCTGCAGTTGCCTAAAGTAACCCCCATGAAAAAGTTACATGGTATGTGGGGTTTACAAGTGGTATGTTTAGCTATGACGTGGACAAGTGTATCTCAGCTCTTATAGAAAGATATTTCCTCGGTCCTGAGCTGTCTGAACTTGCTATAGTTACTTTTTCTTTTGAGACACTGTAATATATTTAACATCACTGCGGTATTTTCTTAATGTCTTTTCTAAATATAAGGAAAGTATTCTAGTATCTTTTTATTTCTTTTTATAAGGGGAAATTTTTCTCTCTTGATAAACATTGAAAGAAATACATTTAAAGTATAAAACATGAATAATTTCTGTCTTTTAACTGAACATATTATACTACAATATGTATTTTAAACTACAGAAACGTCTCTTCCTGCCTATCTGGGCATGCATTCAACTGTAGATGGGTACTTCCTCCTTCCTGGAACTTAAGAGTTCTGAGCAGAAGACCAGATCTGGGCTTTCAGCCAGGGATGATATACTTCCCTAATCTGAATGGTATACTTCCTCAGTCTTATAGTAATTCCTGAGAACAACTTTCTTATCTATAGAAGCAGATGTAGTGCTGTGAGTTCTGTGCTATCACAAAGCTGTCTAGCTAAGAGATCTGAGATGGTAATAAAGATAGTGACAGTCTTATCTTTTCTGTCAAGGGAAAGATAAGGCTGTCACAAATGCAGTTTCATAGTATATGCATAAAAACCTATATTATGTCTAATAATCCTAAATTAATTCTAATGCAAGCAATGTTTCTTCCTGCAATCTTGCTGTTTCTCACTAAATAAAAAAAATGAGCAAAAGCATTTTATTGTATTTATGCAAGCAGAATATATAGGCATGGTCCTTGGCAGTGACTGATTTGATTGATTTTAAATAGGGGCAACCTAAGCCTCTGTATCATTTTTTCCCTGATTCCTAACTCCAATACAGTTTGTCACCCCCAAGCAAAACAGGAAGAAAGAAGAGAAAGTAACAAAATCAATCAGTTCAAAAAAGAAGAAAAAGTGACTAGGAAGAGCAGCTGAGAAACTATGACCACAAATGCTCATAGTCTACAGGCCCTAATGGGCTTTGATATTGTTACAGAGACATGGTTCACTGATTTTCATGATTGGGATATGGCCATTCAGGATTATAACTTAAGGATGTTCAGGACAGAAAAGGAGGAGGAGTAGCTCTTTATGTCAAAAACAATATCCAAGCAACTGAATTGCAAGGTATGTGGGGTCAAGAAGAATAATTATGGACTGTCCTAATAAAAGAAGATGGTGCTTCCATTTTTAATGGTGTGATCTATAGGCCACAGGCTCAAACAGAAGAACTGGACAGAGATTTGATTGAAGACATCCCAAAGGAGGGAAAGAAGGGAAAAGTGTTGCTCATTGGAGATTTTAATCTGCCAGATGTGAAGTGTCCCTTCTGCAGAATCTACAAAAAGTAGAGAGATAGTGGATATCCTTCAAGGAGCTCTGCTCAAACAAATGGTAATGGAACTTCCAAGGGAGCAGTGCTTGCTAATAGTGATAATGTCTATAATGTTCACCTCAGCACCAGTGATCATTGCAAATAGGATACAGAAAAGCCATATAAAGATCCAAGTTTTAAATTTCATAAATACAAAATTGTAAAATTCAATTATTTAAATCTTCCTCCAGGAAAAACTGGAAGACTGGAGGAAAAGGGTGAGGTAGAACAACAGTGGGCCAAATTAAAAAGAGCTAGTACAAAGACAAAAGATCTATATGTTAGAAAAGTAAACAAGAATAAGAGGTGAAAGAAACCGATCTGGTTCTCTAAGGAAGAGGTTCTCAACCTTTTTCCCTTTGTGACACACCTGACAGACCACACTGACATGTGAAACACAGTGCTCATTATAATTCATGGCGTAAATAAAAAATAAAGGTCCAGTATTATTTTTATTGTTAAGAATGACACAAGGTAAAGATAAGTACTCTGAACAGAAATTGCATAAATAGTAAACATCCCATATCAAAACAGCACCAATTTCCAGCACTCAAACAGTAACCACCTTACCTAAGAAAAGGCAACACTGAAATATTACCGTACACCAGGCCTTAAGACACCAATACACCTCCTATTAGGAAAACGGACCAAGTCATGCTGCTGTAGACCCCTACATCGAAAGTACACGCCAGCAGAAAACCTCACCTGAATCACAAGTGCTGACCCTCACCTAACAATGAATAGAGACAATAAAGCATAGCTAGAAACATGCAGACAAAAACTGAATAGGAAACCGTAACAAGCCAGAGTCTCTGTATGCAGTGTAATAAAGGAAAAAGAGAAACTTCACCAGTCCTCAAAACAAATCAAGAAATATAAAATCAGTAGCAGTAAAACCATACTAACAAAAAGAACAGATTATTTCAAAACAGCTGATGAATGGAATATCCAATAATTAAAAACTCATATCAAAAATTTCTAGACACCGATAAAATATTTCAAAATAGCAGACACAAATACCCAATAATGAAAAATAAGGATAAAAATGCTTTGCTCTGCATTCCTGGGAACGTTTGATATCCAGGTGTCCTGAGATTAGTTTGAATTTGCAGGAAGAGGGCTGGTTTGCTTGGAACTTTCTCCTCTCTCTCTCTCACACTGGCTCATAGGGATGTGAATCGTTTTTCAACGATTAAAATTATCGTCCGATAATGTTTATATCGTCTTAAATCGTTATAGAACACGATACAATAGAAATTCTAACGATTTATCGTTAAAAATCGTTAAATCGTGTTAGTGCGCACTAACTCGAGTTAGTGCGCACTAACTCCCCGTTAGTGCGCACTAACTCGATTTAGTGCGCACTAACTGAAAATGATACAAATAAACACTTTCCAGGTCACTGAAGGTCAGTTAGGAATGAATATGTGTTCCTATTGGCTGGCTGCCCTCTTATCTATTGATGTTACCAAGGTTACCACTGAGGTGATGGTTGGGGGGATGGGAAATGGAACTGGAAACTAACGAACACCAACAGAAAATGAAACAAAGTGTTCACACTTCCCAGGTCAGTAAAGGTCACTTAGGAATGAATATGTATGTATGTATTCCTATTGGCTGGCTGTGCTCTTATCTATTGATGTTACCAATATGGTTGGGGGGATGTGAAATGGAAACAGTTGGAAGCTTGACAAAAAAAGTAATGTAATGATCAGCACTCACGTGACTAGAACTTGTTTGTTTATTATTTTTGTTAGCAGGCACCTGAAATGCTAGTGCATGTTGAATTTGCCAATCACTGTGCATTTTAGAAAGGTGGTCCTGGCTGGAACTGTACACAGTTCAAATATATGTAATTGATTGTTGGTAAGTGTATTTTTTAAGTAGCCACACTGGCACCAGTATGTTTACTTTTCCTCCTACTTAACTCACTAGCTCAGCTTTGTAAGAAGGGCTTCTCTGCTTGTGTGTTGTTTTTGTTTGGTGTGAGGAGAGCAGAAACATCAGATCTTTATTCAATCTACTACAGTCATCTCTTACAGTGCCCTATCCCTATTAATACCAGGAGTGTTGTGATCTTCCTGCACACAGTGCCCTAACCCTGATACCAGTCTGAGACAGCTCCCTCCCTGCATTACTAGTGAGAGGCTGGCTTCACAGACAGGGGGGAGCTGCCTGACCCTCACTCCTGACTTCCCCCATGTCCCAGCTAGTGAATGGTGTGTGGGTGAGGGGGGGGGGGGGAGGATGGTGAAGTCTGAGACAGCTCCCTCCCTGCATTACTAGTGAGAGGCTGGCTTCACAGACAGGGGGGAGCTGCCTGACCCTCACTCCTGACTTCCCCCATGTCCCAGCTAGTGAATGGTGTGTGGGTGAGGGGGGGGGGGGGTGGATGGTGAAGTCTGAGACAGCTCCCTCCCTGCATTACTAGTGAGAGGCTGGCTTCACAGACAGGGGGGAGCTGCCTGACCCTCACTCCTGACTTCCCCCATGTCCCAGCTAGTGAATGGTGTGTGGGTGAGGGGGGAGGGGGAGGATGGTGAAGTCTGAGACAGCTCCCTCCCTGCATTACTAGTGAGAGGCTGGCTTCACAGACAGGGGGGAGCTGCCTGACCCTCACTCCTCCGGGGTATTGTGATCTTCCTGCACACAGTGCCCTATCCCTGATACCAGGGGTGTTGTGATCTTCCTGCATGCAGTGCCCTATCCCTATTAATACCAGGAGTGTTGTGATCTTCCTGCATGCAGTGCCCTATCCCTATTAATACCAGGAGTGTTGTGATCTTCCTGCATGCAGTGCCCTATCCCTGATACCGGGATGTGTGCAAGAAGATCACAACACCCCCGGTATCAGGAATAGGGCACTGTGTGCAGGAAGATCACAACACCCCCAGTATCAGGAATAGGGCACTGTGTGCAGGAAGATCACAACACCCCTGGTATTAGGGATAGGGCACTGTGTGCAGGAAGATCACAACACTCCTGGTATTAACAGGGATAGGGCACTGTGTGCAGGAAGATCACAATACCCCTGGTATCAGGGTTAGGGCACAAGTTCTAGTCACATTGACTGATCACATTACTTGTTTTGTCAAGCTACCAACTGTTTCCATTTCCCATCCCCCATATACTGTCAGTAGGAAACTTGGTAACATGAATAAATAAGAGGGCAGCCAATAGGAATACATATTCATTCCTAAACTGACCTTAACTGACCTGAAAAGTGTCAAATTGTATCATTTTCAGTTAGTGCGCACTAACTCCCAGTTAGTGCGCACTAACTCCCGTTAGTGCACACTAATCGGAAAAAACGATTTTTAACGATTTTTTAACTAAAAAATCGTGCCTAAGACGATTTTCTTGCCCTGCCACACGATTTCTATCGTTAAGACGATATGGAAAACGATTCACATCCCTACTGGCTCACATATACACATGCTTTTTCTCTCTCTCTTATATAGGCTTTTAATCACACATTTACACACATTCTGTCTGTCTTTTCACACTTACACACACATAAGCTTTCAATCACACACTTACACACATGCTCTTTCTCTCACTTACACACAGGCTCTCAGATCACATACTCACATGCTCTGACATCTACACCAGCTCTCAGTCACACACAGACACACATGCTTTCTCTCTTACTTATATATTGTGGTGAATGAGCTAGTGGTGAGTCTCTGCACTGTAAAGCTTTAGGTGTTTTTCCTTCAGGTATGAAGGTTCCTTTGCAGGAAGTAAAGGGAAACTACATTTCCCAGATGCCCCGGTAGTCGGCCCCTGGAAGTGTTGGGGGCAGGGAAACAAAGAGGCAGTGTCTTCCTCGGGAGGAGTAGGCTAACCCATATAAAGAGAGGGGCCCTCCAGAAGGCAGGGAGGGGCAGGAAGCAGCAGGCAATCCAGGAGATCTCAATGAAAGTCAAGGAGGATGGAGAGATTGAGGCAGAAGGAGAACGGTGCCCAGGCGCACCTTTATTCTAAAGCTAAGTCAGCCCTAAGATTATCTCTCTTTCCCTGTTCACTTCTGTGCAGCAGTTTGTTGGATAAGAGTCTCTAGCCCTGTTATGGGTTAATTAGAGTTGCTAGGTCTATTACTAAAAAAGTATTAAACTATGGCAGCTGTTGAGAATTGTAATTAAGGCTACGTAGCTGGCCTAGGCAGCCCTTCATTTAATGGGGTTTTTCCAGCACTACTTTATATCTGGGAGAATTAGGAGTCACCATGTATTAAACTTGCATTGCCTATATGCATATTGAAGGAAAGCATAGTTGAGCATAGAGAAAGAAGCTTGTTCTTTTATTTTAACAAATCACTGGATTAAAAGGATAGGGAATCCAAGCTCACATTGATTAGGTGGAAATGTGTTTTGGGCAAAACTTTAATGTTGTGTATGACGTCTCTTCTGTAACGTTAGCGTCAATTAACTCCAGAGCACTATATTAAGCTACACCCTGGGTGTGCAATATGTCATTTTAAGTTATGGCAAAAGGTCCCATGACTGAAAGGTGACTCTTATTTTTGGCATAGGAGAGGGAATGAGTACCAGACCTGTCTCAATCTCCTATCTTTATGAGGGCCTCCCAATCTAGAGGAGAGCAGTTACTATCATAAGAAGCTTGCTGGGCAGATTAGATGAACCATTTGGTCCTTTTCTGCCATAGTAGTATAATGGAAACACTGTCACTCAAAACTAATATCAGCCAATCAGCGTTCACTTCTGGTATAAGCCCCACCCACTCCTGTCCCAAACTCCACCACACCCCATAAAAGTGAATGGGTGTAGTTCCACCCAAGACCCTCCCATGCCACACCCCCATGTCACTGGAAATGATCCTTGACCGCCTTCTGATGACATCACCAGACGTCCATCCCATCCCCCAAAAAATGTGCCCCCTAGAACGTCATCAGAAATGGCCCTGTCACTTTTAATGATGATAAAATTAATGGACCCTGTCTGCTTTTTGATTACCTCACTGGAAGTCCAAATAATTGCTACTGGAGGTGGTTACAGATCTGGAAACAGGACTTTCTGATCCCAGATTTAAAAGTTACTAGCTGTAACATAGCAGGAAGCTCTCTCTCTCTCTTTCTTCCTCCCCTCCTCCCCTCATTGTAAATACACATGCCCAAATATCCTACCTGGCTGGCATACAGAGTAAAATGTTATTAGTCGTGACGTAGCAGGAAGCTCTCCCTCTTTCCCCTTCCCTCCTTCCCCTCAGTGTAAATGTGCATGCCCAATGACTCTGCCGGGCAAACATGCAGAGTGAAATATTAGCAGGTTTTTTTTAGTATACAAAAAGGATGATTTATAGCAGGGTGTGGGGTTTGAAACCCGGGCATGCAAAAGTGAATAAAACAAGGCTTGAGATTTTGTTTTAAATATAGACTACTGTAACCATGAGCGAGCAGCTTTTAAATAAAATTTATTATGACCCAGGTGGTATAGGAAGTCTTGGTGGAATAAATCCTCCTTTTCAGGCTGCTAAAACTTGTAATGAAACAGTGACCTGAAAACAAGTAACTAAATGGCTTACAGATCAAGATGCTTATCCTTTACACAAATGCTAGGACACATTTTAAAAGAAACAAAATCATATCAGATGTGGATGCACATGCACAATGGCAGGTTGATCTGGTTGACCTGACTGCCTTGACCGGTTATAACAGCAGCTACAAATACAAATTGACGGTGATAGATATCGTATTTATTTATTTATTTATTTAACAGCTTTTCTATACCGACATTAAAGTACACATCATATCGGTTTACATAATAACAAAAAGGTGGACAGTACAATAAACAGGGAATTGGGGGGAAGGACAACTGATAGAGGTCCCAACAGAGAAACCTGAACAAACTAAATGAGGAGAGATGAGAGATAGAGGTAACAAGCTTAACAAGAGTGTGAAAAGCAGATTATACAATATTACTTGACTTACAAATTTACAGTTGGGGCAGAGGGAGCTTGTGTGGTCTACAGGGTGTATTTACAAGGGAAAGGGGGGGGTTACAGGGGATATTAGATTAAGTAGGTAGGGGGGCAGGAAAAAAGAGGTGTCAGGAAAGTTAATCTGGAAAAAGCCTGGTGGAAGAGCCAGGTTTTTATCTGTTTACGGAATTTGAGAGGGCATTGCTCCAGGCGGAGGTCGGGGTTGTGAGCCTAAACATAAAGACAGACCGTGAAGTGGCCAAGGCATTGGAACATATATTTAATGGTGGCCGTATTCCCAATAATATATAAACAGATAAGGGTAAAGAGTTTTTAAATAACTCTGTGAAGAGTTTGTTAAAACACAGAGGTGTTCATTATTTTGTGACCAAAAATGATGTTAAGGCAGCGGTTGTGAAGAAATTTAACAGGACCTTAAAATCGAAAATGACCAGAAAGCAAGTAACTGAATGGTTTACAGATCAAGGTATTTTTCCCACAGATACAGAATGGGAGAAATGCCTTAGTGTTAAATATCAGAAGTAGCCGGATAAGTGCTACTTACCAACTTCATGGAGTATCCCTAGTTTTTGTATTTGAAAGAGTAAATAACCAATTCACATTTACCCATTCTATTCCACTTTTTATTTTATAGACTCAGATATTTCTTCCCCCTTAATCATCTTTTCTCTAAGCTGAACAGCCCTAACCTCTTTAGCCTTTCTTCATAGGTGAGCTGATCCATCCCCAATATCATTTTGGGCATCCTTCTCTGTACATTTTCCCGTTCAGTCTTATCTTTTTTGAGATGCAGCAACCAGAATTGCACACAGTTCTCTAGATCAGTCTCACCATGGAGCGATACAGAGGCATTATGACATCTCCGTCTTATTCTACATTGGCCTGGATTTATCAAAATGCGGTAAGTACCGCATGTGATAGCAAAAGGGGTGTGTTTTATGCTAATGTAGCATTTATTGCAATTTGTGCTAATTACCTGTGTGAAGAGCTAAGTTATTGCAAATTGCAATACCATTTCAGATTCTGTGATAAGTGCCAGACCTGTTGTATTTCCTGCATTCAACCACTGGGGGACCAGTATTTAATAGAGAGAGAGAGAGAGGCCATAATAGCATGGCCCATAGGTAGGTATTTGTATCCCTATGATAGGCCCACCTAGTAACTCGAGGTGGGGATTAGGTAAGAGTGTAGGGGGTTAGGGGCCACTTTGACATTCTATGTGACACCTACGGACAGAACAGTGGTCTCTTGTGAAGATTTGCTGGCCTTCGGAGTGAGGAAACTCACTCCAAGATGAGATTTGGGCAATGGTCTCTCCACCTAGCTTGTTGTTGCCCAGGTAGAGTGTCCATCAAGCTAGGTGGAGAAACCATTGCCCAAATCTCATCTTGGAGTGAGTTTCCTCACTCCGAAGGCCAGCAAATCTTCACAAGAGACCACTGTTCTGTTCATACATCTCATGTTGAATGTGAAAGTGGCCCCCAACCCCCTACACTCATACCTAATCCCCACCTCGAGTTACTAGGTGGGCCTCCCATAGGGATACAAATCCCTGTCTAGGGAGTAGGTACTATAGCAAGTCTCTCTCTCTCTCTCTCTCTCTCTCTCTCTCCCTCTCTCCCTCTCCCTCTCCTGCAGAACACTGAAACATTGTGAACAGCAATGTAGCCCAAATTGGGTTACTTGCGCTAAGAGCATGTTGCATAGCTGTTATTGCAATTTGCAATACACATGTTTATTAGCATAAGGTAACACCCCTTTTTGGTATTGCATGTGATACCGTGCGATATTGGAAAATGAGGTCCTAAGTTTAATGGGCTACTTTTGTAAGCCAGCTAGTGACTGAATATTTCCTCTCCTTATGACTGTTAAATTAACAAAAATATGTACTTTGCCTTGTCCTGATTATCTTTTAACCTGCAATGCAGATCAAGAAATCCAGCAGCTTGCTTCAGAGCTCCTCCAGGTCCGAGTGAGACTTGACATCTCACGATCGTATTTGTTCGCCTTGGTGTAGAGCCCAGACTGAACCTAGCACTCTGCTTTTACTGGTGATTCCTCCCCTTGCTAATGTCATCACAGCCCAACAAATGTTCAGCCATTGCTGGGGGCAGGGAAAGAAGTAAGAAACCAACAGACAGCTGGAGACCGCCTCCAGCTTTGAATGGGGATTTGGAACAAACCATACACTTTTACCACAAGGACGGTGGCCAATTTTCAGACACACAATTTAGGTGGGCATTCACTAAACCAGGATCTGTTATCGCAGTAGGAGCCCAATATCGCGCGGGGAGAGACATTGTGCACCTCCCCCGAGATAATATTACGGCTGATTTGCCCCATTGTTTTGTCTTGCAGTAAAAGTCCACGAAGCAAAACAATGCAGCAGAGGCCTGTACCGTGTGATGATGACCCCCAACACACAAGGCCGCCATCGCCTTAAAGGGCCCTGAGGCCAAAAAGCAAATAGGGGTGAAAACTGAAAAATAGTGACCGAGAGTCTAACTTGACCCCTCTCTTCCCTGGGCCATCAATCAAGGGGGCCCCATCAAAACAAGTAGAAAAATAAACGTAAAGGTTTTGGGCTACCAAAATAAGGGGAATGGAACAACTTCAAACTCCCCCCCACCTCATCACCTGAAATCATGTCTAGCTGCTGTTCAGAAGGCTTACCTGGCCCTGGGCCCAGTCGGCACCATTTAAAAAAATGGCACCGACCAGGACTTGTCCTTGTTATACAGGTCTAAGCCCAGAGATGAAATGCAGACATTTGGCACATCCTATCTATTTTTTTTTATAAATGTAAGTATCATGTGATTTACAGGACTGTTTTCCTGGCTATTTACTTAACTAAGGGGGAGATTCATTAAGCCGCATCGCTCATTTCAGAGCTTGGTTTGGATCATCATCTCTTCTAACGTGTCTTCCAGCAGGAAGAAGAAAATCTAATGGGTCAACCCAACCAGCTGTCCATCAAAATGACGAACCTACCATCCTATAAGTTCTATAAACTTACCTTCTGAAAACTTAGGGCCTGAAAAATAAATGGAAACACCACACCTTCTTTTATTTCCTTAAACTAGTGCTGCATTTTTATTGAATTTATCTTGACAGGCTGAAGGCCTTTGAGATGCAATAATAAATCACTGGACCCCCCTCTAATTTTAACTGCTTGTAGTACTTCGCTCTTGCAACAACCTAGCATTAAGTCACAAAAGAAAGTAGGAGTAAAAGGTTTTTCCTTGGTGAGCAAAATGGAAATCAAGCCTTTCTCATTCAGGCCTCGTGAAGCTGATTGATGCTTTAATACGTATGGGTGGGTATGGACACAAAGTTAATGCTGTGTAAAAGATGTTTGTTTTGCAGTCTCAGAAATGGAATGATGATTTTAACTTTTTGTGTTTTCTGTACCTGCTGTTTTAATGGAAAAGTGAAAGTTGACAAGAGTTGCCAAAGTATTGCAGGAGCCATTCCTCTTTGCAAATGGGAAAGTATGACAACAAATGTAAAAGGTGGATAAAAAAAAAAAAAAAGCAAAAAAAACCTCCTTTAAGGGTCTCTTAGAATATTTTCACTGCCAGATTCAGTGCACTAAAACAGCTTCACATCAAAGAAGAAACTATAAAATAGCAGCAGAAACTAAATTCCCCCAAGTTGTTAAGGCATTAGGCAGACATAGCAAAGTAAGGATACTCGTCCTCATTTTTCATTTCACAGACTATGCTTCCTGCAGGAATTCTGTTGCTTCTTGCATAATTTGTGCTTCTGCAATGTAATAGTCTATTGTCATTTTGATTCTGCAGGTAGCTTTTTTACTAAGATGAATACATCTGATATCAAAATTATGCAGAGGGTTAGTGGCACCCTATAGAGTAACACATCTATTGAGGCATGAGCTTTCAAGGGGCAATTTTCAAACAGTCCGCATCTGAAAAAGTTCAAGGATAATTGTTATCTGCAGGCTTTGCATCAAGTTTCAAAGTGAACGTACATATGTACTTTTGCTTTGAATCCTGAGGCATGTGAAGCCCCCCCCCCCCCCCCACCCTGGGTTTGGTGGGGAGGAAGAAGAGAGTATGCTAAAAGTTGATATGAACTGCTTATACAAGAGGACAGCTTTCAAAGATCTCTGCACGGCCCATCCAAGCATATATATGAGTGCATGGAGGTCTATCTTAGTATTTTCTAATCTGCACATATCTGGTTTTCACAGATTACAAAATAAGCATATGTCATTGTCTGCCCCCAACATGTTCGTGTACATAGGTGCCAGCTCTGTGGGTGCATGGGAATGCCCAATATTGAGCAAACTCCTTCACTATGTCTAGGGAGGGGTCATTTGTGTTGAATTTACCATCCTCAATTGTTTTGAAAAGTTGGCTCCTACTTGTGTATGTTACAGTACAAGCACATACATACATTGCCTTGAAATCACGTACTTTACCTATTTTTAAATATACACGTGAAAAAAAAATCTAACTCATATGTGTAGAACTCTGATTTATGTGTGGAATGGAGGCTAGAGTGGCAGACCTGGAGGAGCTGAGGCAGACAGAGAGGTACATAGATGAGACCTTGAGGGACATCATAGCCAAGTCCCAACTCCAGTCTGGCAGCCCTGATGCTGCCTTGGAGGAGGAAGGTGACATGACCGGAGAGGATCAACCTGGTGCAGCAGGAAATGATCCTGTAGCAAGGACCTGCTCTCAAAGGGGTGCATTGTCTTCTCGCAGCGAGGATGTGTCTCCCAGGGCTACTGCCCAGGAGGGAAGGGTTAGGTCAGCCATCATAATGATTTGATTATTAGGAATGTAGACAGCCAGGTGGCTGGTGGAGATGAGGATTGCCTGGTAACATGCCTACCTGGTATAAAGGTGGCAGACTTCATGCGTCACCTAGATAGGATTTTAGACAGTGCTGTCGGCACCAACGACATAGGAAAATGTAGGAAGGAGGTTTTGTAAGCCAAATTTAGGCTCTTAGGTAGAAAGCTGAAATTCAGAGAATGCTACACTGGAGGTTCTGGAAGGTTTCCTGTTCCACACTCAGGTCCCCAGAGGCAGGCAGAGCTCGGGAGTCTCAATGTGTGGATGAGACGATAGTGCAAGGAAGAGGGATTCAGTTTTCTAAAGAACTGGGGAACCTTTTGGGGAAGGGGAACTCTTTTCCAAAAGGATGGACTCCACCTTAACCAGGGTAGAATCAGGCTGCTGGCACTAACCTTTAAAAAGGAGATAGAGCAGCTTTTAAACTAAATTAAAGGGGAACGCTGACAGTCCCTTAGCTGTGCATGGTTTGGAGGGCGGTATCATCAAAGGATACTAATAAACATTAGTTAGGGCATCCCAACAGAGAGGTTCCAATAATAAGAAAAGTAGAACAAGTACCTATAATTAAAAACTCACCTGAGCTAATAGATTCCAGTTGATACCTGGCAACTGAAAAGCAGAATGTTAATTCAAATAAAAAACACACTTTGAAATGTTTGTATGCTAATGCCAGAAGTCTAAGAAATAAGATGGGAGAATTAGTGTATAGCAGTGAAGGATGACATAGACTTAATTGGCATCTCAAAGACATGGTGGAAAGAGGATAACCAATGGGATAGTGCTATACCGGGGTACAAATTATATTGCAGTGACAGAGAGGAGCATCTTGGTAGCGGGGTGGTGCGTTATGTCCGGGATGGCATAGAGTCCAACATGAGAATAAATGCACAATCAAATCTTTATGGGCAGAAATCCTTTGCGTGTTGGGGAAGAGTATAATGATAAGAGTATACTACTGTCCATCTGGCCAAGATGGTGAAACAGACATTGAAATGCTAAGATAAATTAGGGAAGCTAACCAAATTGGTAGTGCAGTAATAATGGGAGATTTCAATTACCCCAATATTGACTGGGTAAGTGAAACATCAGGACATGCTAGAGAGATAAAGTTCCTGGATGGAATAAAGGACACTTTTATGGAGAAATTGGTTCAGGAACCAACGAGAAACGGAGCAATTTTAGATGTAATTCTCGGTGGAGCACAGGATTTAGTGAGAGCTAACAGTAGTAGAGCCGCTTGGCAATAGTGATCACAATATGATCAAATTTAAATTAATGACTGAAGGGGACACTAAGTAAATCCATGGCTGTAGCACAAAACTTTCAAAGGGAAAATTTGATAAGAGATAAGTAGTTAAAAAAAATTGAAAGGTGCAGCTACAAAGGTAAAAAGTGTGCAACAGGCATGGACATTGTTAAAAAATACCGTCCTAGAAGTACGGTCCATACATAATCCTCGCATTAAGAAAGGTGGAAGGAAGGTCAAGGAATTGCCAGCATGGCTAAAAAGTGAGGTAAAAGTGGCTATTTTAGCCAAAAGATCTTCATTCAAAAATTGGAAGAAGGATCCATCAGAAGAAAATAAGATTAAGCATAAGCACTGGCAAGTTAAATGTAAGACTTTAATAAGACAGGCTAAGAGAGAATTTGAAAAGAAGTTGGCCGTAGAGGCAAAAACTACCAATAAAATCTTTTAAAAATATGTCCGAAGCTGAAAGCCTGTGAGGGAGTTGGTTGGACCATTAGATGATCGAGCGGTTAAAGGGGCACTTAGGGAAGATAAGGCCATCGTGAAAAGATTAAACAAATTCTTTGCTTCAGTGTTTACTGAAGAGGATGTTGGGGAGATACCCATACCAGAGACGGTTTTCAAGGCTTCAGATGAACTGAACCAAATCATAGTGAACCTGGAAGATGTGGTAGGCCATATTGTCAAACTGAAGAGTAGTAAATCACCTGGACCAGATGGCATATACCCCAGGGTTCTGAAAGAACTAAAAAATGAAATTTCAGATCTATTTCAGTTAATTTGTAACCTATCAGTAAAATCATTTGTTGTACCTTAAGATTGGAAGATGTACAAAGTAACCCTGCTATTTAAAAACAGCTCGAGCAGTGATCCGGGAAACTTTAGATCAGTGAGCCTGACTTCAGTGCCGGGAAAAATTGTGGAAACTGTTATAAAGCTTAAAATCACAAAACATTTAGATAGACATGGTTTGATGGGACACAGCCAGCATGGATTTCCCAAGGGAAGTCTTGCCTCACAAATCTCCTACATTTTTTGAAGGGGTGAATAAACCTGTGGACAAAGGTGAACCAATAGATGTAGTGTATTTGCATTTTCAGAAGTCGTTCAACAAAGTCCCGCATGAGAGGCTGCTAAGAAAACTAAAAAGTCATGGGATAGGAGGTGATGTCCTGTTCTAGATTGCAAGCTAGTTAAAAGACAGGAAACAGAGAGTAGGATTAAATGATCTGTTTTCATATTGGGAAAAAGGTAAACAATGGTGTGCCTCAGGGATCTGTACTTGGACGGTGCTTTTTAATATATTTATAAATGATCTGGAAAGGGGTATGACGAGCGAGGTGATCAAATTTGCGGATGACACAAAATTATGCAGAGTATTTAAATCTCATGCGGATTGTGATAAATTGCAGGAGGACCTTGCGAGACTGGAAAATTGTGCTTCCAAATGGCAGATGAATTTTAACTTGGACATGTGTAAAGTGATGCATATAGGGAAAAATAACCATTGCTGTAGTTACACAATGTTAGGTTCTATCTTATGAGTTACCACCTAGGAAATCGTCGGCTCAGTTTGTTGTGAAGATCAAAAAATCAAACAGAATGTTAGGAATTATTAAGAAGGAAATGGCAAATAAAACAATGGATGTCTTAATGCCTCTGTATCTCTCCATGGTGAGACCGCATCTTTATTATTGTGTGCAATTCTGATCGTCACATCTCAAAAAAGATATGCTTGCACTGGAGAAGGGTGACCAAAATGATAAGGGGCATGGAATGGCTGCCCTATGAGGTAAGGCTAAGGAACTTAGGGCTGTTCAGTTTGGAGAAGAGATGACTGAAGGGGGGGATATGATAGAGGTCTACAAAAATCATGAAATAACTTAAACAAGTTAATGTGAATCAGTTATTTACTCTCTCAGATAATAGAAGGACTATGGGGCACTCCATGAAGTTAGCAAGTAGTTCATTTAAAACAAATTGAGGAAAATTCTTTTTCACCCGCGCATAATTAAGCTCTAGAATTCATTGCCAGAGGATGTGGTTACAGCAGTTAGTGTAGCTGGGTTTAAAAAAAGGTATGGATAAGTTCCAAGAGGAAAAGTCCATAATCTGCTATTAATTATTAAGCAATAGTAGCTTGAGATTTATTTAATGTTTAGGTACTTGCCAGGTACTTGTGACTTGGATTGGCCACTGTTGGAAACAGGATACTGGGCTTGATGGACCCTTGGTCTGACCCAGTATAACAATTCTTATGTTCTTATGTTATTTTAAAATATGTACACATACTTGAAATCACCAGTTTGCTGATGGTTTCTCTAGTTCACCCAGTCCATTTCCAATTCACTAAGACCCTCCTACGGTATCACCTGGAATTCCCACAGTTCGTGCAGTTTTCTCACCTCAAAATAACAGACCACGGACGAGTCTGGTATCAATTGCGCTGGTTAAGTAACAGGTGTAAAACCGTGCAAATAAGTTGCCTAGGAAGTAATTTTCAAAAGGATTTACATGCTTAAAACTAGGTTTTACATAAGTAAATGCACATTATACATATAAGTGGGCTTTTTTACTACAATATATGCCAATGAATGATCAATAATTTTTCCACATGCAAGTGCACGTTAAAAGGTGAATTTTAAAAGAGATGTGCGTGCATAAAATAACAGATGTGTTTGCAAGTAGCACTTACTTGCACTTCCGCTGTTTTAAAAACCTCTCCCATATGCGCGTAAGTACTGGTGCATGAATAACTTTGCTTGTGTAAAATAGGGGTGGATTAGTTGCGTGTCAGGAGCATTCCAGAATGGGGCCAACATTTCTGCGCAATAATCCCAATTTTATAACCTGAGAACGCGGCATGCATGAGGATGTTACCTACGCATATTTACTTCTGCTCTTTATTAGGTGTAAATCAGAATAAAACTCTGACTCTGACTGGTTGAAGGGTCTGAGTAAACTGGGGGAGTTCAGGCTGAAGAGCCAAAGGGGTCTGAATGACCTAGAGATGGACTGGGCAAACTGGTGGACTTATTGGTAAAACTGGGAATTTCCTTCTCACGCGCCTGTGATAAAATGTACTCACTTGCGCGTGTAAAAGCCAACAAGTCCTAAGAAAAATATGTGAATAGCATTTCTTCATATAACTGCTTAAAATAAGGAGCATTCGCTAGGCGTATTTTATATAATACGCATGCACTTGCGCAGTTGATATAAAATTCCAGCGTATGTATGCTCTCCCTTGCATAAAGGCTCAAGCTTTCCCTGAGAGCTAAAATCTGGTGAAGCGACAGACGATATACCTACCTCTGTACATATGTTCCTGATTTATGGTTCCTGATTTATGGTTCACAGTTACATTTAATTGAGTTTATGAAAGTTCTCTTTTAATAGTTTTCCTGTATACTTGTGTTAATGTATTCTACCTTGAGGCGACTGTTTTAATGTATTTCCGCCCTGGAGGCGACTGTTCAGTTCCTTGTAAACCGGTGCGATATGTATTCTTTACAGGAACATCGGTATATAAAAATTAAAAATAAATAAATAAATAAATAAATAAATAAAGGCTTGTTTTAAAGTTACCGTATTTGAAAATTACTGTGATAGTATGTTACATTTATGTGTGTAAGGTCTTTGAAAATTGCCTCCCCTATGTATACATATAAATCTCTTATAAAATAGCAACTTCTTCAAGTCCCCCTTGACCCCATCTGAACATTCCTAGACTGCCTTTTTTGTGTGCAGGTAAATGTGTGAGCGAAACAAAAAAATATGGGTGTATTTTTGATGTTTATAAAATAGCATAGGCAAAAATGAGTCCTATGGTTATACAGAAATTAAAGCACTTCTTGCATTATCTCCAAAAAATGTATTAAGATCTTACAATAGGCTCTACCAGCATATAAATTAAATTAAATAAACTCCTTCATAGCCTGTCAAATAATCTTTTTTTTTTTAAGTGTTTTAGGTTTGCAGGTAAAAACCAGGTACTTATCTTCTGTTCATACATCAGTGTTACAGCCCCACAAGCAATCAAACCCCAACATGAGTCCATATTTTGATGGGAAGGTCTGCATCAGGGAAATGCTATATTCTTTCAATACTGCATTACCAACCGTTCTAAAATAGAATTTCTGTAGAGCAGTGTAATATGAGCCTTCAGCCTGGGGAGATGAGCATGCATGCTTGTCAGTAAAGATGTGTGATCATTCCCTGTGTTGTGACTCCTGTAGAGGTACAATCCATAGGCTAGGGATTTACAAAAGGCATGGCATTGAGGAGTAGATGTATGCAGCCTCAAAATATTTGGTTTGGTTTGTTTTTCATTTTGTTTGTCATTTTTTCTTTTTTTAATTTGGTTTAGTTAATGTGTTTTGTTTGGTCCATTTGCCAGACCAAAACAAACAAGAAAAAAAAATGCAAAACGAAAATATGAACTGACTTAAAAAAATGGCTCCCTGCAGCCCTAGCTGGGCTTCATGGGCCAAAAAAAAAAAAAAAATGTCTAGGCCTGGCGGGTACATCAAAATGATGCCATCCTTTGGGAGTAACCTGCATTATTTGTCATCCCTGTAAATGTATTGGGGCAGTTATAGGAAAAAAAAAACTGAGTACCTTAAATTTAGGCCTCTAAATAAAGTGCCTAAGGGGGTTATTTTCTAACCCTATTGCACGCGATAGCTAGATTGGGGCGGCATCGGCACCGGAAGAGGAGGAGTTGGGGCAGCGTCGGGGCGGACGCTGCGGAAACTTCGCTGGCAGCGATAAGGTAATCGCTGCCAGTAGCGCGCCCAATAGCACCACCTTTCACAATAGCACTATTGGATGCAAAAGCTGGCAGCGATAACACCGTGGTGGTGCAATCGCTGCTGGCTTTCGCAGGCCCGCTCCCCGCTTTGCCTCCCCCCCCATTACCGCACGATTCAGGAAGGCGTGTGAAGATAGAAAATCCAGCCCTTAGGCACCTATTTTCAGCCATACTTAGGTCCCTAAGTTTTCAGCTGAAAATTCACATAAGTTTAGAAGCCTAAAGGTTAGGCCCCTAAATTTAGGCCTGCTGTTTATTTACTTAGATTTAGGACCCTAACAGGGTCATTCATCAAATTGCATTAGGGCCCTAATACCTGTGATAAGGCATGCGTTATTTATTGCAGCGTGTGCTGTGTATGCAAATTTGCTAAATTTATTCAGGTGGGCGAATTTTAAGAGGAGTAAATGAAAATGAGATGTGGTAGCACTGCATGCGGTAACACAACACATGTACTGTACATGCTATCGCAGGCAATAATGCTGGAAATTACTACACCTTTTTTCCTAGCGTTATGACCTACGATGGCTGTGCACTATGCCCGAAACAGAATTTTTTGCAAATTCTGTTTTGCGGAGAGGGGAGAGAGAGGGAGAGAGAGCACCTCCGGGGTGTGGGTGGGTGGGAGGGGCACACATATTAGTCATCTATTTATACTACTATAGGAGGGTCCTCTAGTAACTTGTGGTGAGGTTTTGGTGGTGGTCTAGGGTTCGGGGGCCATTTTTACATGCACAGGCAGACGTATGAACAGCACAGTACACATTAGTGAAGATTTAACGTGATTTGGAATGCGGAAAGATACACGAAGATGAGATTTGAACAAATTTTTCTTGCCCTGGCTTGATAGTAGCCAGGTAGAGAGTGCATCAAGCTAGGGCAAGAGTACATTGTAGAAATCTCATCTTTGTGTAGCTTTCCTCATTCCAAATCACGTCATATCTTCACTGATGTGTACTGTGCTGTTCGTATGTCTGCCTGTGCATGTAAAACTGACCCCAAAACCCTAGACCACAACCAAAACCTCACCGCACGTTACGAGATGACCCTCCTATAGTGATATAAATAGTTGACTACCATGCATTCTATAAAGGCTCTCCCTCTCTCACACTGTCATCTATCCAGGCAAAAATTACCATAACCACACCTCTTTTTTTATCTCAGGTATTATTCATGGAAAATTTATAGCATTTTGATGAGTCTAGGGGTTTATTAGGTGCCCAGTTCTAAAAATGAGTGCTAAGCTTCTAACTTTTTCCACACCTGTAACCACCTATTTTTTAGGTCCCTATATTTAGAAGCCTAATGAAACTAGGATCCTAAATCTAGGTACTCAGCCCTAGTAAATTTTGGAAAGAGCTATTTTAGGAGCCTAACTCCAAAAGTTAGGAACATAAACTCTTTGAGGCAGATTTTAAAACATATGGGCGGGCATAGATTTGTTCGCGCAACCCGGCGTGAACAAATCTATGCCCGATTTTATAACATGCGCGCCGCACGAAGGAGGCCTCGGGACCGCCCCCACGCCCCCGGACTGTCGCCACGCCCACGTACACCCCCCCTTCCCGTCCCTTTTTCGAAGTCCCGGGACATACGCGCGTCCTGGGGCTTGCGCGCGCAGGGGCAGATTTTTAACTATGGCCCCATAGTAATTTGAGTGATACTAAATATATGTTTTATGATCCTTCACAGCTGAGAGAATTCCTATGTACTAGCTGTAATGTTAGCTCCCAGCCTGTCTTGTAAATGTGATTTTATATAGAGAGGCATTGTATCTGATAAGTAGCACTTAGTTTTCCTGTTAGAAATGCTTTGTATTCAGCCTAGGCCCTTGAGGCCTTTTTTTTCCTTCCCTCCCCCCCCCCCCCCCTCTTTATTTTGTAGACAATGTTGGGCTTATTCAAATTGTTTAGCTTTCTTTTTAAATTATGTTAAATGTACCTTAATTTGTAATCAGCTTTATTTTCTTTCAAATGTTGCATATTTAATAATGTGATATAATTAATAAAAATAAAGTTTAATAAACAGCACCAACGCTGGGGGAAGTCCTAGAACTGACATCACTTTGCTGTCATCCTCTAGGCAGATGGCATCATTTTTCCAAGTATACAACAAAGAAATAATGTGAGGCAAACAATTTACTGGTCAATATCGTTTACAGTGAATTTTTAGTAGGTGCATACAATCACAGATATGTCACAAGGTTTTGGATGGGATATACATTTATAAAACAATGGTACACACAAGGCATTTTTCAAGTGCCAGGACTGTGAGGAGGAATGAGGCCTGAGCTCAGATCTTGGCACCAGGCACTTTAGGCCTGGGCCTGGACCTCAGCACCAGACCTAGCCGAGGCCTAGGCCTTGGCATATGGCCCCAGGCTTTGGCTAAGTCTCAGTGCCAGGAAGGGACAGCCAAGGTTGCCATAGACTTTTTTTTTTAAATGCCACAAATACAAAAAAACCCTCCAAATTGTTGGGCTGTTTTTGTAGGCTATTCTGGGTTCATTCCATTCAGAACAACCTGAAAATGGCTTCATTTGTTGAATTTTTGGCATTTGTTATAAACGGTAGAGTACAGATCCTAGCTGCATCAAAAATATTCGTAACAACGAAATCCTAAGGTTTAGAACGCTGAAAGAAAGAGGATTATATGTTGGGGTAATTGAGGAAAGGCATTTAATGATGATTTTGTCAGGCATGCAGTTTCTCAGCCTGGGCACCCTGGGCTACTGCATTTCAGAAGAGGAAGAAACTCCAAGCAGGAAGGGAAGAAATGCATTTTTTTTTTCTCTCTCTCTCTCTGTATCATCTTGTTTGGTTCTTATCGCTCATCCCTCAGCCACAAGGTTATCATATGATTGAACCGCACCCAGCCGGGGAGAGCTGACTGGAAGGCCAGAAAACTCGGCCAGAAAGGCTTGGGGGGCAATCCCATCTCCTCCTAGACAGCGAGGAGCAGTGGAACTTTGGAGTAGGGGTGAAGGGGAAATTGAACAAAGGACCAGGGGCATTCGACACAGTGGCAGAATGGAAGCAGAGCTCTGTCCCACCCAGCAGAGGCACAGACCCAGCGACAAGGGACAAGGTGGATCCTTGGTCCCCCCATGAGGGACAAAAATCCAGCAGCAATGAGGAGGCATAGCTTTCACCCAAGGAGAAGCATAGGATCAACAGTGGAGCGGATGCAGAGTATTGGTCTCCCCAGGAGGGGTGCAGACCCATTAGCAGAGTGAAAGCAGATATGATGATGATCCCTTATCAGGGGCATGGACCCAGTGGCAGAGCACAGGTAGAGCTTTAATCCACCCTCAGGAGGGGCGGATTGGACAAACAAATTCCTCCCCCCTCCCCCACACACAATATGAATTGTTGCACCCACTTGTCTGGTTCCTACACATGGTTGAGATAGAGTACAATGGAAAGGAAACAAAGGGGCTAATAGTAGTAGGACTGTAAACAGAGATGACCGTATTTAAAAGTTTCATTAAATTACACAACTGTACTCTCTTATAAGATATCAAATGGCTCATTTGAGTAGTTGTGATATTAATACCAACAAAGCTCACCATTTGAAACAAATAAAGAACCTCCTGTGTTCCCATTGTTCTACTACATTTTTAGAAAAAAAAAAAAAAAAAAGCCAGTTTTTGATTCCCACAAATTGCAGAAAAAAAAATATTTTCCACCAAAAAATGGAGCAGGCTTAGTTCACCTTCACAACAAATTTGCTCAACTACCCCTGATGGTGTCAAATTCTTGCCTATGGAAGGTTATATAAATACAGATTTGGAAACAAATTACATTGTTTGTTTATTATTGAAACGCCTGCTAAACCAGATTAAAGCAAAAGCTTCTAATTGAACGAAACCTTGGGAAATAGTGAAATGTATGTAGCAAATTTGCAAAAAGTACCCAAAAAAATATATTATGGTACTAATACAAATTCAATGGATTTTTTTAAGCATAAAGTTTACATTATCCTGCTGCTGGTGTTTCTTAAATGTTTGGTAGAACTAATAAAAGGAAAGCATTTCTAAGAATATTTAATTTTTGGATACTCGCCCAATGCAGATTTAATGCTAATCAGAACTGAAGCTTGATAGAAAAAAAAAAAAAAATTAAAAGCATTAATGCTGTAGGCCCTCAATGAAAGAATGGCTATTTGTGAAAGCACTGCTGTAAGTCAAAGGAGTTTTTATCCTGACAATAGTTACTCCATGATGAAGATTCCGGTTGTGAGCTAATGGGATCATTACTCTTTCATCTTCTCTCTGCTTTTCATAATTTCTTATGGAGCTTGTTCATAAATTCTTTTCAACTCAGTTTATGAGCTTGAATGTGTAAGGCAGGATGTGCAGTGAACCAACTAACAATCACACCATCAGGTCCCAGATATTACCGTTAAACTTAATGCTCCTGTTGCACCTGCTAACCTGGATAGTATTTTGTTTATTTGTGTTCATATATTTTTTATTGAAGTCATAAGAATTTTTGATGCAATTTGAATTTAACAATATTAACTTATCTAGGTGGATACCACCATGTCGTGCAACACAGTTTATTTATACCACATCATTTTAGTATGGGCAGAATTGATTATTTCACATTTAAAGCCAAATGATGTATAAAACTCATTGTTTCACTCTGCTATTCTCCATTTTTCTTTTTCATCTACATATATAATTCAGCATCTCATTTCTGGTTTCTGAATGACAATCTATAGAACCTTGTAGTTCTTCAGGCATCCTCAAATGTTTTAGTCTTATTACCAAAGAAAGAAATGCTCACCTTTATCCAAATGTCAAAATCCACCAAATAAAAAAATTGAAAAGAGTATATAATGTTGCATCAACTTTAACACACATACATCTTGAAAAGAGGCCAGTGATACAAATGGTCTGCCTTGACCACCCCCAGTCTTCTCTATCATGTACCTCACAAATGGTTTCTATTTTTATAAATTCTTTTCTTTCTAGCAAATAAAAATCCATATAGTGGATATGATGAGTGGCAAGGGAGTGGGCCCTTTATGCTGTGGCATAGGTGATGCAGCCCAGTAGGTGAACCTATGAGGCCTAAGTCGACAGCTGGTGAATGCGCCCTGTAGCAGGATGGACTGAAGCTTCACTTATGCCAGCCGCCTCCCCTCACAGGTTGAGCCCATGGGTTCTGGCGGCCGGCAGGTGTAGGGCAGATCCCTAGAGAGGTAGAAGTAGAAAGAGTCAAATCGCATACTGAGGTCAAGACAGCAAGGTAACAGAACAGGCCAAGGGTCGGGGCAGGCAACAAGCAAATGTCAGGAATGAAGCAAGAGATCAGATGCAGGCTGTAGGCAATCGTGAACAGGTCTAAACAAGAGGTCAAGTCCAGGCAGCAGGCACTCTTGGTCAGGACCAAGCAAGCGGTCAGGTCTAGGAGATCAGGCCAAGGAGCGATAAAGACACCCAAGAGACACTGAACGAGACAACTGGGCAAGGCTAGATGAGACAGGCTGGGCACAGCAAGGTTGGATGTGACAGGCACTCAGGAATAGACTGGAACAATCCGGAATATGGGAACACTCAGAAACACAGGAGCAACATGTACTACCAAGGCAGGAGAATCATTGCAGAGGCATTGAGGAGTCATCCTGAGGGGCACTGTGGGCTAGGGATGTGAATCGTTTTTCAACGATTAAAATTATCGTCCGATAATGTTTATATCGTCTTAAATCGTTATAGAACACGATACAATAGAAATTCTAACGATTTATTGTTAAAAATCGTTAAATCGTGTTAGTGCGCACTAACTCGAGTTAGTGCGCACTAACTCCCCGTTAGTGCGCACTAACTCGATTTAGTGCGCACTAACTGAAAATGATACAAATAAACACTTTCCAGGTCACTGAAGGTCAGTTAGGAATGAATATGTGTTCCTATTGGCTGGCTGCCCTCTTATCTATTGATATTACCAAGGTTACCACTGAGGTGATGGTTGGGGGGATGGGAAATGGAACTGGAAACTAACGAACACCAACAGAAAATGAAACAAAGTGTTCACACTTCCCAGGTCAGTAAAGGTCACTTAGGAATGAATATGTATGTATGTATTCCTATTGGCTGGCTGTGCTCTTATCTATTGATGTTACCAATATGGTTGGGGGGATGTGAAATGGAAACAGTTGGAAGCTTGACAAAAAAAGTAATGTAATGATCAGCACTCACGTGACTAGAACTTGTTTGTTTATTATTTTTGTTAGCAGGCACCTGAAATGCTAGTGCATGTTGAATTTGCCAATCACTGTGCATTTTAGAAAGGTGGTCCTGGCTGGAACTGTACACAGTTCAAATATATGTAATTGATTGTTGGTAAGTGTATTTTTTAAGTAGCCACACTGGCACCAGTATGTTTACTTTTCCTCCTACTTAACTCACTAGCTCAGCTTTGTAAGAAGGGCTTCTCTGCTTGTGTGTTGTTTTTGTTTGGTGTGAGGAGAGCAGAAACATCAGATCTTTATTCAATCTACTACAGTCATCTCTTACAGTGCCCTATCCCTATTAATACCAGGAGTGTTGTGATCTTCCTGCACACAGTGCCCTAACCCTGATACCAGTCTGAGACAGCTCCCTCCCTGCATTACTAGTGAGAGGCTGGCTTCACAGACAGGGGGGAGCTGCCTGACCCTCACTCCTGACTTCCCCCATGTCCCAGCTAGTGAATGGTGTGTGGGTGAGGGGGGGGGGGGGAGGATGGTGAAGTCTGAGACAGCTCCCTCCCTGCATTACTAGTGAGAGGCTGGCTTCACAGACAGGGGGGAGCTGCCTGACCCTCACTCCTGACTTCCCCCATGTCCCAGCTAGTGAATGGTGTGTGGGTGAGGGGGGGGGGGGAGGATGGTGAAGTCTGAGACAGCTCCCTCCCTGCATTACTAGTGAGAGGCTGGCTTCGCAGACAGGGGGGAGCTGCCTGACCCTCACTCCTGACTTCCCCCATGTCCCAGCTAGTGAATGGTGTGTGGGTGAGGGGGGGGGGAGGATGGTGAAGTCTGAGACAGCTCCCTCCCTGCATTACTAGTGAGAGGCTGGCTTCACAGACAGGGGGGAGCTGCCTGACCCTCACTCCTGACTTCCCCCATGTCCCAGCTAGTGAATGGTGTGTGGGTGAGGGGGGGGGGGAGGATGGTGAAGTCTGAGACAGCTCCCTCCCTGCATTACTAGTGAGAGGCTGGCTTCACAGACAGGGGGGAGCTGCCTGTCCCTCACTCCTGACTTCCCCCATGTCCCAGCTAGTGAATGGTGTGTGGGTGAGGGGGGGGGGTGGATGGTGAAGTCTGAGACAGCTCCCTCCCTGCATTACTAGTGAGAGGCTGGCTTAACAGACAGGGGGGAGCTGCCTGACCCTCACTCCTGACTTCCCCCATGTCCCAGCTAGTGAATGGTGTGTGGGTAAGGGGGGGGGGGGGGGAGGATGGTGAAGTCTGAGGCAGCTCCCTCCCTGCATTACTAGTGAGAGGCTGGCTTCACAGACAGGGGGGAGCTGCCTGACCCTCACTCCTCCGGGGTATTGTGATCTTCCTGCACACAGTGCCCTATCCCTGATACCAGGGGTGTTGTGATCTTCCTGCATGCAGTGCCCTATCCCTATTAATACCAGGAGTGTTGTGATCTTCCTGCATGCAGTGCCCTATCCCTATTAATACCAGGAGTGTTGTGATCTTCCTGCATGCAGTGCCCTATCCCTGATATCGGGATGTGTGCAAAAAGATCACAACACCCCCGGTATCAGGAATAGGGCACTGTGTGCAGGAAGATCACAACACCCCCAGTATCAGGAATAGGGCACTGTGTGCAGGAAGATCACAACACCCCTGGTATTAGGGATAGGGCACTGTGTGCAGGAAGATCACAACACTCCTGGTATTAATAGGGATAGGGCACTGTGTGCAGGAAGATCACAATACCCCTGGTATCAGGGTTAGGGCACAAGTTCTAGTCACATTGACTGATCACATTACTTGTTTTGTCAAGCTACCAACTGTTTCCATTTCCCATCCCCCATATACTGTCAGTAGGAAACTTGGTAACATGAATAAATAAGAGGGCAGCCAATAGGAATACATATTCATTCCTAAACTGACCTTAACTGACCTGAAAAGTGTCAAATTGTATCATTTTCAGTTAGTGCGCACTAACTCCCAGTTAGTGCGCACTAACTCGAGTTAGTGCGCACTAATCGGAAAAAACGATTTTTAACGATTTTTTAACTAAAAAATCGTGCCTAAGACGATTTTCTTGCCCTGCCACACGATTTCTATCGTTAAGACGATATGGAAAACGATTCACATCCCTACTGTGGGCCATTTCCTGCCATGGGCACTTTAAGTCTTTGTGTGTGTCGCACACTCACTTGTAGGGAGGCCACAGGCTGGGACCAGAAGATGACCACGTTCAAGCCCGGTGTGCTGTGCTCAGTGATGCTCTACTGTTGGTAATGTCTGCGCTGTGAAAAGAGAGAGGCGTGGTCGAGGCTGAGTTTGGAAACTCATGGGGCCTTCCCATGAGCCATCCAATGTAATAGTACACCCCCCAAAGCCCTCTCCCCAGTCTTCCAGGTTTGGGCTCCTTGGGCAATCTTCTGAGGAACTCACGCACAAATTGCAGGGCTTGGAGGATGGAGGCTGGTTCCCAGGAGGTTTTTTTGGTTCCAATGTTTTTCCATCAAATCAAATATTGTATTTTTTTCCTGATCCTCTGGGAATCCAAAATTTCTTTGACTACAAACTGTGTGTTTTCTTCTGCTGCCACTTCAGCGGGCTTGAGGGGTGGTCTGGACGGCCATGATAAGATTGCTGGCTTCAGTAAGGCTACATGAAACACATCATGAATGCAGAGAGTTTTGAGTAACTTTAGTCTATAGGCTTCTGGTGAGCTAATCCGGCAATCACATAGGCCTGAGACGAGTCTGCCAAGCTCATGGCCTCAGCAAACAGTGATGAGCGGCATGGGAGTGAGTACTTTAAGCTATTATATAATTGATGCAGCCTCATAGTCAAACCTACAAGGTCAATGCCGACAGCTGGTGGACGCGCCCTGTAGCGTGCAGGCTGGAGTTTCACCTATACCAGCCATCTCCCCTGCAGGTTGAACCTTTGTGGTCTGGCAGCCAACAGATCCCTAGGGCAGTAGAAGTAGAAAAAGAATCCAAGGACACACTGGGGTCAGGACAGGAAGCAAGCTGGAGGTATCAGAACAGGCCAAAGGTTGGGGAAGGTAGAAAGTAAATGTAATCAAGTCTCTGAAGCAAGAGATCAGGTCCAGGCGGCAGGCAATCAAGGTCAAGTCCAAGCAAGAGGTCCAGTCCAAGTGGTAGGCAGTTGTGGTCAGTTCCAAGCAAGAGGACAGTACCAGGAGATTAGGCCAAGGAGGAACGAAGATACAGGTAAGACAACTGGCAGGGAAAGCTGGATGAGACAGGCACTCAGGAACACACAGGAATGCCAGAGCAATAAGTGACATGGTAACACTCGGAAATGCAGGAGCAACATGTACTGCCAAGGCAGGAGACACATTGCTGAGGCACTGAAGAGATTTCCTGAGCAGCCTTGAATAATGTCACCCAATGATGTCATCACAGGGTGCCATGGGGGCATTTCTCGCTGTTGGCCCTTTAAGTCTTCATTTTATGTATTTATTTAAAAGTCTTTTATACCGATGTTAGTCGAAACATCACCTCGGTTTACATGGAACAAAAGCAACAGAAATTACAAGTAACAGGGGAAGGGTAAGGGGTACAAAAAACCATAAGGAGAGCAGAGAAGCATAGGAACAAACAACAAGTGAACTATAATGTCATAAGAACAAGGTCATAGTGTGCCACACACTAACGCTTAGGGAGGCCTGCTAGTGTATATGTAAATGTGATATCCTCCACCTTCTTGTGTGCACGTGCTGAAAAGGTATTATGATGAGGCTGGTGCGCGAACAAAAGTACGCGTGTGCGCAACTTTATAAAATCTACCCCACTGTGTTGCAATTGTGTTAGCTTTGATGTGTACAAGTCTCTGTATATTAAGGATGATGAGAATCCAAAAATGTTTTAATTCATTAATCTCATAGGTCACAGTCAGGTTCATCTCAAACAAAAAATAAATCATTTGTTACTCTCATTCAGTTTTATGATTAACATTGGTCAATGACGGAAGCAAACCATAGGCCCCATTGACATCTCTGTAAAAGTAATAATGGACATAGGTTTAGGCCCAATGCCAAGGTCCGGCCCAAGGTTGGGTCCTGTTACTGAGGCCTAAGTCCAGATTTGACACCAGGGCCCAGTCTGAAGTTCTGTCCCATCATCAGTGTTGCGTCCGTCGGGGTTAGACAGTTTCGCCCCTTGTGCCTCACCTTTTTCTCGACTCCTCCCGCAAACCTTGGGAAAATGGCCATCGCCGCGTCTGCAAGCCACGCTCTCCGGCAGCCCTGGAACGGCTATGGCATTGCCTTCTGCCATGTTTCTCTCAAGGACCTCTTAGAGTGTGTGCGCACGCGCTACCCATGTCTTTATGCCAGCATTGGCGCGAACCTCAGAGCGTCCCCTCGAGTGACATCACAACATCCGGGTATATAGCCTACACTTCTTTGCTAGCTCGTTGAGTTAGCAAGGATTGGTCTCGGCCAGTCTAAGCTACTCTGCCGCTTCCTTGCTGCCACTGGAAGCCTTCTCTGCCCTTCGGGGTATTCTCTAACCTGGGTTCCCGCTCCTCGGGGGCCCTCTGCTTTCCTTTCAGGTGCCTTACTGGGATCAGGTACTCACTCCTCGAGGGCCTGCTCTCCCTGCCTTTATGCCTGTTACCATCTACTTCTGCCTGGTGGAATCGCTAACCTTACAGCTAATATCTAAGTGAGTAATCTAATTCTCAGTCTGTCTCATCCACAGCATTGCCGTGCTGGGAGACCTACATCTGGATATCCCTATACCAACTTGGTGCGACGGGTTTCCTTTGCCGAGGGTTCCTGGACTACTACCTCTGGATCACCTCACTACTGCCACCTCTGGTGGTATACAACAGCTGTACAATAAAAGATCTAATTCTGTGTTTGTGCATCCTGAGTCTAGCCCAATACAGTGGCTCCCCACGGGGCTCCTCTCCATGGGCGTGGTCATCTACCACAGTACCCAAGAATCCACCCAAACACCGCTAAACCATAACAATCAGGCCAAGGCTTAGGCTCAACACCGGGGCCCAATATATGATCACATCCTGTAATCAAGGCCTAGGCCCAAACTAGGTCCTATTATTGAGGCTTGGGTCTACACTTAGTCCTGAGACCAGGTCCCATTACCAGGGCCTTGTCCAAAGCTGAGTATTGTTGATGAAGCCAGATCCTAGGCCTAAGCTTGTTGCTTGGACCCTGCCTAAGGCCAGGTCCCATCACTGAGGCCCAGCCCAGATGTGGGACATGGCCAAGAATGGGTCCCGTTACCTAAGTCTAGACTCAGGCCTAGGCCTGATGCTGATGCCTGTGCAAGACCTGGTCTCGATGTTGAGTCCTAGGCTATGGCCCAAATCTTAAAGCCATGCCCAGATCCAGGCTCAATGCCAAGGTCCCACAGAGGCTGGATTCTGTTTCCAAAGCCCAGGCCTAGGCCTAAACCAAGGCCTGGAAGCCCAGAACTAGGCCTTCTGCCTTCTTCTTTCTTTTTCTGTCAATGGAAAATGATGCCATATGTAGGATATACCTCAAATGGAGGACTGGAGGAGTAGCCTAGTAGTTAGAGCAGCAGGCTACAGACCAGGGTTTGAGTCCCCCTGTCACTCCTTATGATCTTGGGCAAGTCACTTTACTCTCCATTACTTCAGGCACAAACTTAGGCCTGGATTCATCATTAATTGCTGAATCTGAATTCAAACCACTGGTCTGAATATTAAAACTAGCTGTTTGGAAATTGTTTAAATGGAACCGAATGAAGTTTTAAAATGAAGAAGTGAAGAAGATTTAAGAACGAATTTCCCCTGAAGCAGGACCTGTTGGTTCGGAACACGATCGTGTTGGGACTTTCACTAGATTCATTGCAAATGGAAATTTATATTTAGACTGAGGATCCATTGAATGATGGGACTTGCATTAGATATATTGGGATGAATATCTTTCTAATGGCAAATGAGAATTGGTATCCAAATTGACTATCCATCTTATGACATGTAAAACATGTGATTCAAGTTCGTCAGCATATAGCAATATATTTTAATGAAAAATAAAAAAAACCGATAAAATAAGCTGAAGTTGAAAATAAAGCAAAGTGACCTATTACCAACTTTGAGTTTGATTGATACACAAACTCTTTGAGTGTGGGTCCTACATAAAATAACATATTACATATGTCTTTATTTATAATGTGGCTATTTGAAATGGTATAAAAGACACACCAGTGAAACAATTTGCATTTTGTTTGTGTTACCACTAAAAGGTTTCTGGAATACACTAAGGGGCCGATTTTAATTCCTACGCGCACGGGGTACATTTGTGCGAGCTACCCGGCACGCACAAATGTACACCCGATTTTATAACATGCGCGCGGGGTCGACATGTGTGCACCCCTTGCATGCGCCGAGCCCAAGGGGAGCCCCAATGGCTTTCCCCGTTCCCTCCAAGGCCGCTCCGAAAATCGGAGCGGCCTTGGAGGGAACTTTGTTTTGGATCACACCCCCCCCTACCTTGTTCGATGGAGTTACGCCTGCCTCTCGCAGGCGTAACTTGCGTGCGCCGGCTGGCCAGGTCCCGTCACAGGCCGCTGTGTCAGGGCACACGGCCATGCCCCCGGACCGCTCCAGACCACAGACGCGCCCCCTGGACCACCCATTTTAGCAAGTCCCGGGACATACGCGCGTCCCGGGGCTTGCGCGCGCCGCCGAGCCTATGCAAAACAGGCTCGGCGCATGCAGGGGCAGATTTCCTCAGATTACGCTCATATGTTACGCGCATAGCCTTTGAAAATCTGCCCCTAAGTGTACTTTGGGTGGTTTTTGTGTTTGAATGTTGACCTCCAGGTTTGTATCTTGTTTAATCTCATTGCCTCCAGTTTCCGTGATTTATTTAATCAGATTTCAATCATCAGATTGATACAATTTTCTCTGTCCCCATTTTTAAAACATGTTAACTAACATTAAAGCAATGCATCAATTACTGAAACTTGTGCTATCCAGCTATTTAAATCATATAAATTAGGTGAACTACTATTATGTATTACCTTCCACAGCTAGTTTAACTAATCTCTTATTTATTGGTAAAATAATATCTCCATTTACCACTTCCCTTTTATTTAAAAGTATCTTTTATTGTGCCACTCTGTACAAATAAATATTATAATTTCTAGATTTTAAACCTTTGAGAAAATCCTTGGGGCACCTATAATGCTTTCAACAGTGAACTGATATGAGAATATCTCCATTCTGTTAAAACAATATCTTTTCCAATATTCAGTCAATTATGTTCACTATTTTTTATGCTGTAATATTGTAATACAATATAATAAGGAATTCTAAATAGTGAATATAATGGAAATGATCATTATGACAAACACAATGTGAAATAGTGATTGTCAGAAATATAATGAGTGACTGTAAGCTTAATTGACGAGGAATGAAATTCCTTCATAATTTACTCTCCTGAATTCATTCCCCTGAGCATCCTGAATAAAAGTGCAGTTCAACTTTGTCTTCTCTCTAAAATGCTCCAGAATGTTCATGAGGAATCACCTGAATTTGGAGAAATCCCCTCCCAATAACCACAGAACAGCATCATTTTAAGGTATCCTTTCTCATATCTCCAAAGCCATTTAAGTGCATAAAACCCAATTTTAAGTGTGTAAATGACTGTACTTAATTGGCTCAGGGTTGAGTGCATGTAAAAGTGCATGTGGAACCCAGTTACTGACATATTTTTATGTTAATTGAGCAGAGGCATTCCAGGGAGCAGAGCTGGGGGAGGTCAGAGGGAAGAAGGCACTTACACACCTCTATATTTTAAAAAAGTAACAGGAGAGTTTTCAAAGGAGTTGCATGCTGAAATGTAACATACTATTGTAGAATTTTCAAAACCCATTTGCATGCACTCACGCAGGTAAATCCTATGGACAGTTCAATGGCATATATTGTAGCAATATTCAAAATCCCACTTATACAAGTAAAGTGCATTTACATGCGAAAAACTCCATTTTATATGTGCTAGTGCTTTTGAAAAGTATACATGCATAAGTTATGTCCTATGATGAGGTGTAACTTTACACAAGTGAATGTGTGAACATGCTTAGCCAATGACGCAAATATTTTTAAAGCAAACGTGTGTGTATATGTGTGATTTCACTTTGAAAATACATGGTAAATTCTGCGTGTACAATGTACACACAGACTGTACCGCAGTGCAGGCTATTTCAGAGTTACCCTCCTTGAGTCAACATAAATCAGTGTTAGATAGTGATTGTTAAAATAAAAAGTTGTTCCAGAAAAGTTTTACGTATACTGGTAAACAAATGTTGTGATTTATGTATTTTATTTATTTGTTGACAAAATTTGTATTTCGCTGATCCAAAACTCTCAGTGGATCACAGTTTTATATACAGTACATAAAAATATAACATAAATAATGCACAATCAGGACTACTGACACAAGTCAGAGGCCTTGGAGTGATTCTGGACTTGGAACAGACCATGCTTCCTCAAATCCTGGCAACAGTAAAAGGTTGCAGCTTTCAACTACAAAATTTGAGATGACTGCACCCTCTCTATAGAGGAGACAGACTTACTCACAGTAGTTCATGTCACAGTAACCACACAGCTGGACTGTTGTAATGCACTCTACAAGGATCTAACAGATAAGGCCTCCCCCCCACACACACACAAACTTCAAATAATACCAAAATCTGCAGGCATGAAAAATAAAAGTGCAAAAAGTACAACCACATCACACCTGTCCTGCAGAAACTACACTGGTTTGACATATGCTGTTATTCTAATACTAGGATGAGGAAATACTGTGACGTGTAGGAAGTGCATAATTGAGGTGTGTGGTAGTAGAGTGTGTGCACTGAGCTCGGGTGTACTGTGTAGTAGCAGAGTGGATTTCACAGTTCAGGGAGGGGGGAGGGAGGTTGGACCTGGAAAATATAATGAGAAAGGGGCGCAGAGCTCAATTTCATTTATATACCACCTTGGGGCTAATGCTGTTAATATGCCTACCTGCTTTGCTTATTATATACCAATATTTCGGTTTTGTTTGCTTGCTGTTTGGATATCAGCCTAGTTCTCCCAAAATGTGACGCTCATACACCTCTAGTGACACACACATACAATTAGCCCCAGTCAGCCCTAGTGTCACCCCCCCCCCCCAGAAATGCAGTGTCATCCAGTGAATGGTTCACTAAAGAGAATGGAAGCAAACCTTAGCTGAGACAGAAGGACAGACCCATAAAAAAAAAAAGTTAAGTCTTGCCAAACAAATTTTGGGCAAGGATAACAATTTCCCTCAGCCCCCACATCCATTGCCTCAACTCTTAGCAAGCTGCCTTTTCCTCTCACCATGAGAAGCCAGCACATCAAATGGCCGGTCTCGGAAGACAAACAGGGTCATTTATCAAATAGCGATATAGCGTTTTTGCGTGCGTTAAGGTGTTTTTGTATGCGTTAGGCACCTTTAATGCATGCAAAAACCCCTTAACACATGTGAAAATGCCTTTCATGTATGCAATAGCACCATAACGTCTGGTGCGATGCAAATCAGAAAAAGAGGAGGATTTAGGACAGGAGTGGGCTGGATTCACCATTTTGTGAAACCCTATTGCATGGCTTTAATGCTGATAGGGCTTTATTGTATTGTATGTTGTGATGTTTTTGCCCAGGCTGGTTTTAGTTGTTTTGAAGTTCCTGAAGAGCCAACCTAGCTATCAGAGAGAGTGAGAGAGAGAGAGAGTGCATAGCCATAATGTATGCACACTAGATAGGTATTTATATCTCTATGGTAAGCCCACCTAGTAACTCGAGGAAGGGGTTAGGGGCCACTTTAACATTCAAAGTGAGATGTACGAACAGCACTGTGCTCTCGTGTGAAGATTTGAGGAACTTCAGAGTGAGGAAACTCAGCCAAAGATGAGATGTATGCAATGTTCTCTCAACCTAGCTTGATGTTACCCAGGTAGAGAGTCCATCAATCTAAGTTGAGAGAACATTGCACAAATCTCATCTTTGGCTGAGTTTCCTCACTCCGATGGTCATCAAATCTTCACAAGAGAGCACTGTTCTGTTCGTACGTCTCACTTTGAATGTTAAAGTGGCCCCTAACCCCTTCCTCGAGTTACTAGGTGGGCTTCCCATAGAGATATAAATGCCTATGTAGTGTGAGGGCATTATGGTCTCTCTCTCTCTCTCTCTCTCTCTCTCTCGTGTTTATATGTAGGAAATACCACACTTCTGGCACTTATCTCAAAGTGTGAAAAAGTTACCACAATTTGTGGTAACTTAGTACTTCACATAGGTATTATTGCAATAAACTGCCTATTACCATAAAACACACCCCTTTTTCTATCACATGCAATATTTAGTGCATTTTGATAAATACAGGCCAAAGTTTGAATTTGGTGCATTAAATAGCAGGTGTTAGTGTTCATGCATTCTTGATGACATTTGTGCATATGTTCATTGTAAACTAAAAAAAATGTGATCAGATATTCAAACCACACCCAAACATGGCCACTTTGTTCACTGGTACTTTTCTGCACAGACATGTGAGTAAGCATGTTTTGAAAATCGATTATTTACACAGACATCAAACATCTATGCACATAAGGCATTTGTATGTATGGATCCTTTTGAAAATGTACTCCTTTGTTATTGCATATCAGGTTTGTTTGTGGGTCTGAAAGGTGAGCACATACATTGGTTGGGTGCCTTCTTGAAATTTTTACTACTTGAAGTTCAGGACTCAGATCTTTGTGTGACCCCTTTCTGCCTATTCTTTTATATTAGGTCCCGCTGTCTGCTGATCACGGGACCTCAGCTGACTGACTTCTGAAATCTTTCAGTTGCCTGGGATATCTCCTTATTATTAAGTAGGTCATATGTCATGCCTAAATATAGAAGATCTGCTACTTACACAGGGCATATAATTTGAGAATCCTCTTGTTGAAAAAACATTAAGTTCCAAAAAGAATCCAACTCTTGCAGTGATACTGTAATCTATAAGTATTAATCCAGCTAGTTACAATTCTTAATCTTGGCAAATAATATAATAGTTGATGTATGTTTTCAAAGTCAAACACATTTTGGCAGTGTTTACACTTACATTTATGTATACATTGTTTTAATTTGATTTGTCACCAAATCAAGGGGCGCGCACAATACATTAATGTACCATTCCCATTTATTCTGAACATATTTTTAACACCAGAGTAAGTCAAATCTGGATGACTGCACACGGTCAGTATATCACTGATTACATATTTTATAGCACAGTTAATCTTCGTTGATGTTAAACTATTGGAGTTCAGAAATCACCAGAGGGAATAATGCTTTGAGAAATATGGATATATTCAGCATGCTTCCTGATTTTCAAATATCCTAAAAGATATGTACAAAAAGCAATTGGTATTGATTCAGTATTGTCAAGAATATTGCCAGTGCATTCAATAACTGTGCATAATTTTTGTTTCTAGGAGTATTTTAATACTTTACAGTTATCCGAGTTTTACATCTAATGAAAAATATCTTGAAGTAATCTAGACTCACAGATATTTTTCCACCACTTCAAAAAAAGATGTTAATACATTGTCCCAGCAGTTACATGGAGCATATTGTGCATCATCTTAAGTTATATTATCAGCTTTATCAAATATGTGTTGTATTAAAATATATTATTTTAGGTGTCCAGTTCCATACTACAGCAGATTTTTCAACTTAGAAATAGAAGTATCTCCTCCATCGCAGCCTGAAGCTAGGTTTGTTGATGAGAAGATAGGCACATGTGTACATCTGACATGGAGGGCAGTAGCAAGCCCTACTCTGTTTGGCTCTGATTTTTGAAGGAAAGACCATGCTGCCCAGCCTACTTTACGTCTTTATGGAGCACAAATCAGTCAATAATGAAGTTCACACAACTGTATACACAATTTTGAGCCTTTTTCTTGTTTTTGTACTACAGAACCCCATACTGAATAAAGCCATGGGAGAGTACAGCTTATACGTTCCTTTGATTCTATGTAGCATTGATTTTCCACATGTTCTGCTTTATTGGATGTTTACACTAAGGCAATAACTTTTCTCATTTAAAAAAAATATTAAATACATTTGTCAAAGGAATGCTTCTTTCCTCCCACATGGTTTATTTCTACTGATTTTGACATAGAACTGATCTGAAAATTATGGCATTAGAAAATCTGAGGATAGTTGTGAGGCATCAGATTATTAACAGGAAAATGCACTTGGAGCCTGATTTTCAAAAAGAGGGCTCTTAGCACCTGATTTAAGGCACCGTCATTACGAGTCTTAATTAAGGTGGCTTAAATGGCTTAAAATAAGCTCCTATATGTAACTTTAATTTGAGGCATCTAAAGTTAGTAAGCTATTGCCCTCACCTAATTCAAGACACGCAGCGGTGAATATCAGCACTGTCCGGCTGATGCAGACTGTGGGTTCAGCCGAATGCACCTTTCTGCCTACACTTCAACACACATGTTCTGTGCGCAAAACTTACTGCCGATGCAGCAGGGAGTTCAGTTTTGCATGCAAAAAATGTGCCTTCCTAAACAGGAATACTGCTTAATGCCCTTGCATAGGAATCCCATGCAAATGAGGGCGTTAAGTGGTACTCCCTGATGCAGAGAGAGTGTACTTGGCCAGCGTACCCATTTTAGCACTGGGAAATGAATTCCTGGTGCAGAGCTGGAGTTAGGTTTTCAGTGCTACTTTAAAAAATGGGAAACAAGGGACATAAAGGTCAGGAACGCTCCGGGTAAGTGCTAGCAGCCGCCACCACTTAACGGGTTAAGTTCTGACTTCTCTAGGTATGTGGCGGCCGCCAATGCTACCACTTAGCCAGATAAATACTAGGGCACCAGCTGCCAGATCACCAAATAAATCAGAACTTATCTAGCTGTCTGGTGTGGTTTGCTGCTACATAGCCGGATAATTACTATTTCCGACTAGGGGGGGGGGGGGGGGGTCATTTATCAAAGTGCTATATGGCGTTTTTGCATGCAAAAAATGCCTTTAACGCATGTGAAAGCACACCATAACGTTTGGTGCAATGCAAATGAGAGAATATTGGGGTGGGAATTTTGGCCAAGTGGGCTGGGTTCACAGTTTAGCAAAGCTGTATTGCAAGGCTTTAACTACACCTTTTTCATTTGCGTAAAGTCATGTGATAGGACTTTATTGTGGTTGTGATGTTTTTCTGCACATGCTGTTTTAAGCTCCTGCAGAGCCATCCTAGGAGGGAGAGGGAGGGGGAGAGAGAGAGAGAGAGACTGGCCATAATGCTCTCACACTAGATAGGTATTTATATCTCTATGGGAGGCCCAACTAGTAACCTGATGTGAGGTTTAGGTATTAGTTTAAGGGTTAGGGGCCACTTTGACATTCAAAGTGAGACGCACGAACAGAACACTGCTCTCTTGTGAAGATTTGATGGCCTTCGGAGTGAGGTCACTCACCCCAAGATGAGAGAACATTGCACACATCTCATCTTTGGGTGAGTTTCCTCACTCCGAAGGTCATCAAATCTTCACAAGAGAGCAGTGCTCTGTTCGTACGTCTCACTTTGAATATCAAAGTGGCCCCTAACCCCTACACTAATACCTAAACCTCACCTCGAGTAACTAGGTGGGTCTCCCATAGAGATATAAATACCTATCTAGTATGAGGGCATTATGGCTAGTCACACTCTCTCTCACTCTCTTTTGATAGCTTGAATGGCTCTCCCGAAGCTTAAAACTACCAAACATGGTCCACCCCAGTGGTTGTATGTAGGAAATACAACAATTCTGGCACATCACAAAGTGTGAAAAAGTTATTGCAATTTGTGTTAAGATAGTGCTTCACATAGGCACTAGTGCAAATTGTGATAAACTGCCTATTACCATAAAACCCACCCCTTTTCCAATTGCATGCGATATTTAGTGCATTTTGATAAATCCAGGCCTGCCTAAGTAGTGTCAAACCCCGCCAGATAGCCAGATAAAGTCAGTATTTATCCAGCTAAGTGGTGGCTGTGGCTATAGCTGCTTTTCTGGGCACCGGCCTGTCAGGGAGGCCTTCTTCCCCAAGTTAAAATGTGCTTTTGTCCTGTGCTAAATGCACTTTTTAAAGTTTACGCGCATTTTTGAACTACTGATGCATAGCATTAGCTTACTGTAAACAAGAGTTAAAAAAGTATTTTAAGCTGAACATTAAAACCATGCACTGAAATCAAGGGCACAATGTTTCAATGCTCGGCATCTGCATCAGTCTGTGAGTACTTAGATTACCTTATCCCCGCGCCTGACCTAACCTACATTTTAGGAACCTCAATTTAAGGATCTCATGATTTAAACTTCCTAAATGTAGATGCTTTAGATGTATACATTTAAACGTTTTAGGCACCTAACTCTCAAAGCTAGCTGCCTATGTCTCCTTGAATACCAGACTTGTATCAATCCTTTAGAGATAATCTTTTAAGAGCAAATATCCTAGAAGAAGGGCTCTGACCACATAAGAACATAAGAACATAAGAAAATGCCATACTGGGTCAGACCAAGGGTCCATCAAGCCCAGCATCCTGTTTCCAACAGTGGCCAATCCAGGCCAAAAGAAACTGGCAAGTTCCCAAAAACTAAGTCTATTCCATGTAACCGTTGCTAATGGCAGTGGCTATTCTCTAAGTGAACTTAATAGCAGGTAATGGACTTCTCCTCCAAGAACTTATCCAATCCTTTCTTAAACACAGCTATACTAACTGGACTAACCACATTCGCTGGCAACAAATTCCAGAGTTTAATTGTGCGTTGAGTAAAAAAGAACTTTCTCCGATTAGTTTTAAATGTGCCCCATGCTAACTTCATGGAGTGCCCCCTAGTCTTTCTACTATCCGAAAGAGTAAATAACCGATTCACATCTACCCGTTCTAGACCTCTCATGATTTTAAACACCTCTATCATATCCCCCCTCAGTCGTCTCTTCTCCAAGCTGAAAAGTCCTAACCTCTTTAGTCTTTCCTCATAGGGGAGTTGTTCCATTCCCCTTATCATTTTGGTAGCCCTTCTCTGTACCTTCTCCATCACAATTATATCTTTTTTGAGATGCGGCGACCAGAATTGTACACAGTATTCAAGGTGCGGTCTCACCATGGAGCGATACAGAGGCATTATGACATTTTCCGTTTTATTCACCATTCCTTTTCTAATAATTCCCAACATTCTGTTTGCTTTTTTGACTGCCGCAGCACACTGCACCGACGATTTCAGTGTGCTATCCACTATGACACCTAGATCTCTTTCTTGGGTTGTAGCACCTAATATGGAACCCAACATTGTGTAATTATAGCACGGGTTATTTTTCCCTATATGCATCACCTTGCACTTATCCACATTAAATTTCATCTGCCATTTGGATGCCCAATTTTCCAGTCTCACAAGTTCTTCCTGCAATTTATCACAATCTGCTTGTGATTTAACTACTCTGAACAATTTTGTGTCATCTGCAAATTTGATTATCTCACTCGTCGTATTTCTTTCCAAATCATTTATAAATATATTGAACAGTAAGGGTCCCAATACAGATCCCTGAGGCACTCCACTGTCCACTCCCTTCCACTGAGAAAATTGCCCATTTAATCCTACTCTCTGTTTCCTGTCTTTTAGCCAGTTTGCAATCCACGAAAGGACATCGCCACCTATCCCATGACTTTTTACTTTTCCTAGAAGCCTCTCATGAGGAACTTTGTCAAACGCCTTCTGAAAATCCAAGTATACTATATCTACCGGTTCACCCTTATCCACATGTTTATTAACTCCTTCAAAAAAGTGAAGCAGATTTGTGAGGCAAGACTTGCCCTGGGTAAAGCCATGCTGACTTTGTTCCATTAAACCATGTCTTTCAATATGTTCTGTGATTTTGATGTTTAGAACACTTGCCATTATTTTTCCTGGCACTGAAGTCAGGCTAACCGGTCTGTAGTTTCCCGGATCGCCCCTTGAGCCCTTTTTAAATATTGGGGTTACATTTGCTATCCTCCAGTCTTCAGGTACAATGGATGATTTTAATGATAAGTTGCAAATTTTTACTAATAGGTCTGAAATTTCATTTTTTAGTTCCTTCAGAATTCTGGGGTGTATACCATCCGGTCCAGGTGATTTACTACTCTTCTGTTTGTCAATCAGGCCTACCACATCTTCTAGGTTCACCGTGATTTGATTCAGTCCATCCGAATCATTACCCATGAAAACCTTCTCCATTACGGGTACCTCCCCAACATCCTCTTCAGTAAACACCGAAGCAAAGAAATCATTTAATCTTTCCGCGATGGCCTTATCTTCTCTAAGTGCCCCTTTAACCCCTCGATCATCTAACGGTCCAACTGACTCCCTCACAGGCTTTCTGCTTCGGATATATTTAAAAAAGTTTTTATTGTGAGTTTTTGCCTCTACAGCCAACTTCTTTTCAAATTCTCTCTTAGCCTGTCTTATCAATGTCTTACATTTAACTTGCCAATGTTTATGCTTTATCCTATTTTCTTCTGTTGGATTCTTCTTCCAATTTTTGAATGAAGATCTTTTGGCTAAAATAGATTCTTTCACCTCCCCTTTTAGCCATGCTGGTAATTGTTTTGCCTTCTTTCCACCTTTCTTAATGTGTGGAATACATCTGGACTGTGCTTCTAGAATGGTATTTTTTAACAATGACCACGCCTCTTGGACATTTTTTACTTTTGTAGCTGCTCCTTTCATTTTTTTTCTAACAATTTTTCTCATTTTATCAAAGTTTCCCTTTTGAAAGTTTAGCACGAGAGCCTTGGATTTGCACACTGTTCCTTTTCCAGTCATTAAATCAAATTTGATCATATTATGATCACTATTGCCAAGCGGCCCCACCACCGTTACCTCTCTCACCACGTCCTATGCTCCACTGAGAATTAGATCTAAAATTGCTCCCTCTCTCGTCGGTTCCTGAACCAATTGCTCCATAAAGCTATCATTTATTCCATCCAGGAACGTTATCTCTCTAGCGTGACCCGATGATACATTTACCCAGTCTATATTGGGATAATTGAAGTCTCCCATTATTACTGCACTACCAATTTGGTTAGCTTCCCTAATTTCTCTTAGCATTTCACTGTCCATCTCACCATCTTGACCAGGTGGACGGTAGTATACCCCTATCACTGTAGTCTTCCCTGACACACAAGGGATTTCTACCCATAAAGATTCAATTTTGTATTTAGTCTCATGCAGGATGTTTATCCTGTTGGACTCTATGCCATCCCGGACATAAAGTGCCACACCTCCTCCCGAGTGCTCCTCTCTGTCATTGCGATATAATTTGTACCCCGGTATAGCACTGTCCCATTGGTTATCCTCTTTCCACCATGTCTCTGAGATGCCAATTATGTCTATGTCATCATTTACTGCTATACATTCTAATTCTCCCATCTTACTTCTTAGACTTCTGGCATTAGCATACAAACATTTCAAAGTTTGTTTTTTTGTTTGTATTTTTATTCTGCTTTTTAATTGATAGGGATAAGTTAGAATTTTTTTAGCTCAGGTGAGTTTTTAGTTACAGGCACTTGGACTACTTTTCTAATTATTGGAACCTCACTGTTGGGATGCCCTAATTCTAATGCATCATTAGTATCCTTTAAGGATACCTCTCTCCGAACCATGCGCTGCTGAGTGACTGTCGGCTTTCCCCTTTGTTCTAGTTTAAAAGCTGCTCTATCTCCTTTTTAAAGGTTAGCGCCAGCAGTCTGGTTCCACTCTGGTTAAGGTGGAGCCCATCCCTTCGGAAGAGACTCCCCCTTCCCCAAAAGGTTCCCCAGTTCCTAACAAAACTGAATCCCTCTTCCTTGCACCATTGTCTCATCCACCACAGATTGGTTTCTTTTTCAGGATATCCACAAACATTCGTCAGATATATTTGCATACATACAACTCTAAGATCAAGGCTAAATGTGCATGGCATGGTTACCCTACTCTGTTTGTGTCCCTTGAGAGTTGAGAAACCCTGTATTAGAATACCTGAATCATACAGATAACTCTAGACACTTTGCGAGGCTAAAGCTGGAATGGGGAATAAATTGTGTGTCCCATTTTACCTTGCCATTTAGCTGTCAAAATAAGCTCAGCTGATTGCTCTAGCATTTATTGGATTACCCATTTCACACATCTCATGCATGAAAAGTAGAATAGTTTGGAATATATCATACATCTACAGCAGAGGCCTTTCCTGCAGGGAGCGAGAACGAATGTTATTTAGCCATAGTTCAGTTAATGCTTTCTGACATTGTGCAAATCAATGAACTCACTACAATGCTTCCAAATTCTCTCCTACTCACTGAAGTGACTGCAATATCCCTATTTAATTTAATTAATTGTAATTAAATTTCAGAAATATGTAATGCAATATCCTGTACTGTAATGTACAGAATAATGTGGAATTCTAAAGAGAACTTCATAATGTTTAGAGTAATGTCAATCAAAGTATCCCAGGGTCCCATAGGAAGCTGTTTTCCTCCTCCTCACAGCCCAGGATTTAGACTGGCCACAGCTGGATTTTCTATTTATTTCTACAGTAGTAACAGTTCAAGGACAAATTATACTATTCCAGGGGGTTGTCTGTCAAAACTAGAGGGGAGAGAAGAGTTGTTCTACATAATTTTATTTCATAAAATTTAAAGACTGCTTCCCTGGCTGTAATCATCGAAAGTGATGTACAATACTAAAACAAACACAGAAAAATAATTCTACTCAAGTACTCAACCCTACATGTTTAAGCATGAAAGAAAAAATAAAACCTTTTTACAAACCACTGTCTCATTAGACAATTAGAGGTAAGTTTTAAAAGCATAGGGAGTGCATCAGTTAGGGGATCTGCAAACAAGTCGGTCTTGTGCACGTCCACTGCAATTTGAAAGTCTCCCAGATACGTGCATATCTCCTGCAACTTGCACATCTCACTCCGATGCAAAAAGGGGTGTGGTCTGGGCAGAGTCTGGATGAGACATAGATGTTTCTGGATGGGGTCAAGGGATGTGTGTGCAAATACTTACACTCCTGGGCTTGCGCCCGGCTATAGTGCCACATAAGTTTACTTCTGTTATGAAGGAGGTATACATTTTAAAAAATAGAAAATAACCATATCTGAGGGGTTTTAAGGGTCTGGGCTAACTGGAGGGCATGAAGGCTATTAAACTAGGGGGATTTGGAGGACCTAGCTCTTAACTGGGCAAACTGGTGGAAGAACTGGTGAAATCCCAGGATTTACGTGGTAGAAGCAGGATTTGTGCCCATGCATGTGCCCACTTAAAATTTGGTGCACATGTGCATGCCGCCAGGTTATTTTATAACATGGGCACATGTTATAAAGTGGCCACATTCCTGGGTGCACTCCAGTGCACATGCACCAATGTGCACTCCTGTGCCGGTTTGAAGTTACCATCCCTGAGTTTTAAACATGCAGAAGTAGTAGTAGTGAAAAAAAAGAAATCACCAATACTGGAAAAAAAGATAGAAATAAAAACATGCAGTAATTATAGCTCCTGCATATCCTTTTTTTTTTTTTTTTTTTTGTAAAACAAGTAATATAGTTTTTGTTGGAAATAGTTTCATGCCACTGTGTTGGACTCTATTGAGTTACCTAGTACTGAACTGTTTTGACTTTCTAAGGCTTCCCTACTGCTCTGTTTGTATATTTACTTGCGTCCTGTTTCTCTGTGAGTTAAGTTGCTGGCTACTCACAGCTCCTTTTTAATGAAAACAATGCTGTTTTACTGCTACTGCAAAAAGAAACATTTCTGGCTTATTTTGTGTGGGGTTTTTTTAAAGGTATTCTCTTATTTAAACAAACTCTGTTTTGCTCCAAAATCTAGTATCTCTAACAGTTTGTTATTGGTCAAACTGTCTGGACAACATTGTAGGAAAAGGATATCCAGTTCCTTCAGATTTCAGTTTAAAAATGATTCAGGAATCAGGCGTGGGCTAAAGAAAATCTCCATTTCAGTTCGTGAGAGCAAACTTTTATCAAAATCAGAATATTTCATGGGGGGAGGGAGAACAGGTTTTAAGGACTTTGAAAATGTATCAGCATCTGAAATTGAGATTCAAATAAACAAAATGAACCCTGCAGTTCATCCATTCGATTCAATTCCGACTAAAACACTAAAACCAATACCCAATATCATTGCCAGTTCCTTAGCTGATATTATTAATACTTCCTTAAATGAAGGACTTTTTCCTGATATATTGAAATGTGCAGTCATCAAACCAATCCTAAAAAAAACCCAAGCTAGATATAACTGATCCGAATAATTTTAGACCCATCTCCAATCTACCTTTTGTAGCCGAACTGAAAATTGTTAACCAACAACTCATGGAACTCTTAGGGCCTCATTTTCCAAGGAGTTACTGCGTGTGATAAATCCGCGAATGCAAATTTTTAATTTTGTATTCAGGGGGCGGAGTTGGGGCGGAGCAAATGTAAAGCAGGGAGAATTTATCATGTGCTGCGAAACAACCGCACTGTTAGCGCGGCTCCTAACATGGCCAATAACTACACCTCTTTCATTTGCGTTACGTTGTGCGCTACAGCCGGTAAAGGTTTATCGCGGTTCACAATGTTTCCAGAATGCTGCAGGCTTGGCTGAGAGAGAGAGAGAGAGAGAGACTGATGAGTTTGTTTCGATGAAAGTATTTTAGTCTAGTTTTATTTGTTTTAATAATATCTTTTATTATATTCTTATGATTTCTTGTTTTATTCTCTTTTAGATTAGCTTAAATATTTTATTTACAATGCTGTTTATTTAATCTGTTCATTCTCTTTCATGCATATTTTATCTTTTATTGTTTGTATACTTGCTGTAAACCGGTTTGAAGCTACCATGAATAACGGTATATAAAAATAAATAAATAAATAAATACACTTCAATTGAAATCTCATAAGGAAAAGAAATAACAGGAAAATCGCTATTGCATAAATCAGTCAATCCTCAAATTATCAGGTATCTTGGTACCAGGATTGTCTTGGATACTTTTAGTGTGAAATCTCTAACAGTAAGAAAACATCCACATTTTGAGCAGGGTATATGATTGCAATCCACAATCATGAGTTTTCTAGAGCATCTCTCTCTTTTTTTTCACAATAGTTGTGTTTTATGTTTTGGTTCAATATTGTCCTATGTAAAAGAGTAATATTACTACTTAGAATTTTTTGCTGTGTGCTATACCCAAAATACAAAAGTCCACTAATTCATTCTATAATTATATACAAAAACAAAAGTGTTTATTGAGGAGGAAAATACTTCAGAACAAAGCATGAGCTTAACTGATGGAAATTTTCACATTGGCTCAAATTTCTTATCAGTCAAAAACCGGGGAATTTTCAAAAGTGCAAGAACTCTTTTGTGATTCATATGTAGGTTAAACAATATTTTAACTTATCTTAATGCTGATAAAAAGTCCCAGAAGATCAGACAAACTAAAAATGCTGACCTGGCCGAGGTTTTGCTAACACACTGTTACAGGGCTTTCGATTGTAGTGTTACTTCTGGACTTATTCTAAATTAAAGAATATAAAAGTTAACATTGTGCTCAAAAACACTAATATCATTCTAATAAACAGAAATACTCTCTCAAGCACTCTAACCCAAATCTTCCATGATGCCTGGTCTCAGCCTACCAGGCTTAAGCAATTTAAAGGAACCAATGAGAATTTTCCAAAATTTGAACTATTGAGTCAGTGGCAGGATGATACGTTTATCCAAATTAAAGGTGTACCTTGCACAGGAAAGTATGCATGGGGTTTCCAAAATAAAATCCACATGTGTACTCACCCTCCCCTTCCCCCATTTTTGCCACACATAGAAATCACACCGTGAACAGCACTAAAACCTTTGGGGTGGATTTTAAATGCCCTGCGCGCGCCGGCGTGCCTATTTTGCATAGGCCGCCGGCGTGCGCAGAGCCCCGGGACGCGCGTAAGTCCAAGGGGTATGTCGGGGGTGTGTCGGGGCGTGCCTGGAGCGACGCAGCGTTTCGGGGGCGGCGACGCGGGCGTGGTTTCAGCCCGGGGGTGTTCCGGGGGCGTGGCCGAGGCCTCCGGACCAGCCCCCGGGACCGGAACACGGAGCGGGGCTGCCGACAAAGGTGGGGGGGGGGTTTAGATAGGTTCGGGGGGGTGGGTTAGGTAGGGGAAGGGAAGGTGCGGAGGAGGGCAAAGGAAAGTTCCCTCTGAGGCCGCTCCGATTTCGGAGCAAATGTGCACCCCCTTGCGCGCGCCGACCCCGGATTTTATAAGATACGCGCGGCTACATGCGTATCTTATAAAATCCAGCGTACTTTTGTTTTACTCACAGAAATCCAGCGTACTTTTGTTTTACTCACAGAAATCCAGCGTACTTTTGTTTTACTCACAGAATGACATTGAAAATTTCCCTACCCTAAGTGACTATAAAAGATAATCATAGTTTTCAAACTCAAGACCTCATGGATCACAAACATGTTTGATTTTCAGATTATCCAAAATGAATATTCATTAGATATTCTTTACATATATTGCAAGCAACAGGTACAAGGTAACAGAACTTACACGTGATGGGTGAGAATACATTTTGCGAGCCTTAATGACAGTGACCCTGACCCAGATCTAGAATTTGCTAGGAATCATTATAGGTGCTCATGGTATTAACAAGACCAGCAACAAAAGAAAATGGTTTTATTTTACAGGAAACAGTAATGAAGTGTACAGATAGATAGCTAGTACCAAGATTATCCAAACACTAGATTAGTGAATTGCTATTTTCTATTAAATATGTAAAACATTGTTCAAGTTACAGAAAGGAAAACCAGCTGCAAAAATCAGTGTACCAGAAGTGACACACAGTATTTGAATTTACCAGGCAGTGTACATGCAATGAGAGAGTCCATGATTAACCCCTTTCAGGATGAGGAAATACAATACAATAGGCTCACTGATTAATATATTCGGGGTGGACCGGAAAGGGGTTTAGTAAACTTTAATTTTTGGGTTTTCATGGCCTAATTTCCATGCAAAAAGGTTTCTTATGTGACAATGCATACATTTTTTAAATGGCAGCCAATGGAAGAGGCGGCACAAACGAAGGGGAGGGTTCTGTTTTGTTTTATTGTCAGAGTATATTAGGGCCAGATTTTTGAATGTACGCGCGGGCATAGATTTGTGCGCACAACCCGGCGCGCACAAATCTACGTCCGATTTTATAATATGTGCGTGCAGCCGCGCACATGTTATAAAATCCGGGATCAGCGTGTGCAAGGGGGTGCACACTTGTGCACCTTGCGTGCATCGAGCCCTAGGGGAGCCCCGATGGCTTTCCTCGGAGGGAACATTCTTTCCACCCCCCCCCCCCATCTTCCCCTCCCTTCCCCTACCTAACCCACCCCTGAGCCCTAGCTAGAATCCCCCCTTACCTTTGTTAGATAAGTTGTGCCTGCCTCTGGGCAGGCGTAGGTTATGCGCATCGGCCAAGTGCCGGCGCATGATCCCCCAGCCTAGAGGGCCTTCAGAGCCCTCTGGCCATGCCAGGTTTTACAATCTGCCCCATTGTGTTTTTTCCCTGAGTTTGAAAATGAGATATATGTTCCATACAGCCCAAGTGCTGTTTCATTGTGAATATGTTGATTCTATAGTATTTAGTAGGGATGTGCATTTGTTTGCAACGAAATAGGAAATAGAGACGATATTTCCTATTTTGTTGCATTTTGGGGGGCCGAAAAAATGATAAGAAAACCCACAAAAGTTTGTGTGGTTTTCTTATCGTTTTTTTTTTTTTTTTTTTTTGGGGGGGGGGGGAGAAAGGGCACATTAAAAAAACAAAACAAAACCCCAAATCCATCCCAACCCTTCAAATTTAATTAATTGCAACCCCCATCCTCTTGACACCCCAAGACTTGCCCGCCCCCCCTCCCAAGACTTACAGAAAGTCTCTGGTAGTCCAGCAGGGTCCCAGGAGTGATCTCCCCCTCTTGGGCCATTGGCTGCCACTAATCAAAATGGCGCCAATGACCCTTTGCCCTTACCAGGTGACAGGGACTATCGGTGCCATTGGTCGGCCCCTGTCACATGGTAGGAGCAATGGATGGCCCATGCCTTTTTTAAAGATGGCAGGACCCACCCCTAAGAGCTTAAAGGGGGGGGGGGGGCAAATACCTGCAATGTGGAGAAAACACCCTTCACTCACTGCATGATTATGCAAGAACCTTATGCATAATCATAGGTTACCTAGTATAAGAAGGGACCCAGAAGAGCTGACTGGGGAAAAGAGCTGATTACCAGAGACAACTGACTGGGAAAGGGGGAGACAACACAAAGGATCCCTTGCAATCCCCGTGTGGAGGAAGGAGAGCATTGGATGTAGCCAAGAGATGGAAGGGAGAGGAAAGCCCTGCCTGGCATTGGACAATCGGTAAAGTGTTTGGGAAACTGATGAGAGGGAAGCCCGCCTTTGGTACCAGAAACCCTGTCCCAAAGTCTGGGATAGTCCAGAGCAGAGAGAAACATCTCTTCAGCCATCCAGTACCCGAAGCCAGGAAGCAAGCCTGTTGATCCCCAAGATCTTCCAGAGACGGCTCTAGAGGAAATCCCCTGAAGTTATTGGGGATAGTAAGTTAACTATTGGTCTTAATATATATTATGCAGGCTAAGGTTTCTGGCGTGTTTAAAGCCACTAATGGTGCAGATTTTCCTTTAGCATAAACTGGTGCTCAGTAGCAAGTATGTTAGACATATGTACTGTTTACCATGTCCTAAATGCTAAGCCTGCAAAGTGTGACAAAAAAAAGTCTAATTCTGTGGATAAAACTCATCATTCTTTGACTATGCAGATTGTGTATGAGTATAGGAAATAATAGGGAGAATTGTCTGAGGCACTGCTGGCCCTGATAGGTGTGGGGGAAGGGAACCAGAAGTGCCAAGTAGCAGACAGATTCCCTTATCCCTCATATCACATACTAAAGTGGAGGTTCCACTGAGATAGTATAAGCCACACCCATCCGCAGAAATGATGTCAGATATGCAATCAGCTTTACTAGAGTTAGAAGACGAAGTGCTAGTGAGAATTACCCAGGTTTTTACTAAGAAAGAAGATGTGCAGACCAGTTCTCTAGGATACATGAGAATTTAAAAGACACATACCTACAATTAGGAACTGTCAATAATTTTTACATTACTACTCTGAGATTTTTGGTTAGTGAAACCAAATTAACCCTTAAGACATTAGCTGAATATGCCACCATTTTGCACTTATTAAGATAATTATTGTAAAATAATAATTCATATTTACTGGCTCTAAATCAAGTATTAGAAAAAAGATATTAGTCAACTAAGAGCAGAATAGAGGGTGTAGTGGATAAATGTGCACTGCAGGAAAGCAATCATAGATTATTAATAGAACAGAACCAAGAGCTGATAACAAAAGGACAATCCTTAGAGAAACAGATCTCTGAAGGATAGCATCAAGACCCCTGTTTAGATAAACTACTCGAATATTTATGAAAAATTCAGGACTTGCAGGAGATTATCAGATAGCAGGAAGAGGAGGCAATTTCAGAGGAAACTATAGGATGGGTTCAGGCATTAGAAAAATCCTATAAAAACCCAGCAGGAAGAAACAGGAAAAAAATTATATCTCTGAAAAATCAGCTAACAGAAGCACATCTGAAATTAACCACTAAAGCTAATAAACGGGCCGATACAGTACAGTGCACTCAGACGGAGCGCACTGTTAACCCGCCATTGGACGCGCGTTTTCCCTTACCCCTTATTCAGTAAGGGGCCGAAAACGCGCGTCCAACCCGCCGTACCTAATAGGGCCATCAACATGCATTTGCATGTTGAGGGCACTATTAGGTATTCCCGCACGATTCAGAAAACAAAATGTGCAGCCAAGCCACACATTTTGCTTTCAGAAACTAGCGCCTACCCAAAGGTTGGTGCTAATTTCTTTGGGCACTGGGAAAGTGCACAGAAAAGCAGCAAAAAATGCTTTTTCTGTGCACCCTCCAACTTAATATCATGGCGAAATTAAGTCGGAGGTCCCGAAGGGTGAAAAAAAGAAAAAAAAAATTTGAAGTCGGCCCGCGGCTGTCAGGTCGAAAACCGGACGCTCAATTTTGCCAGCATCCGGTTTCCGGGTCCGTGGCTGTCAGTGGTCTCGAGAACCGACGCCGGCAAAATTGAGCGCCGGCTGTCAAACCCGCTGACAGCCGCCAATCTGGGCCAAAAGGAGGCGCTAGGGACGTGCTAGTGTCCCTAGCGCCTCCTTTTGCCTGTTTCTACTGCTGGGCCTCATTTAAATACTGAATCGCGCGCACAGGTGAGTGGACTTTACTGAATCGTCCCGATAGAGATTGAGTTATGAAATTGTCACAAAAAATTAACGCAATTTGAGTTTCAGGTCTTTGAAAGACAGGCAGATCAGAGATTTAGAACAACAGAGACTGTCTCTTCAAGAGGCACACCTCACTGAAACTGAGTTGATAAAAGCTAGTAAGAGAACATTAATTCAGCAATTTGAGGAGGTGCAGATGCTTGTTAGAGCACAGGAAGATAAGCTGCTCTCTGCAGATAAGCAAAGTAAGCAACACTCGGCTTGGCTTTGCCAGTTCCATGAAGAAAATGTAAAGTTAGAAAAAGGAGAAACAAGAACTAAATATGAATCTGAATGAAGCCAAGTATCAGCTGATGCTGTCTCAAAATATGGTTCAGTTATTGAACTTTTATGCCATCCCCTGTATCTCCAAAGCATCAGCTATCCTAGCACAGCTTAAGAAATGCCCCTGACCCCACACCTCACTAAGGATCAGTGGGGGCAAGAGGCGAAACACCCAGCCCAGAGCCACAGACTAGGGATGTGAATCGTGTCCTCGATCGTCTTAACGATCGATTTTGGCTGGGAGGGGGAGGGAATCGTATTGTTGCCGTTTGGGGGGGTAAAATATCGTGAAAAATCGTGAAAAATCTAAAAATCGCAAAACCGGCACATTAAAACCCCCTAAAACCCACCCCCGACCCTTTAAATTAAATCCCCCACCCTCCCGAACCCCCCCCCAAATGAGTTAAATAACCTGCGGGTCCAGCGGCGGTCCGGAACGGCAGCGGTCCGGAACGGGCTCCTGCTCCTGAATCTTGTTGTCTTCAGCCGGCGCCATTTTCCAAAATGGCGCCGAAAAATGGCGGCGGCCATAGACGAACACGATTGGACGGCAGAAGGTCCTTCCGGACCCCCGCTGGACTTTTGGCAAGTCTCGTGGGGGTCAGGAGGCCCCCCACAAGCTGGCCAAAAGTTCCTGGAGGTCCAGCGGGGGTCAGGGAGCGATTTCCCGCCGTGAATCGTTTTCGTACGGAAAATGGCGCCGGCAGGAGATCGACTGCAGGAGGTCGTTCAGCGAGGGTTCCGGCGCCTCGCTGAACAACCTCCTGCAGTCGATCTCCTGCCGGCGCCATTTTCTGTACGGAAAATGGCGCCGGCCATACGCGTATGGCCGGCGCCATTTTCCGTACGAAAACGATTCGCGGCGGGAAATCGCTCCCTGACCCCCGCTGGACCTCCAGGAACTTTTGGCCAGCTTGTGGGGGGCCTCCTGACCCCCACGAGACTTGCCAAAAGTCCAGCGGGGGTCCGGAAGGACCTCCTGCCGTCCAATCGTGTTCGTCTATGGCCGCCGCCATTTTTCGGCGCCATTTTGGAAAATGGCACCGGCTGAAGACAACAAGATTCAGGAGCAGGAGCCCGTTCCGGACCGCTGCCGTTCCGGACCGCCGCTGGACCCGCAGGTTATTTAACTCATTTGGGGGGGGTCGGGTGGGTGGGGGATTTAATTTAAAGGGTCGGGGGTGGGTTTTAGGGGGTTTTAGTGTGCCGGCTCACGATTCTAACGATTTATAACGATAAATCGTTAGAATCTCTATTGTATTGTGTTCCATAACGGTTTAAGACGATATTAAAATTATCGGACGATAATTTTAATCGTCCTAAAACGATTCACATCCCTACCACAGACTGCTTTTTACCCAAGACTGAGAGACATTACCAGAATCAAAGGAAAAGCTTAAGGCATGGGGCAAAGCAGACATGTTAGCTTCTAGATATAGCCACAGCCCTTTGCTGGTGCAAAGGCAAGAGATACAAACCCCCACCCTTCTATGAAGCCTGGGACAAGGAGGGGAGGTGCCCCTCCTCTTCTCCCAGAAGTGGGGTGGGACCATGCACAAGGGGAGGCCAACAGGGGACTGGGATCAGAAGCCAACATGCAGACCAGCCTACCACCAGCCAACACTATAGGGAACTTCAAACTTCACCAAACATATTAAGCTCCTTTGGGCTCTAATCACCCCTGTAAGGAAAATTCTGGCTCAGATATTTTGCAGCACTTGGCCAGGTTGCATGAAATCTTTGATGTAGTAGACGCTCACTCTGAAAAGGAACAGGTAGCCCTGCTCCCGTGGAGTTTCAGTAAAGTACCTAGACAATACCTAGCTAGCATCCCCAGCGAAGTAAAATAATCTTTAGACACATTTGAGTTCACCCTCAAAGAGCACTTTGGGACTTATGCTAACAGTGTTATAGCACAGCAGGCTGCCTACAACCTAGGATGTGGCCCTGAGGAAAGTCCCAAAGCTTGTAGTTATCGCTTAAAGCAGATTTTGTTTTATGGGAAGCCCTGTGTCACAGAAACTGACAAGGTCGCTCTCTGAAGCCTTGTTTTTGAGTCTCTTCCCCCTATCCTGCAAATTCACTTATATCTCCACCTTTAAGTTTCCTCCTAGATGAAGCAGACAAGCTCCATGCCATTTGCCACAAAGGAAAGAACTCCCCTAGAGAGCAAAAGACAGATAAGAAAAAGGAGAGGAACCAAATGTCCACCATGAGTCAGAGTCCAGAGATACACTTTGAAACTAATTCTCTATCTTCTTATCCTGTCTGACAGGTCCAGGACACCTCCTCCCCAGAAGCAATCTGCCACCCCAGCAGCTAATCCCCAAAAGGACATGGGTGATTCACAGCCTCCCAAAAGGAATCTCAACCAGAAGTGCTGACAAAACTATAACCAGAGACCATCTGTGGAGAGTCAGCTGGGAGAGCTGATGGCTGTTGCGTCCGTTGGTCTCAGATGGCTTCGACCTTTGTGCCTCACCTTTCTCTCTGCTCTCCTCGCTAGCCTTGGGAAGATGGCTACCGCCGCGTCTGCATGCCACTCTCTCCAGCACCCCCGGAATGGCTATGGCAAAGCCTCATGCCATGTTTCTCCTGAGGGCCTCCTAGGGTGCGTGCGCGCACGCCACCCATGTCTTTATCCACATCATGGTGGGAACCTCGAGGGCGTCCCCCTCGAGTGACATCACGCCATCTGGGTATTTAGCCTACGCTTGTTTGCTAGCTCATTGAGTTAGCAAGGATCGTGAATGGATGGAAAGCCTCCAGTCTGAGCTACTCTGCCACTTCCTTGCTGATGCTGGAAGCTCTCTCTGCCCTTCGGGGTATTCTCTAACCTGGGTACCTGCTCCTCGGGGGCCCCTTACTTTCTTTCAGGTGCCTATCTGGGATCAGGTACTCGCTCCTTGAGGGCCTGCTCTCCCGGGCCTGTGTTCAACTACTTCTGCCTGCTGGGATCTCCACCTATACAGCCACCAACTTAGTGAGTAATTTAACTTTCTCAGTCTATCTCATCTACAGCTCTGCTGCGCTGGGAACCTGCATCCGGACATTCCTATACAATATCTGTGAGACGGGTCCCCTCTGACGAGGATCCCTGGACTGCTACCTCTGGATTACCTCACTACTGCCAGAGGTGGCAGTAGTGAGCTCCAACACTGCTCTCTACATTAATGGTGAGGGTGGAAGGGAAACAGAACCAAAAGGTTACTAAGAGCCAAGAGTAACAGATAAGTATGAGAAAAAAAAAAGTGTGAAGCTTGCTGGGCAGACTGGATGGGCCGTTTGGTCTTCTTTGCCGTCATTTCTATGTTTATATATAATAAAAGACAAATCTCTGTTTTTGTGCATCCTGAGTCTAGCCTAGTACTGTGGTTCCTCACAGGGCTCCTCCCCATGGGTGTGGTCACAACAGTACCCAAGAATCTATTCAAACACCTCAAAACCATAACAATGACCACCATCCAGAAACTCATTGTCCAAACACACAATGCATCTGATACGCCCAAAAAAGTTCCCCAGAAAAAGTCTGAGGAACCTAAGAGTAGCACCACACCTAGGATACTTCAAGAGGGCCCCAGTACCCAAGGTCCTCCAACAGCGTGCACTGAATAACTGATCATGTTTTTTCTCCTTAGGTCTCTACGATAATTGCCCAGGATCCTTCCCTGTTTGAAACCATAGATGCCAATATCTACAGTACCAGGTGACATCCAGCTGCAGGGTAGTTCTGTGCTTCTTCTGGATGTGAACTCATGTCAGGAAGCATAAATATTTCTTAGGGAAACTGAAGCCTCAGGAACTCTACTACACTATCCCCATCCAAATACAAGATGGGTTCAGATGTAAGGATCTTCTAGATATGGGTTCCAAGGTTGCCATAGTCACTCAGAACTTGCTTTGCAAGCTCTATGCTTCCTTAGAGAGTAGGTCCACTCCACAAGTTGGCCCATGCGAGGTGGATCTAGAGGCCTGTGGAAGAATGCCAGTAGAGATTAGAGGCAAGGTATGGCTCACCATTCAGATAGAGAAGATGAAAGTGAAGCACTCGGTTCTGATCACCAGGACCCCCGGTGAGGAATTCCTAATTAGGAATGAACTCCTCATGAGTCTGTCCTCCATCCTTGACTATGTAAATGAGGTCATGCGGTCCAAGATCAGACATCCTCTCCTGTATGGAAGAGTGGCTCAAAGGGGGAGCAGAAAGAGACTATTCTCTGAATACATTTCCAGAAGTCAGCAGATTCCTCTCTACCAGTACTTCAGTACAGACAAGCAGAAGAAGGGGGAGATAATAATGGCAATGTTATCCTCTTGAAAAAGGAGACCATACTCAGCATTGTTCTAGATCCTGACTGAATGGAGATTTGCCTCAACCAAGCCCCACCTCCATCTGACCAGAGCAGAGCTGACTCAGGAGCTCAGGAGGTATGTCCACCTGAACAAAAAACACACATACCTGGTACACCCCAGGAAGCTGACTGACATACACCGGAGCAGAGATGCCATTTCAGTGTATGTCCAGCTAGCAGATGCACAAAACAAACAGGTACCCCTGATGCTTAGTAGTGAGGACTCCTTCATGAGTGAATCCCTTTTCAGCAAGGTGAAGGGTAAGATGGAATTAGATGCAGTAAAACATAATAACGCTTTGGTCGAGATACCTGGGCAAGAAACTAAGTTGCAATTGGGAGCCTGTAACTTACAGTAGAAGTTAGGTAGTAAAAACTTCAAACACAACTTCTCCAGAATCAGGAGTTTAGATTTGCTGATGTATTTGGGCTCAGACTATCAGTGTTTATAGGTAAATTACCTATGAACACTGAGGTATACTCTGGAGAAGATTCCCCTGAGTGTTGCAAAATGCTACCTAAAGGCCTTATCAACTTACAGTTTATTTGGCCTTATGATGATCAGACCTCTAAGGTTCAACTGGAAGATGACTGCCTCCTACTAATAAGGGAGCTTGGCAGAAGCAAGACAGATGAATCCAGGCAAAAGGGGTCCAAACTATTAGCTCAGTTCAGACTCACTCCATCTCAGAGGAGATAGAAGAGCGAGTGGAGATAGCTCTGAATGAATCCTTCCCTGGGTTCTAGGAGACAGTAAACAATCAGCTCATAGAAGTGGATGCTTGTATGAGCTCCACAGAGAGAGATGAGCTAAAAGAACTGTTATATAAATATACAAATATCTTTGCCATTGATACCCATGTCTGTAGCCTGCCTGATTTACATGTCACTCCAGTGCCCACGAGCTGAAAAACAAGCTAGTTTTTAATTTGCCAGTACAAAATACCGCTAGCTTCATATGAGTCAGTGCAAGAAATCTTAAAACACTCTAGAAGAAAGAGGAATTATCAGATAATGTAACAGTACCTTTAACAGCCCCATAAAGCCTATTGTCACGGCTCACCGTCCTTGGGGCCTCGGGTATCGCCCTTCCACCTTCCGTCCCAGCGAACGAGGCCTCGAGAGTTGGACGACTCACGCAAATCCCTGGGTCCGTGCTTCCGCTGGCCCTGGTTTGGCGGGGCTCCGAGGCTCCCTTCAAGCAGGATTGGGGGTAGGTGAACCCCTTCCCCAATCCCCAAAGACAACACAGAGAGCTCGCTAGTTCCTTTCAAGCACTTTATAACATAACACAAACCTGTACATGAGGCTTCCTCCCATCCCCTTCCAGCCCTCCGGTTTTCTTACCAGCAGGCCTCTTAGGGAGTAACCATTTGTTTCTTATGCCCGGCGCTTATTACCAGATCTAACATAACAGGCCCCTCTAGAGCCCTCCTCCCTGGCCTTCCCTTTAGCCTCAGGAGTGTACTTCCCCTCCCCCAACTTACTCAGTATCCATATACGAACTGGAGGACTCTTCTCCCCCTGAACCTACCTCCATCTCTTCCTCCTCTGACTCCCAAGAGTTGGGCTTTTGTGGCCATTCCCACCAAGTGGGCACACCCTCTTCCTCCACTTCCATGAACTCATCAGTGTCTAGCTCATCATGGTCTATGTCTAACACCTGTTCACCTTCAGGCTCTCCTCCCAAGTCAGGTGGTGTTTCAGGAAACCTGGGATTCGTAGTTCTTCTCATCTTTCCCTGCGCCCCCTGCTGTCTGGGTTTGGTACTCGCGTTGCTTTTAAGGTGGCTTGGCAGCTCCTGCCTGCGGCCGGGCTGCACCACATCACACTATCTTAAAAAAGAATGGCACATGGAGAGTAGCTATAGACTACAGAAAACTGAACAAAATTGTACCCTTTCCAGGTGGCCTATGGCACACCTGGATCAAAATTTTACAAAATTTCAGGGAGCCAAATATTTTACCAGCCTTGATTTAGCCTCTGGGTTCTAAACTGTTCCTGTAGACCCCAAAGATCAATATAAACTGGTTTTCTTCTTCAGGATCAGAAAACCATTTGGGTATCTGAATTCTCCAACAGATTTCAACATTTTCCTACACAAGGCATTACCTGATGCAGATGCTAGGGGCACCTTAGTGTACATGGATGATATCCTAATTAGGAATACCAACTTCCGGGAGCACCTGCAAGAGATTGATCATGTCTTGGTCTAGCCACAGGTGACAGAAGCCAAACTATTTCTCTCTTAGGATCAGTGGTGTAGGAAGTCACTCAACTATTTAGGATATGAAGTCTCAGCAGAAGGACTATGTCCCCAAAGGCAAAGAATAGAAACCGTACAAAAAAATTAAAACTCTCACCACTCTGAAAGAGCTACATTTTTTCCTGGGAATATGCAAGTACTCCCAGCAGTTCATCTATCAGTATGCAGAGATCACACAGCCTCTGGTGAAACTCCTGAGGAAGAATGAGCCCTGGCAGTGGGGATCTGAGCAGCAAGCAGCCATGGACAAGTTGAAGGGAATCTTGGGTAAGGCTCCCTGTCTCACTTATCTGGAAAGAGGGAAGAGCTTCTTCCTAGAATTCGCCTTTACTCTAAAGTGCATGAGAACAGTCTTGTATCAGAAACATGATACTGACCGGTGAGTCAAAACATGCCAGTAAAGCCCTGACAGAGGTGGAAAAGAAATATTCTGAGTGTGAGAAATCCCTGCTAACCATGATATGGGCCCTTCAACACTTCAGAAGCTACGTACAAGGAGAGAAACTAACAGTAGAGACTTGTCAACAGTCCATGAACTTTTTAGCCAGTGACTGACTCAAAGCTGGTCAGGTCTCCAGCAGCAAAATCACTTCCTGGACACTTGTTCTTCAAGGTTGGCCACTTGAGGTGCGATATGCCGAAGGACATGAAAGCATTATGAGTCAAAATCTACCCAAATTACATGACTGCACTGCTGAAGGCACATCAGATGTGATCTCGGAACATGAGACAGAGCAACAGAACCCTACCATCATCACGCCTAATATGAAGAAACGTGCAAACATTTTGCTAATGTTTATGTTGACAGTTGTGCTTTCCACAGGAAAACTGACCACGGATTAGTAGCTGGAGTAGGAAAAGCATGGGAGGAGAATCACCCCTGTGGTCCCCTCAGTTACGCTCTGGGATCCAAATCAAATTAGTACACAGAGATAACCACAACACTGATAGCTGTACAGATTGCTGTGCAAAATGGTTTGCAGACCATTGTTATCTGCACAAATTCTGACTTCTTCAGACATAACTTCATGATGCATCTGCCTAACTGGAAAGCAAATCAAATGCTTAATTCTAAAAAGAAACCCATTGCTGTATGGCAATATGGCCGGCGCCATTTTGCTTAAAATGGCGCCGGCCATATTGCTGTACAGCAAAATGGCGCCGGCCGTACGGCAACACGATTCGAGTGCAGGAGGTCGTTCCCGGACCCCTGCTGGACTTTTGGCAAATCTTGTGGGGGTCAGGAGGCCCCCCCAAGCTGGCCAAAAGTCCCTGGGGGTCCAGCGGGGGTCCGGGAGCGATCTCCTATACTCGTGACGTCGGGGAACAGGAACCAAAATGGTACAAGCATGTGAGGTTATGGTGTCATTATATTGATGATGTCCTGGTTATTTGGTCTGGTACCCAATGTAAATTTCAACAATTTTTTCATTATCTGAATGAACAAGATATAAATCTTAGATTTACATGTGATGTCCAGAATCAATGGGTTCCATTTTTGGATATGAAGGTGGGAAGGAGAGATGGTAGGTTTGTAACTGAACTGTACCAAAAATCAATAGATAGAAATGGATTGTTACACTTTAACAGTTTCCATCCCAAGCATATTAGAGAAAATATCCCAGTGGGACAATTTTTCAGAGTAAGAAGGATTTGTTCTGATGTAGCGTCCTTTAAGTTTCATGCAAAAGACTTGCAAGAAAGATTTGGTGCAAGGGGTTATCCCACGCATATAGTGAATCAGGCTTATAAAAGAGCCCGATATACCAATAGAGATTCATTGTTACTTCCGAAGCCAAAACAAAAATCACCAGCTTTAGTATGTGTTTTACCATATTCTAATCGAGTTGGGGATTTAATACAGGTTGTGAAAAATCATTGGCATCTTGTGAGTGGTTTCGTGGGTATGCAGGATCCCCCTATGTTTTCTTTTAGAAGATCCAGGAATCTTAGGGATATCCTAGTCCATTCGGATCTAGGTGATAGTGAACAACAAAATGATGAAATTGGTGGTCATTACCCGTGCACTAAATGTAGTGTATGTAAACTCTGTTTATCAGTAAAAGATTTCTCACATCCAGTTTCTGGGAGAAAGTTCTTTTTAAGGCATATTACAACATGCCAAACAAGTTCAGTAGTGTATGTTGTACAATGCCCATGTGGGCTTTCGTATGTGGGAAAAACATCAAGGATGGTTAGACTTCGAATTTTGGAGCATTGCAGTAGAATTAGAAATGTGGTAGAAACGGCTCCCCTAGTTAAACATTGGCGAGAGTACAACCATACGGTAGAAGAACTTCGTTTTTTTGTACTACAGAAGGTTTATGCCAGACGTGGAGGGAATATAAATAAAATATTACTACGGAAGGAGCAGCGATGGATTTTTAATTTGCAGACTTTGTGGCCAAAAGGATTGAATGATAAGATAGATTGGGTAACATGTCTTTAAACATTTGAATCAGGCTGCAATGCTCAAAGAGATGTTCTTGCTGATAGGTTTGAATTTGGCGGGCTTGAGGAGGTGGATACTGTTTAGAGTAGTGGCTTTGTTGATTAGTTTGAATTTGGTGGGTTTTAACGGGTGGAGATAGCTTGAGCTACATCTTTTGATTGGTGCAGTGAGGTTTAAAGGGACGGAGGAAGAGGGAAGGTTTACTTCCGTTGATTCACTCGATGGCGGCATTTTCTCTGACATAAGGTGGTGGCGTTTTTTCGCCCAAGATTGAAAAGGTAAGGTTATTTGGTTGTTATGCATGTTGGTAGGTTCTTGAGAGAAGTTTGAACATTTTTGACTCTTTTCGATTTTTCTCATTTTAGTTTAAACAAATGTGAGATGAGGTGTTCCATGAATTTGAACTATTGAGACGTTATGAAGTAAGAGTCGGGGATGTGTTGAGCTGTACGTCTGAGAAAGTTTTTTGGGACGTGCAGGTATAATAGTATGTTGGAATTATTTATAAAGTGATAATTTATAAAAAGTGTATTAAATGAAGTGTTTACGAATTTTGTGAAATGTTTTAGAAAGCCCTGTGGATAGATGTTGGATACATGAGCAGTGGGAGATTGTTGAAAAACTCTCCTGAAGAAGCCTGAGGGAAGGCGAAACATGTAGAGAGAAGACAAAGAAGGATTAAGAGGAGTGACATTCTTGTAACGCATGAATCAATGTGTAATGCGACTCTTTCTGCTTACAAAACAGATTGTATCTAAATTTGGTTAAGTGTTGTGAAAAGATTTGTCTTTGATGTTTAACTTGAATCTTTGAAAATTGAAGTATATAAGGATTAGTGAGATTTGTATGAATGGTATGTAGAGTGTATGGGTTGTGTATGAGTATGATGAAATAGTTTTTAAAATAAAATATCTATTGTGTGGGGTATTGTGGATTAAATGTGGGATGTATTTTATAAAATTTTCACCAATAAAGATTGAAAAATGGGATTGATGTCACAATATATTTATTAGCTGTCATATGACAGGGCAAAGGTAGTGCTGGTGCCATTTTCTATCAACGCGCCCGACGCCTGAGAGTGGAAGATCACAACGGGACCCCCCCACTGGACCCCAGGTAATTTAAGACATTTTGGGGGGGGGGGTTCGGGAGGGTGGGGGATTTATTTTAAAGGGTCGGGGTGGGTTTTAGGGATGTTTTAGTGTGCCGGTTTTCCCGCCCTCCCCTGATTTACAATTTACACGATATTTAAAAACACAAAACCGCGACGATTCGATTCCCTCCCCCCCCCCCAGCCAAAATTAATCTTTAAGACGATCGATCACACGATACACATCTCTAATGTCTATTACCATATGGGTTCCAAGTGTTTTTTTTTTTTTTGCATGGTTTTCTGGTTGGCTCCATATCAGTGCATGTAAATTAATATACATGTTGTTGTAATATTTTTACTTTAGAAAACTATGAATATTCTTTTTTTTCATGTAAAATCTGTTATTATAAATGCACAGTTTATAAGTGTGTCTGGTAAGGGCTGGGAAGGTGGGGGTGCAAAGCTGTAAAGTTTGCCTAGAGAGCCTAATACCCTTGCACTTACCTGAAGAGAGTCCACCAGACATAGACTCCCTCCCTTCACTCATCTCCCACTTCTCTACGGGGCAAACTCTAAGGAAACACGGGAGGCAGGTGGTAGGATTCCGGGAAGTGTGGCAGGGTTGCCAGCTTCCTAGAAATATTATCACAGAGACTCTGTATCTCACTCCTCTGGGAACTCTGACTTCTCCTTTCCCCATTCTGTAGCATTTCAAATCAAACAAAAGTGCCAGATGCCAAGGGGGCCCCTCCTTGGTCTTCTCAATGATACGATCTGTGCCATACTTTTTTTTTTTTTTGAGGGGGGGGGGGGTCCTGCCATCTCATCTCAGGTAGAAGTTTTCCTTGAGCCGCCCTGACCACTGGTGAAATGCATGCTACTTCCCTCTGCCTTAGCTAGCTGAGCCTGCCTGCCTACTGTATGTAGTCTTGGAGGGCACTTTATAATTCAGGATTAACACGTCTAGCAGATGCTTCATGCCCACATTTTACACTACCTGCAGGAGCTGATCATCCAGAGCAATCATTTCTCCAATGCTCCCCCTTTCCTAGTTTTGATGCCGCCTGCCTCTTGCCCCAGTGTAATGGACAACACTCCCATTTCCTCTCTGGTGGGCTGCCACCAAAGATGCATGGCAGGTGGCTGTAGGCGGTGGAAGGAGCCATGGGTTAGGCTTGAGGAAATGGCTTCCCCATTTTCAACCCTTTTCCTTTGGTTTCTACTTTAAATGTCAGAAGTACACTCACCCTCCACTGATGCCAATGCTAGCAGGTGCTTTTTGTGCAGGTAATGCTGCAAACTAGTGTTTGTCAGATGGCCCACTTGCTTCCCTCAACTGATATCCTTACTGCAGTGAATACACTGAACAAGATGCAGACACTTTAAAGTGCCCCCAGATCAGATCTTCTGTGATCTCTTCTTTACATCCTTGGGGACATGACGCTGGCACTGGATGTTTCCTGAGGAAGATTGCCTCACATTCTCTACCTGCACTTCCTGCTCTTGTTAGGTGTTGTTCTCTAAACTGTTAATATCATCTTCTCTCCTCTGTCACCACACTGGAGACAAAGACACTTTCCCAAGCCTTCTTGTTTCCCTATCCTTTCCTGTCTCAAGCTTGTTCCCTGGCTCCCAAGCCTCCTGTCTCAAGCTTGCTCTCTGGCTTCTAAGCCTCTGTCTCAAGCAGGCCATGCGGCTTCCTTAATCCTCTGTCTAAAGCTTTCCCTCTGGCTGACTAGCCTTCTGTCCCAAGTTTGCCACTGTTAGTATCCTCTGTCTTGTTCCACTGTTCCAGTGTTTCTCCCCTGACCTGGGTTCCTGCCTGAGCTCCAGAACCACCAGACATCAGCCTCCAGCCCTGCAGTCTGCATCTCAAGTCTGCTCTGGCTTCTGTCTCCAGACCTGTGTCTGACATCAGTCTTCAGCCCTGCAACCTGCCTTTTCAGTCCTGCCTGACCTTTGTCTCCACCCCTGCAGCCTGCATCCCCAGACCTGTTCAGCTTCCCCTGAGCTTGCTCCTCTCCCCGCCGGATTCCAGTCCAGCTTTATCCTTAGATGTCCTCCCTTGTTTAGGTCCTGCTGGCCACCAGAACCCAAGGGCTCAACCTGTGGGGAAGGTGGGTGGCATAGGCTGAAGATCCCCTAGTCTAGTCAGCCCCTGGAATCCTGGAATGTTCCCGTGGGGGTTCTCCAGCCAAGCTACATTCCCAACCCTATCAAAAATACCATAAATATTTTTTAACCTGATTTTCATTTCATAGTTGCTCAGATATTAGTGCCAAAACATTCTGAAATCTCCTTTTCACTAAGTCCCTTCTGGTATTGTAGGGGGATATCTGAGACTTGGAGGAATCCTGAAACTGATAATAAAGGATACTTTGTAACAACATGTCAAATGAATTGTTGAACTGTCTCCAGCAAAAAGCTAAAAAAGTGTTTAGGAATTCTTGGAAACTTTGCTAGATTATAGGAGTTGGTATACTAATATGGCTCTAATAAAGCTAACAAGGATGAATTGTGGGTTTCACTGTATTCTTTTTCTGTGTCAAAAGTTCACGGTATGGGTATGCTTCAAATGGATCCCTGGTCTCTCTGAGTTCTAGTCCTCTGTGAGAAGTTTACTATCTACTAGATAAATGAAGCTTGACCGATGTGCCGCAAATGCGCAGTAGAGAGCAACTCTACCGCGCATGCACGGGCAGCACGTCGGGCAGAGCTTGCCTCTAACAAAAATGGCGCGGCGAGGAGCAGTAGCAGTAGTGGTGGCGGCCAGGAGCAGTAGCAGTAGCGGCGACGGCGAGGAGCAGTTGCGGTGGTGACGAGCAGTAGCGGCGGCAGCGCGCGCGAAGGAGGGAGGGACCTCCCCCGGAGATCTTCCGTCTGCGCCATCCGAAGGGATTGTGAATGAGCTGAGAGAGGGGGAGTGACTGAGGAGAGGGAGGAGGGAGTGACTGAGGGGAGGGGGGAGGAGAGAGTGACTGAGGGGAGGAGGGAGGGGGAGAGGGTGAGGGGAGGGGGAAGAGAGTGGGAGGGGGAGGGGGAGAGAGTGGGGGGTGGGAGGGGAGGGGGAAGAGAGTGGGGGTGGGAGGAGAGAGTGAGAGGAGGGGGAGGAGGGGAGAAGGGAGGGAGGAGAGAGGGAGGGGAGAGGTAGGGGAGAGGGAGGGAGGAGAGAGTGAGGGGAGAGGGGAGGGAGGAGAGAGTGAGGGGAGGGGGAGGAGAGTGAGGGGAGAGGGGAGAGAGGAGAGTGAGGGGAGAGGGGATGGAGAGGAGGGGAGGAGGGAGGTGGGAGGGAGACTTGAGGGGGGAGGGGGAGAATGAGGGGTAAGGAAATGGACTGAAAAAAAAATGTTAATGTAGCCCGTTGTTACGGGCTTAACGGCTAGTGTAGATATAAGTGAAATGAGGTCATCTCTCTCTCTCTCTCTCTCTCTCTCTCTCTCCAGCAGCCCAAACTGCCACTCACAATAAAACCCTTTTCAGTTGGTGATGTGGTTATCAGGAAAATTAGCCTAACAATGCCCCTTTTTTAAAATCACGGGTGCTATTTTCGCTATATTTATAGCGAAATGATGAATCTAGGTCTAAGTTACTTAATCAGCCAGTTTTGAATATTGACCTCCCAATGTTTAGCATACATTGTTACCTGGCAATAAAGGATGTCCTGGGACTGGGGTCCAAAGGATCATGAGAATGAATACCCGCAGGAGCTGATAGACAAGTGCAGGAAAATAGCAGGGCACGTCCATAGAAGCGTGAAGGCAGGGCAGCTTCCGCATGATAAACAGAATGAATATGAGATGCCTCAAAAGCATCTTATTCAAGATATTGACACTCCCTGGAATTTTACCTTTATGATGCTGCAGTGGTTGGTTAGTGAAATGACAGACACCCAGTCATGATCTACCTTGGGAAATAGAGATAGGTAAGCATTGTCCCCTGGACCTTCATGACTGGGTAGTCATGAGACAGCTGGTAGAAACCCTGAAGCCTTTAAGGCAGGGCTTCCCAAACCTGTCCTGGGGACCCCCCAGCCAGTCGGAGTTTCAGGAGATCCACAATGAATATGCATGAGATAAATTTACATACCATGAATAATCAGTATGTGCAAAATTATTTCATGCATATTCGTTGTAGAGATCCTGAAAACCCGACTAGCTGTGGGGTCCCCAAGACAGGCTTGGGAAGCCTTGACTTAAAGGATGCCACAGAGGACATGAGTTCCAAAAGTGCCATGCAGGGTGTTGCCATCCCTTCAATAAATATTCTGGAGGAAAAGTTGGAGGACTTTCATCAGAGGGAAAGAGAGCAAAGCTGTCATGGTTTCTGGACTCCTTATGGTAGCAGGTGCAAGAGAGGCTAAAACATCTCACACAAGGCAGGAGGAGGGAGAGTTTCACCCTTCTGTCCCAGCATCTCACTTTCATGAAGGAGATGCTGGTAGTTTAAGCATCTCAAATAAGAGCCAGGGACAGGAGAAGCAGCCCAGTAAATAGTGGCCACCTCGGAGAGTAGAGAAAACAGGAGCTTGACAGTGTTTTGGAAATTTCCAGCTTAGAACTATATGAAGATATTGTTGTATCCAAATGTTTAGGCGGACCAGGAGAATGACCTTGTGTGAGTATGCTCGCAGAGGTCACACATACTGGCAATGGCATAGTCTGCTCTTTGTAATTTTTCCATCAGTATTCACACAGAAGTGCTCGTCATGCTCTTTCTTTTTAGCTAAAGTCAGCATTTTCGGTATTCTTCCAGAAGCTGCTAGAAACTGTCAGCTGTCATTGACCATCTTTGTTCATAATGGTAATTAGCATGACTGCTAGTTCTTCTTTCCTTCAGCCTGTACCTGAAGTATTTGTGATCTAAGCATTTCTTGTAGTACATAATATAGCAGAACCAAAATGACTGCCTCACAGGGAGCGGAAAGCATGACTAAACCATCAGGCTGGCCCTATCCCCAATTTCAATCAGTCGAGCATTATATTTGTGTGTGCTTGTGTGTGTGTGTGTGTGTGTGTGTAAATGTATGAAAGGCTGCATCATTATGCAGAAGGCTGTACTTTATTTCAAACAATAATAAGCCTGTTTTGAAAATTTTTTTTTTTTTTTTCTGATCTGGTTCACAATAAGGACCTTGTCCCACAGTAGTAATGTTTGGATGGACCACAGAATAGTATTGTGAATGCTGGTATTTAAGAGAACATGACACTAGATTTAATAGGTTTAACCTTTGCTTGAACTATTTGTCTCCAGAACAGAAAATTGTTGTAACACCTCTGGCACTATATTTTATGGCACTTGCCCTTCTAAAGGAGCTCTTTTTATTATTATTTTTACATAGGCCTCAAGGGAAAGAGATGGCCAGTAATTTTTTTTTTTTTCATATGGAAATCTCTGTAAAATATGGAACACAGTGTGTGTGTTATTTATTCAGCTAATGAAAATTAACCTCTTGGGACATAAGCACTTAGCATACAAATAAATAGTCTTGATATTTGAAACTCATGCGCAGAAATCCCTGGTTTGCTTAACTAAAAAGAGAGAATGAAAAACTAATTGCAGAATGGGCATGCAAAAAAAGGAAATACAATTTAGATGCACAGAGGGAAAGTAATTTTAATAACCATTTCTGTGGCGAAAACAGCGTGTTACCTGTGGAGATGGGTTTTATGAAAATTGCCCGACCTTGGTGCAAGCACTTTTGCTAATAGTAGGGAGCGACATTCCTGGGTACAGAGATGAACTATGCACATGCTTTTGAAAATTATGCATTTAGGGGCAGATTTTAAAACCTGCGCGTGCGGCCTACATTTGTGCGTGCCACCTGGCGCGCACAAATGTACGCCCAATTTTATAGCATGCACGCGCAGCCGCGCGCATGTTATAAAATACGGGGTCGGCGCGCGCCGAACCCTAGGGGAGCCCCGATTGCTTTCCCGGTTCCCTCGGAGGCCGCTCCAAAATCGGAGTGGCCTCGGAGGAAACTTTCCTTCCGTCCCCCCTCACTTTCCCCTCCCTTCCCCTATCTAACCCGACCCCCCCCAGCCCTACCTAAATCCCCCCCACCTAGGCAGGTGTAACTTGCGTGCGCTGCACGCGATCCCCCGGCACGGCCGCTGTGCCAGAGGCCTCGGTCCCGCCCCTGCCCCCACCCCGCCCCTTTCACAAAGCCCCGGGACATACGCGTGTCCCGGGGCTTGCTGGCCTCGCCGGGCCTATGCAAAATAGAACAGTGCGCGCAGCAGCGGTTACACACGTAAATCCTGAGGATTTACGCGCGTAACCCTTTTAAAATCCGCCCCTTAGTTTTTTTGCCATGAAAATGTGTGTGGGTGCTTTTCAAAGAAAATGAATGTGCATGCTTTCACTTTGAAAATTAATTCAAAGTCCACAGGAAAAAATACCCACAGTCTTAAAATTACCCCACTAGGGTGATTTTTCATTAAAGTGCTTAGCAACAAGATAGCTGGCTTTATTGTAGTTGGCTTTTTTAAAAAGTCCATAAACTATTTTGCAAGCCTATTCTAAAATTGATTTTGCATGAGTTTTATTGCATAGGCCCCATTTTATTTTGCCAATATCCTCAGCATATGCATCATAGCTGATAGTTCGCAAGACATATCTTTTACAAAGAGGACTCTGATTGAGAGAACTTTTATTACTGATAACAAAAATTATTTGACTTGCTGCTGGTATCTAAGCTAAGTGGGATGGGATGAAGTAGGAAATGTTATTCCCTAAATGACTTCAGTTCTATGCTTTTTACTGTCTGCTATTTTTCTGATTAGGACAATCACGCCAGGAAGAAGAACTTACCTTTTTATACTGTGAATCTGTAGAACGGTTGCACACCATAATTTGGAGCATTGAGCAGAACTCTAACAGCAGATAGAATGTTAGGAATTATTAAAACGCGTGCGTGTGAAAAATCCTGCAGATTTAGAAACGTATCTGCTGGTACGGGCAGAAGTGCTGGCAGATCAAAAAAGGAGTGGGCCGAGGGGTGGAGTCTGGGCAGGGAGGGGTGGGAGGGGACCGGCCGGGACAGCAGCCATTAGGTCATGTCCCGGGGAAGCGCACGCCAGCAGCCGGCCAGCACACGGAACTTCCTATTCAGATGAAGGAAGTTCTGAAATAAAGAAAAAAAACGATAGGGAAAGGGGTTTTAGGAGTAGGGGAGACAGAGTTGGAAGGGGTATAGGGAACTGGAAACCGGCTGATTGCGTTGCCGCGCTTAGTTTATAAAATATACCCCCCTCCACGCGCGCAGGTCCTGACATGCCCACACATGCGTGCACAGATTTTAAAACCCAGTGCTCATGTGTGCGCGGGAACCGTATTTTATAACATGCGCGTGCCGACGGGCACATGCTATAAAATAGCCGCGTCCAACTTTTTCAAGTTCTGCTATAAGTTTTTGAGAAAGGGTGACAGTTAAACCATGAATCGATTCAGAGGAATTATGATATTCTTACTTTGATTTTCCAAATAATTCCTAACATTGTATTTGCTTGTTTAACTGCTACCATGCACTGAGCTAAGGATTTCAATTTATTGGCCACAATGACTCCAAGACTCTTTTTACTGGATGATGACTCCTAATATGGAACCCAGCATTGTGTACCTATAATTGGGATTATTTTTCCCTATATCACTTTGCACTTAATCACACTAAATTGTATCTGCCACTTAAGATGCCCATTTCCCCAGACTGGCAAAGTTTTTCTTCAGTTCCTCACAATCCATTCGTGTTTTTTACAACTTTGAATAATTTGGCTTCATCTGCAGATTTGAAAAACTTTCTCTTAGCTCCCTTTTCCAGATCATGTATGTAAATTTTAAACAGATCTGATCCCAACACAGAGGACTGAGATATTCCATTATTTCTCTCTCTCCAATGGGAAAACTATTTAGTTCAAATCTCCTTCTCCTATTTTTTAACCAGTTACCAAACCACAGTAGGACATCTTTCTTGACTCCTCCTCATTAAGCCACTTCTGTACATATGACCAATAGCAATAGTTCTGTTCTTAAGAATAGCTTCTACTTTTTTCTCTTTCTTTGATGTCAAGCTCACGGGTTCATATTTTCCCAGTTTACCCTTGGAGCCTTTTTGAAAATTGGTCAGTGTTATATTGATCATCCTCCAGGCACAGTGACTGATTTTTATGAAAAATTTCAGATTTCTTGTAAGAGGTCTACAATGAATCTCAATAGTAGACTCCAAAGCACATCTATACAATTTTGTGAAAAAAACATTTTGAGTCTTTATTGTTTGTGTCCTTGAAGATGAATTATTAACTACTTCTGAGTGTTCATGATCTGTAACCGATTACCCATGATCTAATTTTCCAGCTCCTGGGTGTAACTAGTTCTTTGAGGCATTCAGTTTCCTGATTTTGAAAGTGCATGGGTTGTTTTAAACTGAATCTGATGCATTTGTTGGAATAGAAAACCAGGAGCTTCAAACATGCATTGATATTGTTGGGTTCCGCGGCCGTGGTAGGCCACGACCGTGGTCCCCTACCTTGCCCGTGACAATGAACCACCGCGGGAGTCCCAGAGAAGGCCCTGACTCTAGGCCCATCGCTCCGGCACTGGTCCTGGTGCTGCTCGCCGCAGGGGGAGCTGTCCCTGCTACCCCCTCACGGTGTCCAGCAGCGATTTCCTCCACTGAGGAAATCCAAGATGGCCACCACCATCTTTAGGCACGAGGCCACGCCCCCTTGACAGATTTAAAGGGACCTGATCCCTTTAACTAGCTTCAGCTGTTCCCTATCAGCCAGAGCAGGGGAAGTATAAAGGGCGGCTTCCTCTGCTCATTCCTTGACTTGGCAACTTCCATGGTTAGTTAGGTCTGCTTGCTTTGGTGAGTTCTTGTGCTTTGGATCCTTGTTCCTGTTTTGTCTTGGTGTTCCTGGTATTGACTTCAGATTGGCATGCGGTGATTCTCTGCTGTGTGACTTCGGACTGGCAAGTGGTGATCCCTAGGTGTGTGACCTCGGACTGGTAAGCGACGACCCTCTGGCACTTGACCTTGGACCTCTTCTTGACCATCGTCTGCAAGGGCCCGCCTAAGTCCCAGCGGCCCGGGTCCCTACGGGCTCCTCCTGGGGGGACCACAGGCTTCCAGGGGTGAAGCTCCAGTCAGCCCTTGCACCGAACTTCTTGACCTCTCAAAGGTCCACCTAAGTCCCAGCGGTCTGGGTCCCTACGGGCTCCTCATGGGGGGACCGCGGACTTCTAGTGGTGAAGACACACTTCCATTCTTCGACATCACGACTCTTCGTCTGCCTCCAAAGTCACCACTGTCTCCAGTGCCGAGGGTCAGCTGGTCACGTCTTCTGTTCCTGCCTCGCCACCCGACGGGAGAACCTACGGATAGGGATGTGCAGAGCAAAATTTTATGTTCATATTTTTTATGTCCGAAAGGGGGTCCCACTTGCGGCCAATATGGACATAAAAAAAATCCAATGAGTTGGGTATATGTACATATGTGCAAAAAAAAAATTTAAACCCCCTCACCCTCCTTAATCCCCCCCCCCAGACTTACCACAACTCCCTGGTGATCGAGCGAGGAGTGAGGACGTCATTTCTGCAATCCTTGGCGAGAAGCATGTGACGTCGGCGGCACGTCGAGTGACGCCGGCGTCACGTGATTCCCGGCTCGTTCGCGCCGGACGGCTCGTTCGGCCCAAAAAGAACTTTTGGCCAGCTTGGGGGGGTCAGGAGGCCCCCCCAAGCTGGCCAAAAGTTCTTTTTGGGCCGAACGAGCCGTCCGGCGCGAACGAGCCGGGAATCACGTGACGCCGGCGTCACTCGACGTGCCGCCGACGTCACATGCTTCTCGCCAAGGATTGCAGAAATGGCGTCCTCACTCCTCGCTCCATCACCAGGGAGTTGTGGTAAGTCGGGGGGGGGATTAAGGAGGGTGAGGGGGTTTATATTTTTATTTTGGCTCAACAATCGCGATTTCCCACATATCGAACATATCTATGTTCGATATGTGGGAAATCCGATCGTTTATGTCGAATCAATTTTTTAAGTAAAAAAAAAATATGAGTTGCATTTTACTAATGCGGTCAATCCGAATGCACACCCCTACCTACGGATCTTCCTCCTAAGGTATTCCATCCTCCCGCCGGCCCAAGGGTTCACAAGCCTGAGCATAACAGATATAGGACAAACTAAAAGCAGTTGAGACCATTTGACTAGAGAGAAGTATATGAGCATGGCAGACTCTCTTCTGAGATGCCAAGTTCTTTTTAAATAGATTATTCTGTCTCTCTCCCCTGTTCACTTTACTCTTTACCTAGAATCTTAGCTTCTCTCTTTCTCCTCTTTCCCCCTCATTTAGCTTATCTCCATAACAATCCCTCAGAGGTCAATATTCATACAATTTATGCAGGTAAAGTCTGCCTTTTCCTGCATAAATATTCAGCTTTAAAAATATCTCCCCCCCCTTTGACCTGGTAACTTTGTCCCTCCCTCACCCCCCGAAACCTGTACTTTGGATCCCTGTCATTCTTTTTAATTTTCAATATATATATATATAAATGATCTGGAAAGGAATACGACGAGTGAGGTTATCAAATTTGCGGATGATACAAAATTATTCAGAGTAGTTAAATCACAAGCAGATTGTGATAAATTGCAGGAAGACCTTCTGAGACTGGAAAATTGGGCATCCAAATGGCAGATGAAATTTAATGTGGACAAGTGCAAGGTGTTGCATATAGGGAAAAATAACCCTTGCTATAGTTACACGATGTTAGGTTCCATATTAGGAGCTACCACCCAGAAAAAAGATTGTTAGGATCTGCTATGCTGATGGGAGGAGCAAGCAGATGGGAGTTAGTGATCTGTTATGCTCAGCTCCTGAACTGGGAGGAGTGAGCAATCTGTTGTAATTCTGCTGCTGGATACTCCTATAGGAGAAGGAGTCAGCAATCTGTTATGAGTCACCATGCGTCGTTAGCAATCAGTTAGGGACTGGCTCCCGTGGAAGGAGGAGTTTAGCAATCTGATATGCTCCGTAGGTGGCACTAGCAGTCTTGTTATGAAATAGACTGTTGAGTTGGCAATCTGTACCAGCGGAGTGCTAGAGAGGGTGCTCAGCTAGAAAGGAATGTAAATAGGTGAATCCTTGGGCTGATGGCAGATGACAGCGCCCCCAGGAGGATATCCTGAGAGGGACCACCAGCTAGGCTTGAGTATGGAGACAGACACAGATAGTTCTTTTATTAGACAGGTTAGTAGAAACACCAGAGGTGGCAGTAGTGAGCTGATATGCCTGGTAGGGCTGAAGTCCCTCAGATACTGGAACTGCAATCCCAGGGTTGCTGAGCTGTAGATAGACTATAGATAGTGAGTAGACAGGGTATGCTGTATTCATAGCCAGTAGTAGATGACAATCTCACATAGATTTTTAAGGAGACTCAGTAGCTGGAAAGAGTTAGGTCCTCGAGGAGCGAGTACCTGGTTCCAGGGAAAGCTCTGAGAGAGTGGTGGTAACTCAAGAATGTCTGTATCTGTGATAGCTTCCAGGCAGTAGAGAATCTTCAGAGTCTTCAGGAACATGGGCCCTCGAGGAGTGAGTACCAGTTCCTATCTGCAATCTGAAATCGAGAAAAGAGAGTGAGGCCCCCGAGGAGCGGGTACCTCTGGTAAGTCCGAGAAGGCAGAGTAGCTTGGAATGAATCCCGTATCCAAATCCTTGCTAACTCAAATCGTAAGCGTAAGTGAAGAACTTTTGTTGGAAGCTGATGACGTCAATACAGGGGGACACCCCTGAGGTTCGCTCCCTTCCTGGTACATACTTCAGAGCGAGTGCGCACGCCCTACGTCATCAGGAATATGGCGTATCCGCAGTGTCGAGCTGGTCCGGGGACGCGGGGGAGAAGTGGTATGGAGACGCCGTGGCAGCAAGCCATCCATCAGACCCGGAGGGAGTCGCCACAGAGATAGAGAGGGTGAGCGAGGGTGTAGAGCAGCCATGAACGCAACAAAGGTCTAGGCATCATAGTGGATAATCAAAAAAGCAAACAGTATGTTGGGAATTATTAAAAAGGGAATGGTCAATAAAACAGAAAATGTCATAATGCCTCTATATCGTTCCATGGTGAGACCGCACCTTGAATACTATATACATTTCTGGTCGCCACATCTCAAAAAAGATATAGTTGCGATGGAGAAGGTACAGAGAAGGGCAACCAAAATGATAAAGGGGATGGAACAGCTCCCCTATGAGGAAAGGCTGAAGAGGTTAGGGCTGTTCAGCTTGGAGAAGAGACGGCTGAGGGTAATATGATAGAGGTCTTTAAGATCATGAGAGGTCTTGAACGAGTAGATGTGACTCGTTTATTTACACTTTCTAATAATAGAAGGACTAGGGGGCATTCCATGAAGTTAGCAAGTAGCACATTTAAGACTAATCAGAGAAAATTCTTTTTCACTCAACGCACAATAAAGCTCTGGAATTTGTTGCCAGAGGATGTGGTTAGTGCAGTTAGTGTAGCTGGGTTCAAAAAAGGTTTGGATAAGTTCTTGGAGGAGAAGTCCATTAACTGCTATTAATCAAGTTTACTTAGGGAATAGCCACTGCTATTAATTGCATCAGTAGCATGGGATCGTCTTAGTTCTTGGGTAATTGCCAGGTTCTTGTGGCCTGGTTTGGCCTCTGTTGGAAACAGGATGCTGGGCTTGATGGACCCTTGGTCTGACCCAGCATGGCAATTTCTTATGTTCTTATGTTCTTAAAGGAGGGGCTTGAGGACGCATTGACTTTTATTTCTAATACCTCTCTTTGGGGGCCCTTTCTCTGAAGCTCTTGTAAGGATGCTTTGATTAAATTTCTACCAAATTGGTCAACATTGGATGCAAATAAGTTGGGTAATCTCAGGCCCATAACTAAGCTATCATTTTTTGCTAGAATGTAGGAAAAGGTAGTTTGAAGTCAACTGGATGAACATCTTTCCCATAATGGCTGCCTTGACTCATGCCAATCTGGCTTCCAAGCCACATTTAGTAATGAGACTGCCTTAGTACCTATGGCTGATGGCTTGAGGTTGGACCTGGTTAAGGGGAAATCCTTTTTGTTAATATTGTTAATCTTGTCAGCTGCTTTGGCACTTTTGACCATGGGATCCTCTTGTTGAGAATAGGGGATGTCTGTGTAGGAGGTTTGGTTCTCTAATGGTTTTAGTCTTTTTTTAACAGGCCACCTCCAATCAGTAGCATGGAGGATAAAAACTTTGTTGGCTAGCATTTTTTTTTTTTATAATGTATGTTTTTATTGAAATTTAAATCATTCCAATGAAATACTAAAGGACACATGTTCATTCTGCCAAGTAAAAATAAAATAGGAAAAAATGAAACACTGAAGTAAAAACAAGCAGATAGCAAAATCATCAAGTCCTCATAAAAGAAGGAGAAACAAAAGAGAGAAAAAAGGAAATAATGAAAACATTAATTAATCAAGGACACAGGGACTAAACACATCTATATTCCTTAGTAGTCTATTACTCTGAATTCTAAGTGGTGGAACAAAAATGATTCCATTATGTTCATCTTTATCAATAAGGAAAGTTTCCAGATGTGTAGGATCTAAAAACACAATATTTTATTTTGTAAGGAAACCGAACACCAAGGTTATTTAAAAAAGCACGTGGCCCCAGGAGCCAAAACTTTCTGTCTTAAGAAAAGAAATTGCTTATGAGTTGAGTTATCTGTGGGATATGTGATATCAGGAAAGATCTGAATCTTACGACTGCAGAAACAGTCTTTATTCCTAAAATACCTCTGAAATATCAGCTTTTTATCTTGTTCTGCACAAAATGAAACCAGTAACATAGTTCTAACTAAGATATCATCAATAGAGGCTTCTAGAGAAGCAGAAAGGTCAGGATTGTCTAAAGACAGAGAGTACATTTCCCCTTCTACTGCAGTGGAGACCTTTCTAGTTTTAGGAACATAGTAGAGAGCTTAGAGACTAAAGGTAATTTATCATCATGTATAGATAATATATCACAAAGAAACTTTTTAAACAATTCATAGGTTGACATTAATCTAGTGACTCAAAAATATTAAAAATGAAGAGTCCTAGCTCTTTGCATATTTTCCAGGTTCTCTAAATGATAATGTTTGCTTAGATTATCCTTAATATGAACAACACCAGATGTCAGAAAGGAAGCAATCTGCACTACATCAGTCTCCAATTTTACCAAATGAGAGACCTGTTCTTGAAATTTAGAATTGGTATCCCCTGAAAACAGAGAACTATGAAGAGGTAAGGGTGAAGACCTTTTCCATTCTCATAACCACATGCCTGATGTCCATCAGGGATACTGACCAAGGTTTTTCAAAAAAATTCAGAGATCTCATAAAAAGGCATTATAACTGATGGAAAAGGAGCCTTAACAAAATAAGAAATCTTGTCTGGAGAATCAGGAGAGGGCATTAAGAGATTATCCCAACCACTAGCTGTTAGCTTCTATAGAAGAACCTTCTACAGACTTAATTCCTTCATTGCCCTTCTCCAGTTCTAAATCACAGAGACCTCAAAATGATGTCCCAAATTTCCACCCCTATTAACAAGAGGGGAAGTCTCTTGATTCATTGTAACAAATGCACCCCCTGCCCCTACAGACCTGTTATCAAAAAGGGGCATTGGTTGAAAGGATTGAAGTCTAGTGGCCACACTGAGAGAGGCTCCTGAAAGAAGATGTTATGGCAGCCGGCCGCAGGGCCTCGCAGCCGGCCACACTCACCACACTGAGCCATCCTAGTCTTCTTCGCTGCTCATCGAGCTGTCGATGCCCTCTCTGAATGCAGCGGGGAGCCAACAATGCCGTCACCGTGCCGCCAGCCCCAGCTCCTGTTAGACGCACGCACATGCAGCTCTGCCCCAAAATTAAAGGGGCCATGGCAGGAAAGGCCTTCAGTGACCCGGATGCTATCCAGGGCCACCAGCACTACTTAAGGCAGCTGCTGCTGCTCAACCCTTGCCTCAGCAACAGGTCTCGCTCTTCGGAGTTTCTAGTTGCTCTGCAGTGTCTCCCTCCATGTCTTCAGTTCTTGTCTTCGTACCTTCCAGCCTCCATGTCTTCAGTTCCAGCCTCCGTGTCTTCAGTTCCAGGTTTCGTGTCTTCAGTGCCTGTCTCCGTGTCTTCAGTTCCTGCTTTCATGGCTTCCAGGCCTGTCTTCATGTGTTCCTGCTCCCTCGGACCCTCGACTTGCTTCTCTGGTTTTGACTTGGCTCGTTCTTGGATTCTGCCTCGCCTGCTGCCTGCCCTGACCTCTGGCCCATCTTTGGATCTTCCTGCCTGCTGCTGGCCTCAACCCCTGGTATGTTTGACTCTGCCTTTGCCTCTCAGCTTCAGACCCACTCCTAAGTCCTGCCAGGCCCAGCACCCAAGGGCTCAACCTGCGGGGAACGAGGGCTAGTAAAGGTGAAGGTCCAGTTGGATCTCCATCTCCCACATCTTCCTCCCGATGACGAGGGCCTGTGGGAAGCCCTCCTACAGGAAGTGCCGACCACATCTCAGCCCAAGAGTCCACTGACTGCACGTCAGCGTAACAGAAAAGAAGACCCCCTTATTCCAGTCCATATTGGCCTGACCAACTTGACACTGAATGTGCTGATCCATCGGGCTACGAATAACAGCTAGAGATGAAATACTGAACTTATTCTTCCTTTTCTTGTCCATCAGTCAAACTGGGAATGTTCACAAAAGTATTCAAAAAATCCTTCTCCAGGGATATATCCCTTTGGCATATGGCTTTGTCTGTGCACTTCAGGCTTGCTGTTGAAATAGGCTAGATCTGGCTCCGCCCAATGACATTGATCTGAGTGCCAGCAAGAAGAGAAGGAAGGACACAGATGATCAAAATATCCTCCAGCAAGATTTGAAGCACTGCCCTAGCCTTCGAATTATATACCCACTCACTCTCTGCAGGCTTGTTGAAATAGGATGGATCTGGTTCCACCCAATGACATCAATCTGGACACAGGCATGAAGAGGAAGAAGAGTGCAGATGGTCAAAATGTTCTCCAGCGAGGCCTGAAGCATTGTCCTAGCCCTCAAAGTAAGTCTCCCCCTTGTTAGCTTTCTTAATTAAAGAGTACCATAGTGAGAAATTGTATCCCTCACATTGTTTGATATCTACCTTTGCCCTATTCTGGTTATAGTTAGGGGTGTGCATTCATTTTGAACTTAAATGTAAAACGCAACTTATTTTTTTTTTTTAACTTAAAAAAGTGATGAGGCGAAAACGATCGGATTTCCAACTTATTCAACATAGCTATGTTGAATACGTTGGAAATCGCGATTGTTGATCCTAAATAAAAATTTAAACCCCTCACCCTCCTTAATCCCCCCCCCAAGACTTACCACAACTCCCTGGTGATCCAGCGGGGAGTCAGGACGCCATTTCTGAACTCCTTTGCGAGGAGCACGTGAAGTCGGCGCCACGTCGGAGTGACACGGCGTCACGTGATTCCCCACAGGTTCGCTCCGGGACCCTCGTTGGGCCCAAAAGGAACTTTTGGCCAGCTTGGGGGGGCCTCCTGACCCCCCCAAGCTGGCCAAGCGAACCAGCGGGGAATCACGTGACGCCGCGTCACTCCGACATGGCGCCGACGTCACGTGATTCCCCGCGGGTTCGCTCCGGGACCCTCGTTGGGCCCAAAAGGAGCTTTTGGCCAGCTTGGGGTCAGGAGGCCCCCCCAAGCTGGCCAAAAGTTCCTTTTGGGCCCAACGAGGGTCCCGGAGCGAACCTGCGGGGAATCACGTGACGCCGCGTCACTGCGACGTGGCGCCGACGTCACGTGCTCCTCGCAAAGGAGTTCAGAAATGGCGTCCTGACTCCCCGCTGGATCACCAGGGAGTTGTGGTAAGTCTTGGGGGGGGGGGGATTAAGGAGGGTGAGGGGTTTAAATTATTATTTGCAAGTATGGACATAGACTCAACTTATGGAATTCTCCATATGTCCATATTGACCGAAATTGACCCCCCCCCCCTTTCGACTTATGGACTTATGAACATAAACTTTTGGTCTGCACATCCCTAGTTATAGTACAATTTTTCAACCTCCAGTTCTATTGATAAAGTAATAATTTGCAAATGTACTGCCCTTTTGAAAGTAACTACTCTGACTCTGTCCAGAGAATTAATGTCTTTCTTGCAGCAGTGTCAGTCTGCATGAAAGTCAGTATAATGACACTGAATAATGCCAAAACAGATGTACTCGTGATTGACAAGCAGGAGTTGATATGGATTATTTGTTGATTAACCTAGAGAAGACTATTCTCTCTCTCTGTATAACTACAAGCTAAAAGCCCAGGTGTAATTTGTGATATAGATTTCAACATATAGTATCATTATCAAAAGGTTTGTAGAAAAACCTGGTACAATTTTGCTGGCTCATATTCTGAAACCTTATTTATCTGGTGGACAATTATAAAGAGTTGTTCAATCATTGGTACCTTTTCCAGTGGATTATTGTAATTCAATTTTTGTTGGACGTCCACTCAAGACTCTATGTAGATGCATATGATAGAGCATGCTGTTGCTAGATTCATTTCTGCTAGACCATATTAGGGATGTGAATCGTTTTTCAACGATTAAAATTAACGTCCGATAATGTTTATATCGTCTTAAATCGTTATAGAACACGATACAATAGAAATTCTAACGATTTATCGTTAAAAATCGTTAAATCGTGTTAGTGCGCACTAACTCCCCGTTAGTGCGCACTAACTCGATTTAGTGCGCACTAACTGAAAATGATACAAATAAACACTTTCCAGGTCACTGAAGGTCAGTTAGGAATGAATATGTGTTCCTATTGGCTGGCTGCCCTCTTATCTATTGATGTTACCAAGGTTACCACTGAGGTGATGGTTGGGGGGATGGGAAATGGAACTGGAAACTAATGAACACCAACAGAAAATGAAACAAAGTGTTCACACTTCCCAGGTCAGTAAAGGTCACTTAGGAATGAATATGTATGTATGTATTCCTATTGGCTGGCTGTGCTCTTATCTATTGATGTTACCAAGGCTAATACTGAGGTAATGGTTGGGGGGATGTGAAATGGAAACAGTTGGAAGCTTGACAAAAAAAGTAATGTAATGATCAGCACTCACGTGACTAGAACTTGTTTGTTTATTATTTTTGTTAGCAGGCACCTGAAATGCTAGTGCATGTTGAATTTGCCAATCACTGTGCATTTTAGAAAGGTGGTCCTGGCTGGAACTGTACACAGTTCAAATATATGTAATTGATTGTTGGTAAGTGTATTTTTTAAGTAGCCACACTGGCACAAGTATGTTTACTTTTCCTCCTACTTAACTCACTAGCTCAGCTTTGTAAGAAGGGCTTCTCTGCTTATGTGTTGTTTTTGTTTGGTGTGAGGAGAGCAGAAACATCAGATCTTTATTCAATCTACTACAGTCATCTCTTACAGTGCCCTATCCCTATTAATACCAGGAGTGCTGTGATCTTCCTGCACACAGTGCCCTAACCCTGATACCAGTCTGAGACAGCTCCCTCCCTGCATTACTAGTGAGAGGCTGGCTTCACAGACAGGGGGGGAGCTGCCTGACCCTCACTCCTGACTTCCCCCATGTCCCAGCTAGTGAATGGTGTGTGGGTGAGGGGGGGGGAGGATGGTGAAGTCTGAGACAGCTCCCTCCCTGCATTACTAGTGAGAGCCTGGCTTCACAGACAGGGGGGAGCTGCCTGACCCTCACTCCTGACTTCCCCCATGTCCCAGCTAGTGAATGGTGTGTGGGTGAGGGGGGGGGGGGGGAGGATGGTGAAGTCTGAGACAGCTCCCTCCCTGCATTACTAGTGAGAGGCTGGCTTCACAGACAGGGGGGAGCTGCCTGACCCTCACTCCTGACTTCCCCCATGTCCCAGCTAGTGAATGGTGTGTGGGTGAGGGGGGGGGGGGAGGATGGTGAAGTCTGAGACAGCTCCCTCCCTGCATTACTAGTGAGAGGCTGGCTTCACAGACAGGGGGGAGCTGCCTGACCCTCACTCCTGACTTCCCCCATGTCCCAGCTAGTGAATGGTGTGTGGGTGAGGGGGGGGGGGGAGGATGGTGAAGTCTGAGACAGCTCCCTCCCTGCATTACTAGTGAGAGGCTGGCTTCACAGACAGGGGGGAGCTGCCTGACCCTCACTCCTGACTTCCCCCATGTCCCAGCTAGTGAATGGTGTGTGGGTGAGGGGGGGGGGGGAGGATGGTGAAGTCTGAGACAGCTCCCTCCCTGCATTACTAGTGAGAGGCTGGCTTTACAGACAGGGGGGAGCTGCCTGACCCTCACTCCTGACTTCCCCCATGTCCCAGCTAGTGAATGGTGTGTGGGTGAGGGGGGGGGGGGGAGGATGGTGAAGTCTGAGACAGCTCCCTCCCTGCATTACTAGTGAGAGGCTGGCTTCACAGACAGGGGGGAGCTGCCTGACCCTCACTCCTGACTTCCCCCATGTCCCAGCTAGTGAATGGTGTGTGGGTGAGGGGGGGGAGGGAGGATGGTGAAGTCTGAGACAGCTCCCTCCCTGCATTACTAGTGAGAGGCTGGCTTCACAGACAGGGGGGAGCTGCCTGACCCTCACTCCTCCGGGGTATTGTGATCTTCCTGCACACAGTGCCCTATCCCTGATACCAGGGGTGTTGTGATCTTCCTGCATGCAGTGCCCTATCCCTATTAATACCAGGAGTGTTGTGATCTTCCTGCATGCAGTGCCCTATCCCTATTAATACCAGGAGTGTTGTGATCTTCCTGCATGCAGTGCCCTATCCCTGATACCGGGATGTGTGCAAGAAGATCACAACACCCCCGGTATCAGGAATAGGGCACTGTGTGCAGGAAGATCACAACACCCCCAGTATCAGGAATAGGCACTGTGTGCAGGAAGATCACAACACCCCTGGTATTAGGGATAGGGCACTGTGTGCAGGAAGATCACAACACTCCTGGTATTAATAGGGATAGGGCACTGTGTGCAGGAAGATCACAATACCCCTGGTATCAGGGTTAGGGCACAAGTTCTAGTCACATTGACTGATCACATTACTTGTTTTGTCAAGCTACCAACTGTTTCCATTTCCCATCCCCCATATACTGTCAGTAGGAAACTTGGTAACATGAATAAATAAGAGGGCAGCCAATAGGAATACATATTCATTCCTAAACTGACCTTAACTGACCTGAAAAGTGTCAAATTGTATCATTTTCAGTTAGTGCGCACTAACTCCCAGTTAGTGCGCACTAACTCCCGTTAGTGCGCACTAACTCGAGTTAGTGCGCACTAATCGGAAAAAACGATTTTTAACGATTTTTTAACTAAAAATCGTGCCTAAGACGATTTTCTTGCCCTGCCACACGATTTCTATCGTTAAGACGATATGGAAAACGATTCACATCCCTAGACCATATCACATCTGTTTTGTTTCACCTTTATTAGCTGCCACTGTTTTACAGGGTTCACTTTATGGTTGTTTGTTTTACTTTCAAGGTTATTCTCCAGACTATTTGCCAGTAACACTTTCTGAATATTCTCCAGGCCATGTCTAACAGTCAGGGAATGATTGTCTACTTTTCTTTCCATCTTTTAGGACATTTAAACTGACTAAAATCAAGTCTCTGACCTATTTGTTTGTGACTTCAGTCCTTTGGAGCTCTCTTTTGAAAGCATTGAGATTAGTGAATAACTGAGATTTAGGAGACTGCAGAATCTTTTTCAAAAAGAGTTTCATTATAATATATAAGTTATCAGGATACCTTTATATGGATATTCAGTGAAACACTTATCCAGATAAATGCAAATGGATAGCCTGAGAAAATTATCTGGATAACTTATCCACTTAGCGGGTTTCAAAATATGGTCCTCTCAGTTCCTCAGGCACTTGCTCCAGCATCAAACTGAGGCTGGCCACTTTCAGAGAAGGGTGCACTAAGTCAAGCTGCTTCTAGGCAGCCCCTTCTCCTGTCTGTTGTACAACCAGCAGGACGGTTTCTGCTGACTGCTTCTCTCTTTATCTCCACCTTAGGTCTCTCAACCTAACAGATCTCCTCATCAGCTGGTAAGGAATAGGGAACTCATTGGCCACTATTGATGTCCATTCTTTGGAATTTTTATTTTTTATTTTGGTCACCTTAAGGTTTACGAAAAATATTAAATAAAAGTATACATTTTCAATAAGCCACATAATGATGCACATTTATTTATTTACAATAATTTGTACTCCACCTATTACCGGGTCCTGTTCTAGGTGGATTCCAACAGTATAAAATACAGTAAATAAAACACAGCACAACCTGATCTTCAAACACAAACTACAGGTATAGTTTGTGTTGGAAGATCGAGTGGTTATGTGGATAAAAAGAACACGTGCAACTACATGTGGTCTCAGTGCATAACATGAACCTATTTTACATCTAGCATGGACCCAGCATCAGCTTTTTCAGTGCGCTGACATCGTATTACAGCTTAGATCAGTATTACTTCCATTTCCTTGGGGGTTTAATTAATAGTCAGCTCTGACATCCAACTCCTCACGGCTTTACCTAGTAGTTCAGCATTAGCTTCATTCTTATTGTATTCTATCTAGCAGTCAGCACTGAATTCCATCCCCTGGGATTTTATCTAGCAGTTTGTACTGATTCAGATCTACTAAGGGCTCCAAAACTCCAATTTCTTAGGGGTTTAATTAGCAGAGAGCTTTGCTAGTTTATATCTAGACTATTTAAATAGTCTTACTTGGCATAAAAAGTCATGATAAAATTGTTAGGGGTATTACTGAATTAAAATTGCATGATATAATTTTATTCTGTTTACAAGTGAAAAATCTATCTATATTATAATAATACACATCTTTTGTCTGTGCAAGAAATGCAAGGGGTTATAGTACCAGTAATGGCCACAGGGTGTCAGTCTTTATAGATAATTGTTGTCAGTCTTGAATGTGCATGCATGTTTAGAGTCAAGCCATGGTGCATGTATGTATAGGCAGACAGCAGCTTTGAGCAGCACTAGTTTGCAGGATGGTGGCATTGGAATGAGCTGAAACAGGTGTGCCAGAGAAAGTGAATGGTGCTGAGGTGGGCCATATGGTCTGCCTCCCATGTCACTGGCAGTAGTTCAGCCACCAACAGAGGTAGACTATGTCAAGCATTCCAAGAGTGATGGCATACTTGGTGCTATAGCAGTGATGTTGAGAGCCATCTGGCTAAGTGGGCTTACTTTGCCAGCAGTGAAGAACCCAGGCAGGCATTTTTGGCTGCTCCTGTTGGGGGGGGGGGGGGGGGAGTGAGAGGGAGCAAGAGACTCTTTATAAGCCTTTCATAGCAGTCAATTATTTATATCACTATATGAGGGCCCTGATAGAGAGTACATCAAGTTAGGGAGAGAGATAATTGTAGAAATCTCATCTTTGTGTGACTTTCATCACTCAAAATCACATTGAATCTTCATTGATGTGCACTGTGCTGTTCATACATCTCACTGTGCATGTAAAACTGTCCCCAAAACCCTAGTCTGCCATCAAAACCTGACTTCAAGATACTAGCTTGCCCTCCAATAGTGGTATAAATAGTTGACTACTATGTGTGTCACCCCAGAGGCCCTCGCTCTCTCTCTCTACTGACTTCATTCCACCCCACTCCACTCTTCCCTCTCCCTTCACAAAAATGCCCAGAACAGAATTCACAATAAATATTACAAATTCTGTTTCAAGGTGAGGTTATTTCCGCCATTGATAACATGCATTACACTATTGCACACTGTGTTAATGCCCCTCATTTTCATAGAGCCCTCCCCAACCCCTCCCCTTTGAATACATTTGTATCGCGTCATGTGACACAATAAATATTGCATGTGTTATGGCGTTATCATGGGTGTTAGGGTTCTAAAACCTGTGATAACAGCCTAACGTGCTTTGATGAATGACCCTGTCTGTTGGAGCTGCTTCAAAGTAAGTCTAATGTTAGGCAGATAAGACCTATCTAGCTAACTAGTAATTTATTCAAGGATATTCAGCGGCATAGCCATACTGCTGAATATCCCTTCTAAGTTAGCAAAATAAGTTGTATCCTGCAAACTTACTTACAAGGCTTCATTCTACATTTTTTCGGGAAAGCCCCTTCACAACCCCACCCCTGGAATTACTTCTTTTCACCAGGGCTAAAGTTACTTTTGTAGTGCCACTACCTGCATAAGCTTACCCACACTGGGATGGTAACTTTCAAAGGGGTGAGTGGGCACACATTGTCGCATGTATATTGGCACATGCCCGTGGAGGCGGAAATTTTATGACATATGCGTGTATGTTATAAAATAGACCAGGTGCACGTATGTGTGCTCCCTATTTTGCAACTGGGCGTGAACAGCCGCACACATCTAGGTATGAGCTGTGCAAGCGGGGGAACTTTATAACAAGCACCTGTCCATGCCAAGGCCAGTTTCACCAGTCCGTCCACCAGTTCGCCCAGTCTAGAGCTAGGTCCTTGAACCCACCCTGGTTCTTTGGCCTGCATGCTCCCAGTTACCCCAGACCCCTTAAATCACTCGAGGATGCCTGTGTTTTTTTAACTTACACTTCCTCCATAGCAGAAGTAAATTGTATGCAGCACTGAATCTGGGCACTTGGTATGCCCTTCTCTTAGCCCTGTCCTGGAATGCCCATGCCCTGCCCACACCATGCCCAGACCACACCCCTTTTTTGTTCCAAATGAGATCTTTGAATATTGGGGGATGCACTTGCATATAGGGTAGCTTTTAAAATGGGATGGACACACACATGTCCTACATGCGCGCACATCTCCCAATTTTGGCGCACGCCCAGCTTTTAAAATTCACCTTTTATTGGAGGACAATTTTTGAAAATCCCATTCGTTCAAATAAAACTTTTTACCTAAAGAAATGGCTTTCAAAACCACCCTCATAAAGGGTGATTTCCAAAAGCGTCCATGGAAAAAGCCCTACTGAAAGTAACCCTTCCTCATAGAAGCAGTAACTTTCAAACTGGTGCACATGCATACTTTGCACACCTTCGTCGGCCCATCCCCAGGGCCTCGGCTATTTTATGTCATACGCATGTAAATGTGCACATGTTATAACATAGCCTGGTTGTACATACATGTACGCTGCATTTTAGGTGGGTGTGCAAACCCTGCTTCTACCGTGTAAGTCGGGAGATTTTAAAACGGGCATGTGCCAATGCCATTCCCAGTTTTACCAGTCCATCCCCAGTTCGCCCAGTTAAGAGAGAGGTTATCCAATCCACCCTACTTTAATAGTCTTCATGCCCCCCAGTTAACCCCAAGCCTTAAAACCCTGCAGATCTGCCTAGTTTTCTTTATTTTAGAGCTTACACCTCCTCTATAGCAGAAGTAATGCATTTCACGCACACATTTCTGGTTCAAGCCCTGAAACGCCCATGCACCGCTCAGATCATGCCCATTTTCTGCCCCCTGTTTGAAAACTCTGGAGATATGCATGCTGCAGGAGATATGCATGTGTCCGGGTGGCTTTTAAAGTCCGCATGGCATGCGTGAGTCCAAGTTATTCGCACATCTCCTAATTAATGCGTGCACCAGGTTTTTAAAATTCACTTTTAAGGGTAAAAGTAGCCCTGCTCTGAACAGCATACATACCTTTACCTGTATCAAAAAGGGGCTCAGAAGATTCAGAAATAGGTTAGTGGAGGGAAAGTGCGCACAGAGCTTCAGAAGCAGGTACAAATATATGCAGGTACATCGGATCCATGTGGCATTTCCCTTTGAAAATATGCTGCAGTGCAGTCCCATTTGTACACCTTCTCCATAGCAGAAGGACAACAGGCATCATGGTCAATTTGAAAATTGCCCCCCAACGTGTAGCTAATTAAACACAAAGCAAACTTTCTCTTACACAATGCAGGGAAGGGAATCCTTTTCAAATCAGAAGATGCCTGGTCTATTAAAGTAATGTATTTAGTAGGGCTCTGCATTTGTTTGAAACAAATGGACAAATGGACAAAACATAAAGAGGAAATCCATATTCGTTTAACTTGTGGACCACCAAAATTAATGGCGGGATCCCATGAATAAAACAAAAAATATTTGTCTTGTTCATTTATATTTCCCATTCATATATCTGCCCACTGAAGACTATGGCTCTGCTCTAAGGGGACAAGCTGCAAAATGATTTACATGCTTACAACTGGGTTTTGCATGTTGTAAGTGGGCTTTTGAAAACTGCTACAATATATTCCTCTGAATTGTCAATAGGTTTATCACATGTAAGTGTGTACCTCCTGGCTGGCTCGCCAAATGTAACCGTCTCTTTTTAGTCAGTAAGGAGGTCCAGACAACTGATCCGTAAAGATAGACTTTTATTGCCAGCAAGATGCAGCTAAGACAAAGGCTCAGTACAACTGCATGCCCCTCCCCTCCAGGAGCAGACTCTTATGCACTTTACAGTTCTTATCTTTTACACATGCGTTCTAAGCATTGCTGAGCGAGCATATTCCGGCTGAAGGGGCTACTGACCCCCTCCCTAGACACCCTGGAACTTTCGTGAAACTTCTCCCATGTTCTGCAGGAGAGGCTGCTGGGACTTGCAGTTCTGGAAAGGAATTCGCGAGTCTGCAGTAATACAGCCCATCACATAATACATCCATTGTTCTAATCTAGGTTACAGCAGTGAAAGCTTATCAGAGAATAAGAACAGCGAAGCCAAAAAATGAAAATGTGCAATGTGCTGACAGAGAGTTTCTCAATGTCCTAATTACAGCTGTATTGCAGACTGTAAGTAAACCCATCATGAAGCAGGGAATTCTGGTACATGAAGTCCTTTGTCAGGTTGAAGCGTTCAGACCCCTTCAAGTGCATTTGAAGCATTTCTTTATTTATTTGGCCATTTTATATACCGTCGTTCCAAGTGAAGATCACAATGGTTTACATCAAGACTTGAATATTATAGGAGGCCAATTACATTCACTTGATGTATTCATATATCTTACATTTTAGCGAAAGACACATACATTGACTAAGGTGGTCAGGGGTGGATATACATGGGTGAGGCAGCAGGAACGAGGTAGCACTTTTAACACAAGGTGCAGGGAGGGATATAAAGTAGGGGGTAGAGAGAAGATGTTTCAGATTTATTTATTTGGGCTGGGTTGGAAGGTAAAGTGGTATCGAGTTCTTTAGTTAGGTTCATAATGAATTCGCCTATGAAGGAGCAAGAACTGATTTCAGAAAAGGTTAAGCTGGGTTACAGGCATTTTGAAATAACCACGTTGTAAGGTCACGTCTGAATTTCTTTGTTTAAATGGCCTTTTCCAAATTGCTAATTGTATGTTACATTTGCATGTGTAACTCCTTTCAGAATTATCTCCCCTGTAAATAAGCAGGTGCAGGTAACTTAGCAACCAGCTCTAGCCTGTATGACCTCACAGGCTTGTCAGAGCAGAGGCGGGGCTGGAGGCAGCAGGCACTCTCTCTACTGCTCCCTTTATCTCACTTCTCCTACAACTTGCCCCTATTTTTTCTTGCTTTTTTTTCCTTTCCCTAAAGGAAGCAGGTTTCTCTTTTTCATTTCCTACCCCCCCTGCTTGCTTCTGCTCTTTCCCACCAGCCAGAGCCCTGCTGCTGCTCGAGAAAGGTAAGGCTCTCTTTTTCCATCTGTTTAGGGGGCTCCTTCCGGGATAGCAAGGACCGTTATGTTCTGTGCCGAGTAATAACTTGTGATGGGGAGAGCGCAGAGTAACAACCCAAATGAAAAGTTTGTTTTAGGGCCCAGTAGCTGCTCCCTGCCCCCAGTGTGACCTGGCGGGGAGGCTCTCCCTTGTTAGCTCCACCAGTTGCATCTTTTTCCACCCAGGCCTAACAGCAGCTTTTCTGAGGGTATCCAGAGTCTGGTTTCCTCACATATCTGCCACTGCAGTTTTTTTTAACTCCTTGATTCCCCTCTGCCCCTGCTAGCATTAGGGCTGCACAAGCTGCTTCCCAAGCGAGAAGGAAAGGTTTTTCTAGGAGGGTTCGTTTTCCCTCTTTTGAGGTTTTGTTTCCATGTCTAAAAGCCCATACTGAAATGTGCCAAGGAAAGGAAAAAAGGGGTGAAGGAAGAAACTCCTAACCCTCACCCTCAAAGTGGCAAAGATGCATCTCAGGGGCCTGAACCTCTTCTAATTACACCATACCCGCTGGCTAAGGGCTCGGGTGAGGGAACTTCCAGGTCTCCATTCTCCTGTGCTCGAAGGTGATCTCATAGGCTAGCCCCAAAGCCAAAGCAAGAAGAGGAAAATCAGCCTTCTAGCAGCCCCTTCAAGGTTGAAGATGGGATTATTAAGATGTTTAAACTCCCGGAGAGGCCCAAACAAGATACTCCACCACCACCTAACACTTTAGGTCCCCCCTCCCCTTCCCCATCCCCAATTTTTAACCCCAGAAGGATGCAAATTAGGGGGACAACCAATACCGGACAAGACCTATAGCTTTCCTCCCCCTCCCCCTTGGCTCACCCAGGAGGGACATCACTCAGAGGGAGAAGGGAAAGCACCACCTGCTAAAACCTTTAGTTCCACCCTTCCCCCATGGCTAACCTGGGAAAGAGCCCAATCAGAGTCAGGGGGAACAACTTCTAAACAAAACCCAAACTGAGGGAACTACTGCTCGCAGAAAAAGACCCAACAAGCTGAGGGCCTGGGTGAAGGGACTTTGAAGCATCTACCTCCCCTATCAGACCATACTCAGGAGGCTATGGCTATCCTGAGTCTCCATACTCCATCCACACCTGACTCATTGGTAGTAAGAATCCATGCTACTACTGACCCTCTATAGTGAAGAAAAACTTTACCACCTAGAAAAGGAGAGCTCATCTCCTCCTAATCAGCAGGGTAGGGAAGAGTTATTTATATCAAACCCACAACAAAGAGATACTTTGGCTGTTTCCAGCTACCCCACCCCCGGAGCCAGTGGCGTAGCCAGAATTGATTTTTTGGGTGGGCACAAGGTTAACATGGGTGGGCTGTAGGCATGCAGGCCTACTAGTTGTTTTTTTACTGATAAATAATGCCAAATTATGCAGCATAGCATTCACATCTACGCCTAAGTATGAGGTTTACTTAATGACACAAACATAATTCACGGTGATTTGTGGTACTTTAGCCTTCTTATTATTACGATTTTATACACAGCTCCTACCTGTCCATAAATTTTGAGAGAGCGGTTGTGCTTATATTTAAATTGCTAACATCTCAAAATATAGATATATATTTTTACCTTTGTTGTCTGATCTTTGTATTTTTCTAATCAGTTGGTCCTGGTCTTTTTTTCCCATTTTTTCCCTTATAGCTCATTTCCTAATTCCTTTTCAGTGTCTTTCTTCTATTACTGTCTTCTTCCCTTCCACACACACACATACACGCTTTCTCTCACAGACTCCCTCTCACACACTCAAGCTGTCACTCTCATATGCTCTCCCCCCCCCCCCCCCCCACAAGCTCACATTCAAGTTCTCACTTTCTCACCCCTCCCCAGGCTTATATTCTTATGCACACACAGACGCACATCCAGGCACCCATTCTCACCCACACACATAAACCCAGACTCCCATTCTCACCCACAAACCCATGCTCCCAGTCTCACCCACACATATTCAAGCTCCCATTCTCATCCATACATATACACATTTAAGGTACTATTCTCACCCACACATACACACATTCAAGCACCCATTCTTATCCACATATTCAAGCTTCCATTCTCACCCACCCACACAAACCCAGGCTCTCATTCTCACCCATATATACACACATTCAAGCTCCCATTCTCACCCACCCACAAACCCAGGCTCCCATTCTCAATCACACACAATTCCCATTCACCCACATATTCAAGCTTCCATTCTCACCCACATACACACCCAGGCTCCAGTTTTCACCCACAGACACTCCCATTCTCATCCACACATACACATTCAAGCACGTGCACAGCTTCCGCTTTCTCCCCCAGAGCAGGAAGATCAGCTGCCTCTCCTGCTGCCACCGGCCTCCTGCTATCTTCGGGCGTCGGGCTGTACTGCCCGCCGAACTTCCTGTCGGGGGGGGGGGGAGCGGAAGCGCAGCGCACAACGTCCGCTTCCTCCCTCCCCCCCCCCCAAGCAGGAAGATCGGCGGGCAGTACGGCCCGACGCCCGAAGATAGCAGGAGTCCGGTGGCAGCAGGAGAGGCAGCTGATCTTCCTGCTTTGGGGGAGAAAGCGGAAGCTGTGGGCGGCGCTTCCGCTCCCCCAAACAGGAAGTTCGGCGGGCCGTTTGGTCCGAAGATAGCAGGAGAACGGGTGGCAGCAGGAGAGGCAGCTGATCTTCCTGCATTGGGGGGAGGAAGCGGAAGCTGCGCGCGGCGCTTCCGCTCACCCCCCCCCCCCGAACAGGAAGACCGGTTGGCCATACGGCCTCAGCAGCGCTTCCCCCTGTGGGCCGTGATGGCGCGCGAGGCGTGGGTTCTCTTGTTCGCTGTCGCGGGGATGGGATCCCGCGACAGCCTTGCAGTTCCGGTGCCAGTTGGGTGGGCCTGGGTCTAAGTTGGGTGGGCACCTGCCCACCCAGGCCCACCCGTGGCTACGCCACTGCCCGGAGCTGCTTGCTATCCCCAGGAAAAAGACATCAATGCCTCCCATGGAATTTCCTTCTTCACTGTTGGAATGCATGTGGTAGCTGTTTTGGCAGAGTTTGAAGAATGACTGGAAGCTCCCCTCCGTGAAGACCCAGGGCAAGCTTCTCTTGCTCTGGACGTGGGAGAGGACACTGAGTGGCAGAGGGGACACGTGGAAGCTTCTGAAAATTTGCAAGCTGCTGATTGGTCACTTCCAGCACACATCTTCTTAGGGGATCCTCTCCCTGAGGAAGAGGAGCTCACTGACAGGGTGAGACTGATTACAGCAGAACCTGAAAGAGAACAGGCATCCACCCAGGAGCCAAGAATAGCCTTGGGTGTCTTAGACCCCCAAGAAGGAAACATAATTGAGACAGAGGAAGACAGGGAAAGGCTGCTCCTCCCTGACGAACAGAAGCCAAAAGCAGGGCCGTGTCAAATCCCTTTATCCTTCAGTTCTCTCTTGACTGAAACAACCGAGTTTAACACAAGTGGGAGAAGGGAATTTTTCAGCTCCCCCTTCACAAGTAAGGCAGACAGAAACGCCAAATGGAATAGAAACACAGAAAACTACCCCAGGGATCGAAGAATCTGGAATTGTAAGGCCCCCCCAAGATAAACACCTCCCCTCATTCAACTGCCTGGGGTGTCTCTAGCCCCAAATAAAAGTTTCTCATATGTGGAGGGCCCTAGAACCACAGACACTCAAAGCATCTTTTTGGGTAGAGGAGGAGACAAGTCAGATGGTCCCACCCCAGATGAATAACATCTTGAGCCTAAGGAGAGGCATGTTGAAGGGAAGAATTCCTCTTAGGAGAGAAGAGAAAGGTGACGATAGCCGTGAGGCACCACAGAAAATATAAAAATTGATAGACAAAAAAATTCTTAGAAGAAACCAGGCAGGCTGGCAGCGTATTCTTTCATGTCAAATGCTGCCGGGCTTTAATATCCATCAGTACACCTCTGCTGTTGCTAAAGTGGTGGGCCCAATAGGAATATTAGGGGCAACTAAGGCAAGCGGGGAGGCCATCGTACCCCTCGAGTCCACGACCACAGTTAATATAGCTTTGAGAGATGATATCAGCATCGGGGAGCACTGCCCAATGGCTAAAACCCCTGAAAGAGCTTGGAAAAAGGGTTGTTACTGTCAAACGCACCACCCTACTTCCATGACGATGTTTTGAGGTCACGCTTAAGTGCCCTGGGTACGGTTACCACAAAAATCTCTGCAGTGCCCATTGAGTCATAGGGAAACGGAGTTGCAGCACTTGGAATCCTTTAGGTACCAAGTTATTATCCAATTGCCTGGAGGACGGCAGGAGGCAAAGGGGTGGTTCTGAGTTTTTTTACCTGTCCCACCCTTACAAAGTGTATTATGCTACCAGTGAGGAGAGGTGCTTCCACTGTGTAAATCAGGGCACACCAAATGCAAGATCACCCCCCTCACCTTCCCTGCCTCAGGGGCCTCTGAGCCCCGGAAGGGTTCTGTGATTCCGCAACCCAAGAAATCTGGTGGTCTGGTGGTCTGGCTTCAGTTCCAGAACCAGAGATGGTTCTGGAACTTTCAAATTCCTTGGGGAGAGTCTCCTTGACCCAGGTGGTTAGTAAGGAGGTGCCCCAAGAGTAACCTTTGTTCTCTCCCCAAAAAAAGAAGCTTTGAGACACCACAGGCAAACAGGAGGATAGAAAGACTCCCACCAAAAAGGCTGGACTAGGTTAGGGGAAGAGATCTCAGAAGGCTACCAGCTCTCCCGGAGGTATACTGAAACCACAGGGAGATGGAGGAACAGTGCAGCTCGAGATAATTCCCCCCTTTGATTCCCCTGCCTAAAGAGAGGGTTGATTCACAACCTGCTAAGGCAGTTGTAAAAGGAGGGCCAAGGAAGAGAACCCTCTATGCTAGAGACGGGTCAATTTTAGAGTCTCCCCCCCACCTAGAGTCCTCAGGATCATGATCACTGCCTCCCCTCTTAGGCTCCTCTTGCCTCTGACCTCCAGATGGATGGTTATTTTACGATGGTATCCTGATGTCCAGGAAAATTTATAGGACTTTACATAGCAACTAAACTGTTTGTTTTTGGATGTAGGGTCACATTAATTTTTGCAGTTGTTTCTAATTTAGAGAAGGGTTGTGAGCAACTCAACCCTGGTGCTTTGTCAAACAGGCGATTCCCCCGTTTGTTTTGTCCAATCGGGGTGGAACGCTGAATGTCTGTTGCAAAATTGGCTGAAAAACCTGAGGCAGCCCCAGTGTGGGGGCGAAACTTGGCCTGAGTCGGGCTCTTTTTAAGAATACGTCTCCAATAAAAATAGTAGGGATGTGAATCGTTTTTTGACGATTTAAAATATCGTCCGATATATTTTAAATCGTCAAAAATCGTTAGAAGCGCGATACAATAGGAATTCCCCCGATTTATCGTCAAAAATCGTAAATCGGGGGGAGGGGAAGGGGGAGGGCGGGAAAAACCGGCACACTAAAACAACCCTAAAACCCACCCCAACCCTTTAAAATAAATCCCCCACCCTCCCGAACCCCCCCAAAATGCCTTAAATTACCTGGGGTCCAGAGCGGGGGTCCCGGTGTGATCTTTTACCTGGGGTCCAGCGGGGGTCGTCCCGGACCCCCGTTGGACTTTTGGCAAGTCTTGTGGGGGTCAGGAGGCCCCCCCCAAGCTGGCCAAAAGTCCCTGGGGGTCCAGCGGGGGTCCGGGAGCGATCTCCTACGCTCCTGACGTCGGGGGACAAAAAAACAAAATGGTGCCAGCGCTACCTTTGCCCTGCTGTCATATGACAGGGCAAAGGTAGCGCCGGCGCCATTTCTACAACGCACCGGAGGTCCGAGAGTAAAAGATCACACCGGGACCCTTCCTCTGGACCCCAGGTAATTTAAGGCATTTTGGGGGGGTTCGGGAGGGTGGGGTATTTATTTTAAAGGGTCGGGGTGGGTTTTAGGGATGTTTTAGTGTGCCGGTTTTCGATTTACACGATTTACACAATATTTACAAAACCCAAACTGCGACGATCCGATTCCCTCCCCCTCCCAGGTGAAATCGATCGTTAAGACGATCGATCACACGATTCACATCTCTAAAAAATAGTTCTAATCGGACATCTTTCTGGCGTATAAACCTACTTTGTTGCCTACACGACTTTCTTAGATAGCCTACCCCCTCTTGCTTTGTTGGTTGCAAAACAGGCTGAAGAAGAACAAGTTGGCAAGGAGACTAATCAGAGGATACATTCTAAAGGGCGCCTCCGTGTGGCGGAGACCTTTTCCCACTGTCATGGCCAAGGCTGATGGGGGTACAAGGTGTTTCTGTGTTGCAAATTCGCTAGCTGGAACCTCACAGGGTGTACTGTTTGATGCCTTCTTCCGAACTGGGTCTCCTGTGCAGAAAAGGAGTCCAGAACGCACCCAGCACCCAGGGAGGAGAAGCAGGGAAAAAAAGATAAAAGATCTGAGAACCTCTGAAATCAATAATTCTTAATGAACAGGTTTACTAAATTTTATTTTACTAAAAAGAAAAGAATTTGGAAATTGCTGGCCATAAATAGCATAGCAAATATTCAAGTTCTTTCAACAGGTGTCTTTGAAACAATACTTTAAAAAAAAAAACCTTCTCTTTTTTTTCTTTTACCTTAAACAATTTTAAATGTAAATGCTTTCAAACTTTTTTTCACATCTAACAGTTTTAAACAATGGGGGTAACATTCAACTGCTGAGTGGCTTGGCTAGTTAGCTGAATAAACTCCTCCCACCCGCCTCCAGAATGCCCCCAATTTATGCACCTAATTACTAGTGCATAGCTAGTTATCCATCTAGAATTTAGGCGCATAAGTCTTTTAATATGCCAGTTTGCCATTTAGATGTATAACTTTTCAGTTATCCATCAATTATGGCTTTTGAATATTGACCTCCATTATTAACAATTCTATTTTGTTTCTTGCAGGAATTATGCTGATTTCAACTCAGAGTCAGATAAGTATTATTTTTTGTCTCTCTTTTTGTTACTTTGACTGTGTCCAGACTCCAAATTTATGCCTTAAGAAGCTGAGTCTTTTTGGTATTTTCTTTTCCAGATACTTCTGAAACAAAGAGTCATTGTAAGGTAAGTATCCTTGCTTTTCTTCTCTGTGTATGTTTGTTTTGTTTTTCAGTGTTGTATGACTGTTCTGTCTTTTGTGTTGCTGTCCTGTTAATCTCAATAATTGCACTAGACTGCTAGTCTGGCCAGATCTAGGCTATGTCTCGCAGATGTGTGTACACACTTATCTGGAATCTTTTGGTCTTGGTACAAGCTGTGCCCATTGTTGTGGAAACTCTGAGGCGACGGTCTCTGGCATGGCTATCATCTCCTGGTGATAGGTCCTGATGTCTCGAGTGTCAGGCCTTCCTCAGTCTTCAAAAGCAAATCACACAATCAGGGATACACTAGTATCTATGATAATAATTATAAGAAAACTGGCTAGTGTTATAAAGCTTACTGCTATATACTCAAATTATATTTCACTATTGGATTCCAAATATAAATGGATTATAATTTTTAATTTATTAACTCCTTAATTTTTTATTTTTTTATTTTTAATTTCTAAATTTTTAGCCTAGAGAGGAAACGACTTCAGCACTGGCTGAAAACGTTACTTATTGAGTCCAAACCAGTTGTTGCAATCATGGGTTCAAAAAACTTCTCTTCTTTTATATAAAACTCTCTGGAGAAAAAGGGTTTTGTATGTGGAGACAGGCAGAGAAGCCTGGGATTCTTGGAGGAGGCAGAGATGCTGATCATCAATTGTGTTGGAGCTAGTCTGCATTCAAGGGGAACAGCCACAGGAACCACTGTTATTGGGTGACTGAGAAGTTTGGAAGAAGGAAGAGAAGAAAATCATGAGTTTAAATTCTAAGTGCCACCTGTGCCCTATTTCAGTGTAAAAAAAGAGGACAGGGTAGTTAACGATAATAGAACTGAACAGGATCACGGTCTTCTTGAACCTGTTCTAATTAAAGGGGAGTGTGAAGATTCAGAGAGTGAATGATGTTCCCCTCAAAATTATCTGTTTTTTCTTTAGCTAGATCATCAGTTTCACCAAACTGTCAGTTCACCCCACCTTCCCTTCCCCTGCCTCCCCTGCCCTTTCCCCCTACCTTTTGATTTATTTATTTATTTATTTTTTTAATTTCAAAACTTACTTCAGCCCTGGGGCTGAAGTAAGTTGCGCGTGCCGGCCGACTGCCAGCATGCGATCCCCGGCCCAGCGCCCATGCAGAGGCCTCTGGCCATGCCCCCACCCCACCCCCGGACTGCCCCTTTTGTAAAGCCCTGGGACTTACATGAGCCGCCGGGCCTTTTGAAAATAGGCCCGGTGGGCGTAACCTTTTGAAAATCCGGCCCTTAGTGATTAAGGGTAGTAAAAGCCGCATCAGCAAGTTACCCCCATGTTTATTTGTTCCTCAAACCATAAAAGTTGGGGCCTTTGTTGGTTGCCATCTGAACCCAGTTCCTCTTTTCCCACTGCTGCTGAAGCAGAGAGCAATGATGGAGTCGCATTAACAGTATCAAGGCTTATTTGTTAAGGGTAGCAACTGCCACACCAGCAAGTTACTCCCAGTTACCCCCATGCACTCTTTTCTTTATTTCTATCCTCTAGCCTTTAGGGATCTCCAGTGTTTACCCCAAGCCCCTTTGAATTCCTTCACTGTTTTCATCTTCACCAACTTCTCCAGAAGGGCATTTACCACCCTCTCCGTGAAGAAATATTTCTTGACATTGGTTCTGAGTTGTCCTCCCTGGAGTTTCATTACATGACTCCTTTCCAATGGAAAAGGTTTGATGATTGTGCATCATTAAAACCTTTCAGGTATCTGAAAGTCTGTATTATATCTCCCCTGCACCTCCTCTCTTCCATGGTATCCATATTCATATCCTTCAGCCTCTCCTCATAAGTCTTCCAGTGCTGATCCCTCATCATTTTGGTTGCTCTTCTTTGGACAGCCTCTATCCTGTCTTATCCTTTTTGAGATACGGGCTTGAGATATGGGCACCAGTACTGGATACAGTACTCCAGGTGAGACTTCACCAAGGACCAGTACAAGAGCATTATCACCTCTTTTCCTCTTATTTGTTTTTCCTCTCTCTATGCAGCCCAGCATTCTTCTGGCTTTAGCTATCGCCTTGTCACATTGCTTCGCCGCCTTCAGATCATCAGACATTATCACACCAACTTCCCTCTCCCAGTCCATGCACATTAGTCTTTCACCGCCCATCACATACAGCTCTTTAGGATTGCCCACTAACTAGTGGGTAATTGGTAGCCATTTGAAGTCAATTGTTCCTTTGGACTCACAGCCTCCAAGCATATTAAGTTAAGTTTTTAAAGCATTCATATATAAAATTGGCTGCAATATTCTCTTTGAAAAAGCAATCTCTCCATTTTGCAGGTGACTTGAGATTTCACACGTTATAAGTAATTTGACAAGAAATAGTACTAATATGTCTTTAAAAAAAGATGTTTGTGGTTATGATAAATTTTGAAAAATTCTTGATAAAGTTTGAAAAATGATAGTAGCATAAAGTGTTCCCTCTGGATGTTTTTTAAACTAATGATGGTGCCATTTGTCACCTGATTGCAAGCAGTTTCTACAGAGATCAGGCATCTTAAGGTTTTTCCTCCAGTTTGAGTAATCACCAGTGCATTTAAGTAAAGTTCACTAAAGACTTTTTTCTTTTCTACTAACTGAATCCCAGCTGCCAAATCTTCGACCACTCTTCAAGCTTTCTTAAATCACTTTTCATTTTCTACCCCTTCAGGCATGTCCATTGTGGTGCAGATCTTAGTATCATCTGCAACTAGACAAGCTTTACCTTCTATCTCTTCTGCCAGGTCACTCACAAAAATATTGAACAGAACCAGTCCCAAAACCAATCCTGGTGGAAATCCAATTAACACCGTTCCTGTTGCGGCCCTGGTCGCGGCACTCGCAACCGGGACCTTACCTCAATCTTCCGGGTTTGGGACTCGGGCTCGCTGCAGGGGTCCGCTGGGTCCCAGGCCTGTTCCTTGGCGGCATTCCCGCCAAGGAGACGAGGATGCCGGGATGCCAAAGCCAGCCGCCCTCCTCCTAGGCGCGCGCAAAGAGCCCGAACTTGTAGGCCCTTTCCCGCCACTCGATGCCCCGCCCGCCTCAGTGACGTCAGATGCCGGCGGGTATGTAAGGCCGGCGCTTGCCTTGGTTAGATGCCTTGCAACGAGGTTACCTTGGGGTTCCTGGTTGCTGTGTGCCTCTGAGTTCGCTAACGTCTGTTAGTAGGGATGTGAATTGTTTTTTGACGATTTAAAAAAAAAAGAATCAGATATTTCTTAAATCGTCAAAAATCGTTAGTCGCGATACAATAGAAATTCCCCCGATTTATCGTGAAAAATCATAAATCAGGGGAGGGGGGAGGGTGGGAAAACCGGCACACCAAAACATCGCCTAAACCCACCCCGACTCTTTAAAACAAATCCCCCACCCTCCCGAACCCCCCCAAAATGTTTTAAATTACCTGGTGGTCCAGTGGGGGGGTCCCGGCGCGATCTCCCGCTCTCGGGCCATCGGCGTCATTTTGGCTGCCACTAATATAAATGGCGCCGATGGCCTGATAAAAAAAAAACAAACCACCAGACCCTTTAAAATGACCCCTTGACCCCCCTCCCCCCCAAAAACCTTTTAAAATTACCTGGTGGTCCAGCGGGGGCGCGATCTCCCGCTCTCAGGCCATCGGCTGCGTTAATAAAAATGGCGCCGATGGCCCTTTGCCCTTACCCTGTGACAGGGCAAAGGTAGCGCCGGCACCATTTTGAATACTGGCAATACAGCCCGAGTGCAGGAGGTCGCTCCCGGACCCCCGCTGGACTTTTGGCAAGTCTTGTGGGGGTCAGAAGGCCCCCCCAAGCTGGCCAAAAGTCCCTGGGGGTCCAGCGGGGGTCCGGGAGCGATCTCCTGCACTCAGGCCGTATTGCCAATATTCAAAATGGCGCCGGCGCTACCTTTGCCCTGTCACAGGGTAAGGGCAAAGGGCCATCGGCGCCATTTTTATTAATGCAGCCGATGGCCTGAGAGCCATTGATCGCTCCCCGCGCTCCTGCTGGACAACCAGGTAATTTTAAAACCTTTTTTGGGGGTTCGGGAAGGTGTTTTGATTATCGGATCGGGCGCAGCCGATTAATCAGAACTCAAATCGGGCTGGGCGATAAAAATTTTTAAGATTTGGATCGGAACCGGAACCGATCAGATTCCGGTTCCGATTCACATCTCTATCTGTTAGTATCTCGCTTCAGTTCCAGCCTGGTTCCTGCTTCTGTGCCTTGCTTCAGTTCCAGCCTGTTTCCTGCTTCTGTGCCTTGCTTCAGTTCCAGCCAGGTTCCAGCCTCAGTACCCTGCTTCAGTTCCAGCCAGGTTCCAGCCTCAGTACCCTGCTTCAGTTCCAGCCAGGTTCCAGCCTCAGTACCCTGCTTCAGTTCCAGCCTGGTTCCAGCCTCAGTACCCTGCTTCAGTTCCAGCCAGGTTCCAGCCTCAGTACCCTGCTTCAGTTCCAGCCAGGTTCCAGCCTCAGTACCCTGCTTCAGTTCCAGCCAGGTTCCAGCCTCAGTACCCTGCTTCAGTACCAGCCAGGTTCCAGCCTCAGTACCCTGCTTCAGTTCCAGCCAGGTTCCAGCCTCAGTACCCTGCTTCAGTTCCAGCCAGGTTCCAGCCTCAGTACCCTGCTTCAGTTCCAGCCAGGTTCCAGCCTCAGTACCCTGCTTCAGTTCCAGCCAGATTCCAGCCTCAGTACCCTGCTTCAGTTCCAGCCAGGTTCCAGCCTCAGTACCCTGCTTCAGTTCCAGCCAGGTTCCTGCCTCAGTACCCTGCTTCAGTTCCAGCCAGGTTCCAGCCTCAGTACCCTGCTTCAGTTCCAGCCAGGTTCCAGCCTCAGTACCCTGCTTCAGTTCCAGCCAGGTTCCAGCCTCAGTACCCTGCTTCAGTTCCAGCCAGGTTCCAGCCTCAGTATCCTGCTTCCGTGCCAGCCAGGTTCCAGCCTCAGTACCCTGCTTCAGTTCCAGCCAGGTTCCAGCCTCAGTACCCTGCTTCAGTTCCAGCCAGGTTCCAGCCTCAGTACCCTGCTTCAGTTCCAGCCAGGTTCCAGCCTCAGTACCCTGCTTCCGTGCCAGCCTGGTGCTAGCCTTAGTACCTTGCTTCAGTACCAGCCAGGTCCCTGTCTCAGTACCCTGCTTCAGTTCCAGCCTGGTTCCTACCTCAGTACCCTGCTTCCGTGCCAGCCTGGTGCTAGCCTTAGTACCCTGCTTCAGTTCCAGCCTGATTCCTGCTTCTGTGTCTTGCTTCAGTACCAGCCAGGTCCCTGTCTCAGTACCCTGCTTCAGTTCCAGCCTGGTTCCTACCTCAGTACCCTGCTTCAGTTCCAGCCAGGTTCCAGCCTCAGTACCCTGCTTCAGTTCCAGCCTGGTTCCTACCTCAGTACCCTGCTTCAGTTCCAGCCAGGTTCCAGCCTCCGTACCCTGCTTCAGTTCCAGCCAGGTTCCTACCTCAGTATCCTGCTTCAGTTCCAGCCTGGTTCCTGCTTCTGTGCCTTGCTTCAGTTCCAGCCAGGTTCCAGCCTCAGTACCCTGCTTCAGTTCCAGCCTGGTTCCTACCTCAGTACCCTGCTTCCGTGCCAGCCTGGTGCTAGCCTTAGTACCTTGCTTCAGTACCAGCCAGGTCCCTGTCTCAGTATCCTGCTTCCGTTCCAGCCTGGTGTCTGCCTCGATCCCGGATCATCATTTCTGCGTCCCCGCTCGCCTAAGCCCCAGCGGCCGGGTTCCTCCCGGGGGAGTCTCGGCTTCCAGGGTGAATAGCTCCTCCTTGTTCTCCTAAGTCCTAGCAGCCCGACTCCCACTGGCCCCTCCTGGGGAGTACGGGTTTCCAGGGTGAAGGCCTACTCCTTCACCTGGTCCAGTGTCTGCCTCCCGGCCTGCACCTCTCTCCACGGAGACAGTGGTCCACCTTTCCCAGTCTCCACCAGGCCGGCCCTAGAGTCCACTAAACACTCACAACGGTTCCTTCTGTCTATTGCAGCTGTCGGATGAGCTGTGGCAACACTCTCTTCTGCTGCCCCATCCCACCGAGGTATAAATACGGCTGGAGACAAGGGGAAACATCTCCGCACCACTGACTCTCTCTCTGGTACATGCTTTCTCTCCAGCCCTCATTCAGAAGATAACATTTATTTTATTATTATTATTTTTCACTTGTACACAAAATCATGGTGCAGCATCTTTTAAAATAGTCTATAGCTGCTATCTGGATCAAGTGATGCTGACATCCCCCCACTATAAAGTATGAGCATGTGCAAGAAGCATTTTGTATTTTCTCTCTAGCTCTTGACAAAAAAAGGAAATACTAGTAGAAGTTCTCACAGAGTTTTAAAAAAGCTTAACTTTTGGAACTGGCATTACTAAAGAACTGCTTTTAATGTTCTCCGTGCTGCAGTAGTCTAACTCACTGTATCAGGAAGAGAAGTTGCTTTTGACACTGATCACCATCTACTCCTTTGTAATCTGTCCTCACTTGGATTTGGGGACTCTGTCCTGCCTTGGCTCTCTTCTTACCTCTCCAATTGCAATTTTCGCATTTTCTCTTGTGGCTCCTCCTTTCTGCCATTCCACTATCAATTAGTGTGCTTCACGGTTCTGTCTGAACCCTCTTCTCTAATCCCTATCTAGAACTACCTTGGAAATCTGATTTCCTCTTATGGCTTTCAATACCATTTTTGTGATGACTGCCAGATGTATTTTTTTATTTGAAAAGTATTGATTTACAAAAGTAACATACATAATAAAATAAATACATTTGTTTACAAAAATCAGTGAACTAAAACAATATACAGAATATAACAGAGGAACAATACCAGGCTGCTGAAATTACCTTTCTACACCAGAAATTTCACCAGAAATCCAGTCACGGATCTCGGCCTCCTTGTCTGACTGCTGCCTAGATGTCCCATCGCCACCTCAACATGGCCAGACAGAGCTCCCAAAGCCTGTCTCCCCTCTTCCTTCTTTCTCTATTTGTGTGGATTACATGCTCATCCTTCTGGTTCCTTCAGCTCATCACATAGGAGTCATCTTCGACTCCTCTCTCTCCAGATACAGATCCCTGAGGCACTCCACTGTTTACCTTTTGTTATTGTTTGTAAGGTTTTGGATGGACCCTTGGACACTGTGGCAGCTGACCACGCCCACGGGGGGAAGTCCTGTGAGGATAGAGGCACCTACGTCCAGAATGCAGGACCATGTGGGGTCTGATTGGCACAAGCAAGGTTTGTCAACAAAGGTGTCCTTTAATTTATGGAAAGCCTCAATATTCTCTGGTGGCCAGTTTTGGGTAGGGATGTGCAATCGTTTTTCCTGAATGAAATTGCCTAATTCGGAATGGTTCAGGAAAAATGAAAAATGATTTAATTTTTTCCGAAATTTTGGCAAAAATTCATTTTTTAGTTAGGGCGTGCTAACGCTAACTCTCCGTTAGCACGCGCTAACTCTGCCAGGTTAGTACTCACAATCGGGAGTTAGCGTGTAGTAACCCAAAAATCGGGGCTCCCGAAAAAAAAAAAACCGAACCGCGGGAAAAACAAAATTCCCGTGGAGGGGGGCCCTGAAACGAAGCCCGACATGAATTTTTTACCCGAAACACATCTCTAGTTTTGGATGTTAGCGCCTTTGTGGGTAAGCACGGTAAGGAGGGCTGCCACGGAGGAGTAATTGGAAATAAACTGGCGGCAATAATTAGCAAACTATCTTGTAAGACATGGAGCCCCAGTGGGCAAGGCCAATTCATGATGGCTTTTACCTTGGCAGAATCCATCCAAAATCCATCTCGCGAGAGATTATATACCCAAGGAAGGGGAGCTCCTCTTGCTGAAAGAGACATTTCTCCAACTTGGCATAAAGGTTATTCTCCTGAAGGCATTGCAGAACAATGCAAACATTTCTACAATGGGAGCCAAGGGTCTGAGAGAAAATCAGTATGTCATCCACGTATATGACTACATATCATGAAAGATCTCATTGACCATTTTCTTAAAAGCAATCAGGGTATTGCAAAGCCCAAAGGGCAAGACCAAGTATTCATAATGCCCATCGCAGGTATTAAACGTGGTTTTCCATTCACCAGCCTTTATGGGGATAAGGTTGACGCACATCTGAGGTCTACTTTCTCAGGTGGGGAGAGGACATAAACCCAGCCCCAAGGGGGCATAGCTTCAGGAGTGAGCTCTATGCTGCAGTCGTACAAGTGGTGAGAACTTAAGGTCTTTGCAGTCTTGTTTGAAAAGACATCCTTGTGGGGATATCCTCAGAATGGTGAAAGCAATGGTCACTGGGTGAGGAGGTTCCAAAGGTACCAAGCAGGAGCTTGTACATCTGCGACCTCAGCAGATGAGATCTAAGGTGGAGAAGTCGAAGTGGGGTTGATTCTGTTAGAGAGATGGCAGGCCAACTATGATTGGATTAACAGCTTTGGGGATCATGTGGAAGCTGCTTTTCTTCAAGTGCAAGAGAACAGATTACCAGCCAGGGAGTCATCTGGACAGTGGGTGTCTGGAGATTGTCAACCATGTCCTGCAAAATGAAGTTTCTCCCATAGCGGAATCCACAAAAGCCTGAGTGGGGAAACGTGTAGGGCCCAGTTTCAGTGGCAGGCAGAGTTGGGAAGCTGGAACAGTAAGGCCTAAGGTTACTAGGCGTTTAAGTTTCCTGACTTCTCAGGACATTGGGCAAAGAGATGGACCCGACCTATGAAGTAGAGACAGAGGCCCTGTAGTCTATGCTGGGGCCTTTCTTCTGGGTCTAAACAGCAGCAGCCAAACTGCATTGATTCCTCAGGAGGAGTAGAAGAGCCAAGGGTGCAGCAGTGGCGGGCAAGAGCAGGCATTGGAAGCGAGGTGCCAGAGCAACACTTCTCCATGCTGGAAGGGATCTCCTGGGCTCTTTGCTGCAAGCGTTTATCTATTTTACCAGTTAGGACAATGAGGCCTTCCAGCGATGTGGGGAGCTCTCAGGCAGCAAGCTCGTCCTTCATTTCTCCAGAAAGTCCTTCCAGAAAGATGTCGATCAAGCTGTTCTCCCACAAGTTTAGTTCAGAGGCCAGATTCCTAAATTCTACAGCGTACTTGCCCAAGGTTCAAGAGCCCTAGTGGAGATGGAGTAGATCCGAGGCCATTGTAGCCGTACAACCTGGCTTCTCAAAAATGGAGTAAAATTGTTCAGTAAACTACAGGAGGTCTAGCAGAATAGGAAACCCTCATTTCCAGAGGGGTGAAGCCTAGGCCAGTGCTGTTTCATCCAGTAGTGAAAGAGTATACATTGTCTTTGTTTGGTCATGGGGGAACAGGGGAGCCAATAAATGAAAGTGCATTCTGCAGTGATTGAGAAATCGCTGACACCGCTTGAGATCCCTGACATACTGGGGAGGAGCCAGCAGCTGAGGGATCGCCAACTGGAGGTGGAAGCACTGGTGCAGGTGGAGGTGATAAAACTGGCATAGTTAAGGTGTCCAAGCGAGTGGTGAGAAGATCCTTAGCTGTGACTAGGAGCTCCAGGGCATTCTGTTGGTCCTGCAGTCTGCAAGCTATAACTGGGATGACTTGGAGTAGCATCAAGTCTGCTGAGTCCATGGCCTCAGCAAACTGTTATGTCTGTGGACCCTTGGACTGAGGCGTCGGCAGGCAGACTCAGGCGAAGCAGAGACCGGGCAGGAACTTCACTATCAGCCCATGTTGCTTTTGGGTGAGCATTCGGGTACCGGGGCTGGTAGGTCTTAGGCGAGAGTCTCTTCTGGTGACTGGAGACGTGATCTGAGGCCAGACATAGGTTGTAGGTGGGCAGCTAGTAGGCATGTTGGGGTCTGGGCAAGGGTCACAGGGAGGCAGCGGTCAGGTATATCCTGAGTCCAGGGAAAAGTCAAAAGCAGACAGTGATCAGGCATATCCAGAGTCCAGGCAGAGGTCAAATCAGGTATCCATCCAAGGGAGAGGAAGAGGAATGGATAGGGCTGAGGTAGACAGGTAGGGCAAAAGCAGGTCGGGAAGACAAGGACTAGGGCAGGCAGAGAGGAAGACTGGAACAGGTAAAGACAAAGACTGAAACAGGCTGAAGGCACAGACTGTAATAGGCTTGGGAAGCAACAAGCACCACACTCGGTTAGCTGGACCTGTTGCTGAGGTGAGTTGCTTCTGGGGAGCTGCCCTTATATAGGGCAACAGCGGTGATGTCATCACCAGGGGCCATAGGGAATTTCCTGCCATGATCCTTTTAAATGTGGAGAGGTCATGCGCGCTCATGCCTAATGAGAGGCATGGCGCGTTGCTGTTGGTGGCGTCCTGCCATGCGGTATCTGGTGAAGTGCTGGTGGCTTTTTGCCGCACCGGGGAGCAGTGTGGCCGGCCCAGCGGCTGAGGTAAGGGTGGTGGTTCACGGGGTTAGCCCGCAGACCACCAAAAGCAATAGTTTTTAAAAAATAATTATGTCCCACACTAGACATTTCATATTGATCTAACAAACTGAGGTTGACTTTTCTAATTTTAATGACATAGTTCAACTATTAGGTAGCAGCTGTTTTTAATCTAGACCTTTCAATCCTTTGTTACCCTGAGCTATGATTTTCTACATCTAATTTTTTTAAAATTAACAATAGCTTTTCAGAGCTTACAGGGTTCACAGAATATTTATTTTTAGTTTCTATGTCACCCTCACTGGGGCACCTTTAAGCAAGGGGAATTTAATATGCTTATCAGTGCAGTTACATAAATGAGATTATAAAATGTGATGGAGTGCCTATAGAATAGGATAGGCAAGTTGGAAAAGATGTTTTTTTGTTTAAACCAGAAAATAGAGATGAGGCGTGTTGGATAGGGATGTGCATTTGTTTCAAATGAATGCTGAAAAATTGATGAATGTGGACATTTTCAGTTCATCCCACTCAATTATGCTAGCAGGGGGATGCCTGGGAAAGCCCTGAGGCTTGTCTTGGGATAGAAAAGGGGATGGGAGGTATGTTTTGTTTTGCTTTTTTGTTTGTTTGTTTGTTTTGCTTTGATGATTTTGGATGGAGTTTAATATTTTGGGTTTGTTTTTTTTGGTAAGCAAACTGAACTGATAAAAATATTAAACAAACAGAAAAATGGGGAAAAAAAACCTGGATCAAAAAAATGAATCATAACTAAAATCTTTGAGCTGTGCATACCTATTGTTGGACATTTGAAGGGTGGTAATTTCAGAGGTGGACCCAGAAGTGAAAAATCAAAAAAACATGAAAGAACTTGCTTGGTGCAAGGAATAGAAAGCAGAGTATTTGATTGGAAAGGCAGGCAGTGAATATCAGTAGAAAAGCAGAAGAGAAGAAAAGTACTAAGAAGCAGGGTATTTGCAGATGAGGGTTAATAGTTTGAACACTGACCAATATTTAATGATTTATTTATTTAAAAATAATTTATTTCCCACACCATCCAAGGTTTGGGGTGGTTACCCCAAAACATGTAGTTTTAACATAAAAACAGTGATCAAATACATGACATTATTAAAAAAAATGACTGCCCCACATTAGTTCCGAATAGTTGTATTTATTATTTTGTTTTAATATTTTGATATATTGATTCTGTAGTAGTTGATTATTGGCAGATTATTAAGTGAAATAAATAATAAATGGGAAGCCAATGAGCAAAACGAAGGAATGATATGGAAGTGGTATACGACATAGTACATAAGTGGGTGGTGACATTTTGTAGGTGGTGAAGTGGGCTGAAAGAAGTGTCAGGAAGACTAGATAACACAATCCCAAATTTAATAGTTTATAAATGGTTTATGTAGAATATAAACACAAAAGAGATGCAAAACAAAACTTAATATAAAAATTATTTTACAGAGCAATGGTATCAGAGGAAAATATGTGCTGAATTGATATAGTCTAGTGCCTCACACACATTGCAATCGGGTGCTGCAGGTTAGATATCAGGCACCAATTAAAGGATAAATATAATTATTGATAATTGGGTTACAGGATAGGGTTACACATAATAATACATACAGTATACAAAGAATTACATATAAGGATTGCATGAGGTTTGCTAGATGACGTGATATTTCTGTGCTGGTGTCTGACCATTCCTTGCAGCCCATTGTGGATGAGCGACACTAGATTATATCAGTTCAGCACATGTTTTCTTCTGATACCATTAATCTATACAATAACTTTTATATTAGGTTTATTTTGCACTTCTATTGTGATTTTTTGATATTTGATATTGAGATGTTCACTTTTCTTTGTAAATTTTTGAATATTAAGTGGAACCAGTGGACTTTAACCAACTTTTATTATGTATATCAGCACACACCTAGGTGGGAGCTATGCAGCTAGAAAAGATTAAAGAGGGGACCAAGACTCGAGAGAGCATCTAACCCATAAGCTGAACATTCCACTCAAATGTAGCCCTCCCTGCGCATACATAACGGATTAAGGCTTTAGAATTATTTAACCGAAAGCTGAAAACATTCACATGAGTTTGTCACAGTTACACATTTTTCCATGAAACTCATACTTTTGGCCATATTACTGCTTGATCTGCTATTTTTTTTAACTTACTTTCTAAAGGGAAGAAGGTTATGAGATTGCAGTGTGTATATGAGTGTATCTATGCATACCCCTACTAATAACTTGTGTAGAAAATCCTAACCACACAAAAATTTCAGTATATGTAAGGAGGGTTCAAGGGGCTTCTGATAGGGGTATTTTTTTTTTTTTTTTTTTTTTACCATTTTCAGTATATGCCCAGATGTGGGCACATGTTCTGGAATGTAGACTCCGGTGTTTCTGCATGGAACTTCCTGTTGATTGTTTTAGTTAACCCAAGCTATTGTAATACAGTATGTTACAGTTTCATGGAAAGCATATCATATTAGATATTCAGTTCAGGTTGACTGCTAGCCCCATCACTTCCAGCATCAGACTCAAGAACACCACATAATTTGTCAATTTATATCCATGTCACTGCTTGGGCACTGGATACTGGTTTAAAGTGAAGTAGTGTACTATATATTCTGTTCTATAATCTTAATCAGTACAAAGAAGTGCAGTTACTTTTCTCTTATTCTCCTTCTCAGAGTATCCAGAATTAATAGTTACAACCTGGACTTTCAACTGTATCCTTTCAGCTTGTAAATACTGTAAGTACCATTTTGTTATTATTACCTGATTTGTATGAGTGCCAACAGAGTGCATTTTCTGAGCCTACAATTGCCATACACTCCTTTCTCTTGTCATCGAGGTGTTTCATTATTGGGCCTGATTCATGAAGTTCTTTTCCCATAGACACAGAATGGGAGAAATGCTTTATTATAATTAGAACCTTAAGGCCTGGATTCACAGAGGCTTTTCTCTCATTCTGTGTTCATGGGTAAAGACCTTGATGAATAAACAGGCGTTAATGTACACATAGGCCTTTCAGTAGGATGAACTAGAAGACACCCTGCATAAGTGAAGGCTGCCTGTCCAACTACTATGTTGACATTCATGCCCAAGTAAAATGTGCAAATGACCTTCTGAGAAAATATGCTTTCCTAGCATATAAATGCCAAATATTTATCCAGTACATACTGGTGAGAGTGTTCAGGAGGATGACAGGAATTATAGGAATGACTATTGAAACTAGTGATCATTATGGAGTGTTATACACAGAACCTGAGATATTTACACCATTTTACTATTTTTACGGTATATGCTATCCTGTTGCTATCTTTATTTTGGCTGTACTTTATATAATTAAATCAACTATACTGTATGGAAGGGCATGGGTGGTTTAGTGACTCGTATGTTGTAGCAATGAATGTGTAGAGTTTCACAAATTATTGTGAGGCCACGTCTAAGCATATCTATTTCATTTTGGGTTATTGTGAAGTTTCATGTTAATGTTAACAGCAGCAATTGCAATTTTTTTTTTTTTTTTGCATTATGTTGGATATTTACATTTATTTCGCATTTACCTTTTTTTCCCTTCTTTCTTTATAAAAGTTGCAATTTTTCCTTTACGTGTTTCTTGGACTTTACCTGGGTCTTTCAGATGTCTCTTTACAACCCTTACATCTTCTTTTAAATGCTGCTGTGCGTCTCATCTCCAGTGTGAAACGCAATGAGCACATTACACCTACTCTTATGAGTCTACATTGGCTTCCTATAAGTCAGTGAGTGGAACGTAAGATAGGAATGACTGTTTTTAAATTGATTAATTCTGGATCCTGTCTATGGTCCAGTTCCCTCCTTAAACTGTATCAGCCCTTCTATCAGGTGTGCTCACCTCTCTGAGATCAGAGAGTGTGCCTTGTCCATGGTGGCTCCTGTTTTAAGAAACTCCTTTTCAATGGAACTGCTACGGTTGATTGTTTAGACTTTCAGAGGTCTCCATAAAACATTTCTTTACAGACAGGCTTATCTATAAGAATAATGGTTGTTGTACCAAGTTTGAGTCCACCCTTCTTAGCATTGTTTGTACTCAAGGGACTTAATAATTATGTTTAATAATTATGTTTCCCTTCTGCTCACACTACCTCTCCTCCACCCCCCCTCCTCCCCTAACCCTTACTGTTTCCCATGTTACCATTCCATATTCCCTTCAGCTCACCCTACCTCTCCGCCTCCCCCCTCCTCCCCAAACCTTACTGTTGCCCATGTTATCAGTCAATCTTGACTGCATCCTCCCTTGTATATAGTTAATTTTCAGCCTCTTGTATATAGTTTACAAGCAAATAATAATCTTTTGTAAAGCCTGCTACTATATCATTTTATATTGTGAACCGTTATTTATATTCATTGTAAAGCTATTTGCTATGTTATGTTACACTGTGAACCGAGGTGATGTTTTGCTACGTGCCCCGGTATATAAAAATTCTTTAAATAAATAAATAAATCTGTACAAGATTGTCCTTTAGGCACTGATTGAACTTAAGGAACTTGATAAATTATGTTATAGTTTATTTTTGTTTTGTTCAACATTTTGGATTTGAATGTTAACATGCACTGTTTATCGCTTAGGCCTCTCACGTTAAGCAATCAATACATTTTCGTAAATGTAAATTTAAAAAATGTAAATTCATAAAAGCTGCAATGTTTTGCATGAACAAGTATTCAAACTATATCCAGACTAGAGCAAGCTGATCTAGATTTGAAAAAGAAAAAACTAGGTGATTCTTCACTGTTTTCAGCCTTCTGCTGAGTGCCCTAAATATTCATTGTGAATTCCACGTTACAACCTCGAGCAGGGAATGATTATAAAATATCTAGTTTCATTTGCTCTCAAAGAATGTTGATAGTGATTGTAAGGAACAGACATATTTTTGCTGGAAGTGTGAGGGCTCTTTATAGAAAGACGATTCTCGATTCATAGCTCTAACCTACTTATCTCTATATAATAAACTTCATAATCAAACATTGCAAAATGGCAAACCATAAATGCAAAGTTGTCGTCTAGTACGTCTACTACCTCCAAAAGGACTGCATGCCTATTTCTGATTTGATAAACAGTAAAACTATCATGGGGAGAAGGAGATATATTTAAACCAAGGCTGCGCAAGTCTTTTACCTAAATGGCCACATTGTAATTTCTGTCTCACAGGGGCCGATTAGAAATTAGATATGTGACAAAGCAGCACCATCATGGCGGAGGTCCCAAACAAGGGGATGGTTTTTCCTCAAAGGTGGTATACAAGAACTTTTAAGTAAAGAAATAAGTTGAAAATGGTATGTGCAAGGTCATGTAAAGTCAGCCTGAGCACTATTGCCAGATCTGAAATACAAAATTATTATGTTGAAATCTCCTGCACCTCCTGCTGTCATTGTTATACGTTTTCCTAAATTTATTAATCCAAAATAATTTTCCCTTTCATAAAATGCCCTTTGTAAAGTTGCCACGCAGTTTAAAATGTTTAATCCTCTTTTCCGCTGCTCTCCCTTCAACACTTTGTAGAGAACCCCTGGTTTCCTTGCCAGAAAGAGTATACCAACTAGCTGGGGAGGATCAGAGCAGTTTAGCAAACACAGATTTGAGTTTTACTCCCCCTTGAGGGAACTGCAGATGGTGTGCTTTAGCAGCTAATAAGCCCCTGCCACTATTTTAGAGTGTAGGTTTTTAGTTAGATTTCACTGAAGGCAAGATGTCTCTGTCTTCTGGAAATTATTTTTTTCCTAACTTATTGTAAAGGGTTTTGCCCTTTGTGGATCAGCCAGTTTAGACTAACCTATTTCTGCCTGTGTTTACTTTTTAAGCCACTTTTTGGAGACTTTTCCTGTGAGAACCTTGATACCCTTCACAGTGGATGAGGGTGTCCCTGTATAAGGTTAGATCAGGAGCAGGGAAGAATCTGCTGCTCTCTAGCTCACCCCTCAGGTGGATAGACCAGTCAGTGACCTGATGCAGAGGAGTTTCAACTTTGAGTTGTCTTTTTTACGTGACTATCTCCTCATTTGGGAAACAAGGACATTTTTCCATCCTTCCTGTCTCTGGATTTGTTTTTCTTCTTGTTTTAAGTCAAAGTATATATTTGTTTCACTTGGAGCCGAGTACCTTTGGTACCTGGGAATCAGTTTCCATCTATTGGCAGAAGAACCGTCTTTCCTCAGGGAACAGCCTACGGCATGAACATTTCTAAGGATGTGTGGGGTAAAACATTTGTGGGGGGGGGGGGGTTTCCCACAAATTTTGATTCATTTAATGTTTGATTTGTTTCTTTCGTTTAAAAAAACAAACATTAAAAAACAACAAAAAGGGAAAAAAAGGAAACAGGGTCTCCAGATCTCATTACCCATCCCTCTCACCCTTAAAAATGCCAGGGCCTGGATTCCCCTGACCCCGGTTTGATGGGGTCCACTGGCAAGGCCTAGGCCCAGGCCGAAGCCTCAGCCTTAGGCTGAGGCCACAGCAGAGCACCATGACCTCGGCCTAGGCTCTACGCAAGGCAGAAGCTTGGAGGCCTGGTCCTGATGCCTCGTACTAGTCCCAAAACCAGGGCCTAAACCACATACTGGTTCCTCGGCCTTGAATAGAGCCCAAACCCAATGCCTAGGCCCGACTCTGAGGCTGGGTTTTGATGCCTGGGCCTTGGCATAGGCCAGGGCCTGGGCACAGGACTGACGTGAAGGCTTCTACCCGAACCAAGGCCCAATGCCAGGGGCCCGACCCAAAAGCCGGGTCCTGATGCCTGGGCCTGTGAATAAACAAGTGTTTCTCTCTGGGAAAGCCCCTTTGAAAAATTCTTTGCAGGGAACATGTGTGGTACCAGAGGAGGAGTTAGGGTGAGCCAGAAAAAGTAAGCACAAGGATTTCATTTTGAAATCCCATACTTCCTTCATACCACTTTATCCCACATACTTTGTACCTGCAAAGTACGTTGGGTAAAGACTTCCTGCAATAGTCATTTGCCGCAGATTTGGAAAGAGAAACTATATGGGCCTCCCCCTATATACCCATAATCCCTGTCAGTCTGTTTCTGAAAAACACTTCACTTCTATAACATTTCCATAGGAGATACACAGTAGGCATCAAATATCCTTGCGACAACCTATTACCCATTTTATTTTTGCTCTATGAATTCATTGCTTAATCAATAAGGCGTTCATGCATTTGAAACTATATAAATATGGATTATATAAATAGGTGAAGCAGAAGCATAACTTTCTTGCAATTTTTTTGTACACATAATCTAGAACAAATGTGCGAGACTATAGCACTTTTCAGTAATAATCCTTTAAGTTCAAAGGAGATAATGAGCAAAAAATATTGCTGCCGTGAAAAGCATAGTCATCTCTGCCTGAAACTCTCTTCCAGCTAGTTTCACGAAATATAACACATGGCAGAATAACTATTGTATTGATGCCAACTGCCTATTTCTCTTATAAAAACATATTGGGCATCTGTGACACAACCTATTATGTAACTTCTCTTGAATCTATGAATGCAATACCTGATAGGGGTGTGCATTCGTTTTGAACTTAAATGTAAAACGCTACTTTTTTTTTTTTTTTAACTTAAAAAAGTGATGAGGCGAAAACGATCGGATTTCCAACTTATTCAACATAGCTATGTTGAATACGTTGGAAATCGCGATTGTTGATCCAAAATAAAAATTTAAACCCCTCACCTTCCTTAATCCCCCCCCAAAGACTTACCACAACTCCCTGGTGATCCAGCAAGGAGTCAGGACGCCATTTCTGAAATCCTTTGTGAGGAGCACGTGACGCGGCGTCACGTGATTCCCCGCGGGTTCGTTCCAGGACGCTCGTTGGGCCCAAAAGGAACTTTGGCCAGCTTGGGGGGGGGGTCAGGAGGCCCCCCCAAGCTGGCCAAAAGTTCCTTTTGGGCCGAACGAGCGTCCCGGAGCGAACCCGCGGGGAATCACGTGACGCCGCGTCACTCCGACGTGACGCCGACGTCACGTGCTCCTTGCAAAGGACTTCAGAAATGGCGTCCTGACCCCGCTGGACCACCAGGGAGTTTTGGTAAGTCTTGGGGGGGGGGATTAAGGAGGGTGAGGGGTTTAAATTTTTATTTGCACATATGGACATAGACTCAACTTATGGAATTCTCCATATGTCCATATTGACCGCAAATGACCCCCCCCTTTCGACTTATGGACTAATGAACCTAAAAACGTTTGCTCTGCACATCCCTAATACCTGAACAACAAGGGATCTATATATTACTTACTTTTTATGAAACTACATATGAAATTCAAAAATATGTAAAAGATTTCTCTGACCTAAAGGTCTCTTATCTACAAATCTCTCTTGAACTAGAACAAATATGGTGTGCTATGCTATTTTTCCATAATCTACATTCTATGGGTATTATTGCTAAAAAAAAAAAATTCTTTACACGTGAAAGAGTTGTAATTTATTCCTGAATCCATCTATGAAAGAGGATCCCTAGAAACCCTCCTTAACCAGCGTTGGGCCAGGCATCTAGCCTGGTCCACCTTAAAATCCAGAGACAGAGAGCTCTGGGGGCAGGGCCTTCAGAGTAGGAACAAGAATTGGAATCCAGGTGGGGATAGTTAGGCCAGGCCCAGGTCTCCAGGAGAAGGCAGTTCCTGAAACAATGCTCTCCTAAAGGTGGATCCTGTATGTGAATGCTGACTGTTAACTGTGTTTACTGCACTGTAAATAAAAGCACTCAAAGAAAGCCTTGACTGCTCATTTACCATGCCACATGTGGTGTCAGAGCAGTGGGACCTCTGCTCTACACAAGGTACAGTGAGAGATCCAGGCCTCAGAACAGAACAAAAGTGTGACTGAGCTGGAAATGGAAACCTTAATTCAAACACTGCCAGAAGGACAGAGGCAACTGCAAGAGAGAGTAATAAAGATAAACTTTTCTTGGGCACATAGCCAGAAAGAGCTTGAAGCTGGGTTTTCACTCCTAACTGCCAGCATGCCAGAAGCAATACCAGAGATGGGCTTGGAACCCCTGGAAATAAAGAAGACACAGCAACCCTGTAAGATGCCTGATTGCACTGTACAGGAGCAAGAAAACCCAGTGCAAGGGAGCTCATGGTGGAGCTTTGCATATTGGCCTGAGGAAGGGACCTTAGAGAAGCCTGAAGGAGGCAGAGTAGAGGATCCTGACAGTAGTGCTGAAGCAGGGCCAGATGGAGATGCTACAGAAGGGTCAGACGGAGGCACAGCTGAAAGGCTGAAGAGAGGAGGTATAGAGAAGTCTGATGGTACTGAGGGGGGATATGATAGAGGTGTTTAAAATCATGACAGGTCTAGAACGGGTAGACGTGAATCGGTTATTTACTCTTTCAGATAATAGAAAGACTAGGGGGCACTCCATGAAGTTAGCATGTGGCACATTTAAAACTAATCGGAGAAAGTTCTTTTTTACTCAACACGCAATTAAACTCTGGAATCTGTTGCTAGAGGATGTAGTTAGTGCAGTTAGTATTAGGGATGTGAAACGTGTGCCCGATCGTTTTAACGATCGGGTTCGGCTGGGGGGGGGGGGGAATCTAATCATTACGAGATGTGAATTGGAATCAGTTCCAATTCCAATTCACATCACTAATGAGGCCCGCGCCGATTAAAAAAACCCCACCCGACCCTTTAAAATTACCCCCTTAGCCTCCCCCACTCTCCCAAACCCCCCCCCCCCCCAAAAAACCTTTTACACATACCTGGTGGTCCAGGGGGGCCGCGGGACCGATCTCCCGTTCCCACGCTATCAGCTGTGCTAAAAAATGGCCCCGATGGCCCTTTGCCCTTACCATGTCACAGGGCAAAGGTAGCGCCGGCGCCGTTTTGAATATTGGCAATACGGCCGGAGGGCAGAAGATCGCTCCTGGACCCCCAGGGACTTTTGGCCAGCTTGGGGGGGGCCTCCTGACCCCCACAAGACTTGCCAAAAGTCCAGCGGGGGTCCGGGAGCGACCTCCTGCACTCCGGCCGTATCGCCAGTATTCAAAATGGCGCCGGCGCTACCTTTGCCCTCACTATGTCATAGGGGCCGACGTCGCCCACAAGACTTTTGGCAAGTCTTGTGGGGGTCAGGAGGCCCCCCCAAGCTGGCCAAAAGTCCCTGGGGGACTATGTCATAGGGGCCGACGACACCCACAAGACTTTTGGCCTGGCCCAGTGAATCATGGAGCAACAGAGGATCCTAGAGACTTTGGCTAACGCCGTCAATCAACTGAATAGCCAGCTGGATTCCATTCCAACGCAAGCACTGCCCTTCCGGCCCCCACTACCTTTGCCAGCTCCTCCTCGTTTTTCAGGTGACCCTTTGTTATGTACGGGCTTTATGAACCAGTGCAACATGCACTTTTCCCTACAACCTGCATATTTTCCGGATGTAGTCTCTAAAACTACATATATCTTATCCCTTCTGGACAGAAAAGCATTGGCTTAGGCATCACCCCTTTGGGAACGTACAGATCCCATCCTTAACGATCTACTGGGCTTCCTCACCCTCTTCCAAACTGTGTTTGATGACCCGGGGTGAAAGGCCATTTCTGTATCTACACTCTTGGATGTGCAGCAAGGTTCCAGAACATTGAATGATTACGTCATCGAGTTTCGAACTCTTTAATCAGAACTACACTGGGATCTGGGCTGTCTGCGAACCATATTCCTTGAGGTTCTTAGCCCACGCACCAAAGATGAGTTGGCAGCACGCAAGCTCCCTGAAGCCCTGGACTCGCTTATTGATTTTGCCGGTCGCATAGACCATCGTCTACGCGAACGTTCTCAGGAGATCAGAGGAACCAAGATAGTGGGTTTGAATGCCCCACGGGTTCACACAACGTCCTCTACTCAGGGTATCTCTGCACCTAACACAGAAGAAGAGGAACCAATGCAAATGGGCCGTAGTCATCTATCCGCAAAGGAGAAGCAACGTCACCAAAAGACCTATTAGTAAAAATTTGTAACTTATCATTAAAATCATCCATTGCACCTGAAGACTGGAAGGTGGCTAATGTAACACCAATATTTAAAAAAGGCAACTACAGACCAGTTAGCCTGACTTCAGTGCCAGAAAAAATAGTGGAAAGTGTTCTAAATATCAAAATCAGAGAAAATATACAAAGATATGGTTTAATGGAAAACAGTCAGCATGGCTTTACCCAAGGCAAGTCTTGCCTCACAAATCTACTTCACTTTTTTGAAGGAGTTAATCGACATGTAGATAAAAGTGTTGTGATACGGGGTGTGAACCCTTGGTCCAGCGAAGGACGTGCGTCTAAGCGCTGGTAGTCGAGGCCTAGTCTAGGACTCTCACGAGATGGACGAAAGGAAAATCTGGATGCAGGCGCCTCCTGCAGGTCGTGTGGTCCAGATAGCTGGCGCCTCCAGCAGGTCGTAGGATCAAAGGTAAACGTCTTCAGCGGGTCATGGAAGATAAAGCTGAGCTGGCGCCTCCAGCAGGTCGTGGGATCAAAGGTAGAACAGTTCAGACAATCAGAGCCTAAGAAACTCCACCGCCGGTCTTGGGGTCGAGAGCCCAGAATTCTCCACAGCCGGGCCAGGGATCGAGAACCAGAGAGTACACCGCAGCTGGTCCAGGAGTCGGGAGCCAGAGAATACACCACAGCCGGACCAGGGGGTCGAGAGCCAGAGAGAACACTGCAGCCGGTCCAGGGGTCGAGAGCCAGAGAATACACCGAAGCCAGTCAGGGATCAAGAGCCAGAAGCAAACACCGCAGCCAGTCAGGAGTCAAACACCGAAGATCAGAGACAGGAACCAAATACAGGAACAAGCCAGGAGCCGAGAAGAAGTCAAGGCAAGGTCTGAGGTGCAGGCCTTGCCTTTAAATAGTTCCCGCCCGCTGACACTCAGAGCGGGGAACCAGTCCCAGAGCAGGAGGAACTCCTGCACGAATCCTGTGCTGCCGCGAACCCAGGGGCGAGGGGCGGAGCCAGAGACCCGGGAGGAAGATGACGCCGCGGCCATGTTGCGCGGCGCGCACCCGCAGACCTGAGCCCACGAGACCGGGACCATCATCGGAAACGCGGCGGTCTGCCGCGCAGGTAAGGGACGGGCCCCAGTCGCGGCTTGCCGCTACAGCAGGACATAACAAAAGGTGAACCGCTAGTTGTAGTGTATTTGGATTTTCAGAAGGCATTTGACAAAGTTCCTCATGAGAGGCTTCTAGGAAAAGTAAAAAATCATGGGATAGGTGGCAATGTCTTTTCGTGAATTACAAACTGGCTAAAAGACAGGAAACAGAGAGTAGGATTAAATGGACACTTTTCCCAGTGGAAGGGAGTGGGCAGTGGAGTGCCTCAGGAATCTGTATTGGGACCCTTACTTTTCAATATATTTATAAATGACCTGGAAAGAAATATGACGAGTGAGGTAATCAAATTTGCAGATGATACAAAATTGTTCAGAGTAGCTAAATCACAAGCAGAATGTGATAAATTGCAAGAAGACCTTGTGAGACTGGAAAATTGGGCATCCAAACGACAGATGAAATTTAATGTGAATAAGTGCAAGGTGATGCATATAGGGAAAAATAACCCATGCTATAGTTACACAATATTAGGTTCCATATTAGGAGCTACCACCCAAGAAAGATCTAGGCATCATAGTGGATAACACATTGAAATTGTCTGTTCAGTGTGCTGCAACAGTAAAAAGCAAACAGAATGTTGGAAATTATTAGAAAGAGAATGGTGAATAAAATGAAAAATGTCATAATACCTCTGTATCGCTCCATGGTGACTCCAGTCTACACCTAGAATACTGTGTACAATTCTGGTTGCCGCATCTCAAAAAAGATATAGTTGGATGGAGAAGGAACAGAGAAGGGTGACCAAAATGATAAAGGGGGATGGAACAGCTTCCCTATGAGCAAAGACTAAAGAGGTTAGGACTGTTCAGCTTGGAGAAGAGATGACTGAGAGGGGATATGATAGAGGTGTTTAAAATCATGAGAGGTCTAGAACAGGTAAATGTGAATTGATTATTTAGTCTTTCAGATAATAGAAGGTCTAGGGGGCACTCCATGAAGTCAGCATGTGGCACATTTAAAACTAATCGAAGAAAGTTCTTTTTCACTCAACATACAATTAAACTCTGGAATTTGTTGCCAGGGGATGTGGTTAGTGCAGTTAGTGTAGCTGGGTTTAAAAAAGGATTGGATAAGTTATTGGAGGAGAAGTCCATTAACGGCTATTAATCAAGTTTACTTAGGGAATAGCCACTGCTATTACTAGCAACAGTAACATAGGATAAACTTGGTTTTTAGGAACTTGCCAATTCTTATGGCCTGGATGGGCCACTGTGGAGACAGGATGCCGGGCTTTGTGGACCCTTGGTCTGATCCAGTTTGGCATGTTCTTATGTTCTTAAGAGTTTTTAATGATCATGAGGTGCTGGATCATCAGCTCCAAGACTTTCCTACTAGGTTGTATGGATATTTTCCACGGAGAGTTAGGATCATGGACCCTTGGGCCGGCTGAGACTGCAGGTGTTGCATTGTGGAGACCCACAGTGAGTGTCGCAGCCGGGAGGCAGCGCTGAGGAGAGACTCCGAAGAAGGCTTCACTACTGGAAGTTCAAGGTCCCCCCAGGATGAGCCCGTAGGGGCCCGGACCTCTTGGACTTAGGTGGGACCCTATGCAACCAAGGATCCAGGAAGTGGCTGAAGAGATGGTAGATGAGGACGGCAGGGCCCAGGAGGCTAGAAGAGTCTTCACCCTCGGAAGTCCACAGCTCCACCGGGAGGAGCCTGTGAGAGCCCAACCCGCAGGGACTTAGGAGAATCCTCTGGGCCAGCAAGAACCAGATAGCTGTGGAGGCGGAGGAAGCTGAAGTCAGAGTCCAAGAACAAAGCCGGGTCAGAAGCCAAAGCCAGGGGCGGAAGCTGGAATCAGAGTCGATGGACAAAGCTGGGTCAGAAGCCAGAAGTCAGAAGTACGAAGCCAAAGCCGGGGCGGAAGCTGGAATCAGAGCCGATGGACGAAGCCGGGTCAGAAGCCAGAAGTCATAAATCCGAAGTCAGGAACCAGAAGACGGGAACAGCAACTGGAAGCTCTCAGCAGAGAGGGAAACCTCACTGCAAGGCGAGGCATAGCTGTGACTGCCGGGTTTAAATAACCCCACAGCGTCTGACGTCAACAGGAAGGCTGTCTCTAGTTTCCCGCGCTGGCCCCTTTAAATCTGAAGCCCCGGCGCACGCCTAGGGGCGGGGCCAGCCGCAGATCGGCGTCGGCGTCTCTCTCGCAGGGAGAAGGCCGTGGTAGGCCATGTTTCGGGCCTGGGTAGCCGAAGAGGAGTTCCCGTGGCCGGACCGGGCCGCGTGGTGAGTGGAGGTCCCGGGACCATAACTCAGAGGTTCCGAAGTTGGGAAACAATTTCCTATTGATATTCCTGGCTATATTTTCAGCTTTTGACACCGTCACTTAAGGGTTACTTTTAACACACTTATTTGACTTGGGAATTTGTGAAACAATATTCTCTTGGTTTAAATCTTATTTGATAAAGTTCAAGGAATATAAATATTGTAAATAAATAGTTACTATTGGCTGCACTCTCCACTATGTTATGCAAAATGTATTTAAGTTTTATTTGTAGGAGACTGGCAATCTGGATGTCATCTATCACATTTATGCTAATGACATCCAGTTTACAATTCCTGTTACGGATTCCTTTAATGCTGCCTTAAGAGATGCAGAAGAATACCTAAATACAATTAAATACTTGCTGTCTTCAAATAAGCTAAAACTAAATCTTGGTAACATGAAATATTATTATTTCTTTCAAGATTTCTAGTTTTAAATATTCCCATATCTTTTTTAGCTGGGTGATCATAAGATTCAGTATCTACTCAAGCCCATAATTTAGGTGTTATATTTGACACCACATTCTCACTTAAACCACAAGTGAGTAATATCATTAGGAATGCATTTTACAAATTGTAGGTTTTGTGGAGACTAAAATCACTCTTACTGAGGCCTTTTGAACTCTTTTGCAAGCTTTTGTCATCTTGCTTTGATTGTTGCAATGCAGTACTTGAGTGTAATCCATTTTGAATTGGCTGAAAGGCAGAATATAAAAAAAATAAAAATAAAATAAAAATAAATATTAGCTTGGCAGCATGAACCCTCCAGTCTCTTCAAGTTCTACACTATGCTTTAGCTAGGGTTTTGATGGGCGTTTACTGTTTTTTTGCGTACATCACTGCTGCTCTTTGTAGGCGGTATTGGTTCCCAATTGTATGGAGGCTCAAATTAAAAATTCTCACAATGATATTTAATGTATTGAATTGCAAGGCATCTCATAGTATTGGTGCATTATTGAAGCCTTACATCCCAGCCCAAATGCTATCTTTACAAGGTAAGAACTTATTAGCACTACCACCTTTAAGAAGATTGATGCATCTTTGTGAAACAAGGGAAAGAATGTTCTCTGTAGTGGAACCGAAGATATGGAATTCATTTTTGAGAAGGACAGAAACAGACTTAAAGACATATAGAAAACAACTTAAAGCATATTTATTTACTGAGGTTCTCTTGTCTCTCTCAAAAACAATAAAACAATGAGGGAATATTATTAGAGACTCGCTGTTTTTGATATAGGAAACTCTTAAGACATCAAATACAAAGAAGCTATGGCTATAAAAGGAAAGACAATCTCTCATATTTTCATCTTGCTCGGGTATGCTTGGATCCATTGGTGGGCAGTTTGTTGTTGTTTAATGTTCTATATGTTTATTTTGGATATGATTGTAAGACCTTTGTTTGTCTATGTGTACAATGGTAACTCACCTAGGTTATTAGAGCGAGTCATAAATATTTTAAATAATAAATACATACATATCCCTAGAAGACATTAAGGGGTAGATTTTAAAAGGGTTATGCGCGTAACCCTTTCAAAACCCCCCTGCGCGCACCGAACCTATTTTGCATAGGCTCGGCGGCACACACAAGCCCAGGGACGCACGTAAGTCCCGGGGCTTTGCTAGGGGGGCATGTCGGGGGCGGCGCGACATTCAGGGCACTATGGGGGCATGTCGGGGGCGTTTCGGGGGTGTGGCCGAGGCCTCTGAAATCATTCCTGGGCTGGGGAGTTGAGCGGTTACGGCCGATCAGCGCGCGCGAGTTACGCATGCCTGGAGCAGGCGTAACTTTCACGATAAAGGTAGGGGGGATGTAGTTAGGGCTGGGGGGGTGGTTAGGTAGGGGAAGGAAGGGGAAGGAAGGGGAAGGTGGGGGGAGGCTGAAGGAAAGTTCCCTCCGAGGCCGCTCTGATTTCGGAGCGACCTCGGAGGAAATGGGCAGCGCGCGCAGGGCTCGGCGCAGGGCTCGGCGCATGCAAGGTGCACAAATGTGCACCCCCTTGCACGCGCCGACCCCAGATTTTATAAGATACGCGCGGCTAACAAACTGAGGCAGGCAGGAATCTGGCAAGGGTTGTAGACAGGCTGGGGCCCGGCTTGGGCTGAAGACAGGCAGAAGCCCGGTTTGGGCTGTAGGCAAGCAAGAACCCGGCTTGGGCTGTAGGCAGGCAGGAACCCGGCTTGGGCTGGTTGGCAGGAACTCGACTTGGGCTAGCTGGCAGGAACCCGACTTGGGCTGGCTGGCGGGGGCCCGGCTTGGGCTGGCTGGCAGGATCCCGGCTTGGGCTGTAGATAGGCAGGGACCGGCACAGACTGTAGGCAGGCAGGAATCGGCAGGCAGGCAGGCAGGAACGGAGTAGCCAGGACGCTGGCAGACTCCGGAGCTCGAGGCAACGGGGGACCGAAGGAACCCTGTTGCAAGGCACTGATCGGGTGTCCGCGGTGGCCCTAAGTAGGCCGTGGCGTCTGACATCAGACTAGGGGCAGAGCCACCCTCAGGCGGGAAATTGTCTAGATAAGCGCGGGGCGTCCGCACACGCGCGCCTAGAGGCAGGCCAGCAATGGTGTCTCCCCTGTGGGGACGCCCAGATCCCGACTCTGCTTCATTCTCAGCCAGCAGGAACCCTCGAGGTAAGGACCGGGACGTGAGCTTCACAGACCAGACCACATTATTATCATTATCATCATCCGTTGCTCCTGAAGACTAGAAGGTGGCCAATGTAACACTGATATTTAAAAAGGGCTCAAGGAATGATCCAGGAAACTGTAGACCAGTGAGCCTAACTTCAGTGCCAGGAAAAATCATGGAAACTGTTATAAAGAATAAAATCACAAAACATTTAGATTTAATGGGATACAGTCAGCATGGATTTACCCAAGGGAAGTCTTGTCTCACAAATTTCCTACATTTTTTTGATGGGGAGATTAAAAATGTGGACAAAGGTGAACAAGGGGGTGGTGTATTTGGATTTTCAGAAAGTGTTCGAAAGAGTTGCTCATGAGAGGCTTCTAAGAAAACTAAATAGTCATGGGATAGGAGGTGATGTCCTTTTGTAGATTGCAAACTGGTTAAAAGTCAGGAAACAGAGTAGAATTAAATGATCTGTTTTCACAGTGGAAAAATGTAAACAGTGGTGTGCCTCATGGATCTGTATTTGGTCAGGTGCTTTTTAATATTTATTTATTTGTTTATTGAGTTTTATATACCGTCATTCGGTTTCGCCATCATAACGGTTTATAAGTTTCAATGGATAAAAAAATTAAAGGGTTAGTAGAGGCATTATAATACAGATTTCAATTAGAGAATTAGTAAGGTTAAATATGCATTTTCATGGTTGCAGGAAGTTACATAGAAGAGGTTAAGTATAATGGTTAAAAGGTTGGGAGGACAAGACATTTAGAGGTCCAGTGTCATGGTATATTGAGAGGAGGATTTGTAAATATCATTGTATGTATTGGTATGCTTTGGTGAACATCCAGGTTTTCAGTTCCTTCTTGAAGGTTTTTAAGTTTGGTTGTGTTCTTAGTTCAGTTGGGAGTGTTTTCCAGAGTTTGGGACTTCCGAGGGAAATGGCTCTTTCACGTGTTGCAGTAGGTTGTTTGGATCGAACAGGTGGAATTTTCAGGAGGCCTTTGTCGGTTAAGTGGAGGTTTCATTGCGGTGTGTGTAGTTTTATCGTTGAACTTGACCAGTTAGTTTTTTCTTCATATATTATTTTGTGTAGTGTGGTCAGTATTTTGTAATCAATTCAGAATTTTATTGGGAGCCAATGTAGTGATATCAATAGATCCCTAGAAACAGGAGTGGTGCTGAGTGATTGGAGAAGAGCTGTGGTGGTTCCGCTTCACAAGAGTGGGAACAGAGAGGAGGCTGGTAACTACAGACCGGTTAGCCTCACTTCAGTGGTGGGAAAAGTAATGGAGTCACTGTTGAAAGAGAGAATAGTGAACTATCTACAATCGGGAGAATTGCTGGACCAGAGGCAGCATAGATTCACCAGGGGAAGATCCTGTCAGACAAATCTGATTGACTTTTTTGACTGGGTAACCAAGGAATTGGATCGAGGAAGAGCACTCGATGTCATCTACTTGGATTTCAGCAAAGCTTTTGATACAGTCCCGCACAGGAGACTGGTGAATAAAATGAGAAGCTTAGGAGTGAGTGCCGAGGTGGTGACCTGGATTACAAACTGGTTGACGGACAGAAGACAATATGTGATGGTAAATGGAGCTCTCTCTGAAGAGAGGGAGGTTTTAAGTGGTGTACCGCAAGGATCGGTGTTGGGACCGGTCCTGTTCAATATATTTGTGAGCGACATTGCGGACGGGATAGAAGGTAAGGTTTGTCTTTTTGCGGATGACACTAAGATCTGCAACAGAGTGGACATGCTAGAAGGAGTGGAGAGAATGAGACGGGATTTAAGGAAGCTGGAAGAGTGGTCGAAGATATGGCGAATTATTGCTCATCTTGTCTATTATAGTGAAGGTTTAAAGGTTAAAAATGTTTTGAGAGCGTTATATCTTTTGGGGTTTCACATAGGCCACTTTTACACACAGAACCCCCTCATAATTCTTTTAAAATTCACCCTAGTAGGGTGGGCTTAGGCATAAAGAGCTGCCCTCTTTCCTCTGCTATTCCTGTCCTTTTTCTGCTCCAGGGCATCTCTTGCCTCCTTCTCTTTCTCTCCCTCTGTCACTCCTTCCTACTCTTCCTTCAGCTATTCCTGCTCCAGCAGACATATCTCCTCCATCTTGAAAACAACAGTGCATGCTATAATCTGAGCTCTTTAAATAGCTAAAAAGTTAACACCTGCTCTGAGCTTGGTGTTAAATTCTAGGAATTATCATGCATTTCCTAAATAGCACAAGGACAAGAGCATAACATGCTTTTTAAAATACGTCTGCTGAAAGTGTGATCTGCTTCAGCAAATAGCAAACAATTTAGCATGCATTCTTAGAAGGCATGTAAAGCTTTAAAGATGAATTTTCAAAGAGCGGCATGAGTAGAAATTAGTGCATTTGCATGTAAATAGCATAAACTCGCATGTATGCTGTTTCATAAACTCATGTAAGTAAGGGTATTTATTTATTTATTGTATTTATTTATTTAAGAGTTTTTATATACCGTCATTAAGTTATTTACCATCATAACGGGTATGTGAGTAAATTTGCATGTGTAAAAATGGGACGCGTCAAGGACATCCCAGGGCAGGGGCAATATTTTGTCAAGTAAGTTGCTATTTTATAAGCAAGTTATGCATGTAAATTTGGCAGCTTGCTCACCTATCTTTACACCTGCTCTGTATCTATAATAACTGATAATAAACATCTTAAAAGTGAAATACTGATTGGGTGGAAGGTCTGGGCAAAATGGAAGGAGTTGAAGCCGAAAAGCTAGGAGGGTCTCAATGGCCTGCAGATGGACTGGGTGAACAGGTAGACTAATTGGTAAACCTGGTAATTTCAGTGCCACACACATTAGAAAATCTGAGTTACATGCGTAAAAGCCAACTTAACGGGGGGGATAAATGCATGTAAATTGCACAGTTAAGATCTTCTTCTATATATTTTAAAAGTTAGACATAAAAATAGGTGAGTATAGCAGTTACATGCTACTTATCTGGATAAATTCTAATTTATCCATCTAATTTTTTATTTATGCATTTTCAAAAATTACAAGATACAAGTTTTGAACAGAAATATTGAGAATAGGATAAACAAAGAAATTATCAAGGAAAAACATCATTCCTTTCTCAAAATTAGTCCACATATAAGGGGAGCGGACCTTACCCCAACCTAAAGCAATTTTTATTTTACCAAGAAATCTCGATAGACATACAGCAACTATATTTTATCTATGGGGGAACATAGTGTATTTGGGCTGGACATTACTGGCATGACAGGGGTTTTCCCTATCAAAAACTGGGTTAACTGTGGGGGAACATAAAATGTGTATGCATTATTTATATACTTTATCATGCACTTGCATGGAAACTTTAAGAAAAATACACCCCCAATTTGCAAGACCTGTGGCCTCAACAGGAGAAAGGATTTTCTCCTTTTTTGAGTCTCTCATGAGAGACATCAGGGAACACTCTGACTTTACGTTGTAGAAAAGACTCAGTCTGGTGCCTGAAACAGAGTCTCATTAGCCATTCCTTATCAGGTTCAAGTACTAAAGTCACTATAAGCATCGCAGGAACTGCTAGCTCCGAATCTGACATCTCCAGAACTGCAGAAATATTCATGCTTGGATCACGAACCGGTATTAGGGGCAGTATTCCTTCACCTTGTTCTTCCCTTCTTCTAAACTTTGGCAAGTAAAAGATCTTGGATATTGGTGGAATCGCATTTTCCGAGACCTGAAGGATTTCCGTAAGATACCTCCTAAACAATTCCATGGGAGGGGTTAGAGGTACTTGAGGAAAATTTATAAATCTCAAGTTTCTGTTCTTAACAATATTTTCCAGGTTCTCAATTTTCAATGCCAAATTATTCCTTTCTTTAGTCATTACTGATTGTACTTGCCGTATTCCATTAACTTGATCTCTTATAGAAGTGACTTGTTGTTCCAATGCTAATGTTGTGTTAGACGGCACCTCAGTTTGTTCTTCCATCTCTTTAGATTTAGCAATTACCCCAATATTGACTGGGTAAATGTATCATCGGGTCATGCTAGAGAGATAACATTCCTGGATGGAATAAATGATAGCTTTATGGAACAATTGGTTCAGGAACCGACAAGAGAGGGAGCAATTTTAGATCTAATTCTCAGTGAAGCACAGGACTTGGTGAGAGAGGTAACGGTGGTGGGGCTGCTTGGCAATAGTGATCATAATATGATCAAATTTGATTTAATGACTGGAAGAGGAACAGTGTGCAAATCCACTGCTCTCGTGCTAAACTTTCAAAAGGGAAACTTTGATAAAATGAGAAAAATTGTTAGAAAAAAACTGAAAGGAGCAGCTACAAAAGTAAAAAATGTCCAAGAGGAGTGGTCCTTGTTAAAAAAATACCATTCTAGAAGCACAGTCCAGATGTATTCCACACATTAAGAAAGGTGGAAAGAAGGCAAAACGATTACCGGCATGGTTAAAAGGGGAGGTGAAAGAAGCTATTTTAGCCAAAAGATCTTCATTCAAAAATTGGAAGAAGGATCCAACAGAAGAAAATAGGATAAAGAATAAACATTGGCAAGTTAAATATAAAACATTGGTAAGACAGGCTAAGAGAGAATTTGAAAAGAAGTTGGCTGTAGAGGCAAAAACTCACAGTAAAAACTTTTTAAAATATATCCAAAGCAGAAAGCCTGTGAGGGAGTCAGTTGGACCGTTAGATGATCAAGGGGTTAAAGGGGCACTTAGAGAAGATAAGGCCATCGCGGAAAGATTAAATGATTTCTTTGCTTCGGTGTTTACTGAAGAGGATGTTGGGGAGGTACCCGTAATGGAGAAGGTTTTCATAGGTAATGATTCAGATGGACTGAATCAAATCACGGTGAACCTAGAAGATGTGGTAGGCCTGATTGACAAACTGAAGAGTTCTGAAGGAACTAAAAAATGAAATTTCAGACCTATTAGTAAAAATTTGTAACTTATCATTAAAATCATCCATTGTGACTGGAGGATAGCAAATGTAACCCCAATATTTAAAAAGGGCTCCAGGGGTGATCCGGGAAATTACAGACCGGTTAGCCTGACTTCAGTGCCAGGAAAAATAGTGGAAAGTGTTCTAAACATCAAAATCACAGAACATATAGAAAGACATGGTTTAATGGAACAAAGTCAGCATGGCTTTACCCAGGGCAAGTCTTGCCTCACAAATCTGCTTCACTTTTTTGAAGGAGTTAATAAACATGTGGATAAAGGTGAACCAGTTTATATAGTATACTTGGATTTTCAGAAGGCGTTTGACAAAGTTCCTCATGAGAGGCTTCTAGGAAAAGTAAAAAGGCATGGGATAGGTGGCGATGTCCTTTCATGGATTGCAAACTTGCTAAAAGACAGGAAACAGAGAGTAGGATTAAATGGACAATTTTCTCAGTGGAAGGGAGTGGACAGTGGAGTGCCTCAGGGATCTGTATTGGGACCCTTACTTTTCAATATATTTATAAATGATCTGGAAATAAATACGACCAGTGAGATAATCAAATTTTAGATGACACAAAATTGTTCAGAGTAGTTAAATCACAAGCAGATTGTGATAAATTGCAGGAAGACCTTGTGAGACTGGAAAATTGGGCATCCAAATGGCAGATGAAATTTAATGTAGATAAGTGCAAGGTGATACATATTTACATTATTTACATACTATATAACAGTACATTTGCAGATTATCTTCACTACTAAAGTTCCTTGTAAAAAGTTGTACACACACATTCTATTCCAAAACACTAATAATGTTAAAAATAACGCATGCTATAATTACACAATGTTGGGTTCCATATTAGGTGCTACAACCCAAGAAAGAGATCTAGGTGTCGTAGTGGATAACACATTGAAATCGTCGGTTCAGTGTGGTGCGGCAGTCAAAAAAGCAAACAGAATGTTGGGAATTATTAGAAAGGGAATGGTGAATAAAACGGAAAATGTCATAATGCCTCTGTATCGCTCCATGGTGAGACCGCACCTTACATACTGTGTACAATTCTGGTCGCCGCATCTCAAAAAAGATATAATTGCGATGGAGAAGGTACAGAGAAGGGCTACCAAAATGATAAGGGGAATGGAACAACTTCCCTACAAGGAAACACTAAAGAGGTTAGGACTTTTCAGCTTGGAGAAGAGACGACTGAGGGGGGATATGATAGAGGTATTTAAAATCATGAGAGGTCTAGAACGGGTAGATGTGAATCGGTTATTTACTCTTTCAGACAGTAGAAAGACTAGGGGGCACTCCATGAAGTTAGCATGGGGCACATTTAAAACTAATCGGAGAAAGTTCTTTTTTACTCAACGCACAATTAAACTCTGGAATTTGTTACCAGAGGATGTGGTCAGTAGAGATGTGAATCGTGTGCCAGATCGTCTTAACGATCAGATTTGGCTGGGGGGGGGGGGGAATCTGATTGTTAAGATATGTGAATTAGAATCATTTCCGATTCCAATTCACATCGCTAATTTTTTTTTTAGGAAGGCCCGCGCCGCTAAAAAAAAAAAACCCACCCGACCCTTTAAATCGACCCCACCCTCCCGACCCTCCCGACCCCCCCAAAACCTTTTAAAATTTACCTGGTGGTCCAGGGGGGCCTCGGGGAGAGGAGAGATCCAGGGGGGCCTCGGGGAGAAATTTCCCGTTCCCAGGCATCAGCTGTTCTAAAAAAAAAAATGGCGCCGATGCCCCTTTGCCCTTACCATGTGACAGGGTATCCGTGCCATTGGCCGGCCCCTGTCACATGGTAGGAGCACTGGATGGCCGGCGCCATCTTTACTCATCAGCCCCTATTATACTCTATACTATATTATACTCTATAATAGGGGATGATGAGTATACTATATAGTATACTCTATACTATATTCTTATTTATATATATTCTTATTTATATATGCTTATTCGTTATGTTTATTTAACAGTCATTATTTACATACTATATAACAGTACATTTGCAGATTATCTTCACTACTAAAGTTCCTTGTAAAAAGTTGTACACACACATTCTATTCCAAAACACTAATAATGTTAATTGCCATTTGCTAAATGTTATTTTTAACCTCAATGTTCCTTGTAATAATGTTTAATGGTTATTGTTCAATGTTTATGTTCTATGTACAAAACCCCGGTCTAACCTCCCAGACCAGGGCAACCTTTTCGTTACTTGTAAACCGGAATGATTTGTATTGCATACAGGAATTCCGGTATATAAAAATTAAATATAAATAAAATAAATATTATACTCTATCATAGGGGTTGATGAGTAAAGATGGCCGGCGCCATCTTTAAAGATGGTGCCGGCCATCCAGTGCTCCTACCATGTGACAGGGGCCGGCCAATGGCACGGATACCCTGTCACATGGTAAGGGCAAATGGGCATCGGCGCCATTTTTTTTTTTAGAACAGGTGATGCCTGGGAATGGGAAATCTCTCCCCGAGGCCCCCCTGGATCTCTCCTCTCCCCGAGGCCCCCCTGGATCTCTCCCCGAGGCCCCCTGAGGCCCCCCTGGACCACCAGGTAAATTTTAAAAGGTTTTGGGGGGCTCGGGATTCTTTTTTTAGCGGTGCGGGCCTCCCTAAAAAAAAAGGGTTGGGAGGGTAGGGGAGGCTAAGGGGGGTTGATTTAAAGGGTTGGGTGGTTTTTTTTTTTTATCGGGCCATCAGCGCCATTTTAATTAGTGGCAGCCAAAATGGCGCCGATGGCCCGAGAGTGGAAGATCACGCCGGGACCCCCCCCCCCCAACTGGACCACCAGGTAATTTAACATTTTGGGGGGGTTCGGGAGGGGTGGGGGAGGGTAAGAAATTGGTTTTAAAGGGTCGGGGTGGGTTTAGGGGTTGTTTTGGTGTGCCGGTTTTCCCGCCCTCCCCCAAATAATTCCCATGCCCTATTTAACGATACAATACAAATGCCCCTGACGATAAATCGGGGGCATTTGTATTGTATCGTGCACTCTAACAATTTAGGACGATTTTAAAATTATCTGACGATAATTTTAATCGTTCAAAAACGATTCACATCCCTAGTGGTCAGTGCAGTTAGTATAGCTGTGTTTAAAAAAGGATTGGATAAGTTCTTGGAGGAGAAGTCTATTACCTGCTATTAAGTTCACTTAGAGAATAGTCACTGACATTAGCAATGGTAACATGGAATAGACTTAGTTTTTGGGTACTTGCCAGGTTCTTATGGCCTGGATTGGCCACTGTTGGAAACAGGATGCTGGGCTTGATGGACCCTTGGTCTGTCCCAGTATGGCATTTTCTTATGTTCTTAACCGGTAATAATTGTTGCAAGATAGAGCTCCTTATTTCCACAATGGCTTCCCAAATTATCTCAAGAGGGAATACTGAAGGTTTTTTCACTATAGACATTCTCATAAAGGAGGGTTCCCTAGTGTTACCAGCAGTCCCTTCCTACAATACATCTCCTCCCAAACTGGATTGCTCTGGCTGAAACTCTGGGCTCACTGCAGCTACCGCTGCCCTGTCGTGCCCCGCAGGGCTCAGCTCACCTGCACTCTGGTCTGGCAGCATCTCCCTCTACTCAAGGGCCCCTCTTGTAGCAGCAGGATTTTCTGGGGGTGTTCCCTCAATGGGGCTGAGTTGAGATAAAGAGCCTGGGAGAGAGGGGAGCTCAGATTCCCCTCCCCCACTCTCCAGCGGATGAAGCCCTGATACCAAGTTGCTGTGCGGAGAACTGCAGGGTAAAGTTCTGTCTTGGGTTTTTGCTTTCTTCCCATTGCAAGAAACAAAACATTGCAGCAAGAGAGAGAGAGAACCTAGTCATAATACTCTGACCCTAGATAGGTATTTATATTTCTATGGAAGGCCCACTTAGTAACTCGAGGTGAGGTTTAGGTATTAGTGTAGGGGTTAGGGGCCACTTTGACATTCAATGTGAGACATACGAATAGAACAGTGCTCTCTTTTGAACATTTAATGACCCTCGGAGTGAGGAAACTCACCCAAACATGAGATTTGTGCAATGTTCTCTCAACCTAGCTTGATGGACTCTCTACCTGGGTCATCAAATGTTCAAAAGAGAGCCCTGTTCTGATTGTACATCTCACATTGAATGTCATAGTGGTCCCTAACTACCAAAACCAGCATCAACAAAATACATCACAACAGGTGATACAGCCATAACAAAAGCTATCACACAGCTTAACACTCCTGAAAAGGTTGTAGCTAAAAGCATTAAAGCCATACAATAGGGTTTCACAAAACAGTAAACCCAGCCCCCTAACTCCTCTTTTTTCAGATTTGCATGCGTTAAAGGTGTTTATGCATGTGATAAGCCCTTAACACATGCGAAAACGCCTTAGCGCATTTTGATAAATGAGGGGGTAAGTCAGATAGCCTGATAAATCTAACAAGCACTACTTATCAGGATAAAACAAAAGAATATAAGTGGTTGCCATACTGGATCAGACCGAGGATCATCAAGTTTAGAATCCTGTTTCCAACAGTGGCCAATCCTGGTTACAAGTACCAGGCAAGTACCCAAAAATCTACCTTATAAATGGGCTCTGACCGACGGCCCGCAAATGCGCAGTAGAGAGCAGCTCTACCGCGCATGTGCGGGCACGTTGGCCAGAGTTTGCCTGTTGACAAAAATGGTGCTGGGAGGACCCGTAGCGGCGGCGGCAGCGAGGACCCATAGCAGCGGCTGCGGCGGCAGCGGCAAGGACCCGTAGCGGCGGTGGCGGCGAGGACCAGTAGTGGCGGCGGCGCGTGCGCGCCATCTGAAGGGGTTGTGAATAAGCTGGGAGAGGAGGGGATTGAGAGAGGGGAGTGACTGAGGGGAGGGGGAGGGAGGAGAGAGTGAGGTGAGAAGGAGTGGGAGGGAGAATAGAGGTGGGAGGGGAAGTGGAAGGGAGAGGGGAAGGAGAATGAGAGAATGAGGGGGAGGGGGAGGGGGAAGGGAGAATGAGGGGGGAGGGGGAGGGGGAAGGGAGAATGAGAGGGAGGGGGAGGTGGAAGGGAGAATGAAGGGAAGGGGAAAGGGAGAATGAGGGGGAGGGGGAGGTGGAAGGGAGAGGAGGGGGAGGAAGAATGAGGAGGAGGGTGGGAGGGAGAATGAGGGGAGGGAGAATGAGGGGGAGGTGGGAGGGAGAATGAGGTGGAAGGAAGAATAAGGGGGAGGGGGAGGGAGAATGAGAGGGAAGGAAATGGACCGAAATTTTTTTTTAATGTAGTCCATTGTTACGGGCTTAACGGCTAGTAAAGTATATTACATGCTACTAATGCCAGTAATGCAGTGACTATTCCCTAAATCAACTTGATTAGTAACAGTTAATGGAATTCTCCTCCAGGAACTTATCCAAACCTTTTTTAAAGCCAGCTAAACTAACTGCCCTAATCACATTTCCTGGCAACAAATTCCAGGGGTTAATTGTGCAATGAGTGAAAAAGAATTTTCTCTGATTAGTTTTAAATGTGCTACTTGCTAACTTCATGGAGTGCTTCCTAGTCCTTCTATTATCCAAAAGAGTAAATAACAGATTCACACTCATTCTAGACCTCTCATGATTTCATAGACCTTTATCATATCCCCGCCTCAGCCATCTCTTCTCCAAGCTGAACAGCCCTAACCTCTTTAGCTTTTCCCCATAGGGAAGCCATTCCATTCCCTTTATCATTTTGGGTGCCCTTCCCTGAACCTTCTCCACTGCAACTATATCTCTTTTGAGATGCAATGACCAGAATTGTACACAGTACTCAAGGTGCGTTCTCACCATGGAGCGATACAGAGGCATTATGACATTTTCTGTTTATTCACCAATCCCTTCATAATAATTCCTAACATTATTTGCTTTTTTGACTGCCTCAGCACACTGAGCCGATGATTTCAATGCATTATGTATTATGTATTATGACCCCTAGATCTTTTTTCTGGGTGGTAACTCTTAAAATGGAACCTAACATTGTGTATCTACAGCATGGGTTATTTATCCCTATATGTATCACTTTGCATTTATCACACTTAACTAGATAAGTAGCTCTTTTTAGACTTCTTTGGCTCTCTGATTTAGCTGGATAAATGGCATTTTAAAACTTATCTGGTTAGGTAGTGGCTTTGCTGCTACTTAGCTGGATAAATCAGAACTTATCCGGATAAGTGCCACTTGTTAGGCTAGCAAAATATTTAATGATTCACTCTTTCCAGGTTCTAACAGCCCCTTCTTCAGGCAATGTGAGTTACTTGGTTGAGTTACTCTAAACATTTTATTTTGTTCCATTAACATAGAACTCTCTTTCTACTTTAGTTATACTATCTTTTACTTCCTCTTACTTCCAATTGCCTTCCAACTATGATCAAGAATTCTGTTTAAGTGAGGCTTAGAAAATATTAGTAGCTATCAATCTATGGAATCGCAATAAGACAAAACCCAGATCGCACACAGGTGATAAATACTGACACTCTGGCTGTCCAAAAATGGAAGTAAATAGATGGGAAAACATTAAGTGATGTTAAATAGTTATCCAGAATGTATCTACTGTTCATATGAAAACGCAAATTTATAGTGTTGCCCTGTAAATCAACAACACACCATCCAAATAAAGTTTCTAAACACACTTTTAAATGTAAATGTAGTCGTTAGTTTTAGAATTACTTTTGTTGTACATTTAGTGGTTAATTTTGAAACTTGGGGCATAAGTTAGCTTACAAATAGACACATAAATTATACCAATTTTCAAAGTGGATTTACGCACATATGTCTGTTTTGAAAATTATTACACCAAACCTATCTACACACACACTTACAACTGCTATATAATGCATGGAAATTTTTTAGAAAATTTACACACATATGAGTAACTTTTCAAAGGAGTTACACATGGAAAAATGGCTGGTGTTATGAACCCTGCCCGTGGAGCTAATCCCCGCGAGCAGGCCCCACTCACCTCGCTTTTGCTCCTTCTGCCTGCCTCCCAACACGGCCAGACGCCACCGAAGTCGGGCCCTCTTTGCGGCCGGAGATGCGGACTTGCCTTCCCCCTGCGGCCCGGAGGCCGCACATCGGGTCTCCTCTTCACCCGGCTGGTGCTGTGGACTTTCAGCGCCATCTTCGCGGCATGGAGCCGCCGCCGACGTCCTGCACATCTTCGCGTCTGAAGGCCACAAGCCCCGGCCTGGATTGGCGGCTGGAGCTGCCCGCGGGGCCTCCTACAGTGGCTGGAGCCGCTGCCATCGTCGCGGCCTGCCTCTAGGCCCAGCCCTGTGTGTCCTCAACATCGACATTGGTGCAGGACTGCTGTCCACAGTCCTGCACAGCTTCCTGCTTCCTCTAGGCGCGCGGCCGCACCTTTCTTCTACATTTAAAGGGCCCACGGCCGGATATGCCCTGGGCCCCACCTTTGTGACTGTTTCCTGTGCTAGCCCTATAAAAGGGCTGTTGCATTTCCTCGTTGCCTTGCACCGGAGTTACTTCAGTCCTGGAGGCTCCTGCCTGCCAGAGCTCCATCAGGTCTTCTGTCTTCTTTGTGGTGCTCCTCGTCTCGTCTTGTCGTCTCCTCATGCCATATCTTCATTGCCTGAGGTCCCCGTCCAGGTGTCCTGGTATCTCATCTCCTGATGTCTCGCTTCCTGGTGTTCTAGCCCCCCTTGGTGTTCGTTCTTGCTCCGGAGCCTTCTGTTGTGCTGGCCATGGATCTCTGGGTGACAGGTCGCTGTCATGGGAGATGCCGGCAGTGGACTGTGCTCCTGAGCCGTCTTGTCCTGCCAGCTTTTGTGGTGCTTCGGATGACATTGGCTTTGTATTCAGAGTCCCACCTTGACTGGATCCTCTCCTGCGCTTGTCCCGCTCTCCGCATGGTCCGTGACCAGCCTCCTCGAGCTGTGTAGGGCATGCAGTGGGACAGGGTGGTCCGCGACCAGCCCATTGGGTCCGTCCGGGAAGGTGAGCTGAGTAGGGTGCCCTGAGAGACAGTGCCAATGTCTACCTGCCCAGCTTCTCATTTCATCTGGACGTTGTCAAGTTCCTCGTCTTGTTTCTGATGCCGTCACATCAGCCTTGGTGTCATGTCTTCAACAGCCCTGGTGTTATGTCTTCTACAACCCTGGTGTCATGTCTTCAACAGCCTTGGTGTCATGTCTTCACTTCAACCCTCGTCTGTGATGCCGTCGCATCAACCTTGGTGTCATGTCTTCGTGTCATGGTCTCCGTCTGCCCTCATCCTTAGGCCAGCCTGCTGCTCCATGCTGATCCAAGCAGCAGGTCCGATAGGGCTTGGAATGGTCGGAGGACCATTCTCCTACCAATATCATCTTGTTGTTGGCGCTGGGAGCTTGCAGGCCCGGCAGAGGGTAAGACCGTGCCTCTGCCATCCTGGGGCACGTCGCCAACCCTCTGTTCAGTCTTGGATCCATCTGGGGTTGGGCTGAGGTCCAAGGGCACACTAAAACACCCGCTACATAACAGAATGCAAGGCCTTTCGAGGCCGTTCCGACTGCTACATAACAGCTGGCATGCTCAGGGTATGCACGCACACCTGATCTTCCATAAGGGTGACCTAGGCGCATATACTCATGTTTGCGAGCAAAAGTACATGTGAAAAAAGTGGGCATCTTTGAGGTGTGTCAGGGCATGGTTGGAAATTTTGCACATATGTTGCTATTTTATGAAGAGAAAAGATCCCACAACATCCAGACCTCAAGGATAATATCGCAAATTGAAAAAGGACTAGTAACAAGTGTGATAGTGATGGAAAACGTAAACAGTTCAAGACATATAAGGGTGTCAGCTTGCCGGGAACAAGTGCAAGACCATCTGTTAAGGTGGTAGCCTAGACCTCTCAATCATTCACCCCTATATAATAAAAAGAGCAATCTAAACAATGTTCAAATCCTAATAATTTTTTTAAGTACTTTTCTGAGGCACTTTTCTGAGGCCCACACCCCGCCCCCAGCCCACCCACTCCCCGCCCATTTTTTCAAGCCCCGGGACATATGCATGTCCCGGGGCTTGTGCGCATCGCCAAGCCTATGCAAAATAGGCTCGGTGCGCGCAGGAGGGTTTTAAAAGAGTTACGCGCGTAACCCTTTTAAAATCTGCCCCTAAATGATTAATTTATTTAATATCCCGATAAACCACAAAATCACAGGAAGCAATGCAGTATACATACAAATTCAAGGTTAATCCAATTCTTATAATCGTAGAACTTAATACATAATGCACTCTAGCAAACTTAAAATCCTGTATAAATACCCAGGTAAATAAAAATGGAAAAAATAAACAGAAAAATTAGAAACAAAATATTAAATTAACCAACAACTGCTTAAAGTAAGCAATTTGATCAAAAGAAACAATAACATGATATGTACTAATAAAGTAAACACAGTAAAAATGTCAAAGTCTATGGTGAAAAAACACAATTTTGGTATTTTTCTAAATTTCAGGCAGTTTTTCTCACCATTAAAAACATTTTCATTTCATTTCCTTTATACTCGTGTGTTTCATGTTATTTTTACATTTCTTTTGTTTTATTTCATTTTTATTTTATTTTAGTGTATGCTATTTGCAAAGGGACAGTAACATTCAAAGGGGAATGCAGATGCACATTGACGCGAGTAAATCAGAGTGCGGCCAGGGATGCAGCAATTTTATAACATATACACATATGTTATAAAATAGCCCAGGAGCGCGCATGTGTGCACTCTTAGGCCTGGATTCATCATTCATCGCAGAATGATGAATCCATTGAAAATGGGAGGCGAGGGGCGAAGGGGGGGGGGGCGGGCCTGCGAAAGCCTGCAGCCTTCGCACCACCGCGGAGTCTTTGCTGCCGGCTTTCGCACTGAATAGCATCACCGTGAAAGGTGGTGCTATTCGGCGCGCTACTGCTGACAATAACGTTGTCAGCAGTAGCGTAAAGCCCCGGGATGTGTGTAAGTCCCGAGGCTTAACAAAAGGGGCGGCCTGGGAGAGGGGGCGGGGTGGGGCGGTCCGGTGGCGGGACCAGAGGCCTCCGACATAGGCACAAAAGTTAAGACAAAAGTCGGGGGGGTTAGAGTAGGGCTGGGGGGGGGAAGGTTAGGGGAAGGGATGGGAAGGTTAGGTTAGGGGGAAGGGAATGGAGGAAGGCAGTGCGGCTCGGCACGTGCAAGGTGCACAATTGTGCACCCCCTTGCGCGCGCTGACCCTGGATTTTATAACATTTATAATATTGTAGCATGCGCACATGTAGGACGCACGTGCTTATTTTAAAATCTGCCCCATAGGATTCAGCCCTTCACAATCAACTGAAAATTACCCTCCCTATATTTTTCAGAAAACATCTCACTTCTCTTTCATACGTTCTTGCACCCCATCACTCTCTTGCTTCCCTCCCATTTCTCCCTTTTCTCTTTCTCCTTGCAGCTTCTCTTATATGTCTCTCAGGTCTTCTTCTCTTCCTTGTTCATCATCTGTGTGGCTTTCTAACTTTTCTTTGCTGTATGTTTCTTTCTCCTCTTATTCCCTCTACATCTATGACTCTTTACGTGATTCATTTTCCTCTTCCTCTTTTGTGCACCTCTGTCCTCCCTCCTCTTCAAGCATTAAAAAAGAAATCTCCATGATATAACTGCAGTGCAGGAAAAATAGTACAAGATAGGAAGAAGCTTGCCCTGCAAACGATGACAGGATACTGCATGCTCAGATTGAAAGGGTGGGGAGGAACTTGCTTCTAAGGCAGATCCAGGAGAGGAACATTATTCCCAGCAGCACTTTAAAAAGGCCAAGGAGCTCCTTAGCTGTCTCTTTGTAAAGGAATTTGTGGGGTGCATTTGATGACATAAAGGTGAATTTTAAAAGCCCAACACCTGCATTAATTAGGGGATGTGCAGCTATGTCGGGCTCACGTGCACCAAGAGGATTTTAAGAGCTGCCCGGACAGCATGTAAATGCTGCTGCGCACACATCCCAGAACTTCTCAAAATGGGGCAAGGCATGGGCATAGTCTGGGTGGCTCATGGGTGGTACAAGGGCGTTTTGAGACTTTAACCAGAAAATTGCATGTAAATACTTACTTGATCTGGCGCACACTGAGGGTCCCTGCTACTAAACTTTACTTCTGCTATGGATGGTGAGTAAGTAAAAAAAAAAAAAATTAACAAGCCATTTTGGAGGGGTTTAAAGAGTCTGGGGTAACTGGATAAAATGAAGGCTATCAATCCTGGGGGATTGGAGGACCTATCCGTTAAATGCGTGAACTGGGACCAAATGGTAAAATTGTAAAATGTGTCGGCACGCGTCCCTTTAAAAATGTCCCCACTTACATGGTAGAAGCAGCGTTTGCGTGCACAGACACCCATCCACTTAAAACTGGAAGCACTTGTGCATGAGGCCAGGCTATTTTATAATATGTGCGCATATACATGTGAATGTTATAAAATAGCTGCATTCCTGGGTGCAGGCCAAAGAATGCATGCACATGTGCGCCTGTATGTCGGTTTGAAAGTTACTGTCATACTGTATATATGACTGATTGGATGGCAAAGACATCTTGCTTAAAGAGTCAGTTCAGTGTCAGACCATATTTGGTCATCATGGCCTATTTCAACAGCATTTTCCCTGATTGTGCATTTGCATGAGTTGTTGAGATGTCCTGGTGCTGTGTGTACCAAAGGTCCAGCTTGTGAGCCCCTCCTGATAATGATTCACATCCTGTTCTGAAATGTTTGCATAATATTTTAAAGCAGCTGAATGTAACCCCATCTTTCTCATTCTCCTCCTCACAATGGGTATTTCTGGCCCTAGCTGCCGAGTTTATTTATGTGTTTCTTTGTGTATGTGCAGGATGTGTTCAAAAGCAAATACTGACTCTCAGACTATATGATGCTTTATGCTTCATACTGAAAGGAGAAATAGATACTTGGGAGTTTCTTTGTACTGCTGCTTGCTTTTACCTATTGCAATTTTGTCATGTCCCCTAAGAAGAAGGGGAAGGTTAGGACTTACCCCATCAAGTCCTCTCCTTTGCCAGGGCAGCATCTGATGGAGAGTTTTGTGGCTCCTGTTTTCGAGAGGGATATCTGCGAGGTCACTTCCAATGAAGGAGCACCGGATCCAGCTGTGGAAGAGGCATCTCTCATCCCCCCACGATGACTGTCTCCCTCCGGCACTGCCGAGCCATCCCTCTGAAGTACCGGCATCCTTGACCGATGACGCCTTGGCTTCTGTTGGCAGTGGGGGGGAAATTCAGTGTTGCTTCTCTGATTCCAGCAGGAGAGATGGCTGTGCTGATGTCTGCTGAAGTTTCTACATCTTTGAGCAGTTCTGGCTCTTTCCCAACTGCTTCAGGTACTGTTCTCAGTGGCACTTGCATTTTGCCCTCAAATCTGGAGATAGTGACTTTAGAGGCTCTTTGGGATCTTATGGCACAGTTTGGGGCAGCCTTTTCTCAATGCTCTCTAAAAGTTGACTCTGTTGAGTCTTTGCTGACCCATTATGCCCAATGTCAGGATATTGCTGGAAAAATTACCACTTTTCAGGATGACGTTAAGATTGTTAGAACAGTCCAAGCATCACTTATCCAGGATCAAGGCAGCATTACCAGGAGCAATGAACTAATTGAAAAAAAGGCATCTAAACCTCCATTTAATTAATTTTCTCCATGTTATAGGCAAATTACCACACCTTACTCTTTGTAGAACTTTCAGGAGGTTTTGAATATATCCCCAGATTTGTTTTTTTTTCTATAATGAAAGTCTGTTTTCTATCTGAAAAAGCTAATCTAATTCCCACTAATTTTGAGATAACTGATTTTTTAGAATCAACCCAATATGAGTTGGCGGAAAAATCTAGTTTATTACTGTCCTTTGCTGAGAGTGATCTGAGCAATGTGATAAAGACCTCTTTTCAACATAGGAATGTACATTTTATGTTAGAATCTTTCCAGATTTGGCTTGTATTACCCAGGAAAGGAAATAGGGTTTCCTTAACCTTGCATCAGGAAACCCTTGCTCTTGGAGCTTATTTTTTTTTATTATGCTACCCCTGTAACAGAATTCATATGTGTTTTTTGCACCTGAGCAGCTTAGGACTTTTATTGACTCCAGGAAGCTGATTATCGATCCCAATCCCTTAGTCCTAGAGTCAATCTAGTTCTGATTTATTCCAGGATGTAATTATAAATCTCATGTAATGCAGTTTATGTTGACGTTTTTCCTTGCTATCTCCTCTTTTTCTGCTCCCTCTCTCCAATTATAGACTGAAGTGTTAATTTCTTCGTGGAATGTATTCCCTGGATATTTTGTTTTCAATCATGTTTCTGCTATCAAAGTATCGATGCTTTGTTATATATTAATATGTAATAAATAATCATAATGCAGCACTCAAAAATTCCAAATTCAGAGATTCCTCGCCATCAAATTCTTACTCCCGACACTTAGTACTGAGCTCATCTCAGCCGAAGATGGTACGTCCAGGAAGCATGCGTGATGGGGAAAATGTTTAATAGTAGCACCTTTATAGCTGTTTCTTGACTTTAAACACCCAGGAAAAAGCAAGGGAAAGCTTAACCTTTTTATTCTTATCACACTTTTCCCACTGAAGTTAATTTCATTTTCCATTTACCATGCTAATAAACATTATTGTCATTTTAGTGCAGAAATAACATTTACTTTGGTTTTACCACACTTTTCACAATTAGCGCAGGTTTTGTTTTTTTTTTACTTCAGTGTGCTAGCATATAGTTAGCTTATTAATTTGCAAATAAAGTTCATTTTTTTGCGGGGAAGTATAAAAAAAAATCAGTGTTAAAAATGTAGCACATTTTTTCACTGTACTCTTTTTACATTGACCTCTCTGTAATCCACCCCACATTCCTTGAATTGAGAGACACCCACAGCATTTGATCGTTTTTGAGTTATCCTTATAATCTCGCCTGTCCCTTAGGGGGATCAAGATGCCAAGTCAAGAACTAAATTAGGTCAAAAGGCTTGCTCAGAAGGATCTTTCTTAAAGGGGAAATCTAATTTTTAAAGGAAAGGGAATACCTTATACAAAGCGTTCTAGTGCAGAAACAAATCACTTTTTTCCCAGTGCTAGACGTGGCCTTTGCGCGTAAGAATGTTGCTGCTGCTATCGTTTTCCTTGACAGCCTATAAGTAAGTCATAGGAATAAAATCTATATCTTTTGGGACAAGAAATATGCCCCTTTCCTGCTCAATAAGATTAAAGCAGAAAATCAAGTGGAAGAATTAGATTCTGAGAGCTCTAGGGGACAGAGGCCACTATTTCATTTCATGTTTTTTTTTTGTCTGAAAACAATAAATCCTTTGTACATAAGTGTTTCTGACTTGTGGATTCTACCTAGACTAGGCTAATCTCCCCCTCTCTTTCTTTCTTAAATACTGTGTGTGTGTGTGTGTGCATATATACATTTATATATAGGAAACGTCATGTGGTCAAATATATTTTTTATACCAGAATCTGCACCAAAATTCCTATAGAATGAGATTTAAGGATCCCTAGATGAGAGGTGGATATTATAGACTTTCAAATACCTCAAAGGCATAAATACACAAGAAGAAAATATGTTTCATCAGAAACAAAGATCTGAAACAAGAAGTCATGACATAAGGCTCAAATGGGATAGATCAGGAGCAACATTAGAAAACAATTTTTCACTGAATTGCTGGTAGATGAATGGAATAGACTCCTAATCTAAGGAGTAGAGTCAAAAAAATAATTACAGAATTCAAGAAAGCGTGGGATAAGCACACAAAATCTGTGAAGAAGAAATCAGCTGGGTGCTACGGTATTGTTAAGGAAGTAAATTGCGGAGCAGATGGGCCTGCCATCATATTCAACGTTTCCATGTATTGTTTTCATTTGCAGAAATTCCTCCATTCCATTGTGCAATATAGACCCAGTCAGTACCAAATTGACCCTATATTCTTGCCTTAAGTGGGGGTACTAGAGACTGGCTGACTGAAACAACCATTCAGCTGAATTTCTTTACCCTTCTTTGTTACAACCTTCTGATTTAAGGGTTGAAAGGGTTCTTGACTTTAGCAAGGGTTCTTTACTTCCCCCTTATAGGACTCCATATTTTCAATATAGGTTGATTGTACAAAAGGGTTTTCCACTTTGTATAGAAAAAATGTTTAATACATTATTAACAGTATTATTGCATATTAAAATCTTTAGCACCAATCTCAGGAGATTCTGTTGTCAAGAGAGGTGTGCACATTAAAAAAAAAAATAGTGATGACAGAAAATTCATGGAGTTCTAGAAAATGTGAAAACTTAATTTTTGTTTTTTAAACTAGCTCTATAACTTCTAACAGGCTTCAGACTTAGGCCTGGATTTTCTAAGGTCACAGAAAATGGGGGGGGGGGGAGGGGCGGGTGGTGAAGCGGGGGGGGGTCAGGTCTGTGAAAGCCGGCAGTAATCGCACCTCCGTGGTGCTATCGCTGCCGGCTTTCGCACCCAATAGCCCCATCGTAAAAGGTGGTGCTATTGGGTGCGAAACTGGCGCGTGCAATCGCTTTTGAAAATGACCCCCCTTAGGTCTAGATTCATCATATCGCTTTATTGTGGGAATATGGCAAGGCAGCATCCACAATAAAAAAGGGGTGTGGTTAGGCAAATTTTTGACATTCCACATCATGTAGGTAAAAATCGTAATCCGCGATTATTTTTTGCATCAAGGAATGTAGTATCGTGGAGTATGACACATGAGTGTGTTGCACATCCAAATCGGGAGGTACACACACAAGTCAGGCCACCTCGCGCAGAATGGCTTTTCAAAGCTGCCAAAGTATGCACGTATCTCCCACTATGCGCACATGTGAAAAGCATCAAAAAAGGGGTGGGGTGTAGGCGTGTGGGGGGAGGCCAATAGATGTGCGCTTATATACTTAGACACACAGATGCATGCCAGAGTCCCTGCCTCTTAACTTTACTACTGCTACAGATGACGTGTAAGTCATAAAAGTACAATTCTAGGCTAGTCAGTGGGCTATTACAGTTGGGGCTAACAAGGGGAAAGGAAGACAAATAAACTAGGGGGATTTGGAAGTCCTATCCCTAGCCCGGGTGAACTGACAACAAACTGGTGAAACTGGAAATGGCATCGGCACGTGTCCCTTTTAGTGTCAAATTTTTTATTAACCAAAGTTACCAAATTCACAAACCTTCAGAGTGCAGTGTCTCTTATGTGCTCCAAAGGCAAATCAGAAAAACAATAAAGCATTGAACATTTTTACCTCCTTCTTTCTTTTAAAACCCCCTTTTGCAGCCCAGAACAAATCCATGTGACCCCCTATCCTATCCTTAAAATTCCCCCCACTTATGTGATGGAAGCGGGATTTGTGCGTGCATGTGTGTGTACATTTCTAATAGGGCATACGTGTGCATGCTTTCGGCCTCTCTGATAGCATGCACGTATATACGTGCCTATATAATACAACTGCAGCTGCCATTATAACATAGGCACGTATGTGCATGCAGCTTGAAAGCACATACATGTGCACTCTATTTGAAATGTATGTTCACATGGGCATGCAAATCCCGCTTCTATCACATAAATGGGCCAGTGAAGCACCAGCATCCCACAACTAGTACACTTCTCCCTAAAATAGAAGATTTAGGAAGACAGGGCAGGTAAGAAAAGGTTATTTTTTTGGCTTAGAAGGGCTGTGTAGGTGTGTGTGAGTAAGGCCCTTGTTTTATCGCTTATGATATTAACCTCTATAATAGCCACGACCCATGATTACAGCAGCTCCACTGCGATAAAAACTTTGGGGCAGATTTTAAAATCTATGCGCGGGCGCAGATTTGTTTGCGCAACCCAGCGCGAACAAATCTACGCCCGATTTTATAACATACGTGCACAGCTGCACGCATGTTAGGCTTGGCGCGCGCAGGGGCAGCTTTTCGGGGGTTACGCGTGTATCTTACGTGCGTAACCCTTTGAAAATCTGCCCTTTTATTCCCTCTACCACCAAAAAAAAGGTGCTACTATTTCTGATGTAAATCCTGCATTAATGTGGGACATGCAGAAGTCCCCTCATTTGCAGAACAAGCTAGCTTTTGCATACTCATTATAATATTTGCATGCAAACATGTGATGGGATAAAAATTGCATATTTATCATGTATTAGACCCCCTTTTATCTTGCAATGAGGACCTAACACGATTTGATGAATGACCCTGTTAGTGAGTTTAAGTGGATTTTTCAAATTGTGCCAATTACTGGAAATTCTCTTGAGAATTTCAGACAATCTGAAGGCAATTTGACACTAAAAGGGACACGTGCCGATGCCATTTCCAGTTTCACCAGTTTGTTGTCAGTTCAACCGGGCTAGGGATAGGACTTCCAAATCCCCCTAGTTTATTTGTCTTCCTTTCCCCTTGTTAGCCCCAACCGTTATAGCTTTTCAAAGCTGCCAAAGGTTGAGTGTATTTTAGGTAGGAAGCTGAAATCCAGAACCTCCAGGGTGGCATTCTCTGAAATGCTTCTTGTTCCACGTACAGGTCCCCAGAGGCAGGCAGAGCTCTAGAGTTTCAATGCATGGATGAGACGATGGTGCAGGGAAGAGGGATTCAGCTTTGCAAGGAACTGGGGAAACATTTGGGGAAAGGGGAGACTTTTCCGAAAGGATGGGCTCCACCTTAACCAGAGTGGAACCAAGCTGCTGGCACTAACTTTCAAAAAGGAGGTAGAGCAGATTTTAAACTAGAACAAGGGGGAAAGCAGACAGTCACTCAGCAGTGCATGTTTCGGAGAAATGTATCCTTGAAGGATACTAATGAAACAGGAGAGTTAGGGCATCCCAACAGAGAGGTTCCATTGAAAGCAAACATAGTCCATGTGCCTTTATGTAAAAAATCACTGAAGCTAATGATTTCCGAATTATCCCTAACAACTGAAAAGCAGGTAAATACAAACAAAAAACACACTTTGAAATGTCTGTGTGCCAATGCCAGAAGTCTAAGAAGTAAGATGGGAGAGTTAGAGTGTATAGCAGCAAATGATGAGATTGACATAATTGGCATCACAGAGACTTGGTGGAAGGAGGATAACCAATGGGACAGTGCTATATCAGGGTACAAATTATATTGTAATGATAGGGAGGGGTGTGGCACTTTATGTCCGGGAGAGTATAGAGTCCAACAGGATAATGATCATACAAGAGACTAAATGCTCAGTAGAATCTATATGGGTAGAAATCCCATGTGTGTTGGGTACTAGTATAGTGATAGGAGTACATTACCGTCCACCTGGACAAAATGGTCAGACAGATGATGAAATGCTAAGAGAAATCAGGGAAGCTAACCAATTTGGCAGTGCAATAATGGGAGATTTCAATTATCAGTCCAAATCAATAAAATGTGGAATGCAAATGTCACTTATAGTTTTAGCCTATGAAGGTGTCAGCAAACCTGATGTTGTGTGACTTTGAAAATGACACCAACCGGTCTTTTAATCATTCACCTTCATTGTTTTATTAATAGTTTCAAAAATCTTTTTTCAATGTTTTCAATTTTTATAAAATGTATGCCCTCCAACCACAAAAGGTATCCAAAAGGCAGACTCTTAAATGCAAAACAAAATGCAACCCAACATGGCCAATGTTTCGCTATTACAGCTTCTTCAGGGGCATATGAGAATTAATCACAAATAGAGTCTTTTGCCTAAAAATGACAATATAGATATTAGAATCAATTTGTTCAAATGAAAATGAAAAAATACTTATCTTAAAGTTGTATGGCTACCCTTTTGAAAATGGACTCTAGGTCTCGATCATCTCATCAAGTAAATGGAGGAGGAACTGAAGCCGAGGCTGGCATCTCTTTAAATCTTCTCCTCACGCATGATGTCACTAGGAACACAACAACCAATGACGCGTCATATTTTTTGAAAAATTATAGACTATTCAAACTCATAAGGGATTATTTATCCCAAAAAGACATGAAAATCAAGTTCTGTGTTTAAACCAGCTGGTGCAATAGTATTTAATCTGTAAATCCAACGCTGTTCCGATTGCAGCAATAGTTGTTCACGATCTCCACCACGCCAATGGGGTGGAATATGGTCAATAGCACAAAAAAAAAGGATCATTGAAACAATGTCCCTGTTCAACACAGTGAGTGACCAAAGGTTCATCAATCCGAGTATGTTTTATATTTGTCTGATGTTCTATCATCCGCGTTTCCAAAGTCCTTTTTGTTTTGCCAATATATAGAGGTTTCCAAGGGCATTGGATCATGTAGATAACCATAGTAGAAATGCAAGTAGTTTGATACTTCAAAAAGATTTTATAGCCAGATTTCACAACTAGAAAATCTTGAATGGACATTGAAGAGCTGCAAACTGAACAGTTGTTGCATGGATACATATTTTTTCATCTTCATCTGAACAAATTGATTCTAATATGTATATTGTCATTTTTAGGTCAAAAGACTCTATTTGTGATTAATTCTCATATGCCCCTGAAGATGCTGTAATAGCGAAACACTGGCCGTGTCGGGTTGCATTTTGTTTTGCATTTAAGAGTCTGCCTTTTGGATACCTTTTGTGGTTGGAAGACATACATTTTATAAAAATTGAAAAAAGATTTTTGAAACTATTAATAAAACAATGAAGGTGAATGATTAAAAGACCGGTTGGTGTCATTTTCAAAGTCACACAACGTCAGGCTTGCTGAGACCTTATAGGCTAAAACTATAAGTGACATTTGCGTTCCACATTTTAATGTTTTAGACTGGTTCTGCTGTGGACATCTACTGACTCCCTATATCTAAGCTAGATTTCAATTATCCCAATATTGACTGGGTAAATGTAACATCAGGACTTGCTAGAGACATAAAGTTCTTGGATGTAATAAATGACTGCTTCATGGAGCAATTGGTTCAGGAACTGAGAGAGGGAGCTATTTTAGATTTAATTCTTAGTGGAACGCAGGATTTGGTGAGAGAGGTAACGGTGGTGGGGCCACTTGGCAACAGTGATCATAACATGATCAAATTTAAACTAATAACTGGAAGGGGGACAATAACTAAATCTGCAGCTCTAACACTAAACTATCAAAAGAGAAACTTTGATAAAATGAGGAAAATAGAAAAAAACTGAAAGGTGCAGCTGCAAAGGTTAAAAGTGTTCAATAGGCATGGACATTGTTTAAAAATACAATCCTAGAAGTTCAGTCCATATGTATTCCACACATTAAGAAAGGTGGAAGGAAGGCAAAACGATTACCGTCATGGTTAAAAGATGAGGTGAAAGAGGCTATTTTAGCCAAAAAAAATCCTTCAAAAATTGGAAGAAGGATCCATCTGAAGAAAATAGGAAAAAACATCAGCATTGTCAAGTTAAGTGTAAAACATTGATAAGACAGGCAAAGAGAGAATTTGAAATGAAGTTGGCCATAGAGGCAAAAACTCATAATAAAAACTTTTTTAAATATATCCGAAGCAAGAAACCTGTGAGGGAGTCGGTTAGACCATTAGATAACCGAGGGGTTAAAGGGGCTCTTAGGAAAGATAAGGCCATTGCAGAAAGACTAAATGAATTATTTGCTTCCGTGTTTACTAATGAAGATGTTGGGGAAATACCAGTTCAGGAGATAGTTTTCAGGGGTGATGAGTCAGACGAACTGAACGAAATCACTGTGAACCTGGAAGTTGTAGTAGGCCAGATTGACAAACCAAAGAGTAGCAAATCACCTGGACCGGATGGTATACATCCTAAGGTACTGAAGGAACACAAAAATGAAATTTCTGATCTATTAGTTAAAATTTGTAACCTATCACTAAAATCATCCATTGTACCTAAAGACTGCAGGGTGGCCAATGTAACCCCAATATTTAAAAAAGGCTCCAGGGACGATCCGGGTAACTATAGACCAATGAGCCTGACTTCAGTGCCAGGAAAAATAGTGGAAACTATTCTCAAGATCAAAATTGTAGAGCATATAGAAAGACATGGTTTAATGGAGCACAGTCAACATGGATTTTTACCCAAGGGAAGTCTTGCCTAACAAATCTGCTTCATTATTTGAAGGGGTTAATAAACATGTGGATAAAGGTGAACTGGTAGATGTAGTGTATTTGGATTTTCAGATGGCGTTTGACAAAGTCCCTCACGAGAGGCTTCTAAGAAAACTAAAAAGTCATGGGATAGGAGGTAATGTCCTTTCGTGGATTACAAACTGGTTAAAAGACAGGAAACAGAGAGTAGGATTAAATGGTCAATTTTCTCAGTGGAAAAGGGTAAACAGTGGAGTGCCTAAGGGATCTGTACTTGGACCGGTGCTTTTCAATTTATATATAAATGATCTGGAAAGGAATATGACGAGTGAGGTTATCAAATTTGCAGATGATACAAAATTATTCAGAATAGTTAAATCACAAGTGGATTGCGATACATTACAGGTGGACCTTGCAAGACTGGAAGATTGGTCATCCAAATGGCAGATGAAATTTATTGTGGACAAGTGCAAGGTGTTGCATATAGGGAAAAATAACCCTTTTTGTAGTTACACGATGTTAGGTTCCATATTAGGAGCTACCACCCAGGAAAAAGATCTAGGCATCATAGTGGATAATACTTAAAAATCGTAGGCTCAGTGTGCTGCAGCAGTCAAAAAGCAAACCAAATGTTAGGAATTATTAAGAAGGGAATGGTTAATAAAACGGAAAATGTCATAATGCCTGTATATCGCTCCATGGTGAGACTGCACCTTGAATACTGTGTACAATTCTGGTCACCACATCTCAAAAAAGATATAGTTGTGATGGAGAAGGTACAGAGAAGGGCAACCAAAATGATAAAGGGGATGGAACAGCTCCCCTATGAGGAAAGGCTGAAGAGGTTAGGGCTGTTCAGCTTGGAAAAGAGATGGCTGAGGGGGGATATGATAGAGGTCTTTAAGATCATGTGAGGTCTTGAACGAGTAGATGTAAATCGATTATTTACACTTTCGAATAATAGAAGGACTAGGGGGCATTCCATGAAGTTAGCAAGTAGCACATTTAAGACTAATCGGAGAAAATTCTTTTTCACTCAACGCACAATAAAGCTCTGGAATTTGTTGCCAGAGGATGTGGTTAGTGCAGTTAGTGTAGCTGGGTTCAAAAAAGATTTGGATAAGTTCTTGAAGGAGAAATTCATTAACGGCTATTAATCAAGTTTACTTAGGGAATAGCCACTGCTTTTAATTGCATCAGTGGCATGGGATCTTCTTAGTGTTTGGGTAATTGCCAGGTTCCTGTGGCCTGGTTTGGCCTCTGTTGGAAACAGGATGCTGGGCTTGATGGACCCTTGATCTGACCCAGCATGGCAATTTCTTATGTTCTTAATTTTTGAGATATATCAGAGAAAGGAGGAAGTCACAGGTGGCATTGTAAGACTGAAAGGAGACAAGGAGCAAGTGTTGAGAGAGATGAGGAAATAGTATAAATATTAAACAAATACTTCAATTCAGTGTTCACTAAAGAAGACCTTGGAGACGGACCATTGCTAGTTTGCAATGTAACCCCATTTACAGAAGAGTGTTCAGTTGGAACTAGCAAAACTGAAAGTGGACAAGGCTATGGGCCAAGTTGATATACATCCCAGGATAATAAGGCAGCTCAGAGAAGTGCTGGTGGTTCCATTGAAGGTCCTGTTCAATAGATACTTGCAGACTGGAGTGGTGCCACAAGAATGGAGAAGGGCAGTTTTGGTCGCGCTTCTTAAAAGTGGTAGCATAGAGGAGGCTGGAAACTACAGGCTGATTAGCCTTACCTCAGTGGTGGGAAAATTAATGGAGAGACTGCTGAAGGAAAAGATTATGATTGCACACGATCTATAATCCAATGGGTTGCAGCATTTGAAGCAAAATGGTTTTACCAGAAGAAGCTCTGTCTAACAAACTGATTAATTATTTTTGATTGGGTGACTAGATAATTAGATCAATGACGAGCACTTGATGTGATTTATTTGAAGTTCAGCAAGGCTTTTGATATGGTCCCACATAGGAGACTCATGAATAAAATGAGAAGCCTGAGAGTGCGTCCCAAATTGGCTGAGTGTCAGACACCAGGGAGTAGTAGTAAATGAACCTATTCTGAAGAGAGAAGAGTGATAAGAGGCAGTGGTGTACTAAAGTATTTGGCATCTGGGATAGATACTTCCTTTGACACCCCCCCCCCCCCAAGGTTCATGTCTCCATCTCCCCCAGTGATCTCCAGGTCTCCTCTCCCTTACACAGGCTCCTTTGATCTCTTGTACACACTCTCACACCCCTGCACACAGGCTCTCTTTCTCACACACAAACACTTTTATACACACACACACACACACATATATGCACTCCCATACACACATGCAAGCTCCCAATCTCTTACTCACATACACACACACACACACACACACCCCTTCCTCTCTCAGTCACATAGGCTCACATGCAATCATTCTAGCCCTCTCCCTGTTCAGCTGCCTGTGGCTATCCAGCTGCTCTTTTCACTCTATTCCACCACTTGCCCAACAGCCACCCTCTTCTGCCATGAGTGGGATGGGGTCCACTCACAGCTTCCTCCCGATGGCATCCCCCCTCCCAGTTGGCATCCTCTTGCTGGCTGTCACCTAGGGCTGACTGCACCTCTGCACCACCACCCCCTTAGTACACCACTGATAAGTGGAGTTCCTGATCAGTTCTTTGACCAGTTCTGTTCAATATATTTTTGAGCAGTATTGTGGAGGGCTTAAAGGTAAAGCTTGTCTTTTTGTGGATGACACTAAAATCTGCAACCATACCTGAAGGAGTAAAGAAATTGAGAAGGAATGTAAGAGGAGAGGTTGATAGTTTGCCAACTGGAATTCAATGCCAAGATATGCTGAATCATGCATTTGAGGGTGTAGTGTAGTAATCCATAGGAAGTGTACTCGATAAGGGACAGAAGACTGATATGCATGACCATGAGAGAGACCTTGGGGTGATCGTGATGTGAAGGTGGTGAAGCAATGAAACAAGATAGTGGCTAATGCCAGAGGGATTCTGGGTTTCATAGAGGGAGGCAAAACCAGAAGGAAAAAGGAGGTGATAATGTCCCTATACAGGTCCTTGGTGAGGACCTCACTTGGAGTACTGTGTCAGTTCTGGAGTCTGTATCTCAAAAAGGATAAGGACAGTTGGAAGCGGTCCAGAGAAAGGCAACTGAAATGGTATGTGGAAGACTTATGTATACCCTGGGGAGAGGAGAGACAGGAGAGATATGATACAGAATGTCAAATACCTGAAAGGAATTAATGATACACTCAAATCAAACCTTTTCTGATGAAAAGAAAGCATAGAACTAAGAGTCATGATATGAAACTCCAAGGGGGAAAACTCAGGAACAATGTCAGGAAATGTTACTTCACAGAAAGAGTGTTGGATGCATTGAATGCCCTTCCAGAAGAGATGATGAAGACGAGAACTATAATGGAATTCAAAAGGGCATGGGACAAAAACAGAGGATCCCTAATGGCTAAAGAATGGAGATGAAGAAAAGGCAAAACCTCTGTTAAACGGTGCCTAAATTACATTTCTGCATGGGAGTACTTGTATGGAGCAGTAGTTCCTACCCTTAACAGAATGCATGAAGGTTACCTTCTCTGAGCTGCAGTCATTATCCTAATAAACTTGCTGGGCAGACTGCATGGATCATTTTGGTCCTTATCTGCTATCATTTACTGGGTTGGTATATTATGCATTTTTTTTTTCATCCACTTTGCATTCTCCCCAGATTGTTCCAGAAATATCTGGTCCCCAGCAGATCTGTGGAAAATTCAGCGTTGCAGATTAAGTCAAACCAATTGAAATGTACCTAGTTTTGAATTATTCAGCCTTGGCTATATTTGCATGAGGTGACCTGTACATGGCACTAAAAAGTTATTAAAGTTAATAAAACTTGAGCCACTCACTTTCTTATTTAAAGCATTTTTTATTTCATCCAAATAATGTAAAAATCTCTAGATAAAATTAGCATCTCCATGGACAAGTTACTACCTATTCCAATACAGGATTATTTTCTCACTGTTTATCTGGTGTAAGTCTCCTGGCTTGCCATTATTCAGCCAGACCACAAGCTCATGCAGTAAAATTAGCCTTACTGTTGTGACTCATTATGCGCCATATCTATGCTTCCAGTCAATATACATTCTATTCAATTATCAGCAGCTTGATCTCTGTAGATGGTTTTTGTAGTCAGTAACGTTTTATTTATAGTCTCAATTACATGTATTATGGGGGCAGTTAAAGGGAAGCGAAAGAAGAGAAAAACATATTATAGAACAAGGACTGGATTTAAGTTTGGGCAAAAGAAAATTGGCATAAAACTAAGTATGAAGGGCTGCAACTCAGTTCGCATACACAATTTAGAAATAGTGCATCTTGCCTGATTTTTTTCGTTTTCCCCTGTGGAATACATTTCCTTTTCCTGAAGTTGCAGAAAGTTAAATCTCAGGCCAACAGATGTGCCATTTTAAAAAATTATGCAAGCAAACTGACATGCAGGCTTTGGGAATCTTTAGCAATTATTCTCTACCCAGTTCCAGAGAAAACACTGCGCTCACTGATTGCAGAGCTTCAGATGAAGCAACTTTCTTGGATCTGCTTCTCTTGCACACTGTACCAGATAATGCTAATTGCTTAGAAATCAGACATAGGGCTTTGCTATATTGGCGTCTCCAGTAGGGGAGTCAATGGACTGTAGCAACTCCTAGACTGAAGGTGTTGAAGAACAAGCATATTTTAATTTTTAACTATTTTGTGATAAAACTATAGTCATTAGTTCTTATATCTTTTCTTATCTGCATGCTTTTTGGGAAACTGTTTCATGAGTTAGACCTGTATATATTTGAGATAATGGTACAAATATTTATTTCTGAATCATAGAACATTTCAAGATTCATGCTATACAGTTGTAGTTAAGGGATTCTCAAGTTTCAATTTATTCCATAAATAGAACATTACTTGTTTAAAACATTAGCTGTAGTATTTTCACATGTTCAACCTCTCCTGAGAACAGGGTATGGCCGATGCAACTTTCATTCTGCCTCAAATATATTCCATCACCCTTGCAATCATGAACATAAATTTGTCGCCTCTAATTTTTTTCTCAAGCGCTGTGCACACAACCTGCCACTAACACAGCCCAGGTCTCAGCTGCATCATTAGGAGCTGGCAGTCATATTACCTGCTTGGCAAATAAACATATTTGTGAGGAGGTACAGTATCTATTTCTCTTCTAAATTTAGTGACAGGCCCTGTCTAATCTGAATATTTGGCACAATATAATTATTCCTTCCTTGGTAGCTATTGTTGTCCTCTTCTCATGATAGGAAAAGCTTACATGTCCATGAAGTTACAGTTTTGAATAAGTGTATGTAGCCCAGGCTCTTACTTGTTTTCCAATTAAATATTAACAAATACTACTAAAAATTGATTATAGTTTTCTCCACTCAGCAGAGCAGTCCCCAGCTCTCAGGACAGCCAGAAATGCTACCCCCAGCCGACAAAAAGCCCCGGGGAGGAAAAGGGTCATGAGGCATACAGGTGCAAAGCCTCAAAAATTGCACTCAAAGATGACATTTCCAACTAAGTCAGGCCTGTCCTATGTACAAAGATCCTATGCCTGCTATATGGAAGAAGACTGCTGGGCCCGTTCTGTGACCAGAGTTCCGGTGCCTGCTATATGGAAGAAGACTGCTGGGCCCATCCTGTCTTCAGAGTTTCTGTGCTACATTGCTAATGTGGATGGTCTATTGTCTTCCAGTGTTGTTCTTCTGCTTCCTTCATATGCCCTCCTCTATGAACCACCCATAGTCCTACCTCCTTGCTGTGGACCCAAGCCACAATCCTGTTAGTGTCTCATCTCATCATGTCTTATCTCATTCTGCTGTTGGTGTCTCATCTTATCATGTCTCATCTCATCCTGCTGCTATCCTGCTGCTATCTCATCTACTTGTCCTGCTGCTGCTGCCTCTATGCTTATCATGTCTCATCTCATCCTGCTGCTATCTCATCTACTTGTCCTGCTGCTGCTGCCTTTATGCTGTGCTCTCATCTCCTGCTGCCTCTATGCTTATCATGTCTCATCTCATCCTGCTGCTATCCTGCTGCTATCTCATCTACTTGTCCTGCTGCTGCTGCCTCTATGCTGTGCTCTCATCTCCTGGGGCTATTGCTGTCTCATCTCATCCTGCTGCTGCCTCCATGCTGCTGTCTCATCTCCTGGGGCTGCTGCTGTCTCATCTCATCCTGCTGCTGCCTCCATGCTATGCTCCTCAGTCCTGGTCCTGCTGCCTCTATACTGCACTCTCTAGTCTTGGTCCTGCTGTCTGATATGTCAGCTTTCCTGCTGTGGATCTTTGCTGTCCCTTTTGAGTACACTATTTCAACATGGACTGTCTGGGCCTTCTCTTGCCATTGCTTTGTTTTGCTGGCATCAGCTCTAACATTAGAACTGTACTAAAGAAATTGTGTTGTCACTTCCACTTTCTAGGCTGTAATCATCATTTTGCCTAAGGATCAGATCCTTTTTCTTTATATGTAGAGTTGCCATTTGTTATAATATATATACATGTATCCATAAAATGTGCTGGTTCTTTCAGTTACAATGTCATATGCTATTTGAGAACTTGTCCTTGCAGAATGTGATTACAAAAGATGTTGAATTGCTTTGAATATTGTGACTACAAATGTTGTTTAGTAAAGTGGTTACATATTTTGAAACTTTACTTTCTGGTTGTGTCTTTTTATTGTGTGGTTTATGTCTTAAGGTTTCACTAGGTTAGAGGTTTGGGACCCACATGACCTTTCATGCAAGAGTGCCATTAGCCATAATAACTAGGCATATTTTTCACATGCAAGACCATGTGACCTAGGCCTTAAAAAGGAAAGCTAATTATATGTTCCCAAGAAAGGGCAGCAAGAGTCAAACAGGAAACTCCTTACTATGGAGCTTCACAAGTGGCTCCTGTTGCCTTCTCCAGAGAGCGTAGTCTTTGCTAACTATTGAGTACATGGGCATGTATGTGAGATAGGCACTGTCTAGCTAGTGTTCAACTCCGTGTACTGTCAAGTGGACTAGATGTAGAAAAGCTTGACTAGAGGTGATAAGACATGTCTTCACTCTGTTGATGAGCAATAGGTTGTATATCTATGCTCATGTGATAGCGCAGCTATTAAAAACCATTGGCCCCTTCCAATGTGAAAATATATCACCTTGACCAAACAATGAGTTTTCTCTGGGTCTAGCACCTAATTATGTAATCACATAACTCTTTAGTCAGAAGCCTACTTGAAAAGTACATTAACCACTTGGCCTTGATCATCTATAAAGAGCATAGTTTTGCAGCTGCAGGTGCTAGGCCCAGAGAGTAGTGTACATGTAACTCTTGTCTGGTCTGAGGTGGAGTAACACAAATTTCCCACAAGAGATAACATTGGGGCCTTTACTTTTGTCTTTACGCCACCTAAAAGGCAGAAGTTACATTAGCTTTTTTATGAATGACAGTGTTACATATATGTTATCTACTTGCAGCCTGCTAGAACACAGTGTTATCCCACAAAGTAGCTTCTATGTAAAGCGCATATAGCCTGCTGTGTGACAACTGAGGAGTCACGGAGGTGTGGAGGATAGAGATTTCACACTGCCTAAGAGCAGAAAGTGATGAAGCCTGCTGTTGCTTGTGACCAGGCGGACTTAATTATACCTCCTGCCATCTCTGTACTGCCTTTGGATGTTGATCTGTAGATAGCTATTACTATCCCTTATTTGCATAGATTATTTATAAGGTCGTGGAAGCAAGTGCAGAGATGTGCTTTAAACCCAAGCCACAGTTGGAGCAGGTCTTGAACTCTCATATTGTGAGTGGATACTTAACTGCTGATACAGCAAGCAGTTTCATCTTTATAAAAACAAAAAAAAGACTCTAATTTAAGTTCTTCTTGGCGTACTAACATGTGAACTCTATGTTCATTGGGTCATTACATGTCACAGTGAAATCCAGTGAACAGTGGTGGATGCACACACAGCCATTTAATGGGAGACTTTGAAAGTCCAGGAGCAAGGTGTGGTTTACTTTGGCAGCATAGCTGTAAGGCCACTGATAACCTCCCAGACCACTATATTACCCACTCAGCTGCCACTTTGCCTCTTAAGTACATAAGCCTCTGCCTGGGTGACACAATGCCCAAGCTACGCTGTGGGAGCTGTCAAGATAAAGCTAAATAGTGGCAACTACAGCCAGATCATAATTCAATTTCATACTCATCCGGCAAAATGGCACTGGATATCTGAGCTCTTACACTGCCAATGTTCTCAGCCCCCTCTCAGCTGAATGAATAAACAGGGTCAGACCAAGGTGGAAAGTTAGGTAACAATGTGTGAGGCCATTTTCTAACTGGCTACAGTTTATCATACCTGTAGCTTCCATCCTAAAGAGTGGAAGCACAGAGCTGCTTGTGGTTAAAACCAGTGTGTGCTCATTTGGTGCACACACTGTGAATGCTTTTGAGTATTCATTGGAGTGGTAAACAAGAAAACAACAAGACCTACATCACCCCCAAACATTTATATAGACCACGGCTTACACATGAAGAGGCATAGGGATGGCTTGCGGGAATGATGGCTAGTTGGCTACTACCCTTATTCAATAAACATACACAAGGTTAATGCGACTCCAACATTGCTCTATGCTTCAACGGCAAGAGGAAATGTGGGAAAAAAGATCTGCATTCACAAATATGCATGGGAGTAGCTTGCTTGTTGCGGCGGTTACTACCCCAAACCAAATTAGCCTGATGCTTCCCTTTCATGGCTTATCCAAGCAGCTCCCTGCTTCAGTGGCAGGGGGAATGAAGAAAAGAGGACTTATATTCAAACAACCAACAAGGACTACATCGCACAGGCTGGAAAAACAAATAAACGTGGGAGTAGCTTGCTTGTTGCAGCAGTTACTACCTTGAACCAATCAAGCCTGATACTTCACTTTGAATACATATACAGCGTATCTCACTGTTTCAAAAGCGGGAGGAAATGAAGAAAAGAGGATTTATATTCAGACAACAACCAACAAAGACTAAATTGCACAGGCTGGGTAAACAAATAGGCGGAGTAGCTTGCTTATTGCGGCGGTTACTAATCCCTAACCATTTTGGCTTGATACTTCACATTGACGCAGTTCCAGCACTGCTCTCTACATTAATGGCGGGGGTGGAAGGAAATTAGAACCAAAAAGTTACCAATAAGGGCCCTGACCTCAGCGGTCAGAGTAACAGATAAGTATGAGAAAAATAAGTACGAAAGCTTGCTGGGCAGACTGGATGGGCCATTTGGTCTTCTTCTGCTGTCATTTCTATGTTTCAATGACATAGCTAGTCACACAGATATATGTTAGAGAATTATTGTTTACAGACATCCTCCAGCACGTTGGTAACTTACAGAGGCTATACTATGCTGTTCCTGGCCTGTTCATCATCAAACATCAATGATGCCTGTGCCAAGCTTGTCTCTACCTGCTTATGAGGTAGTCAGATTCATACTAGGCAGCCTGTCAGACATCTGTTGAAGGCGTATATGCTCACTGATTCGTCTTTGTAACAGACATGGGCACCTCCAGGCCTCAGGTATCAAACAACAATAAAAGTGCAGAAGCATCATGCCTTTCACATATCTCTGGGAGCAGTTTGGCTGTGCATTTTTCACTGTGGCAGTCTTCGGAAAGAGGCTTGTTGTAGGCTCATGAGCTCATCAGCTGACAACACCTTCTTTTGCCTTAATGATATAGACAGAGCTGATGACTGAGAGTCTATCAGCATACCTGCCTTAAGTCTCGGTATCCACAAAATTAAAAATGCACTACTACCACCGGAGACACATCCTATAGGACTGCAACTTTGCTATGTTGGCCACAAGTTACAGTATGTCAGAACACGAACTCTTCTAACTCCTGCATGTCAACCACATGGAAAAGCAAGGACCTCAAACTTGTATACAAGTGAAAAGTTGTGCCTCTGCTTGGAAGACGACAATTCTGATAGCATGTCTCCCCTGTGTTACATGTCAGGGTAGGTATATAGCTTCTAACCCAGCTTTGACTTTGGTTCAATGAGGTGAACCTTTATTGATGTCAACATGTTGGTGCTGTTATTGTTCTCACATAAAAAAATAAATAATTATGACCTATACATTTCAGAGGTTTCTATTTATATCATGTGAAGGCATGACACCATTCTTTTCCCAGTCCAACTTTCCAATAGTCAGACCTGCATCCTTCAGTGGCCTCCCTTTGCAGCTAGCATAACCAACATGACAGACCAAGAACCAAGGCCCTTACCATCTGTACATGAGAGTTGACTGCTTATATAGATGTAGCAGGGCCCAGCATGGTCATGTGCAACCCCTATGAAATATGCTAGCTTGTAATGTCCTGTGAGAAGTTTGAGATTCCCACCTTATTGGACATGTGCTTAAAAAATGGCTTGAAGTGAAGGCCTGCTATGAGAGATATGTCAGTACTACCTCAGAAGCTAATGAGGCAGTGCTGACACCTGTGTCTTTGTATGACCATCTGAAACTATGAATCTTAAGTGCATGTGGATATATTCAGATGCACATGGATGTCAGCTAAGGAATCTGGCAGTAACATGTAGCCTCAGTGATTCATTGTAGCTGTCAACTTGTAGCTTAAGGCAGTGCCTTTAAGCAGCTGAGTTACTTGTGATTTATTGTACAAATAGTAGGGATGTGAATCATTTCTTGACGATTTAAAATATCGTCCGATATTTTTTAAATCGTCAAAAATCGTTAAAGAGTGCGATACAATAGAAATTCCCCCGATTTATCGTGAAAAATCATTAATCGGGTTTGTGTCCACTAACGGGAGTTATTTGGGGGGGGGGGGGGGGGGGGGGGGCGGGAAATCCGGCACACCAAAACAACCCCTAAACCCACCCCGACCCTTTAAAACTAATCCCTTATCTTTCCCCACCCTCCCAAATCCCCCAAAATGTTTTAAAATCACCTGGTGGTCCAGTGGAAGCCCCGGGACCGATCGCCCGCTCTCGGGCCATCGGCTGCCACTAATAAAAATGGTGCCGATGGCCCGATAAAAAAAAACCCACCCCGACTCTTTAAAACTGACCCCTTAGCCTCCCCCACCCCCCCGACCCCCCCAAAACGTTTTAAAATTACCTGGTAGTCCAGTGGGGGCACGGGGAGCGATCTCCTGCTCTCAGGCTGTCTGCTGCGCTAATAAAAATGGCGCCGATGGTCCTTTGCCCTTACCATGTGACAGGGTATCCGTGCCATTGGCCGGCCCCTGTCACATGGTAGGAGCACTGGATGGCTGGCGCCATCTTTAAATGCACATGGTAGGAACACTGGATGGCCTGCACCATTTTTAAAGATGGTGCCGGCCATCCAGTGCTCCTACCATGTGACAGGGGCTGGCCAATGGCACGGATACCCTGTCACATGGTAAGGGCAAAGGGCCATCGGCACCATTTTTATTGGCGCAGCCAACGGCCCGAGAGAGGGAGATCGCTCCCTGCGCCCCCACTGGACCACCAGGTAATTTTAAAACATTTTTGGGGGGTTCGGGAGGGTGGGGGAGGCTAAGGGGTCAGTTTTAAAGGGTCAGGGTGGGTTTTTTGTTTATCAGATTGGGCACAGCCGATAAACAAAAAACCAATCGGGCCGGACGATAAAAATTATAAAATTTGAATTGGAACCGGAACCGAACCGATTCCGGTTCCAATTCACATCTCTAAGAAATAGAACATTTAGTTCCATGTCTTAGGCTCTGTTGGACTTCCATCTTATATATGCAACTATCTTGCCAACATGTGAAGTCTAGGACAGGGTCAAAGGCAAAGCTGAGGCAGCAGAAAGGCGCTAGGGTTACCATGCTATGCACACTGTTTTCGCAGTCCTATACGAATGCAATGGTGAGATGTGACTCTTTTTGACTGTCATTCAATATGAATACATTAGGACAGCTATGTCTATTTGCTATTAGGTTTATTTTGTGTCAGCTTAGTATACTATTGTCAATTGCAGCTAGTGATTCATTTTTACAATGTTGCCTAATGATGCCTAATTGGTTTCTGTTACACACTGACTCAGACAGAGGATCAGTGATTAAAAGAAAGATACAGATGTAAGAAACCAGAACCACTCTGCTGGGCTCTCTTCTATGGGAAGGACTAGATGGTAACTAACAGGCAAAGTATCTTTGTATAAGACAAAGCTGGCTGCCAGTCTGTGTGGTCTCCCCAGCTTGTGTAGGAAGAAATAGGGAATCTTCAGGTAGATCTGGAACAAGGCCAAGTGGGATGCCATAACATAGATCAAGGTTATGAAATACACAGCAGACAAGCACTATCTCTGCTGCTCTGGCTGGGGCAAACATTAAAGCTCCCCTTGTTTTATCCAAACAGTGAAATCTACTTTTTAGTACTCCAAAGATATGTCAGGAGGCCCCCCCAAGCTGGCCAAAAGTTCCTTTTGGGTGCAACGAGGGTCCCGGAGCGAACGCGGGGGGAATCACGTGACGCCGCGTCACTGACGCCGCGTCACTCCGACGCGGCGTCACGTGATTCCCCCCTTGTTCGCTCCGGGACCCTCGTTTGACCCAAAAGGAACTTTTGGCCAGCTTGGGGGGGGTCAGGAGGCCCTCCCAAGCTGGCCAAAAGTTCCTTTTGGGTGCAACGAGGGTCCCGGAGCGAACGCGGGGGGAATCACGTGACGCCGCGTCACTCCGACGTGACGCCGACGTCACGTGCTCCTCGCAAAGGAGTTCAGAAATGGCGTCCTGACTCCCCGCTCGACCACCAGGGAGTTTTGGTAAGTCTTGGGGGGGGGGGGGGGGATTAAGGAGGGTGAGGGGTTTAAATTTTTATTTGCACATATGGACATAGACTCAACTTATGGAATTCTCCATATGTCCATATTGACCGCAAATGACCCCCCCTTTCGACTTATGGACTTATGAACTTAAACTTTTGGTCTGCACATCCCTACCTTTTACTGTAACATGATATGTATGTTGTACCATTTTGTTATGCTGTGTCATATCTTCATGAATGAAAAATGTTTCTGGGGTTCATGCACAATGTGTGCATGTCATTCACGCCAAGCAATCTCTACCTGTTTCTAGAACTCCTATAACACTGAAGCTGTACATCACAGCTGCCAAACATGTCACTGCTAGAAAACATCAATCTTGTGATAAGATTGTTGATGTCCCTGGCTGTTCTGCAGTATGTCCTCCAGAGATATATATTTGTCAAACATGACAACAGTGAATAGGATTGGTCCAAAATGCACATCCCTCAGCTTCAATTGATGATCATGTGTGTCCCTGTGATGGTAAACCCAAACTGTGGCTGACATCTTGGCTGTAAAAGCACAAGCACTGCAGACAGGATACCGATATGGGCATTGTTAGCTGAGGGTTGACAGAGCATCAACAGGGCACACCTGACTTGGGAATCGCTGCACTGTGGACCCCAAAAAGTTTTAGTTGACAAGTTACATTTCAATAGTTCCAAGAGAAATGATCTGAACAGCCACTTTTTTAAAGTTGACAATTTGAACATCTGTAGTACTCAGTCACACACTAACCTTAGTGGAAATTGCATTGTATGGGCATGCAACATTTGCAGGTCTCTACAGGATCAAGAGAGAAACCTGGGTTCTGTCACGATGGCTTGTTGATCTAAATGTTCAAACCACTTGTCATCTAACTGAAGCAATCATTAGGGGTGTGCATTCGGTCCCTACGTATTGGCAATCCACAACGGATGTGGCCATATTCGTTGTATTCGTGGGGAAGCGAAACGTATCACGATTCCCCACGAATACATGAATCTTCGCCAAATTATTCGGCCGCCTAAAGAAGCCAATTTAAATAAAACCCCCACCCTCCTGACCCCCCCCAAGACTTACCAAAACTCCCTGGTGGTCCAGCAGGGGGTCCGGGAGCCATTTCCTGCACTCACACCCTGGGCTGCTGGTTTCAAAATGGCGCTGATAGCCTTTGACCTACCATGTCACAGGGGTTACCGGTGCCATTGGTCAGCCCCTGTCACATGGATGGCTGGTGCCATCTTGTGGTCCTACCATGTGACAGGGGCTGACCAATGGCACCGGTAGCACCTGTGACATAGTAAGGGCAAAGACTATCAGCGCCATTTTGATTACTGGCAGCCAACGGCCCGAGTGCAGGAGATCACTCCCAGACCCCTGCTGGACCACCAGGGACTTTTGGCAAGTCTTGGGGGACCCTGACTTGCCAAAAGTCCAGCGGGGGTCCGGGAACGACCTCCTGCAATCGGGCAGTCATCTGCCATTATTCAAAATGGCACCGATAGTCTTTGCCCACACTATGTCACAGGGCTGACCGTCGGCCGGTACCTGGACAATATGGCAGGATGCAGCACCCAAGCTGGACCGGGGATGCCAGGGAGGATGGCAGGCAGATGCCATGGTGGCCAGACGTCCATCAACCACGGGAGGAGTCACAAAAAAGGTAAGGAGGGCGGAGTGGAGACGTCGGGTAGCGACAGTCGTAACAGTACCCCCCTTCAAAGGGCGGTCTCCTCTGCGGGTACCAGGTTTTGGCTTCAAAGGATGCGCAAGATGAAATTGATGGAGGATATTAGCCTGAGGCTCCCAAGAGTTTTCTTCGGAGCCGAAACCTTCCCAAGAAAGAAGGTATTCAAATGTTTTGCCTAGTCTTTGGACATCAAGAATAGCTTCGATCTTATATTCTAGGTCATCTTCTGCATTGATGATAGGTGGTTCCTGAGTCTTGGAAGAGAATTCACTGAGTATGAGAGGTTTCAAGAGTGAAACGTGAAAAGCATTGTGGATGTTTGGTCCAGGTGGTAGCTTCAGACTGTAAGTGATGTTGCCAAGACGTCGGAGAATTGGAAATGGTCCAACGTAGCGAGGAACAAATCAAGTGGAGGGTAACTTCAGTCTGAGATGTTTGGTGGATAACCAGACTTTGCCACCAGGTTTGAAGGCAGGCGCTTGAGAATGGTGAGCATCATAAAACTTCTTAGCATGGTCACTCAATTTAACTCACATGTCTTTCATCTGAGTCTACAGATTATGGATTTTATCAGCAGATCGAGCTGCTGGGGATGTCACAGAGCTTCAGTGGAAGTGGCGGTGTTGGTGAACATTCATATACCACTTCAAAAGGTGTTGATCTAGTTGATGTTGCTGGATGAGAATTGATGGCTAATTCAGCCCAAGGTAACAGTTCAGCCCAGTTATTCTGATGGCAACTCACGTAGGCTCGAATGAACTGTTTTAAGGTTCCATTCCTCTGTTCTGTTTGGCCATTTGATTGTGGATGATAGGCTGAAGTGTAGTCTAGAGAGATGTCGAATAACTTGCACAAGGCCCTTCAGAATCTTGCCTTGAATTGGGATCCTCGGTCTCAGACTATGTGTTTTGGTAGGCCGTGAAGGCAAAAAATGTGCGATATGAAGAGCTTCGCAAGCTCCAAGGCTGAAGGTAAGCCCGGCAACACCACAAAATGGGCCATCTTGCTGAAGCAATTGACTGTTACCCAGATGGTATTCATTCCTCCAGAAAGGGGTAAATCGACTACAAAGTCAGTAGCGATGTGTGACCAGGGCTGTTCTGGAACTGGCAGCAGATGCAGCAATCCCCACGGATGGCCAGAAGCAGGTTTGTGTTTGGCACAATTGGTACAAGATGCCACGTAGGATAGTGTATCTTTTTTTATAGTAGGCCTCCAATAGAACTTCTGGATCTTGAGCAGGGTGCGGCGTTGACCAGGATGGCCAGCCAGCTTGGAATCGTGTGCCCAAAAGAGCACTTTCTTCCTGAAGTGTTTAGGCATGATGGTTTTACCAGTGGGCACAGAATGTGAAGTCACTAAGATGACTTTCTTCAGGTCAATTATGTGCTGAGGTTCTTCAGGCACATCCTCTGAGAGAAAGGAGCATGACAAAGCATCGGCTCTGGTATTTCTGTCTCTGGGGCGATATTTAAGCACAAAGTCAAAGCGATTGAAGAATAAGGACCATCTAGCTTGTCTGTGGTTAAGACGTTGCACATGGCGGAGATACTCTAGATTTTTATGGTCCGTGAATACGGTTATTTGATGTTGAGTGCCTTCGAGCCAAGGCCGCCATTCCTTGAATGCTAGCTTAATAGCCAAGAGCTCTTTATCTCCGATCCCATAGTTCTTCTCTGCTGGGGAGAAACATCGTGAGAAGAAAGAGCAGGGATGTAGGGAATTGGAGTCTCCAGTTTGGCTCAATACAGCCCCCACACCGACATCCAAAGCATCAACTTCTACGATGAATGGCTTGTTGGGGTCAGGATGACGCAAGCATGGTTCCATGGAAAAGGCAGTCTTTAATTTCTCAAAAGCGGAAATGGCTTCCGCAAACCATTTTGAAGAGTTGGCACCCTTGCGAGTCATTGTGGTCAAGGGCACTGTTAAAGAAGAGTAAGAACAAAAGAACATAAGAACATGCCAAACTGGGTCAGACCAAGGGTCCATCAAGCCCAGCATCCTGTTTCCAACAGTGGCCAATCCAGGCCATAAGAACCTGGCAAGTACCCAAAAACTAAGTCTATTCCATGTTACCATTGCTAGTAACAGCAGTGGCTATTTTCTAAGTCAACTTAATTAATAGCAGGTAATGGACTTCTCCTCCAAGAACTTATCCAATCCTTTTTTAAACACAGCTATACTAACTGCACTAACCACATCCTCTGGCAACAAATTCCAGAGTTTAATTGTGCAGTAGTTCTTTATAAAGCTTCTATAATAGCTGGGAAACCCCAAAAATCATCTCAGGGCCTTCAGGCTGGTAGGTTGCGACCAATTTTTAATACTTTCTAGTTTTTGAAGGTCCATCTGGAAGCCATTTTTAGACATGATATAGCCAAGAAAAGGCACAGAGTCTTTATGAAATTTTCACTTGGATAGTTTGGCATAGAGCCGGTGTTCACAGAGTCAGCGTAGTACTTGCTTGACATCCTCTAGATGAGTGTGCAAATCCTGAGAAAATATCAGGATATCATCCAGGTACACCACAACATTCTTGTACAACAGGTCCCGCAATATGTCGTTCATCATGTTCTGAAATACAGCGGGTGTGTTGCACAGGCCGAAGGGCATTACTAAGTACTCAAAATGGCCGTCTCAAGTGTTGAAGGCTGTTTTCCGTTCGTCGCCACTGCAAATGTGAACTAAGTTGTAGGCCCCATTCAGATCGAGTTTTGAGAATATTTTGGCTCCCTGAAGCCGATCAAACAGCTCTGAGATTAAAGGCAGGGGGTAGCGGTCTTTAATCGTGATCTCGTTCAGACCTCGGTAATCGATACAAGGACGTAAGGTACTGTCCTTCTTCCCCACAAAGAAGAAACCTGCGCCGGATGAAGACTTTGATGGTCTAATAAACCCCTTCTGTAAATTCTCCTCGATGTATTCAGACATAGCCTTGTTCTCAATCACTGAAAGTGGATAGACACGTCCTTTAGGAGGTTCAGTATTGAGTTTCAGTCTTATGGCACAGTCATAGGACCAATGCAGAGGAAGAATGTCAGCAGCTTCTTTGGAAAACACATCACTAAAAGATGCATATTGAGGTGGCAGTCCCGGCATCGCTGGAGTTGAAGGCATGCAGATGACAGGAGCAATCTCCTTAATGCACTTTCCATGACAACCTGGGCCCCAGCGAGAGAGTTCCAAGGAAGCCCAGTCGAACTGGGGTTGGTGTGACTGCAACCAGGGTAAACCCAGGACGATAGGGTGCATGGCCTTCTCTAACACAAAGAAGGGAATTGACTCTGTATGGAGAGCTCCGGTGCGAAGTGTGACCGGTTCGGTTTGGCAAGTCACGTCACCCGGTAAGGGCACCCCATGGATGGAAGATAGGAGTAGTAGAACCTTCAAAGTGACGAGGGGAATCCTCAAATGTTCCACTAGGCATCGAAGAATAAAGTTGCCTCCTGCCCCTGAATCCACCAGGGCAAGAGTTTGTAACTCAGACAGTCCGCAGATCAAGGAGACTAGGAGAGAGCGCGGAGGAAAGGGCGTGGTAAGGCCTAAGAACAGTCCTCCTGCAGGACTTAGGCCCATCCGTTTCCCAGACGAATTGAGCATGTTGGGACATCGTGACCAGCCTGTCCACAATACATACACAGACCATGTCTCTTTTGAAGTCTTCTCTCTTTAGAAGTTAAATGACTGTGACCAAGTTGCATTGGTTCATCTCCACTGGCAACAGAAATTACTGGGATGATCCGAGGTGCAGGTTTAGCACTAACCTCCTTCTGACCTGGTCCTCTATTAGGCTGGAGTTCTTTCACCTTATCACAAAGCCGGTGGTCAATTCTATCTAGCGAGTCAGGTGTTTCACGAGCAGCCAGCTCGTCTTTCAAGCGAGTATCCAGGCCTCTGAAGAAGAGAATTTTCAGGCATTTGGGGTCCCAGCAGAGTTCTGTAGCGAGAGTCTTGAACTCTATTGCAAAATCTGCCAGTGGTCAGTTGCCTTGCTTCAGGTCCACCAGAGCAGAACCGGCAACGGTCACTCGGGCAGGATCACCAAAAACGGATTTAAATATGTCCAAAAATCCGTCAATATCCTGCAAAATAGGGTCCTTGTGTTCCCACAGTGTTGAGGCCCAAGACAAGGCCCTTCTCTCAAGATAAGATAGAATGTAAGTAGTCTTGGCAAAAGCTGTGGGGAAGTGAGAAAGCTGTAATGCAAAATGCATGCAGCACTGGTTTAGAAAGCCCCTGGTTCTCTGAATCTCTCCCGAGAAATGAACTGGAGCAGCCAGCGGTATAGTAGTCTTTAAAGTTACTTCAGGTAACTGACCTTCATTACTGGAAGTAGCGCCTTGGGTCTTCTGTGCGTGCAGTTGATGAAATGCTGAAGTGAGTTTCTCCAATGCGTCTTGCTGTTCAGCAACGTGCAGGGCCAGGCCCAGAATGGCCTGCAGGGCGAGGAGCTGTGCCAGATCCATGGAGTTAGCAATCTGTTATTGTTTGTAAGGTTTTGGGTGGACCCTTGGACACTGTGGCAGCTGGCCACGCCCATGGGGGGGAAGTCCCATGAGGGGCCAGAGGTCAGGCTCAGCTTTGGGACATACAACACAGAGTTATATCTTTTATTAGACAGAGTTGAGAAGCCACCAGAGGTGGCAGTAGTGAGTAGAGATGAAGCCTGGCTGGGCTAAGGTTCCTCAGGATACTGGAACAGCGATTCCCTCTATGGCTGTGCTGTAGTGGAGAAAACTGAGATAGTGAGTACAGTGGAGCATACACAGAGTTCTGGTATAGCCTCGTTGGTAAAGTTACTCACACAGCGGTTTCTCCCGGAAGGTAACACAGAAGCTGGAATAGAGGCAGGCCCTCGAGGAGCGAGTACCTGGTTCCAGGGAACAGCTCTAGGAAATAAAGTTGGTAACTCACTGATGATGTAGGCAGAGGTTTCTTCCAAGCAGAAGCGATGAGCTCAGCCAGCGAGTCAGAGAACTTGGGCCCTCGAGGAGTGAGTACCGGTTCCTGATAGCGACCTGAAAGAAATGAGAGAGGCCCCCGAGGAGCGGGTACCCCATTAGGATAAAGTCCAAAAGATGGAGAGGCAGAGTAGCTAGGTAAGGAGAGCGAATCCCATCCGTAAGGAATTCCCTTGCTAACTCGATTAGCTAGCAAACAGTGTAGGTTTTTGTATCCTGGATGCGTGACGTTATCATAGGGGGACGCCCCTGAGGTTCGCACCAAAGAGAGAATAAGAAGCAGGGCCGCACGACGCACGTGTCCTATGGTACATGGACAACATGGAGGGATGCAGCTCCCAAGCCGCACCGGGGACGCCAGAGAGGACGGCAGGCAGACACCGCTGCAGCCAGACATCCATAACCACGGGAGGAGTCGCAAAAAAGGTAAGGTGGGCGGAGTGGAGACGTCAGGCAGCGACAGTCGTAACAGGACAAAAGTACTTTTGCCCATGGAAAAGGAATGTACATATGGCAATTTCATTATCAAATCACTGTGCGTACTTTCCAGCATGTATCTTTTCCCCTGAAAAGTGCATGGGTATAAAAGTACCTGCTTGGTTCACGATATCTGAATTTTCAAATTCACTTCACTTGCATGTCATCAAGTTTTCCTGCGGGCGTGTGAGTTACTTGTGGAGTTCCAAAATTGCCCTCCCCATTGCCACTCTCGGCATTTGGTAACCTGATTCTCATTGAAGACTAACAAAAATGCTCAATAGTTCTCAGATTTTACATTTTACACAGAGGAAGAATAACTATGAAAACTTTACTGCATGTTTATTCACCTCTTGCCCTATTATGGGCACCTGTTCTTTAATTGACTTGCAAAGATTTATACAAGAAAAGAGGTGTGCTTCTACTGTGTAGAACAAAAGGCTATGACTCTGGACTGTAGTCAAGAGAATTCCAAGAGTTTTCATATTCTTTTTGAGACAATACGCAAATCATCTCAGCCCCCGGTGACTAACAAGCTGCATCTGAATAATAGGTTACAAGACTGGCAAATAAAAATCCCAGCTTCATAGATAGCCATGGTTTATTTTGTTCTCTGAATTACTGTCTTATATTTAAATCCTTCGTGTTTATCATATAGGAATCAGTTCAACCATTTTTTTTTTCAAGTTATGAAAGGGAAGTATTATAAAAATATACAGAATAGCAACTGCCTGAAAACATATACTAGCAGCACAGCTGCAAGAGTAACGCTGGATGCTGTGTCAGTCAGTGGCAAGTTTGGGAGGGGGGTGTCGAGTAGGGTTTTAGAGGGGAGAAACAGGGAAGAGGGTCCCAGATCAGGTAGGCTAATATGATTAGACATGGGAGGGATGGGATCAGAAGGGTGGCTCATGGACCGTTTCTGAAAAACCATGCTGGTATTTGAAAGGAGGATTGGGAGGAGGTTCAGGGTTTGTTTGTTTCTTAAAGTAATAACAAAGCTGGTGGGAAGGTTTGGGAGACTTAAAAAAAAAACCAAAAACAAACAAGCATGCAGGCAGCTGGAGGGGGGATCAGGGGGAAACTGATTTTTTTTGTATCAGCCCTGGGGGTGGGTAAGCAGATTGACAGATTTAGGTCTGCCATTGCAGTACTTAGATTTGTCTGTTCACATTTATTTATTTATTTTATTTATTTATTATTTAAGGTTTTTATATACCGAACATCGTTTGGAACATCTGATCAGTTTACAGTAGAACTTTCAAATCAGCAACAAGGCTTTACATAGAACCTATCATTTAACAGTAATAACAAACGGTGAAAATTGGGGAAGTAGCAACAGAAAGTTGGAGGGGGAGGAGGGGAGGGGGGACTTAAAAGGAAAGGGAGGAGGGGAGGCAATTTTACTAGGGTTGTAATACATTTATTTACATAATATATACATGTGCAGTTGCTTAGACAATGACATACTATATGAAATAGAAGATTATTGTAGTTATAAAATAATTGACATTACATGTGAGTCTGTTGACGTAGAAATAAAGACTCAATCGGAGTTCAATTGTAGAATAGAGGTAATAGAGACTGAGGGGTGAAAAGAGGTGGATAGAATGAAATTGAAGAATAGAGGCCGAATTGTAGAATAGAGGTAAGAGTGGAGACTGAGGGGTGAAAAGAGGTGAATAGAGTGAAAGAGGGTGAGAAGAGGAGAAAAGAGTGACTGAGGGGCTGTGGGTAGGCTGGGTGGAGGGGAAAGGGGGAAAGAGGCTGTAGTGAGAGAGGAGAAAAAGGAAGGGCTGCAATGGAGAGAGCTATGAAATCAATCTCTTTGTGAAAATATGTGACTAATTTAGCTGTTCGGTGGTGGGTGGATCTAGCTGCCTAACTCTCAAACTTAAGCAGATAGATCCTTTATAAAAAAAATCAACCTCTTAGACAAATGTAAATAACCATCGTAGAGAAAGTATCTTCTCAATTTGTGAAGGTACTTTCTCTACATTGGTCATTTAAATTTGTGGGATTTGTATGGACTTGAATTGGCTCTAGTCATTATGGAAAGAATTTTCAAAATGTTGCGTGTAAAAAAATTAGCAAATTTGCATGTAAGTAGTGTCATGGGAAGTGCATCCCATTCCTGGAGCCCATTAGGGGCAAAGAACTAAGAAAGTTAAAGAAAGAACAGAAAACTGATGGAGGAGGAGACACTGAGAACTTCCTGCCCTATGAGCCAAGTTGCAGGACAGGAAGTGATGGGGAGCGGAGGCCAGGTGCTGACCTAATTAAGGAGGAAGAGCCACAGGGAGGAGGAGAGCCCCGGAGCCAGAAAAAAAGAGAACAAGAGAAGAGAGGGTACCTGAACAGGGACTCTCTAGCTAGCAGGTAAAAAAGCAGTGTTCAGTCTTGACTTGGTGACCATCTGGAATAAGAGCTGCCTAGGGGAGGTGCAGGGGCAGGCTGCTATGAGTCAAGGAATATAGCATGAAGCTGTCAGCCTGTCAATCTTGCAGGTGGGTGGTGGCAACCCTCCCCCAGCTGCACAGTAGTGCTGGGGGAAGGGTTCAAGTTGCTATGAAATGGCTTTCAAACCTGAATACTGACAGCCTGAGCTGGAGCATGGATGCCATCTTTTGAGACCGAATGTTTGCACAAGAGTGCTGGAGAATGGAAACTTCGGGGTTTCGGGAAGTTGGGTTGGAACCAGAGATAGACCTTGTGGAAGCCTCTGGAGTTAGGGTGCAGAGACCCAGGCTTGTGGATTTGACTTTCCTCCCCTCAGTTGATTTGGAATTGGAGATCCTGTAGGGGACAACAGGAGGAAACCCCAAGACGGGAGCCCGATCTGGAGCATCATATCTTGAGCCCGTGATGATTAATCTTACAGTGGCCTCAACTTGCATATTACTTTTACACACACATATACATACTAGGGATGTGAATTGTTTTTTGACGATTTAAAAAATCATCTGATATTTTTTAAATCGTCAAAAATCATTAGAGTGCGCGATACAATAGAAATTCCCCCGATTTATCATGAAAAATCATAAATCGGGGGGGGGGGGAGGAGGGCGGGATAACTTGGTCACCCCAACCCTTTAAAACTAAACCCTTACCTTCCCCCACACTCCCGAAGCCCCCCAAAATTTTTTACGAGTACCTGGTGGTCTAGTGGAAGCCCCGGGACCGATCTCCCGCTCTCGGGCCATCGGCGCCATTTTGATGCCAACTAATAAAAATGGCGCCAATGGCCCGATAAAAAAAAACCCACCGACCCTTTAAAAATTGACCCCTTAGCTTCCCCCACCCTCCCGACCCCCCAAAAACATTTTAAAATTAACTGGTGGTCCAGTGGGGGCGCGGGGAGCGATCTCCCGCTCTCAAGCCATCAAATGCCACTAATAAAAATGGCGCCGATGGCCCTTTGCCCTTACCATGTGACAGGGTATCCGTGCCATTGGCCTGCCCCTGTCACATGGTAGGAGCACTGGATGGTCATCTGTTCACCACTGCCTCAATGCCATTCACTCGAATCCACTCAGCCGTTCACATGGCCATCCCCGACAAAAGATCTTTGTTTCACCCGTCTAGCGGGCTTCCTCAGGGAGAACTTCTGCTGATTATATATCGTGACCAAACTAAATTAAAAACAAGACAAAGTCAATTTAAACTAACCAAAACGTTTATTGTACCAAACATTTCCAACACCAATAGCCATGAAACCCTTACCCTTTTCATCCACAAGAGATACTCAAATGCCATGGATACTTGCTTTCACATCAATATCACCCGAACGGCGAACTTATATAATCTTCTCAAGATATTTAATTACCCATATTTTTTACCGGTGGCACAGCTGCAACCAAAAAGATAACATTCCCAGAAATAGTCGATTATAATAAATCATTTCCTTATATTGCCACCAAACAAACAGGCAATCAATCAATTTAATAATGAGCAAGCCCGAGAAAGATTCAGACAGATAAATAATTACTGAACACAACTAACCACCTAGATAAAAGCTCCACCGGATAAAGAATTATCCAATGAAGGCAGACCACTCAGTAGGGCCATTCAATCCATGAGGGATCATGGTGTTCCAATTGAAAATAAATCATTGTTCAACGCGTCTCAAAACTGAAGACAAAACCCCACCAGATTCAAGCATGATTTTTCTAATAACAAAAAAATTTAAGATCATCAAGGGAATGATGTTTATCCATCCAGTGCTGTACCAGCGGGGCATTCTCAACCTGAGGCAGAATTCTGCTCTTATGTTCCACAATGTGTACCTTAACAGCTCTGGCCATCTGTCCAATGTAAATATACTTGCATGGGCATAGTATTGCATAAACCACTCCACTGGATTCACAGGTAAACAAACCCGGAAGCACATATGGATGTCTCAAATTAGAGTTTTGCGTATAAATAAAGATCAACAAATACTATAAATTGTGGGTGGTATCATTAGACTAAAAATAAATTTGTGATTAAATTTCAATACTGATGCTTTTTCATTATTTGATATAAAATGAGCTAAGTATGAAGTTACTTGAGTTTACAAGTGAATGATAGGCTACATTACAACGGTTGTGTGCTGGTGTTTGTCTTCAAATTTATATAAAAGTTGGGATTTTCTCCAACTTTTGGAGGGCAAAAAAAAAAAAAATTAACATGCAAAACAAATGAGCAAATAAACGGTCATTTTAATATCTGGGTGAACGTTCTGCAGCAAATGCACGATTACGCCTCTCCCCTCCCTTTGGAATTTTTCACTTACAGAAGTTGCAGGAAAGCAAAGCTTTTGTCCAAACCCTGTTGTGCAAGGCACACTAACAAGAAATCATGGTGCCTGGCTCCAACAAGGTAGATTCAGAAGCAGATCAGAAGACATTTGTTACAATAAGGGTGATGGATGCATAGAGTGGTCTCCCAGTTGACATAAAAACTGTAATGGAATCCATGAAAACATGAGATAAGTGCAGAAGATACCTAGTTGTGAACAACTGACGAAAAAGCCAGAGATCGACTGGGGGGTCTATCAAACTGCAACAGAAATTATATTGGGCAGACTAGACCAGCCTTACAGTGCTTATCTGCTCTCATAGTATCCGTTTCGAAACAAAGGGGGCTCAATGAGCAGCATACATGACACTTATAAGCAATAGCACCAGCCTTCAAGGTTTCAATGGTGAGAGCAAGCAAACTTTTTTTTTATTTTCTGCCCAATCTTTAGGTTTGGTTCTTTACCATTCCTTGGGATTGAATGATTGAAAACAATTTATTTCTAGAGTTTACGCTTTCCCAACTACTGACAACATTAGAGTGCACACAGTGGTAAACTTTCTTTCAAAAATTAAGGCCTACATCTTTGATAAGCTAGCACATTTTCTGTATAGGTCAGAACACTGAAATTTCAAAGCAACTCCGAGCAGATAGACACTCATCTGCAGCCTGCCACAGCTTGCCGCTGTGTTTTGCAGAACAGAATTAGTTAATGGATGCATTTGTTAAAAAGAATTACTTTTCACTGGAAGGGGGAAAAAAAAAAAGAACAGAAAATGTGTAATAAAATAAAAATATTTCCTTGTATAAAATGAGATTTTCTCCAGTGCAATCAGCTCCATAAATAGATTGATTTTATAGTATGGTCCATTTTACAGTACTTGCCAAACAGAATATATTGCTTTAGTCTTGCTTGAGGTGCTCGGGCAAGCAGCCTGTCAAAGATTAAAACAAAATACTCTAGGCTGAAAACACATTTTTATTAGTTAAAAGCAAACAGCATTCTGAATGCTTTTAATTACATGAGATCTCAGTCAATGATCAATGCATCCTAGGGAAGAATTACTGGAATCTCTAAGGAAATCAAGCATAGCAAAAATGTGAAAAGTCTTTTCCACAAACACTCTATTTAAAAAAGGCATATATATATATATATAGTAAATATATACATGTACACAAAAAGTCACACCCTTGAGCAACTAAATATAGATGTTTGAAGGTTATAACACTGAAGTAGATTGCTTAAGATATTTCTTCGATTTGCTCCCTTTCCTAAATGTACAAATGCTGCAGGGACACTAAATCCGAGAATGGTAAAATTTCAGTAGAATATAACAGCACTGATAATCGAGTTCTACTGATGAACTTTTTATGCCAGTGCTGTTTTGAGTTTTGAAGACGCCGTGCATGGCAAGGTATCTGCGAGGTGCTGCTTGCTCAGATAAATAAATCATTTTCTGAAAGAAGGGGGCTCAATCCACCCCTCCCCCACAGTGTTATTATGATGATGATGATGATGATTATGATTATTCTAGAGGCCAAATATCTCAAGATAGTCCAGTTTTCCCAAAAGGCAACTGTTGTAAATGGGAAAACAGAAGAGATATTCTAGCTTGTCGAAAATATCTAGTACTGTAATAAAAGGGGGTATGAAAGAGATATTGGAGTTGGTCAAAAGGATACTTTAGCATTGCTCAAAAGAAAGATGTTCGGGGTTTGCAGGTGGAGATACTGTAGATGATTCATTACCATCCTCTGCTGCATCCCTAAACCAACCCATAAAGGGTTATTCACCCACTCACATTCAACTGAATGTCTCCAGAAAATCTCTTTTCAGCCACCATGTAGTTCCCCCATCATAGTCTTTGGAAATGATTCTGTCACGTTTTTCTCTAATTCCAAATTTTAACTGTTATATGCCATTAGAATGGAATATGAAAAAAATCTTCCTTTCCATATAAAAACCACTGGCTATGGTTTCTTATAGCCAAAGCTGCTTTAAAGAGTACTCCCTCTTCCTCTGCAGGACATGAGGGCATTCACCTTTTTAAAAATGCTTGTCCAGTTGCTAAATAACCCTATAAAACCAGCCTAGCAGTATCAAACTCCCATTAGCGCGCACTAAGCCGAAAAACATTTTTTTACTAAAAAAAAAAAAAAAAAAATGCCGATCCGTGGGAAAACGAGATTTTCCCACGGCCAGACAAACCCAAAAGCACAAATGATTGGGCACCTGATGCACATCCCTACATGGTGACTATGCTGGTAAAGACAGGAGGAGAGAAGATTTGATGATTCTAACTCACAGCCCGTGCTTGGACAGCGGGGACTCTTCGGTGAAGCTGCTTGAATATTCTTGAGCGTGTTTTAATTTTTTTTTATTTTGGGAGAAAGTTTTTGTTCCTGTCCAATAATAGGGACAGAGGATTGCTGATATTAAGACTTTCAACCTAAATTCAGTGAACATCTGAAGAGAGAGTGGAGAAGTGTAAAGTAGGGATGTGAATCGTTTTTGAACGATTAAAATTATCGTCAGATAATTTTAAAATCGTCCTAAATCGTCAGAGTGCACGATACAATACAAATGCCCCCGAGTTATCGTCATAAATCATCCTAAATCATTAAATAGGGCACGGGAATTATTTGGGGGAGGGCGGGAAAACCGGCACACCAAAACAACCCCTAAACCCACCCCGACCCTTTAAAACCAATTCCTTACCCTCTCCCACCCTCCCGAACCCCCCCAAAATGTTAAATTACCTGGTGGTCCAGTGGGGGGGGGGGGGGGGGTCCCGGCACGATCTCCCGCTCTCGGGCCATCGGCGCCATTTTGGCTGCCACTAATTAAAATGGCACCGATGGCCCGATAAAAAAAAACCCACCGACCCTTTAAATCGACCCCCCTTAGCCTCCCCCACCCTCCTGACCCCCCCAAAACCTTTTAACATTACCTGGTGGTCCAGGGGGGCCTCAGGGGACGATTTCCAGTTCCCAGGCATCAGCTGCGCTAAAAACAAATGGTGCCGATGCCCCTTTGCCCTTACCATGTGACAGGGTATTCGTGCCATTGGCCAGCCCCTGTCACATGGTAGGAGCACTGGATGGCCGGCGCCATCTTTACTCATCAGCCCCTATTATACAGGATACCCTGTCACATGGTAAGGGCAAAGGGGCATCGGCGCCATTTTTGTTTAGCGCAGCTGATGCCTGGGAATGGGAAATTGTCCCCCGAGGCCCCCCTGGACCACCAGGTAATGTTAATAAGTTTTGGGGGGGTCGGGAGGGTTGGGGAGGCTAAGGGGGGTCGATTTAAAGGGTCGGGTGGGGTTTTTTTTTAGCGGCGCGTATCTTATAAAATCCGGGGTCGGTGCGTGCAAGGGGTGCACATTTGTGCAAATTGCGCACGTCGAGTCCTGCGCGCACTGCCCGTTCCCTCCGAGGCCGCTCCGAAATCGGAGCGGCCTCGGAGGGAACTTTCTTTCTACCCCCCACATCTTCCCTTCCCTTCCCCTACCGAACCCCCCCCCCCCCCCCCGGCCCTCCGGGCAGTAGTAACTTACGCGCGCCGGCACGGCAGGCCCCGACACAGGCCGCTGTGTGGGGGCACTCGGCCACGCCCCTGGACCGCGCCCCCTGGCCACGCCCCCAATCACCCCTTTTTGCAAGCCTCGGACTTACGCGCGTCCTGGGGCTTGTGTGCGCCGCCGGGCCTATGCAAAATAGGCTCGGCGCGCGCAGGGGGGGTTTGGGGTAGGTTTTTTGGGGGTACGCGTGTACGCCTTTGAAAATCTACCCCTATGCCTGCTTGTACACATAACAAGCTCCCACACATTTGCTCTCTCAATTACATGTCTATAATCTCTTCTTCTGGTCCATACACATTGCTTAACACATTACTGCACCTAGAGGAAGTGACATGAGATAGTGAAGTCCATATTCAAAGGGATTTATCCAGTTAACTTTTGAGTTACCCAGCCAGACCCTAAGGTTTAACTTTCCAGCATCTGTAACTGGATAAATTCTATCTGGGTAAGAATAAAATTTATCCAGATAAGTTGGAGGCATTTCAGGGTGGAGTTCTTTGCCAGATAAATTACCCAGCTAACTCCAATATCCAGAGTTAGCCAGATAAGTTATTCAGCAAAGTCTGGATGTGCTTCAGAGCTAGTTTAAAGTTATTTCTGTAAGGGTACTCATAACTTTTACCTCATATGCTATATTCAAAGTATAGCTGGTTAAACAGTAGAATAAACACCCAAAAACCAATAAACTTGCTGGCAATCATGCAGGCCTCATCCCTAACACTCCCTCCCTCCTCAGGCCCTGCTAAATCACTCAAACTGATGTCGGAGTAGCACCCAAACCCTTCCCCCCAAGCCCCTCAAAATATACATTTTTTTTTAAGTAGCAAGCCTATTGTCTGAGGAGCCTTCCCACCCTCCCTTCTGAATTTTAAAAATAGATCCGGCCTCAGGGCTCCCTCATAATCCCCACCCTCCCTGCTCCCACCAGCAACTCCTACCCCAACCCTCCTGCCCTGCCCAGCCCGGCCCTCCCAAAATTCCCACAGCAGCTGGGAGTGCGGTCTAATCAGGCCAGTCTTGGCGGCATCCAGTATTGCTTTGACCCTCACACTGGCGGAATAAGCTAGCAGCATTGCTGTCGGACAACAATGCTGGTGACCGACGCAAACCTGAGCTGAATAACTTGTCTGCTTGCTGCTTTCCTGAAAATCGACCTGGGTATGTTTACACAGCTACTAAAATAAGATGTTTAACAAAAAGAAAACCAGCTTTAATTCCAGTCGCCCCTGTCCTTCTGAGGGAGGAAGTGGAAGCTGCTGGCTTCCTCCTTTTTTTTTTTCCTATCTCTTGGTGGGATGGGGGAGGGAGGAGAATCGACTCTTTCCTCCATCTTTGGGTCCATTGACTGATCCTACCGCCAAAAAATCAGAATTCCATTGGTGAGCCCTCCTTTCTCTGTATCAGTGCATAATATAGACAATTTTGAATAGCCTGTAGTTCATAGGTGCTTTTAGTCTATGTGCACATAATAGGCAGTTTTCCAAATGAAATGGCCTACATAGTTTCCCTCAGAAAATTGACTACTATACATGTGTAATAAAATAATCCCGTGTTATTTTCTTTTGCCTGCTATTTGCGCGGGCAGCTGATCAGGGATAAAATAGCGCTCATAGCTTTGAAAATCAAAAGTACAGGGGCTGCTTCACTCTCCTGGCCTAAACACATATCTAGGACACATCTTACAGTAGCTAACAGCAGGCACGCTATGTGAAAGTTGACCCCTATTTTTATCCACATTTATGAAAGCAACTCTCTAACCAGGTAAAGAAAATATTAATTTGTTTATTGTGATGCAGTACAGCACTACTGGGGTCAGGAACAGACAAGACAACAGAGGATGGCAGGTAATACCAGAGCCAGACAGCAGAGGGCGCAGTTGAGGACGAGAAAAACTACAAATCCCAGGTTCTTAGAACCACCACCTGACCCGTGGGGAGAGCCTGAAGGCGAACAGCTGGCAAACTCAGAGAATAATGAGTCAGACACAGGTGAACCGATGGAGTTAGGGGAAGAGGGCGTGCCTACATGGTGGCAATGGGCAGAAAAAACCAGCTCTGGGAGACAGGAGGAGGAGATGATGGAGGTAGGTTCTGGGGGAGAGGAATCCTCCAGCTCTCACATGGATACAGAGTAGCCAGAAACAGGAGAGGTATAACTTATACCTTAAAGGAAGTTGGGGAGAAGGGCTCGGGAGAGCCTGGAGCAGGGGTGGACAGTTCCGGTCCTCGAGGGCCACAAACCAGTCTGGTTTTCAGGATATCCCTAATGAATATGCATGAAAGAGATTTGCATGCATTCTGCCTCAGTTGTATGCAAATCCTTGTCATGCATATTCATTAGGATATCCTAAAACCTCGACAGGTTTGTGGCCCTCGAGGACTGGAATTGCCCACCCCTGGCCTGGAGTGTCTGGTATTTAAATATAGATGTCTGGGATTGGAAAGATAACTCTGCGCAAGCACCGGTTGTAAGGGAGCGGGAGTGCTTGGGGGCAGGGTTATTTGTCCTGGTTTTGAGACACCAAGACTTGCTGGAGGCGGGGGATGGGAAGGAGTAAATGTAAGAGGTCCTTCTATTTCCTTATAAAATGCTTTGAAGAAACTGTCTCTCTGTGTTATCTTTGGGGATTGGGGGCTGTTTCACCCCAACCCCGTGCAAGGAGAACCGGGAAGTCCAGCAAACCCAGGGCCTGCTGAGACCTGAACCCAGGGAGTTACGAGCAGCCGAGGGACATCAGGGACTCACGAAACGCCTGCGGGAGAGGCAGAGGACCGGCACCCAGGGCAGCGCTGGCGGTGAGCCGTTACATTATATATATATATATATATATATATATATGAGTATTTGGTAAAATACAGGAATGATAACATTCAAACAACTGCACATGGTGGTATATATGTTCATATATGGCTGTGTGAAGTCTTACCTAAGTATTTTAAAACCCACGTATATGATATATGCATGTTTTATTTAAATACACGTACCTGCAACAAACACACTTATGTAGGCTTATGCACAAATGCATACAATACATTGAAACCTTGGATATCAATGCATTGAATGTGCATAACTTTCTTATTAGAAAAATATGAGTGTATATTTCATGCTCAAATGTAAAGCATGCGTGAGTCCCGATTTACATGCATTTGTTGTAAATTTTTAAAAATGCATACATTAACTTAATCAGTTTACCAATTGGTCCACCAGTTCACCCAGTCCTTCTTCAGGTTTTCGAGACCTTCCTGGCTCTCAGCCTGAACTCCCCCCAGTTCACCCAGACTTCCCACGCAGTCAGTACTACATAACTGAACAGATCAAGGAAACAAATCAAAGATCCTAACCAAACTGAAGGTTTTTTTTCTCTGCACACCCTTAAATACTAATGATTTTGTACAGAGGTATTCTGGCTTGGACACCGACCGCGCACCCTTCTTCGTGGTGGGCACACTTTGAACTTTATCTCTCGGAGATCCTGCGAGGCCCACCTGAGACCAGGCGGCCCGGGTAACCAAGGGCTCAACCCGAGGGGACCCCGGGTTGCTATTGGCGAAGCTCCAGCTAGCCTCTGTCTCCTCCTGTGCTCCGCCTCCTGGTGGCAGGCACTCTCCGGGTCCGACCGGAGGGCCGTACCAGTCCTGCAGCGGGCCGAAGGTCCACCTCCAGTGCAACACACGTGCCCCTTCTTTTTAACTTTTTGATTTGTGCGTGTACCGGGAGATACATGCATACTCGGGTGCTTCTTAAAATCCATGCAGCACCTCCCGGCTCGAGACACGCGTGTACCTCCCAGCGTTGGCACGCATAGGGCTTCTAAAATTCACCTTTAACCGTATAAGTGCTGGCCCTGCCCTGGAATGCCCCTAGACTGCCCCTTTTTTACATGCTCATATGTGCCCACCAAAATGAAAACAAATGCATATTTTTTTACTTTTATAAATTACAGATTATGTGAGCAGAGGCTACTTATATACATATATATGCTAATTTTTACACGTGCAATGTTTTAAAAATTCACCTTATAATTAAACAGTTGCCTCTGGAGATATCAATTGCACCAGCTTTGCAGAAGCACAGTATATAGATAGAGATGAAAATTGTTCACCTTTTATTTAAGGCTTAAATCATGTAAAGGTTTGTGTCGAGAAATTTGCATTTGACAGCTCCAATTTTGTGTAATCTTTATGGAGATTTAGCATAGTTCCTTGCTAAAATTACCATGCATGAGGAAGTTGTACAAAATAAAATATATAAAAAAATGCTACAATTTGCCAAGGTTTACCAAAAGCATACATTTCTCACAAAGTGCAAAACATAACATATATAAATATAACTATGCAAAGCTGAGATACACAACATTTCTGGGGAGGTTTTGCCTATTTCTTAAATCTGACTCTATAGATCATTAAAAAAAGATCTTGCCTTTCCTTTTTGAATTTCTTTCAGTGGAAACAGTTGGACATCTGCCAACCTATTTTCTTGGGTAATAGCTAAGGGCCGCTATTAAAGAAGATATAAAAATTCAGCTGAAATAACCTAGAAAAATAGATCTACAGTATCAGTGCAAGTTCTTGATATGTTCTATCTTGACTTAAAAATGTCTTTTAAGGAAATACCGAAAGTATTATTTGCCATAACTTACATAGAAACATAGACGTGACTGCAGAAAAAGACCTAATGGTCATCCAGTCTATCCAGCAAACTCCCATAGTATCAGCTTCCCATACTTATCAGTTACTCAAACCGCCAAGGTCAGGGCTCTTGTTGGTTTCTGTTTGAGTCCAATTTCTTTTCACTCCCTGCCACTGAAGCAGAGAACAATATTGGAGTTGCATCAGAAGCGTAGTATCAGGCTTTTGGTTAAGGGTAGTAACCGCCGCATCAAGCAAGTTACCCCAATGCTCTTGTTGGTTACTGTTTGAGTTCAAGTTCCTTTCCCCCCTGCAGCTGAAGCAGAGAGCAATACTGGAGTTGCATCAGAAAAGTGTAGTATCAGGCTTTTGGTTAAGGGTAGTAATTGCCGCATCAATCAAGTTACCCCCTGCTTATTTGTTTTCCCAGACTGTACAGTTCAATGTCCCTTATTGGTTGTTGTCTGACTTAGCAGTTGCTTTAATCAGTGTTTGAAATGCAGAGTTCCTGGAAGAAAATCATTAAAATAAATGAGGCAGATTTTCAAAATGTTACATGCGCTGGGCCTATTTTCAAAAGGCCCTGCGACGCGCTTAAAGCCCCGAGACACGTTTAAGTCCCGGGGCTTTCAAAAAGGGGTGGGGCGGTCCGGAGCAGGGCACAATTGTGCACCTCCTTGCCCGCGCCGACCCCCAATTTTATAATGCGCGCGTGCCTGCGCACACGTTATAAAATCTGGCGTACATGTGTGCGCACCGGGTAGCGCGCGCGCACATGTACGCCTGCGCGCAGGTCTTAAAATCCACCCCAATGTGTCTCTATTTTGGTGCTCCATCAAATTGACTACCTGGTCTACATTTATTTGTTGCTGTGCTTTGTAGTAGTGTATTTTGATTTGTTGCTGTTCTGTGGAGTACTGTATCTTGCTATAACAGTTTATTCTATTAAATGAATAAAGTTGTTAATTCAAAATGATACCTCTGTTCAAGAAACATTAGTATTTAGGGTTTTGCAGAGAAAAAAATCCAGTTTGGTTAGGATTTTTGATACACTTTCCTGTTTTGTTCAGTTTATTGCTTCCCCCATTAAAATCGATGGAGGAACCAATACATCCTACTTTGACTCTGACTTTTAGGTTTTCCATTTAAGTTTTCCACAAGAATTTCGGGATGAGGTGGGCTTCCTGTCTTTTAGAAAAAAGCTGAAGGGTTTATTGTTTTCCTAGTCATTTAGCCTTACCTGATGAGTATTATGTGAAGGTTCCTTTTCTATTTTACTATTGCATTTCATTTTATTAATTTATGTATGTTAGTTTTGCATTGTGTTGTTACTATGAATATACATCCTGCCTTAAATTTTCAGAAAGTCTTAGAAGACCCTCTTATTTAGACAGGCCTTTGAATGATTTAGAATTGTATTTGTAATATACCATTTTAAGGCTTGCTTTGTTTTTACTTTATTTCATGTTGACTTCATCTGCTTAGCATTTTTTTTTAATCATTATAGGTGGAATATATGTATTTTAAATAAATATATCCATTCTAATCCACTCTGAAGCTATTATGGAGGTCTCAAAATATAATTAAAAAAAAAAAATTAAAAAAAGAAAATTATATATATATATATATATATATTTTTTTTTTTTTTTTTTTTTTTTGCTGGCAGTCATTAGCAGCAGAAGGAACAGCACCCCAAGACATACAAAATGTCATGAATACCCTACTGCACCAAAAGAGGGGCACAAGGCACCAACAATGGCATGAACAGCCCAAAGCACTCAAAGGGGGAAAAACAGCACACACAGTGAAATGAACACTTCTGGGCATAGAGTGAGGGGAATGGCAGAAAGCACAGTGGCATAAGCACACCATGGCATAGAATGAGGGGTATGAGTACAAGAACAGTGGTATCAACAGCAAAAGACTTGCTTGCTGACTATGTACATAGGATTGCTTTCCAACTGGCGTGCGGGTGCACATTTGCGCGTCTGCATCAGTCCACACCTAGGGATCCCGCTATTTTATAACCTGTGTGTGTATATGTGCATGTTATAAAATAACCTGGCCGCGTGCACGAGACTCGCAAAACCTGCTTCTACCATGTAAGTGGAGGGATTTTAAAAGGGGTGCTCACCCATGCCATTCCCAGTTTACCAGTTTGTCCATCAGTTCACCCAGTTAAGAACTAGGTCCTCCAAACTACCACTGGTTTGATGGTCTACACTCCCCCTAGTTACTCCAGACCCTTTAAACCCCTCAGAAATGGCTCAATCCTTTTATTTTATAATTTATACATCATCCATAGCAGAAGTAAAATTATGTGTCAGGGGACTTCGGCACACGTAGAGCATATACATATTTATGCACACATCTCCTGGCCAGGCAAAAGAAAACCCTTAGGGGCAGATTTTTAAAAAATACGCGAGCGTAGCCGCACGTATCTTATAAAATCCGGGGTCGGCGCGCGCAAGGGGGTGCACATTTGTGCAACCTGCGCGCGCCGAGCCCAGTGCGCGCTGCCTGTTCCCTCCGAGGCCGCTACGATTTCGGAGCGGCCTCGGAGGGAACTTTCCTCCGCCCTCCCCCCACCTTCCCCTCCCTAACCCCCCCCCCCCCCCGGCCCTATCTAAACACCCCCTAACTTTGCGCACGTCGGTAGGCAGCCCCGCTCCGTCCTCCGGTCCCGGGGGCTGGTCCAGAGGCCTCGACCACGCCCCCGGGCTCGCCCCCGAAACGCCGCGTCGTTTTGAGAGCGCCCCGGGCACGCCCCCTCCCGCCCCTTTTCGAAAGCCCCGGGACTTACGCGCTTCCCGGGGCTTTACGTGCGCCGGCAGCCTATGCAAAATAGGCACGCCGGCGCGCGAGGGCCCTGTGCGCGTAAATCCGGGAGGATTTACGCGCGCGGGCCTTTTAAAATCCGCCCCTTAGTGTTAAAAAGAAAACCCTTAGATATGACTCTTGTGCTCAATAAGCCGAGTTCTAATTTTCCTAGTTGTTTGTCCTATATAGATAAGTTGACACGGGCAAAGTAACAAATAGACCACATTTTGAGAGTTGCAATCTGTTTGGATGTTTCCACTCTGTGCCATTGGTAATGCACATATTATAGGAATTACATTTTATTTATTTATTTATTTAAGGCTTTTATATACCGACTTTCTTGATACAAATCAAATCAACTCGGTTTACATCGAACTAAGCAGTTAACCATAACCAATTAACAAAAGACAAAATTTGATGAAGCATAAAGTTACATTATAACAAGGGAGCAAAAACTGGGGATAGGAAAATAAAGGGGGGAGAACAGAGATAGTATACTTTATACAGGTGGGGGTGTGGGAGGGAGGCAAGGAGCCAATCTCGTTATGACGTATTAGCGAGTCTTAGTGCTAGTTTAATTACAGTGGAGATGGGAACAGTTCTGAGTCATGCTGGGAACAGTTCTGAGTCATGCTATTGGGCTAGGAACAGGGAAAGGCTCGACCGAAAATACATGGGTGATAGCCAGGAATACATGGGTGATAGCCAGGGATTTCAGTACATGATGGTGTTGAGGAGCGAGGTGTGGCTGACACGACATACTCTTTAACATTTCTACCATGTCTACAGGAAAAACATGGGGAATTATCAAACACAGAATGCAGTTGCAAGGTGGGACTTGAACCGGTGAATCAAAATGTCCAGAAAGTTAATTTCTTTATGATGGTAAGTCATTGTGAATTGAAGATTGACATATTGTGAGTTAAGCCACTAACAAAAGGTATTCAATACATTGTTAATACATCCAGCTTTGGAATACTTTGACATTTTTTCATTTGAGAAGGTCCTGCAATTCCTTTGAACATGTTTTGTCAGTGCCTTAACTCACAAGATGTCAATTTTCATTTCACGATAATTTCCCATCATAAAGAAATGATCTTTCTGGATATTTTGATTCACTGGTTCGAGTCCCATCTTGAAACCACCATCTGTCAGAAATCAATTGAACGTAATAATTTATTATGTTTTGAAAGTCATCACCCCGGCCATTCAAATGTGGATTACCAGTAGGCCAATTTTTTAGACTTTGTTTGGTCTGCTTATCTACCAAGGAATTTAATTCACAATGTGGGGACTAAAGCCAGGATTTTAAAAGCCCTGCGCGTGTAACAATCTGGGGTTATGCATTTGGCTGGACCTTGCGCAAGCCGCATACATTTTAGAACGGGCTTGGCTACTTGTGTAACCTCCGATATGCACAGTAGTACCAGGCCTGTTAAGGGTGGGCCGGGGGGCTGGGTGTGGATGGAGAGGGGCGGGACGGGAACATGCCAGGACAGCGCCATTAGACGCTGTCCAGGGGAAGCATGCGCTGGCAGCCGGCTGGTGTGCAGAGGTTACTTCTGCCCCGGAGGAGCAGTAAATATTAAAATAAAAAAATTGGGGATAGGTAGGGTTAGTTTAGGCATTGGGGAGGAGAGGGGAAAAGGTAAGAAGGGGAAGGGTTAGGGAAGTTCCCTCCCAGTCTGCTCCTTAATTGGAGCAGAAATTGGTTTAGGCCCGATCACGTTGCCACGTGTATTGTTCTAAAATTTCCCCCTAGCGTGCAGTGCAGGCCACCTGCCCGCACATGCGTGCAAGGACATTAAAATCTGGCACGCATGTGCGCGAGGGTAACATATTTTATAACATGTGCATGCCAACATACACGTTAAAAAATCGGCGCATCCATGTGCACTTGGACGTGTGCGCGCCTTTTAAAATCGACCCCTTAATGTTTTATCTCAAGAAGTTTGTCAGAGCAACACATTTACGTGCTCATTTCTCAGATCGTCAGCAGTTGCTGCAATACAAATCACCCCAAGAACATAACATTTTGTGGTTTGAAATTTTCGAATCTCAAACACAGAATTGTCTCATCAATCAAAAGACAATGGAACATCTTGCAACAGCATTCTGTGTTTGATAATCCCCTATGTTTTTCTTATAGACATGCTAGAAATGTTAAAGACTATGTCGTATCAGCCACACCTCAATCCTCAACACTATCGTGTACTGAAATCCCTGGCCATCACCCATGTAATTCCTATATGTGCATTACCAATGGCACAGAGTGGAAACATCCTCTTACTGGTAGAAAGATCATTCGTGCCTATTCCACAGATTGCATCTCTCAAAATGTGGTCTATTTGTTGCTTTGTCCATGTCAACTCATCTATATAGGGCAAACCACCAGGAAAATTAGAACCTGGCTTATTGAGCACAAGAGTCATATTAACACCAAGGGTTTTCTTTTTAACATTAAGGGTTTCCTTTTGCCCGAACACTAAGTGTTTTATTTTGTCTGAACTCCAAAGCAGCTTATGGACTTAATGAAAATACAGAATGGCACTTGTTTTAATATTCCAGTATTTTTTCCCCTTGCCAGGAGTTCTCATGAGTGGCAGGTCTATTTCCCACGCTTGCCCTTTAAAATGGTATTGGCTAAAAGTTGCTTTCTTTCAGCTGAAAACGCCATGGGAACATCATCAGTCCTATGCAATATGCTCTGCATGACATATGTAAGCTCACACTTCATAAATTTAAGCATTAGTTCTATATAGCATGCTTTATGTTGCATATGATGTATATATATATAAGTTCTGCATGCTATAAATTTATCTTTTATTCTAATAATCATGAACGTACGTTGTTTATGGTTACTCAGTTATCCTGTCTCTTGCGATTGCACAATGCTATCTATAGCTTTATATCTTACTCCTAGGATTTTAGCTAAGTTTTGCCGTACGGCAATATGGCCATATGGCCGGCACCATTTTGCAAAATGGCGCCGGCCGTACGGCAGCACGATTCGAGTGCAGGAGGTCATTCCCGGTCCCCCGCTGGACTTTTGGCAAGTCTTGTGGGGGTCAGGAGGCCCCCCCCAAGCTGGCCAAAAGTCCCTGGGGGTCCAGCGGGGGTCCGGGAGCAATCTTCTACGCTCGTGACGTCGGGGACAGGAACCAAAATGGCACCGGCGCCATTTTCTATCAACGCACTCGTGGCCCGAGAGTGGAAGATCACAACGGGACCCCCCCCACTGGACCCCAGGTAATTTAAGACATTTTGGGGGGGTTCGGGAGGGTGGGGATTTATTTTTAAGGGTCAGGGTGGGTTTTAGGGATGTTTTAGTGTGCCGGTTTTCCCGCCCTCCCCCGATTTACACGATATTTAAAAAAACAAAACCGCCACGATCCAATTCCCTCCCCCCCCAGCCGAAATCGATCATTAAGACAATCGATCACACGATTCACATCTCTAAAGTCCATTACCTGCTATTAAGTTCACTTAGAGAATAGCCACTGCCATTAGCAATGGTAACATGGAATAGACTTAGTTTTTGGGTACTTGCCAGGTTCTTATGGCCTGGATTGGCCACTGTTGGAAGCAGGATGCTGGGCTTGATGGACCCTTGGTCTGACCCAGTATGGCATGTTCTTATGTTCTTATATGATGAGCAATATCTGCATGCCAGATTCGCTTTTGAGACATCAAATAAGGCATGTATGATACTATTTTCCTTTAAGCTTAAAGGAGATTGTGAGAATCTGGTTTGAACAATGACAAACTTTTCTAAATTAGACCTACAGTGCACCCAAACTGAAACTTTGAAAGGTTTATACTTCATTTCCTTTGAAAAACCACTCTTTTGGTCTTCTTACTTAAAGTAGTATTTTGTATAAAGAAATGGTCATTATGTTGTTGTTGTGGTTTTTTTTTTTTTTAGTAAGTTAGGTCACTTATAACCTTAATAAATTGTTTTTATCTCTGTCTATGAAAGTGGGTAGTAAAAATGTTGGAGAAATAACTTTAAAGCTTTTATAGAAGGAAGCATAGATGAAGGTTGATTATTTTAAATGAAAAAGCACTTAAAGAAAAAATTATGGATAAAGCAGAAAATGACAGTGCTGTAATGGGAACTTTATTCAGTTTAGGAAAAGAAATGCAGAATGTAGCAATATGGCTTTACAATGCTTTTCATGTCCTGTAACTGAAAATTGGCACGAACATCTTGTTAAAAATGGGGAACAAAGTATAGCTACAGTACAGACATATTGTAGCTAAATTGGTCATTTAGCATGACACCATTCTGCGGCATATAATATTGTATAACGGAGTTAAAAGGCAGCTATTATTCTCAAGAAGAACAATGATTTTGTGTTATCTTAAATCATGATATACTTCCGCAGCTTTATCATGTAATAGAATGACAAATTTAGAATCAACCCATTTTAACACTAAACCTCTATGCCTTAGAGATTTTTTTTTCTGTTATAGACTTGAACAACATAGATTTCTCTTACAGACACAAATACATTTTGTTTTTTATATGAAACTCTTAACCTCAGATGCCTTACAACAGGTAAAATGGCAATCCACATAACCGTACATTAGAAATATGAGCCACTGAGAAATTAGGAGTCAGGAGAGGCAAGATAGAAGATGTAATAACATCCTGGAATTATTAATATTATTATTACTATTTAGGAGAGAGGAGTTTATTTTACGGGAAGACCACTTGGAATTGGGATGGTACCTGTTGGCTGGGACAGAATATAAAGCAAAGGGGCAGGTCTAGAAGCAAAGAGAATAAGTTAGTTTGTAACTCTGGAGACGAGAACATAGATAACGGGAGCAAGACATGTGTCTTTTCAGTTGACGCAAGTCAGCCCCCTTCCCATATTGAAGAAAGTCTCTTTAGGCCTGTCAGGTTTATTGAATTATTACCACATATCCTATGTACCATTCTATCTAAAGTGCTATAAGGAATGATGTTAAAACAAGTCCAAGAAAATCTTGCGGAACATGAGATTCTTGATCATCATCATCAATAAGACTTATGATCAGGCCATAATACAGAAACATTACTTCACTCAAATCTTGACATATTTCGTTTAAATTTTACATTGGTTAATGTTATATGTCACCTTTCTTGGGCATATCTGCAGCATTCAACACCTTAGACCATTCAGCCCCAGCTTGCTGTGTTAGGAATCAAAGATTTTAGTACCCAAGTAGTTTATATCATATTACAACAGGTTAGGATCAAACATTCTGTCTCTTCATGGTATCCTTTTTTTTTTTTTTTTTAAATTATTTATTTATAAATTTTTCCAATAAATCACATAACATAAATTTATAAGAGATCCCAAAAACAGAGTGGTTTTACAATAAATTTAAACTCCTCACAGGGAAAAGAGAAACAATCTTAACAGAAAATTTGTCTTATTGTTACCACTCAATTCCATTTCAAAACAACAATGAGAGATTGCATGATATCAGAAATTGGAGAGCATATCAGGAAATATAAATTTTACATATAGAAACAATACTAATTGCATAATTTATTTCTTTTTTAAACCTATGGCAAAGGAGATGAGGTAGTTAGTTTCTTCTGTTCTAAAAAATTTTTTAAATGGTCAGGAGTAAAGAAAATATAAATTTCATCTGATTTCTTAATCAAACATTTACATGGGAACTTTAGGGTGAAGGAAAAACCGATTGCTATAACCTCTTGGCGAAGTTCTAAGAAAGCTTTCCGCCTTACTTGGGTGGTAGCGGATAGGTCTGGAAATATTTTAATCATTTTTTCTTGATACTGTATAGGATATTTATTAAAATATTTCTTCATAATTAAGCTGATATCATTAACAGAAGAGAACATTGCCATCAGTGTAGCCCAATCAATGATTTGTGCATTAGAATCTTGTAAGAAATTTGTTAGGTTACCTTGAAACATTTGTTCTGGTTCTTGTAAAGCTTGATTTTTAGGTTTAGGAAGAAAATAACAATTCATTATAGTAAAAGAGTGATCTTCAACACCAAGTTTATCTATTAGAAACTTTTTCAATGAAATCAATGGACTTTCACCTATTATTCTAGGAAAATTTAAGAATCTCAAATTTAATCGCTTAGCATTATTTTCTAAGTTTTCAAGTCTACGTGCTACGTTATTGCCATCTTTAACTACCGCCAGGTGGAATTCTTGGTGTTTCTTTTCATTCTTTTCAAGTACTTTTAGTCTTTCAGATGAATCTTTAATTTGCTTAATAACCAAATATAATTCTTTTTGATTTCCAGCAGCTAACCCATCCACTTTATCTTCTAACCCTTTAATCTATAAAACCGGGACTTGTGCGGCGAACCCTGAGGGAGAGAGGCGGTTCAGGAGAGAAAAAACTTGCCGTTCCAGCTGAGAAACCCGGGGCGTGCTGTCCGCATAGCCCGACGGTGATCCTTGCCAGCTGAGCCTCCAGTGACGTCAGAGGGCGGACCCGGAGAGAAACAGGAAGCCCTATAAAACCGGGACTTGTGCGGCGAACCCTGAGGGAGAGAGGCGGTTCAGGAGAGAAAAAACTTGCCGTTCCAGCTGAGAAACCCGGGGCGTGCTGTCCGCATAGCCCGACGGTGATCCTTGCCAGCTGAGCCTCCAGTGACGTCAGAGGGCGGACCCGGAGAGAAACAGGAAGCCCTATAAAACCGGGACTTGTGCGGCGCGTAGCAGTCGCCGGCGCGTCGCCAAAGCCGCGCGCGCCTAAGGGGCGCGCGCATATAGGCTTTGCCTGGCTTCGCCTGGTCTCGCCTGATTTCGCCTGAGTGCTGCTCACAGAGTATAACGGACTTGAGGTATTTCTTTGCTGTTATTTTTACTCTTTCTTTACCTGCTTTTACAATCCATCTTGCGTGATATCGAATTAACAATACTTAGTCAAGGTGAGAGTGATTTAGTGATTTGTTGTAATTTTTGATTGATGCCTCCAAAAAGGAAGGGATGGGTGAGAGTATTTCCTTCTCTCCCCTTACCCTCACCAATCCAATCTGAAATTACTCAATTCTTGACTACTTCTGCTTTTGGAAGGGTAGGGACCGAAGAACCTGGTGTGCTGGAGTGTCGGGGAGGACTCGCCATGCCGACAGAGGAGGCCTCCCTTAGTCCTCATGTAGGACTACCACCCGCAAAGAGAAATGGGGAAGGGAATATAGGAGATTCTCTAGATCAAAATGCTTCTCCTTCTAGCCTGGAAGCGGGAGTATCTTCAACCCGCGATAAAGACTTAGAGGTTCAAGAAGTTTTGGGTGTACAAGGAGCAGAAGGAGGGATATCTCCAACATATCCCCCTAGTTATGAAAAACAAATATCGGGACTCCCTCTATCCCCTTAGTAAGACCTGCAGTAGTTACCCTAGAAAATCTTTGGGAGATAATGGCCGGAGTATTAGAAAAGATTAAAGGGTTAGAAGATAAAGTGCATGGTATCCTTTAGAAGTAAGCGTGTCACAGGGCACAGCTTTGTTGGCAATACTTTTTAATATGTATCTGACACCTTTTTGTAAGTTACTAGCTGGTCTTGGTGTCTACTATCACCTTTATGCTGACAGCATACATTTAAGCCAGGAGGAAACCATGCAAGTAAGATCGTAACTCAGCACCGAGTATGTAGTTTTTAATTTTCCTTTATTTCTCACAGCTAAATACACCTTAGATTGTTAATCTTATAAATGAAGTGCAATAGAGACTTATAAAACTATCGAAAACAAATCAACAAATAGTTTTTTAAATTAAGAGAACAATGTTACTGCTCAGTATTGGCATAGCTATAAGAACATAAGAAATTGCCATGCTGGGTCAGACCAAGGGTTCATCAAGCCCAGCATCCTGTTTCCAACAGAGGCCAAACCAGGCCACAAGAACCTGGCAATTACCCAAAACACTAAGAAGACCCCATGCTACTGATGCAATTAATAGCAGTGGCTATTCCCTAAGTAAACTTGATTAATAGCCGTTAATGGACTTCTCCTCCAAGAACTTATCCAAACCTTTTTTGAAACCAGCTATACCAGCTGCACTAACCACATCCTCTGGCAACAAATTCCAGAACTTTATTGTGCGTTGAGTGAAAAAAATTTTCTCTGATTAGTCTTAAATGTGCTACTTGCTAACTTCATGGAATGCCCCCTAGTCCTTCTATTATTCGAAAGTGTAAATAACTGATTCACATCTACTCGTTCAAGACCTCTCATGATCTTAAAGACCTTAAAGGATAAAGGGTATGGAACAGCTCCCCTATGAGGAAAGGATGAAGAGGTTAGGGCTGTTCAGCTTGGAGAAGAGATGGCTGAGGGAGATATGATAGAGGTTTTATCCCTATGTTTTATGCTTTTTATTATTTTACACAGATTATGTATGTTTTAACATTGTGAACCATTTTGATTAATTTTCAATTGTAAAAGCGGTACATAAACACTATTAAATAAATAAATAAATACATACATAAGTCTGTTTTCCTTCCTCCCCTGGCATATGCTTACAGCCGAATTTTAAATTGGCCACCCGTGCATTCATGCATGTGGCCAGGCCCTGCGCACATCGTGGGCATTTCAAGAGGGCCCAGTCATGCTCGTAAATGACGATGCGCACATGATTGGTGGGCCAGGGGCTTGGCCTCGGTGGGGAGGGATGCAGTGGGGAGCAGAGGCCGGAAGGGACAGCATCCATTAGCTGCTGTTCCGGGGAAGCGTGTGCCGGCAGCCGGCGGCACACACAAGTTGCTTCTACGCCAATGGAGCAGAAAGCCATAAAACAAAAAAAAGAACTGTAAGTTCCATGAAAGGGTTTATGGGGTGGGGAGGAGAGGGGAAGAGGGAGGGAATAATGGGTATGGGGGTAGGGAACGAGTGCAGGTCAGATTGCATCGCCACTCATAACTTACTAAAATCTCCCTCCCTGCGCACGCCACCTGCACGTGTGCGCCGGATTATAAAATCCGGGCCATGGGATTTTATAATATGTGTGTGCTGGCATGCGCACGTTATAAAATTGGCATGCACCTTTTAAAATCTACCCCTTATTTTGCAGTGAATTTTCAAAGGGTTTCAGTAAGCAAAAATAGCATATATGCACATATGTAGCATGCACACACATATATCCTGTTTTATAAACATCGAGCGTATGCACATATTTTCCATTTCATGCATACATTTTACCAAGGAAATAAAGGGGTGGGCTGGGGTGTTTCAGGGAGGGGCTCTGAAATACATTCAGTAATTGCTGTTTTGTAAGAGATAAGCACGTCTACATTACCAAACTTATTTGTACACTTGTACACCTGACCTGATAATTGATTCCTGCAAGTGAAATTGGATTTGTCTGTTGTCTGTAATTTTTTTGCATTGGAGATCTAGGTGAACTGGTGGGTGTTCAAAGTGAAGTGTTACATGATCTAGGTCAATTGGAGAAGGATTGGGTGAATTGGAGAAGGATTGGGTGAACTGGAGAAAGATTGGGTGAGCTGGTGGAGTTATCAGTGAACTGGTTTTCAAGTACTTGTCCAAGTAAATATTTTCAAAATGGTATACGTGCACACTTTATTAGGAATGTGCAATCGTTTTCCCTGAATTAGACAATTTCAACGAAATTGCCTAATTCGGAATGGTTTGGGAGAACTGAAAAACGATTGAATTTTTTCCGAAATTTCAGAAAAAAAATTCATATTTAGGTTAGTGTGCGCTGACTCCCCTTTAGCACGCACTAACTCTGCCACGTTAGTGAGCACTATCGGGAGTTAGCCATGCTAAGCAGAAAACCGGGGCCCCCCGAAAAAAAAAACCTTGAACCATGGGAAAAACGAAATTCCTGCGGGGGGAGGGGGGGCCCGAAATGAAGCCCAACACGATATGGAAACCCGAAGCGTATCTCTACACTTATTAAAATACTTGCCCCTGTGTATAAATGATGGTTATTAGGCATACATGTTATAGTTTTTTACATTTCTAAAATATATGCATTTATGTTTATAGAACAGGTGAAGAAAGTATGAGTTTACTTACTTTGTAAATATTCATGCGTACTGAAGCATATGCATATATTTTCAGAGTAGAAATGTGTGGTATTTTACAAACTGTTCAGCTCCCATCACACATTTTATAAAATACTAGCACTGCTCTCACCAGGTCCATTTAAGCACACAAATGCTGTACCACACATAGGTTTGAAAGATAGACTCCCTCTGTCTTACTTTCTCTATTAATAGATACATCTCCTGAGGTCATGAATATTTTTCTTCTTCAACATAACCCTCATATTAAACAGGTCATTACTGGTGAGATCATTCAAAGAATAGTTTAAAAATTTGCAATTCTATACCTACCATCCTTTTTGAGTTTAGGATACATGCTTCCTTTTGTAAGAAACGTTTGATGGAGAAAAAGCCAGCAACCTCTAATGCATAAAGAATCAACAGCAATTAATCATTTGCTTTACCTTTTAGTTTCCATTGGCAATGAGTGTTTGCTCAGGAAATGATCAAAGTTAACATAATATTTCTGTCTCTAGGCTGGATGAGATGCCTGGGCAGCAAAGTCTTCAAGCTTTTAGAAAGAAAGTTCAAGTGAATGGTCTTATAGAATCAATGACCACACACAGTCTTCAGGATTTAAATAAGGAGTGCTCCCATATACTGCATCTCTGTAAACCTGATGATGGAGAAGGAAATAAAGAAAAGTTATTTTCACCTTCAAATAATAGAAGGACTAGGGGGCATTCCATGAAGTTAGCAAGTAGCACATTTAAGACTAACTGGAGAAAATTATTTTTCACTCAACACACAATAAAGCTCTGGAATTTGTTGCCAGAGGATGTGGTTAGTGCAGTTAGTGTAGCTGGGTTCAAAAAAGGTTTGGATAAGTTCTTGGAGGAGAAGTCCATTAATGGCTATTAATCAATTTTACTTAGGGAATAGCCACTGCTATTAATTGTATCAGTAGCATGGGATCTTCTTAGTGTTTGGGTAATTGCCAGGTTCTTGTGGCCTGGTTTTGGCCTCTGTTGGAAACAGGATGCTGGGCTTGATGGACCCTTGGTCTGACCCAGCATGGCAATTTCTTATGTTCTTATGGATAAAATTCTAGTTTGCCCATGGAAATTGGCTATTTGATTAATTATTGTCCACCTTCTATGTGGTTAAAACTCATGTCTATGACAACAGTGCACATACCTTTATCTGTGTAGTTTCTAGGCATTTCTGGTGAAACAACCACTGGGGAAACAACCACTCTTGAAGTTTTGGACATTGAAAACTACCCATGTTGTTTTGCTTTAAAATGGTACCTGCATATAAAGCAGGCATGCATTTGTTCTGGGTACTTTTGATGCACAGCTACCCATGTAGTTTTGCTTTGGTTATTGCAGCAAACCCTCATGATAAAAACTGCCCACAGGGTTTGCCAGACCGCAGGTAGTTAGATTAAATATATACCCATGACTGTCTGCAAATATAGCAAAAGTGCAATGTTATATATAATGTGCCACTGTGGACATGAGCTGCATGTAAAGTTCCCTTGGCTCCCATGGACCATTCTATTTTTCACTTCGACTCTTGGCAAGATCTGTAAGTATGGGAACTCTAAGTTGGTACTATAGCTAGTAGCTACACACTGCATTTTTTTTTTTTTTTTTTTTTACTAAAAAGGCACATTGCCTGTTTTGCTCTTCAGTTCAAACCTCTTATTTATATCTTGGCTAGCTGTGTACACAGCTTTGGTCTGCAATAATATTTTATTGCCATTTAAGAAGTAAAAATGGTGTCTACCCTGAACTTTGATATGCAAATTAAATTATAGGAAAATAGCAAAATACCAATTAGTTCCATGTTTACTACTATTTATTAGAGATGTGAATCGTGTGCCAGATCGTCTTAACGATCAGATTCGGCTGGGGGGGGGGGGGAATATGATCGTTAAGATATGTGAATTGGAATCGTTTCGGATTCCAATTCACATCGCTAATTTTTTTTTAGGGAGGTCCGCACCGCAAAAAAAAAAAAAACCCACCCTTTAAATCGACCTCCCCCCCCCCTCCCGAGCCCCCCAAAACCTTTTAAAATTACCTGGTGGTCCAGGGGGGCCTCGGGGAGAGATCCAGGGGGGCCTCGGAGAGAGGAGAGATCCAGGGGGGCCTCGGGGAAAGATTTCCCGTTCCCAGGAATCAGCTGTTCTAAAAAAAAAATGGCGCCGATGCCCCTTTGCCCTTACCATGTGACAGGGTATCCGTGCCATTCGCCGGCCCCTGTCACATGGTAGGAGCACTGGATGGCTGGCGCCATCTTTAAAGATGGCGCCGGCCATCTTTACTCATCAGCTGTGTTGCTGTGACCACATCAGCTGGATTGTTGCTGTGACCACATCCTCTGATAACAAATTCCACAGCTGTTACCATTTTTGTTGCTCTTCTCTGCACCTTTTCTAATTCTTCTATATCTTTTTTGAGATGAGGCGGCCAGAACTGCACATAGTACTCAAAGGGCAGTAACATCACAGACTTTTATACAGAGGCATTATGATGTTCTGCATTTTAATCACCATTCCTTTCTGAATTATTTCTAGCATTCTGTTTGCTGCTTTGATCGCTGCCACATACTGAGCTAAGGATTTCAATCCTACTGTTCACAATGACTCCTAGTGGAAACCCAACATTCGGCCCGATTTTAAAAGGGCCACGTGTGTAAATAACAGGGGTTACGCGCGTGGCCGGGCCTTGCGCACGCCGCTCGCATTTTCAGAAGGGCCGCGGCCATGGGTGTAACCCCTGTTACGCACCAAAGTGCTGGGCATCTCCAAAGTGGTGGGTCAGGGAGGCGGGGCCGGGTCAGCGCCATTTGATACTGTCCCGGGGAAGCGCGCGCTGGCAGCAGGCCAGCGTGCACGTCTTACTTACATAAGAACATAAGGCTTGTTATACTGGGTCAGGCCAAGAGTCCATCAAGTCCAGTATCCTGTTTCCAACAGTGGCCAAACCAAGACACAAGTACCTGGCAGGAACCCAAGGAATAAGCAGTGGATTTCTGCAACTCCACCTTAATAATGGTTAATGGACTTTTCCTCCAGGAACTTGTCCAAACCTTTTTTAAATACAGCTCCATTAATAGCTTTCACCACATCCTCTGGTAACGGATTCCAGAGCTTAATTATGCAATGAGTAAAAAATATTTTCTCTTATTAGTTTTTAATGGTTTACCCAGTAACTTCATTGTGTGTCCCCTGGTCTTTGTACTTTTTGAAAGAGTAAACAACTCATCAACGTTTACTTGTTCCTATATCATATCTTCCCTCAGCCATCTCCTCGCCAAGCTAAAGAATCCTAACCTCTTTAGCCTTCCTCACAGGGGAATTTTTCTATCCCCTTTATCATTGTGGTCGCCCTTCTCTGTACCTCTTCTTAGACATTTAGTTCTAGGGTGTCTCTCTTCTACACACCCACCTGCTTGCAAGTATGTCATTTAATGCACTAATCATGCATAGGGATGTGCCATCATTTAAAATGATATTGAAATAACCACATTTGTTGTTTTATGTTTTATGCTCGTTAGAGCAGGTAAGTTACAGAACAGAAAAAAAAATACTGAAGGAGCAAACTGGGAGGGAACCGGAAAAAAGGCTGATCGTGTCACCATGCATAATTTGAACATTTCCCCCCCGCGCGCGAGTCGCGAGCTGCCTGCACATGCATGCGCGGCCATCAGATTTTATAACATCTGCGCACGGGAATCGTATTTTATAACATGCGCATGCCCATGCGCTGGGAACCACGCTCACGTGGATGCACGCACGGGCCTTTTAAAATCTACCCCCGTAATTTCAGTCTTGTTGATATTAAGTATTAGTTTGTTAGAATGCAGCCAACTTCTTTTAGAGCTCATGCAGAGTGGCAAGAATTGAGAAGTGGTAATTCATTATAATTTTAGCAGAAAAATAAACTAAACGTCATCTAGCATACAGCCCGTATGATGCTCCCAGCCGTGCAAGTAAATGACAAACGTGTCAGGTAAATATTAAGACGAGCTACTGACAATGATGGATCCTGTAGTACGCCGGATGACAATGGATGCCATGATGATGTAAAGGCTCCAGTTTTAATTTGTTGGACACGGTCTGATAGGCATGAGACAAACCAAGAAAAGTACTGAAACCATGATGAACAATATCAAGGCTAGAAATTAATAGTGTTCTTTTGTGCTATGAAATGCACGGAAACTGAACTAACGTTGATCAAGAACGGAGAATTTATCAAAAAACAGAGGTAGCTGACTCAGGACTGCTGCTTCAATAATCTTTGGAACAAAAAGGTAACGAGAACACCGGGCGGTGATTAGAGAACTCGTTGACATCTAATGAAGCTCCTTTACGTAATGGCCTGACTGATGCTCTCTTTAGACATGGTGGCAGTTCTCCACTCTATAAAGTCAGGCCGGCAATGTCTGTAATCAGGCCACTGATGTCTTTGCGACAGCATTTCAATAACCTAGGGCTCCTGCCATTGTATTGTTTTCTTAATTAGAACTTGTGATACCAGAGCCAAAGTTTTGTTTTTTTTTAGGAGGGCTGGGCTGTCTCATAAATATGCAGGAAATAGAGATGCGTTCCCAACTAAATATTTAATCTATTGCTGCCAGGTTCAATAGACTGTGCTCTAGTCCATAGCCCTGCTTGTTTGATAGTGGTGGGGGGAAGGGGGCAAGGGGGGGGGGGTCTATGGTTCTGTCCTGCCAGACTCTTAAATTGTGTAGAGTTTTCTTCTCTCAGCCCAGGGTCAGTTTAGTCTCTGGTCTACTTACTGAATAGTTCCAGCAAATGCAGGACGTGTCTGTCTCAGAGTCCCTCAGCTTATGACAAGACTTTTTCTCCTCGTCTTTGCTGGTCTCTCCCCTGCTGGATTTTAAAACTGCAGAGAAAATCCTCTCCTTCTGCATCTATAGCTTTCTGTTTTGTCTTAAAGTGGGTATGGAATTAATTACTCATCTTTCAGAAGACATGCTCAAAGTGAGTTACAATTTAGGTAGGATAGGGTAGGGCCCTGCCCCAATGGAGCTTTACAGTTTAAGGGCCTGATTTAATTACGCTTCTATCCCTTACTGTGTCCATGGGGAAAATGCTTAATAGATGAGGCCCTAAGTTAGCACCAGGGGTAATGGAGGGCAAAGTGACCCAAGGTTAAAAGGATCATTAGTGGAGAAAGCAGGATTTGAACCCTGGCTTTTTTGACTCTTAAACCATGGCTCTAACCACTAGGCCACTGTTCATTCTGATGGAGCCCTTCTTTTCAGGAGTACACACATTTCTCCCGGTGATTCCTACATATCCTTCCACACAGTTTCTTGCCAGGGCAGGGAGTACTTGCTTCTCCCACCAATACTCCCCTTGACAGGATGTCCACAGTAGGATTTTCTTTACCCAATTTAAAATTAACCAGGAACTCAAAGAATTGTTGGAAGGGGACTCATCTCATTATGTTGCCATTGGCATCTTTCTTTTTATAAATCCACTTGAAGGATGCATGGCCCGTGATCAGCATAAACCAGCAGCCTAACAAATATAGTGCTGCTAGGATTGTCAAGGTCCATTTTATAGACAAAGTCTTATTTTCAAGGTTTATCTACTACAGGGGTAGGCAAGTCTGATCTGCAAGTGTCACAAGCAAGTCTGGTTTCCAGGATATGCAGAATGAACATGCATGAGATATATTTGCATTCAATGGAAGCAGTACATGCAAATCTATTGCATGCATATTCACTGTGGATATCTTGAAAATCAGACCTGTTTGTGCACTCAAGGACCAAAGTTGCCTACCCCAGTACTCTCTCATGGAAATACCATCTAAGGGTTGCAGTAGTTTTCTGGATACATGAAGTTCATCCCATCTGCATAAATCTCTCTCATATGAGTTACCAATATACCCACAATCTTTTTTCCTGTACCAGTTTTTCAATCATGAAAAATCATTGTTTTAGTTACATGCCCATATAAAAAGAGAATATATATTACTAGAAATAATGGCATATATATGATATACCATAATCCTTAGTCATTATATTATTAAATCATACTTGTTAGACAGTAGTTTTATGCAGCATAAATTATATGATTTTTTGGTTTAGTGAACGTATGATAATTTTGAATGGTATATCAAAAATGATCTTATGTTCACTAAACCAAAAAATCATTTGTTCACTGACTTGGAAAGCCTTACAGTGCTCTAACACATTGACATGGTCTTCAATTATAACAATGTGTGGATTCAGTTCACCCAATTTCTCATTTCAGGATCCAACAGAGTCCTGCACATCTTTCACTTTGGTGACAACGGAGTTGAATTTATTTCACATGCCCCTGTGCTCCATAGATATTTTCTCAAAACTGGCTATATCCGGAATAGGTATGGAAATGGGCAGCACTGGCTTATGTTCCATTTTGTTGCTGGCACTGCCAGCTTTACCCTCTATGACCTGCTCAACTTTCGCTCTGAATGAAGTGTAAACTGCGCAAAAAATCCTGGGATTTGTGAATATGAACTCTTGACTGTGTGCTCTCTGGCTTTTATGTCACTAGAACCAACCTTAATATTTCTGGCCCAGAAAAGAATATTCCTTAAGGGGTCAAAATTCAGCGGCATTTAGCCAGATAAATAGCTCCGCCCCAATCTGCTCCTATCCCACCCACAAGTTATCTGGCTAATTACTTAGCTGATAAGTACTTATCTAGCTGCGTGCAAACTATTGATGGATGCTGGATAAGCTGCAACTTATCTGGTTAAGTAGAGCTGAATATTAGCTTTTTAGTTAGTCGGATAACTTATTCAGCTAACTCTGGTCATGCTGTAGAGTAGTTCTTTTTTTTCAATTTGAATTTTATTGTGTTTATACATTTACATAAAAAAAGAAAGAAAAACAAGCATAGTGGTAACAAAGGAGAAAAAAAGGCAATAATACTAATCATATAAATCTATATGCCACATTATAGTCCACATACAAAGAAGAGGGGGGAGTTATACATAACATAATTAAATATACACAATAATAGGAGGATTTCTATATTGGTTGTTTACCCACTGCCTACAAGATCAGTGTGGCAATGGCTTGCTCGGGGGGTCATTGGAGAGGAGGAGGGCCAGAGAGACCTTAACTGCAGATTGCCCTTCCCCCCCCTCTTTCCTGCTGAGTGCGAGTGGCTGAGTGCCATACCCAACTTCACCAGCTTAGAGGGAGAAGTCTGTTCCCTGAGTGAACTGAGTGATTCCAAGATCCAACGCAATGAGAATTTTTCTTCTGTTTCTCCTGACTCTACACCTACCTAATTTTGACTCGATTTTGACATTAATGCAGGACTTTCTGCTATTTCTTTGGAGAGAAATGAGACTGTTTGTTTGTTTCTCAGCATCCGAAGGTACCTTTACTATCTATATTGACTCCTCCTGGTATGACAGGTGATATGAATCTGATAAAATTACAATGTTGGATATTTGGCAAGGAGTCACTAAAGTTGAAAAGACTTTATCTAGTATTATTCTGCAATTAAGCAAGATTATGGATATCTTGTCTATTCTTAGAGTTAAATAGAAACATAGAAACATACAAATGATGGCACAAAAGGACCAACTGATCCACCCAGTCTGCCCAGGAAGCTTATGTCAGTATCTGCTGCACTGTGCAGGTTACTCCCATGCTTATCAGTTTCCCAGACCGTAAAAGTGAGGGCCCTTGAATGCTATTTGAATCTATTTTTCCTTAACCCTTGCCATGGAAGCAGAGAGCAATGGTGGAATTGCATCAAAGGCATATTGATTAAGGGTAGTAAAAGCCACAACAACTAGTTACCCTCATGTGTATTTGTTCCCCAAACTGTAGAAGTCAGGGCCCTCGTTAGTTGCTGTCTCAATCCAGTTCCCCTTTTCCCACTGCTGTTGAAGCAGAGAGCAATGATGGAGTTGCATTAAGCCTTGATAATATATATATTTTTACAGACAGGACAGATAACAGTATCTACTTAAGGACCGAAGAGTGACATCACCAGAAGAGGGAGATTCCACTTCCTGAGTGAGGAGATCTCCTCAATTTCAGACTTCTTGGAAACATCTATTGATGATATTCCCTCAAGGGCTACCTTATTAGTTTCCTTGTCCTTGGAACAGGACAAGAATTTAGTGTTTCAGAAGTTTTGCAAAAATAAAGATTGTTTTGTGGTCAGCAGATACAAGTATGTCCAAAAATGTTTCAGGTTACACGGCATCATAAAGAGCAGCTTCTACAATTAAAACAGTAAGTTATTGATTTGGAGGTTCATTTTTCCTTAAACACTAGTGCAAGTGTCTTATTACCTATCAGAGAAATCAGTTTGTATTTACTGACCCCTTATACCTAGAGACTTTTATGAACTACAGGCTGTAGGACTAAGAGGTGCTAGTAGAGTAGTACTTAAGAGAGCTGAATAAACTTACTTGGCTGTTTTTAAGATGGCTGCATATATTAGAAAATGCAGCTCCACAGCTGACTATCCCTCCAAAGTTAGCCAGATAAACTTATCTGGCTAGCTTTGCAACTTGGGCCAGTGACTGAATATTACTTCATAAGTGACAATGGGTGAATATGGCAGGATTAATCACCTGCTTGGCGAGGATCACCCCCTGTTTGATATATTTGTATGCAGATTTGCAGTACAGTATGGAAAAAGCAGGATATATAACTTTGCAGCAAGTTGCCAGATAAGCAGAGGGAGGGGCTCTGATATTTTCACTGATTTGAGATAGAAGTTGCATTTATAAAGACAATGTAAGTGTAAATGTAATACTAATTTTTCATCAAAGATAAAATCAGTACTCAGAACATTTCCCTTGAGTCTACAATACGTTATACCTACTGTTTTTTCTTCAACAACATATCCAGTTTGCCTTTCAAGTATAAGGGTTTTCATTGAAAAAGACCTTGTTTATAAAAATAGATACGTATGGTAAGAGTACAAAATATAATTTATTCACAAAGCTAAAAAACAGAAGCGAGTAAAGAAATTTTAATTAAAAATAATAAAATGCTAATGTAAAAATGTCAAAGCAAGTATTCATTAAAGTTTGATATAAATTCTAGAAGAATGTTAAGTATTTTCCTTTATGAAAACTAATTTCTTTAAGAATAAAATGGCTATGATTTTAAAGTTATGTATGCTATTATTGAAAAATAGTCTCCAGTTAGTGAACAGGCAAACTATGGGGGCTAATGCAAAAAACTAAATGTTAAAACTGTGTTGAAATTCAGTGCACAATTTCCTAACATGCAAGCTAATATTCTTTTAACTCCAGATGTTAATAGTATGCTAATGCATTGGGAGTTAAAAAATGTGCACAGACCTGAAAATATGTGCACATAAAATGCTTAGGGCCAGATGTTAAATCACCTATGTGAGTAAAACCCGGGCCTTATGTGCGCCGGGCCAGTTTTCAAAGGCCCGGCCATATGTATAGACCCCCAGGGGTTGGTGAAAGGGGCAGGGCATTCCAGTAGGCGGGACGGGGATAGAGGCACCCGGAAGAGCGGCCATTTGCCGCTGTGCTGGGGGATCGCATGCTGGCAGGGTGCCAGTGCACGCAAAAGGTGAGTTAATGAATTTGGGGGGGTTTAGGATAGGGATAGTAGGGGTGTGCATTCGTTTTGAACTTAAATGTAAAACGCTACTTTTTTTTTTTTTTAACTTAAAAAAGTGATGAGGCGAAAACGATCGGATTTCCAACTTATTCAACATAGCTATGTGACGTCGGCGTCACGTCGGAGTGATGCGGCGTCACGTGATTCCCCGCGGGTTCGCTCCGGGACCCTCATTCGACCCAAAAGGAACTTTTGGCCAGCTTGGGGGGGCCTCCTGACACCCCCAAGCTGGCCAAAAGTTCCTTTTGGGTCGAACGAGGGTCCCGGAGCGAACCCGCGGGGAATCACGTGACGCCGCGTCACTCCGACGTGACGCCGACGTCACGTGCTCCTCGCAAAGGAGTTCAGAAATGGCGTCCTGACCCCGCTGGACCACCAGGGAGTTTTGGTAAGTCTTGGGGGGGGGGGGGGATTAAGGAGGGTGAGGGGTTTAAATTTTTATTTGCACATATGGACATAGACTCAACTTATGGAATTCTCCATATTTCCATATTGACCGCAAATGACCCCCCCTTTCGACTTATGGACTTATGAACATAAACGTTTGGTCTGCACATCCCTAAGGGATAGTGGGAGGGCAGGATAGGGGAAGGGGAATGGAGGTCAGGCTAGGGGGTTGGGAAGTTCCCTCCCAGTCCGCTCCTTAATTGGAGCGGACTGGGAGGGAACTGGGGAAGGCCCCGATGTGTTGCCGCTCATAAATGCAAAAATCTTCCCCCACTTGCGTGCACCAACCTGGCAGTTTTATAATATGCACGTACCAGCGCGGGCATATTATAAAACCGCGCGTCCATGTGTGTGACGGGTAGGCGCGCACATGGACACGCGCGCACGACGTTTTAAAAATCTACCCCTTAGTGCATAGAAAAACAAGTTTATATACAGAAAACATAGTTTATGTGCACAAAAAAATGTTTTCAGTGCAGAAAGTATTTTTTGTGCATGTAAATTATATTTTATGCATGGAAACTGTGCTTTTTGTGTGCAAAGCATATTTTCAATTCATAACATCCCAACTAGAGGTCCCAGAATGAGAACACTGGCTTCCAACCTAGACTAACATCATCCCTGGGAAGTTTACACCACCTCAGACAAGGAGTTAAATTTTCAGTGCTAAATAAAATAGGAGGTAATCCACCATTCCTCTTTGCTTTGGGGAGTAATACCTAAAACCATCATTAACATGGAATTTCCATGCCAGAGGACTAACTTCAGCACACAGTGCTGTTCACAAAACTCCTTGCTGCATTGGCAGTAGAGATTGTACTCTACTGCCAATGCACAACTGAGGGTTAAATTGTGGGCTGTGCTGAGTGCACCTTTTTGCATCGGCCCTCATAAAAGTGTGTATCTCAGGAATGCAATCTGCACAGTTGATTTACTGGACACCACGCATCATATTCACTTTTGCAAAATAACATTTTCTAGGAACCTTTATTGGACGCAATTGTGCATGTACCTATAACTTTGAAAGAGCACCATTTTCCTATTTGTTTCACAGTTTATCTGAAGACATATGCTCTATGCACTGTTCTAATTATGCAGATTTCAGTTCCACATTACCTTACTTGAATGCATGGAAGTAAAGGTTAAGCAAGAAAAAAAAAATGTTACATGCTTTCAAATTGGACTAAATACATTTCTTAACCAGAGTTTGAGAGTTCACACATTTTCTCAGGTCGAAACAGAGGCCCTGAGGTGAAAAGGTGTGCTAGGCAGTGCCTACATGTCAGCATTTTGTTCTATTCATAGAACTTTACTTCCAATGTTGCAAGGACTTTTCCACACAAAGGGGATAATTTTCAAAAGCATATACATACATAAAACATGGTGTTGTGTCCACAAATAGTTGTTTGTTTATTTTAGTTACCCTAGAGCCTATGCACGTATAAGTAGGCGCAGAAGCAAATTCCTGCGCATATTTTTATGCAATACTTGGAAGAAGCATTCCTAGGAGTGGAGTTGAAGCTGGGGGTAACCATTTATACATTTACACTATCAATTTTCAAAAGTATGTGCTTAATTGCACGTCCACACAGCTACGCCTGTTCCCAAGCAGGCATAAATGTGTGCGTGCATGCTACGCAGGGTTCAGCTTTGAAAATGATCATTATTTTTTTTATTTTAGATTTTTATATTCTGCTTTTCGCACTTTTTTCAGCACTTCAAAATGGATCACATTCATGTACTGTAGGTATCAGGCCTGAAATCACATGTACTTTCTGTACACGCACTTCAGCCCTAAGCGGGCTGTTATTAAATAACCTTAAAAACATGTACGCACAGGCCTGAGCAAAGATGCATGCCCATCTTATTTACTTATTATTTATTTAGTTACAAGGTTTATATACTGCGAATTGCGCAACATGTTCTCAGCCTTTTGCATAAACATCATTTAAAACATTATTGCTCCTCCATGCAAATCCCATGTTAATTAAGGCATTATCTATTACTTCCCATTGCAGAGATGTGTCTAGGGTTAAGTTATGGTTTTTTTTTTTAACAAAGGAAATTTAACTTCTGATCAGAGGCGGAGGAAAGTTTCTGGGGCTAATGTTCGTTGATGGGGATGAACCAGCTCTTCATGGGGCTTGGATCCTGTACTTGGGATTTATGTACATAAAGCATGATTTATGGGAGTTTTGTGCACACAATCTATTAGGTGAATTTTAAAAGCCCGAGGCACGCCAAAGCTGGAAGATACACGCACAAGTGGGGCTGGCACACGCCACGCGGATTTTAAAAGGCGCCCGAGTACGCACGTGTCTCCTGCTATGCGCACAAGTCAAAAGTTCAGAGAAAGGGGAGGGATGAGGGTGTGGCCTGGGTGGGGCATAGGTGTGTTGCGGGAAGGCCAAGAGATGTGCGTGTAAATACTTACGCACACAGGCGTGCGCGGGTTCCCCTGCCGCTTAACTTTACTACTGCTATAGATGTCATGTAAGTACAAAACCAAAAACATTCTAGGCTATGTATTTATTTATTTATTTAACAGCTTTTCAATACTGACATTAAAATACACATATCTGTTTACATTTTAATGTTAAAAAAGGTGGAAAATTACAATAAACAGGGAAAGGGGGAACGGGGCAACTGATAAATACGAAAGGAAGCACAGACAGGCGAAATTTAGCAAAATGAAAACTGAAAACTAAAGAGAATACAGTACGCAAAATGTAAAACATATCTACAAATATACAAGCAGTAGTATGTGGCTACGTGGAGTCATCAGAGAGCAATTGAGAGGTGACATGGAGCGACGGGAGGAGTAAGAGGTGCCGGGGAGGTGTATAGTAGTCAAACGAGGAAAATTAATCAGGGAAAGCCTGCTGAAAGAGCCAGGGATTTAGCATGGCTCCAAACGAAGGTTAAGGGGTAGAGTGTTCCAGTGCATGGGGCCAGCAATCGACAGGGTGCGGTCCCTGGTGGCTGTCAGACGAGCCTTTTTAAGTGGGGGGACTTGTAAGGTGTACTTGCGGTTCGCTCTGGAGGTGCGGGAAGAATGAGTAAGTTGTAAGGGTTCACTGAGCCACAAGGAGCTATGGTTGTGGATGGCTTTGTGAATGATAGTTTTGAACAGAATGTGGTATGTGATGGGGAGCCAGTGTAGCTCCTTGAGGATGGGGGTTATATGGTCTGATTTACGAGCATTGCTTATCATCCTTGCTAGTCAGCAGGGCTTGAAGGGTTGGGGGCTAACAGGGGGAAAATGGAGGCTAATAAATTAGGGGAGTTTGGAAGTGCTATCCCTGAACTGGGAATGAACTGGGAAAACAGGGTATGGTGTCGGTGAGCATCCTTTATAAAATTCCCCCACTTACGCAGTAGACGCAGCATTTGTGCGCACATGCACACATCCATTTAAAATTGTGTGCAAATGCATGTGCATTCAGCCTATTTTATACCATGTGGGCACATACGCGCGTATGCTATAAAATGGCTGCGTCCTTTGGTGCGAGCCGGCATAAGCATGTACATGTATGCCCCAGCGCCAGCATCAAAGTTACCATCTATGAGCACAAATGTTATGCTCTTAGCTCATATTTTTTGTACACAACCTTCAGGAGCATAATTTATGTTCCTAACTCTTGTTTTATGCATACGAATTTCAAGAACGTAAAAACTGTTATCCTAATTCATGTTTTATGCTAATAACTAAAGGGTACAACTTATAGGGATGTGCATTTGTTTGAAACAAATGGGTAAAACATGATGAATGAGTCTACATTCATTTCATTTGTAGTCTCTCATAACAGAGGGGTGTCCTACGAATAAAAAAAAAGTCATCTCATATGTTTGTGTTTCTATTGAAGTCTATGGCTCTGCTCATAAATAAATAAGCAGGTGAAGATTTTTCAAGTCAAAAATAATTCAGAGATTGAAGAATCCTGCTTTTATAACTGACTAACCCCTAGATTCAACATTCTGCTATATTTATGGCAGAATGATATTTATAGCAGAATGATGAATCACGAAAAAAAGGGGCAGGGGTAATAGTGGGCAGCAGGCCGTATCGTGGCGGTGCATTTTTGTCCGCTGCGGTTGCAGCCGCGCTGCCCACTATTGCCCCCCATAGCGTGACACCAAAAGGTGGTGTTATTTCCGGCGCTACTGCCGGCGATAATGTGTAAAACATTAATGCCTGCAGCGATACAGGAAATCTTTTTTTTGCCTGCCTAAAGCCTGCCTTAACCACTCCCCTTTCCCAAATTTAAATATTACCGATGCGATGCCCTAACGCACACGATAACAGTCTATCGTGTTTTAAAGAATGACCTTATGAATGTGGTGATGGAAACATAATTTGGAAACTCTATCCATACTCCTAGGCTCTTCCCACATGAAAGTACTGGCAGTATTACTGTCCAAAATTACACATTCAGGTAATGAGGTTGATCATGCATGTTAATTTACTATAACTTCAGTCTTTGCAATATTCAATGCAAGCTTATTGTAGAAAAGCCACTGCTTGATGGTATGAGTGCAGATCTTAATTAATTTTACTGTAACAGACTAAGTGGGTTGTATGCGAATGAAAAACAGAATGTCTTGCTGCTACTCCTTTGCCTACTTGCCATGCTCTGAAAGATCAACTAGGGGTCTTGCTACAACATGCCTAAGTGCTATGTCCCAGATATATCACATTAAGGGTCTTACTGCTACCGTTCTGCCTACCTGCCATGCTTCTGATATACTGCCTTTAGTGTCATGCTGTTATATGCATACCTGCCAAACATATCATGTACCAGCTTTGGAGGTTTGGTGCCTCCATGTTGTTTTCTGTTTGAATCTCAGCTTAGTTTTCTCACCTTGTTTGTTTTTTTGGTTATACTGGGGTATTTTGTCCCCAGAAAAAAAACGTGAAAAAAGAAACAAAAATCCACAAGTTTCTTCTCCCACCCCCACCTCTTTTAATGATTTCTGTCTTGCTGTCAAGGCCTTTGTACTATTGTTATTCCTGGCACTGTATGCCTTTGTGGTTTAGATACCTTTGTGCTGTTTAGGATTCCCCTCACTGTACATTTTGATAGTTTAGACACCTTTCTACTGCTTGTGATTCTCCACACTCTACACCATGGGGATCTTGCTAACATTCTGTCTTGCTGCCATGCTTCACAAGTACCACACTTTGGAGGTCTTTCTGACACTCTGCCTACTTGCCATGCTCCACGTGTACCACTTTGGGGATAATGTACCACCGTGCAGTCCTCCGACAATAAGGATTCTTGAGGGCATGGCTCTGGGTTAACCACTGGTCTGAGGCTGCCTCATTTTAAACCATTCTGTTACCTCATCAGCAAGGTACCCACCCCTGAGAGATCTTATATTTAGGACAGTCAATATACATATTCAGACAATAGCAAAATCCTCAGACAGAATGAAGAAATGCAGGCACCACAAAAAACATGCACAGGAGAAACCTTTTTCATGTTCTGAATATGGGAAAGTTTTCAGTAGGAAGAGAGAGCCAGTAAAACACCAGAAAATCTTATCTTACACCTCAGTAGATTTCCATTCAGAATTGCTGTCATACCCAGATTTTGTACCTTGAAGAATTTGTTGTCAATCTGCCTTGTTGTCAAACCCCAGATTCTATAACTTGGGATGGTCATGCCACTGTGGGGGGCTGCTTTGCACTTCTTATGATGCCCTGGTGTACTGATGTCATTCTTTGTGCTGCTTTGTCCTTTTATCAGTACTTGGATTTTTTCTTGCCAGCTCTCGGTTTTCTTCCCTATTCTTGGTGCCTTAGGAAGTTGATGCCCTATTTGGTGCCACTTTGCCTCTCGTGCTGCCTTCAAGAGTACATACCACTATTGTTGGTGCTCTGTTTTGAAACCTTAGTGCATTCTTACTACTGTTGCTCCTTTCTTGTCCCTCTTATGGTGCCTTGGGGACTACCTACCATCGCTGGTACCCTTTTACCCATTTACAGTGTCGTAGGCTTTTCATGCCATTTTCAGTGCCATTTTAAAATAGTCTAGGTGATTTGGAATTATTTTCCCTTTCTGATATTGTCATCCACAAGTTTCATTAGAAAATCCCAATTCTGGAAGCCCAAAATATGCTGCATTGCTTCCCCCATTAACTTTAATAATGAAGGAATGAATGAATGAATGAATGAATAATTAAAACAAATAAACAATTATTTTCCTACTTGAAATGAAGGAAACAAATGAAGGTGACCTACAAAATGAACTGAAACAAATATTTGCCTTTGCACAACCCTAACAGCTTTTATGCTCCTTATTCATGTTTTGTGCTCCTAACTTATGAGCAAAACATTTATATAACTAACATGTTTTTTGGGTACAACTTTTAGGAGCATAAAAATTGAGCTTCTAACTCATGTCTTGTGTGGACAACTTTTAATATGTGCACATATTATCTTTTCTGCACACACTGGGGCAGATTTTCAAAGGGTTACGCGCCTAACCCCAAAAAGCTGCCCCTGCACGCGCCGAGCCTATTTTGCATAGGCTCGGCACCGCACACAAGCCCCGGGACACGCGTATACCCCTGGGCTTGAGAAAGGGGGTGGGGCTGGAGCCTCCAGGCACAGCGGCTATTTGTGGCTGTGCCCGGGATCGAGGGCCTGCCGTCGCCGGTGCGCGTAACCTACGCCTGCCCGGAGGCAGGCACAACTTCGCAAACAAAGGTAAGGGGTTGGTTTTAGATAGGGCTGGGGGGCGGGATAGGTAGGGGAAGGGATGGGAAGGTGGGGGGTGGCGGAAAGAAAGTTCCCTCCGAGGGAACAGGGAAAGCCATCGGGGCTCCCTAGGGCTCAACACGCGCAAGGTGCACAAGTGTGCACCCCCTTGTGTGCACCGACCCCGGATTTTATAACATGCGTGTGGCTTAAAGGTGAATTTTAAATGCTCGACATGTGCATTAATAATGGGACGAACGAAGAAGTCTGGCTCATACATGTCGAGCGGATTTAAAAAGCCGCAGAGATGGCACGTTTCTTCCGCAGCACGCACATCTCGAAAGTTTTCAAAAACGGTTGCAGTATGGGCATGGTCTGGGAGGGGCATATGCATTTTGGGGCGTGAATCTAAAATGTGCTCATAAATACCGACACAACCTGGCAAGCACCGAGACCCGGGTAACTACCATGTATCTTTACTTCTGCTATGGACGCCATGTAATTTAACATTTAAAGAAAACAAGGCAGATCTGCTGGGTTTAAGGGTCAGGGCTTACTGTGGGGAGTGAAGGCTATCAAACCAGGGGGATTGGAGGATCTCTCTCTTAACTGGGTGAACTGGGGATGACCTAGGAAAACTGGGAATGGCGTTGCGCGCGCCCCTTTTAAAATTCCAAGATTTATGCGGTAGAAGCGGCCAGGCTATTGTATAATGTGCGCATATGCATGCATGTGTTATAAAATGGCACATACCTAGGCACTGTCCAACGTATGCGTGCATATGTGTACACACGCTCCGGTTTGAAAGTTATCATCTTATTTTTAGTTCCCGATGAATTTGCCTTCTATTAAGTTACAGTATCGGGAGTCAACTTTTTTTTTTTAGAAAGCATATTAAGAAAACATGTGCTGATATATACTACACATTTTTTACTCTTATATCTTATATCAGGCCAAAAATGAGCAAATTAGAGTTAATGATGATTTTGCCAGAAAATACAAGTGAATGTCATCTTTTACTCTGACCTGTTCATTCTGTTTGGAACTGACAAAGGGAGTGTTAACGCCTGAAAGCTAATCAAGAAATTCATTAAGCTAGACCTATAAAAGGAATCACCTTTTTTTTGGTTTGGTGACCTTTATCTCCAGATATGTCAATTAAAGGATGTTGAACTATAATGCAGTTTTCTGTGCACTGAAAATAAAGGATCTCATTTATCAAGTGAGCGTTATTCATTCTTATGCTAGGGCCAAATTGTTCTCGTTGCACCGTCAAGAGTATTTCTGCATCAGATGACTTTTTTTCATCTGGCACTAAATTAAGTACAGCACAATTCAGGAGCTGGTTCGAATGAGTTGGTGTGAGGCTGGTACCCTAAATAGCACTGTCATTAACCTCCTCTCTCAAGGAAGATGGGGAAAGCGTGTTACGAGCGCGCGCGGGCGCGATCGTCTCGAGCTGGTGGTGAGCCCTTGGGCCACGGCGAAAGCTAGGGAGGAGCCCCAGCCACACCGTGGGAGGTGAGCTGGGCAGGCATGGTGAGCCAGGCGGGTACAGAAGCAGGCACAGAGTCTGACCCTCAGCCGGACCTGCACGCCCATGGTAGCCAACACTGGGAAGTTGACTGATGAACGGTCCTCCGACTGTTCCCGGCCCTTTCGGACCTGCCGCAGGGAACGGCAATGGGCAGCAGGCCGGACAGAGGCGAGGGCAGACAGAGTCCTTTACACTGAAGACGTCAGACGGTGGCTGAAGCAGACATCCAAGACAGGCTGAAGCAAGACGTTGGAGACATCAGGGCAAAGGCTGAAGCAGACATCGTAGACAAGGCAGGTGCAGACATCGTAGACAAGGCTGGAAGGAAACATGGCACTGTCCATCAGGGCGCCCTACTCAGCCCACCCGTGGGACTGAGTCGCGGACCACCCCATCCCAGACGCGCCCTACACAGCCCAGGAAGGCTGGTCGCGGACCTCGCTGAGGAAAGGAGGGTGCAAGGAAGACAAAGCGGAAGATCCAGGCGAACAGGAACTCCGATGCTGGGATACTGACATCAGAAGCCCCTTCGGCTGGCAGGCAGGGAAGCTCAAGAGCCCGGGGGACGAATCCCTCCTGTTGGCCACTCCAGGGCCCAACAGGACAGAAGGCTCAGGAACCAGACGAGGACATAGGGCGGAACACCCGGAACTGGAACAGGAACGGAATCAGGCAGCTTCAGGAACAGACATCAAAGTTAGGTCAGGAACAGACATCCAGACAGAGACAGGACAAGGAGCCATCAATACATGGAGGACCTGGATCGGCAAGGTTACAGGCGACTGTAATACACAAACCGAAGGCAAGTTGCAAGTAACAAGAAAGTCCTTATATACTGGAGGTAGAAGGCAACTCCCTGGGAGGAGCTTGCCAGGACCGCCCACCGCTGGCCCTATAAATAAGGAGGAGAGCTACGGGCCGGCCCCTAGGAGAAGGGCGTCGCCAAACAGGAAGTCCAAACGCTGGCATGCAAGCCACAGGCACAGCTAGGCCTCCCAGGCCCTGGAGCAAGTCCCGGAAGGAACACAGGCGAGGCCCTGGCTTCGGAGCGGCCTCCGGTGGAAGGTGAGAGACCACCTGTAGCGCAGCAACAGGGGGGATCGTAACAAAGCGGGATTTTCCATCAGAAGGGACAGGCTGGAAAGAAATCGAACAAAATATCCTGATATGGAGGGTTTTGCTAGGGGTGTATCAAAATTAAAATAAGACTTTGGGCCTTATTTTCTAAATGTATCGCACGCGGTAAGGGACGTTTCGCACACGAAATATCCCTTTTCACATGCAATACCAAAATGGGGGCGGAGTCGGCCCCGGAAGAGGAGGAGTCGGGGCGTCACCGGGGCCGACTCCGCGAGGATGCCGCGGACGACGAAAAGGTAAAGGCCCTTTTCGCGTCCGAGTTCGCTCCCAATAGCTTCACCTCCTATGGTGGTGCTATTGGGTGCGAAACCGGAAGCTGCCGGCTAGCGCAGGCCCGCCCCCCGTTTTGCCCCCCCTCCCGCCCCTCAGTCCCTAAAGTATCGCAGGCCTGCGATACTTTAGAAAATGAGGCCCTTTGACAAAACTAAGCAAGCCTTTGAAATCTACTGCAAAGTAACTTTTCCTTCTTTTGCAGCAGCTGCAAATTTGAAGGATAAAAGGGCTCCTCTACAATTTCAAATATTTTAAAGACAATAGTCAGAGCTATCTTGCTAGGTAAATAGGTATTTCTCAGGTAGATTGTGTTGGATGAAAATTGCCCCCATCAACTCCCTCCCTCTTCCCCCAAGAGGCTAAAAGTAAATGCTGGTTTTCATATTCCTATAAAATCGGCTGCATAGTACTTACAGTATGTAGACAGATGTAGTTGCACACAAACACACATGAGCTATTCATAACTGTCACCTTTATCATCGCAGTCATGCAATGGTTAGGGCTCGTTCTGCCTCACTTTATTTGTTAAATTTGCATTTACTAGCTGTCTTTCTTTCTGATGCATGGTATAACGAAAGCATAGGGCCAGAAGCTGCAAGCTGAAGGTCGCTGGTGATTTTTTGCAAATCGTGTACAAATCATGGTGCTAGCTCAGTACAGTGATACATTTATAAAAACAAAATAAAATAAAAAGCCAGTCCTTATCACTGGCTCAAACCTCTGATAAACGAGGCCTGAAGAGTTAACTTCAATATCCTAATGGGTGATAGCTACCACTAGAATATTGGCCATTAAAAAAGTACTTTTAACTACGTGAAACTCTATTCCCTGGAAACAGTGGGAGCAGCTTCGCTTGGACATTCTTTTCTCAGTTCCTTCCATGCATGCTATGGAAATTAGATTGAAATATACAGTACATCTTTTTTGTTAACTATTCTCCAGCTTAATTGGAGGTGAGGAAAATTATGGCACTAATAGGACAACTTAATTAAAGTTCATTATGGAGTTACTGAGGCGACTCTAACTAATAGGAAAAAGTGGGGTCCTATGCAGAACTGTGCAGCCAGAAAAAGGAAAAGCAGCCAGAAGTCAATAAAGATCAATCAACAGTTTTCAAGAAAGACAATAAGTATTTAATTACTTCCACTAGAAAAACAATATTTTTTTTACTTTGTGCTGACATGTGCTCTGCCCATTTGAACTATCCAACATAGCCTTTACAGATCTACTTGGTTGCCAAAGATTAAAGGGCTGATTTACTAATCTTTTTTGCTCTGCAGACAAAGAATGTGGAGAAGAGCCTTAGTTGATCAGGCGCTAACAGAGAGGCGTTTGTCCAAAATAATATATTACCTTGGGGGTCAATATTCATCCACAGGGAGTCGCAGCTGAATAGCGAACCCAAGCTAACATGTTGCACAAAACTTTTATGGCCCTAACTCATATTTCTGGCTTACAATTCAGCTCCCCCAGTACCCACCCTATTACCCTGCAATTTGCATCAGACACTTTAATCCTACTGCAAGTTTTTTAGCGCAGGTTTTTTCACCACTAAAGCCTTTTTTACATTCTTGGGCAATGTCAGAACCGAAAAACTCATGCAAAAGCACAAGTAAAAACCCATGGTGGGCTCTCAATGTGGCTTATTACATTGGACCTTCAGATAGCTGCAATAAAATATCCCTGGGCTCTGCGCACAGAGAAATATGTGCATAACCCTGTTTCTTGCATACTTTTATGTAAACTGGAAAGAGGCATTCCGGTGGGTGGAGTAGGGTTAAAGTTGGACTAAAGTGCATACGTCTTGATTTTAAAAAGTGTGCATGCAAGGCCACAGACACAAGTTACACCCTCTGAAGAGCAGGTGTAACTTTGTACAAGTTAGTCTGTGCACCTACAAGGCCAATTACTTGCAAATTTTCAAACCATACAAGTTCACTTTGAAAATTCAGGGTAAAGTTGGTTTATACTACTACTACTACTGCTGCTGCTACTACTACTACTGCTTAACATTTATACAGCTGTACATGGTGTACACAGCGCTGTACAAACATACAAAAGATTAAAAAAAACCTATTTTGCATGTACAAAAATACAAAAAAATATACAAAAATGTGAAAAAAAGAACATGCAAACTTTAGTCAAATGTGTACAGATATCAGATTACTCTCTTTGAGACCAATTTTAAATTTCGCTGTGGAACTTCCATCCCACAGACACTGCAAGCTCCTTTTCAATTTAGCAAGCAAGCACAACATAAGTAATTTTTTCCTTGCGTACTTTGTACCTGCACAGAAGCAGATGCAATGTATGAGCATGAAAGTATGCACTGAGATTTCATATTGAAATGTCTGCCCTTATTTTCATTCCTAACTTAACCATCCACTTTGTTAGGACACTGTCACTGTTGACACAACCTCTTCTGAGTCATCACTGACATCACTGAGGTTGCCTCCTCAGTTTTTTGGTGACTGGAGGGCTTAACTCAAGTGCCACCATTCATACGGGCCCTTCCTTATTTTGGCGGCTGATGGCAAGAGTTCCACCAGCCTCGCTAACCCTTCAGCGCCTGCATTTCTAAAACGTGCAGGCTGCCCTTCCTGGCTAAGAAGATCTTATGATGCAAAGGATCAGCAGCCAGGAAGTGCAGTCCACCAGTTTTCAAAGATCTTGTGGTGCTTTCAAATGTGCCATGGTGAAATGGAGTTTTTGGTCGGTAATCCAGGGTGACCCAGCAGAAAATCACCATGGATTAAGTGTAACAAAAAAAAAAAAAAAAAAAATCTCAAGGTTGGGCATGCAAACGCTCTGAACATCCTTGGTTAGAGATAAGCAAATCCAAAGAACAAATAATGTACTGTTTGAGTTGGTCCCAGAACTCAGTGCCAGCACTCTGTGCTGCCGTATGGGAAACCTGGAGGCCAATATTCAGCAGGCCGTTTAGGGGACAAGTTATCTGGCTACAGTTAGCCAGATAACTTGTCCAGTATATTCAATGGGATAAACATCCCGCTGAATAAACTTGTTTAAAGTGATCCAGCTTCATATAGCTGGATAACTTTAACCCTAATCTGCCATTGACTGAATATGGCCAGTTAGACCTAAAGTTACCTGGCCTCATGTGGCTGGATAACTCACTGCTTACCCACAAATCTTCTGAATATTGGGCATATCTGGCTAGGTTAGCCAGATGACTTTAAGACTTCTTCGGAGCCGACCTAAAGTCACCAAGCCTATGTGGTCAGATAACTCGCCACCTATCAGGATAAGTAGCGTATCTTAAAAAGAAAAAACATCCATTATTCCTACCATGTGACAGGGCTTGGCCAATGGCACGGATACCCATCTTTAAAAATGGCGCGGGCCATCCAGTGCTCCTACCATGTGACAGGGGCCGGCCAATGGCACGGATACCCTGTCACATGGTAAGGGCAAAGGGCCATGGGCGCCATTTTGATTAGTGGCAGCCGACGGCCCCGAGAGCGGGAGATCGCTCCCGGGACTTCCACTGGACCACCAGGTACTTGTAAAAAGTTTTGGGGGGGTTCGGGAGGGTGGGGAAAGCTAAGGGAACAGTTTTAAAGGGTCGGGTGGGTTTTTTTGTTTATCAGCTCAGGCGCAGCCGATAAACAAAACCGCGATTGGGCCACACAAAAAAAAATTAACGATGTGAATCGGAACCGGAATCAGAACTGATTCCGGTTCCGATTCACATCTCTAAAATTTGGAGCCCATCAAACGTCTCTGAATGCTTTCACTGTCATGTCCCTAATCCTTCCAAGTGAGTTTGCAAACCCCCAAGTTCACAGGTAGCTGTTTTGGCTGTGATTTATTAAAACTGGCTTCACAGCTATCATTTTCCAGTCCAGATTCTTTGAAAACCACAGCACACCCAGGCACAACTAAAACTTGTCAAGAACATTTTAAACTACTACCAGTAAAAGTAGAACTTTCTTCTGGATCCAGCCAAGCTAACCAGGAACAAATTAATGCTCAAGGTAGTCCTGCTCTGGTGCCACTGTTTCAGTCTGCAGAAGTTTGGAGACAAAAAGAGATAATTAATTCAACCCAAGCAGCAAACCCTTGCAAAATCAGCTCTAATTCTTAGGAAAGTAGCATTTACTTTTCCCTTACTTGCCTTCTTTGGATCCCTCCTGTGTGAACAAGGCACAGAAACTAAGTCAATCCAGCTACACAGAATCCACTCCAGATTGCTGTTCCACAACATCTGTAGTTCTGTCTCTGGGGAAGCCCAGTGTCTCTGTTCAATCGTTGTGCAATGTAAAAACATATTTCAAGCTCATTCTACACTGCCTTTCCAGTTTGAGGGAACAGTAACCTCATTTTAAGTACATAAGAGCATGCCATACTGGGTCAGACCAAGGGTCCATCAAGCCCAGCATCCTGTTTCCAACAATGGCCAATCCAGGCCATAAGAACCTGGCAAGTACCCAAAAACTAAGTCTATTCCATGTAACTATTGCTAGTAATAGCAGTGGCAATTTTCTAAGTCAACTTAATTAATAGCAGGTGATGGGCTTCTCCTCCAAGAACTTATCCAATCCTTTTTTAAACACAGCTATACTAACTGCACTAACCAAATCCTCGGGCAACAAATTCCAGAGTTTAATTGTGTGTTGAGTGAAAAAAAACTTTCTCCGATTAGTTTTAAATGTGCCACATGCTAACTTCATGGAGTGCCCCCTAGTCTTTCTATTATCCGAAAGAGTAAATAACCGATTCACATCTACCCGTTCTAGACCTCTCATGATTTTAAAATCCTCTATCATATCTCAGCTGTACCTCAGCCTTAGGAGGAACCCAGTCCTATAATTCCATTCTAGAAGGAACCTAGTTCAGCAGATCCTCTTCTGATGAACTCCAGTCTAAGTGATCCACTCCAGGAAAAGCAGTCCAGTCCAGCTGGCACACTCAAGGAGGAGCAGTCCAGTCCAGTTGATCCACTTCAGGAAGATCACGCTTTTACAGCCTTGTTCCCTATGGAGCTTGTTCCAGCAGCCCAGTACCAGAGAGACATTGCTCCAGTAGCCCAGCACCAGAAAGTCACTGTGACAGCAGCCCAGCACCCAAAAAAAACCTCAAACCAGCAGGCCAGCCTCAGAAAGGCTCTGAAAGTGCAGTTCAGCCTTGGAGAGGCTCTGAATCAGTAGTCCAGTCTTGAAGAGACTCTGAACCAGCATCCTAGTCTCGTAGAGATGCTGTACCAGCCATCTAGTGTCAGAGCGATGCTGTTCCAGCCATCCAGTGCCTGAGAGTCTCTGACTCAGTTACCCAGCACCAGAAAGATGCCGGGCCAGTGCTCAAGACATTCTGGCCCAGTTACCCAGCACTCAAGAGACTCTAGCCCAGCTACCCAGTGTCTTATTTGGCTATCTAGTGGCCTCTTAATATCTAATTATATTAGGTGACTGCTAGACAGCTGGACAAGTCATTTATCCGGCTGTCTAGTTAGCCAGATGGGTTGTGGGTGGACAATGGGTGGATCAGTGATAAATACTGATATTCAGACAAAAACTGATAAATGACCCTGTTAGCTGGATAAATTATCAAACCGTGATGTGGCCTTATCGCAGGCGATAACATCCTATCACATGTTATAAGTACTGGTTAGTGTAGTTGGGTTCAAAAAAGGTTTGGATAAGCTCTTGGAGGAGAAGTCCATTAACGACTATTAATCAAGTTTACTTAGGGAATAGCCACTGCTATTAATTGCATCAGTAGCATGGGATCTTCTTAGTGTTTGGGTAATTGCCAGGTTCTTGTGGCCTGGTTTGGCCTCTGTTGGAAACAGGATGCTGGGCTCGATGGACCCTTGATCTGACCCAGCATGGCAATTTCTTATGTTCTTATGTTCTTACTGCATCGCGACTGTTATATTTAAATTTGGGAAAGGGGAGATAAGGGCAGGCTTTGGGCTGAGTAAAAACATTTTAATTCCGGTACAACTGTGGGCGATATAGTAATAATAATAAATAATACATATGTAAATGGCCTCATCATTGCATTCTGAAAAAAGAAATGCCTCAAAATCTTTCCTTAACCTGATTCTTACTTAAGCTAGGGTTCCTCTAACAAAGACAAATGACACCATGACAGTTGGCATGCAAGCAATTTGACACATTGGAGGCAAAAGGCCATCTGTTCTGATTTTTTGCCAGCCGTTTATTTTCTTTTTCCTTACTAGACTAAATATGTCAGTTCTATGTAATGCTAGATTTATACTAAATATACTGCATACATCTTTCTTTTAAAGTAAATTATAAAGAATGTCAGGGAAAGAGGATTTTTTTTTTAATGTTATTATAGATCTATCAAAACAGAATATGCTTATGTTTTGGGTATAGAGTTTTTTTGTATCACAAATTATATACCATTTCCATTTATAACTTCAAGTAAAATCTGCTTGACTGTGCCATTTAGAAACCATGCATGCATTTAGTTGTTTACTTATGTACAGTCTGTTGTACATGACAAGAAATTAAATAAAAGAAGCAGAGAATTAGTATGCGTGGGAGTCTTAGTTCAAATACACAGATACTACCGTAAGTAGGAATGTGCACAGGGGAAAAAAATTAAGTTCGGTCTATTTTCAGTTCTTTGGCCATTTTCTGTCATTTTATTTGTTTCGGTTTCCAAGTTAATTCATTAAGTTTGTTATATCGTTTAATCCATTTCCATTAAATTCAATGGTGGAAGGAATACATCCTATTTTGGATATTAACCTTGGCGTTTTCTATCCAGGTTGAAGGAAGCTTTCGGGAAAGCATCAGCAGCAGAGGGAACTGCAGCCCAAGACACTAAGACGGTAACTTTCAAAGAGGCACCTGAGCACACACTGACGGGGAACTTTTATAACATATGCGCATATATGCACGTCTGTGTCATAAAAATAACTTGGGGGTGCATGTGTGTGCCCAATCTTGCAAGTATTTATTTATTTACAGTTCTTATATACCGCACAATGGGTAGGGAACTATCCGTCTAGGCGGTTTACATATTAATACATACACAAATAATATTATACTAACAATACATTGACAAACATATGCAATCATATTAAAAGTAGGTGTACACAGCCGCATAAAGTCAGGGATGAGCCACGCAAGTGGGGGAATTTTATAACAGGCATGCATGCACACCATGACCAGTTTCACCAGTTCATCCACCAGGTCTCCCAGTCTAGAGCTAGGTCCTCCAACCCGCCTCCCGGTTCATTAGCCTGCTGCGCCCCCCCCCCCCCCCCCAGTTACCCCAGAATCCTTTTTTATTTTTATAACTTATACCTCCTCCATTGCAGAAGTAACTTTATGTGGCACTGGACCTGGGTGCGTGCCCAGGTGTGTAAGTACTTGCACACATTTCTTGGCCTCACCCCAGAATGCCCATTCCCCACCCACATCACACCCCTTTTTTTCCTCAGATGCGAGATGTGCACACACATCGGTGCACGCTGGCGCATCCCTCCACTTTATAAAAACTGGGCGGACACGCACATGGTCCCACATGCACGCCCATCTCCCGATTTTGGTGCGTGCCCTGGCTTTTAAAATTCACCTCTGAGACTGGGGCAAAGAGGCACTACAGCAGTCGAATGATCGCCCCCAAGCACTGTGAGATGGGCAAGATGGTACTAACAGTGGCAGGAGCGTCCCAAGTCTCTGCGGAGGGGGCCGGGAAGCTGCCAAAATAGAGGCATAAAAATCCCAAGGCACCGAATGAGGGCCAAAAGGCACCATCAGGAGTGGCACCATGAGAAAGAAAAAGTAGCACTAACAGTGGCAAGAATGCCTCAAGGCTCTGTGAGAGGGCAAAGCATCATGAATAGTAACATGAAGTAATAGGAACGTGAAGGTCCTAGATATAGGGGCAAAAAAACGAAGCCAAATATCTTGAAGCCACAAGGTGGTGAACTTACTATCCATGGGCAGAGAAAAGCCAGAGGAAATCTCTGGAGGAGGCACATTTATTTATTTATTTAATAAATATTAAGAGGTCAATATTCGGCCACGGAGCTATCCGGCTAACTTAACGAGAATACTAAGTGGTGTGGCCTTGCTGCTGAATATCCACGGCTATCTTAAAGTTAGCCGGTTATGGCAAACTGGCTAACTTTAGGCCAGCTCTATGGTCTGACCAGAGTTAGCTGCATTGGTTAAACTTACTGCTAACCCTGGCCCACCCCAAAACTTTTCAGTTATCCATCTAAATGGCTTTGGAATATCGACCTCATAATGGCCCAGATGCGAAAATTGGTGCTTGGACCTGTGTATAGGAGTGAGAGTCTAATCATATCAGCTAGACTGCTGGCCAAAAGATGATGAATTTTGGCTGTTGAAGGTGAAGTCAAAGGAAATGCTGGAGGAGGTCCAGAGTGGCTGTGACAAAGTTTCCATATGGCATCCATGAGGGGAAAAGGCCGAGGGTCAGGCTGGAGGTTGACTTCCCCTTTGCTCTTTTCTGGTACTGATTCTTGTAATGAGAGACTAGGTCCCCAGAATGCCAGTTCCTCTTGAAAGCACCAAGAGAGGAGCAGAATAGTAACAGCAGCAGTGGCATTAACACATCAAGGCATTGTGAGGACAAAGGAGCAGTGACATCCACATTCCAAAGCACTGATTCATAAGAGGATCAAGGAACAGGAGCAGAGGTATAAACAATTCTTCAAGGCACCAGGAGAGGAACAAGGCAGCAACAGCTGAAGCAATGGCTCTTTAAAGCACCAAGAGAGGAGCAAAGCGGCAGGTGTAATGGACAGGGGGATCTACACCCTAAGGCACCAAAAGAGGTGCAAGGTAGCAACATGCCAAGTCACTGAGCGAGGGTCTTAGGATTAAGCATCTGGAGAATTAACAAGCCAAGGCATTTAAGGCTGAATTTTCAAAGGCCTACACGTGCCAATACTGGGTGATACACGCATGGCCGGGATGCGCACGCGCATCATGTGGATTTTCAAACGCTCGCATCCACATGAGTATCTCCCGGTAGGCACAGAAGAATGGGTTTGGGGAAAAGAGGCAGGCCAGGTGCAGGATCTGGACAGCATCATTAGGCACTGTCCTGCTAAAGCGCGAGCCAACCAGCCTGCGCAACCTGCTGGAGCTCCGGAGAGCAGGTAAATTTAAAAACAAAAAAAGTAGGGTAGTTAGTAGGGTTTTAGGAGAAGGGAGGCAGGTTAGGTGGTGGGGATTAGGAAGTTCACTCCCAGTCTGCTCTTTTACTGGAAAGGACTGGGAAGGGGAACAGTGAATACAGAACAGTGAATACAGCCTATCACGTCGCCAAGCACAAAACATGATTCGGCACTCGCAAGCACATGTACGCGCAGATATAAAATTGTGTGCACAGGTAGAGGATTTAATAACATGCGTGCGTGAATGCACGCATGTTATAAAATCGCCGCGTCCATTTGTGTGCACTGGCATTCGCATGCACATGGACGCCAGTGCGAGTTTGAAAGTTATTGTCTAATAGGGTCATTCATCAAAATGCATTATGGTGTTAACGCCTGTGATAGCATTACTATCGCATAATTTTTGGTGTTATCACATTGCAAATTTTTCACAGGGGCAGGATTGGGGAACGGTTTGGGTGGGATTAATTAAAATGAAGGGTATTTTTGCACTGAGAGAGAAAGAGTGAGAGAGAGAGGGAGAGAGAGGTGAGGTGTTGGTGGTGCTTTAGGGTTTAGGGGCCAGATTTACATGCAGAGTGAGGATGTACAAACAGTACAGTACAACTCAGTGAAGATTTGATGTCAAATGGAGTGAGAAAAGTCTCACAAACATGAGATTTGTACAATGTTCCCTCACCCTAGTTTGATAGTACCCTATTATAGAGTTCATCAAGCTAGGGTGAGAGAACATACTAGAAATCTCATTTTTGTGAAACTTTCCTCACTCCAAATGACATCAAATCTTCACAGAGGTCTTCTGTGCTGGTTGTACGTCTCACTCTGCATGCAAAACTGGACCCTAAACTGTAAAGCACCACCAACAGCTCAACTTGAGTTATTAGCTGGACCTCCTATAGTGATATAAATAGTTACATACTGTGAAGGCCTCTCGCTTCTCTCTCTCCCTGTCTGGCCATTTTTCGAGTAGCGAAATTCAAGTAGTGTGATGTGCGAAAACTTTAATGCACCCAGTGATACTCTACCTATGCGAAGTGCAGTGCTAACATGGCACGTGGTGTGGTAGTTTGTACATGAGGCAATGATGGGTGAAGTGACTTGTCAAAGATCACAAGGAGCAGCAGAGGGATTTGAACCCTGCCTTTCCTGCTGGGTTCTCAGCCCACTTCTCAAAAACAAAAGCACATTTTTGTCTATAAATAATTAAATGCAGCTTTTATCTAAGGTCTGTAAACATGGGATGAAAAATGACATAAAAGGGAAAATATATACAGGAATGACCAGGTTGGAAGAAGGGGAGGAGGAATGGCACTATATAAAAAAATATTAACTCAACAGAATTGTAGGAGTTACGAGATAAAGAGGAGACATTGTGGGCTAATCTGAGAGGAGGAAATGGAACATTTATTTATATTGGTGTAATATGCAGCCCTGCATTGCAAAATGAAGAAATGAAACATAGAAATGACGGCAGAAGAAGACCAAACGGCCCATCCAGTCTGCCTATCAAGCTTTCACACTTATTTTTCTCATACTTATCTGTTACTCTGACCACTGAGATCAGGGCCCTTATTGGTAACTTTTTGGTTCTAATTTCCTTCCACCCCCGCTATTGATGTAGAGAGCAGTGCTGGAGCTGCATCAAAGTGAAGTATCAAGCCTAATTGGTTAGGGGTAGTAACCGCCGCAATAAGTAAGCTACTCCCATGCTTATTTTTTTACCCAGCCTGTGCAATTTAGTCCTTGTTGGTTGTTGTCTGAATATAAATCCTCTTTTCTTCATTCCCCCTGCATTGACTGAGTGAGCTGTGCTGTATATGTATTCAAAGTGAAGTATCAGGCTTAATTTGTTCGGGATAGTAACTGCTGCAACAAGCAAGCTACTCCCATGCTTATTTGTTTACCGGGACTATGCAATTCAGTCCTTGTTGGTAGTTGTCTGACGTAAATCCTCTTATCTTCATTCCCCTCTGCCATTGAAGCAGAGAGCTACACTGGATATGCATTGAAAATGAAGTATCAGGCTTATTTGGTTTGGGGTAGTAGCCGCCGCAAAAAGCAAGCTACTCCCACGCTTATTTGTGAATGCAAATCCTTTTTCCCACATTTCCTCTTGCCGTTCAAGCATAGAGCAATGTTGGAGTCATATTAACCATGTGTATGTTTATTGAATAAGGGTATTAATCACCAGGCAGTAGCTGACATTCCCGCAAGCCACCCCATGCCTCTTCTCTTCATTCACATCCTCAAGACTTTATGGATCCATAGTGTTTATCCCACGCCCTTTTGAAATCCTTCACAGTTTTGGTCTTCACCACTTCCACAGGAAGAGCGTTCCAGGCAGCCACCACTCTCTTCATGAAGAAATACTTCCTGATATTGGTTCTGAGTCTTCCTCCCTGGAGTTTTAAATATTGACGCCTAATTCTGCTGATTTTTTTCCAACAGAAAAGGTTTGTCGTTGACTTTGGTTTATTAAAACCTTTCAAGTATCTGAAAGTCTGTATCATATCACCCCTGCTCCTCCTTTCCTCCAGGGTGTACATATTTAAGTTCTTCAATCTCTCCTTATAAGTCATTCGATGAAGACCATCCACCTTTTTGGTCGCCTTTCTCTGGACCGCCTCTATCCTGTCTCTGTCCCTTTGGAGATACGGTCTGCAGAACTGAGCATAGTACTCCAGGTGAGGCCTCACCAAGGACCTGTACAAGGGGATAATCACTTCCCTTTTCTTACTCGATATTTTTTCTCTCTATGCAGCCCAGCATTCTTCTGGCTTTAGCTATCGCCTTGTCACATTGTTTTGCCGACTTCAGATCGTTAGACACTATCACCCCAAGGTCTCTCTCCTGCTCCGTGCACATCAGCCGTTCACCCCCCATCAAATACATTTCTTTCGGATTTCCACACCCCCATATGCATGACTCTACACTTCTTGGCATTGAATCTCAGCTGCCATATCTTCGACCAGTCTTCCAGCTTCCTTAAATCCCATCTCATTCTCTCCACCTTCCGGCGAGTCCACTCTGTTGCAGATCTTAGTATCATCTGCAAATAGACAAACCTTACCTTCTATCCTGTCTGCGATGTCGCTCACGAAGATATTGAACAGGACCGGTCCCAACATCGACCCTTGCGGCACTCTGCTCATCACTGCTCTCTCTTCCAAATAAGTTCCATTTACAATCACACATTGTCTTCTGTCCTTCAACCAGTTTGCTATCTAGGTCACCACCTTTGCACTCACTCCCAAGCTTCTCGTTTTATTCACAAGCCTCCTGTGTGGGACCATATCAAAAGCTTTGCTGAAATCTAAGTAGATGACATTGAGCGCTCTTCCTCAATCTAATTCCCTAGTCACCCAATCAAAAAAGTCTATCAGATTCATCTGACAGGACCTTCCCTTGGTGAAAACATGCTGCCTCTGGTCCAGCAATTCTGCTGCTTGTAGATAGTTCACTATTCTATCCTTCAGCTGTTACTCCAATACTTTTCCCACCATCGAGGTGAGGCTAACCGGCCTGTAGTTTCCAGTCTCCTCTCTGCTCCCACTCTTGTGAAGAGGTACCACTGCTGCTTTTTTCCAATCATTCGGCACCACTTCCATTTCCAGGGATCTATTGTTCTATGTAATTGCATTCTCACATGCCTGTTTTTCAGTTACAATGTAAACCGAGACGACATGTAAAATTTTACATGAATCCCGGTATAAAAAAATGTTAAATAAATAAATAAATATTGAACAGGTCACGCAGTGGAGCCGCCAGCACATCTCTGAGCTCCATCAGTATCCTGGGATGAACCTCATCAGGCCCCATGGCTTTGTCCACTTTCAGTTTTCTTAGCTTTTCCCATACATCCTCTACTGTAAATGGAGTTTCATCCATTCCACTCCCCTCCAGTTTCTTGTTAACTAGCGATGGTCCTTCTCCGGGGTCTTTAGTGAACATCGAACTGAAGTATTTGTTTAATATTTCTGCCATTTCTTCATCTGTCTCCACCCATTGATCCTCTTCACCTTTCAATTTCACTATACCACTTTGGACTTTTCTTCTTTCACTGATGTATCTGAAAAATGTTTTGTCACCTCACTTTACCTCTTTGGCAATCCTTTCTTCCGCTTGACGTTTTGCTTTCTTGATAACTTTCTTCATCTCCCTCAGTTTTATCACATATTCTTCCTTGTGATCCTCCCTTTAGGATATTTTATATTTCTTAAACGCTGTTCTTTTATTTTTTATTTTATCAGCCACCTCCTTTGTGAACCAGATAGTTTTCATTCTTTTCTTGCTTTTCTTTACTTTTCTAACATATATTTATTTTATTTATTCATTTGACGAGTTTTATATACCATCGTTCAGTTTCGCCATCACAACAGTTTACAAATTTCGATGGATATCAAAATGTTATAACATGATGAAACATATGTTAAGAGATGCTAGTAGAGTCTTTCTATGCAGGTTCCAGTAATCGAATTAGAAAAGTTAACTGTGTGCTTTCAGTGGTTAAAAAATGGTTACATAGAACAGGAAGGGTATAAGGTGGTTATGTAGGTCATGAAAGATATACAATGGGTATAAAATGGGTATAAAATGATTACAAGAAACTGTGTCACAGGGGCTACCGGTGCCATTGGTCGACCCCTGTCACATGGTAGGAGAACAAGATGGTGCTGGCCATCCATTGCTCCTATCATGTGACAGGGGCCGACCAATGGCACCGGTAGCCCCTGTGACACAGTAAGGGCAAAGGCTATCAGCTCCATTTTGAATACCGGCAGCCAACGACATGAGTGCAGTAAAAACATGGCTGTTTAGAAAGGCCTTCCTTTGAAGGATGTAAATTATGCAATTACATACTTCGCTTCTCAACTTACTCCTGGTTCCTGTATACTGCCTTGCCTTTCCCTTTCCCACCGACTCCCATTCCTCCCTGATATGGGGGGGGGTGGAGAGGAGACAAGAGAGTCAGTCTAGTAGTGCGGGTATGACTCCCTTCCCCCTACTATGATTCCCCTTTTCCCTTACCCTCATTTTCCCTTACAAATAACTCCCTTCAAGACAGACTTTTTTTTCTGTTAAAATAAGCACTTTGCTTTTTTCTGTTAAATAAGCACTTTGCTTATTCCACTTATGTTCATTGTAAAGCCTTTGGCTGAATTACTGTTTGCTGTAAACTGAGGTGATGTGCATTACGTGTCGCGGTATATAAAAAACTATAAATAATAATAATAACAGTAAATGGCTCCTGGACCCCCGCTGGACCACCAGGGAGTATTGGCAAGTCTTGGGGAGTCCAGGAGGGTGGGGGTTTTGTTTAAATTCGCTCCTTTAGATGGTCAAATAATTCGGTGAAGATTTGTTGTATTCGTGGGAAATCGCGATACGTTTCGCTTCCCCACGAATACAACGAATATGGCCCTATACGTCATCAAATTGTCATCACACCAGCACACATTTGAACAATTCAAATGGCTTATTGTGGAACATGTTGCTCCATCCTGGTGGGGCGGTGACAGATTATCTGTACTCAACTTTAAAAAGAACCAGTAGATTCACTGCCTCCAGTCAGTAGAACCCATGGGCTTAAACAAAAAAGTTGAATGGTTTACTTTAATTTAATGCTATATTGTTGTCAGCCCTATTTTCTATAGCTTGTCATGTTTCCTTCATGCAGACTTTTTTGTATAGCTAACAGCTCGTCTGCATTTTGGAATCACACACACAATACAAATGGCGAATACGCCTCCGTTTTTTACCATTCATAATGTTTCAATAAGTCCCGATTTTAAAGTGCATAAACCAAGATGGCACCCAATTTCGTACATGTCCTTAATTGGACTATCCACAGTCTCCCAACAAGACTGATCGACAATATGAACAAACCAAGATGGTGTCTGATGATGTATATGCCTTTATTTGGACCACCTGTATCCTTTCAGCCCGAAGCCTATGTGAACAAACCAAGATGGCGATTTGATGACGTAGGTAACTATATATGGACTCTCCCAATCAATCGGTCCAATTTTTTGGCGGGCCTTTGAGCTTTAAATGTCAGCATTCTTGTCATGCCGCTGTTGCTGATAGACTGTTCACAGCGGAGCAGCAGATAGTTCCTCAACATCGTGCAAGTGAGTGCCAAAGTTTTTCAGGTAATATAATAACATGCCAATGCCGATATGACTGTCTTCATCTTTTACATACATTATTTTTTGCATCACAATTTTGAAACGTTTGTCACAGTGACATAAGAGCATCATATAAATGTAAGTTTTCTCCAACATTGGCGCCACTTTTTAAAAGTTGTATGTGGGTTACTTTTCACAATTTTTTGTCTCAAACTTACAGTCCTTGTGCCGGCAAGAACTGCATCCGACTCCCTGAAGAAGGAGTTTTTCTCCGAAACACCGAGTGTTGAACATCGTCGGATATCTTCACCTAGCCGGTCTTCCATTTGGTGCATGGACTTTGTGGGCTTCACCATTAAAAATTGAACTGGAAGGTTCGCAACGCATCACACAAGATAAGTGTATTTCTAATTAGCTCCGGACATGGGAGCAATTTATAAAATATCTCTCAGTGACCAATGATTAAAAAGATTCCTGCTGCTGAAAGCTCTTGTGAGCCTGTAGCATCTGTAGCCTGTCTTTCCAGGGCACGGTATATGAGGTCACTTTGAGAAACAACATATAATCTCTAATCAACTACATATATACTCAGGATCTTTGCTTTTGTATATGGTCGGTGGTTTCCTGTTTATTTTGGATTCTTTTATTATTGTATTCACCCCTAATGTTCAGCAACTGCCACTTAGCTGGATAATCAATGCATGGATTGGGGAGGTTCTACTTAACCAGATAAGCGCAGATATTCAGACTTATCCAGTTAAGTTAAATGGATAAGCAAGACCTGCTATACAGCAGTCTAACTTAGCCAGATATAACTTATCTGGTTAAGTAGAGACTTATACAAAGATATTCAGCAGCATAGCCATGTTGCTGAATATCCCATTTTAGTTTAATTTTTGTTTAATTTTTCAATTCCCTTTATGTGGATCTTTTGCATTGCCATCTAAGGGCATTGCAATTAGTAATGAATGCTGCTGCTGTTTGCTGACTGGGGTGTCTTTGAGGGCTCATATTTCCCCTTAACTGGAGACTTTGTATTGACTACTTTTTGAACAGAGAATCAAATTTAAAATAATGTCCTTGACTATTAGGGCCCTGTAGAGGGAGGTCCAGAATTATCTTAAGAAGGCAGTAGCTAGGTACCCGCCTAATAGATTCTGAGGGTCTCAGAATTCTTCTTTGCTAATAGTTCCTAGTGTGGCTAAGGTGAGGCTGTAGGAGTTGAGAAATAGGGCTTTTTTAGTATAACCCCGCATCTATGGAATGGTCTCCCTGAGAAAGTGAGGCAGCACAGGATTTCTGTGCTTTGCAAAACAGGTAAAGGCTTATTTGTACTGTGAGGCCTTTCGATGATGTTTAAGTATTATAAGTGCGTGGTATATTTTAATAATTCTGTTTAAAGTTTGTATTATGTGATGTAAGCCATCCAGAACAGTGGTCTGGTCATTGGGTGGGTTATAAATAAATACCTTTTGAATATTGGGCCCAATTGTACTAACATCTTTCACATTATATTCCAAGCAAAGAGACAGAGAAACACAAATATATTCAAACATTCCTTGAATTAACTGGGGACAGATAAAGAATTAAATGAATGTCCCATGGAAAAATCTTATGGGTTTAAAGTGTTTTCTGGGTGAAAAAAATAAAGAATTCTCTGTACACTGAATCCAATGAATGTATGATTTCTGTTCACTTGATGTTGCTTCTAAAAGGAAAATGCTTACTTTAAACAATAAGGCTGGGTGTTAAGCAAAGGGTTTAGATATTATATCAATATGCAAATGTATACCATACTCTATATTTATGCAAATAAATATTTTACAAAAATTGTCTCGTGGGGGCATTAAAACAGGAAGAAGCTAGATCTTTCAAAGATTAGATATAAAACTTAAATTTATTGATAAGAAAATATTTAGTTGTAATAATGCTCACTACTCTTCTCCTTGGAAGTAACTAAGACTTAGATTCATAATTTTGTTATAAATTTCGCATGAATATTGCCTGTGCTAAAAAAGGGGGCATGGTTGGGGAAACTTTTGAGATACCACAATGCACACTATTTTATCACAAGTTAAATTCATTGCACCAATGATATCTTCACATCACAAGCTGAGAAGTGCCCAGACAGGCATTTCAGGGTGGAGAAAGAGAGAGAGAGAGAGACTCTTTATAAGACTCTCATATTAGTCAACTACTTATACCTGTGTAGGAGGGTCAACTACTCAAGGAAAGGTTTTGGTGGTGGTCTAGGGTTTGGGGGGCAGTTTTACATGCACAGGCAGATGTACAAACATCACAGTACATATCAGTGAAGATTTGATGTGATTTGGAGTGAAGAAAGAGCCCCTAGGGTGGTCCCTAGGGGCTCTCTCTCTCTACTCCACTCCATTCCATTCCTTCCCTCTCCTGCACAAACAGGATTTGCAATATTTATCACAAATCCCATTTCAGGCATAACACCAGTAAAAAAGGTGTAGTTATTTCCATCATTAAAACATGTAATAACATGGCATGACATTAAACACCCCTCATTTTCATAAATTCCACCAAACTCCTGAAGTTTGCATACACATCTTGCAATGCATTTTTATCCTAATGCCTAACGCCTAATGCCCGTGATAATACCCTAACGTGATTTGATGAATGACCCTGTAAGTTCCAATCAGCTTAAATACTTTTTGTGTGACATAAACATCTTGGACAGTGACACATAGTCTATTTTAATTTGAGCATGTATTGAAGTACTAGACATTTCTATTTTTTCTTTGAAAATCAAATTACTTCATTTTACATACCTTGGTCCTCCTTTTTCCTATATAAGATTTTTTTGAACTGTTTCTCATAATGTATGGCCACTCCACAGAGTCCCTTTCTACAATTGCAAATGAACTCTATGCACATGTCAAAAGTTCAGGACTGTTAATATTGCTTGATGATAATGGACAGAAGCCTATGCCAAAGCGACAACTGCATTAATATAAATTTCAATGTCCAAATTGGAGAGATCAACTTAATTATTAAAACTGAACTGACTTAGACTGACTAAAAGCCATAAAGAAACTGGGTCGCTCTGCCCAGAAGTACTGTTGCCCTGCTAAAGATCCTGATCCTGAACCAATCTGAAGTGATTACAGGACACCCATACTAACAATAGCACCCCAGCTTTGAACATACACTTGATTGAATGTGATTTGATTTGATCAACAGACTTAATGGAGAAATTACTTACCTGATAATTTTGCTTTCCTTAGTGTAGACAGATGGACTCAGGACCAGTGGGTTTATGCTCCCCTACCAGCAGATGGAGATGGAGCAAGCTCCTGTCACAGTATACATAACCCTGCAGTGACCCCCAGCCTGCCAGTATTCTCTTCAAAAGCAACTGTGGACAAACTAGCAAAAAACATGATTAAAAATATGATTAAAAGCAGGTAACCAGAACTGTACTCAACCAACCATAAACACTGATCTCACACAAGATTCTAAGTACACCAAGTTAGGGACTGGATAAACACTTACCAGTAATCTCTTGGGACCAGAGCTTCACAGAAGGACTATTGACACACTCATGCGGCAGTCGAGGACGGGAAGCTGAGTTCATTGACTATATTAAGGACAACAAAATTATCAGGTAAGTAATTTCTCCATTTCCTAGCATGTAGACCAGATGGACTCAGGACTAGTGATATGTACCAAAGCTACTTGCCATCAAGGTGGGAGGCTGCCCGCGGTCCAGTCAACACCGCACGTGCAAAGGCTGCATCGTCCTGTGCCTGCACATCCAGATGATAAAACCTAGAAAAAAGTGTGTAAGGAGGACCACATTGCAGCTCGGCAGATAGCAATGGGAGACAACAGACTAACCTCTGCCCGTGACTCTGCCCGAGCCCTAGTGGAATGAGCCCTAACCTGAGTAGCCAACAGCTTTCCAGCATCCACATACCACGGCCATGACCACCTCCTTAATCCAACGAGCTATGGTAGCCTGCAAAACCAGAGCACCCTGCTTACTCCTGCTATAGAGAACAAACAGGCAAAAAGACTTACGAAAAGACTCAGAGACCTCCAGATACCGCATGACAAGACGTTTAACATCCAAGGAGCACAAAAGAAGAAACTCCTCCATATCCCTGACCTTATCCAGGGATGGCTAAGGAGATGGACTGATTCAAATAAAAGTCTGAGACTACCTTGGGCAAGAAGGATGGAACAGTCCTCAGCTGTAATGACCCGGAGTCACCCGAGGGAATGACTCCCAGAAAGACAATGCCTGTAGCTCGGAAATCTAATGTGCAGAACATATAGCCACCAGGAACACAGTCTTCAAAGTCAACAACCATAAGGAAAGGCTACACAGTGGTCAGAATTTAGGCCCACCAAAAAGTCCAGCACCAAATTAAGACTCCACAATGGAACCAATAATCTCAAAGGAAGCCTAAGGTGTTTCACTCCCTTCAAAAAAACATGCCATATCAGGATGAGACGACAAGGAAACACCATTTACCAGGCCTCTGAAACAGGCAAGAGCCACAACCTGCACCTTCAGAAATTAAGGGCCATGCCTTTATTCAATACATCCTAAAAATTAATCCAGAATGACAGGGATCTTAACTGAATAAGGAAGAAATCCCTGCTCCTCACACCAGGCCTCAAAAACTCTCCAAACCCACACATAAGCCAAAGAAGTGGAGAACTCACGAGCACAGAGTAAAGTGGCAATTACCGCAGAGGAATAACCACACTAACAGGCAAGCCCTCTCAAGGGCCAAACCATAAGACAGAATAGAGTCAGATCCTCATGAAGAACTGGTCCCTGCTGAAGCAGATCCATAGTGGCGGAAGTCCAAAGGGGAAGTCCGCCAGGAGTCGTCGCAAATCTACATACCATGGATGCCTGGACCAGTCCGGTGACACCAGGAGTGCTAACTCCCTGTGGCCTTTGATCTTGCAAATTATCCTGCCTAGCAAGGACCTCAGAGGAAAGGCATAAGGCAATCTGACTTCCGGCCAGACCTGTGGGAGGGCATCTAATCCCAGGGACTACAGATCTCTCCTGAGACTGTAAAAGTGAGGAACCACATTTCGAGAAGTCACCAGCAGGTCCAGGAATGGAAGGCCCCAGCGATCCATAATCAGTTGAAACACCTCAGCTGACAACACCCACTCTCCTGGGTCCAGACTCTCCCTACTGAGAAAGTCTACTCTTACATTGTCTTTTCCTGAAATGTGAGAGGCTGAGATCATCTGCAGATGACCTTCTGCCCATTCCATCAGCTGGTCTTGGTTCCTCCCTGGTGACTGATATAGGTCACCATCACCACGTTGTCCGACATTACGTGAACCGCTTGATTCCATAGCCTGTGGCTGAACTGCAAGCATGCCAGCCATACCGCCCAGGCTCCAGGTGATTGATATTCCAGCAGGACTCTTCGGCATTCCAACACCCCTGGGCTGTTAACTCCAGTGAGCCCCCCAACCATGGAGACTCACATCTGTTGTGATTACCATCCAGGCTGGAGAGGACAATGGAACTCCCTTTCCACCCAGGAAAAAGATCTAGGCATCATAGTGGATAATACTTTAAAATCGTCGGCTCAGTGGGCTGCAGCAGTCAAAAAAGCAAACCGAACTTGGAGCCGCTCAACCCTCCAGGCTGCCCAGTTCCCCAACCTCAATGGGAGCAGGAATGAATGTTGGCACAGTGCGCCGAGAGCGGAGACTGAAGGAGGTCCTGAAATCTCTCTGTCTCTGATTCAAGTAAAACTTTCTCTTTTTTTTAAGCCTTACCTGAGCTCAGCACTTACCAGCTGAGTACAGAGACAGTGTTTGGCTGTGAGGGGAGAGGGCATCTACCGTCACCACCGTGCTCTGCCTCCTGCACCCACTGCCTTTCAGCTGAACTAGCAGCTAAGCCCCAGCCAGGAAACCCAGCTACTGGACCAAGGCACACCTCTGAGGCACCACGGAAATTGCCTCAGGAATTCTCAGCTGGGGGTGGGACCTTTAGGTGTCACCACAGGAAAGTGAGGCTTTCATTTCCTGAATTTAGAATTTCAAATTTCTCCTTTCAAAAAGCTCAAAGCAATCCCCATAGGGAGATGCACAACCACCATCTGCTGGAGACGGAGAATACAGGCAGGCATGTGCCTGACTCCTCTGATTGGGCCTGATAATCCAACACAGAAAAAAAAATACTTACTACCTCCTAACTTCAAACAAACCATAAGGGACTCTCACAATATCTCTGTAGAGCGCCACTTAAAACTCTTTCCAGGGGGACAGACATTCCAGTACCCTGAAAGGGAGGGGCTGTATTTGAATGGTAACCTCCTCTATACTCTGATCAAACCTGCACTAGCTGAACTAAAGGCTCACCCCTAGCTTAATAGTAATGGAGCCAGAGGGTCCATTACAGAAGCAATTAATCTTAATGGGAACGCAGACATTTGTTCTTATTCGATTCACATTTCATTACGCTTGAACAAGGTAGGTGACTATGTGAGACTGGAATTCTGGGAACGGGTACCCTGTTCCCCACAACAAATATGAGAAGACACAGGAAAGGGCAAGTCAATCTGGTCGCTTTCCCCATGTGATCAACTCACTGCCCCCAGCCTCAGCACGCTTTCTCCACCCTCTGATCCTAGTCCAACTCCAGCCCTATCTTCGTTCCACCAGCGATACCATAGAGTTTCTATGTCAAGACTTCCACGGACCTCCTACAGAGTTCTATTTGGTTTCTGATCACTGTTCATGACGCTTTGCTCCTTTCTCAATGCCTTCAGGTGTCCTTGCTTCTTCAGTAAATTGGGGAATGATGGTTCTGGATTACCAGCCATGCTGTTGCAGCTCTGTCCAGGGCCAGTGCTAGCTTTTTCACTGCCCTGTGTGAACAATTATTGTGTTGTCATCTCCCACCCACGCCCCCACCCCCCACCACATTTCATTCAGTCTCAGTCTCGGGGCTGCCAAAAAAAGCCCAGCACCTTCCAATAATCAAAACTTTAAAAACTGTCATCATCCATACTTCGGGTCTTCAACCCTTCCCCCGGAACCCAATGCTGATGCAAGAATATTAGGTTCTCTAGGCAAATTTTATACACTTTTACCCCCACCTCCCGCTCTGTCCACGTACACAGTTAAAAATTATGCATTATAATAACAGATTTCACATGTATAAGAATATGCAAAGTACAGTCTTCTGAGGTAAAAACAATCATAAGTATTTGCATGCACTACTTTGGTGCCAACCAGAAAACCCTACAAAAAAAAGACACTTGGAAGTTGGAACCCATTTGAAATTAGGGCTACAGTAATGCATGTTAGGTGTGGGCTTGACCCTCAGAAAGCCATGAATAAATTACAATTAAAATATAATAAATCTCTCACACCAAAACAGCACTAACTGCCAACACTTAAAGTAACAAACCTACACCAGGCCTTAAAACACCAATACATCGCCTATTAGGAAACAGAAGAAACCAAGCTGCTGTAGATTCCTACACACTAGCAGAATACCCCTCCTCAATTACACATGCAAAACACAGGCAGACCCTCACCAAATATAGGAAAAAGAAACCATAAAGTGAAACGTGTAGGCAAAAACTGAATAGGAAAACCGTAATAAGTCAGACTCTGTATGCAGTGCAACAATGGAAAAATAAAAATCACCAATCTTCAGCGATTAAACAATAAAATCAAGAATATAATAAATACATCATAATAGTAAACATACTACTAAAAAGAATATTTCAAAACAGTTGGACAATAAAAGATTCAATAATTAAAAACTCAAACAATTTGTTTTAAATTTCTCAAACACCAATAAAATATTTCAAAATAGCAGATACATCATACAGCATCCAAAAATTAAAACTAATAAGGATAGAATAATTCATGCTCTCCGTATCCAGAAACTTTTGATTTCCAGTCACATATTCCCTCTTACATACATATGCACATCCTTCCTCACACATGTTCTCTGCTACTAATTACATGTTGACACACAAATATTCCCTCTTACATATACATAGACACACAAGATCCCTATTTCTCACATATACATGCTTAAACACAAACACACACACTCACACAAAGAGAACACCCTATGCTTCAATACCTCAACCTTTCCTGATATAAACTGAAGAATTTTCTGCTTAATAAGAACTTATTACTACTTAGACCTCTTATTCCATCATCTCTAGAGCTTGCATCTGTCTCAGTGCTCTCTCGCACACACACACACACACATTCCCTCTCTCTCACACACATGCTTTTCACACGCACATGAGCAGACACCCACATACACTCTGCTTCTGCCCAGACATACACACACATGTACATGCTCAGACACATGTGTTTAGACACTCACAGGTTTCCTCCTGCTCATACATACACAAAAGCCTCTCCCAGCAGCCTTGGCCCTCCACTTCTGCCACGGGCATAATGAGAGCTGCCTCATGGCTTGTTTTTCCCTTCTGGCCACCAAGCAGCTTGGGAACCACATGGTCCAGCAGGTCCTCATCTTCACCTCGTGGACATGGCCGCGCAGCCCTACAGCTCTCTTCTTCACCGCGTGGCCCTCCTGCTCCTCCTCATCTTCACCGTTTGACGGGTTGGGAACCCACCACGTAGCCCTGCAACTCCCTCCTTTTTGCCGCTGCAGCCCTGAGTCTCTTCCTCTTCTTCACTGTATGGCGGCATTTGCAGCTCTCTCAACTTGACCGTGGCCCTTAGGCCACCACCCCCTCCAGGCTGCCACCCTGTGCACGTGTACGGCTTGCACAGTGGGTTATGCTGGCCCTGGCCCTTTCCCTCTCACAGTTCCTTGGGTTTTTATTTCTCTGGGCTACTTTGCCCCTTCGCTATTATGAAATGACTTGAGGTGTCCTTGCCGCTTTTGGTGCCGCTTTGTTCCTTTTTGGTGCACTGGGATCTTTATGCCACTGTTCTTGTGCATTGGGCCTCTTTTGAAGTCAAAGTGCAGATTATTGCCACCCTTGATGTTGCTTAATTTCTGTCACTGCATTAAAGTGTTGATCCCTCTGTTTGAGTTAATTTGCTCAGTCAAAGGGACTTCAGTCAAAGGGACCTTGAGCTATTCCATGCCACTCTTGGTACCACTTTGCCCACTCTTGGTGTCTTCGACTATTTTTCCTTGTGCTGCTGCTGTCTGCAAGTTTCACTAAACTTGATTAAAAAAAAAACAAAAAAACAATTTTGTAGCCCAAAATTCTATGCATGGCTTCCCCTATTGACTTACTAGCCCTGTTATATGTATTTTCAACCATTTTGTTACATTGTAAACCGGTGTGATGTACCCACTAATGCCGGTATAGAAAAGGTGTTAAGTAAGTAAATAAATAAATAAATAAATGAATAACTGACTGACATAAGAAAATGAATATTTTTTTTGTCTCTAAAATGAATCACTGAACCAAATGAACAAATAGAACCAAAGCTGTTTCCATGCACAGCCCTGGTGCTAGTTTCCTTGTAAAGACTGCAGCACATGATGCTGCTTGGTGCCTTTTAAAGAAAGAAATGCTAATATTTGTCCTGTAATATTCATTTTTCTTTTGTTTTGCTTTTGGGGAGTGCCGTTTGGTGTGTTTCACCATTTGGCATTTTTCTCATTGATTCCTACAGAAATGAAACAAATAAGAGGTGGAGAGAATATGCAAATAACTCAGGGTGGAGACGGTCATTGACATTACTGTTCCCAGGTATGCCTCCATGCTCTGTACATGAAAACAGGCATGAACTGGCACTATGCACATGCTTTTATGCACAGAGAAGGTAAACAATTTCCTTGGAGCCTATTTATGTGCCTAAAACACTATTTAACCAATAAAAATGCCTTTGAAAATTGCCCATCCTAAGAGGACAAATGTGAACAGACTAGGTAGACCTGGTGTTCATTGTCTACCATCCGATTCTATGAGGTCAATATTCAGTAATCCAGTGAGTAGACAAATTATCCAACTATAGTCAGCTGGATAACGATAAACCTATCCAACTATCTAACTATAGTTAGCGGAATAACTTGCCCTGGATATTCAGAGGGAAAAACACCCTACTGAATATCCCCAATTTAGTTATCTGACTACCTGTATCTGGATAACTATAAGCCTAACTGGATTTCTTTTGAAAATTGGCCAGTTAGGTTTACAGTTATCAGACCTTAAATTTGAAGGTTTTTCAGCCCACATCATCATGGTAGCAGCCTAACGCTTCTTCGGTCGATGCCAGCATTGCACTTCTAGCATTTCTAGGTAAGCAATGCTGAAAGCCAACACTTCCAACTTAACTCTCTTGTCAGCTGCAGAAGGGCCAGACCCAGGTCGTGGCAGGTTGCCAACGTGATCTAGGCTGAAGAACCTACAAATTTAAGGTACTGGGAGGGTTAGAGTTGGGGGATAGGGGAGGGAGATGTGGGGGGGAGGGCAGGAAGGCAAATATTAGTTGCATTTAGACAGAACGGGGGAGCAGAGGGGAGGGTGGAGGCTGGCACTGGATAATTTAAATGCATTTTTTTTTTAATGGCTAAATAAGATTGACGTGTTGGGTTTTTTTTTGAGAGGGTGCAGGCCCGTCTTTGCATTTTGAGATCTGGTTGGGAGGGTAAGTAATAGGGGCCACTAGGAAGGTGAACTTTTTAAATCCTGCAGCGCTAATTAACTGGCTGAATTCTTTTAAATATAGTTGGTTAAGCCTAAAGTTATCCGGGAACAGTCTTGGATAACTTTATACCTGCTCTCAGGCATGTCTAGAGATAGCTAACTCAGCTTCGCCCTGGAACAACTGCAACTTCCCCCCTTTCTTATTTGGCTAAATCTTGGTTAGATAAGCAAGGATAATATTCATGACCTGCCATTGAAATGGATAACTTGTGAGTTATTCTGCTAAATGGCGTTGAATATGGATCTCTCTGTTTCAGAAGTCTGCAATCAAGATACTGCACCCTGTAAAGCAGATAACACAGCTGCAATGTGTTAAGGACATGACTGCAGGCCTATCATACTTGTATTAGAAACAAACTACTTCTCTCTGATTTATTCCTGGTTTTTAATTTGCTCTTTTATGTAAAGGTTATATTTTTCTTTCAAATTTTTTTTCATGTTTGATTCTAACAAAATGTGTCAGACTAGCAAACTAAGTAAATGAAATCCCAGAGTTCTTAAGAGAAGAGGTATTGTGTATCATGTCAGTATAAGTCCAAGCTTCCCGCATTTGCTAGAGAAAATTGTCTATAAACAGACATAATTGTCATGTTTCATCAATTAAGGTGAAGAAGCTGTCATGAAACTGAAATTATCATTCAGGCCTTTGTGGATCATTTTAGACACCAGCTATCTGAATCTAATCTTCTCCTGTATACAATTATTAATATAGTAGCACAGTATCATAGTAACTCAGAGTTCTTCAAGGTAAGGCCTGAGGGCCCATGGTGGCTCCCATGGGCCCCTAGGGTGGCTCGCGATTGGTCCACTGCTACTGGGAAAAAAACAAACAAACACTCTGTGCATGCTCCATCCATAATTGAAAGCCTCTCCACTCCCTGTATAGCTGAAGAGGAGCAGAATAAGGCATGGGGCCATGATGACGAGACGTACCTTGCCTCTGCTCCAGCCCTAGCCTGGCCCAGCAGTTAGCGATAGAGAAGGAGAAGCAGACTGTGGCAGCAAAGAGCACCCCCCCCCCCCTCAACTCAGGCTGGACATGCAGCAATTCAGAGAGGAGAAGGAGGAGGAAAGAGAGACCCCAGCGTTGGAAAGACTGAGCCCCATTCAACACCTCGCTCCCAAACTGGGCCCAACCTGCGAGCCAGAGGAGCAGAAGCAGCCAGGTGCCCATGGCCACAGATATTGGAAGGCTCCCCCCCCCCCCCTCCCTCCTTCCAAAGGCAGAGGAGCAGGAAACACAGTATAGCCAGCAGCAGGAAGAGTACTAAAGGAGGAGAAGGTAGACCCCAGCGTAGCCAGCAGCAGCAGGAAAAGCACCACAGAGGGTAGTGTGGAGGCACAGAGCTGCAGACTTGGGGCTATTTTTCAGTGTCTTAGCTGTTGGCAAGGAGAGGGAAGGGTTAATGGAGGGGAGTAGGAACTAAGAAGGGGGGGGCTGGAGGTGGAGGAGGAAGGGAATAGGTACAGCACAGCAGCAGAAGCTGCACACACATTCATATTTACATACACACTTATGCACCGTACTGGCTGAAAAGCAGCAGGAAGGAAGGGACAGAGGAGACGGTAATGGCCAATCGGTGGTTGTGAGGGTGATCCCCTTTAGTCAGCTGCAACATTAGAGGGGGCCATCCCTTTCCCCTTCCCCCCAGTCAGCCACAACATTTGAGGAGGTCCCCGTCCCCAATCTGGCTCTGCTCCACCCACACTGGATCCAACATGGCTCTCGTTTAAAAAAAAATAGTGAAGACCACTGTAGTATATGATGGCAGATGAAAACTAAAACGGTCTATTCAGTTTGCCCAGCAGAGATCCCCTCAATTTTTATATATATATATCTCCACACAAAATCCCTTATGCAACCCAACACCAACTACCCTCGCCAATTCCTCCACCCTCCCCTCAACCCTTCTGCCTCCACTGTCCCAAGGATGGTCAAAATCTGCCCTAAGTGATGGTTTCCACCTTCTCATCCACCAGGCCATTTCAGGCCCCACTACCTTCAATTCTCTCTCTCTCACAAAACCAGTACCCAAGCCTACATTCCAATGCAATCCTACCACCGTTATTTAGGGTTGCAACTGCTGCCCTACCCAATTACCTGCAATTCCTTGTGGGCCACCCCATGCATTTCTGGAAGCACAAAGAATCAATCAATTACTGTTGTGGGCTGAGCTGCTACTCTGAACTGGTTACCCAACAGTTCGTTACCATTCTCTATCTCCATGGATGCACTGGGTTTAACTCGCTGTTTTTTGAAACCTATTGCTAGTTTTGTCTCCACCACCCCCTCTGGAAGGGTATTCGAGACATCCTTCTCCCGCTACATGAAAGAAATGCCTGATATTGCTTCTGAGAGTCTACCATCTTGTAGCTTCACATTATGCTCCCTAGATTTACAATTTCCTTTTTCACTGACAAAATATTTGTTTCTTTTAACCTGCATTTATAGCCTTATTTGTCTGCATAGGAAAGGTATTTTTGAAAGGGACTTATGTAGGTAAAATAATGCTTTACTTGATAAAATAGCCCTTTAGAAAACTGTACAACTGATATACTCACCAAACTACATGCATGCACACTGTATGCATCTACTTTTATGCACATCGAGGAGAGGATTTCTAGGGGGTGGAATCTGTATTGAGACTTAAGTGTATTCCTTTTGGTTTTCAAAAATGTGCGCATAATTTCTTTCAGCAAAACTATGCACATCAAATAGCAAGTCTGTTTGCCTGTGCAAAATATTGCCAAGATAATTTTCAAAGCGGACTTACATATGTAAGTTCGCTTTGAAAATTGGTACAATTTATGCACATCTTCTCTGGCATACACTGGAAGACTGGGCATCCAAATAGCAGATGAACTTTAATGTGGACAAGTGCAAGGTGAGGCATATAGGGAAAAATAACCCTCGCAGAAGCACTGAGAGCTACTTCAGAAACCCCAAGTGTATCAAAATTTGACACATCAGTGGCTGAGGAGAGATGAACTCAGACCTGTAGATGAGAGATTGATAATGGTAAACGGGAAAGTAGACTACGGATAAGATTGTTCACAGCCAGCATAGAAAAGATTGTTAAAATGGCCAAATACAGATGTGTAGGAATTGTACTGTAAACAGTTACACATCTCATCACTGGATATGAAATTTTATATACCACTCTGTATGTCATTTGCTTGAAGCGGTTTACAAATTTAAAAGAGCATGCAGAGTTAAAAACAAGTGCACAAGCAATTACTTAATAAACATGAGTTCATCTTAGAGGCCTGCATACAGAAAGGCAAAACAAGGTGTCACAGCTTATTCATTGGAAACCTTGTAAACATTATAACATTACTGACAAAACACCCAGACCGCCCCTGCTGTCCTACTTGTAAAAATACCAAACAACAAAACCAGAACAGGCAAAATGTACAACCCCAAAATCACAATTCTTTAAAGAATTTTTTTTAAATATCAATAAATTACCTCCATAAATTGCATTTATTCAGTTAATGAAAATGTTTTTACAATCTCAAAGAAAATTCTAAATATCAAGATAAATTTCACTTGTAAATTACAGAATATAATTACCCCACACTAGGGATGTGCAGTCATTCGGTATTTGGATTTGTCGGGACCCAAATCCATTGCATCCATTCTCGGGGGACCCCGATCTGTTCATTAGTTACATATGTATTCGTTTCCCAAAAAAAACCCCATCCCAACCCTTTAAATTGAATTTACTACAACCCCCACCCTCCTGACCCCCCCAATTGCTAAAAGTCCCTGGTTGTCCAGCGGGGGTCCCGGAGCAATCTCCTGCAATCGGGCCATTGGCTGCCGGTATTCAAAATGGCGCCAAAAGCCTTTGCCCTTACTATGTCACAGGGGCTATCGGCGCCATTTTGAATACCAGCAGCTGACAGCCTGAGTGTAGGAGATCACTCCAGGACCCCCGCTGGACCACCAGGGACTTTTGGCAAGTCTTGGGGGGGGGTCAGGAGGGTGGGGGTTTATTCGTTAGTGATACATTGTATTCGTGGGGGTTCGCCATACGTTTCGTGACCCCACGAATACAACAAATATGGGAAATACGTTGCGGATTGCCAATATGTTGCAAACGAATGCACACCCCTACCCCACACATCCACGCTCACCAAAACATCCACTCTCACACTATCCACAACCATCCACTCATCGCTAAGATTCACACAAGGTGCAAAACTGCAAAGAATTCACATTAAAAACTGTTTAAACAGATTTCAAAGTCCACTTCTAGGGAAGGAGAACTTCAAATAGAGCACTTAACTTATATTGACATCCACGTAAATTCGGACATTAATAAATATCAAATTTGTAATGTCAAATGTTCACATTTCAATATTCCATGTGCAGAGCTCCAAAATAAGAGTTTATATGTTATATGTGCGACTCACGAATCAAAAATAATGACTGTCATTTGAAAGTCTTTATATTAGCAACAGATCTCAGCATCCAAGGATTTATCATTGCACTGGCAAAAACCTCGTTGTGCAAACTGGGAGGTTTTATCTCAGCGGCAACTTTTATGTGAACATCCAAGATTGAATTAGTGAGTGACCATGTTATAAGGATCCATTGAGTTATTTCGATGAAAGGAAGACTGCACCGGTGTTTGCCAGTCACTCTTTAGATACAGTGTATCAAATTCCATTCTCTTATTTGGATGATTTCAATAAGAGGAAGACAACACCCGTAACAAGTTTGTCAGTCACTCTTAAGGTATAAATAATCCAAAAGAGACAAAAAAATTCAAAAGCGGCTGTTGAACCTGATCATGAAGAAACAGAAATTCGCCCTTCTGATGAACTCCCACACCTGGGAGCGTAGAAAACATTGCTTTCTCTCTCAGTGCTGCAGCATTTCAGCACCCCCGTGCCTGCACCAGGGGATTCTGATTAAGTCAAAATGGAAAGGCAACAGCTGAATGGCCGGGTTGTTCCATACCTTACATTGCTTCCTTTTGCCTTCGCTTCTCCTTCCAAAGGCAAGTTCTCTAAATGCCTGAGTCCTCCTGTGCATTTTACCTGTTCATGGTCTACCTGCACCATAACCGGAGGAGCAAGCTGTTCAGCCGTCAGAATGTGTGTGGGCCTGTTTCACCTGACATGATTTGCTGGCCTTGGGATTGTACATTTTGTCTGTTCTGGTTTTGTTGTTTGAACATTATAACATTACCAAACAGAAGAGAGCAAAGACGTTGTGATCATCTGGGACACTCCTATTCCCACCCACTGGAAGATCGATGCTAGTAAACCAGATATCATGGTGAAGGAGAAAAACATGAGAATTGCACTTCTGACAGAGGTGTTGATACACAAGGATTATTCTGTGGATGGATTGTATGGAGAAAGTGAAGATCCTTAAGTACGAAGAAATGCAATCAGAGACCAAGAAAAGGTAGCAGAAAATATAGAAATAGTACCAATTATATTGGCTTGATTAAGAATTTCCAAGTCCACCTTGACATGTTAGCTACAAAAATTACACTCTATGAACTTCAGGAGGTGGTTCTCTTTTGTACAATGCAAGGACTAAGGGCACGAGCAGTAAATTTGAGAGATTGAGGTAACTCCTAACATACCCTGGTTCACGTAAAACAAATCCATTTGGAGAAACTACCCCATGAGGACCCTCATCTGTGGGCCAAAGGTCAGGCAGCCATTTCAAGCCATGTTATGCCCTTGACCACATTAGAGTGCGGCAGCTTGGGATCTTGTATTCATCTATGAAGTAACTGCAAGTGGGTAGAGTAACTCTATTCACAGTTATAGGGAGGCGTTTTGGATAAATGTGTGTCAGGATTGCATAGTGAAATATTTTGGCACCTGGAGCAACCCACCATTTGGAAAATCCTTGATGCCTGAACTTTTGTGCCCCAAATCTTAAAATAAAAAGTTAATGCTTCTTTCATCTGGTATAGATTGAAATGATTTGCCTCCATTTTGCACCTCCCTCAGAAAACCACCTAGGGCAGGTACCCTTCTTGTTTTGCCATTGCCAGAGCTACAGCCCTAATATGGAGTGCTTACGGAAATGATTCCCACTGCATAGCACAATAATTAAGGTCAGTTATGTATTTATTTAGACATTTATATACCGCATTCCAAATAAGTATCACAACAGTTTACAAAAGTAACATTCATACCATAAATCAACATTATTGACAGACTATGGACAGACTGTTGAAATGTTCTAATATATGTTAACTATGGATCTAAGATATCAGGCGAGTAGCACACGAGTTATAATTTAACAAATTTTACACAATAGTCAGTACATTGTCTTAAGATACTTGTTCTCTCGTTAATTTATTACTCATTCTTCAGTTATTATCTCTTGCCCTTCTTGTTATTGTACTTCTCTGAATTCTGATGTTTTTCAGTTTGGTTATATGCATTTTTGAATAGCCATGTTTTTAGCTCATGCTTAAATCTCCTTCTGTCTGGTATCAAACGTAACATCTCAGGTAGAGAATTCCAAAGCTTTGGGTCCGCTATGGAAAACACACAATCTCTTACTTGCATCAGATTTGTACGCCTTATTGTAGGTACAGTCAATTGACCTTTATTTTGAGATCTTAAGTGTTTGCTGAGGTGTGTATGGTTGTAGTGTCACGCCTATCAGACCTGTGTTGTTTGAGTGGATGCTTTTGAATATTAACATTTTAGAGCTTGAGATAAAATATCAAACACAAATGTCTCCCAGTGCTCACCCATTTATATGCCCCTAGTGCCTGCAGTCTGCTTTCTGTATTGTAAACGGGGTTAGAGATAAAAATTCATCGAGCTGTGACATTAAAGGATGGAAGTTTTGAGTTTTCCATGCCCCCCTTCATGACTATATGACCAAGCAATCCCATAGCATTCTTTATTAATGGCCCTACATCCTACTGCTGCAGATTTTCCGTGGTTGTTGGAGTCAGTCCGTTCCGTCCAGAATTCCTTTACAACTAAACTGCAATGTAGGCTGGCAATACCATAAAGCCTTTTCATTAAACTAATTCATATTGTTCATACCAATTAGATACAAAATGGCAATACATTTAGACTGAGAGACAATCATGATCGCTGTTCATTTACAAATTTACATCCCCTGACAGAGAAATAGAACAATGACCGGGGTGGGGGAGTATTAATAAAGTTACTCCATTGTTATGGACTTGAATTCTGACACTTGTAAGCTTCCTAATATTGCTGAAAACATTATGTATAGGTCTATGAAAACATATGTTGCTCTGGTCTAAATTTCCAAACACAGGAAAGCATAATTAAATTAGACATTTGCATTTGGTGTGGACTTGGGCATCGATATTTCAACTCAGGTAAACAAAAGCATTGCCTAATTTATGTGTTCTCATTATGGATGGGTTATAAAAGCTGAATCCCTTCTCTGCATAGGAAATTGCCTTTCATCCTCTACAAATCAATCTGTCTAAAGGAAGGCAAGTTGGTTAATATTGTAGAAAAACTGCATCACTTGTCAGAGACTTAATTGTTGTGATTTTGACCCATTTTGAAATTAGTTAACAGTTGCTTCAGGTCTCTGATTTCATGCATTATGCATGCTGCTTCCTGCTTCGCGCTCTCAGTACGTGTTAGGTACACTGACAGTCAAGTGATTTTCTGCATAATCAGTCCTAACAACATCAACACAAACAACACAACATTGCTTGTCAGAATGGATCTTCCTGCCTATCTTAGTTAGCAGAAATGACTTCTTCAGCGTCAGTGAAATTCACTGTGCACAAGGCAAGGCTCTGCTGTCTTCCAGACAAGTCATAATTTCAGGAATGCATAATGAAATAAATTAGGCCTGCACTTTCTTAATGGAGAGGTACAGTCAATATTGTCAGTCTGTGCCAAGATTGTAGCATGCATGGAATAACACATTAGATCTCTGCCTTGAGCGTCTGTACCTGCTGGCAAAGGTCAACTTCTGTTAGCCCATTCTTGTCACAAAAATCACGAGCTTGAAACTCCACTTGTTTTCTGGAACAGGTGCATACAATATGTTTGTGCCAAAGGACTGGGTCTGAATTTTCTGTTAGGCGAAAATGCTATCAGTTTGATTGTCCCTATCAAATGCCACTTATGTTCGTTCTATCTAACTATTTATTTATTTGATTAATTAATTAATTAATTTTATATACCAACAGCCGTTTGCACATCGTGCCGGTTTACAGATAACTTACAACCAAGGATATATAGGCAGAGCCTTTACAAGGAACAGTGTGTAACATAAATGCAATAACATTGACCTGGAGAATGACTTTGACCTGGAGCAATGACCTGGAGAATGACTTTCCTATTACTAGCATTCAGGGGATCAAGTATTTTTATGCATGATTAATTGCATTGAGGCTGATTCAAACCTTTGGAGATATCCACAATTTTCTGTCTTTTTGTATGTGGATTTTTAAAAAATTATTATACTAGATTTCTCTCTGGCATCTCTATATATAAAAAAAATGTATAGAGAGGTACACGGTGTTCATTTCTTTATGAATCGATCATCTCCCTCAAAAAAGTATTATGTGGAACACATTTCTATAATGTATCGCAGTGATTTGGACTTTGGAAGAAGGAAGCATAAGCCAGGAGAAAATCTGTCAAGTGCGGGCAAAGAAAAGGAAGAGGGAAACAAAGTAAGCTGTGCTTTCCTGCGAGGGGTAACTTGATGTCAGTTTTACAGGAAATTAATGCTAAGCAGTCATTAATACATGGATGTACTGTAAACATCTGATCTTAAATCTAGCCAAAACTGAAGGAAAAGTGATTATTTATCTAATCTATATATAAGTTGTATCCCCTTATCTCAAATTTAAAGGCAAAGTTAAGAATCTGGGTTGTCTGTTTGATAGTGGTAGGTCTATTAAACCCCCAGTCCTACAGGATATTATAAGTTGGGTTTATTGTGCTAGTGGAAGCAAAATTTTAAGGGTTTCGTACCATCAACCAAGCCTTTCTACTTCCTCCTACTGATAATGGCAACTCACTTTTTGCTGGGGTCCCAGGTTCCTTCCAGGATTCTGGAGAGCACCTGGTTTTGGGTGGCCGGCGATGGGATCATGTGACCTCCACTCCTGCAAGGATTGCATTGGCTCCCCCAAATCTCAGAGAGCTCTATTCAAGGTTCTAGTCCTGGTCTTTAAGGCACTTGGGGATGGCCCTGCCTGTGTTTCAGATCTTTTGCATTATTACATGCTGTCCCGACAATTATGTTATTCCAGTAAAATGCCTTGAGCCTTGTCTACGGCTCGGGCATTACATCTGACCGAGACCAGACGAAAAGCATTTTTACATTGGCCCCTTCATTTTGGAATTGTCTTGCCATAGCCTCTGCAGTCTATGGATGACGTTGCGAAGTGTTGCAAAAAGATGAGCAGGTTTCTATTCATAGTTACACAGTAATGATGGCAGAAAAAGGCCAGATGGTCCATCCAGTCTGCCCAGCAAGTTTCTTAGGGTAGTAACTGCTGCTCCGTGCAGCTTATCCCCATGTTTCTGTTAAGGGTAGCAACTGATACTCCATGCAAATTGCCCCCAAGCTCCAAAGAGGTTACCCACAGCCTTACGTTACGGGTAGTAATATTTACAATTCAAATCAAGCGGCTAACAAGCCCATAATAAAATTACCAGAACTGCGAATGGGTCATGAAATCAGTTACGGTTCATGGAGTGGTACAGCAGGTGTGCAGAACAATGGATAGCCATGTCAAGAGCAAGAGATGTCAAGAAGGTGAGTACCATACAGGAAAAATAATATTAAAAGCCTGAGGGTTGTTTTAGTAAGTTTGCAAAGCAATGTATGGCTAAGGCAAGGTGAAACATAGGCAAGTACTATAGAGGGGGATTTGTCAAGAGCCTTGAACACAGCTGGAGCAGTGCAGGAAGCACCCTGAGGTACCAGGACCGGTTTGGAATGGCAGCGGTAGCAGTGGTGCTGGCATATCTTAAGAACTGGCATGGTAGGAGCAGAACAATGCAGTGAAAAGGGCAGCCGAAACACCCCCAAAAGTGTTTGCAAGCCCTTGCACATGCACAGAGTAGCAGAGTGAATGACCACCATAATGTGGCAAGAATGGCTTGGAGCAGCAGCGGCAGAAGTGATGTTAGTTAATAGTTTTTAAAACTGGGAATGGTAGGAGGAGAGCAATGCAGCGAGAAGTGAAGCTATAACACCTCTAAAGCTGTTGTGTTGTCAGTGTCAGATCCATGTAGCATTTGTAAAATACCTATGCAGGCAGAAAATGTAGCATTTTTAGAGGCTGCAAAGTTTATTTGAAATTATTAAGGATCCTGAGCCTTTCTAAGACTGTTTTGATATGGTTGGAGCCTGGCAGGCTGAAGTAGGAAGTGTCAGGCCCCAGGGATTGTGGTTGGAGCATGGCAGGCTGAAGCTGGAAGTATCATGCCACATTGGATATAGTTTGAGCCTGGCATGCTGAAATAGAAGTAGGTTGTGGTGGGTGCAAGACAGGCTTTTGCAGGATATACCAAGCCACAGTAGCAGTGTTTTGAGCAAACAAAGCAGAGGAACTCAGTGGAGTCATGCCCAGTGGTGGTGATTGTGGTAAAGCCTGGAAGTACGTGGAGTCATGCCCCAATGGTGATGTTTGCAAGATACCACCACTGAGGCATGACTTCACCGACACATTTGCCACAAATACTGACACTCTCCGCAGACTTCTCCTGCTTGCTTCACCCCAAACTGTTGTTGAGTGAAAGCAAGCAGGGGAAGTAAGTGGAGTCAATTCCCAGTGGTGGTGTATGTGTGCCAAACATCACCACTGTTACGTTTGGCCAGCTGCAGGAGGGACCCATAACTGGCTGCACTCACCCCCGGGAGCCGGCCGCACTGAAGACGCTGTCATTGCAGCAGGAATGCTACCTCCATACTTTCTCTGCTGGTCCCTCTAGGCGCATATGCATCAGGACTTATTGGACTCACAGCGAAAAAATGCTGGAGGTGTCAGGAGATGATGTGAGAGCCAGTTGGAGATTTAAACCCCAGCTGCACTCCTAGTCGCCACCTCAACAACAGGTTTCCCTGCCTTTTACAGTGTGTGTTGCTTGAGTTCTTGCCTTGCCACATCTCTCCAGCCTGTCCTGCCTTGCCTCATCTCATCCAGCCTGCTCTGCTTCATCCAGTCCAACCAGCCTCATCCTTGCCTTCCCTTGGACATCTGGATCTGACTCTTGCCTGGACCTTGACTACTCCTTGCTTGCTACCTGCCTACTCCCAGCCTAGCCCTAGACTCTCTCTCTCTCTCTCTCCCTCTACTTGGTGGGATCATTACCTAAGTCCTGCTGGCACCCAGAACCCAAGGGATCAAACAGCAGGGGAAGGGGGTGGTAAAGATGAATCTCCTGACCAGTCCCAGCCCAGGGTACATTTACCAGTGTCAGTGTGAGCTTAGGGGGCTTGCTTTCTAGGCTGTGAAAACCACACCACAGCACTAGGGGTCCACATTCATTAGAGATTGCTGAGGCCATGGACCCAGCAGACCTGGCAACCCTTCAAGTCATTCCAGAGCTAGCCCAGCAGCAACAAGGCATCCTGGACCAGGCATCCATGTTGGAATGACGTCCTATGAGAATGGATGCTATGCAGTTACCACCCATTGTATCAGCTCCATTTCCTGAGGCTCTGAGGCTCACTCCACAGTTGCTGCCACCTCCACATTATTACAGGGACCCTAAGGAATGCAGAATGCACTTTGAACTCCAGTCAACCCTATTTCCTATGGATAGAGCCAAGGTAACATGCATCCTTTCACTTCTTGGTGGTATGGCCCTTGCTTGGAACTCCCTGTTTTGGGAGCACATGGACCCCATGTGCCAAGATTTACAGGAGTTCCTCTGCCAGTTCCGTCTCATCTTTGATGAACCAGGCCGTACCTCCTCCCTAGCAGCAGAGCTCATTCACATCAGGTAGGGCATTTACATCATAGGAGAGTACATGATCCAGTCTCATACTCTTGCTTTGGAGTTAGACTGAGGAAAAGATAGCTTGACAGCCATCTTCTGGAAGGGGCTGTCAGTCCAGATTAAAGATAAGCTGCCCAGCCATGAAGTCTCATGCACATTGGATGTATTTATTTATTTATTTTATTTATTTATTTAAACATTTTTGTATACTGAACATATTGTATACACTTCAAGTTGGTTTACAATAAAACAACTGACTGTCTTTAACGACATGTCTTAAAACAAATAAAATATTATAAATGATAAGGTAAGGATGCCTTGATTGCTCTAGCCACCTGGATAGACTGGAGATTTAAAGAGATTTAAAGAGCGGGCTCAGTAAAGTAAGGTGTCTCGGCTCACTGATTCCAACACCCTCCTGCGGCCCGACCCAGTCAGGAACTGAAGCTTACCAAGGAACCTAAGAAATTGGCCCATACAAAACTCTCTCATGAAGAGAAACTAAGGCAAGGACAGTTGGACTGTGTCTGTACTGTGCCAGTCAGGGGCACTTTGCCTCTCATTGCCCTAAGAAGTCAGGAAATTCCCACACCTAGGGTTGTTTGGAGAGGCAACCCTAGGTCAGATATCCTCCTCTCCACAACTACTAGTATCCATTTTCCTGTTCATGGAGACTTCTCCGATGTACCAGAAGCTTTTCTCGACTCTGGAGCAGGTGGAAACTTTATAGAGGAATCACTGGTCCTCCAGTATGGCATATCCACTACTTCCCTGGAAAATGATTTCATCATCTCCTCTATCTGTGGGGATCCTCTCCCAGGCTATCTCACTGAGGTGATCTTGCCATTCATGTTCCAGCCTTTCTTCTCCATAAGGAATCTCTCTCCTTTCATGTAACACCCAAGGCAGTCAATCCCATCAACTGGAACACGCTACAGTTGGCGTGCTGGGGTCCTATGTGTACCAACAGCAGTCTCTCTACAGTTCTGCTTCTGCTCACCTTGACTGTGGTTACAACCATGCTGTTACGGCTATGGCTGCTGTGCAACCGCCTCACCACCAGGGGTCCCTCAAGAGCTTGCTCTCCTGGCTGGTCCAATCTGCCCTAGTCAGCTGCTCTATGTCCTGGACCGTCTTTAATATCCTGCCTACCCAAGACTCCAGTGCTTCGGCATCGAGCTTGTTTGGGCTCCCTGCTCTAGCCTCTCCTGCTACCTTGCCTTAGGGCTTCTGCCTTGCTGCCTTGCCTTCGGGCTTCTGCCCTGCTGCCTTGCCTTCGGGCTTCTGCCCTGCTGCCTTGCCTTTGGGCTTCTGCCTTGCCTTTGGGCTTCTGCCCTGCTGCCTTGCCTTTGGGCTTCTGCTTTGCTGTATAGCATTAGGGCTTCTACCTTGCTACCTAGCCGTGTTGCCTTCGGGCTTCTGCCTTGTTGCGTAGCCTTCGGGCTTCTGCCTTGTTGTGTAGCCTTCGGGCTTATGTGTTTTGTGTTCAGTGTTAGTGCTGTCCTGGTTTGTCTGTCTGTTCATTGTCAGTCTGTCTTCCCCAGGTTCCCTCAGTTTCAGTTCACACATACTCACAGTCTATATCACTCTTACTTGCACACTAACCCGTATCCACTCTTACCTGCACTCTGCTCCTGTGTTCTGGCCATCTTTACCCGCACTCACTTCCATACATACCTCCATGCTGCTTATGTGTATCGAGCTTCCCTTACCTCCACGCACCTTGTATCAGAGACTCCCTCAGCCTGCATAGAATTCCCTCTAACCCAGCTACAATCCAGCTCCACAGGTTCCAGCCAGCACCCAGCTACAATCCAGCTCCACAGGTTCCAGCCAGCCCCAGCCTCCTTGCCAGCCAGTACCCTGCTCCACAGGTTCCAATCATCACCCTATTCACTCCTGCTTCTCTCCACCCAGGGGCACCCCTGCAGGTGCCGGTGGTGTTCTCTACATCTGACCACTGCCTAAATGTAACACATGCTGGGCCCAGCATCCCAGTACACTATTTATGTGGATATAATCAATAAGGAGCATTCAGACTTTGTTCCCGCATCAGTCATATGATTGCCCTATAGACCTTCTGCCAGGAAAGATGCCTCTGTGGGGTAGGGTGTACCCCCTTACTGTTCCAGAGATTGCTGCCATGTTGCAGTACATAAAGAAAAAACTGAAAAGAGGCTTCATCCAGTGTTCCTCCTCCCCAGCTGGAGCAGGTTTTTTCTTTGTTGATAAAAGAGATGTGGCTCTCAGGACCCCTATTGACTACATGGCCTCAACACCATCACTATCAAAAATAGATGTTCGTTGCCCCTTAACTCATAATTATTTGATTGCCTGTAAGGAGCAAGGATTTTCACCAAACTTGACCTATGAGGAGCGTATAATCTCAAATGCATACGCAACGGTGATGTGTGGAAGATGGCATTTAATACGAGAGATGGCCTCTATGAATACCTAGTCATGCCATTAGGACTATGTAATGCCCATGCAGTATTCCAGCACACAGTTAATGAGATCTTTAGGGATCTTTTGTATTACCTTGAAGATATTCTCATATTTATTTTGCTCACTGAATAAACATTGGGAACACATCAAACATGTATTACAGAGACTGTGGGAGCATCATTTATATGCAAAATTAGAAAAAAAATTCATGTTTGAGAAGAAAGAGCTTCCCTTCTTGAGATATATCATCTCCCGACACAGGTTCCATATGGACCCTGCTAAAGTAAAAGCCTTTCTGGACTGGTCCCAGCCTATGGGACTCAGGGTGCTGCAGCATTGCCTAGGGTTAGTAAACTATTATAGACAATTCATACCTGGATACTTCTCTATCACAGTACCCCTTACAGCCCTGACCAAGAAGGATATGGATAACTGACATTGGCCAGAAGAGGCCACCTGGGCCTTTCAGTTCCTCAAGTGAGCTTTTTCACAAGGACCTTGTCTGAGGCATCCAGAACTCAACCACCCCTTCATCGTGGAGGTAGATGCTTCTACCCATGGGGTAGGGACTGAACTCACCCAACACAATGTCCAAGAATCTCTTACTCTTTCTTCTCTAAGAAGTTAACACCAGCAGAGAAAAATTATACAATTTGGGATTGGGAGCTCCTTACTGTAAAGCTTGCACTATAGGAAGGTACCATCTCTTAAAGCAGACCAAACATCAGATCACTATCCTCACCGATCACAAAAATTTGGAATTTTTATCACAGGCACAATGCCTCAACCTTCAGCAGGTCAGATGGTCACTGTTCTTCAGCCGCTTCAACTTTGAGTTTCACTACTGACCTGCAGAGAAGAATCAGTGAGTGGATGTTGTCTCATACTCTTTCCAGACAGAGGTTGCCCCAGAGCCTCCTCACCATATTATAGATCCAGCAAGGGTAATCACTGCAACAGCAAAACCTGTCCCACCCATAAAGATGGTAGTCCCCAAGCAGTTTTGTGAAAAGGAAATCAAATAGGCTCATGATTCTCATGTGGCAGGACATCCTAGAGCCGCCCAAACCCTTGAACTTCTCCTTCACTATTACTGGTGATCTCAAGTGAAGACAGATGTAAAAAACTATGTAGAATCCTGTCCCACCTATGCCAAGCACAAGAGTTAATGTGCCTGACCTTGAGGGCTGTTACAACCATTACCAGCACCTGAAGAACCTTGGACTCACCTGTCCACTGATTTTGTCATGGACCTCCCTCTCTCAAACGGCCATACCACAATATGGCCCGTATCTTTCACCTTCATAGACTTCCCTCTCACATCCTTTCGGCCTAAGGCATTCAATTCACAGCCTAGTAATGGAAGGATCTCTGCAATATATTTGGAATTACTCTGGACTTCACATTAGCTTACCACTCACCAGGAAATGAGCAAACAGAAAGAATCAATCAGGTCCTCAAGAAATTTCTAAGAATATTTGTCAATGAGCGGCAGTATAACTGGGCTATTCTTCTCCCATGGGCAGAATTCTTCTATAACAACAATATAAGCCGCTCTGCAAGCTCATCACCATTCCAAATTGTCTACAGCAAGCAACCCCAGTACCTGTCCCCGTTTCACTCTTGGTAACCTGCCAATACCACAAATCAGGATCTCAAGAACCTCTGCAAAAGGCCAACCAATTTCTCACCAAGGCAGCCAGCTGCTTCAAAAAACAGGCAAAACCTACAACTTAAAATATTCTCAACTAGATTTGCACCCAGATTCATTGGTCCATTCCCCATTCTATGACAAACTGGACCCGTAACATATCAACTCAAGTTACCACCCACCCACACTAAAAATTCATAATGTATTTCAAGTGTTGCTGCTGAAAACCATAGTTCTCTCTTGGCCATCAAGATTATTGCGGTGGTTAATACCCCTAACTAATTAAGCTATTTCACTTAGATGCAATTCCAACACTGCTCTCTACATTAATGGCAGGGGTGGAAGGGAAATAGAATAAAAAAGGTTACTAAGAGCCAAGAGAAACAGATAAGTATGTGAGAGAAAAAAAAAAGTGTGAAAGCTTGCCGGGCAGACTGGATGGGCAGTTTGGTCTTCTTCTGCCATCTTTTCTATGTTTCTATTATATACATGGCCTCCCAAATCCATGGAAGCAGTATCCGAGGTAGACTCAGAATTTGAAGTCCAAGAGATATTAGACTCCAGGTGATGGCAGAATCAAGTTGAATACTGTCACGATCACGCCCCTCAGCTCAGCACTCTGTGTGGGCTTTGCTGGGCCTCAGGACTCCCTCTCCGCTCATATACCACTGTCTGTCCACTCGTACAGCTCCTGCACACCGCTGCTATGGACTCCTCCAAGTCTCTAGTCAGAGTGCCAGGCCTAGTCCTGGCACTCCCAAACAGTACACAGAAAAAGGTCTTTATCACAAAAGAGTTTAATGTGACCCTGTAGCCTCACCGGCTGCAGTCCTGTAATAATGCCTGGTTGTCTTTACAAGCCCCAAGCCTAACCGCTTAGGTTCTCCTTAACAAGCCCAGAGTTAAACAGCTTTTAAAACCACAATTCCCTTCCAACCTCTCTCATACATCCATTTACCAACACAGGATTTACCATCCCCCAACCTCCTGGTTATTCCACCTCCATAGAGGAACAGCTGGAGCTTTCCTCTCCCCAGCTTACCTCCATCTCCTCCTCCCTGACTCTGAGGCACCGGGCTTTTGTGGCCAGCTCCACCACGGCAGCACATCCTCTTCCTCAGCTTCCATAGACTCTGCTGAGTCATAGGGATCAGTCCCTATTTCCTCCACCTGTTCCTGCTCACTTTCCAGCCAGGGGTCAGGTGCCGGTTCAGGGAACCTGGGAAGTGTAGTCTCTCTCATCTTCACCTGGGCCCCCTGCTGTCTGGCTCTGGTATTACCTGCCGCTTTATGGTGTCTTGTCAGTTCCTGCTCTCGGCAGTGCTGCACTACATCACAATACATAATCATCTGAAAAATCTTTGGACCACAAGAGAACTCCTGGGAGCCTACATCCAATCTCTAGAGCCCTCAGATAGTGAGAGAGTTCCACCAGCAGTTTCCCAGAAGCCCAAGCCAAGAAGCCTGGGGAGGGGGCTTAGGAAGGAGGGGGGGTACTGTTAGATCTGACCAGCCACAGGAGGGTCCTGCAACCAGCTGAACTCACACTCGGGAGCCTCCAGCACTGAAGATGCCAGCATTGTGGCAGGAACGCAGCCTCCATACCTTCTCTGCTGGTCCCTCTAGGTGCACGCATGCCTCAGGACTTAAAAGCCCTGCAGCAGAAAAATGCTGGAGGTGCCTAGAGATTATGTCAGATCCAGCAAGGGATTTAAACCCCATCCACAGTTCTAGCCAGTGCCTCTCCCTGCCTTGTGCAGAGTACATTGCTTGTGTTTCTGCTTTGCCATGCCCTGCCTTGCGTCATCTTGTCCATCCTGCCTTGCCTCATCTCATTCAGCCTTTCCTGCCTTGCTTCATCTCTTCCAGTCTGTTCTGCCTTACTTCGTCTCATCCAGCCTATGTTGCCCTGCCTCTCCAGCCTGCCCTGCCTCATCTCTGCCTTCATCTCAGACTGACTTGTGGATCTGATGTCTGCCTGAACCTTGACTACTTTTCATTTGCTTTCTGCCACTGACTCTTGCCTGGACCTTGACCACTCCTTGCTCGTTGCCTGCACAGACCCAATCTGGCCCTGGACTCCCTGTCTCCTTACCCTGTGGGACCATCACCTAAATCCTGCCAGCCCCAGGAATGCAAGGGCTCAACCTGTGGGGAAAGGAGTTGGTAAAGATGAAGCTCCTGACCAGTGTTGGGGACATAACAGGACTGTAGCCCTAAGACTGGCATCTTGGGCCTGGAAGGCAGCAGTAGTGTGGTCCATCTGATGGTGTTGGGAACACAGCAGGATTCAGCATTCGGTGTGTTGTGGCCCTCGGACTAGCATATCAGGCCTGGGAGGCAGCAGTAGTGTGTTTGCGGGAATGTGGTCCATATGATGGTGTTGGGAACACAGCAGGACTCAGCATTTGGTAAGTTGTGGCCCTCAGACTAGCATCTCAGACCTGGGAGGCAGCAGCGGTGTGTTTGCATGAGTTTGGCCCAACTGATGGCATTGGGGACACAGCAGGCAGATGCAGTCAGTCACTGGATGGTATTTGAGGCATGGCAGGCAGATAGGCAAAGTAGCTACAAGACCTTCAAATTGCTTTCATTCCTCTTGCCACTTGCATAGCAAATTTGGAAACTTAAGCAAAGACAGATTAATTTTCAGAAACACTAGCTTTTCCCTCAAGAGTGATGACAGCCTTGAGCGATAAGGGCTTATGATGTCACCTGTCATCAGAAACACTCTTTCACTGGGCACACTTGTAAGTGGTCAAGAGAGATAGCACTGAGCCACTCTTGTTAGGCCTAGCCAGATGCTGGACTTGTGAGACCAATATGCCAACACTTCTGAATCTATGTCCTCGATGGTCTTTAAGAGATAATGTGTCACAGAGTTTTGAGTTGCAGTTTCCTTTCCTTTTGCCGGATGTGTGTCTTTCTTCTCAGCTGCTTTTATGATTGCCTGGGACAGAAGTGAGGATTGTTTCAAGGCAACCTTGCTTTGATGCTTTTGCAGTGGAGGTGGGAGTGTTAGATGTCGATGATAGAACGTTGTGCTTGACTTGCACTACTGTCTGACCTGCCAAGTATCAACATTCTTCGCTAGTAATCAACATTCGCTAGTAATCAACATTCTTCGCTAGTAATAGCATTAATAGCCAATCAACATTCTTCGCTAGTATTAGCATTAATAGCCACCTCTTATAATGTTATTATATATATATATATATATATATAATTATTTAATCTTCATTTTCCTTCTTACTCCTAGTTATTGATTCCCTGTTACATGTAACTGCTTTTCTGCACCATTGTTCAAATTGTAAAGTTTATTGCACCCCTGTTTCTTGTGAACCAGCATGATGGGACTACTGTCTTGAATGTTGGTATATAAAAAAACTTAAATAAATAAATAAATAAATAAATAAGTAATGGTATTTCCTCCTGTGCTACATCCCTCCCCTACCTCAACCTCTGGCGCTCTAGTTGACAGACCTCCTCTATCAGCATGCTCAAGTGTCAAATAGTTGGCCTGCAGGGCAAGTCTCCCTTTCACATTGTGATCACATAACATAGCGAGCATGTATGTGGGGTTTCTGGTCAGAGGTCCTAGTCTCTTTGTCACCTGCTTTTTCAAGGACTCCAAACAGCGCAGCACGTCAGCTCTCATTCCCTCTTCCTGTTGAAAGCCCTCCAACTTTTCTAACAGGATGTTTACTATGGGATTGGCACTTCTGGCACTCAGTTCCTCTGTGATATTCTCAAAGCGCTCCAGGATTTTCACAAGCTGTCTCATGACTGAACAATTATGATGCACTAGGGGACCCTACACACCTATCTCAATTTCCATAGTCAGATCATTCAGGGGTGCTGCTCCACTAGCCTCTGCGGCATCATTTAGATAGAATTCCAGTGGGTGCCCACATCTTGAATTAGACACTTGCGAGGCATCTCATAAGAACATAAGAAAATGCCATACTGGGTCAGACCAAGGGTCCATCAAGCCCAGCATCCTGTTTCTAACAATGGCTGATCCAGGTTACAAGTACCTGGCAAGTACCCAAACATTAAATTGCTCCCATGCTATTAATGCCATTAATAACAGTGGCTATTTCCTAAGTCAGCTGAAGTCACTGGACTTCTTCTCCAGGAACTTATCCAAACCATTTTTAAACCCAGCTACACTAACTGCACTAATCACATCCTCTGGCAACAAATTCCAGAGCTTAATTGTGCACTGAGTGAAAAATAATTTTCTCAGAATAGTTTTAAATGTGCTACATGCTAACTTCATGGAGTGGCCCCTAGTTCTTCTATTATCCAAAAGAATGAATAACCGATTCACATCTTCCTGTTCTAGACCTCTCATGATTTTAAACACCACTGTCATATCCCCCCTCAGCCGTCAGTTCTCCAAGCTGAAAAGTCCTAACCTCTTTAGTCTTTCCTCATAGGGGAGCTGTTCCATTCCCTTTATCATTTTGGTCGCCCTTCTCTGTACACACATTGAGAGTCACAAAACCAGAATTCACAGATGCAGAGAGCCACCATGCCTTCTACATGGGGGTGGGGGATGATGCCCCTATCCCCCTTGTCTGAAAAAAAAGGGCCAAGTCTTTCTTTCCCCCCCCAAAACACACACACACACACTTAACCTCTCAGACACAGAGACATTTTGCTGTTGTGCTGCTGCTCATTCTCCACCCTCCGACATTGCCACATCGCTATGTAAGATTTTTTTTTTGCTTGCTGCCAGTCCTTCTGTACACTACAGCGTCACCCTCCCTTTCTCATTCCCTCATTCCTCAACACACCCACTCTGAAGGAAACTCACTGGTTCCACAGCCAGTGCAAGCGGCTCACATGACACCAATTGGTCACTGCAGAATACCTCTCACATGCAGAACCCAGACACATCCACACCAAATTCAGAATACAGAGAATATAAATAAAAATGTGCAGACATAAACTGTGCTGGAAACCAGAACAAGCCAGACCCTCTTATGTAGTGCAACAATGGAAAAAAAGAAATATCTCCATTCCTCATAAAACGTCTAATAATAAAATCAAGAAATATTGTACATCAATCATAAACATAAACCATACCAATAAAAAATACACTCAATAATACACACACATTCATTCTCCGATATGCTCACTCACTCATATTCAGTTTCTCACTCAGAGATACAAATGCTCACTGACTCTCTTACATACTCTTACTGACTCACACACATGCTCACAGACTCTCATATACGCATGCTGGAATACATGCTCACGCACTTGCTCTTCTTCCCCTCACATGTACTCTCACATGCTCACTCACATTCAGCCACCTGTGAATAATTTAAGCAATGTGTTTTACTTACATTGATGGTCTGGTGAGATCCAAATAGTTGTCACAGTTAGAGGACCAAAAACACCTCTATTCCTTCCATAAATTCAACAAACATTAATGAAATTCTTTTATGAACTAAATTAATGACCTCATATAGGCAATTTAAACGGAGCCTTCATATAAATGAGTGTGCTGAATAGCAGGTAGTATATCTCGCACTACCACTCAATGTATAATCATTGGTCATTGAAAAACATTTTTTTCATTTTTTTGTGTGCCTATTCACCTTAATAAAAGTCCATAAATCCTTCAATGATTCAGTTGATATTTTCATATATTCATAGTAATATTACTTAACTTATTCAAGTGTTGTGAAGTGAAGAAACTATTCGACTCTGTGCCATGAGGATAACGCGCCCGACACGGTCCGTGTTTCGGTTTCCACCTTCTTCATAGGGCCATCTACAAAACACATCTATAAATCAGTAACTTAGAATATCATAATATCAAGATATTTTACCTTATTCACAGCGGTACTAACGATATTTATTGTTCAGTGATGATTTCCGTGCTCTGGTAGTTAGTCTCTTCAACCGAAGGGGAGAATGACAGGACGCCATTTTTAAAGAATGAGTAGCCAATGAGTGATTGCCACGTCAAAAAATCAAAACCGCACGTATCAGCTGTGGATTTGAAATTGAATTAAAGTAAAGAATACCAGTCAATCTCGGCATTTAATCCCTCAGGAACTATACATCCTAACTTATAAATCCACCGTTGTTCATGTAAATTCAGTAGAAATTGTGGATCACCCCCCCTGCTTGTCATCAGTATTTTATCAATAACTCTCCACTTCAGGTCCGCAAATACGTGGTTGAATTCAACGCAATGTGCTACAATGGGAGCCTGTAATTTTTTTGTAGCTAGGCAACTCCGATGTTCAATTAGTCTAGTTCGTATAGCTCTCTTTGTTCTGCCCACGTAATATTTATTGCATGGGCAGACTATCAAATAGACTACGTGAGTTGATGTACAATCAGTGTTCATTTTAGCGTTATAAGTATTACCCTTATTATCCGTCCATGTTGGTCCACTGATGGTTTGTGCACATAAAGAACAATTATTGCAAGGAGTATGTTCACCAATATGTAAAACAGATTGGGCGGTTTCTGAACGTAAAAAGGAATGCGTCAGCAAATCGCTCAAATTTTTACCCCGACTGTATGTAATCATAGGCAACTCCTTGAAAACGGAATGAAATTGTAATATGTACCAGTGTTTTCGAATGATGGCCGCAATCGAAGTGGCCTTTATTGAGTATCTTAGTGTACATACAAATATCGGATCATGAGTGATGTCATCTCTCTCCAAAAGTAACCATATGCGTTGAGCATTGTAACCTCTTTTAAAAGCTGATCGAATTGTCTTAGATGGATAACCCCTGTTCAGCAGTCGCGTTGCTAATGCTTGTGCTTGTATGTTATACTCCTCTATACTACAACATATGTGACATAATCTCAAAAATTGTCCAATTGGTAAGTTATTTTTTAAGTGATATGGATGAAAACTAGAGAAATGATGTAAAACATTTTTGTCTGTAGGTTTTTTAAACAGTGTAGTAACAAATTGGTTATCCATTTTTTGTATAGAAATATCCAAAAAATCAATCTTGAACTTGCTGTACTGCAATGTAAAATAAAGATTCGGGTCCAAAGAATTTATCCACGTTAAAAAACTTGAAAGTCCTGACTCCTCTCCATGCCACAAAAAAAATATGTCGTCTATATATCGACACCAATTGGTGATGTTGGTGAACATGGCCGTATGATATAATAACGTCTCCTCAAAGTTTTCCATATATAGATTCGCCAAACTGGGGGCCATAGTGGCCCCCATGGTGGTACCATGAATTTGCTGATAGTAACACTCATTAAAAATGAAATAGTTTTTTTGCAATGCAATAGTAGCAATGGTCAACAAAAAGGTAGTAGGTACTCGATGGGGGCGGCTTCTGGAATCTAATACTTGTTGCAAAATTGCTAATGCCTGATCTTGCGGGATACTTGTGTATAATGCCCTGATATCTAAGGTGACCATGATAGTATCTGAAGAGGGACGAATAGAAATTAATTTATTCAACATGGCTTTGGTATCTCTAATAAATGACTTTATTTTCAAAACTTGTGGTTGCAAGAATTTATCAATAAAAATGGATAACGGTTCCAATAAAGATCCGATGGTACTCACAATGGGTCTACCTGGAGGGTGGACCAAATCTTTATGAATCTTTGGAATCATATAGATGGTGGGTGCTCGATACGTGGAATTAATCAGAAAATTTTTTTTAGTTGACAAAAACCCAATAATGAAAGCTTCTTCAACGATTTCAGTAATTTCGTCATGTAAAGCTGGACCAGGATTCTGTGTTAAGACTCTGTAATTATCTGGCATAGTAATATGTTCCATCACAGTATTGATGTAGGTGTTTCTGTCCTGCAGGACTATGGCGCCCCCTTTATCCACGGGTTTAATAATTATGGAAATGTTTTCCTTCAAAGATAACAAAGACTGATGCTGCAATTTTGTCAAATTGTATCGTGGTATCTCAATTATTGATTCCAACTGTTGTAAATCCTGTAATACCAAATCCATAAATGTTTTGACATGAGGATCAATGGGGCTGGGGGGAATCCATGTTGATTTTGGGAACACTATTGAAGAATCCAAAGGGGGAGGTGATGTAGAAAAAAATAAAGCAATCTGTATCTTGCGAAAAAATTTGTACATGTCACGTCTGGATTGGAAAGAATCATACTTGTAATATGGAATAAATGACAAACCTTTTTCCAGTATAGATAATTCCGTAGGTGTAAGATGATGAGAAAATAAATTTACTACTATTGAGGTCTGGCACTCTGAGACCGAGTCTGAGGTCGGTGTTCTATGTCCGGCCATGCCGAACCCCGATGTCGAAAAAAACGACGTCCCTGCCGCCGGTTTGAAGATCTAAAATTATTGTAACGGGACTGTTCTAATGGTTGGTTATTTACTCTATTAGAAGTAGTAGACGAGTAGTCCTCATCGGAACCAGACGATGTATCTTCTGAAGTGGCAAAGCCAACCCGTCTTGGTTTGGCATATTGGCGACGTTGCCACGGATATATTGCACCAAATAGTGCCACATGAGAACAGGGTCTTTCTGGGTGGGCTGGTGAAGCTCCAGGTGGAGAATGCCTAGCAGGAGCAGGACTTCTTTTTGGTTGGGAGCAGCTTTTTGGTTGGGAGGCCAAGCCAAATAATATATGTCCCCTTCCTCTCTCTCCCCCCACCTCTGCCTGATCCACCATTTCTCTCTTCATCCTCCTTCTCCTACTGATCAGGACATGCACCTCCCTTGCAGTTCATGCTTTTTTCTTCTGTCTTTTATCCCTTTCCTAGCCTATTATTCTCTTTCACTGCCTTCTCACCCCTTTCACATATATAGAGATGATAGCAGAAAAGGACCAAATGGTCCATGCAGTCAGCCCAGTAAACTTATGGTAGTATCTGGCTGCTGCGCTGTGTAGCTTACCCCCATGCTTATCTGTTTCCCAGACCATAAAAGTCAGGGCTCCCGTTGATTGCTATTGAATCAAATTCCCTGTTATGCCTTGCTGCTGAAGCAGAGAACAATATTTTGAGTTGCGTCAAAGCATCAGTCTTATTGGTTATGGGTAGTAACTGCCGCATCAACAAGTTACCTCCAGACTATAAAGGTCAGGACCCTCGGTTGACAGACCTTTGACATAAGAACATAAGAACATAAGAAAATGCCATACTGGGTCAGACCAAGGGTCCATCAAGGGTCCATCAAGCCCAGCATCCTGTTTCCAACAGTGGCCAATCCAGGCCATAAGAACCTGGCAAGTACCCAAAAACTAAGTCTATTCCATGTAACTATTACTAATGGCAGTGGCTATTCTCTAAGGGGCCCCGACAAAGGTAAGGATGGGGTTTAGACAGGGCCGGGCGGGTGGGTTAGGTAGGGGAAGGGAGGGGAAGGTGAGGGGAGGGCAAAAGAAAGTTCCCTCCGAGGCCGCTCCGATTTCGGAGCGGCCTCGGAGGGAACGGAGGTAGGCTGCGCGGCTCGGTGCGCGCCGGCTATACAGAATCCATAGCCTTGCGCGCGCCGATCCCGGATTTTAGCGGATACGTGCGGCTCCGCGCGTATCTACTAAAATCCAGCGTACTTTTGCTGGCGCCTGATGCGCCAGCAAAAGTAGGCCAAATCGCGCGGTTTGAAAATCTACCCCTAAGTGAACTTAATAGCAGGTAATGGACTTTTCCTCCAAGAACTTATCCAATCCTTTTTTAAACACAGCTATATTAACTGCACTAACCACATTCTCTGGCAACAAATTCCAGAGTTTAATTGTGCGTTGAGTAAAAAAGAACTTTCTCCGATTAGTTTTAAATGTGCCCCATGCTAACTTCATGGAGTGCCCCCTAGTCTTTCTACTATCCGAAAGAGTAAATAACCGATTCACATCTACCCGTTCTAGACCTCTCATGATTTTAAACACCTCTATCATATCCCCCCTCAGTCGTCTCTTCTCCAAGCTGAAAAGTCCTAACCTCTTTAGTCTTTCCTCATAGGGGAGTTGTTCCATTCCCCTTATCATTTTGGTTGCCCTTCTCTGTACCTTCTCCATCGCAATTATATCTTTTTGAGATGCGGCGACCAGAATTGTACACAGTATTCAAGGTGCGGTCTCACCATGGAGCGATACAGAGGCATTATGACAATTCCCGTTTTATTCACCATTCCCTTTCTAATAATTCCCTTCATTCTGTTTGCTTTTTTGACTGCCGCAGCACACTGAGCCCACGATTTCAATGTGTTATCCACTATGACACCTAGATCTCTTTCTTGGGTTGTAGTACCTAATATGGAACCCAACATTGTGTAATTATAGCATGGGTTATTTTTCCCTATATGCATCACCTTGCACTTGTCCACATTAAATTTCATCTGCCATTTGGATGCCCAATTTTCCAGTCTCACAAGTTCTTCCTGCAATTTATCACAATCTGCTTGTGATTTAACTACTCTGAACAATTTTGTGTCATCTGCAAATTTGATTATCTCACTCGTCGTATTTCTTTCCAGATCATTTTCTATTCCTTTCATAGCACTGGCATCCTTTCCCAGTCATCCAGGTCACTCACATCACTTCTCAGCTCTTCTTCAACTTTAAATCCCCTTCCCTGATTTCTCTTTTACACTCTTGCTCATATTCCCCAGCCCATTTTACAGCCCCCCCCCCCCATTCATACCCGCCCAACTAGCGTCCTCCCCCCCCCCCCCCCATCTCCAATGGCCCGGTCAGTCTACAAATATCTGTTCTGCCTCCCCCCACCACTATTGTTAAATTCCTACTCTCCCCCCCCAGATCCCTGAGTCCCCATTCTTCCTCAGCTCTAGCCTCAAAATTCCCAAGCCTCTGTTCTCTCTCTGCTCTTCCCCTCAGATTCCCACATCCCTCTCCCATCTCCTCGGTCCTTGAGTCCCATTCTCCTCCTGCTGTCCCACTCACCCTCCCAGTCCCGTTTCCACTGCCGGCCTCTTCTGCTCCTCCTGCAGCACGCGGTTCACCGCATATCTGCGGAGCGCCCGGCGATTCAAGCAGCTGACGTTTGACTCGCGTGGCTGGAGAAAGGATAGGAGACGTGCGGAGGCTGACTGCAGGAACTGCATTTATTTGATTAAAGGCAACAGCGCTGGGCAGGAGCAACAGCAGCTCAAGTGAGAGAGGGAGTGCAAAGGATCGGCAAATAAATCTGTCCTCTTTTGGGCTATGAAGCGTGCCTCCTACATTCGGGGAACAGAGGAGGCCTTTCCGCACCCCCATACCCTGCCCAGAGTCGGATAGGTCATGGCTCCCGTGGCACACCTGATTTCCAACCCTATAGATTTCCAATACTGGTTTCTTTTTTCTCTGCAGCTGAGCTTGGGAGGGGCTAGCAAGCAGCAGAGCAAAGCAGAAGGAAGCATTGAGTGGTGGTGAGGCGGAGATTGGAGGTATGCTGGCTGCTTCCTGCCTGAACAAACAGGGGTGATGTGAGGTTAGGTAGTAGTAAAAGTGTTTCTCCGCCAGCTGGCTGCACTAACTGGTCAGGGGTGTGGGAGTGTGGGACACTACCATGGGTCCACTCTAGCGCTGAACTGATTTAGAGGGGGAGCATTAAAGTGGGCTACTTCCTGGATTCAGCGATCCTCCCTCCTTCTGAGCAGCTAGCTCACAGGGGAACTTCCACCTGTGAGCTAGCTGCTGAGCAAGGGCATGATCGCAGCATGCAAGATGTAGATGAGACTGGTTTCCGTGCCTCAGTCAGTGGTAAGGACTTCAGGAGCCACAGTTTGAGCTTGAAAGAGCTATATGCAACTTGCGAGATGCCGGTTGGCCACTCCTGATTTATTGCATAGAATGTTATCTGCTGTTTTACCATGTACATAAAAAAGGACAATTTTTCAGCAGATTCTGCAAATCTGTTTTCAAAGAAAAACCTGAATGGTGTTTCCTTTTGAAAATCGGGCCAGTTATATGATGGGTCTGCATCTCCCTACAGAAGGTTCCATCTCTTTTGAAGCAGATCTGAATACACCCATGGTAAGTCTCCATTTGTCTTTCAAAATTAAAGCCTCAAGCTAGACCTAGCCCTATACCTTCCATGTCTCTTTTTGGATGAGGATAAAAATACCAGTGCTGTTCACAGTGTGGGTACTTCAACTCACAGGGCCTGATTTTCAAAAGCATTTATGTGCTTAAAAAAGGATTTTAACCATGTAAATGCACTTTACCCATGTAAGTGGACTTTTGCAAATTGCTACAACATAAACCATTGAATTGTCCTTAGGATTTGCTTGCATAAGTGTACTTTTATGCACATAAATGGCTTTTGAAAATTGCTACAATAGTATGTTACAGTTACGCGAGTAACTCCTTTGAAAAGCCACCTGAGTGTGAGGAAGTTGCAATTTTTAGCTGGGCTTTTACTGGAGATAAACTTATTCATGGAAAAAATATGAAAACTGTTCTCCAAAGTTTTGGAGCATCACACACACAAACACACCAATTTAGCACAAATTTTATTGCATATGAACCATTGTGCCAATAAAAATCATACATATAGTAAGTGTAACTCTTTTGAAAGAAACTTGTAATCAGGGCTTCAGTTAACTGCAACTCAGGAGGAGAAGTGGAAGATTCCAAAACATTTCAAAGCGTAAAGGTAGACGTATTTTAGTTCCACAAATGCTGTTATCTTTTCAATTATGTGTTTTGATTTTGATTTCTTGCATTGTGAGAGTACTTCCAAATTTGGGTAAATATTTCTATTTCAATTGTTTTCATTTTTAAAATTTGTATTTACTAAACTAGGTCATCTTATGCAAATATAACTACATTAATAGCAATGAAGAACATTATTATTATTGCACTATTATAAGCCCCTACCTTTACTTCATTTGTAGATATCAGCAGATCTGAAGGATGTTTGTATGAATGACCCTCCGTTTCAATGTATGGAATGACCTTGCATCTAATTAATTTGATTTTATGTGAAGCAGGCTTTATTTCCACTGATTGATCTTGCAGTTCTACCATACACAGATTTTACTGGATGCATCATGAAATAATGAGAAAGAAATGAATTATGCAGGGAGCTATCTAGGAAAAAAAAAAAGAAAATATAATTTTCAAAACAAAAGAATTATTTCTAAAATGACCAACTTTGAGATTTCTGCTAGCCATCTGTTAGTTAAAGAGGTTAATATTGTAATCAAATTAACTGGAGAAAACTGTTTTATAAAGTAATGACTTTCACATTAATCAACCCCTAAAATTTGAGTGTAAGTGCTTGGCAAAGATTCTCATAATTTATGAGCATGAATTATTGCCTTGCATGAGTAATAGTCATTTACATTTGGGCAAACTGAGTCGCTAAGGTAATAAAGGTAAGTTATAGAAAAGCAGAGTCAGTGGCAGAGTGGGGGTTTAAGCTCCCATCTCAGGAGCTCTTGCTGTGCAAACGTCCATGCTATAATTAGTAAACTACATCTTAACGCTAGCAAAATCTCATTTCTTTCTTATTTTTATACCCATAGAAGACAACATTAAAAGTCATTTATGTGGGTAAACATGTTGTGGGCCATATTCAGGAGCATTTACTGTAGATGGATAACTCAGACGATCTCCAGCTAAAATAATATCTGGGCATTTAGCCGGCTATCTTATTATCAGGCTAAAATTACCTGAATAATTTAGGGGCGCTTCAGGGAGGAGTTATGTTAGTCGACTAAAATATCTGGTTAATTCCGATATTCAGAGTAATTCGGATAATTTAGCTGGCTATATCTGATCGAGCCAAAGAGTTGCCCTAAAGTTAACCACATAAAGTTAGTAGCCCGCTGTATACAATAGTGTGGCTGTACTACTGAATATAATTGCAAAGCTGGCCAGATAAGTTTATCTGGCTAACTTTATTATCCAGTCAGTGGCTGAATATGGACTTCCTTTATTCCCCTGAAAACTGACCATCTGAAAACTGCCCTCCCTCAGCACACATGCACACGAGGAGGGTTGGAGGATCAATAGCAAGATGTCATCATCCGGGCCAGACAGCAAGGGGTTAACATTACTCGGCTGTGCCACCTGAACCTGCTGGCATTGTAAGGGTTGTCTAGATAGGTTGTAATTTGTACCAGTTAGCCTTCCTGCTCCTGAGTCCACTGCCCCTCCCTTCCTGCTATTGTGCCTGGTTATACACCAGCACTACCCCTCATGAAGAGAAATATAATATTATTCATAATTCCAGAGCTTAATTGTGCACTGAGTGAAAAAGAATTTTCTCAGAATAGTTTTAAATGTGCTACATGCTAACTTCATGGAGTGGCCCCTAGATCTTCTATTATCCAAAAGAATGAATAAACCGATTCACATCTACCCGTTCTAGACCTCTCATGATTTTAAACACCTCTATCATATCCTCCCTCAGCCATCTGTTCTCCAAGCTGTAAAGTCCTAACCTCTTTAGTCTTTCCTCATAGAGGAGCTGCAGTAGCAGATTGGAAGATGGTCAGCATGAATTTGAAATGTATGAAGTTGCATGGACATGGGATTTTAGCTAGAGTTGTTCTGCAGAGCAGGCATAGGGAGCAAAGTTTAGGGAGTGAACCAAGGCTAGAGTTTAGTGTGCCTTATAGAATGGGTAAGAGGAGAGGCAAGAGTATCTAAGGATGAAGAGAGTACAGTGTTGTAAGAAGAAACTGCTTCATCAACTGATTCAGATAATATTGTGAGGATAGGAGAGATGAAACAGTAGTGGAGAAGATACTAGGGTTAACAGCTAGGAGATTCCTAAAGATATAGCTGGTGACTGGATAAGCCATGGGAGAGGGTGGTTTAAGGTGAAAGTTATCAGATGATGGTCTGAGATTGGAAGAATTGAAGTGGGGAATTCTTAGAGAGAGCAGTTGGAAGAAAAGTGGCCATATGGATGAGTAGGGTGGTAGAGCAGAGTTGGAGATCAAATGAAGAGGTTAAAGAAAGGAGTTTTGAGGTGTCATCATCAAGAAGGTTAAAGTTGCCAAGGATAATGGAAGGGGAAGATGGGTCATTGAAGAAGGAAAGCCAGGAATCAAAGTCAATAACAAAGGAGGAGGGAGATTTTGGGGGGGGGGGGGGGGGGGGCGATAATAACAGCTTCCCGAAGAAGTAGTGGAGTAAATAGGTGGATGGAAAGGGCTTCAAAGGAATAAAAAGAGTGGGATTGAGGTGGGAGAAGTGGTTGAAATTATGAAGTGGAGAGCAGCAGTCCAACACCTCTACCATGGCCTACTGGACAAGATGTGTGGGAGAAAAGCTGACCACTATGACAGAGAGAGCAGCGACCTCAGTGGAAAGCCATGCCTCAGTTTAGGCAAGGAGATGAAGAGAATGAGAGATAAAACTGTCATGCATAAAGACAAGCTTCTTGCAGATAGTTTTCATTCCACAGTATGAGAAAGGAAGAGAAGAGGGAAGGAGAAAGGGAATAGTGATAAGATTGGAGGAGTTATGGCTTGATATAGGATGATGAGCTGAAAGTTGCCTTGAAGGGCCAGGACTGGGACTGATATCCCCAGCTGAAAGTAGAAGGAGGGAGCAGGAGAATACAGAGAAGATGGGTAGAGGTATGCCAATAGCAACAAGGAGGAGACGCTACTGTCAGGGATAGCGAGAATGGCAGGATGAGGAGAAGAAAACTCTGATGTTCAAGAGCAGTGGACAGAGCAGGTGATAGAATGGAAAGTGAGATGGAAAATGTAGGGATAGGGCAGGGTTGTAGCAGGGAATAAGATTAGGGAGGATTAGAAACAGGAAGATTAAAATGTATTAGATTCATAAGGAATAAGGAGAGGCCTGCAATCACTTCAGATCCTGAAGGTGGGCTGGTGGTGGTCTATAAGGAAAACTTCAGTTATATTTGGTGCATCTAATTTAGTTTAGTTGTATGATTATTATGCTTGTTACCTGTTAAGGAAAGATAGACCTAGTGGTAGGTAAGTGAGTGGAGGGTAGGAGGGACCAAACTCCAAGAGACAGCAGGAGTAAGAGATAAAACAAGGGCTGGATTACTGCTCTTTGAACTTCTGGAAAGGAAAATTTCAATATACAAATTCTCCCCCTACATCAAATAAATGACAACCAGTGAAAATATATGTTAGTTCACCATCATAGATCTGGTATATGACAATAAAATACATTTATAATATGAATTTGCTGAGTATAATCATTTCCTTGTTGATATATTTTATATTTTTAACCTGCAATAAAAATATCTCTTTAACACTATCCAGCTCCTCGGTTGGGGTATGGATGTCAGATACCTTTCTCAAACAGATTATGCCAAAGTTAAGATTCACTGTGTAACCTGGTACAACTGCTGTATTTTGATAATTTTCTGTCTCAGGGGTTGTGAACTGCTTTCAGTCACTGGGGTCGATATGCACAAGACAAAAAAAAGTCTTTTCAAATTCCGCTACTTAAACTCGATAATCCAATCATGTTCTCACACATACTAGCTACATTTCCAGCTGCTATTGGACAATATGTTGCACATAAACAGTCATATGATTATGCAGAACAACTGTGTCACTGTCACCTCCTTTCAGATGTTTTTCATGTTTCTTATCATTCAGTAATATCATTCAGTAATAAACAAGCAATTGGTTGCAATTGGTTATCTATTAAAGAACATCACCATCCATTGTCTGCAAAACACCTTGGCAGTCAATGTAATGTATACTGTACCAGGCACTTTTCTTGTTTAGTCCATTAGGCTCAAGTGTATCCAGAGTGAAGATCCAGTACTGTTCTTATTTATTTGGTAAAGCTTCCCTCTGTCCTCTTTTCCAAATAGCAGTCATTGGGAAACTATATTGAAATAACACACAATGGGCTGGATTTTAAAAGGGTTACGCGCATAAGGTACGCGCGTAACCCTTTTAAAAAGCTCCTGCGTGTGCCGAGCCTATTTTGCATAGGCTCGGCGGTGTGCGCGCAAGCCCCGGGACGTACGTAAGTCCTGGTGCGCGAACAAAAGTACGTGTGCGCGTAGATTTATAAAATCTACCCCAGAGCGTGCTGTCATTGGAGCCGCCATTTCCTTATTATTAATGTAGCTCCAAAGCTCAATTAAATGAGTCCTAATAGACCGCTTTTTGCAGCCAAAATAAATAAGAGAACAGGGACAAATAATTACATAAACTGAAAAACAGGAGAGACAGTCTGCATCATAGTACAACATTTTTTTTTGGTCAGTTCTTTATTCACTAAGTCAGAAGCTGGAATGACCTGTGTCTTGATGTTTTCTCTCCCCTTGGTATTTTCAAAAGAGACCATGACACCCAACTCTTCTTCAGGTTAATCAGTTTTATAAAACATTTATGAGAACGAATGGTCCACCAGTTGCAGAGGTCTTTCTGAAAATTCACACTTACTAGGAAAAAAAATGCTATGGTGTTCATTTTTAATGGCCAAATAACTGTTTTTAAGCACATGCCAACAGCTGGTTCAGAGCATTTTAGTTGACAGAGTAATAGCATTCACTGACAGTTGGCAACACTCACTTACATGCACATTCTGTTGGAATCCTCAGCTGGCTTTTCATTCTTTGGATTTCATTAAACAGCATTTTTTAAAGTTTATTTTTATTTAATAAAAATGGATGTGCGAATTGCAGCATGTTCCCCAGCCATCTGTTTTTTTGCTTCCTTGTCCTCTGTTTTACAATACCTACTGTTTCTTCATGTGTGCTCAGCTCTGTTTGGTGAAGGCCTCAGAGAATTAGAATGGTTAGAATGGTGGGTTTTTTGTTTTGGTTTGGGTTTTTTTTTAACAATTCTCTATTACAGAGTCATAAAAAGATCAAACTCTTTTGGGTCTACATGACACCCATATATAGTAATATTATAGATATAGAGGTTCATATTCAAAAGCATTTAAGTGGATAACTCAGATGTTAGCTGGCTAAATGAATATTTGGGCCCTTATCCAGCTAAATTCTAGCAGGTTAATAAGATAACTGTCTAGAATTTAGCTGCCTAAGTTGGAGGCATTCCAGATCTGTAACGGGGAAGAATTGAGTTAGCCAGTTAAGTTAGCCGGCTTACTCCACTAATCAGAGTTAGTCAGATGACATAGCCGGCTAAGTATAGTCAGGCCAAAGAGCTATCCTAAAGTGAGGTGGGCCAGTTTGTCCCGGAAGCTGGTGTGATGCCATTCACCCATTGCGACTAGACACCAGCAAATGCATACGGAAGGACGCTGCTAGTCTCAGAGTGCTGTGCCTCTCGTCTGTATTTATAAAGGGACTGCAGCGGGAAATCCCCCACTGATGATGACCCAGTTCCAAGGTCCTATAAAAGGGCAATGCTGCAGTCTTAACTTGCCTCAGCAAAAGGTCCAGCTATGTCATTGTATTGTGTGTGGCTTCTTTGTTCCAACCTTGTCTTCAGTTCTTCGTTCCAGCTTTGACTTCAGTTCTTCATTCCAGCCTTGTCTTCAATTCTTTGTGAATTTGTCTCCAGCCTTGCCTTCCTGCCCTGGCTCTCTGTCCCTCATCTCCTCCCTCAGATGGACCTTCAGCTTGGCCATTGCCATTACCTCGAATACACCTGACTGCCACTGGCCCCTGATCATTGCCTGGCCCTCAGACATGCTTGACCACTGCCTGCCTACAACCCTAGCTGAGATTGGACCTACTCTTCTGCCATCAGCAGAGACCCCCCACCTAGGACCTGTCGACCCCAGTACCCAAAGGTTCAACCCAAGGGGAATGTGGGCTAATATAAACAAAGGCCTAGATTGGTCTCTGCTTTGTCAAGGTCTGCCTGCCGATGGTGGAAACCTGCAGGGCTCCTCCCTACAGGTAGAGTCAATCCTGCTTCAGCCTAAGGGTCCACAGATACAAGTACTTGGAATCACTGATACTTCCATCATTTCACCCAGTCCTTCTCCAGTTAATGTAGACCCTCTAGCAGTTTACTCTGAGTCCCCAGCAGTTCACCCAGTCCTCCTACCCATAAACTGTAGACAGACAAGTCCAATTTCATTTATGTTAGTCAATTAGCAGGTGTAAAAGTATACAAACAAGTTTACTAATATAAACCCATATCTCTCTTACAAAATAGCTGCTACCATGCATTCTTCTGAACCATGATGCTGAATTCCCCCCATCCCCGTTTCGTTCCCCTGTAAAATATAACATGAAACTGAAATGTGCTTGTACTCTTGAAGGGTATAAAATAGCATATATGCACATACATGCTACTTACAAGCATGTATGCTATTTGTATGGGGAAAACCTCTATGAAAATTCACCCCATAAACTGCTACTGGACATATACAGTACTGCAGACACTTATAAGAGACAGCCCCTGCTTCATGGAACTTATATCCTAGTTAAGACAAACATATAGTATATGACAAACAAGAGTCAATGGGAAGTGATTTATTGTACAGAAGTGGCCTGGAGTTAAAAGCAGACTCAACAAGGTGAGTTTTTCGACTGGATTTGAATGTAGACAGAGAGGGAGCATGATGTACCGACTCACGGAGTCTATTCCAGCATATGGCGCAAGAAGATGAAAAAAAAAAAAAAGCATAGAGTTGGGAATGGGCAGTGGAGGAGAAGGGCACACATAAAAGAGATTCGTCCAGTGGGCAGAGTTCAGGACAGAGGGTCTAAGGCAGAGCTTTCCAAACTGTGTGTTTGCAACACGTTAGTGTGTCGCCTGCAGTGTGCAGGTGTTGTCGCGCAAGCCCAGTCAACTCTGACGTGAGTTTGGGCTTTTTTTTTCTAGCAATTCACTTTTCTTTTTCTCAGTTAATGGGTTGCTTATTATTGGGCGATTTTTGCTGTCAATTGCGTTTTTTTTGGGGGCTTGGTGAGTGGGACTTGAGCCCAGCTGTCCCTGTCATTGGCTGTTCTTGCCGATGAGGCCTGGCCACGAGGAGTACTGACTGCAAGCAACAGTGTCTGGTGATCTGGAAGGTGTTATGCACCACGTCAGGCTTGAACCCTGAAGGGAGTGAGGCACTTAACTGGCAACATCAAAAAGAAGAGGTACATGAGTGTGGGGGCCAGATGAGCTGGGGGGGGGGGGGGGGGAGAGAGAGATGAGTGTAGGGGACAGACATGTGCTTGGGCTTGTTTTTTGGAAAATAGTGTTTGTTTTTTTCATGAAACACTGGCAACAATCAAAAAGAAGAGGTACATGAGTGTGTGGGAGACAGACATGTGCTGGGGGGGGGGGGAGATATGAGTGTGTGGGGGCCAGACATGTGCTGGGGGGCAGATATTAGTGGGTGGGGGCAGACGTGCTTGCGGGGGAGAGAGATGAGTGTGTGGGGGACAGACAATGTGTTTTATTATTGTTACTCATAAATTATAACAATATCATTAATCTTGGAATATTATATATTTTAATATAAATGAAAGTTTTTCATGAGATAGGTTGTGTTGTGAAACCATTTATTTATGTATATATTTAAGGAAACATACATAAATTGTCGAAATACATTTTGTTCATTTAACCTTTAACCTCTGGTTTGCTGGTAGACCTGAATTACTGTGTCGTGAAATTATGTTGTCTGAAAAGTGTGTCACCAACATGAAAAGTTTGGAAAGCTCTGGTCTAAGGAAAGGGAAATGAAGATATGATGAGGAGCTGCAGACTAAATACATTTGTAGACAAGTGAGAGAGCTCGGATGCCAGGTGATATATGCTAGCATGTACTTCTACACATTTCTCCATATCCACTTCACATTTAATTTTGGGTGTTTTTAAAACTGATTTTGTAAAAATGAAATTAAGACAGCTCAAGAAAGACACAATTTTAAAATAGCACCCCCCCCCCCCCCCAACATTTTACACTATTAAAGATATAATTTAGTTGTCTAATAGAAGTCCATGAGGGGGTGTGTGTGTGGAGGTATGGAATTCAAGATATGAAAAAGTTAAAAGAAATTTATTCTGTAACTCATGTGGACCCAAAAGCAGAAGCTGAACAATGAAACAGAGCAGAAAACAAGCATTAATAACACATGGTAGAACAATCTATTAATAATCAGGGAGACTGGCAGTACAGAGAGTACTATATAGATACAGGGAACACCACAAGTGCGCTGCTTGCATCAAAGAAGATATAGCAAATTTCCAGGTAACCAATAATAGCATTTTTGCCATTTACCAGGAAATTTTTAACATAGACTGGGCTCTAAAATACAGGAAGAGACTTCTTGCCAGAGATTGAAATACTTCTTTTTCTAGCCCACATGGATCTCTGGCTGAATAAAAATTGATCTTTCTGATGTTGGAACAGTTTCAAGATTCAATTTCTGTCCAGCTCAAGAACAAAGGACATTGAAATTTTTGTTTTCTCCAGAAGTTCTTTTTCAATGTTCTCCAATTCTGGGTCAAATCAAAAGATGGTTCCTGCAAATTCTTTGAACTCTTAAATGAATCAAAGGAAAGTAGATAGCATATCTTAGATGTAAGTACACATTATTCTTATTTGCAGAATCCAAGATATCATTAAATTGATCCAAAGGGGCAGCCATTTTAATTTGGGGAAATTAATAACCCTTACATTGCCCATTTTGTGGTTGGTCAATGTGCAATACAAAGTAGAATTAGCCATTAAAATTGGCTGGTTAACTACTCACATGGATGTTAACTGATTCTCCAAAGACTGAATCTTATTGTATTCAAGTTTAAATTTTGCATTTGGCATAAAGTGTACAACATTTCTAATGTCATAATTATGCTCTCAAACTTCTCAAGGGTGATATTCTGAGGAGTCCCAAAAATACATGCAAAAGATGTATGTTACGTATACAGTTCCAGGGTTGGAATTATGTTCAGGGTCTCTCGCTTCATTGCAGCAGAAAGAGTAGATTCCATTCTCTTTTCTGTCAAGAGAGGTTCCTTCTAGCAGGTCTCCCTGTAGGTTTCATACCCTCTGTTTCCTCTGATCCTGATCAACTCTTGGGTTTCCCCCTGATGGGAGCCAGAAATTCCTCCAGTGTTGCTGGTTCAGCTAGCATGGAGCAATCAGTCAACATTGCCAGAAAAAGCTCCTACTCTTCTCTTATAGAGGAAGCTTTCAGCTTCAGCAAAGTGAAGCCTCCCTGATCATGAAAGGGCTGCTTCCTGATTGCCTCTGGCTAAAAACTGCCTCAGCACCAAAATCATGCAACTGGCTATTGGATCTGACATTACTGGAGGAGGTAAATCAGCTGTGGGAAAAGAGTGAGTTCTGCCCTTGCATTTACTAACTCATGTTAGCGCACACTAAGCCGAAAAATGGTTTTCACGAAAAACAAATGCCAATCTGCGGGGAATACGAGATTTTCCTGCAGCCACATGAACCCGAAAGCGGAGGAAACGATCGGGCAACCAGATGCACATCTCTGCTGGTCAGGTTTTCAGTATAACATTAATGAATATGCATGAGATAAATTTGCATGCACATTGCTTTTTTTGATTGTATGAAATATTCCCATGCATATTCATTAGGGATGTCCTGAAAACCAGACTAGTTAGTAGCCTTTAGGGACTCAGACATCCCTTTCTTAGGGGCATTTAAGGAGGGAAATTCTCTGTCAACCCATTATACCCAGGCAAATATTTATATAACAGAAGAGGACTTGGCAGCTCATCTGCATACCATTCCCAGCATCCCCTGGGAGAGGCCTCCAGATATCACAGCGAGTGACCAGGCTTCGAACTCCATGGCCCCAACTTCCAGAGGCTCCACATCCCTTGGAGCAGAAGAGAACTAGAAGGCTCATCTGCATACTGTTCCCAGCAGCCCTGAGGACTCCAGAGGTCACAGTGAGCAATCCAGGCATTGGGTCAATGTGTGGGTCATTGCGAGGGTTGGTAAATAATATATTAGCAATTTTAATGTCACAGATATTTTTGATAAATAGGGGGAGAGTTATTTTGTTTTTTATTGCTGGGTTAGTTTTTACAAAGTATTATGGAGGGTAGTATGATTAGAATAAATGATGTCAAAAAAATGATGTGTCAGAATGGTACCCTTTGGATGTCAGAGACCTGCAGGGTTTCCGTCTCTCTCCATGTTTGTTCAATCTTTTTCTTAGTCCCTTGGAAAAAGTGATATTTAATATGGGATTGGTATACAAGTGTTTATGCGGATGATGTGCAGGTATCTATCCCAAGTGATGTTCCTGGACAAGTGTCTGTGGTCATGCTTCAGCATTGTATATCTAAAATAAATGAATGGATGTTAGACAATGGTTGGCTTTTAAGCTGTGAAATGACTACAATCTTGAGGGTGGGAAATAAATTGCTGATATCTCTGCCCTGTATCCAACATGGGAAGGTTGAGTTGAGCTTATCTATGGAAATATGGAATTTGGGAGTCACCTTAGATTCCTTATTAACGCTTAAACCACAATCATTGAAGGTAGCAAAGTTGGCCATTTATAGGTTGAAGCTGCTAAGGCTGTTAAGAAATATTTTATCAATTCAGGATTTTAGAGAGATCATACAGTCATTGGTGTTAACATATATGACTACTGTAATGCTTTGTGTTGTGGGCTGCCATCTAAATTGCTGAGGATTTTATAATTGGTGCAGTTCAGGTTATTTTTAATCTACCACAGATCATGCTAATTAAGTCATTTAAAAAAAAAAAAAACTTCACTAGTTACTAATTTGTTTTAGAGTGCAGTTTAAAATGCTTGCTACCATACATAAGGTAGAATGCAATGTATCACATAATCTAAAAATAAAGTTGTTGAATATGTGCTCTGCTGAGATTTACAGTCTTTAGTAATTCCTTCAGTAACAAATTATCAGCTGCATAGAACTAAAGCTAAGGCTTTTTCCATTGCTATTTGGAATGCACTACCAATAAGAGGAGAATCTGAGTAATTAAAATTTAGAAAGTTATTAAAAGCAGAATTATTCTGCAAAGCTTTTTCAGAGGGTAACTTGGAGATGTTGTGACAGCTTAAGGCAAGGTACAGTTGATTTATTTAATATATATTATGTTGTAGTTTTTAATTGTTTTTATGTCTGTATGTTTTATATATTATGAATGTTTTATTGTAATCTGCATTTGGAATATAAATTAGTTTTAAATAATAAATATTTCTCTCTAGTAGTTGTGGTGAAGGACTTGTTTTAAGAAGTTCTCTCAGGGTTTACAAAAAAGCTATAAAAAGTTGGAATTGGCAATGATAAAGGGCTGTTTCTGATCTCTGCTGTAGTAATCTCACTCACTATGTTGCGATCCCTCCTGTGGCTGCGCCACAGGAGGCATCTTACCTTCTCTTCTGGAGGCCGCTCCGAAGCCAGGGCCTCGCCTGCGAGCTATACAGGATTTGCTCCAGGGCCTGGGAGGCCTTGCTGTTCTTGAGGCCTGCCTGTGGCTTGCTTGGCTCTGCTTGGACTTCCTGGTTTGGCCATGCCCTTCTCCCTAGGGGCCGGCCCGCGGCACTCCACCTCAGTTATAGGGCCAGCGAGGGGCGATCCAGGTGAACTCCTCCCAGGGAGTTGCCTGCATACAGCAGTATAAAAGGACTTTCACTTTAGTTCCTGTTTGCCTTCGGATTGAGTCTCACAGTCATCTGTGCCTCTTCCTTGATTCAGGCCCTCCGTGGTCTTGCTTGTCTTGATAGCTCCCTGTCCTGTGTCTCTGCCTGTTTCCTTGATGTTGGTTCCAAATGTTCCTAGATGTTTGTTCCTGATCCAGTTCCTGACGTTCCTGCTTGCCTCAGACTGCTAGGAGTGCAGTAACCCGCTTCTTCCCTGCGCTCTCCCATTCTCAGTGTGGTCCATGACCAGCCTTCCTGGGCTGTGTAGGGCGCGTGATGGGACAGGGTGGTCCGCTACCAGCCCATTGGGTCTGCCCGTGTAGGTGGGCTGAGTAGGGAGCCCTGAGGGACAGTGCCAATGTCTTCCTTCCCAGCCCTCGTCTATGATGTCTCCGCTTCAGCCCTCGTCTATGATGTCTTCGCTTCAGCCCTCATCTATGATGTCTTCACTGCAGTCTTCATCTATGATGTCTTCTGTGTTCCAAGGACTCTGTCTGCCCTCGTCCTCAGTCCGGCCTGCCGCCCAATGCCGTTTCCCAGCTGCAGGTCCAAAAGGGCTTGGAACAGTTGGAGGACAGTTCATCAATCAACATTGCGTTGTTGGTTGCTGTGGGCGTGCAAGTCCGGTTGAGGGTCAGACTTTGCTCACTGGTCCTTGCTTCAGCCTTGCCTCGCCTAGCTCTCCATGCTTGCACCGGCTCACCTCCCACGGTGTGGCTTGGGGCTCCTCCCTGAGTCTTGCCATGGCCCAAGGCCTCACACCACCTGCTCTAGAGGCGACCGTGCTCCTCGCGCCCCCAGCAGAACCCGAAGGCCTCCAAACCCTTGGTTCTTCAGCAGCGTGGAGGACACGCTCGTAACACACTATGCCAGAAACTGCTGCTTTTTCTTTTTACCAAGGAAGGATCATGGTAGGAGTATGAAGATTGTAGCAGTGCTAATGATTTTTGGTCTCTGTCTGAGATGGGACAGCAGTGAGGTTAACTTAGCACACTGACAGACTGAAAAAAAAGAAGCGTCTTATCAGGCTGCAAGTTTAAGTTCTTGGTTCTGTTTATCTAACAGTTTTTTTTTGTTTGTAGGAGTCAGTCAGCATTGAGTGCACGCAGCACACATAATCAGTATATGTATCTGTGTGTAACAGATAGTTCTCCACATAATGAGTGGGGTAAAGCAGCAAATAAATTCCTATGTGATATCTACAACCCTAGTAGGACGTGCACTTCAAAGTCCATCATGTCATTGAGAGGAAAAGAGAGAGGGGGAATGGCAGCCTTGGCAAGAATAATGATTTGCTGGAGAGCCAGCCCAGTCTAGGAACAGTGATAAAAAAAGGCAATCCTGACCCTAAAGTAAAAGAGATATTTTTAACCGCAGAATGGCAGGAGAAGAAAATAGTTCAAAGCAGAAGCAATTGAAATTTGGAGAATATGTTTCACCACTGCCTGTTACTTTTCCTCTTGTTTTGAAGCAGACATGAAAAGGTAAGAAAGCTATCGAAGGCTGACATTAGCTGGGCATGGGCAGCATTGGTACAATAATCAAAACCAGCCACACTCTTCTCTATGGCTATAGCTTCTGGGGCAGTGAAGGCAGTTTCTTCCCATTTCTTCTCTTGTTCTTTGTTTATACAGTGCATACAGTAGCTTTTCCAAAGGGTCAATGTCTTGAAGTCCAGACATGCTCTCAGTAGAATCATGCATGTATTTCCTGGGGTTTACTCTGAAGGTAAAGAATTGCTTCCTTTTAGAGGTATAATATCATGCATTGCCTTTGTTTCTGCTTTACACTTTCTGCTTTATGTGTTTGTCTGTGAGGAATCCTCATTGAGTGTCTTATTTTCTGCCCATTATGTGAAAATGAATGGATTTGATAATATGTGAGTGGGAATGTTGGTTCTGAGTGATGGAGAGTGACTGCACATGTGCAAGTAGGTACAGGTAGTGTAGGTGTATAAGAGTGAATATGAGGATAATGTATGAATAGTGAGAAATGGCTTCAAAGGGAATATGTCCCCCAACTCCTTATAAAGCTATTTTTTTATTTTATTTCCATGGAAATATAGTATAAAAGGAAAGATCATAGCAGAGCCCTGCACTCATGATTTTCCATGGGAGGAAAAGGAATAAAAATGACATTTTCCCTACTATAGCTGCCCAGGAAAAATGGAGGTTGCTTTAACTTACTTCTGTATCGAAGAGGAACAAATATATTCAGGATAGAGATATTGGAGAGGCATCTATAATGTGTGCATGCAGAGGGGTGACAATCTTTGAGGGTGGACCTGGAGGTAGGAGCTGAGCCTGATAATGGAGATATTGGTGGTAAAATAATCTCTCTCTGAACTGGAAGAAAATGTTATGCCCGGAAATAGGCTTGCTTCAAGTTTGTAACACATTACAACTATTTGGATTTCACCCCAGCTTCCTTCACCAATTCAATTAGAAACAGTGTACTGAAATTAATTTGTACTGTGTAATGGACAGTCAGTTGAAATGGATGAAAGCAGATTTGTTAGAGTAAACAAATCATTTCAAGCTCTCTACATTTTTTGTAATGGTTACAGAGGACAAGATGTTTTACAACAGACGTTTTAGAGGATTTTATGGGTTTTAGCAGCTCTCTGAAAAGGATGGAGAAAGGGAAAAGAGTGTGGAAAGTTGCCAAGGATGCTAATGAGATAGAAGAATTAGAGCAATTTACCACACAATAATTCTTTGCAAGCTGTGTGGCCACTGGAAAAAAATATCACAAAAGAAAATATTTGCAGAAACACACACTTTTTTCTTAGTTCATAGTTTTTTGGAATTTTGACAAACTGACAGCAACTGTAGAGCTTTTAAAAAGTATCTCCTTTGGTTTAGCTACTCAATGAGTATCAGTAATAATATCAATATATGAAAGATGATGTCTAAGAAAACCATAATATACAAACTCACGTAATAAGTGATGGTTTTCCCACATTTCCCAAGAATAATTGTTTAAAATAGTTACAGAAAAGGAAAAAAAAACTAACAAAATATGTCACATATAATTATACAATAAACAAAACAATGGAAATAATTATAAAATGCATATTAAAAACTAATAATAAAACCAACTGCATAAAATTTAACCACATAAAGGAAGAACATCAATAGAATACTGCATTAACAAACTCAAGTAGACCGAAAAATCTGATCATAAAACATAAAAATAAAATGACATAAAAAGGATATTGTCATAAAAAAATTACATAATAAAGATTAGTCATCAAAGTTAAATAGAAGAGCAAGATCTTAATGAGATGTCTAAAAGTTAAGAAGTCCATATTCAGTAAATTGGTGATCAGACAAATATAGGTGAGTATATTCAGCATGATAAATGTCTCACTGAATATAATCACCTAAAGTTATCTAGGATAATTTCAAAAACTAACCAGCTATATCTGAATATAACCGGATAAGTTTTAAAGTTATTCAAGAATAAAATATTTCAAAACAGCAGACATATTAAATAACATCCAATAATGAAACTCATAAGGATTAAAAATCTCTCGCTCTGCATACCTAGGATTTTTTTATTTTCTAATCACCCCGAGATACTTTTGGATTGAGGGAAGAAGAGCCACACAAACTGTATCCTCTCTTTCTCTCATACACACACAAGTTCTCACACACGCATTTTCTCTCTCAATCTCACACATACACAGGCTTTCTCTCTCTCTCTCTCTCACACACACACACACACACACACATACATACACACACTCACTCATACCTTCTCTTTCTCACACACACAGGCTCTCACAAATACAAACATCCTCTCACACCAGCTCTCTATCACATTCTCATACATATACCCTTTCTAGCACACACTCTCCCCTCTCTCTCTCTCTCGCTTTCTCTCTCTCACACACACAAACACACACACACACACAGGTTCTCACACACATTCTCTCTTTCACATACACGCACACACACACATGCTCATACAAAGGCTGTCTCTCCCTCTTTCTCACACACATTCAGAGATTGACGGGATTGTCAAGAAGGATTGGACATTAAAAGCATAAAGGCACACAGAAATTGAAAAAAAAAGGGCTATTAAGAAAAAGATTTTAATAAGTGTTACAGAGAAAACTGTTGAAAGGTGTCATTTCAGTGAATAAGTCAGTGGTGAAGATGAGCAAATAAATTATAACATTCAGCTTGTAAATGAAAAAGTTGGAGCTACAATGAGATTGTTGCGGTCCCGGGCCGTGCCCCGGTCCCTCCACCTACCTCGGGGGCGGCCCGGGCCGTTTCGGAGCTTCCCCGGGCCTGCAGGCCCTCCAGCGTGTCTCTCCCTCCTCGGGAGAGACATCGACGGCTCGGCGCGGCTGGCCCCGCCCCCCGACGCGCGCACGCGGGGAGGAGTCGTCCTTAAAGGGGCCAGTGCGGGAAAATCATCTGTACAGCTGGGGATGACGTCAGATGCTTTCAGCTATAAGTGTCTTGCTTCTAGGATCCTCCAGTGCCTTGCAACAAGGTTCCTGGAGTTGGTGTGTTCTTGCTGTGGTCTTGGTTATCTTCATCCTGCTTCTGCCTTCCCTCCGCTGTGGATTCTTCTGGACTTGACCCCTGGAATGGCTTTGGATCGCTCTCTGGCTCTGACCCCTGGACTGGCTTTGGATCGCTCTCTGGCTCTGACCCCGGACTGGCTGCGGACCGTTCTCTGGCTACCGACCCCTGGACTGGCTGCGGACCATCCTTGGACTCTGACTCCTGGACTGACTTCTGGATTTCCTATGACCTGCTGGAGGCACCAGCCATCCGGAACCACGACCTGCTGGAGGCGCCAGCCATCCGGAACCACGACCTGCAGGAGGCGCCTGCATCCGGACCACCCACATGCTCAGGAAGTCGCCTAAGTCCCAGTGGCCGTGTCCCTACGGGCTCCTCCTGGGGGACTTCGGTTTCCAGGGTGAAGCTCCTAAAGTCCCAGCGGCTGGACTCCTAAGGGCTCCTCCTGGAGGAGTACCGGTCTCCAGGGCGAAGAGTCTTCTTCCTCTCCGGTCCAACACCCTCCATCCGTCCAGTAAGGGTCTTGTCCTTGGTCGTAAAGGATTTCACCGTAGACCAGAGTGTCAGCCAGCACCGAGCTTCCGAACCACCTCCTGGTTGGGACATTCGCTGTGGACCTCTACAGCACTCCATCTTCTGTTCCAACCAGCCCAAGGGTCCACGAACATAACAGAGATAGCCATGATTATTAGAGAAACATGATGATTTCATGAAGATAAAGCAAAGTCAATGGCGAGTCTTAAAGAGTGAAATTCTCCTCATCACGATACATATTGCTAAGTTTATTATAAGGGGTGACATTCTCATTTAAAAAAATTGTCAAGTTCATCAAACCATAGGTTAACATCATATTAAAGTGGCACCGTATAAACAATAAGGAATTCTTTTGAATAATTTTATTAAAACAAAAATAAGAGAATATAAGACCGGTGACTGAAACAATTGGCTTTAAAGTAGTTTCCAAAATTTTGGGATCTCTTGCCAATACTGAGGTCTTTTTCTCTGAAATAAAAAATTGTTTAGTTACATTAAGAGAAATAAAGTTGTATGATTTTAAAATAGATATAATATTGAAGATTTAAATAGATTCTCAGCAACAAATACATAGCTAGTCATTTTCCATTATTAATTGTATACTAGTTATTCCCCAATATTGTTGTTTCATTCTCAATCACTTCAGCTTTCCCACTCCACCCATTGCAATCCAGTTGGGACTTACTCTGCCATCAGTTATCAACCATTTTCTCTCCTGCTGTCCTCCTCTGTCTGGCTTTCCCACCAGCCTCCTATATCTGGTAGCTGTCTCCTGATCAGGTCACCACCTGGTTCTTGGCCTTTTGCCACATCCTCTTCCCTCAACCCCCTAGCCCTCTGGGAGGTGTAGTCATCCTCTCCCCCACCACTTCTTCTGCCTACAGTGGCTTTCTCTCTCATTGCACTCCCCTGGTATCTAAGGAATGGGAGGTACCTCCCATTACAATTGCCATGTGTTTAAATTAAAGGAGGGCTGGTGGATGAAAGCTTATTGCTATGAGCTGTCATTCCATGAACAAATGAAGATTGTGGTGAAAAACACAAAAGTGAAGAAATCACTAGGTTATACTTGAGCAAAAATGAAAACAAGGACAGCATATGAGGCTATATGGAGTGTAGACAAGCAAGAGAGAAAAAGAGAAAAGGCTTTTAGTACAAAAACCCCAGAGTCTAGCCAATAAAATTCCAGATCTGCAAATCCTAATGATGGAGGCAGGTCTTAGATTAAAACAAAAATAAAGTCACTGGCCACCTGGCCCTATTTCCAACCCCACCACCACAAAAGTCCCAATGTACCCGGTGGCCAGGAATCCCCCAACCCCTTGACATTTAAAATTTAAAAAGGCGTCCATGACAAGTGGACCCAGCCCTCCAACCCTCCCTTCTGCTAAAAGGAGCAAAATAATTTGCCTCCTTGCTCACCCCCTCCCCCCACCAAACACCTCCCCATACCTCCACTCTCCCCCCCCTCCCCCAAAGACCTCCCACCCACCTTAATTGGTCCATGTACACTGATAGAGCATTATTAATAAGAGTAACACTGGAAGCGCTCGGGATCGCAATGCACTGCAATCCCAGGATAGAACGAGAAGAGGGGCCACGATTCAGGTTCAGTATAGGGGTGTGAGGGCTTCAGGGGCTGTTTGGAAAGGTGTGCGGAGGCAATTTCCTTTGCTCCATTTAGCAGGGAGGGAAGAGGAGGGCAGGAGGGCTGGGCCCAGTTGGCAACGATATCTTTTTAATTTTTAAATTTCAAGGGATTGGATGAGGTTCTGACCAGTGGGTAGGTTTGTGGTAGGGGGGGTGGGAATTGGGCCATTTTTTAAAAATCTGAGTGCTACTTAACGGGGTAATCTTTGAAGATATCCGATTATGTAGCTAGCTATCCTGCTAACTTAGCAGGATATAATTTAAAATCAGCTAAGTTTGCCAGATAACTAAACCCCTCCCAGAAACACCCCGGAACACCTTTTTTTATCCAGCTAAATTATTGCATAAGTGGACGAATATGGAAAAACTTGCCATTTAGACGGATAACTTTTAGACGGACATTTAGACGGACCTAGTAAATACCATAATCTTCTGTAAATGTACCTCGTCAAATTTCGGTTAATATATTATGTTAATTTTCCTATCATTTTTTCTTCTCCGAGTTGTACTTATCCCTGTTTTATTGTAACTGTAACTGTTTTTTGTTCAGCACCTGTTATTTATTTCGTTCACTATACCTTTTATCACTCCCCTGTTTTGTAAACCGGCATGATGTGATACTCTCACGAATGCCGGTATAGAAAAAACTAAAATAAATAAATAACTCGTGAGTTAACTGTCTAAATGGCTTTTG